>NC_132905.1:24492529-25843100 GCF_047675955.1 Chlorocebus sabaeus
GGACCAGCAGTCCAGTCTTTCAGCCTTCAGGCTGCTTTTTTGGCTTGAAGGTGAGGTTTCATGGGGGACCCACCCCTATATGCTTAGGCATTTGGCTGCCTCCTGTCACTATCACTATCCTAAAGGAAGAAAAGATAATCATACTCACAATCTCTAAGCTACAGCTATCCTTGCTCCATGGACCACTCCCCTCCCTACTCTCCACCCCCTTTATTGCCTACCACTTCACTTACCCTCCTACCCCTCCTACCCCCTCCTAGTTCTCTGCTCTGCCTGGTCTGCAGAAAGGTCATCCTCTTTCCAAGTCACATCCAGGACCGGGTGCCCTGGAGGGAGAAGTTGCACAAGCCTGTCTGTGCTCAGGAGTATGGCTGAGAGATTGAGTCAGGACATTTCTAGAAAAAGCTCTAACCAGCTTCAGCCACCACCCTGGGAAGAAGTTCTAGGGAAGGCTACCCACAGTCGTATCCTCAGCACACCTTTAAATTTCCAGAGCGAGTGCACTGTGGCGATGAGCTCAGAGGCTTAGGGGCCCCTTCAGTCTTTCTGCCTTGAGACCCTGATCCAATCCAACCTGTCTTCACATTGGTTGCCTGAGCTCTTCTTTTGGCTTGCTTATTACCCTTACTAGTTGTAAGGCCTTGGAACAGTTCTAAGACTATTTCTCCATTTACTCATCAGTAAAATGGAGCTTGCATAATAGCACACATCATAGATTCTATCATAGATCATAGATTCTAAGTTGTAAGAAATAGGTGAGTAGTATGTACACAAGGTTAAAATCAGTCCCCCCTTCCCCCTGCCACACCACCCCCCCAACACACACACACACATACACAAAGCACTCAGTAGCATGAAGTTACTGATTTTGCCCATCAAGACTTGGTGGTGCACTTTTGGGCTTCCTGCTTCATGAAGAAGTCAGCAATACCATAAAGACTTGTTTCTAGAAACTGGCCTGGGTCTCAATTACATACAACTATTATCCTCTAAGGTAAAGCTTCCTCGATTTCTGGAACATTACTGATGATGTCCCCCACCTTCTATCTCTGTTCATGAATGGAGATGGTTCTCATGAGAATAAGGAAAGAAAGCTTCACAGAAAAGGTGCCTTTTGAGCTGAATGCTTAGTGGGAAATTGTGGAAGGCAATTCCAGGTAGAGGGAACAGACTGTATGAAGTGTTCTGAACAGCTGGAAAAGTGGGTGCTTGAATGGAGGAGCGATGAGATGAGACCAAAACACTGGAACGTTGGGTAGGCTGGGTGGCACAGAGAAGACCGACTTTGGGCTATAAGAGCCAGTGAAAGGTGAATATACACGAGAGGGAATTAGATTTGAATAAACACCATTCCTGCACTTAGATATTGTCAGCAAATCAAAAAGCTACGTTGTATTTAAGTATATGTTTCCATTGTTTTCCTCTGATCCTTGATAGCTGCCCGGAAGTCTACAGTCCAGCTGACCTAAGCCAAATAGCTTCCTGAAGATGCAAGCCCTGGGGGTCACTCCAACAGACGCCACCATAAGCGTGGGTGTCATCTCCTTCTGAGGCTTATTCTGATCCCCCAGAGCATGCATTTTCATGAAGAAATGTGTAGTCTGCCAACTTCATTGTCATTTATCCCTGGACAATTTGTTAACTTCAAGAATCCTTGAATGCCAACCTGGATGTCTTTATAATTGCTGTCTCTGTCAGAGCCTGCGTGAAAAATGTCACCGGGAGAATGAAGTCAGAAAGCGAAGTTGCAGCATGTTCCTCACGAAGGTGACAACGACTGAAAGCATTACTTGCTTTCAGGACAGTTTTGAGAACGTTTCCAGCTTCTGAAAGAAAAGACATTTGTAAAATTGGAAAAGCTAGCCTGCTGACATTGACAGTGAATTCATAATGCACATGTTAATCTACAGAGAGGAGCAGGCGCACGCACCTCAGAGGAAAGCTCAGGCACCAGCTAGAAAATGCTTTAATCAAAGGCAGGAAAGTTGGAAGCCTTGTTACAAACCATGAAAACAAGTTTTTTGGTTTTTTGTTTTTTTTTTTTTAATCTCTTGAATACACAGATATAAGTAAAATGAGCAACATAGATCTCTTTCAGGATAGTAAATGCCACTACCTAATTCTACATATGGGGGCAAATCCTTTTTTGGGGAAGTAGAGCTTCAATTTCATTTTCTATAAAGGGAGAATTGAGCTAATTTATTCTGAAGGCCCCACTAGTCTACGTCTCCTATGGAGATTGCCTGCATTTATAGTTATCATCTCTTAAGAAGATCATTTTAGTGCAAACCCCCAATGCTACTTGAATAACCTCAGTAGTGGCGTCCTCACCATCTGCTAAAACAGGAGTTGAGCAAGTACAGTCCATAAGCCAAACTCCGCCCTCTGCCTGTTTTTGTAAACTAAGTTTTATTAGATCCCAGCCGCATTCATTTGTTATTTGTCTAGCATTTTACAGAAAAAGTTTGTGCTAAAACATCCTCCTGACTCTCCTGACCACTGCAAATCAAACACCATTTCTTTACTAAGAACTGCTGTCTTTGATCAAAGAATCAGACCTAGTAGAGATAAGAAAGGCGCTAGCATATTATCTGTTCTTAGATGTATGGTTCTCCTTTAATACACCTTGGGAAAATAAATGCCATCCTAACAAAGTTCTTCCTTGTACTTACCAGAAATTTGCCTATGCATGACTGTTGCCCGTTGGGCTCAGCTCTGCACCCTAGAGTTCCAAAGGTCGATTTCTCTTCCACAAGGCAGCACTCTAGATAATTAGCTGGTAAAGAACTTCAGGAGGGGCCATCCTTATTCCTCCAAGATTTTCTCATGTGTGTGATGGCTTATCATTTCTTCTCTTCTCCAGTAACCTGCCTCTGGAGATTTCAGTTTCTCTGTGCCACTTGCACTGTGGGTACCAACCCTGAACCCAAGGATACCAGTGTCCTAGGACTTCTGCACATTTTGTTCCAAGACTGGGTCCATACAGGGGTCACTTAACACCACTGACATTAGCTCCGCTCTGAACATTTTACATATGCACTGCTGATGTTAAGCCACATGCTTCCCCGCTCTCGAGCATAATTGGGTTTTAGTTCAATAGTGAGCCTTGCATTTAAAATACAAAATTTAATCATTGACTTCAATCTACCCTGTTAGATTTGGATCCAAACATTGCACCCACTTTACCCAAATCAATCCCAGAATTGTTCTTACATTTATGCTTATTTCTCAATACTTACTCTTTCCACACCTGCTATTCCTGCAGGACAATTGACAGTTGTCTGAACAAACCACATTTCCTTTTATTGTGCCCCTATTCACAAAGGCCTTTCTTTTTTGACCCAGTGAATTTCTCTTACCTGTCCTTCAGGCATCATATCCTCCAGAAAACCTTCCCCAACTCTTACAGGTAAGGTAATCAGCTCCTCTTACGTGTTGCTCATCCCCTTGAGTTTACCCCCTAATAGTGTTTACTGTACTGTATAAACTTTTTAATAAATGGAATTGTGTCTTGTTTTCACGTATTTCCAACGTCTAGCATGGTGTTTGCACATCGTAGACACTGAGTACATTTTACAAATTAATGAACAAATGAATGAAGGAGTGATGCGACTGAGAAAAGCTTAAAGCCCATTCTGAAGAATTTAACAATCAAGAGTGTGGAGGGTTTTTAAGTGGGTTACAGCAATTATGTAGTATGATCAGTTGAATTTTAGAAGGAGAGTTAAAGCTGCTGTGAGTGGAGGCTGAATCTACTGAAGGGACAGAGATTAGAGGTAGTGAATTCAAAAGGAAGATGAATGATGCCACATAGTAGCAAGGGAGCTGGAGAAGGGAGAGCAGAACTAGAGCGATAGGCTGTGTACAGGACAGGTAGGACTTGGTGATGAGTCTAATGGGGAAGGTGATGGCAACACATTTCTTCCGAATGACTTAATTCCAGCCAGAGTTAAGTTGCAAAGTTAGTATGTGATTCAAAAAACACTATTCTGCCTCTATCCATTCTGTAAACAAGTAGCTTATTCCTAACTCTGGCTGATAATTCAGAATCACCTCAGGTGCTTATAAATAATACAGATTCTGGCGCCCCACTAAATCAGTCACTAAATCAGAATCATTTTAAAGCTCCCAGGTGATTCAAATCACCTGCCAAGTTTGGGAATTCCTGGCTCAAATGCCCACTTTGCCTGAAACGTCCTTCCCTTTGTTCTTCTAAGCTTAGGCAGTTGTCTTTACCCAGTTGGGCTGAAAGTAACCTCTTCTTTTACAAACCCTCTGTACCCCTTATCTTGACTGACTCATAAGATAATTGATTTCTTCCTTTTGGTGTGCTTATTTTCTTCGTACACATCTTATCTGCTCATCTCTAGCATTTACAAACAAAGTAACAGTGGACAGTTTACTTAAACTATCTGAACTCAGTATCCTCATCTGTAAAATGGAGATAATATGATCTCCTCCCTAGGGCTATTATAAGATATCAAATGGAAAAGCAAGTAGCCCACGTCTTAAACAGACCAGGTGCTGAATAGCTATTTGGACTCTCTACTCTTAGCTAATTGGTAAACACTCTTTAGAGCAGAAGCATGTCTTACTTAGGCAGACATCTTTTGTATCTGGATGGAGTCTAGTCCAGCAACTTATGCTTACCAGGTAGTCAGGGAATATTAAACTAATGGAGAATAATGAAGAAATAGGGAATGAGTTGATCAGTTGATGTAGAATAAATGGATGAATGAAATACTTGATCTATAGTAACAAAAATTGATTTTTGAAAAATGACTTCATCTGTCTATAAATGACCATCTCTGATTGTCTTTCTACGCTTAGGATGATATAAAAATTCAGTTGCCTACATCTCACCCTAGAGCCTCAAATCAAAACACTTGGCCATTGAGAACCCACTGAATTGTAAAAGTTTCTCTCATTGATTCTGGCCACAGCCCATCTGGGAAAATCACTGCTTCAGAGAACCAGTAAGAGGCCACATTGCTTTGTTTAATGTGAAGAGATAGATTTTCTCGTTCTACAGTAGTTATTGAAAGTTTAATTCCAATTGATTGTTCAAAACATATCCATTAAAGTCTAACATCTGTTTAATAGGTATATCTTGTTACACTCTTGTACTTAGGGCCACAGTCAAGACCTGACATAATCAGAGACACAGTTTAAACAAACTAATTACATAAGGGCACACAGAGGCTGAGCTGAGCAGGGGCCTTTGAACACAACATATGCCTTTAATCAAAACCAGGCATCAGCGAAAACAAGATACTCCAAGCTGGAGCCAGGCAGCACACTCATGCTATAGCAGATGTTTCTAGGACCAGTCCAGTCCAGCAACTTTCTCAGCAGTACTGTTGCTCCCACACCACCACCTCAAAACTTGACATTTCTTAGACCAGGCTGAGCACTTTGATTGACAGATGACAGGAGAAGGAAGGGATCTGGCAGACAAGTCCCTCTGCATGCATTTCTCTGAAGCATGTTTTTGGGTATTTGGGATTATTCTGAAGCATAGTTGCTTCTACACAGATCTCCCGCATGGCTGAATGTCTGGTTCCAACTCTTCGTGAAACAATAATCACATAGGTATTTGCTTCCATCCTTCCCAGCCCCACTTTATTTTTCCTTCACTCTCACTGCCTTGGAATTACACCTTCCCATAAAACATTAGCACTGGAAACTCGTCTCAGGTTCTCTACTGGAGATATCCAGACTAAGAGTCCAACATCCAGGCACTTTTCTGTGCATTTTATACACAATATAAGCATATATTCTTTTGACTTCAGTGTTTATATTCTTAACTACTACACACAATTCTGTTTTCCAAATAGTGGCAGAACTTTCTGGATAGCATTAAAAATAGGGAGAATTGTGGGTAAAATTATCTCAGCATGCCTCACCTACATAATCTGAAACACATAGATTTGAATCAGCCTAGTTAAGCCTGGTCCATAAGGGGCATGGCTTCTGTTCCATACACTGCTCACTTTAGCCACGACTGCAGCTGTCAGGTGGAATCAGTTCCAAAAGGCGCTTATTCACAGGCACGTCCTCCTGTCCTGCTCAACTAAGAGTTCCTAGAGGGAAAAATACATTGTACTTATCTTTGTCTTCCTGGGGTCCATAACAGATTAGTAAGTACCTGTCTTAGTCCCTTCCTCCTGCTCTAAGAAAATACCTTAGTCTAGCTAATTCATAAACAATAGAAATTTATCTCTTATAGTCCTACAGGCTAGGAAGTCCAAAATCAAGGAGCCAGCAGATTCAGTGTCTGATGAAAGCTTGCCCTCTGCTTCAAAAGATGTCACCTTGTTGCTGTCTCCTCACATGGTGCAAAGGGCTAACCTGTATCCTCAAGCCCTTTTCTAAGGGCACTAATTTCACTCATGAGAATGGAGCCCTCAGGACTTAATTACTCATCAAAAGCCCCACCTGTTAATACTATCACCTTCTGGGTTAGGTTTGAACGTATACATTTTGGAGAGGCACAAGCATTCAGACCATATCATCACTGAATAAATATGTGAAGAATGAACTGTACAGTAAAATAATACATACAATATTTTAGAAAAGATACTTTAACTTTAGTGTTTATGACTACAACTTGATAATTAGTTAAAAACGAATAAACCACAGGATAGAATTTTCTCCAAAGCAACACAGAATTTAATTAATTTAATTTAATTTAATATGGGCTCACGTAAGTATACCTATAAATGTTCTGATATTAACCTCCAGCCCTTCAGTTGGCAAGAGCTGCGCTCCCTAGTCAGGCAGGGCACAGGTGAACATGGGCGTCATCCTGATTTGCCGATCCTCCTCTAGGTAGACCCTCTCACTGGAATGAAACTGCCAATGTCACTTACCAAAATCCTCATTAATGTATCCACCAGTTCAGAGTCAGTTTCAAAATTTACCAAAATCCTCATTAATGTATCCACCAGTTCAGAGTCAGTTTCAAAATGCCCCTGAAGTGTTTAAGAGTAATTGGCTTTGAAATAGAGCAAGACGTCAAAAAGTTCATCCACTACCCCAAAACCCTTTAGTGTGAAAGCATTTCTCATATAGTGCTATTAAAAGTGACCCCTAGCTGAAGCTATTCTAGGATTTTCTTCTACCATGTGCTGCCTCCACTCCTTCTTTGGTATTCAAGTTCCTCCATGACGGACTCTCCCTCAATTGGTCTCCTGCCCCTTCATGTCTGCTCTTCTTCCTGGCACTATCTTGACTTCTGCAAGGCCTTTCTCCTTACTGTTTTTGCTCCCACTTCTGCCCTGGATAGATGTGTTTGCTCTGACCTAGAATGTCCTCCATCTTCCTCATTCCATTCCAAGCCTTACGCTGGAGCAACCTCCAGGTTTATCTTCTACAGCATTCCTTTGTTGACTTGCTCCATATATATATAGTGATCACATATTCCAAAGTCACACAATTTCCCCAGGGGAAATCAGAGAATAAATGAATGAAAAAGCTCTAAGGGCCTTCTTTTCATTCTAAGGCTTGGTATCTGATTCCAAAGACCCATCAGTGTTTTGTTTTGGTTGGTTAGTTGGTTTTGTTTTCACCTCGTCTTCCAGTTAAGTATCTTTAATTCAGCAAGCACATTTGTTCATTGCTGCTATGTACTTGGGACTGTGCTCAGTGCTATGAGATTTGTACTAGAGGAAAATTCCCAAAAAATTATGCAATGGTTCTTTACACACATGCCCTCCACCTCTCACATACAACCACACAGTAGATACACCAGAACCCCAGCTCCCAAAGTTCCTTTTCTTTTGTAGATGACTCACAATTTCTTTCTCTCAGTGGTAAGGTGAAATACTCTTCTCCCTTATATCTATAATATGATGACAAGTTGACTAGTTTTCTAAGTAAACACCACATAGTATTACGTAGCAGAACATCTGGGAAGGTATGGGGAAAGCCTTGTCCAAGTGTTCAAGCCTAGAACTCAAAGTATCAACTAAGATCATTGGAAGATCCATTTGTAGAAAGAAATATGAAGATGTGAGATATTGGTAAAATCACCTGACCTCTCTAAAATTTAGTTTAACCACCTGTGAAATGGAAACAACAACAATAAAAGTACAACTTTCCTTCAAGTGCTTCACAATTTTGTTGTGAGGAAAATAATAAGACAATGTGTGGCAAAAGTTCTAAGCAGATGAAAGTAACTACATCATGCCTAGAGTTCAGAAAGATAATTAGGCACCCACATTATACCACAGGTTCAACTATGATTAATGCATTTACTTTGGGAACTCTAAGAATTAATAACCATTTGCCATACATTCATTATGATCACATTAATCATTATAATTGATTGGTTAATTAGCTAATTATGGTTATAATGTAGATATCATATGCATTTCCATAGGAATTTTTTGGTAATTCAACATTAATTAACACCTGACCTTGATTCTAAACAGATCAAGAGAGAAACTGTCTAGCATCATTTTGATCAAATGGGGACTTCACAGACAAATGTAGTGAAGCAGGCATTATGATTTTCTGAATATTGTGCTTTAGGTCTGGAGCAGTAAAACATTTTGAAAAATCAAAAGCTTGGAGCATTTTTCAACAAGTACTTTAAAATTCTTCTCATTCCCTCTTTATGCAAGACCCATACAGGAAACACAGGTCCATCTCTATTGTCCTTGCTCCTTAGAGCAAGATTTTTCTCAAAGAGGGATGGGGAGCATCTGACAGAAGAACAGGAAACAGTTAATGAAAACTAACTACCTGCCTACTGCCTTTCTAGGGATCACAGAAACACAAAAGGAATGACCCAACCTCTGTTCCCAACAACCTCATAATTCCCTAGAAGCTTCAAAAGTTGCTTTAAAAATGTAAACATTTTAGAATGCATGCTTTCAAGGATTTTTTAAAATAAATGCTTAATTTTATTATTTCTTTGATTTGTTATTGTCTGTAGTATTGGGAATATTTAGAAAGCAATTTAAGGAAAATCAGGAGTTATTTTTAAATTAGAAAAAATAAGTTGATTGTTTGCTATGATGACTTGGGCAAAATACTTTATTTTGGAAACCCTCAAAATATAGAGGTTGGCTAAATTTAAATTAATTGAAAATGTTTAAGTATAATAAATAAAGCAATTATACATTCATTTTATGACTCCATTGATTGATGTTTTATACTTCTTTGTGTATATTGTCCTAAAAGTGAAATATATTTAAAACATAGAACATTAGATGAATAAAAATTTTCATATTCTGGTTTTCCTAGATGGTAAAATCAGATTAGACGTCACTGAAATTTAAGTCGCATAACATTACAAAATCCTTCAAATACAATGTCATGGAAGATTAATGGCTAAATATCTAACTACCACTATTGCAAAGGTAAGTTTTAAAAATAATTTGAATGTTTCCATTAGTACAAATTTTAATTTCCTCCTAAGGCAGAAAGTTCAAATATAATTATGTATAGTGCATTAACAGAAGAGTTCTGTGATTTTATTAAGTGATTTGAGCCAATATTTCATTTTATTTTATTGTTTTCTAAAGAAAAGGTGAAAAAACTCTCCTACTACATTTGGCACAGTCATAGATAAGTTAGGTTAGAACTTGTAAGTAGGATCATATGGGGTGGTAGAAGGACATACATAGAATCAATTCACCCATGAAAGCTGACCAACATTATAGGTAAGAGGGAAGGAGAATCGTATCCTTGAGAAGGAATTTGTATTTGCTCCAGTCTCCAGAGAAGCAAATATCAAAATAGGACCAGAAATGCAAGAGCTTTATCAGTAGTAAAGGAAAGTGAGTTAGAGAAGGTGGAAAGAGCTTTCAGACTGTGATGCTGGTCTATGAAAGACTGTAGGAAGAAGGGAGGTTTAGGTCACAAGGGTCTCATACCGCTGAGCAATTCTAGGAGAATTCCACTTAAATTCGTAGATTACAAGAACAAGAATCCATTCCAACACCATCTTCACCATGAGAAGTTGGTCTCTTAGTAATGCTGTGTGGATGTCGTGTTGTGTGGAATTCTATGCCTTTGGATCAGCCATTACATAAGCCCCTGCAGACTAGGCTGACTCAAGCTCTGCAGGCAGGAAAGGCAAACTCATATTCAGAGTGAGTGTCTGTCCCCACAAGGACTACTGACTGACCTTGCCAAGGTGGAAGGAGCCACTTGAAGTGGACTTGCTACCAAATGACTGGTTGGACTCTCCAAGAAATAGTGCCATATTGGGGGCCTATTGTTGATTACTAATGTGGACATGCTATCCAGGGACAGCAGCATTTGAATTGGCTGGGATAAGTGAAAGCCCATGCCATTGGGCCCATAGTAGCCTCCATCTCTGCACTATGGCCACTCTGTCCGTGTGCTCATTATATCAGTCCTGGGGTGGCTCACGATGAAAGCTCCTAATGTCACTGAGTCATTCTGTCTACTTGGTTGTTCAGTGCCTCTTTATGGTAACATTTGCTAGTGAGATGAGTAATGAAACAAATATTATTCCCTTTCCTGCTCATTCCCACGTGTTTATCCATGTGCTTCTACCTCTGACTTTCTTGTCTCAATCTTCCAGTCTTTTTCCTTCTAGGCTCCTGACCACATGGCCAAGCCATCAACCACTGCCTCAGAATAAAGACATAGTCTCCCCTTGGGATACTTCTCTTTCCACACAAAGTAGACTATTGGATAATCATGTTATGGGCTAAACTGTGTTCCCACAAAATTCATATGTTGAAGTCCCAACCAAAAGTTCCTCAGAATGCTGTTGTATTTGGAGATAAGGTCTTTAACAAGGTAATTAAGTGACAATGGAGTATTTAGGGTGAACTGAAATCCAAAATGACTGACATCCTTATAAGAAGAAGACATTTAGACATGTAGAAAGACACCAGGAATGTGCACATGGAAGAAAAACCATGTGAGGACACAATTAGAAGGGGGCAGTCTGTAAGCCAAGGGGAGACGTCTCAGAAAAAAAACCTGTCAATACCACACCTTGATCTTGGACTTCTGGCCTCCAAAACTGTGAGAAAATAAATTTATGTTTAAGCCACCTAGTCTGAGGTATTTTGCAATGAGATCCCTAGGAATTAATGCCAACTGCTTTGATCTCCACCTACTGGGTAGATTTTTCCCTTTCTACTATCTGTGTAGGCATTATTCCCTTGACATTTTTCCAACACGTAAATCATGGCACTGCAAGGGTGTTCCTTCCACTAGGACACTATTTCCCAGGTCACCACTTGAGATCTTCAGCAATTGTGCTGCCAACTTATGCCAGAGACTATCTGTGTCCCCACATACCATCTCTGATAATATCCTCTTTGCCAGCAGTATGGTAGTCCCCAGTGAGTGAGACTGCAGCAAAGAGGTATTGACAAGGTGCCACATTCGTGTCCTACCATTGAGAGGACACTAATGGCACCATATCCAAATGACATTTACTGCTAAGTCCTGGTAAGCCTCAGGGCAGGCTCTTGATTCTTGTGAGACACCAAAGCAACAGGGAGAGACATGAGGATGACTTCTTTGAAATGCCTTTTCCTTTGTTCTTTTGTCATCTAGGATTAGCTGTTTGGCAGGAAGAAGAGAGAGAATAAATGAGAATGAATCATTGAACTCCCTCCTAGCTCAGGGAAACGTTTTATTGGATTTGTTTCACTCTGATGCGGATTAAGCCCATGGGGCAGATCAGGCCAGGGAGTGAATGTGTGGGCTGGGGAGGGGATATAGGGTCTCCCCATGGCAGCTGCAGCCATGTTTATAATTTATTATTAACAATCTCTTCTGTGCCATGGTCTGCCGGACCCTTCCAGGGGGTCAGGTCCTGGGGCCAAGACTGTGGTTCATCCAGGCAGATCAGACAGAACATTTTATTTACTTGCTTCTTTCCTTAAATCTATCATGACTCAACCTGGCCCAAGGCAGAAAAAGTTTATTTGACCTTGATTGAAACAGTGAACTTTGGGAGAACTCAGAGTTAGACTACTGGTCACATGCGCTTTCCTCATCATCTGACCAGTTGGCAAGAACTTGGTAGATCAGCCAATTCATATATTTGATGCCACAGCCTTGTTCTAAGAACCTAGACATTTTGTTTTAAATGCTGATCATCTAAGTGTTTCAGATGTAGTGTTATGCTCCCTGAGTTTCTTAATCTTTCTTCGGCTGAGGATCTTCTACGTGTCCAGTGCTGTATCAAGTACTATAGATAAAACCATGAAGACAGCAGTCAAGACCTCTACTCTTGGTGATGGGAAGGGAAGGAGTGGAGAAGATCAGCACTATCAAACTAAAACTAAAGTACAATAATTTAGATCATGTTATGTGCTATGAGGAAAATGAAAGAATGAGAAATGACTCATGTCCTCAAATTTAAGCTTTTGAATCATTACTTTAGGCAAATGCTAATATTTCCATGTTAGCATTTGCCTAAAGCAATGAGGGAAAGGATGTTCTAAAAGGTTAACCTGCCCAAGTTCCAGTTGCTCCCACCATGACATCAAAAATTTTGAACATTAACTAATATTTGAGCTAATATGTTATATTAGTCAATTCTCACACTTCCATGAAGAAATACCCAAGACTGGTAATTTATAAAGAAAAGAGGTTTAATTGACTCACAGTTCTGCATGGCTGGGGAGGCCTCAGGAAACTTACAATCATGGTAGAAGGCAAAGAAAAAGCAGGCCTCTTCTTCACAGAGCAGCAGGACTGAGTGAGTACAAGCAGGGGAAATGCCAGACACTTATAAAAATCATCAGATCTCATGAGACTCACTGTCATGAGAACAGCATGATGGGGAAAACCACCCCCATAATTCAGTTACTGTCCATGACACATGCGCATTATGGGAAGTACAATTCAAGATAAAATTTGACTAGGGACACAGCCAAACCATATAATCTGCTAACCTAACTTATGACAAAATTGAGTTAAAACATCTTAGTCAAGCCCCCAAAATACTTTGTGAGTCCATTCTTCATGGTCCTTCCCTTGCATGCATGTTCCAGCCACATCACTTTCTTACGTTTATTGTTGTTGTTGTTGTTGTTTTTGAGACAGCATCTCACTCTGTCACCCAGGCTGGAGTGCAATGGCACAACCATGGCTCACTGCAACCTCCGCCTCCTGCCTCGGCCTCCCGATTAGCTGGGACCACGGGCGTGTGCCACCATGCTCAGCTAATTTTTTGTATAATTTTTTGTATTTTTGTACAGACAGGCTTTCACCATGTTGCCCAGGCTGGTCTTGAACTCCTGACCTCAAGTGATCTACCTGCCTTGTCCTCCCAAAGTGCTGGGATTACAGGCATAAACCACCGTGCCTAGCCTCTTTTGTTTGTTTTGTTTGAGGGGGAGGGCTGGCTTATTTCATCCAGTACAATTACTTTTGTATTCACGGTTGTTGTCACATGTATCAAGTTTATTCCTTGTTATTAATGAGTAGTATGCCATTATATTAATTTATCACTTTGTTTATTCATCTCTTGATGGGCTTTCAGATTTTTTCTTATTTTTGGTGATTACAAGTTAAGCTTATGTCAATATTTGTGTACATATCTTTGTAAAGACTTAAGATTTTATTTCCTGTGGGAAAATGTTTAGGAGTGAAATGGCTGGATCATATCATAACATATTTTTAACTTTTTAAGAAATTGCCAAACCATTTTCTAAAGGGGTTGTACCAATTTACACCACTACTAGTGATGTATGAGAGTTCCAGTACCTCTGTGTTCTCACCAACTCTTGATAGGGTGAGTAATTTTCAGGTTAGCCATTTAATAAAAGTGTAGTGGTACTGTGGTTTTAATTTGCAATTTTCTTTTTTCTTTCTTGGCAGGGGGACAGAGTCTTGCACTGTCACCCAGGCTGGAGTGCAGTGGTCTGATTCCGGCTCACTGCAACCTCCACCTCCCAGATTCAAGCGATTCTCCTGCCTCAGCCTCCTGAGCAGCTGGGATTACAGACACCCGCCACCATGCCTGGCTAATTTTTTATGTTTTTAGTAGAGATGGGTTTTCACTATGTTGGCCAGACTGGTCTCGAATGCCTGACTTCGTGATCCACCCACCTCAGCCTCTCAAAGTGCTGGAGTTTCAGGTGTGAGCCACTCCGCCCAGCCAAGTTTGTAAATAATATAACTGATAATGAAATTTATCTAGAATATATAATAAAGAAATAATAACGAGGAAGAGGAGAAGAAGGAGGAGGAAGAGGGAAAGGAAAATAAGAGAAGGGGGAAAAACAAACAGCTTAGTAAAAAAGAGAGCCATATTTGAACAGAACCTTTATTAAAGAAGATATGTGGATCAGAAGTAAGCTCATGAAAAGGTGCTTAACATCCTTAGTCATTTGCAAACTTATTTTTTCCACTCTGTGGCTTATTTGTTGATTCTATATTAACAGTGCTTTTGGAAAGAAGTGTTTTTTTTTTTTATTTTCATGAAGTCTAATTTGTCAATATGCTCTTATACATCATGTACTTGATGTCATATCTACGAAATATTTGACTAATCCAGGGTCACGCAGATGTTCTTTTATTTTTTCCATAAGCTTAACAGTTTTATATTAAATAAAATTTATTTTTATATATTGACTTGTTTCCTGAAACTTTGCTGAACTTGTTTATGAGTTCTAGTATTTTTGTGGGTTCCTTAGGATTATGTAATCTACGAATAATGATAGTTTTGATTATTCCTCTCCAATTTGGATGCATTTTTCTCTTCTTTGCCTAATTGTCAAGACAAGAACCTCTAATCTAATGTTGAAAAGAGGGTGAGAGCAGACGTCTTTGCCTTGCTCCAACTCTCAGCAGAAAACATTCAGTCTCGTGTCATTAAATACCTGTAGATTTTGAACAGATGTTGTTTATTAGGTGTTGGAAGTTCTCTCTATTTCCAGTTTACTAAGATTTTTTAACAAGGATGACCATTGTATTTTGTCAAATGTTTTTCCATGTCTATTGAGATGATCATATGACTTTTCTGTCTTAGTTTGTTAATATAGTGAATTGCAGAGGTTGGCTTTCAAATTTTAAAACAGTGTTACATTTCTGGGATAAACTCCTCTTGGATGTGTGTGTGTGTGTGTATGTGTAGTATATATACACATACACATATATACATACATATATATATGTCTGTGTGTGTGTAGAGTTGGATATAGTATATGCAACTATTTATATTGGTTATACTATATCTATTAAATAAATATGTATATAAATAGTTCGATATAGTATATCCAATATAAATTTAATTTTTTATATATATCCCTCTATTAATAAGTTTATAATATATATTTATATATAGACAGAGACAGTTCAATTCAGTTAGATAAAATGTTGTTGATAATTTAAAAATCTATATTTATGAGGGAGATTGTGTGTACTTTCTTTTCTTGTAATGTCTTTGTCTAGTTTTGATATCAGAGTAATGCTGGCCTCATAGAATCAGTTGAGAAGCACGCCTTCCTCTTCACATGTCTGGAGCAGGCTACTTGAAGTTGTCTCATAGCTCGCTGATACTTTTAGAATTTAATTATTTTATCTCTGTATGTTTCACTTTGGATAGTTTCTATTGCTATGTGTAAATGCTCGCTAAAATTTTCTTCTGCAATATCTAATCTACTATTAATCTCATCCAGTGTAACTTCAATTCCTAAATTATAGTTGTGATCTATAGAACTCCAATTGGTTCATTTTTTAAAAATCTCCCACGCTTCTACTTATCTTTGTAAACATATGGAATGCGGTTATCATAACTGTTTTAATGTTTACACTTAACATGTGTCGGTTCTGGTATAGTTTCAGTTGATTGATTTTTCTCCTAATCATGGATCTTATTTTGCTACTTTGCGTTTGTGGTAATCTCTGATTTAATGTATAGCATTGTCAATTTTACCTCGTTGGGTATAAATATTCTTTAGTTTTGTTCTGAGATACGGTTAAGTTACTTGGAAACAATTTGGTCCGTTTGGGTCTTGCTTCTAAAAAGTGTAAGGTAGAATCAAAGCAGTAGTCATTATAGGGCGAATTATTCCCCACTACTGAGGCAAGACCCTTTGGGGTACTTTACCTAATGCTCCAAGAATCATGAGGTTTTCCAGTCTTAGCGGTGGGAGCAGGCATTATTCTCAACACTGTGTGAGCACAGGGCACTCCTAACTCTAAGGCCTCCTCACAAACACACGTAGTAATCACTGTTAGCTGAATGCCTGACAGAAGCCCTCTGCAGAAATACAATGTTTTCTCACTCTCTGTAGCTTTTGCCTCCCCAGTACTCTGTTCTGCGAATACCAGCTGCCTTCCTCTGCATGGATCTCTCAGATCTGTTTCCTTGGCTTCAGGGGCCTGTCAGGCTCCACCTGGATTCCCCTTCTCTGCACTATAGCCTGGTAATTTAAAAAAATATTTTCATAAGTATTCTTTATATTGCTCTGGAATGTAGTTAAATTTCTTGAAAATAGTTTAGTTCTATTGGGTTTTGATTCTATTGTTAGGTACGAGCAGAGTAGTACTTACTATAGGGCTGATTATTCACTAGACAGGAAGCTGGGCCAACTGTAAGCCTGGTCTTGTTTGTTACCACCTCTTAGGGATTAGTCTTTTGTTGTTGCTTTTCCATGTCTTTTAAACCATTACTTCATATATTTTGTTTGGGTTTTAGGGAGGTTATTTTAGTAGAAAGAATAAATGCAGCCCTTAATACATCTAAGCCCAAAACAGAGATTCTCTCTCCTCTTTCTTTCAAACAAAAACAAGAAAAAGCAGAACCCAAAGCTTCACACAGGCAAATAAATAGGGCCAGAATTCAATCATTTTGCTTTGTTGGCTTGGTATTTGTTTTGTGGTTAATTTATTTACAACAGTCCATTTTGCTTTTCCATTAATGGTAGTACCAAAAAGTCTCATTGTTAAATGAATTTGTTTCAGTTTAAAAAGTAAATCAATTTACCAAAAAAAAAAAAAAAAAAGTAAGTAAACAGCAGGACAAATACTAAGCAGAGAAAGCAAATAACTTTTACTAGGGGAGGGAATGACTGAAGTTAGGAGAATGCTGGTCTTTTGGCCCAAGCTTTCCAACCTGACTCCCTCCAGCCTGGTCTACTCTTTTTCAGGTGGATTCCTCCTTTCTAGTCTTTGAGTGGCCCTTTTCACTACCTTTGTCTCCAGCTGAAGTTAATTTCTATAATCGCAAATGTCATAGTCTAGTGATATGTCATCCTAGGCATCCGCCTCTTCTGCTTTCCTATAAACCTGGGCCATCCAGTTCAATAGCCACTAGCTCCAGGTGGATACTGAGTCCTTGAAACAGGGCTAGTCTGACTTTAAATATGTCATAAGTGAAAAACACACAACAGATTTAGAAGACAGGATGAAAAGAATTTAAAGTATCTCATTAATAATGTTTTTATTGAGTACATGTTGAAAGAAGAATGTAAGATATATTTGATGAAATAAATTAATACCATTAAAATTAATTTGACCCTTTTCTTTACCTTTTTTAATAAGGTGACTACTAGAAATTTTGAAATTATAACCAGGCATGGTGGTTCACACCTGTAATCCTATCACTTTGGGAGACCGAGTTGGGAGGATCACTTGAAGGCAGGAGTTTTAGACCAGCTTGAGCCACAAAGTGAGACCTCATCTCTACCAAAAACAATACACACACACACACACACACACACACACACCTACATATGTGTGTATATATACATATATATACGTGCGTGTATATATACATATGTGTGTGTGTGTGTGTATGTGTATGTATTTATATTGGCCAGGCACAGTGGTTTACACCTGTAATCCCAGCACTTTGGGAGTCCGAGGCAGACAGATCACTTGAGGCCAGGAGTTTGAGACCAGCCTGGCCAACATGGTGAAGCCCTGCCTCTACTAAAAATACAAAAACTAGCCAGGCATGGTGGCTCATGGGTGTGGTCCCAGCTACTTGGGAGGGTGAGACATGAGAATCGCTTGAACCTTGGAGGCAGTGGTTGCAGTGAGCTGAGATCACACCACTGCACTCCAGCCGCAGCCACAGAGAGAGACTCTGTCTCAAAAATAAATATAATAAATAAAAATAAAAAAATAAAAAATTATCCAGATGTGGTGACGTATGCCTATAGTCCCAGTACTTTGGGAGACCAAGGTGGAAGGATTGCTTGAAGCCAAGAGTTTAAGACCAGCCTGGACAACAAAAGAAACCCCCATCTCTCTCTCTCTCTCTCTCTCTCTCTCTCTCTCTCTCTCTATATATATATATATATATATATATATATATATATATATATATATATGTCAGCAAGGTGACACACACCTGTAGTCCCAGCTACTTGGGAGCTTAAATGGGGAGGATGACTTCAGCCCAAGAGTTTGAGGCTATGAGGGTGCCACTGCACTCCAGCCTGTGCAACAGACGAAAACCCTGTGTCAAAAAAAATCAATTATTTTTTTAAAAGGAACGTTGAAATTTTATATGCAGCTTGCCTTTGTGATTTACATTGTATTTATATTAGGCAGTACTGTTATAGATGCACCATCTATCTATGCATCCTAGCTCCCAGCATAAAGAATGACAGAAGCTCATCAAATGCATGTAGGATATTAGCATCGAATGAATACTTGAGTGAGTGACTTTAACTGGATTGGGAATTCAAAGAGTGAATGTTGAAGTCTGGGAAGCAGCCTCCGTTATTTTGTCCAGTAACAGGAATAGTAACAAAACATATCTCATAGAGATAGGGAAGGTAAAATAAGACAGTTTATGGAGAACTCTTCATACTGGGCCTGGCTCAATGGACGTACTCAAGAGAAGTTAGCCATTAAGGGAAAAGATGTCTTCACTTAGTATCACGCCACGTGGACAAAGCCATGGCCGCTGTGTACAAGGATTAAGAGAAAAGACTGTTTTAAGTGAGTTTTCTCTTATTTATTATGCAAAGGCACCTCAGACACTTTACATGGCTTATGCATAAGGACTTCAGCACTATGGCTTTTAACACTTTTCACCCCAAGCCCATGGACCTTAGTTATCGGTGTTCTGATATCTTGCTACTTATAAGCCAAGGGGCGTGTGCGTGCGTGCGTGTGTGTGTGTGTGTGTGTATCAGTAAAACACTTTCTTCCAGGTTTTATCTTATTGCTAAGAATAATGTACTTGTAAATTGCTTTATAAATTATTTATTATGAGGGGCTTCATCACTGAACAAGTGTTACAACGTACTGTGAAAATGGGGGGCAGGAGGATGGCAGTGAAGGAGGGAGAGAAGGCGGCATTGGAATCACTTATAAATAATATATTCATTGGTCAAAGAAAGTTATCGCCTTTTATGAAGTGTTTGGAATTCATCTTGCATACTAAGTGGGCATCCTCTTGCTGACTCGTGGGTGTTCGGCTACAGCCTCCTTTGCTGCTCCATCTCTGAACTTGGTGATTAGGATGCCATTTATTTATTTCAGCCATTGCCACAATTGCCACGTCTCATCTCCTGGAAATAAACAGCAAACAGGGCTGACCGGTACCTCTGAGGAAACGCAAAGATGTGTTGGCAACTCCTGGAAGCGAAATCTGTGTCCCTGCGTCAGGCTCTGCATTTGGTATTCATCATGTAAGTGCTGCGCCTAATGAAGGCATTTGGTATTCATGTGGGTGTCACATGTATTTCCAGAGACGCTGGGCTCTAATTTAGCACAGGTTAATGGACACCTCTATTAAAGTGTTATCGAAAGTTTGACATTCAAATAACCCAGTTTTAAAATCAGAGCAACCTAGACATTCAATCTGAAGAGGAAAAAATGTGGGAGAAGTCAAGTATATAAATGCCAACTTTGGACATTTGAGAGGGACCAATGGTTGATCCAAGTGCTTCTTCCCCTTTCACCTACCCTGACCCCTCCTGGGCCTAGGCTTTGGCATATTCCCTGAGAGCTGCAGGCCAAAATCTTGCAGAGTGGGGAGGTCAGGGAGAGAAGGAAGGGCACACTTATATTAAATGAATGGTGTCCCTCACCTCCGAAAATCTTCCCCCATGCTCCTGGCCCTTCAGCACTAACCTTTTCAGGCATCTAAGGCATATTTTATTATTCCCATTTAAAAGGATATTGAAAGCTCATGGAACTTAAATGATTCATAAAGAGTCACGCTTCACTAGTAAATAGTAGGAGAGGATTAGAACAGTCACTATATTTCTATTTATTTTCTCTGTGTATTAATTTAACAAACATTTATTAAGCACTTACTTTGTGCCAATTCACATACTATCTGGTTGATGTTACTAAAGAAAACAGTCTCTTTCTACACCTACTTTGAAGAAAGGCCCAGCATCTTTTTATAAAAATAGGTTTATACCTACCCTATGACCCACATTCCACTCCTAGGTATTTACATAAGATAAAAGAATATAATAATATGTAATAGAATGCTCATGGCCTTTTTATTCATGGTAGCCAAAAAACAAGATAAATGAATGTAATAGAATGTCACAGAATGCTCATAATCTCTTTATTTATAATAGCCAAAAATAGAAGATAGCCTAGGTTTGCATCAACAGAGGAATAAATAAACAAACTGTGGTATATCCATACAATGGAACACTACTCAGCAATAAAAGGAATGATCTATTGATATACGCTGAGACTTGGAAGAATCTCCGAAATATTATTTTGAGTGAAAGAAGTTTTATGAAAAAGGAATGCATGTTCTATAATGCCATTTATATACAATTTTAGAAAAGGAAAAACAAATCGATGGTGAAAAACATCAAAACAGTAGTTGCCTCTGGGGTCAGTGGAGTTGGAGTTTCAATAAGAAAGGGCATAAGAAAACTCACTGGAGTGACAATAATGCTTTCTATCTTGATAGAGGTTTGGGTTAGACAGGTGTATGTGTTTTCAAAACTCACCAAATTGTACACTTAATGCTTGTGCATTTTACTACATGTCCATTTTAACCCAAGAAAGAAGAATCATAAAAGAATATTGATCCCTGGTTAATAATGATATACATGCTGAAGTGCTTAGGGGTGAAGTGTACTGATGTCTTCAACTCAGTTTGAAATGCATTAGGAAATAAGATAAAAGAATCAATGGATGAACAGATGGAAGGAGGGATGGATAGATGAATAAATGCCTGATAAAGATAATTTAGCAAAGTGTTAGTTGTTTAATACAGGGAATATGTACATATGAGTTTGCTTTACAATCCTTTCAACAGTTCTATATATTTACCATTTACTATTATAACATGTAGAGAAAAAAAAGTTTTTTAAAAAAACAAAAAAGACTGTTTGCCTGTGTTGATGTTCTAACAGTCTAGCAGCAAAGATAAACATTATAGAAGGTGAACACACAAGTCAATATATAATTGCATATTTTGGTGAATGTTATGAGCAGCAAAGACAGGCTGTAGTGTGGAAGATGTATTGGGGAAGGCTGTTTAGATGAGTGATCAAAGAAAGCTTCCTCTGGGAAGTAATTTTTTTTTTTTTTTTTTTTTTGAGACGGAGTCTGGCTCTGTCGCCCAGGCTGGAGTGCAGTGGCCGGATCTCAGCTCACTGCAAGCTCCGCCTCCCGGGTTTACGCCATTCTCCTGCCTCAGCCTCCCGAGTAGCTGGGACTACAGGCGCCGCCACCACGCCCGGCTAGTTTTCTGTATTTTTTAGTAGAGACGGGGTTTCACCGTGTTAGCCAGGATGGTCTCAATCTCCTGACCTCGTGATCCGCCCGTCTCGGCCTCCCAAAGTGCTGGGATTACAGGCTTGAGCCACCGCGCCCGGCCGGGAAGTAATGTTTTGAAAAATGAGATGACCTTGAAAAGAGGGAAATCATGAAAAGTGCATGCATCCAGATGGAAAGAGAAAGCATGCCCCAAGGAGAGGACAGCATGTGTGAAGACCTCAAGATGTGAAAGATTCTGGTTTATGCAAAGAAATGGAAAGAGACCAATGCAGATGGGGTATGGCCAGCACAGAAAATGACGAGTGACAGGTGAGAGTGGAAAAGTATGTAGGACCTAGCTCATTTAATAGTTTTATAGGCCCTGATGAAGCCTAATTGTTCTGATCAACTATGGGTTCATTAGAGCACACCTACAGTACTGTGCTCCAAGCTGAATGATAAAACAACAATAATGATCACTCATAATTACTAAGTGCCTACTATGTGCCAGGCACTGTGTCAAGCATACTATAACTGATCTCATTTAAATTTCACATCCCTCAAGTCACATACTATTTTAAGTAAATGTATAACCATGCATGTTTCTTGCTTCACACATGAGGAAACTGGGGTTTGGGTGAGATTAGGATGCCTGCCTAAGATTGCACAGCCAGCTAGTCCAAGTTGGAGCTGGGATATGGGTCTGACACAATAAAGGTCAGTAGCCACGCTATCTGAAGAATCCTTGGGAAAACTTGGAAGGCTTAACCTGCAAGTAGAGACACCTCCCTGAAGTCACAACTGTCACAAGGAAGAGATATTTTATTTGTTCCACGTAGTCACAAGGATCTGAGTTATCATCAATGAGAGAATATTCTAAAAAAGCAAATTTGAGGCCAATGCTGGAAAACAAACACAAAAGGTGTAATGAATAGATTTATCCAGAGATGAAAAAACCACATTATGGGTTAAGATGGATGGTAGGTATCCTTCCTTGGAGCTGCTGGAGCCTATCTAGGTCAGATGGCCATGGGACAGAGGTTAGACCTGAAGCCTTTTAGGTGCCTCTCAGCCCTGAAATTGTGGGACAGGCTCTGTATGGGGCTGTGGCTTCTCCAGCCGGTTGGCAGCAGCTGTTTTCCTGGAGCTGTATTAATAACATCTTCATTGACACTGCATGCACAAACAACATTTTCCATTTAAACCAAATACATTGCTGGCCTCCTGAGAATCACTGGTGAGACTGGAGTACTGGTTAAATAGAAAAAGGCTGAACTGCTGTACAAGCACAATTACCCTTCACAAGGGGGAATGAGTGAGACTCCCAGGTGGGAACAGTGTCTGGGATTTTGCTGGTCTAAGATGCTATTCTAACAGGGCTAAAGACAGGTGACCTAAAAGTGCTTGATGCCTATGGACAGATCTCTATAGGCTCATATATAATACTGTGGTTCTTCCATCTTCCTAGAGAAATGTCGTTTAAACAGTACAAACAATAACAGTTTGATCCATTTTCTGTAGATAGAAAACTGAAGGTTAGGAGGAGTAAGTTCATGTTCCAAGTTGATGACAGATTGTAAGGGATGGAGTTAAGTTTAAAATCCAGGTATGTCAGACCCTACATCTTTTTCTACTGCACTGTACTGTCTCTAATGAGGAAAATTAATAGTCTACTCTAAAGTACAGCCATGGTGACAACTTAGGGTTCTCTGTTGAGGCTCACATTTTCCATGTTATTTCAAAGATACATGAAACTAAAGGATTAAACTTCACACCAAAGTTTGCAGTCCGCACTGCTTTCACCTTAAGCCAGATCTCTACTAAAACATCAGGCCAATGTCTTATCTTCTGTTTCTTTTCTTGCATTTATTGTTATTATTGTATTTCCAATAAAGGACAAAACTTGTCCCTTTAAGAGTCAAGACCCTACAGTTTCTTGTAGAACCCCTGGCAACACTGAGATCCTGCCCAAGGTCCTCTGGCATCTGATTAAATATGAATGTGGAGGTCGGATGTTTACTCAATTTTAAGTCTTTCCTTGGAAACCCCCATTACTAAAACAAGATTGAAGTGGGCTGGAAAGAGGACCAGCCCATTACTTATCAATTCTTAATAGACTGGTAGAATATAATAATAATAGGATGATAAAAAGGGATGGGTAGACACGATCCTGTCTGTACCTAATGTCCAATCTGAATGAAAGTCAAGAAGTTGAAATGATACTCTAGGAGACACCAGACACTCTAGGAGACATGTGGAAGTCCATTTGTACTAAGGTCAGACAGATACAAATGGGGAACCCCCTGGCCACATCTGCTGAGCTGCCTATGCTCACAGTCTATGACCCAAAGTTCCAGCCTTAAACAGGTTCGGTTACCCAACTCTTCTGTAGGCATGTACCTAAAACTTTTCTGTTTGTCGCTATCTGTCTTTGCAGCTCCTATTATTTCAGTATTTCATTCTTCATCTGAAAATTAAGCCTCAAACCACTTTGCCACTTACCATGGGAGGATACTGAGGTTATACTCTAAAAAGAGCTAGCGATGAGACAACCTGGAGGCTGGTTTGGGCAATTAGTTTCATCTTAAGTGCCATCTTTAATGGATTGGTACTAGCTGTTTGGAACTGTGTTGAAGACCCTAAAGCTATGCCCAAGCCCAGTGGGAAAGAAGCAATGATTGGTTAGTGATGTTTTTTATAGACACAGGAAGAAGGAATGAGAGCAAGTGTGCCTAACATTTGTTACATCTGGGAGAAGTTCTCTGTTTTTCTAATAAGGACAAGAATTTCCCACCATGCAATTTGATCAACTGCCTGTGGCAAAGCTGTGAAGAAGGCAAAGTCTCTGTCTCATGAGGCAATAAAGTCCTGGGACTATTCCAAGAAAGCGAAAGGAGGAGGAAGAGTCCTCAGTAGGAAGCAGACTAAGGGCAGGACTTGGAAGAATTAACTTTGAGATGCAGGCTCATGAAGACACATATGGTTTCTGGCCACACTTCGACGCCATGATATGATCTCTCTAATGTCCTCTCATCCCTGATCAGTCCTGAGACATGGATACTTGAGTCTATTCTGAACAGCTGGCTCCTAGAGTTGGCACCTGTCCTAATGTCTTTCTATGCACATTCCTAACAAAATTCTATCATAACTTTCCACGCCCTGATCAGAATACAACTTCTCTAAGAACCTAGAAAATGTTCTCCAGTGCCTCTTTGTCCTCCAATCTTGGCACAGTGGGTAATATCACTTCATGTTTATCTATTTCAATCCCTTCATTCTGCAAAGGGGAAGGCTGAGATGTAGAAGAGACAAGAGATTTTTTTTCATATTAATCACAAATTTTTTTAATTGAATCATTTTTTTCTTTATTTCTTCTAAAAAAAATAGGATACATGTGCAGAATGCGCAGGTTTGTTACATAGATATACGTGTGCCATGGTGGTTTGCTGCACCTACTAACCCATCCTCTAAGTTCCCTCCTCCAACCCTCTACCCCCCAACAGGCTTAGGTGTGTGGTGTTCCCTTTTCTGTGTCCATGAGTTCTCAATGTTCAACCCCCACTTATGACTGAGAACATGTGGTGTTTGGTTTTCTGTTACTGTTTTAGTTTGCTAAGGATGATAGTTTCCAGCTTCATCCACGTCCCTGCAAAGGACATGATCTCATTTCTTTTTATATGGCTCCATAGTATTCCATGGTGTATATGTACCACATTTTCTTTATCCAATCTGTCATTGATGGGTATTTGGTTTGTTTCCATATCTTTGCTATTGTAAATAGCATTGCAATAAACATATGTGTGCATGTGTCATTATAGTAGAATGATTTATATTCTTTCGGGTATATATCTAGTAATGGGATTGCTGGGTCAAATGGTATTTCTGGTTCTAGGTTCTTGAGGAATTGCCCTACTGTCTTCCACAATGGTTGAACTAATGTACATTCCCACCAGCAGCGTAAAAGTGTTCCTATTTCTCCACAGCCTCGCCAGCATCTGTTGTTTCCCGACTTTTTAATAATCGCCATTCTGACCAGTGTGAGATGGTATCTCATTGTGGTTTTGATTTGCATTTCTCTGATGATCAGTGATGTTGAACTTTTTTTCCTATATTTGTTGGCCACATAAATGTCTTCTTTTGTGTTCATATCCTTTGCCCAATTTTTGATGGGGTTTTTTGGTTTTTTCTTGTAAATAAGTTTAAGTTCCTTGCAGATTCTGGGTATTAGACCTTTGTCAGATGGGCAGATTGCAAAAATTTTCTTCCATTCTGTAGGATTCCTGTTCACTCTGATGATAGTTTCTTTTGCTGAGCAGAAACTCTTTAGTTTGATTAGATCCCATTTGTCAAATCAGGCTTTTGTTGCAATTTCTTCTGGCATTTTTGTCATGAAGTCTTTGCTCATACCTATGTCCTTGATGGTATTGCCCAGGTTTTCTTCTAGGATTTTTATGATTTTGGGTTTTACATTTAAGTCTTGTATCCATCCTGAGTTAATTTTTGTATAAGGTGTAAGGAAGGGATCCAGTTTCAGTTTTCTCCATGTGGCAAGCCAGTTTTCCCAGCACCATTTACTAAATAGGAGATTCTTTCCCCATTGCTTATTTTGTCAGGTTTGTCAAAGATCAGATGGTTGTAGATGTGTGGTGTTATTTCTGAGGTCTCTGTTCTGCTCCATTGGTCTATATGTCTGTTTTGGTACTAGTACCATGCTGTTTTGGTTACTGTAGCCTTGTAGTATAGTTTGAAGTGAGGTAGTATGATGCCTCCAGCTTTGTTCTTTTTGTTTAGGATTATCTTGGCATACAGGATCTTCTTTGGTTCCACATGAAATTTAAAATAGTTTTTTCTAATTCTGTGAAGAATGTCAAAGGTAATTGATGGGAATGGCATTGGATCTATAAATTACTTTGGGCAGTTTGGCCATTTTCATGATATTGTTTCTTTGTATTTATGAGGATGGAATGTTTTTCCATTTGTTTGTATCCTCTCTTATTTCCTTGAGCAGTGGTTTGTAGTTCTCCTTGAAGAGATCCTTCACATCCTTTGTTAATTGTGTTCCTAGGTATTTTATTCTTTTTGTAGCAATTGTGAATGGGAGTTCATTCATGATTTGGCTCTCTGCTTTTCTATTGTTGGTGTAAAAGGAATGCTTGTGATTTTTGCACATTGATTTTGTGTCCTGAGACTTTGCTGAAGTTGCTTATCAGTTCAAGGAGTTTCGGGCTGAGATGATGGGGTTTCTAAATATAAAATCATGTCATCTGCAAACAGAGACAACCTGACTTCCTCTCTTCTGATCTGAATACCCTTTATTTCTTTCTCTTGCCTGATTGTCCTGGCCATCCAACTTCCAATACTATGTTGAATAGGAGTGGCGAGAGGGGGCATCTTTGTCTTGTATCAGTTTTCAAAGGGAATGCTTCCAGCTTTTGCCCATTCAATATGATATTGGCTGTGGGCTTGTCATAAATAGCTCTTACTATTTTGAGATATGGTCCATCGGTACCTAGTTTACTGAGAGTTTTTACATGAAGAGATGTTAAATTTTATCAAAGGCCTTTTCTGCACCTATTGAAGCAATCGTGTGGTTTTTAAGACAAGAGATGTTACAGAGACCACCCAGACATAGGGCAATAGGAGAGCTGTAATGCTGACCTCCTGACTCCTAGTCCAAGGCTCTTCCCAGTGTGATTTATGTGACTTCTCTGCTTCCAGGACCAGCTCCAGAGAGAAATGCCATTATTGCAAGATAACAGCTGGTATTTGTGACATACTGTACATATTCTCACTCTCATAACCATAGTGGGATCCCATAGGAAAAGACCTAAGATATATACCTTAGAGATGCCCTAGCACATCTGGGGGACCACTGGGAAAAACCATCATGCTTTAAGTTTCATGCAGTCCAAGAACTCACAAGGGACCCAAGCCAGAACTTTGAAGCTGAGAACTTGTATCTATAAGCTACCAGAAATAAAATCTGCCTCTTAATCCCTCAGCCAGCTCATCTTAAAATATATGAATAACACTGACAGAAGGACACTCAAAGTACATAGCTATGTGTGTTTATTCATTTGATGCTTTGTCCATGGGTAAAATATGAAGGCATGTGAATTATTTTTGTACTTCCCTGTTTAATTTTCCATGGTCTCTGCCTGAGCAAGAATCAAGACTCTCTTCTTGAGCACATACTCCTCATTCCCACTCCCAAGTATCTAGAGTAGAGTGAGGCATGTGGCTGGTGTCTACATAAGATGTGTGGGTGAAAGAGCATGGGTGTAATTTTCTAGGAAGATGTGTACGTTAGATAGATGGAGGGGAAGAGACCTGAGGCCGGATACTATCTAGGAGTGGTTCAGAAAGAGATCATATGAAGCCCATGGCATTATACTGATGCTAGACTATGAAGATGCATGATTTTCAAAGGCCTTAGAGTGTGGTGGGAAAAAGAATGGATTTTGGAGCCAGTAGGCCTGTGTTCCAATTTTACCTTTAACACAGGCTCCTGCCTCCTCAACTGTGTGTAGGTATGGAGACAATAACAGTACCTACGTAATAAGTCATTGCTAAGTTAGTGTATGAAGTCTTTGGAACAGTTCTTGAATTCTCTAGGCAGGCTGTAAGAGGATATTTAACAAGACTCAATACAAAAAGAAAGTGAAGAGAAAGCTGATGATATAGCAATAGAAATTTACCTAGTGCCTCCTCAGCATCTATTCTTTGTTTTTTGTGTAACAGTCCAAATTTTAGTTTGGAAATTTGCCCCTCCACCACTCAGTTTTCAAGTTTTTGGAGGAACAGGGAGTGAGCACATGATCCAAGGTGTCTTCTTTCCAGGCAACAGTTAATATTAGGCACATGTCTTAAGTATCTCCAATCATGGAAATTCTCCAGACCTTGTGACTATAACTGCCTAAGACTCTTTTCCATTGGAGATAAAGATGGAAGGAGTTGATAGCAACCACTTTACAAGAGGAAGTGAGTCTATCTGGGAATGGAAACAACAGAGAAAACACAGTTATTCAAGTCAAGAGGCAAAAAAAAAATCTTGATGACATCATTTGACCCCCTGCAAACAGCCACATTTGAAGGCCAATTACTCATAGAGTTTTCAGTTACATGAGCCAATAAATTCCCTTTTTGCTTAAGCCAGTTTGGATTGGGTTTTGTGTGACTTACAACTGAAAAAGTCTTCTGTTACAGATACCCATGAGTTTATGAGGAATGTTTGAGAATTTGGCTTTACAACTTTCAAGAGTGACTGCCAAACCTAACACCTTGGAGGAGTTAATAGCTCATCGAGCCTTTGGACACTCTCTTCAACCTCCAAGACAGTCCTTTTCTTCCTATGGAAAAGTAGAGATGATAAAATCTACCTTAAGGGTTGCTAAAAGAATTAAATGGTATCATGTATAGAAAATGCCTGACACAGTGGCCTCTACAATTTGGGGTCTCAGTGAATGTCCAGCAGGGATTCATAAGTGGAGGATGTTTACTTAAGAGTTCATGTGAAAATACGTTTGTAGTTTGGATTGTAATTATTTCAAGAAGATGTTTAAGTGACAGGATAACAAAAGAGTGTGCTGAAACTAGAGTAGACTTGATGAAGGGTGTAGGTTTTGAATAGAAGCAAAGGAGACAAGATGCAAATTGTTTTCCTTCTAAAAGAGCAGCAGAGTAATACCCAAATATGCTGGATTCATCAAGTTTTATATTCTAAAGCAGCAATTCCCAATTTTCCCAGGGATAAGAATTGTGTGGTACATTGATTCATAATACAGGTTCCTAGGCCTCCCAAAATGTTGTCAGTTGGAATATCTAGGGAGTTAACCTGAGAATCTGTATTTTACAACCATTATCCAGTGTAAGTTTGAGAAAAACATTTGTAACATTCAAAATGCCCTCACGCATATGATGTTACTTTTCTTCCCACTATATTTTTAATTAGCTGGAGTTGGTGTCACCATTTTAGAAATCAGGGAAACAAAAGAGCTTGGGCAACTTTGTTAGTGTCAGAAAATATTTTAGAGGCAAAATTGCCAGAGCTGGAAACACATAAGTTTCAACTTTTGAATTTTGTCCAGACTCTCCAGAAAGAAGTAGTGGAAAATGCATTACGTCCAAAGTTGCTCATCGCTGTCATATTTAATTAGAAAAACTGGAAAATACCCTTGGGCTGGGCACTGATGCACTGCCCGCATTGCTCCTGAGGGACCTGTAAGATAGCCCTCAGCTGTCTACCTCTTTGGAAATTTCCTGGCCTGAAGAAAACTGCCTTGCCTGAGGTTATAGCCCATATCCAGTGACTAATCAATGTGATGGTGTTAAGGCCCTGTCTTCTTGCCCAAACTTGACACAATTTTACAAGATCCTCCCTGCTTCAAAGCTCTTCCTGGGCTAAGCTAAAGCCTTCATAATAACTGCATAAGAGATCAACTTCCCTCTTGCCCTGTGCTTTCTGTACCTGACTTAAACAGATACTGATCCTCAAGAGCACTCTGTAATAGATCTCCCTGCCAGCATCTGTTTGGAGCCCACGTCTCTTGGAACCCAATCCGGGATAATCATCCATTTCTAGAAATGGGCGACTAGTGAAATGTATTATTGTCCAAGCATTGGATGAAATACTTTGTTGCTATTCAAACATTATCTATAATGACTGAAGAAAATATAAATTAAATCTAAATGATAAAAGACAATTGATGAAAGCAGAATATAAAATTCCATGCAGGCCATGATTAATATTATGTAAAATTTATCCACAGTGCTAGAGCTAAAAGGAACGTACAACAACTAGAACGTTGTTTGTGATGGAGAGGAAAGGTGGATTATCTGAGATGTTTTTTGAAGTGTTTAAAAATTATAATTATGATGTCATCTCCATAGCAGACAGAAAAGTACACTGAATGATAAATCAGAGATTTATCCAATAAATAAAACCCTAAAAATGTCAATAGCATTCTATCTTATGGAAAATATTTCTTGGGAGAGAAGAATTAGATCAAATTCTTATTGCTATATTCCTCCTTCCTGTTGCTACGTTTCTGTCCCATGGCTAAAAGATCAGAGGTGGGGGCTGGCTCAGGGAGCCAAACAGGAAAGCTCAGGCCATGATTGTCTGCCAGTGGGGTATACAGGAAAAAGATGCATTCACCTTGCTCGTGTTTAGGCCCCAGCAACATTTACCCTTTGCACATTTGCTCACAAAGTTGCTCCAAGGCACCCATCAGAGCATCAGTAATTACCCTCATTCTAAAAAGCAAGGAGACCTAGACTTTAAGCAGTCCTTGCCCTCCGTTTCCTGCCCCAGGGATAATTCTGAGTTTTGCCCTACACAGCCTCCCAGAGAGTTCCAGAGAGACTGAGCCCTAGTTGTTCACAGAGGTAACTTGTTCATGAACTCATCTTGAATCGTTTTCTTCCCTTTATCTCACTTCTATGCTCCCCTACTGGAGCTCCCCAAATCCCAGATGAGCTACTTCACTGAAATGCATGTTACAGCATCTCCTTCTGGGGGAAGCCCACCTAATCCAAACACCATATCCTTCCTTCATGAAATCCTGATAATGTTAGTAACGCGATCTCATTTGGGGTAGCAAGCATTCACTTAAGGTTTACAGTGAAAGCAAGATGATGATATAGTTGCACAAAACAACAAGTCAAAGGTTGGTTCTTGCTGACCCAGCAGCATTCCTTAGCTGCCCCTGACTCAGGGACTTCTCAATGGCCCAGTTTCTCTCCTGAGACCCTCACCTCCTAGCCTCTTCTTGGGCTTTCTCCACTCGCTCAATCTTTCTCACATCTCCTCTTTTCCCTCCTCCTGCCCTCATTAGTTCTTTTCTCCTAGGTGACCTGCAGAAATATAAAAAACTATCCCCACCCATTTAGCCTGTGCCCAGGAAATCTAACTAAAATAAACATACTCCTATTATAGCCATCATCCTTGAGTTTCCCAAAATAAAAGCAGCATCTATCCTTAAATAAAAGGCAATAACCCTTGTTTTAAACAAAATTTTTTAATTCCTGTTTAACATCTTTAGCATTGGTATTTATCAGACTTCCACAAATTGTGTCTTTCTATGAATTCAGTTGCTGTTCAATCCCTGATTCCAGGGATAGCTATTCTCTTTCCCTAAAACTATCTTCTGCATGAGGTGCATGAGGACCACCTCTCACTCAGCTCCTTCCCCAAGAAGACCCCTTGGAGTGTCACCCCCTCCACCACAATGCCCTCCCAGGTGGCATCCCCTAGAGTCTCCCCAAGGGAGTTGAGCTGAGCCAGACAGAGGCTTAACAGACTCACTCACTGGTGTGGCGGTTCCTAAAAAAAAAAATTAAACAAAGAAATCCTCTAGGATCCAGCAATTCCACTTGTCGACATCAAAAGAACTGAAAGCAGGGAAACAATGGGACACAATGGATATTTGTACAATTATGTTCACAGCAGCATTATTCAGAATAGTGAAAAGGTGGAAGCAACTCAAGTGCCCATGGACAAATGAATGGATAAATAAAATGTGGTGAATACATATGATGGAATGTCATTCAGCCTTTAGGAAAATTCGGACACGTGCTACAACATGGTTGAACTATGAGGACATTATGCTAAGTGAAATAAGCCAGCCAGAAAAGGACAAACATTGTATGATTCTTCTTAGAGGAAACACCCAAAGTAGCCAAATTCAGAGACAGAAAGTAGAAGGGTGGTTGTTGGGCGTTGGGGGGTGGGGGGGTCGGTCGGGAGTTAGTTACTGCTTCATGAGTATGGAGTCTCGGTTTGGGAGGATTAAAAAGTTCTGGAGACAGATGGTGGTGACGGTTGCTCAGTGTCAATGTGCTTAATGCCACTGAACTGTACACTTAAAAGATGGTGCAAATGGTAAATCTTACGTTGTGTATATTTGACTGCAGTTTAAAAAATAAAAATGAAAAAATAAAAAAAAAAGAGGGAGGCACGCTCTCCTTCTCTGCTTCTGCACCTCACTTAGCTGGCAACCAAAAATAGACCGCAGCATTAGCATCAGCCTCGCGCGTGTCTTCTTGTTAATTGTCTTGTTTTAGATGCAGATGTTTTTCACTTGCAGACAGTGTTTTTGGGGGAATAGGAATACAAAATGTGCTGGTTTGGCATTTCTGAACCCAGTAAAACTTTGATTAGTTTGAATGGCATTGCTCCTCTGGAGAGAAGCATCAAATCCAGGAAAGCTGCAGCCCTTTTGTTTTCTGCAAGTTTTAACAGAACAAGACCTCCTTTAAGCAGGAATGCCTGTAGAATCAAGCACATTCTTTGTTCCCTGAGATGCTATTTTTTAATGCTTATTGAGTGTATGTGTGTGTGTGTGTGTATTTTTTTCTCTTTTTCCTCTTTAAAAAATTTATTTTTGCCTACCTAAGGTGAAAAAGCAGATATGATCAGTGAGCTAGTTTTTGTGGAGTCTTGGAAGGGATGAGGAGTGGGCCAGCCTTGCAGTCTCTTGCCTGAAATACCAAGGAAGAGGAAACACATCCCCAGGCTTGCAGTCTTCCAGCTCAAGGCTCTGGCCTCTGGCTTCCACTCTTCATCACTGCCCAGCTGGCTGCCTGTGACAGGATGTGTTGACCAATCAGGGGCCCCCCCAAACAAAGAATTTAATTCGAGGATATCACCTTAGGAAAGGACTGGGTTTCTAAAGAAAAGAGCCCTGAATTTGACTCTCTGAGCTCTATCATTTACTAGCTGTATGATTTTATTAATCCCCTAAGCTCCAGTTTCATCATCTGTAAAATGGGAGTAATAATAGTATCTACGCCACAAGGTAGTGGTGAAGACTAAACTAGAAAATGATGAGAAAGTGCCTACCACACACCAGGGCACACAGGAACAGCTCAATCATGTTTAGCTCTTATGATATAAAGCCCATTTAATATTAGTAGTCCCTGATTCTGAAAAGGAAGCAAAAAGCCTAAAACTTGATCTCTGAAGAAAGATTCCATGAGCATTAACAATTTGAAAAAGTCAAACATGCCCTCAAAATAACACGACTCACACCAAAGGCTACTAGAGAGATGTACAATGGAATATCAGCAGGTATATCTTATTTTCAAAAGGCTGATCTCATCCCTGATGTTTGGCAATAGTGATTTTCCACACACAGGCAAGAATTTTATAGACTCCCCTTAATAGCAATGTGCCAGGATCAGTAACAGTGACAATATATTGTTTCATGACTCCAAATTCAACTCTCCTTATAAGTACTGGAGCGAAATGCCAGCTAAGTGTGGAATTTACTGATTTAGCTGTGGAGGAAAGAAATTCTGCAGATCAGATCAATACAGCCAGTAAAAACAAACTGCAGAATCCCCATTTTCTGCCGGAGGTCTATAAGTGAGGGCATTAGATGAGGCACCTGAATTATTCCTGAGCACTTCATCTTGAGTGGCTGGAATGGTACTTTAAAACCATTACAGGGAAAGACTATGATTTCAGGTCACCGTGATTAAATTAAATGCCCTGTGTAAAAAGTTATAGTTAACATTTTTTGGTCAAAAAATTATATACCGCACAATAATAGTTTGAATCAGTCACAGTAGTGGGATAAGCCTAAACCCCAAGTTAATTTTCTCCATGATTTTAGGAGCCACATCTCCTGCAAAGAGAAGATAAAAACTTAGAATATCAGGTGTTTTCTTTTGAGCAATTGGCAGCCATATTTAGAAACATAATTATGCACGACTACTTTTAAAACTATTTTACCATTATCATCTTTGTTATTGCCATTATCATGATATTTTTACTAATAACAATACTTCAGTACAGTACAATTACCTGCCTAAGGAATGTACCAGTTGGAAGATTGGCTATGTGTAATTATTAAAAAGACTGGCAGTATCACAATGGTACTGATACATACTATCGATAAGGTGTAGATTAGTGACTATTTTGAAAGACAGGTTAGGCTTGTCCATTATAATATAAAACCCACATTTGCTTCAACCCAAGAGTACAACTGCTAAGTAACTTTCCGAGAAAAGTACAGACACGTCCAAAAATGAAAATATCGTTCAGTGAAGTATTGTGTGTGCAAGTGAAAATGTGGGTATGATCTGAATACCCTTCATTCAGGGAATAGCTAAGTAAACTGTATTTATTCATAATGTTAACAATTTTGCAAGAATTAAGACAAAATAAATGTATACAAATGGACATGCAATGATTCTACAATCAGCAGTGAACTAGTAGGATATGTTTAACAACCGGCTCTCCAGGACAGACACTGGTTGGCAGGGTTTGCTGCCTTCTGTGGTGTAAATACTCCCACCATGGCCAGTTACAGGCTACCCATGTGATGATACTGAACATGGAGTTGGGAAGAGATCCACACAATCAGCTCTCACAAGCTGGTACTAGTCAGCCCCAACATACCACTGTCAATATATTGTTAAGTGACTAAAGAATGTAGCAAGGCATACGTCCAATGTAATACAGAAGTAAACCACACATCTATATGCATTTTTATGTATTCTTATGTATGAAAAAATTGGTAAGTGAATCACTTGTAGGGCAAGAAGTGAAGGTGATATTAAGTGGTGAATTTTGCTCTGTATCATTTGAAGAGTTTTAAACTGAAAGTGTATCAGCTGTGTGATTAAACTAAATTTAAAAGAATAATGACAATTACATACACCAAGACATTTACATGCAAGGTTTATTTGGTGAGTGCTCTTGGGAATACCACCATAGCTGAGTGAAGACAGTAGGATCTTCACTCAGATCTCAGCTACAACACTGAGATTTTAATAAAGTGGCCTGAGGTAGGCTTGAAGTTAGATATATTTACAGAGAGAGAGGACAGATGATAGATAGATCGATGATAGATAGATAATAATCATAATAATAATGATGATAGATGATAGGGAAGATAGATGATAGATAGAACAGAGAGATATAGATAGTAGATAGATATAAGAGATGATAGATAGACAGATATGATAGATAGATGATAGATAAATAGATAGGACAGATAGAAGATAGATAGATGTGATAGATACAGATGATAGATAGATAGAGTAGATATGATAGATGAAAATGATAGATAGCTATGATAGATAGATAGATAGATAGATAGATAGATAGATAGATAGATAGAGAAATGGAGGGGCAAGGAAAGGAAGAGAGAGAGAGAGAGAGAGAGAGAGAGAGAGAGAGAGAGAGAGAGAGAGAGAAGTGTGGGAGTCTATGAGTGATGTGCCAGGTGTGTTCAGGTTGGATCTGGAGTTTGGTTAAGGGTGTAAGATAAGAGAGTGAAGAAGATGATGAAGCTATCTTCATAGTGGGGATAAGAAGTGGGGAACTTACAAGTGGGGAAGGAAAGCAATTCTAATTGGGAAGAAAAGGCGAGAGCAAGGTCTGGAGCCTCCTTATGAATCACCTGGTAAGAGAGGAGAAGGAAAGAAGGAAAGACAGGGTAGGGAATAGCAGCAGATCATGATACACCTGGCCAAGTGAGTACAGTGGATGCTGTGCTGCAGCACTCAGATCCTTCTTCAGGACCAGGACCAAGGCAGTCCTTCACCCAGCTTCCAGGTGTGAGGCTCCTGACTGCTCACATACCATCATCCTTCTGTGGGAATTGCCATTGGCTAAAGGAACCTGCCCAACTCAACACTAAGCCCCTTCCCCAGAGTCAACCTTTATTAACCTCCATTAATAGCCAAAGCAGCAGGTACAAAGCCTTGGTCCCTTGCTCTAATTCAGGAAGTCTCTAAGGTTCATCACACATCCCTGTGTGACTGGCTGAAGTGCTCTTGCAACGACAGCACCAGTCACGTCCTCCATCTGCCCAATCCTGCTGCTGTCTTCTGTGCTGATATTCCTACGAGCACTCTCCAGTAAATCTCCTTGCATGTAAATCTCAGATCCTCCTGAAGGGTTAACTGCTTTGAATTTAGAACTCCAGGTTAGGAATGAGCAAGATTCAGAGAAGTATTTACAGCCACAGAAAGATACGCTGCAAGCATTGCTGAACTTGAGGTGAAACGAGACCTTTGGATAGACGTTGGAAACCAGACCTGGAAACCCCTTACAGGTTCACACTCCCACTCCTTCTGTCAATATGTTTCTGTCAAAGGCAGCTACTTTCCTTCTCTTAATAGCCTCCAGTAAGGACCAGTATTACCCATTTCTAACTTTTACTTGCAGAAATCTGGACTGGACAGTTTAGCTTTAAAGCCCTCAAACTACATTAGGAAACTACATCCATTGTTAGGGCTAAAGAATTATTGGAAATCATTGAGATTTCATAATCTCCTGCTTGGCCCTGGTCATCTGCAGGACCTTCTATTCACAATAGCCCTCACTGGTCTCTGCACCACCTGCCCAGCTTAGCCCAGGATCACATTGTTTGTCAGTGGTTGTGTCAGGTCTGTTCTTTCAGTTCAGTATGCTTTCTAGGTCCAAAATAGTAGTAAGGGATATAATTAGCAAAATACTTAAAAATTTATGTTACAGGACTGGATGATGAATTGGATGGGGTAAGGAATAAAGGTGTTGAAAATGACTTCCTGGGTTTCTGGCCTGCACTCCTGGCTGGATGATGGCAACCAGTGTGAGAAGGGGATTCTGTAAAGGAACCAGATTTGAAGCTGAGGCAAAAGATAGTGACATTATTTTTCTAGAAGTTGAGTATTTGGTGCCGTTGAGACATTCAAAAGAGAATGTCAACTGGGCAGTTTCATATACAGAGAACATGTACCATTCTTTTTTTTTCCTCAAAGAAATATCTTTCTATCTTCCTAATAGTTGGAAATTAAAGTCATGTGAGATGAGTTCACCTAAGAAGGGAAAGAGCCTCAAGCTGAGCCTTTAGCAACTATGACATTTAATGGCAGTATTCAGGAGACTCATGAAAAGGAGATGGAGAGAAAGCTTCCAGATAGATAGAAAAACCAAGGTAATGTGCTGCCACAGAAGCCAGTGGAAGAATATTTCAAGAAAGAGAGAGGGAGCATTCTATGGAATTGAATGCCATGAAGGGTTCAAGGAAGACAATGACAGATTAGGTCTATTGGATTTAGCGACTTGGAAGGTCATTGTGACTTTTTCAGTGAGTGATGAGAACAGAAACCAGATTAGTGTGAACTGAGAAGTGGATGGGAGGTGAAAAAAAGTGGAGCCAGTAAGCATATACAACCCTTTAGAGAAACTTGACTATGACAGAAGTGGTAGAGGTAGGACAGAAGCTGAGAGAGGAAGGGGTCTAATGAAGTGGGACTGTTGTTGCTGTTTTCTTGTTTTTAATAGGAGAGACTTAAGCATTTTTCAAATTCAATAGGAAGTTTTTGGTTAGAGGTGGAGACTGAATTGATAAGAAAGACAAGGAATGAAAGGGTGAAAGGTCTCAGGGTGGGAAGGGCTGGGACCTGAAGCTCAGGTGGGGCAGTCACTCTGCTGTGGAAGGCAGGAAGGCAGGGGAAGGGGTGGCATCGGCAGGCCTGTTGGTTTGTTCTCTAACTGAATAGTGAGGGGAGCTTCCATTTGCAAGTAGGGAGCTGAGGTCATTTGCTGACAGTAAGGGGCAAGAAGCAGGATGCATGGTTTGGGGAAAGTTAAAAAGATTTGAAGTAGTCCTTGGGAAGAATGGGAGTATGGGCCAACCCATCGTAAAATTGCAGGGGAGAGTTAGGTCCAGTCTGTTATGGAACACGGATTTACATTAAGACCAATTTTCCATGATCCATAACCTTTTCCAGTTCTGGGACCCTATAGCAGGCACAAAGAAAGGAAACAGGTGGTTAATTCGGCAGAACAATCCAGCATACTTCCCACCTTCCATTCACAGTGGGACTGGGGCCATCATTTACGACGTCTAGGCCTTGGTTTCAACATCTGCAAAAGGGGGATGATAGCACACATCCTGCCGCACTTTTGAACTTTGGAGGGAACCAAAAACGACAGCAGTGGGGAAAGAACTTGGAGTGGCATAAATGTACTGTGTATATCTAAAGCGTCAGGCCCAGGTCACGGCTCATGCCTCTGAAGTCCTAATAAATCTCAGTGGAAGATAGGAAGGGCCAGGCGATAATGGAAACAGCTAAATGGGCATGACCCTGTCCGCACTCAGGGCAGGGGAAATTCTCGATAAGTGGTGTTCCGAGAAGTGTCTGACCTCACTCAAAGGCACCAGAGAAGGTGACTCCTCAAAAATACAGGGAGGAGCACTGGTCCTCTAACAGGCCGGAGGAAGTCAGTGAACCCTCAGCCAAGTCTTAGCGCAGGTTTAAGAGTGAAGTCTGAGAGTCTACGCCAGGGAGGAAAGTGACTCTCAGAATTCTTGCTGCCACTCCCTGTGAGCTAAGGTGGGCTCCTAGCTTCTGCCCAAGTTCCCTCTACACTGAGGGAACCAAGTTATGCTATTAAAAATATCTAGTCCCAGTGTGCAACATGCGCCGCCATTATTACACTGATTAATAGCTCCATGAAATGCCTAGAATCTTCCTTCCTAACCCGGTCTATCCTGGAAGAGTGTTCAAGCAAGAGCCAAATAGGGAAGGGTGAAGGGTGATTTATAACGAAATGATCAGTCCTCACCAACACACACACACACACGTGCACATGCACGAACACATATACACACACATGTGCATGCATACGTATACACACACGCACACATGTACACATATACACACATGCACACACATACACATATGCATACACACGCATACACACATACACACACACACACACACACACACACATCCCTTTCTGTTCTCTAACATACTGTGATCTTTTCCATCTTGGGCCTTTAAATTTTCTGTAATGTCTGTCAAGAATGTTCTTCCTCTCTGTCTTCTTGGAACTAGTCTATTCTCATCCTTTAGGCCCCAGCTGAAATGCAGACATTTCACACACTGTGGGAGTGTACATGCAGTTTGGGCTAAACCCCAATTTTGACATGTCTCTACTAGGGAGTTAGGACATCATCCTGCAGGCAATGGGGAACATTGAACAGATTTTTTCAGCAGAAGAGAGACTTGTCTGAATCAGATCTTCAGATGAACCATTTTGTAGTGTTTTGTAGGCTGATTTGAAAAAGGACAATACTGAAATCCAGGAAGCCAATTATGAATCCATGGGAAAAGCTGAGATATGACAAAGATCAAGAATAGGGTTGAAGAAAACTGATGGAAACAAAATTTATGAATTAATAAATGAATGAATGCATGTAAACACACACATACATTTTTATATGGGCTTTGAACACAGAACATTCTCCAATCTAAGCACAGAGAGAACAGATGTACAACAAACTTTTATGTGACAATGCATGAAGAGACCTGCACCGTGCAGGTTTCATTTGGGTTTGGGGGGTTTAGATCCACTAAGATATGGGTGGGAGCAGTGCAAGAAGAAATACCATCATTCCGTTCCTTTAATCTACAGATGAAGTCAGGTTTGCATCTGAAAATCAGCTCATTATTGATCTCAACCTTGTTAATATTCATGAAGCGCTATCAAGAGGTAGGAGATTTTAACACGGTGGCCCCCACACTCTAAATCAATTCTCATTGATTTCAATCGGCTTCTTCAATCCAAGCATTGCTGTTGCCCCCCCATGAAAACCTGCTCCCAAGGTCCTTTGAAACGTGTGTGATGTAAGGAGCTGGTTGGTCCTGCCTGCCATTGTCTGGGCTTTGGGTGCACTCAGAGCGCAGAGAGGTGCAGTTTGGGCAGTAACTGCAACTCTTTGGGGTTATGTGGATCTGGCTGCCTCCTAAATCCATTCACCCGCTAAGCCCTTCACTCAAATCCCAGTCAACAGGAAGAAAAGCAGAGTTTTCACCACCTTCAGGCACACGTCCATTTCATGACAAAGTTTATTTTTCCATAAACTTAAATGCTGCCTCTCTTTACAGGCCTCCTACCAGCTTGTATGGCAACCCACTGTGTCCTCAGATACAGTTAACATGAGTACAGAGCAGGAGCCCAGGAGCCCACAACCAAACCCGCAGGGACTGTGGCTCAGAGCTCCATCTTCCCCCTGACCTGCCCAAGATCCAGCCCTAGAGACTGAGTCTTTCCTCACAACAAAGGTTTCCTTTGAGGGTCTGAAAACCTAATTCAGGTGACTTCCTTTTATTTTTATTATATTTTTTCTCTTCCTTTAGTTTGAGATATTTTCATTTACTCTTTTTAAATTTTATTAATGAAAGTATTTGCCTTGTGTATCAGGAAAATGTCGAATGATGTGCTGTAGGGTAGCATTAGCTGCTGATCATACCCCAAGGAAAGAGAGTGACAGTTGATCATAGTAGAGCTTGTGAGCACTTGTCCACAATGAGGATCTTACTTTCCTTTTGGTGTATGCTACTGAACATCCCAGAGGTCCCAGGGAAAGGTAGGAGTTGCAATTTGGCTCTGTCTCAGTCTGTTCAGTGTGGCTACTCATATCAGCCAAAGACAGGAGTGGGCAACTTCAACACCACTCCTTAGTTGCCTGGACATTTTCTTCATCACCTCTGCTCTCAGCTTAATTCAGAATGTAGCACTCATCCACTCCTTTCTTCTTCCCCAAACACACACACGTGCGCACGCGCGCGCACACACACACACTATAGAAACCACATTTGTGATCTTCCCATTCTTTTATCCAATACATTTACTTACTGAGGACCCACCATGGGGCAGGCACTGTTCTAGGGACTGATAATTCGGTGAGGAACAAGACAGAAAGACATTGTACTTGTGGTGCGCAGACTAAGGTGACTCCTCGTGAACCTCACCTCCTGGCATGCACACCCTGTGCCATCCCTTCCCCTTGGTGTGGACGGGACCTGTAACTTGCTTTTAACCCACAGAATACTGCAAGGGTAGTGGGATGTCACTCTCATGATTTGATACGTAGGACTGCCAGGCCCATCTTGCTTAGAGATTCTCATCCTTGTGAGCTGCCCTATAGAGAAAGCCAGAAGCCGAGAAACTGAGGGCAGCTGTTGGCCAACAGCCAGCAAGAAACCAAATTCTGCCAACAACTACATAAATGGATTCTTCTCCAGTCCAGCCTCAGATGAAATCTCAGCCCTGACTGACACTTTGATTGCAGCCTGAACCCAGCTGAATTCAGCCCAGACTCTGGACTCACAGAACTGTAAGATAGTATTTGTCTATTGTTCTAAGATGCTAAGTTGCTATAGCTTGATACAATACAATAACAATACAAAACACAATGTTTGTGTAGCTTATTTTGTTATAGGGGTATTACCATTTAGTGGTCAAAATATCAAATATCAAGCCCACCTAGAATCAACTGTAATTTAAGCTCCATTTACTTAGAGAGCTTGGTTGGTACTAGGCACCAACTTTATATTTTCTAATCCTCCTCAAAGCCCTGTGAGGTAGGTACTATTATTATTCCCATTTCGCAGATGAGAAGACTGAGCTACAAAGAACTTAAATAGCTTTCCTGATGCTGTGCAGTCTGACAGTGGTTGAGCTTTACTTCAAACTGAGTTTGTCTAACTTGAAAGACGTTCTTAAACATTGAGTGCCTCAGAGTGCTAAAATCTCTCTGCAAAGTGTGTGCCCCTAATAATAGATTAGATAGACCTTTGTCTATGTGCCTGGCTGTTCTGGCCTTGATGATCCAGGTACAGGTGAGGAAACTGAGGCTCATAGATTTCAAGTATTTTCTTATAGGTCATCTACACTTAGTGGGACCAGAATTTGAACCTGGGCTAGTTAACTTCAAACTCTTGCTAATTCTCTTTCTTTCTCTGCTTTTTTGCTTTGCATAAAAGTATAGTCTAAGCCTGCCTTTCATTTCTATTCGTCATTCCAATTTAGCAAACTGCTCTGAATTGTTCCTTCATTTGTTCATCCCACATTTACTGAGTATTTGCTTTGTGCCAAGTCCATTTTAAACCTCAGAAATACAAAGAAGAATAAGATAGCAGCCTTGACCATGCAAGTCCCACTGCAGATTATCAGATTGTAAATAGTTTGTGGCCAAGGGCACATCTATGCTGTTTGCTTTGTGTCTCTACTACTAAACATGCAGTGCCTGGAAGTTAGTAGATGTTCTTAAAAACAAAAACAAAACAAAACAAAACAAACAGTGGCTCTGCATGCTGTTGAGGGAGGGCCTCCCTTGCCCTTGCTTTTGGCAGCTGCTTTTTTAACTCCATGAGGTGATCCCTAAACACACCACTCACTGTCACACCTCCATATTTTTGTCTGTGATCCTCTTTCCACCTGGAATGCCCTTTTGCTCCTACTGCCTGCTAAACCTACAAAGTCCTGGAATGTTACTTCCATTCTGCAGCTACTCCTTCCTCTACCAGCACAATTAATTACATGTTGGTCACGTTTCCCCCAGAGACTTTACACATTTTATCACAGTATTTAACATATTCTAAACAGTTATTTGTTTTTGTTTTTGTTTTTAATTTCCTTCCTCCACCAGTCTGGGACCTTTGTAAATCCAGCTCCCAAATCCTCACACAGTACCAATTCAACAAATGCAGAATGAACTGAATCTAGCTCATTCATTCAAATATTTATTAATCACGTTCTATGTGCCAGGAATGTTTCTAGCTTTGGGGATTTAGCCGTGAATAAACTAGGCAAAAAGTCCCAGCCTTTGTGGCGCTTACATTTGTATTGATTCCATTTGAAATGTCTGCTTCTGTTGGATCCCTCTGGCCAGATTTTAATTAATTTCCTTTGCACTGTCTTTCAATGTGATGCCAAGCCCTGGCTACGTGACTTGGGATTTATCTCGGGAAGCCAGTTTGTGCAAACATCTCTCCAAGCCCTGGGAAATCCTGGAGAAGCCCGAAAAGTGAGAAGACTATGCTGTTAACAGACACACCAGCACAAATCTGTCCAAATGAAGTTGTCTTCTCAGCAGCGGCCCCTGCAGGAAGCCACTCTCCTTCTCAGTGAGGCTGCCAATGTTTCAACTATTTTTGGACTCCTATTTTGGAGTTGTAGGTGGAATTTGTGGCACATTTGTGAATAGACCCAGTTGGTGGAAATGTCCCCTTTCAGGGCATCATTTGCCACTAGATAATGCCTGGAAGTGCTTTCTACACAAGGCAGGTGAATATACCTAACAATGGGACTATGTAAAAGAAGAAAAAATGAAAGAATCACAGGTGCATGCATGGAATTTTATCATGCGGTGACCCCATATCTTAGCAGATGTCCTGTATTTATGTGCTGTATGGGCCACACCATGACTTATGCCCTGATAGGTAACTTCACTTCTCTAGGTTGGTATGAGGATAGTAGGGGGAGGATGAGAAAGGCATTAAAAGCCTCCCCCTATCTAAAAGAAGTATAAGATGGAGTTCATTGGGAACCCATTAGGTTTAACAACCATACTTTTAATAACTTGGGATGAAGCAGCAATGTGGCTCCTTTGGGGAGATGGCTAGAACATCAGTGAAGGTCTGTTTACCATCACGCCTTCATATTCTCCCATGACCAGCCATATGAAGAGTTCAGACATTTCCAGAAACTCCAGAAATAGATCAGAATAGGTCAATAATTATTTCTTGGGGTAGAAATTTTCCCTACCACTACTTGCACATAGTGCTAAAATTACAAAATTAAAAGCAAAGACATAAATGTTAACAGGTATTGTCCAAGTGGTAGAGTTATGGTTTCTTTACATTTTCTTTTTGTGCTTATCTGTGACTTCCAAATTATTTTTATTATCAGAAAAATCTCATTAAAATAATACTTCGGTGAACACATTGTCCAACGGACTTAACATCAGAAACCCTGTATTAGATTTTATATTAAGCCACTATGTTGACCTTGAATATTTGTTCCTCTATCACTTATTTTTTATGTAACCTTGAACAAGTTATTTAACGCTTTTTCCTAATTCATTTTTCTCATCTGTAAATTGGGAATAATAATAGCATCTATAACTATATTATAATAACCAAGGGATTATTATAAGGATTAAGTTAGGTAATGCATGAAATACATTTAACATACTATCTATTGGCCAATTTTTAATAAATGTCACTTATTATTATTCTTCTTTAATAATGTTAAAAATAACACTATTAAAATTACAATCTGAAGGACCTGTAAAGTGTGCAACCACCATCGATTTAATTACAATAACTTAACAGGATTATCTGATGGAAGGGGAAAAAAAAAGTCTCAGACACTATAGAAGTATTTTCAAAAAAAGATTTCAAGCTATTAGGTTTTGAGAATTATCCATGTTGATACATGTAAATTTAGTCCATTCAGTTTATTCAAATTAAATTCAATAATTTATTTTTCTGTATTTTGTTATGTAACTATACCACTATTTATTTATTTACCCCTCACTGGTTGTCATGGAATGTGTATCCAATTTCTCTTATGTGCAAGTAGCACTGCCATGAGTGTGTTTGTGCACATGTAGGAGAGATTATTGAGGGTAAATACCCAGCTATTGAAGTGCTAGGTCATAAAGTGTGTACATCTTCAATTTCATTTGTTGTTGCTACACTGACCTTCAAATGAATCCCACCAACTTACAGTCACTCCAGCAATATGTGAGAGTATGTCTTTCTCCATCTATTCAGCAAAAATCAGCATCACAAAATGGGTGGGGAATGCTGTTGTATTTTAACTTGAGTATCTATGACTTATTAATATGGTTGAACATTTTTTCCTATATATAGCTTGGCTATTTGATTTCCATATTCGGTTTTTCCCTTGTTTGTATGAATCTTTGGCTCACTTTTTCTGGTGAAAGGTTTGTCTTTATATTACTGATTTATAATAGTGCTTTATATATTCCAGATAGTAACCTTTTGGCAGTTATTTGTACAGATGTGTGTCGTCACATGAAAGACTATTTCATTTGGTCAAATTTATCCATCTTATCCCTTATAATTTTTGTTTTTTGTTTATGGTTAAAAACACCTATCTACCCCAAGGTTATAAATATGTTATCATAATTTCATTCTAAAAGTTCTATTATTTTACTGTTTATTCCTTCCAGACTTGATGCTCATATATGGTCTAAAGCAGGGATCAGATGTTCTTTTTTCCTTTAAGTTTTACCATTCTTCCCACAACATTTATTGACTAGAACTATCCCTCTCATTACCTGTGGTCATGCCACTGCCATCTTTTATAAGTTTCCATATGTGTTTAAGAGCTTTTTCCATACTGTCTAGTCTGTTGCTATGATTTACTTGTCTGTGAACCAAATTTACACTACTTCAATTATCATATCTTTGAAATAAATCTTGCTGTATGAAAGAACAAGACTCCTTTGCTCCTTCTTCACAAGTATCTTAGCTATCTCTGACCCTTAATTTTTGCATGAATATTTTAGGATCAATTTTATCAAGTTCCACCAAAACAAATTAAAAAAAAAAAAAACCTGTCTGGATTTTTATTACATTTGCTTTGCTTTAAATTAAATCCATTTTTCATCAGAAGATGAAATCCAGCATTAGGAAAAGGAAGCAGAGGAGGCCCTATGGCACCTTTGAGTTTTAGGACCTTTGAGCCAGGAGGTGTTTTTGGCTTCCTGTGTTTCCTGGGCACATAAAATACTCTTAGAGATTCAAGGGAAGGGATGGCCTATCAAAGACAATCTTCAGATATTCCAAGACTCACAGTTAAATTACCATCAAAGACCTTCACAGTCTCGTTATCATATTCCCAACCTGGATCCCAGGCCTGATGTTTCACTGTGGCAACTTGCTCCTGGCCTCCAGTTGCATGGGCCAGCACCTCTCAGAGGCCCATCCCTGGGCTTTACTCCCCAGTATGACACTCCCAGCCAAGGTGCTCAATCCTGAGTGTCCCTGGTCCTTACCTGGTTTATGTCCTTACCTGCCCCTCCTTCCATGAATGTCCCGATTGCTCTCTCTGAAGTATAAGGCCCTCCAGTCCCTTTGTCACACTGTGGCCAGACTGCTTTCCTGACAATACGGTCATGACGTCTCAGAGATGCTGGTCATGACGTCTCAGGGGTGTGTTGTCTTACATAGTAGCTATCAGCCATCTGGGCCATTTACATTTATATTTCAATAAATTAAAATTTAAAAAGAAATAAAAATTCAGCTCCCCTGTCACATCAGCCACATTTCAATGACTCAATTCTCGATATCCCTGTGCAGCTTACCATGTTAGAAGCATTTCGGCCATTGCAGGAGGTTCTATTGGACACTGCTGCCACAGAGTTTCATGACATCGTCTAACTCCCCATGGAGTAATGGCCCAGCATCCTATGGGACACATGGTGCTTCTGACATCACAGCCCCTGCCTATCCATTTCTCTCCCCATTCTCCCACCCCCAATCTGTTAAAACAAGGACATTCTCATTCTTCCTCAAACACCTTTGACTTCCCGACTCTGAGCTTTGGCTCAGAGGTTTCTTATAGCCAAGAATGTCTTCCCTTCTCCAGCTTCTCTCTACCAAATCATTTTCTTTCTTCAAGGCTCCACTGAAACATCGCTGCACCTCTAACATCTCCTTCTCTCCTTCTGAGAGCATCCACAACTCACCATCTGCTTCTCTACTGCACTCAGACATTGTGTCTTCTTGTTAATACATCCTCTTCTTAAACTAAATTCTCCTAAGGTGGAGTCTCTACTCCCAGAGCTTTCTATTCCTAAAGCCTAGCTCAGTGCCTGGCACCCAGAAAGTGTCAGAGCATAATTATAGAGCCTAGTTAAATACAAACATCCCATACCCACCCCATCCTGTGTCAATCTGATACCTCCCAGCACCCTCTCCCTGTTACTTAACCTCAGGCTGCCCTCCCCTTTTCCACTCACTCCCCCATATTTATTACCTTCTCATCAGACGTGCAAACGGTCTGCTTGGCTCCCTGTGTAGTTTAAAGTGTTTGTGTAAATGGCAGAGAGATCCTGTTAATTATAAAGACTTCCTCACATTCATTGCAGCCAGTTCCGGTCTCCCCTGATTGTAAAGGAGATAGGACCAGTCACTTGGAGACAGGAAGAAGTTTATTGACAGGGATAACAACAGCCTGAAGAGACAGAACAATATATACACATGGTTTGTGCAGCACATGATTCCCTCCCCTAGGAGAGACACAGGAGGACAAGGAAAGGTGGAGACAGGGAGAGAACGGGAAGAAGAGCAGAGAGAAACACGAAGCACAGAGAAACACAGACAGAAAGCAGAAACAGAGCAAAGGTACAGGGAGAGAGACTCATAGAGAGAATCACAGGAGGACTGAAAGACACAGCATCAGAGACAATGAATAGAGGATAAAAATGCTCAAGTTGCTACCACCCTCACACTACACAGCATGCTTGTTCTTGTTCACTACAGAGCATAGTTGGTGTCACAAACTGAGAATGTTGGCATGCAGAAGTAGAAAGGCCATCAAAAGAACAATTGGAAAACAAACTCAAATGCAGTCACTGGAATCATGAACGCCAGCATGATTAACCTTGAATGTCATTCACCTTTGCCCAGTTCTGCCTTGCTGAAGATATTCAGAAAGAAAAGCTTGGAAATGCAGAATGAGCACTGCCCTGGGAGCTATGGTCTCTGGAGAGCCCTAGCTGGAATTCTGAGCAAAAATCTGAGTTTTTGCTGTGGACATCACCAACTAAGGCCTCAGTGGAACAGGCAAAGTATGACCAAAACTCTTTTCCCTAAACTTGTACTATGTGGGGTTTTCAAAGTTTGGAAAGTGCCAGATATAATGATGCTTGGTCACCGAAGATAGTGACCAAGTCTTTCCAGTGACAGGAAGAGGCTGCTATTGAACCACATGAAAACCTCACCTTATCTCATTCCAGATACCTCAAAAGTCTATCCCCAAGTCTCATCCTTCAGCTTGGTCATCAATCTGGACAATTTGCTTTCTCATTCATTCATTCATACATATTTGTCAAATATCTCCTATGGTTCAGCTTCATGCTAGATGCTACAATGGCGAAAGAAAAAACAAGTGTCCCTTGCTGCTATGGAGTTCAGCATATAGTTTGGACAAGCGGACACTGAACAAAGAATCATACAAATAGGTACCATACTGGAAGCACAGATACATGCAACAACCTAAAAGAGCATGGTGTCCCAAAAGCCTTGAAAACAGGGACTCAAAAAGATATTTGTACATGAATGTTTATAGCTACACTATTCACAACAGCCAAAAGGCAGAAACAACCCAAGTGTCCATCAATTGATGAATGGACAAACAAAATATGGCATATACATACAAGGAAATACTACTGAGCCTTGAAAAGGACTGAAGTACTTATACGTTGCTACACCATGGTTGAACCTCAAAGACACAATTCTAGGCAAAAGAAGCCTGACATAAAAGGTCACATTATAGAATTCCATTTATATGAATATCTAGATTAGGCAAATCCACAGAGGCTAGACACAGAGGGGTGATTGTTCTGGGATGAGGGGAGTGAGCAATGGGGTGTAACTGCTTAGTGGGTGCAATGTTTCCTTCTGGGGTGATAAAGATGTTTTGGGAGTAGACAGAGGTGATTGTTGCATAATATTGTGAATATACCAAATGCCGCTGAATTGTTCACTTTAAAAGGTTTTGGTTATGGGAATTTGCTTCAGTCGAAAAAAAAGATGTTTGTTCTAAAATACTGGGTTGTTACAGGGTGACCTAATTTAAACTAGGTAAATGACATTGTATATAAAACTTGAAGGAAGTGAAGCTAGTAAGGGGAATAGTGGAGAGCAGTAGGCTCCAGACAGGGTGAATAATGTCCATGAAAGCAATAAGGTGAGAAAGAGCTTGGCACATTTGAGACTGGGAAGGAAGCAGGGTAGTCAGAATACAGAGACCAAAGGAAACTGTGGCTTGGGATGAGACTGGCCAGGTAGGCAGGAGCAGATATTTAAAGGCATTGTGTGTGGTGTGTGTGCCTTTTAGTATTGCTGCTGGACATTGCAAAAAGAAGTGACATAATCTAATTTATATTTTTAAAAATATTTCTGGCCGGGCGCGGTGGCTCAAGCCTGTAATCCCAGCACTTTGGGAGGCCGAGACGGGCGGATCACGAGGTCAGGAGATCGAGACCATCCTGGCTAACCCGGTGAAACCCCGTCTCTACTAAAAAAATACAAAAAACTAGCCGGGCGAGGTGGCGGGCGCCTGTAGTCCCAGCTACTTAGGAGGCTGAGGCAGGAGAATGGCGTGAACCCGGGAGGCGGAGCTTGCAGTGAGCCGAGATCCGGCCACTGCACTCCAGCCTGGGCGACAGAGCGAGACTCCGTCTCAAAAAAAAAAAAAAAAAAAAAAAAAAAAAAAAAAAAAAAATATTTCTTTGCTGGCTGCTTAGAGAAGAATGGGTTGGAAGAAAACAGAAGAAGTGGTATCAGAATATTGATTAGAATTTTCCCGCTCTCCCTCCCCTCCTTTACCCCCTCTCCCTCCCCTTCCCTGGTCCCTCCTCCCCTTCTTCTACACCTATTCTCCTTCCCCCTCCCCCTTTCCTCTTCCCTTTCTTCTTCCTCTTCACCTTCTCCTTCTTCTTCCTTTCTTCTTTTCTCTCTCTTTTCATAAGAAAACTATGGAGCTCAGGAAGTTAGAGACAGCGGGAAAAAGACAACTCGTCCTGGCCTTAAATCTAAATTTGAGGATCCAAAAAAAAACCATGTTAAACAGAAATCACAAAGTCAGTCCAGAAATCACCCCTACCCTTCAAAATTCCACTGGAGGCCATGACCAATGCAACAAAGTATGAAAACAAAAGAGGTGGGAAAATGGAAAGCAAGAGTCAAAAGTGCCATTATTTGTGGACAATATAGTTGCACATATAGAAATTCATAAAAATCCACAAACCACATTTATCACTAAAATAATTCACCAGATCTGTTTAATACAAACAAAAAAGTCAATACTCCTCTTCTATATCAGCAAAATCAAATAGAAAATAAGTTAGAAAAAATACAGCATTTACAATTACAACCAACAATTAGACATCTAGCAGGAACCTAACAAAGATGTGGAAAATATTCATGGAGAAAACTTTAAACAGTTATTAGAAAATTAAAAAAAAAACTGAACAAATGGAATGATATGTTCCAGGAGTACTCAATATCACAAAAATATCTCCACCTTAATTATTAATTCCAATCAAAAGCCAAAAACTTAGTTTTTATGAGTCTTGATAAATCAATTCTTAAATTGCCACAACAATTTGGAAGAAAAAGAATAGATACCCTATTTACTCTTATGTGATTACTATAAAGTGTAGGCCTGTATCAAAATATCTATCCCATATACCCCATAAATACATACACCTAGGATGTACTCATAAAAATTAAAAATTAAAAAAAATCATTTGCAGAAAAGTTTTACAAATAACAGGCTAAAAGATCCTTTCTTATTGACCAACAGAAATAAAATACTGAAATTGAAAAGAAAAAAATGAGGGATGCCTAGGTTTATCAAATATCAGAATTTATTCTAATGTTTTATTAATATTTAATGTAATATTAGTATAGTGATAAATGAATTGATTAATGAAACAAAATGGACAGCATAACTGTAGTCTCATACATATAAGGGAACTTTGTATATAGCATAAGGGGCATTAAAAATTATTAAATCTTTGTGAAAAGGATGGAAAATGTCATAAATGGGACCAAGTCAGCAATAGTGTGGTTATCCAGATGAGAAAAAAAGAATTTCCAATTCCTGTCTCTCATGATCCACCAAAACCAATTCCAGTATAAAGCAAACTTGCTACGACTTTTAAGAAAATATAAGACTTGCTTGGGTTTTGGAGCACTTACATATCTGAAAAAGACTTCTCTCTCTCTCTTACTTTCTTTTGTTTTTATTCTTGTTCTTATATATGAACAGAATCTGGCCTGAGTTTAGAATTCCCAGATCCCAGCTTCTTACTCTCAGTTCCACAGACGTTGCTTCATTTTTTCCTAATATCTCTTGTGGTATAAAAGGAGTCTGGAGTTAGAAGGATGACCCATTCTTCCTGTTTAGCAATCCCCTCTTCTTTTTATGTTTGCCATATTCTTTCTTTTTCCTTAAGATTAAAAAGAAATTGACAATATATATCTAGGTGTTCCTTTGTATTCATGAATGCTCTATGGCACATGGTGGCCTTTAAATGGAATCAGTTTTTTGACTCAGGAAAGTTTCTTTTGTTATATCTCTGATTTCTGCTTCCTTCTTCTTCTTTTGGGATCTTTTTCAGACACAAATTAGGTCTCTTCTATCTAAGTGCTAGTTTCCCATTCCTAGCATCTTCTTTCTCATCACTTTTCTGACTTTTTCCTCTCTACTCCAGGCAAGCCTGATTTATTTGTATTCCACATCACTTATTTGACTCTTGCAGTATCCTCTCTTCATTTTAAGGTTCCTAAAATAGGTGCTGAACTCAGTCCTTGCATTCCTCTCCCTTATATTGTTTTGCTTTCTTTTGAAAACTGTCTATGGTTTGCCTATCTCTCTTCTGCTTAAATCTTATTATCCCATTTCTCATCTCTGGTTTCATAGAACCCCTAATTTCTCAAATAGTATTAAAGGCACATGAAGACATTCTTGACATTGTCTCTTTTTTGTATTATGTCTTTTGCATATTGCATGCATTTTTCTCAATATTTCATATTTTGAGATTTTTCATAGAGTGGGTGTTGGTGTTGTTTTAGTTGTTCATCTTTAAGTGATGAGATGTGTAAGCAGAGCTGGTGTTTTTCCATAAACATTTTGAGTAAATTGTCTTTCCTTCCCCTTCTGGTTCCCCTTGGTTGTTCTTGGCTTCTCAGATCTCAAACTGGAGGGCTTCTTTGGTGTAAATTTACAACACTCTCATTGTTATTGAGCAGCCAGAGGGGAGTTGGGAGGAAGTCTGGGCTCTGAGTAGCATTCACAGGAATATTTATCTCTGCAGCAATTATTTCCATGCATGGTGAAGCTATTGCTCTCAGCTCAATGTTTTGTATTCACTTGGTATCTGGCACAACCTGTACTCCAATATAAACTTTGGCTATGCCCAGGCTCCTTCCTGGTTCTCTTGCTTGATACATGGAGGAAATGCCTCTGTAACCCTGAAAGGGTTTTCTTTGATGTAGCAGCAACTTGAATACTATGTCTCCCTAAAGTCTCTGGTTTCAGACGCTTCTGATCTTGTTAGTGCTGGTCACAGAATCAGGGCATCAACCACAGGAGCTCTCCTCACATTCTACCCCAAATTGGGAAGATTTCCCTCAGACTAAGCTCTAAGTTCTTTCTTTACGTACAAGTCCTCACCATTTTGACCCCTTTCTTCTTCAAGTGGCTGCCTTTCTAATCCTGGACTCAAAGTATTGCTGTTACAAATGATGCTGATTCTTGAAGGTCAAGTGAAGTCCAAATTATGAGGTCACCATCTACCACATGGCCTACCCATGTACTCAATTCTTACCCCTCCAGATAAGTGCCTGAGCCCCTATATCTTCTTCGGGGTGATAATGCCTTTTCTTAGGAAAGAGTTGTAAGTTGAACTCTTTCTATATACCTGTTTGTTGCCTTCTGCACTATGTCTACCAAAACTTTCTCTAAGCCATCCATAATTTTTTGGTCCATTCCCTTGTTCTAAGGTCTTCTCTGCCTGTGCTGTACCTTTGTTAATTCTTTAATAGACATTTGGCTAGGTATGGAATGGAGAGTTTAAGAGGAGAAAGATGTCTGTGCTCATACTGATGTTTAATCCAAGCATCTGGGAGTTGGATTTACTTGATACATCTTGCTATACTTTTTATTGTGCCATATCTGTCTTGAGGTACAAGTATTTGCAGGTGAAGACTTATTTGTGCGAAATATATGGCTCAAGTCAACAATATTCAGTGGTTTTCAATGAACAAATATAAGACTGTCACGTGCCCCCCATATATAGACTTACTGAACAAACACAAAACTTATCAAACTTAGGAGGGGGAAACTCACTTGGACTCTATGTAGATTTTTTTTTCTTTCTTAAATAACATATAAATCAAGTGTTTCAGGAATTAAAAGTAAGCAGAGAAAAATACTAGTGATGGATTTAAAATTATTTAAACACTATTAAAATATATGCCAAACTAAAAATGCAGGTAACAACCTATTGAAGGTCTTTATTCTTCTCCCATGTTGCTTCTTGGCAAGTGGAGACATCAGAAACAGAGTTAAACTCATCTACATTGCTTTTACAATTTAAAATTTTTCTACAGTAAGCAAGCATAATAAATACAAAATGGGGAAAGCTGGAAATGAGGGATCCTATTATTTGCCTAACAGGGTGACAAAATTCCTGATAAAATAAAGAGGAGATATATTTAGCTATTTCAAGGCTAAATATTAGCCTGATTTTATCCCCACTCCTTTCCTGTTATGTTCTGGACACATGGAATGAGAAATTTGGAACTCAGGGGAAGAGTCTATTCTTTGGTCAATTTGACCAGGATTCTAGAGAAACTGAAGTCAGTCTTACCAGAGAAGTAATGAATTAATGTATGAAATCTGTACAAAGAAACAAAATGACTGCCACAGTGGCAAAACCACACTGGATCTTCCATGCGTTGTTCACCAAGGCATGTGCCATTTGTTGTCTGTATGGTTTCCATCTTTCTTTTGGCTCTCACCTCCTCTTAGATATGTTGAATATAGAAGCATACATGTTTATTATAGGGAAGAGAAGTACATTACAGAATGAGGACAGTAAGAAATATGTAATGGAGTTGCCTTTCCTGTGACTGATAAAATATGACTTTTTATGCATATACAAGGATGAGGACTAGTAACGAAAGACTAGCACTTTTAATTCCTCCAACATAGAGCCATGAAATTTGGGAGTCTCCAAGAAGCATGCATGTTATGAAATTCTATCCTGATGTTCTGTAATTAAAAAAAAAAAATTCTGCCTTCTTTTTGACCAAAATGGATGATTGTCAGAATGGTGGTTTAGTCCCTGCTGAAACGTTGAGTTCTTCATTGTTGCTTTATTTAAAACCCTCCTTCCCTTAGAAAGTGTCTGCTACTGTGCTGTTAGGCAAAATGTGGTCATCCCTTTCATCCTTCTTGGCTGGGCTGTAGAAAGTCATGCTCACAAGGAGCAGGCCCTGTCCACCTCTCGTCATGCAAACAGCTCTAGCGATGATTATTTATTTACAAGAGCTAATACAATTGGTAGTAACGACTTCATAGCAAACCTCTAAGTGCAGGCAAGATGAAAAATTTACTAAATTGGAAAATAAAAATGCATAAGAAAATGTACAGAATCAATATTTCATGGCCTTTGCTTTACCTTGCTGTTCACAAATCTATTCCCGAGCTCACATTAAAATTTAAAGCAACGTCATGTGACAAGTTCAAGCCCTGGGTTATTTCACGTTAGTTTAGCTTTAGAGGAGTTTTGTTGTGGCTTGTTTCATAAAGTCATAAGGATCCGAGGAGGGGGGACATTTAGGAAACCATTTAGCCAGGTGACTCTGTTTTTACTTTTTCAAACAGGAAGATAAAATTGTGTCTGACACACATAGAAAGGTTGGTTCAGTTGTTCTGCCTCTGCGATAACTAGGCCTTAGCAATCTTCCTGTCCAAGCTTGCCCCAGATTAAAAAGATTGTTTTTTAAATCTTTGAAAGTCAAACTATTATTCTGTAAGAAATCAAACATTTATTGAACAGCTACAATGTGCTAAACACCAAGTAATATAGACAGATAAAACTCGATTGCACTGGAGAAGGGCTATAATTTCTAAATTCTCCATGTTTCTATGAATGTATGAAAAGGCACCATAGGGGCAAATAGCTAGAGGAACAGATACACAATTGATGCAATATTGATACTTGAGGCAGAACATTTCTTTATGGTGTATGTAAGTTTTGCGTAAATGCAGATGGAAAGACAGCAATTGAAGCTCCCTTCTCAATACTTTAACAGTATCTTAGATATATTGAGATAAAAGCATAGACCGTTAATAAAATCTACAAAACATTATAGCTATCATAACCATACCCATTGCTTTCTCTAGTGTTTTTGTGTGTTCGTTTTATTTTGTTTTGACCAGTACACAAGGAATTTGGAATTTATACAGCACCCATCATTTCAACTACTATTATTCTAAAGACCCCAAATTATTTTAATTGATTACTTTGTTGAGACATGGGCATGGATTGCACATGGACTCCAATTGAAACAAATTCTGTCACTAGAGAGGCAGCCTTGAAGACTGCCTAGAAACTGCTTCTCGACGAAGCTTTGTTCTTCACAGAGTGCTTTTAAAGTATGTGAAGATTTGCGAAGGATTTGTACCAATGTCAAGGGATTCTTTTACATATAAATACCTTACATCTCACAGAGAAACCCAGGTTTGTCCAATGTGCAGATGAATATCACTAAGCAAGGGCACAAGGTGGCCAATATCCTTTCTGCTTTTGTCTTGAACTATTTCTAATCCCTCATGAGTCAAAAAGTATTAATTTTATTGTTTCTATTCCCCCTCTACTTTAATTGTCTTCTAACCATGTCTGAAAATGGATGTTATAAGCAAAGGCTAGAAATTTGCTCAAAGACTTAGAGTGAAAGTACAGTAATCCCAATGCAATTTTTGGTTGCTAATCACATATGCTTCAATTTAAAGCTCAAGCCAAGGTCATCATTAAAAGGTGAATGATGGGATTGGTAAGGCTACAATTAAAGCAGAAGAAGTACCTTTTGAAGTACTTTTTCTTACATATATTCAAATTGTTGCACAAGTGGATTTATACTCACAGGGGGTAGGGAAAAGACATTCAAGGGACTTCCTTACCCAAGACCTTTATTTTCTTAGCAAAGTTGGACACAAATGTATCTCTTGTAAGTGAAGAAGGTGAGGAGAAGATATTCTAGAGCCTTTGGGACCCAGTATATCGGCAGCAACTGGGGTCTTACTAGAATTGTTAACTTGCCTGCCCAGTCCAGACCTGTAAATCAGAATCTGCTTTATTTTTTCTTTATCTAGTTAACTGAGGAATAACCTATATATAACAAATCACATCCATTTAAAAAGTAAAATCTGATGAATTTTGATAGTTGTCTATACCCATTAAACCACCATGGCCATCAAAACACAGAAAAGCTCAATCGCCTCCAAAGATCCCTTGCTCCTCTTCACATTCACTCCTTCCCTCTGCCCCGGCCCCAGGAAATCACTAATTTGTTTTGTGTCACTAGAGATTAGCTTACATTTTCTATAAATGGAATTATATAGTACGCTGTCTTTGAGTCTGGCTTCTTTGACTCAGAATAATGCTTTTGAGATTCACCTGTGTTGTTCGGTATGTCAGTAACTCCTTTCTATTGCTGAGTAATGGTTCACTGTGTGCGCGTGCTGCCTTCTGTTTCTGCATTCACCACTTGATAGCTGCTTGCATTGTTTCTAGATTTTAACTACTATGAATAAAGCTGCTGTGGATATTCTTTTATATTTTTTATTTTTTGAGATGAAGTCTTGCTCTGTTGCCCAGGCTGGAGTGCAGCTGTGCGATCTCAGCTCACTGCAACTTCTGCCTCCTGGGTTCCAGTGATTCTCCTGCCTCAGACTCCAGAGTAGCTGGGACTACAGGTGCCCACCACCATGCCTGGCTAATTTTTGTGTTTTTAGTAGAGACGGGGTTTCACTATGTTGGTCAGGCTGGTCTCGAACCCCTGACCTCAAATGATACGCCCTCCTTGGCCTCCCAAAGTGCTGGGATTACAGGCATGAGCCACCGTGCCCAGCCTGAATATTCATACTTGAGTTTTCGTGAGGACATATTTCATTTCTTTTGGGTACGCATCTGGGAGTGGGATGGCTGGATCTCATGCTATATATGTGTTTAACTATTTAAGAAACTGCCAAACAGTTTTCCAAATACATTCTACATTCCCACTAGTAATGTACGTGAGGTCAAGTTGAACCACATTCTCAATAATACTCGGTGTTATTGGTGACTTGCTAGTCATTTTCATCTTAGTTATTCCAGTGGTAAATGGTGGTACCTGTTTGAGATTTTAGTTTGCATTTTCCTGATGTCTAATGATATTGACAGAATCTGCATTTTAACAAGATCCCCACATTCTTTATATACACAGTATCCCCACATTCTTTATATACACAGTAAAGTTTGGGATGCATTAGTAAAAAGAACTTAAGCAGATGGAGAAGTCTCTACCATCCATCTGTTTAAGTGGATGGTGGAGTTGGTGTAACAGCCAGGAACCATGGTTAAGCTCAGTTATGGGTGATGACCATGCATTAGTAGTAACTCCAAATCCACATGCTTGGGTTCTTTCTATGGCAGCATAAGAACAGTCCTGGCATGTGTTAGGCATCTGTAATTTATCATTTCTTAGCCTAGCATTTGCCTTCTTATTTTAGAAGGCAGAGACAGTTTAAAGAAAAAGAAAAGGAAAGCTTCTCAGAAATCCACACTGTATACATAATCTTTTTAGCCATAGTTTTGACATTTTACTAATTTCTTACTACTGCTGTAACAAATTACCATACAGCAATTTATCTTATATTTCTAGAGGTAAGAAGTCTAAAAATGGGTCTTATGTGGCTAAAGTCAAGGTGTTAGTAGGGTTGCATTCCTTCTGGAGGCTCCAGGGGAGGACCTATTCCTTGCCTTTTCCAACTTCTAGAGGCTGCCCACATCCCTTGGCTCCTGGCCCCTTTCAGCAATGACAGCACTGGATCTCTGCTTCCTTCTCTGAATCTCCTACTTCCCTCTTTCACTTATAAGGACCCCTGTGATTATACTGGGCCATAGGATAATCTCCCCAACTGTAGATCCTTAAATTCACCATATATGCCAAGACTCTTTTGCCATGTAAGGTAACATAGTCACAGCTTCCTGGTATTAAGACATAGACATCTTTGGGGGACTATTATTCTGCTTATCACAGATTCATTTCCATGCAGGAATTTTTTTTTACATAATATAACAGGGTTTAAATATATGTTAAGTAAGAATTATTTGCAAATCCTCCCACTCCTTTTTTGTTAGGAGAAAAGCCATTATAAAGAGTGGGGAAAAAGCTTGAAGAAGCAGGAGGGAAGGTCAATTAATCCACATGATGATGATGATGATGATGACGATGATGATAATGATGATGATAGTGGTGAACATTTATTCAGTTCTTAAGCCAAACAATGTTCTATGTAATTCATGTAAACCCACTTACTTAATCATGAAAAGCACCCCAAGAGACTGTTTGTTAGTATTATCATCCCCATTACACAGGTTGGAACTGAGGCACAGAGAGATTAAGAAATTCACCCAACATTATCCAGCTAGGCAATTTCAGAGGCAGGCTTCAAAGCCAGGCTTTGTGGCTCAAATGTTCACTTTCTCATGTCCTGACCTACACATAGAGATAACTAAGAGAAGAAAAAAAGTAAGAGGTGAGGAAGATGGAGGAGGTTAGACAGAGAATGGATAGTAGCAGGAACAAAGAAACTCAGGAATTAGAATATTTTGGAGGCAAAATGAGAGAGAGGAGAGCAAAAATTTGGCCAGCTACTGGAGGGTTTGGACTTCAGAAGAAAGCTATTGAGAAGGGAATTTTAGGAATTTTTTCCATGATTAGCGAAACTCCCTCCTTGGTATCCAAAAGGAACCATCGCAGTAAAGGCCAGTATTGCCTGTTGATGCATATGAAGTTAGTTGGATCTTTGTCTCTTTTTTATTTCTGTCTGGTATTTTCCTGAGGCCAGCCTGGAGGTGAGAGAAAGGAGGCTGAGTTTAACTCCGGGATCTATACTAGTTATTTTCTCTGCTGATCTTGATAGGTTTCCTGCTTTCCTCCCCCTTTTTAATGCTACATCATGAGCATTTTCCTGTAATAAAAATATTTTTCAGAAATGTGACTTGGATGGCTGCCTAGCATTTGTCATTTGAATGCCCCATAACTGTTTGTGTAAGCGACAGTAATTGTGTAGGGCCAGGATGAATGGCCTCATTGAAGAGTGGAGCTGTCCTTGGGAAATGAGGTGGTGTTTGTACCCTGTGCTCAGTTGCAAGAGTCCTCCACAGCCTTGCAGCATGTATTTGAAATAAGGTATTTCCTGAGCAAGGTGTTTGAGAAGTAGCTATTGCCATGTAACAATGACCTAGTGTTCCCTTCATTCTCTGGAAGAAAAAAATAATGGATTTTTTTTCACTTGAGGTCATGATATGAATGTTGCATGCAGTGGCTACGTCATCACAACAGGCACACCAACACTCTGCGTGGAATTTGTACATGCTTCAGGTTGTACTGAACTAACTTTCATTACGAAGGAACAGAATCATGACTTAACTAACTTTCCTAAGGAAGGAAGAGCTATCAAACGGACAGTCTATGAATCAGATACACTCTCAGAAACAAAGTGACTTCATCATCCTTAGTATTTTTATTATCATTATTATTCACTCTAATAATAAGCACACTTACTAATTGTGTGCTATTTGGTAAGCATTGTATTGCATGCTTTAAGCAAATTCTCTTTTAATCTTCAAAATAAACAAGCTCATAGGACAAGTATGAAGCAAGTTGGGCCTCAAACTCAGGTCTATTTGATCTCAAATTTCATACCCTTAACCTCCACTCCACGGTCTGAACTGAATGACATCCATACATAACTCATGATGTAACTGAGTTACGTTACCAGAGCTGACTGCTCAGGAGCGCTGTGCTACTCATGTCTGGCCAGTATTTCCCACCTCTTTCCACTGCAGTCCCACCCAAACCCTCACTTTCAGGGGCCAGAGCCCTCCTTGGAGTGAAACAGTAGTTCATTAAGCCTGCCACCTGAATATCAGCTGCTAATCTCCCCAACCCCACAGGGCACTGTTAGATATCAAAGCCTGGATAAGCAAACCTAAGGATCACTCTATTCTCCCAGAGTGGCAGAGAAACCTTGAAGGGCTAGATCCCAGACCAGGCCTCCTTAACCTTCCCCATTTTGTGTAGAGGAATCCACTGTCCTGGCCCCTGCTGCCTTTAGGTTTTTGTGTACCATTCCAGTCACAAACACACATCCCATCAATTCATGTGTGAGTCTGCTAATACGCTCTCTGCCTTGGTGTCTAGAAATGGTTTCAGTGAGAGGGGTGAGGTGAGGCAGGCATTGAGAAGGTGAAACATTAGACGTTCATTATAGGTAACACTTTAATAGTGCTCACTTTATTTTCAAGTGAAAATCCTATTACTCATATATTCTCTAGCTGCATGCATTTTGATATTTTTTATATTCAGAATTGACGACAAATTTAGTACTTTATTGCTAAATAAGGTAGCTAATGCTAATTAGGAAGGCTTGAGTCTATTTTATCTGTATCCTAAATAGGACGAGAAAAAACGTCTAATATCATTGCACTGGAAGTCGAGAGTGCGAAGATCCTAGAAAAAAGTGGTAATCACTTATTACTTATTATAATTCATTAAGCTTGTAGGAAATATTTAGATACTTAATTGGCATTTAACAAGATAGCTATAGAGAGTAAATGAGACATTAAATTCTCTTCTTAAATGCCCATTAGGTTTGCTTTAGAAATTAATTGATACCTAATTCATCTGCTATCAACTATTTTATCCTTCACCAGCTGAGAAGTGCAACATATTAATGATAAATAGAGGCAGGATAAGGAGGGAACTTATAGTTACTAAGCTCTGTGTAAGCCTAATTTAAAAAGCAAAGGTCCTTATGGCACCTTAATCCTACTAAAGGAATATTGTCATTGGGTTTGGAGGGAGAGGGATTCTGACCACTTGTACAGTAGGAACTGTCCAAGCCCTCAGCTTCAAAGGCTCATACAAAAATGGTGAACAAACAGCCACATAGGGTAACCGGGAAGCTTTTCAAGGAGGAAGAGGTAATATATCTGCACATGCTTAAACTAAACTAAATATGTATAAATGGCATCGAGGTGTGATTACAAATGAAATGTAGTAGGCAAGTTGACTGTTTGTAAATACCTGAGGGTCAGTCCTCAGAAACATGGAAGGAGCATGTTTTGCACTACTCTAGACCAGGGTTCCCCAATCCCCAGACTGCGAGATGGTGCTGTCTGTGACCCATTAGGAACTGAGTCTCACAGCAAGAAGTGAGAAGCAGATGAGCGATCATTACCACCTGTGCTCTGCCATCTGTCAGATCAGTGGTGGCATTAGATTCTTACAGGATCAAAAACCCTATTGTGAACTGCACATGCCAGGGATCTAGGTTGAGCACTCCTTATGAGAATCTAACTAATGCTTGATGATCTCAGGTAGAACAATTTTGTCCTGAAACCATCCTCTCAACCAACCCCCACCTGTGGAAAAAATGTCTTCCATGAAACTGGTCCCTGGTGCCATAAAGCTTGGGGACCACTTCTCTATACAGTAGCAATGAACTAAAATTATAGTGAAGGGACAGAAAGATAAGCTTCCCAGATCCCTCTGCAAAGAAGGACTCACTGCCCCCGCCCTTGGAAGTGGCTCCTTTAGCATTTGCCTCAACTGCACAAAGCTGCATATCTGGGGCGCATTCTTCCTATGCAAGCCCACAGCCAGTAAATAATTATAGGAGGTATAATTTCAGCCCACCATGGGAAAAGTTTGATGGGCCATATGTGTTGGGAACCGAAAAGGCCAAAGGGATTGTGACCAACTCAACATTCCACCAGAGGCTATATGATCAAACAGCAAACTGTTTATCATAAATGCAGGATGTGAGCAAACTTAAGACTGCACCTGCTGCCAGGAGGTTTGCTGAGAGCCATCATTCCCTGGCGCCAGCTCCCTGAAGTTATCTACTGGGATATCTAGCACCTATTGTTCGAAGGATGTAGTCTCACAAGCCTGCTGTGAACCAAATGGCCGACTGACAATTACCCAACAATCACTCCCCCCCTTCTCGTTATCTCTTTTACCTAATAATTTCAGAGGGCTGAATTTACCTAATAAATTCAGGGCTCTTGTCCACTACAGGCAAGGAGACTCCTGACCCCTTCTTCCAAATATACTTTCTTATCTTTGCCTTTATTCTCACTTTGTTCAGTCCACCAGGGATCGTGGTTGGCTACACGTATGTGCTCTGAATAAAGAGAGAGAGAGAGAAACATGAAAGAGATGAAAACATGACACCTCCAAAGGAACACAATAATTCTGCAGTAACAGACTGCAAAGAGAAATAAATGTACGAAATGCCTAAAAAGGAATTCAAAATAATGATATTAAGGAAACTCAACAACATAAGAGAATACAGAGAAACACTTCAATGAAATTGGTAAAACAATTCATGATCTGAATGAGATATTCAACAAAGAGATAGACAGCATTAAAAGAATCAAACAAAAATCTTGGAGGTAAGAATTCAATGAAAGAAATAAAAAAAAAATACAACTGAGCACTTCAACAACAGACTAGGTCAAGCAAAAGAAATAATTTCTGAACTTGGAGACAGGTGTTTCAAAATATCCCAGTCAAGAGGTATTTCAAAATATTCCAGTCAAGGGGTGGTAAAACAGTAAAAAAAAAAAAAAAAAAAAAAAGAAAGCCTGCAGAACTTATGGGATACCATTAAGTGAACAAATATTTGTATTATAGGATTATTAGAGAAAGAAGAGATAGAGAAAGTTATAGAAAAATTATTTATCAAAATACAGCTGAAAACCTCCAAAGTCTTGGGAGAGATATCTACATCCAGATCCAGGAAGCTCCAAGGTTTCTATATTATATTATATATATGTATTATATATATTATATATATGTATATGTAGGTCATATGTACATATATATGTAGGTCAAATAATTTAAGATTTATTTTTTGGATAGTATTAGTACATTAGTTACAATTCTCTAGAGAAACAGAACTAATAGGAAATGGGAAACCAATAGAAAATATATATACACACAAGCATATGTAAAATATATATTACATATATTATTATATACACACACATATATATACACACCTATATATATATTTTTTTTTCTGTTGGTTTCCCATTTCCTAATAGTTCTGTTTCTTTAGAGAATTGAAACTAACGTACTATCCAAAAAATATTTCTTAAATCCTTTGACCTGTTTCCTACAGCCTCTTGTCCTCAGGGAAACAGGAATGTCACCTTTCACTGGGTCCCTAAGTTCATAAGTTAGTCAACGGACTAACATATAATATGTTTTAGGTTTTACAAGTTATAGTTACTTTATGTAGCAGCTGAATTGAAAGTTCCTTGGGGCAAGAATTGCCTAATACACATGAATACCAGCTTTCAGCCCCCTAGTAAAGCAGTCGACTCCTTTAGGGGTTTGGTGAAAGTCAGGAGAAGGCTGGAGTGAGTTACTTCACTACATGTGAAAGAGGTACCCAGGAGCTCATTTTCCCTTGTTGTATCAACTCCTGAAAGTCTCTTACAAAACATACTCAAAAGTCCTTAGTGATGATATGTAAAAATCATGTGAAATCAATTGCTCTCAACGTTCGACCAATAAAGTCTTGTCTATGTGCCAACAAAGCAGATGGAGTTTCAGTCAATTCAGCCAAGGATAGTAAGACAATCAATGAATTGACGGGTTATCTCAGTGGTCCATCTTCTGTCTTTTTATGCCATCTCGCATAGTCCTATGCTGCAGCACTTTGTGTATATTGCCTTTATAAACTCCACTGTGGGCAATAAAAAGAGAATATTTTACTCATCATTGGTTGTCAAACATTAATAAATAGAAGGATGACCCAGAAATCTTGTTTAACTTATAAAATTCTACCGCTTTTCAACATCCCCTCCCCTAACTTCATCCCAGGATTCTAAATCACTGAGTAAGGAGTAGGTCCATAGAATCTGCTTACTTAACAAGTTCCCTCAGAATATTCCAATATAGCTAGTCTTCAGACCACACTGAGAAACACTAAGATAGAGAATGTGGGCGTCTCAACTAGATGTATTAACAAACTCAATAAACCTGAGTTAAAACAGTTGTGAGAGTAACTCGCTGTCTTTCCCCTGTAGTGGAAAAATTATTTTCAATTGCTCTAATCCCCTGGACTCGAAGCTAGCTAGTCTTTGCTTGTTGGTTCAAAGCCTTCCTGAAATATAGTCAGCTAGCAAATTGTTGTTGCTAGCTACAACATGAGAAATTCATCTCCACCTTCAAACCAAGAAAAAAAGCACTCAGGCCCTATTCTATGAATCCAGCTCTTCGAACCTTTAGTAAATAATTTAATTCTTATCAAAAATAAACAAAAATTATAAAGGACCTATGAAGGAAGACTAAAAAACAGAAGGAAATGTTTAGGCTTTTCCTCACCTGAGGACGAAAGAGGACAGCCTACTTATACAGATTCGGTTTTGTGATGCTTTTGTGAATGCTAATCAAAGTGTAGCTGGTCAATATTATGAAAGAAAGAAGCCAAAAGCTCCCAGAACCATGACCCAATAATTCTCTGTCGAAACCAGAAAGATGACTCCCCACGACAATCTCAACCAACATATTGCCAAACTCAACTCTGCAGCTTAAGCAAAGCTCAGCTTATTAAAACTGTGCCTTATGATGTAAGTTACAAAATAGGCTTTTGAGACGTAATGAGATTCCTATCGCATAGTGAAACAGAAAGTTTGAGAATGATTCCCTTGAGGCAAGTGGGCCACGCAAGCAGCAGGAAGCCAACCAGAAGGCATCTCACATTTCTGCTGCTCTGCTCATTGTCAGTGCATCAGGCCCTGTTTTGTCTCCCTCTTTATACAATCTAATAACGGCTTAAAAGTACTGATTTGAGCAAAGGTCCCAAACCTATAGGAAGCCTCTCTATGACAAATCTGGTTACTAGACTTAGGTGGTTGATAAATTTAAGTTTAAAAGAGAAAAGTGAAAGGAGGCTGCTCTTGCTGATATGAAAGGAGCATAAATGTTTCCCAAAGTGGGTTCAACTTAGGCAAAAGTATGGTTGTTTGAAACTTTCCATAACAAAATGAAAAGAACATCTTTAGTCACCACTAGGCACACAAGCCTGGAAACCATAATAAGTATACGACACAAAGCAGTAAGTTTTAACACATATAAATGGGCATGACTGTGTTCCAGTAAAACTTTATTTACATAACCAGGCTGGATTTGACCCTTGGGCCACACTTTTTAATCCCTGGTCTAGATTAATAACAATAAAATTTGTAATAATTATTTATGCTGGAGGAAACAGAAAAAAAAAAAAAAGAGGGAGAGAGGAAATCAGCAACTATTATGTTCCAGGCAGGTCCCAGTCTAGATTGAGGTAAGAAGGTGACTAGGATGCAAGATTTATGAAGATACTTACTCTCAGAACCCTGAACTTGTACAAATCTGGTGCCAGGGTCTCAAATATGTTTAAATATGTTGGCTGATCTCATCCTCATTACAACCAGGTGAAATAATTATCACTCGTACCACTACCATGCCTTCTACAGATGAGGAATTTGAGTTTCAGAAAGGTTAAGGTGACTTGCTCAAGATCACCCAGCTCATGAGTAGCCGACTTAGAATTTGAACCTAGATCTTCAGGACTTCAACACCCATGTTCTTTGCAACAATCATTTGTAGGAAATATATAGGAAAGGGGAATTTTGCATAAACAGCACAATGTAAATAAAGACACAAGGTCATAAAAGTTCTTAGCATGTTTAGCTTTAAAAAAGTGTATTAAGGAATGAATGAGCAATTGTCTGAATAGTTTATGAATGTTAATAATCTGCATAGAGACTATGAAGTTGATGAAGAAGAGTTCTGAATATGAAGGTTAATCTTTCAACTGTAGGGAGCAACAGGGATCAAAGGGCACCATTAGAAGGCTGCATGATATGGGTCAAACTCTGAGTGCTTCTAGTGTGGCTCATGTTCCAACCCAAACCATCTGGACTCTAATGGTACTCAAGACCCAAGCCACAGCTATACAAATTCCTGGCTATGTATTCATTCATGGTCCCATGGCCTACACATTTTTTTAGGACTCATTCTTCCTCCATTTATCAATTGATTGATTTTTGCCTTCAGTGTCCACTGAGACCATTATTTGGTTCAGGCTTGATGCAAGGTGTAGGTGACATAGAAACAAGGACACATAGCTTCTCCCCTCAAGGAGCTCACAGTGTAGCAAAAATTGCTCTGAAATAAGCAAATATTGCTAGAAGAAATAACCCACCTCACCCCATGAGTCATGAGTCAACTGACGGAAAAGAATGCTATCTTCCCCAAGAATGTAATCAGATATCAATAAAGAGTAATCAATCTCAAAAGCCTTGCTAGACCATTGTATAGTAAAAGTATAATTAACAGTAGGTTGCATAGCCACTTATTTCTATGGGCCTGAGGAGGCAGAGTTTTTTTTAATGGACTATTACAGCTGCATACAATAAAATACACAGATGTTAAGTATATAGTTCGGTGAGGTTTTTCAGATGAATACACCTGTGTAACAAAAGGGGATATAGTTTTAAAGGATTGAAAAGTTAAAATGGAGGCAAGAAGCGATTTTGCTTGGCATAATAATGTGCAGTGTTGAAGCCACAAAATCAAAGGAACTTGTGAATATAATAGACTAAGCCTCTGTTGGAAGAAATAATAAGAGGACTTTTTCAAGAACTGGAATATCTATTTTTAAATTTTAAGCCATTTGCCTTTTCTCGTTGTACAACTCTTCCATTTTACCGAATCTTCAGAAATACCTTCTATCTGTGCAAGGCATTGTTGCAGTGAAGTTTGGTGCATATGAGCAGCTTTGTCTGTGTGGCTGTGTAAAGCGTGTATGTAAATAAAAGAAAGGAGTTGAGTCCCACATTTAGGCCACCATCCAGGCAGGAGATAGAGGGACAATCTCCAAGTGTAGACATGAGAACAAGAAACCAGGGAACTTTCCTTTGGAGCATTAATCACACTACAATGTCACATTTGTTTGAATAAGCATTGCTTCAGTTGCCCTCTGACCCACTGTCCAGGTTGGAATCTCTGAAAGCAGATGCTACGATGAAGGTTGGAGTGCAAGATATTTATCAGGGCATAGGAAGTAACACCTGTGGAAAGCAGGGGGAGAAAGCAAGATTGGGCCGAGGAAGAAGTCAAATTGTGATACAGGCCCCCGGGAGCCTCTCTTGGGCAGAGAGCTCCAGAACAATATTGCTTACCTTCTGCTTCACTCATGCTAGAGGTAAGCTGCCCCAGGAAATCTGTGGCCTTAGGTGAGGCTGTTCTGTGCAGCTGAGGCAGTCAGAGTCAGGTGTTGTCTGCTCACTACGCTTCTCTGTTTCCTTGGGAGAATCTTAATGGTGTATCAATGCGTGTACCATGCCCACTACAGAGGATAAGTCAAAAAACCATAAAAGACTGCCTGGTTTTAGTCACCACTGTAACTATAGTCTCTAGCAGATCATGGAGTATTTATCAGTGTTCAAAATCATTGTGGTTTAGTTAGTTAATTACTCAAAGCATAAATTAATTATCATCATCAGACTGGTGGCTTCCGTCACCAGAATAAAGAAGAAGGGGTACCAGATGCACAAAAACTACAGATACTACAAAGATTCAGAAAAAGCCACAACAAAAAGACAGCCAGAGAAGGAAGACACGAGCATAGGAGAATAGTGACCAGCAGTTGTGTGAGTCTAAATGGCCTTCAACACTTGATAAACACATACTCACATATATCATATACACAGAGACACAAATATACATACACAAGCACACAGAGATTAAAAGGTAAACAAATACAGATGTGTTATGACTGCAGGAGTGTATTCATTTCCTATGGCTGCCATATCAAATTAACACAAACATGGTGCTTAACATAACAATTTATTCTCTAATAGTTCTGGAGGTCGAGTCTAAAATCCAAGTCTTGGTAGAGCTACACTCCCTCTATGGCCTCTAGGGGAGAAGAATCCTTCCTTGCCTTTTAAAGCTTCTGGCAGTCCCAGGCCTTCCTTAACTTGTGGCAGCATCACTCTGATCTCTGTCCCCATCTTCACATAAACTTCTCTACCTTTCTCTTATAAGTACACCTGTCGTTGGATTTAGGACCAACCCTAAAACAAGGATGGTGTTACCTTAAGATATTTAACTTAATTAATCTGCGAAGACCCTTTTTCTAAATAAAGTCACATTCACAGGTTCCGGGAATTAGGACTTGGACATATCTTTCTGGGATCCACTATCTAACCCACTACATGTGAGGCAAATATATGAAGCAGATTGAGCATAAAACAATAGGAGAGGTGGGGGCTGTGGTGTCCCACGCAGAGTGATTTGTGTTCACCTGTGTGGTCAAACAAAACATACCCAGAGCTCACATATGGTCTATGGGTGCCCAGTGTAGAGCTTAAGAACAATCCTGGATACTTCTTTTCATAGGTGACACCTTAGTAGTTACATCATAGTGAATTCTTGAGATCCCAACTACAATTGCTATGGGAGCTAAAGATGCTTACTTTTCTTCATGCTTGATGTTCAGGTCAAAACTAACTTCATCTGGTCCATGGTAGAAACTGGGAGAGAAATTTTATCACTTATGCAGACTAGCAGATGAGTAAGTGGTTGAAAACCATTCCAATTGTGCACAAACCATAAATTTAACTCAAACAAACAAACAAAACCCAAAGAAGTGGCCTGAACCAGAGCCACCTTTATCACTGCACCATCAGAACTCAATCTTAGGGCTGCTCTTCTTGGGTGAGTTCTGACAGCCAGATCCTGGACCGTCAATGCTGGCCTCAATGTAAGAAGGAGTAAGTTGAGAAATTTTGTTCGACAACCAAAAAATAGTGAGCTCCTAGGCCCATAGGCCTCTTCTCTATATATCTCTCAGTCTCACATCTCCTCATGTCCTTCTCCCTAAGCCTCTGTTTAGTGACAAGCAGTCGGTATCATTAATTTTGCTTCTAGAGAAGCCCTAAGAAGATAAGCCAATTCATACAGTTTAGAGCAAAGGGAGTAGGTTAACAATTAAACAACAGAAGAAGGTTTAATGGTTCTGCAAAAATTAGGAAAGGCGGTCACACTTTGGAGTGAAAATGTTTACAAAGACATGAATCAAGACTCAAAAGTCCAGGGAGAAAAGAGGTTACTTAGCAGTGGATAAGGGTCCCCTCATGAGCTAAGGATCTAAAACACCAGATTATTCATCTGGTAGCAGGTGAAGTGTCGCAATCCCACCACTGTGGACTGCAAGGTCTGTAACCAGCCAGTAGCAGCTTTCTCTATGGCAAATTCACAGCAAGCATACAGGGTGATAAAACATCAGTGCCAATGCAGTGCAATCAGATGGGAAATCCCCCCTGAGTAATAACACCTCCTCATCACTCATTCCCGACTTCCTGCCGTGTCATACTCCTCCCGCAGAGAACTCAGTGCTATGTGACCTTCTGCTGAGCTATGCACAGGTAAACCTTTGAAAGTCTTTCTCTCAGAGCCCCGGGGCACTGAGAGGGTTAATCTTGTCATGTCAAGATTCTCCTCAGATGCCAGACCAACTCAGCATCAATTTGACACAGATTTCTTTGGGGGAATCTGGGTTAATCTTTCTGGGCGGGCTGTCCATTTGATAGACAGGAAACAGTTCTTGAGTCATCCTGTAAACTTCCTCCATGACCCTCCCCCAGCCCTGTCTTTGAATTAAATATTTAAAAGGGCAATTAAATTTAAAAAAACAATCTGATGTTTACAGGCCCTCATAGGTAATTTATAAATGCTGCATTCCAGGTCCCATTTTGCTTAAAGAACTTAAAGAACAATCTTTGAGATGCAGGAGCTTTCCCAGATGCCCAGGAGAGAGAAATTGAAAAATGCAAAAGGCTTGGCTGACATCAGTGGCTGGGGTAGTGATGGCTACCCAGTTTCTCAAGGATTTTTTTGATCCTCTTTGCATATGTGTTTGCAAACTATCTTATGCAAGCAATACTTCAACTTCTGTGTCTGCTTTTATATCTGTGTGCTAAATAAGCTCATGGAGGCATGAATACTTGAGTATCAAAAAGATGCCAGACTAACTGCAATGTGATATCCCTAACTGGGTCCTGGAACAACAACAACAACAACAATAAAATGTACAATAGAAGGAAAGATGGTGAAATACAAAGCTTGGAGTTTAATTATTAGTAACGTACCAATGTGAATCTCTTAGTTTTAACAGAGTACTATGGTTATGAAAGATGTTAGCATTTGGGGAAATGGGGTAAAGGATATACAAGACCTCTCTATGTCCTTTGTCTTTGCTACTTTTTTTGAAATCTAAAATTATTCCAGGCTGGGCACAGTGGCTCATGCCTATAATTCCAGCACTTTGGGAGGCTGAGGCGGGCAGATCACCTGAGGTCAGGTGTTCGAGCCTAGCCTGGCCAACATGGTGAAACCCCGTCTCTACTAAAAATAAAAAAAAAAATTAGCTGACCGAAGTGGCACACGCCTGTAATCCCAGCTACTTGGGAGGCTGAGGCAGCAGCATTGCTTGAACCTGGGAGGCAGAGGTTGCAGTGAGCCAAGATCGTGTCATTGCACTCCAGCCTGGACAACAGAGTGAGACTCTGTCTAAAAGAAAATAATAAATAAAATAAAACAATTCAAAAATAAAAGGTGTATTAAAAATACTAAAGTCTATTGATCTAGTGTTTCCCACCTATTCTTTGGTATGAAGACCTGGAAAGCAAATCTTTGCATTTGGCCAAACTCTCACAGCTACCACCCAGTGTAAGGAGAGGGATTGCAAACTCTGACCCCTTTTATTCTCTTTGCCCCAGCCTTTAATATGCTTCACAGTTTGTAATTAATTAATCTGTTTACTAACATTTGTCTGTTTCTTCCCATAGAATGTAAGTTTTCTGAGAGCAGCAAACTTATAGCTACTTTATTTCAACTCTAGGCCTCTGCTTCCTAGCAGGGTGCCTGCTATGTAGTGTGCAGTAACAAAATCTTGTTAAGCCTATGAATGGAAGTTTCTACTTTTCATTTCCCTTCCCTCCTCTGAAGATCCCCCATTTCTGAAATCAGCAGCTCTGGCAGTTTTTGAAACAGACACCAGGCAATGTTGAGCATAGTGGAGAGAGTGTGATATGTCTTTCTAGAGAGAGTGAGCTCCATGGGGCTCAGGGAATTCCTTCCTCTTGCCTGCAACACGGTTGATGCCTCTTAAATATCTTTGGATTGAATGCCAGTGAAATGTTGAACAAAGAAAACCAGGTGGATGGGCTTGAAGACTTCAGGAGAACTGAGGGAAGAACCTGGGTGGGGAGAAGGGAAAACAGCATTGGGAGTGCAGGAAAAAAAAAAAAAAAAAATCTGAAACTTGGGTATCAGATCTCCAAAAGTAAGGAAGGGAGGAAAGCTAAATGCAGCAGTATGGAGGATTCAAACCAGTAGTCAAGAAAGACTGCCTAGAATAGAAGACCTGCTGATTGCCTTGCCCTAGACAGTGGAACCAGCCAGGACACCAGCTTATTCTCCTTCAGTTTATCCCTTCTCTGCTGCATTCACTGTATATCTTCTTCTTCCCTATTTCCCATAACTCTTGCCTAAGAGAAGAAAACATCAAGTATCCCATCACATTCTGGCCTTCCCTCCGTGTGCTTGCCATCAACCCAACCCTACTTCGATTCTTTCACTAATAATAATAACGTAATTATAATAGCAATAGCTTACCAGAGATCAATTATGTAAAGACTTTACATGTATTATCCATCTAGTTTAATTTTCACAACCTCATGAGAAAGCAAAATTATTATTCTTATTTTTACAAATAATGAAATTGATATTCAGAAAAAATTATATAACTTGCCTGAGGTCCTACAGCAAGGAAGTTAAAGAGGGGAATATTTGTGCCCAGGTCTTTGTGATTCCAAGGCCTGTCCTATTCAAATGACTTTGCTGGCCATGACCAAAGAATCAACCACCTTCTTCAAAAGGATGCTGCATCAATCTACATCCTCCACCTTCAGATATCTCTTATCTATTATCTTACTGCTGCTGACTTATTTCAGTTGGTCATCTCTTGTGTGAATCAAAACACCCTTGCCTCCACCAATCCATCCTCCACATTCCACCAGAATCATCTTTCTAAACAAGAGCTCCAGTTCTGTTACTTCACTCTCTAGATTCTTTAATGGTTCTCAAGTATCTGCAAAAAGGAGCAAAACGTTAATATATTTTGGCATTCCAGTTCTGTTGCTCCCTGTGCAATATTTAACATATTACTTAACCACTGTGAAATCCAGTTTCCCCAAACTCAAAAATGGAAGTTATAAGCCCTACCTCCTTGAAGGGAGTAAATAACGTAACATATGAAAATTGCCTACCACAGTGACTGTCCCACAGCAATAACTAAATAAACTTATTGTGTTTCTTCATATAGGGTCGTTACCCATGAAATCTCTAGAACTGAGGAGAAAAGAGGCACATGAAAAGAAACAGAGGCTGAGACCTGGAAGTCAGCTCCAAATGGAAAGAACTCATTCTCTAGAAGTTCATAGCATCTTCCAAGAAATAATCTTTTGTTTTGGCTTGTCTTTTCCAGAACAATGCGGTATATGCAGCTTAATGTATAGGACACTTTGCTGAAGGAAAAAAGAAAGGAAAAAGCTTCCTTAGAAAAGGGATCCAGGCACTGTCTGTGGCTGGGAGTTCTCTCTTGGGATATGGGAACAGACAGAAAACATATCTAAGCACTTTAACTATGCAACCAGGCCATGAATTCAGGCTTGATGCTTTAGGAGAACATCATCATTACCATGCCTTGGAAATACCTCACAGTTTGTTTTTCTTGGCTAGATTTTTTTGGGTGATAACCCTGCCTAAAGTGTAAGTAATCCAACGGTTAAACAGCTAATGAGTAGAAAGCATGGATCAATCAGAAACTAAAGTTTCACGAATCAACATCAAGGCACAAAAATATCCAGGATGAACAAAAAATCAAAATTTAACCAAAGACAAGATTAGTACCATTGCCATGTCTAGCCAGACTGTAGACTAAGGCAGAGAAGGGAAGACCTGAAAGATGAGACTTAAACCATAGTGTCTTCATTTCTGAAAATAAAGAGAACTCTGCAGCAAAAAAAAAAAAAAAAAAAAAAAAAAAAAAGGAAAAAGGCAGGTGTCTGTATAGTATTTTCTGTACTTTTGCATATTTTGTTTCTTAATACAAGCAACAAAAATTACAAAGAAAAGAAAAAGAAACTCTAAATCTAGAGCCTGCAAATCTATTAGGTTGGTGCACATGTGGTTGTGGCATTTGCCATTACTTTTAATGGCAAAAATCACAATTACATTTGCACCAAACTAGCATCTATCAAGTCATATTCCTTTGAGTCAATGTTTCAGAAAAAAATGTTGCAAAACTTGTGCATTCTCCACTACAAAGCTGCACAGACAATATTTTTATCACATCCTTTGGAATTTCTGATTTCCTATCCTTATCAAAAAACTCTGATAGTTATGCATATTTTCGTAATAAAAAATGAAAAATAAAATTACTATTTAATAGTCAGCATAGCTTGTTTTGTTATACAGAATCTTGCAAAACATGGTAGAGTGGAGATGGCTGCTATAACAAAATGGACCCATCAATTACACAGTGTTCAACAATTTTGGGTCCTTCCAAATTCCTGAATTTCACTGTTTATGCTGGGAGTTTGAAGATTAATATAACATAGTAATTGTCCTCCAAGAGTATATGGTTTTGTTGGGAAGAAAACTAATTGCACAAATAGTATCTGTGTAATATAGTCATGTGCAGGATACTATCGTGAAATAGAGAAAGGATACCTGGCTAGGTTAGTGTGGAAGAAGAGTGGGGAAAAGGAGCTTTCTAAAATAAAGTCATGTCTAAACCAAGTTGTGAGGGACAAGCAAAACTTACCCTTCCAAAGGAAGGCTGTACTGAGAGAGGAATAACATGAACAAAGAAAGGAGGAAGATATGTGAAAGAAAGTAAATGACAGTGGTTCAAAGATTGGCAACAACTGTCCGAAAATTTTTTGAAGTAATATTTATCAGTGGCAGGTCTCCACTGATTACTTCACTCATTCAGCAAGTATTTACTGAGGACTTAATATATACCAAGCCTAGCAGCAGGGATCCAAAATATATAGCTCAAATGTCATATCTCAAAAAATTCACATTTCAGGACATAAAAAGAATGCGACATTGTGCAATAAGATTTCTGTGACCTTACCCATACTGTATTCTGAGCCAAGAGCTTATTTAGAAAAATGCTTTGAAAACATTTCTTTATCTTGCCACCAAATATGTATCTATTTTGTTTAATTATTCTTCAATCAATATTATTATTCATATCCCCTACCCTATCCCAATCACTGTTTCTTTGTTTGAAGACTGAGTCTCGCTCTGTCGCGCAGGCTGGAGTGCAGTGGCACCATCTCAGCTCACTGGAACCTCCGCCTCTCAGGTTCAAGCGATTCTTGTGTGTCAGCCTCCCAAGTAGTGGGGATTACAGACGTGTGCCATCACACCCGGCTAATTTTTGTATTTTTAGTAAAGACGGGGGTTTCACCATGTTGATCAGGCTGGTCTCAAACTCCTGACCTCAGGTGATCCGCCTGCCTTGGCCGTCCAAAGTGCTGGGATTACAGGCAGGACCACCTCACCCGGACCCTAATCATGGTTTTAATTAAGATTTTTAATCTGTTCAGAAAAATGTAAATTGTATTCATTCTTTTAAAAAAATCAGTGTGCACTTTGAGAGGCCGAGGTAGGCAGATTACATGAGGTCAGGAGTTCGAGACCAGCCTGGCCAACACGGCGAAACCCCATCTCCACTAAAAATACGAAAATTAGCCGGGCCTGGTGGTGGGCGCTTGTAATCCCAGCTACTCGAAAGGCTGAGGCAGGAAAATCACTGGAAGCCAGAAGGCAGAGGTTGCAGTGAGCCGAGATCGCGCCAGAGCACTCCAGCCTGGGCAACAGAGTAAGACTTGGTTTCAGAAGAAAAAAAAAAAAATTATGGGTGGCTGTCCTATGATATAAATGTCAATCATAGTTTTCCAAGTTTGTGTTTGACTCTTCTTAATTAGGCTTACACACAATCTAAAAATTATATTGTTTCTTGGATTTGGTTTTACAGAATTTTTTTTCATTTCTCTTCTTATGCTATTCTTGTGCTTATTTTACTAATCTTTTAACTTCTTAAGTTAAATTCTTTATTTTCATTCTTTGTTATTCAATACTAATGCTATGATTGTGTTGCCTAGCACCATATCCTGTGAGATTTGATATGCACTTAGTCCATTATTTTCTAAATGTTAGTTTTTATTTGTTCATACAATTAATTGAGGAAGGATATTTTCTATCTTGCAGCAGTTTCCAAGTGGTTTTTATTGAAACCTGTTCTTTTAACTTCTAGAATTTGTACTCTGGTAAAAGAATATGAGCTGTTTAATTTCTACCCATTTGAAATTATTGAGGATTTCTTTATGGCCAGACTATGATAAATTTTAGTAAATATTCTGTAGACATTGTAAAGGAATATTTCTTCTGTTGTAGAATCCAATGTTAAATATTTATATATTCAGTCTAATAAATTTGATGCAAAATTTCATAAAAATATAGATTTTTGTCTTCATTACCTATGAAAGAATGAAAGTGTTTGTTTCATCTCCCATGTAATTTTAAATTCTTTAATTTGTTTTTAAAGCATTTGCTTTATATCACTAGATAATAATACATATAAAATATTATGAATCAAGACTATTATAGCATACTTTCAAATAATAACTTTTATCAGCCTAAACCATTCTTTATCCTATTTACTGTGTTGTGCTTTAAATTGTGGTATTACTTCCAAGCCCCTGTTTTCTATTTGTTTGCATATGCCTGAAATGTTTTTTAATACTTTTAGTTTTAATCTTTCTCCACAAACTTTTAGATATAACTATTAGAAACTGTACAAAGTTGAATTATTTTTAACTTAATTTAATTTTTCATTTAATAAAATAATTTAAACCATTTGCATTTATTGTGATAACTGATACATGTACTTTCTTTTTTAATGCTTTTTTTTCTTTTTCTGTTAGGGAAGCTGAAGAATGAAGATGTTAGCTTACACAATGACTGATCTTCTATGGCTAAAATTTCTTCTTGTCATTTTTTGTGTTAAAAAAGCTGTGGTCTCTGTTCTATTTCCATGGCTCTTGGGCTTTCTGTATCAATTGGATGAGGTCACCTATTAAAAAGTGAAGCTCAATTAATAGAGTAGAGTGCTTTTAACTTTCCCCTGAAGACATGAAAACATATGTAATTTGAGAATTAACCTGATGAGTGCAGAACATGAGAAATAATCAAAGCCAGATAATTTCTACTGAGGCGTCTCCTAAAATCAGAACACTTTGGTTCGTGAGGTTGTGGTAACTCTCAGAAACTTGTGAGAAGAAGATAGAGTAAACATCCCCAAATTCAGGGAGAAAGCTGCCACCTCTGCTAGTATCTCCAGATAAGTTCACCTGTAACACCATCATAAAACTGATATTAAATGTTGGTGTGAAGAGGCCTATATTAGGAGCATATCATAGCTTTCGAAAAACAGTTTCTTGTGACCTAAATAAGTCTACATCAAAACATACACATTTCAGACAGCCTGGCTGAGTTTACATTATTTTCTTCTCCATATCCAAGTTTGAAGTAATCTGAGATTTTTAGATTATTAACATAAAATAATTTTTACATTATTTCTTTATCTTTACATGTACATTGTATCATAAACATAGTAGCAAGAATTGTTTACACTAAACTTTGTGTTTTACAGTTTTAGTGATTTTCCTCCAATTAACAGCATGATTTCCCGTTCATGGGTTTTATGTTAAAATGATGTTAAACTTTCTCTACAGGTTACTTACATAATTTTTTTTTCTTTTCAGTGAATGTTGACTTTCTGAGCATCTGTATTTCAGAAAATGTCTTTCTTTTGCTTTTGAACAGACACACCCATCTTAGCTAGATAAAAATACTTTTAAATCTCAGTATTTTCTCCAATAAAACTATATAATCATTTTTCTAAATCATTTGAATTCCCCAAAAAAGTATGAGATCATTCTGCTGTTTGTTTCTTCCTAAATAATCTATTTATTTCCATGCATTGGATGCTCATAGCAAAATCTATTTTAATTTAAAATTCAAAATAATTTTACCAGGCTGTGTCTTAGCATTGTTGTCTTTTTGTTATGTGTTGATAATGCTAACATGTTAAGTCCATCCAACTAACCAAGGTATTTCTTCATACTTAAAATTTTTTTTCCTTTCTTCGTTGACATTGTCTCTCTTCTGTCTTCTCTTTCCATCCTCCTAGGATTCCTCCTGGATCTGTCGTTTTTCATTTCATCACTATTTTTTAAATGTATCTTTCCTCTGAGTTTTAAGAGAATTTCTCAAAATCTTATTATCTTTCAGTTATTCAGTTTTCTGGAGTCATGCTATCCAGTACACTAGTCACTAGCCACATATGACTATTTAAATTTAAACTTAAATTTTTTTTTTTTTTAGACGGCGTTTTGCTCGTTACCCAGGCTGGAGTGCAATGGCATGAACTCGGCTCACTGCAACCTCAGGCCTCCTGGGTTCAAGTGATTCTCCTGCTTCAGCCTACCAAATAGCTGGAATTACAAGCTTGCACCACCACACCGGCTAATTTTTGTATTTTTAGTAGAGACAGGTTTTTGCCGTGTTGGCCAGGCTGATCTCAAACTCCTGACCTTCAAGTGATCCACCCGCCTCCACCTCCCAAAGTATTGGGATTACAGGCATGAGCCACCAAGCCCGGCTCAGTCACGGTTTTCAAGTGATCAGTAGTGCATGGAGCAAGAGCTGGCTACCAGTGGATAGTGAAGATAGAGAACAGCATTGGTACACCACAACACATTAGTCAAATGCATCCCATGGCCTTTTAAAAATATTATATTTTCTGTTTATTTATTTTAATTGTGGTCAAATGCACAAAACATAAAATTTGCCACCTTAACTATTTTAAGGTGTATAATTCAGTGACATTTAGTACATTCCCAGTGTTGTACCACCATCATCATTGTCTAGTTCCATATTTAAAGAAAACTCCATATCCATTAAGCAATCACTCTCTGTTCCATGATCCCTCCAACCTCCGGCAACCACCAATCTGCTTTCTGTCTCTGTGGATGTGCCTATTCTGGATATTTCATATCAATGCAAACCATTGTTTTGTGTATGGTTTCTTTCACTTAACATAATGTTTTCAAGGTTTATCTATGTTGTAAGATGAATCACTACTTCATTTCTTTCTTTCTACGGCTGCATAATATTCCATTACACAGAAATACCACATTTTGTTTATTCGCTTGTTGATGAACACTCAGGTTTGCTTCACCTTTTGGCTATTGTGGGTAGTACTACTATGAACATTGATGGACAAGCTTTTGCTTGAACACCTGTTGTTAATTCTTTTGCATGTATTCCTAGGTGCAGAATTGCTGGGTAACATGGTAATTCTATGTTAATTTCTGGAGGAACTGCCAAACTATTTTCCATAAAGGACACGCCATTTTACATTCTCACCAGTAGTGTATGAGAGTTCCAATTTCTCCACATTCTCACCAACTCTCAATTTTCCATTTTTAAAAAAATTATAGCCAACCTAGTAGGCGTGTGCGTGGTAAGTGATATCCACAAACTATTTTTGTACAGCCCATGGGCTAAGGATTTCTTTTTACATATTTCAAGGTTTGTTTAAAAAAAAAAAAAGACTGTATGTGACCCTCAAAGCCTAGCATATTCACTACTGAGCCCTTTACAGAAAAAGTTTGCTTACCCTTGATACAGAGGAACACTGCCACCATTGCAGAAATTTATATTGGACAATGCTCTCAGTATTTAATTGTCTACTTAATGATTAAATTTCAGTTTTAAAGTCAGAAATCTTATATTTTCATCTACCTCTAGCCTTTACTTGTCTTATATTATTTCCTGCTTCCTCACACATTTCAGAAAACTAGCTTCCAGAATGTTGTTGAGGATGCACACTAACTTTTCAGAACTTTCTTCCTTAACTGTTTAACATGAAGACATTTGCTCTAATGATTCAAATGGGCCCCCTTCTTTTGACATTCTTTATCTTTTTATATGCTTGGAGAATTTTCTCTTTGCTCATCTCAAGTACCAGACTGGAGTTGAGATCGATTTTGGCAAAGACAGTGTGGATCTCTATCTTGTTCTTCATGTTTAGATTTCTTTTTCTTTAACATCGACAGTTCAAAAGTCCAGTAGCCTGGGACAAGTGGAAATGGGGGTTCAAGTTAGACAAATTTCTTTATTTCACCATCAAGGTGAACAGTTCTCCTCTTTCATCTGAAAGCAGCCAAGAGTTAATTACACAATGCCCACCCTCTTTGACAGGCATAGTTACACAATTGGGAGGCAGCGCTGGGACTGGCAACGTACTCTGCCCAGCCCCCTTGCCAAGAATAAATATGTAGTGGTTGGCATGACCACCCAGGTGATTGATGGGGCCTGGGTGTGCCTCCCTAAATATCTGTGGTCTTCCCTTCCAATCATCCCTGTTGATTGATACTGTTTTTCTCCCAGTTTCTTTTCCAGATCCTTCTTAAGCAAATTCCTGCTTTACATGTGGTTCCTTCTTTAATCCATTCTCCTCTGAACTATATCTATCAGGAACTCTTTGATAATTCTGACATATAAATAACATTTTTCCCTCATTTCCATTGCTGACACACAATGCAATGTGTCGTTGTATCCTATTGGTTAAGTAAGAGGGCTATGGGTATTGTCATGAGCTATGCATACCCACAGTGTCATTTATCCACAAATCTCAACTTATATTTAATCTTTATAGTTTGGGAGCGTAATTTAGAAAAATGAGGTGTTATCCTGTTATCTATACCTTCAGAAATCCTGGAGGTTAGAAACACGAGGACAGAACCAGTTATCTCTAACCGTCTGGCACATGCTTAGCCTGATTCCAAGAAAAAGTGCCCGCGAGAAAACCAAAACTTTTAAACAAATAACAGATGTTGCAGATGTTATAAGAGCATTGCATTTTTCTGGTACCCAAATTTCTAGATGGATTATGAAAAGGAATGTGTCTTTCATCTGGATGTTTGACAGCATGTAGATGAAATACCCACTAAGACAGTAGGCACTAAAACAAATATATGGTGAAAAATGGCTGGCTGACTGACTTGCTGAAAGACTGGATTTTTTTCACTTCTCATCCAGATGTTTTGGCTTCATGGAGGCACTAGCAGGGCCTGCCAAGCCGATTTGTGATCTTTGAGTGAAGAGTGATACATAAGCACAGAGCGTTATACCGGCAAATGAGTACAAGGCACCGGTGTGCTCGAAATGAGGTCTCACCAGCTGCAACTAAGGCATGTGACAGACCCTCCGGTCCACTCCCAAGTGCTTCTGACAGACGTGCTCCCCCATTTGCATACATCTCAGCATGCCACATGCTGAAACTGTTAAGTTATTATTAGTGCTGATAATAGAGTCATCACCAGGAATATATTCATATTTCTAATGTTGTCACTGCAGATTGTTTTGCTGTTAAGGAGAAAGCCTATCAGGCATAAATATTTATGCTTGGATGGATGTCAGATTCTTTAATCAGGAACTGGATTGGTCTTAATTGAATGTTGGAGACAAATTTAGGCTCAACATGGATTGTGCAGCTTTTTGCTCTATGTGAGCAGGGCTCTCTCGGTCCATTCCCAGGATTCCTGAGACAGGAACCTCTGTCACATGAGTGGGTAAATTACCTCTTACCAGGTGCCGGGACCTTAGCTGTGTTGAGGAGTGGTCCTTTGGAGGAGACTGACGGGGCTTTATGGGAGTGAATAAAGAAAATGTCCCTTGTCTGCAGGCTGCTTCCCAAAGGCATGGTACAAATAAGACTCATTTCAAGCAGGCGCAAGGCTGCAATCTCCATAAAGACTTAGAGCATGTCCTGTGACTACTGTTCTTTCATTGTCTGTCTGGTCTATTGCCTGAAACAGGTGGACCCCACAACATGTGTGGAATAAATAAATATACTGATGAAAAGGGGCTATGGTGGGGAGAATCCACAAAGCCGTTGACTCTCAGCCACGCGTATGACACCGTTGTGATTCTAGACATGTGGACCATTCAGGATGACCTTTCATTAAGGACTCAGAGAAGTGGATGCATTATGAGCTCAGACTCTGGAGCCAGACAGCCTGAGTTCAGACCCCAGCTCTCCGACTTTGTAGCTGTGTGTTGTCAGACAGGTCATTCAGTCTCTTTAGCCTCAGTTCTCTTCCCCACAGGGTTGAGCCTCCGTTCTCTTCACAAGGTTGCTGTGCATGTTAACTGTGATAACAGTGCTAGCTAACATTCACTGGACTCTTAAAATAGACCAGGTACTATTTCAGGTATCTTATACCTTCTTTCTCCTTTAATCCTGACAAGAACACCAAGGAAGCAGATCCTAGAATTGACTCCATTTTGCAGATGTGGAAATTGTTTGTCAAGTCCTGTGCTCAATGTTGATAATAAAGACATTAAGTAGACATGACCCATAGCTTTGATTTACTCCCAGTCTAGGGGAGTCTAGACAGATGGAAAAGAATCCCACCTAGTAGGTAGAGACGTTAGCATAAGCTGTGTAGAGTGCAGGAATCCGTATTCTTAGAAAAGGATTTCAGGCAACACCAGGTTTATATAGCTGAGTCAATATCCTAGGCAAGAAGGACTGCAGGGAGGCACCGAACTGTCACAGGATTCACAGAAGACTGAGTATTTATTAGCAGTAATAGTGAGGCCCTGGAAGCATGCAGTTCAGTAAAATAGAAAAATATGTGCATTCAATTTAGATCCTTGACGCCCAAATGCCAACTTGGCCACTTTCTCACTTAGAATCTCAGTTAGCTAACCTGTGTAATGGACAGAATAATGCCCACCCTAAAGCGTTCAAGTATGTAAAGTGCTAGGCACATAGTAAGTGCTCAACAAATGCAGGTCTCTTTACCTTCCCACTGATGGTACTGGGCTCCTGTGTGATATGTGGAACAGAGACTTGAGCAACAGATGTCATTGGATTCAAGGAACAGGATGGAGCAGGCAGGAGTTGGTCTTCTCCTCTGTATGCTCACAAGACATGAAATACCTGGCTACATAGCAGGGGTCACGTGGGATTGTTTTTGTGTGTTTGTAAAGGTCTCATTCAAAGCAAGGTGAACTATATGAGGGTTCTTACTACTGTTTTCCCAGCACCAAGTGCAGAACCTCAGTGAAATCCCATTGCTTGAATGAATGGGTAGAGGGAGCAATAGGTGGGGTGACAGATGGGAAGGTGGGTGAGTTAATGAGTGAACTACCAGAGAAAGAACTGGTCTATAGTGTCAATACTCTTCCTAAGAATGTTCTCTCTAAATTGTCACTCCCAGTCCTTCTAAGAAAAGTGAAGGACACCCTTAGGCACCATTCCTTCCACACTTGATGTCTTTGCTAAGGGTCCTGATACTGGCTGGATTGGATCTGCTGAAGGTATAGCTGTTAGATGAAGGTCATAGCCTGTATCAGGCCCCAACAATGAGCCCTACACTTTCATTGTCATTTAGCCTTTTTTTTGTAAAATGTTTTAGAAACAGCTTCAGAAAGAAACCCATTCTACGTGCTTTCGAGAAAAAATCAAATAAAGCACCAAAAACAAGACCCCCAAGTCACGTCTACAAGTTACCTGACCTTTGGGCTGCTGCAACTCCTGGACCAGCCTATACCAGGTGGCATGTACCCTCTGATGCCCCAGCCCCACGGCTGGATTATTCAAAGCCGAGCAGGAAGAAATATTCGCTGCTTTCTCCTCATTTTCCAGCCCTTTGGTGCTCCCAGATGTTTTAATTACAGAGGAAAGGGAGCAGATGATTCCGGCCATATGTCTCCATTCCACACAAATAAATCTCCTTGCCGTCCCATGCAGCTCTGTGGCGCTGCAACTGTCCCACCGAAACTGATGCTGTCGGGCCTAATCACCATCTTCAATCCTTCAGTGAGCATGTTAATTCAGGGAACACCGGCTGGGACTGTTGTCCCATGGAAATGCTCAATCTAGAAACAATTAGACTCACATCACAGCAAGATGCCGCCCCTCCTCTGGGGAGCCGGGTGCTCTTTCAGACTGAGCTGAAAACAGCCCTCCAGGAGTTGAGTGGGAAGAGTCAGGCAGGGCAGGGTCAGATACCAAGGAAATAATTCTTGGTTAAGACTTTGACATCCCTCATAGCACTTAGCACAGACACTGGGCTATTATCTATGGCACGTCCAGCTGCGAAAATACCCTGCCCTCTGAGGAACTTTGAGAAGAACACAGAGGGGATGTTCCAGACATGTAGCTGTAGTATACACACACACACACGCACACACACAAATTACAGTGAGCTTTTCTGAGGAAATAGCAAAAGCTGGTAGATATATTTAGCGTTCTGATTCAGTTCCCACTAAATGCTAAATTTGCTTTTAATCTGAGCATCACCACACATAGATTAAGCACAAACTCAGGAAAATTCTATATGGTTTTTGGTTACTGATATAGTTCACTGTTTTCTACAATGCTATAGTACCCAAGAGTAATTATAGAGGAAATTCCAAAGGGGTAAGTATTTTATACTTATACAAATACAGTAATAAAGCACACACATCTTCAGTGTACATCTTGATAAAGTTTTACACATTTTTACACCCATGTAACTACTACAGAGATCAGAGTATGAATATGACCAGATCCCAAAAACCTTCATCATGTCTTTCCACAGTCAATATCCACCTTAAAGGTAATACGTAGTTGGATTAATCTCCATGGATTAGTTTTGCCTGTTTCTGAGTTACACACAAATAGAATCGCATGTTCTTTTGGGGTGGTTTCTGTTTTCAACATGTCTGGAGATCTACCTATGTGGTGGTATGTAGCAATAGTTCTCTCTTTCTCATTGCTATACAGCATTTCAATATCTGAACAATAATTGAATTTGTTCTACTGAAGATGGATGTTCCAGTTTGGGGCTATTACTACTAAAATTGTCTCTGTGAAATTTTTTGTGTATATACCCTTGATGCAGGGCAGGTGAGCGCCAAAATGGGGGTTATACCTACTTTTAGTTACATGTAGATTAATGGGCAGTTTATGCAGAAATTTCTAGGAAACGTTTGGTAACTTTTGGGTCCTCACGTGTAGATTAACGGGCAGTTTATGCAGAAATTTCTAGGAAACATTTGGTAACTTTTGGGTCCTCAGGTCATTGCCATGGAAAGGGGTGGGAACTCCTGGGTGTTGCCATGGCAATGGTAAACTGACATGGCACGCTGATGGGTATGTCTTATGGAAAGTGACTTCTGCCCCACCCCTGTTTTAGTTATTCCTGAATTTCGTCCCTGTCTGAGCCCTGCCTCTGGCGTCAAGTCCCACCTCCTACTTCACCCTCACTTCTTGTGGGCAAATACCCAAGTCTATTATGGTCTGAGTATAGAACAACTAGTCCTTGAGGCCAGGGTCATATGCTCCAATATTACCCCAATCTACTCTTACTCATACGGAAGTTAGATGATCTAACTAAAATATATATTCTCAGGTGCTTTCCACATTGAAAATCCTTCAATAATGTTCCATTGCCCTTGGGGTAAAATCTGAACCTTCCATCCCCTATAGCCTGGTCTTTTTTCTCTCTGCTGAAATTCTTCACACTGGCCACACTAAACACTTCTCGATTTGTTTCCTGTCTTCTGCCCTCTGTCTCCTAGCCTTTGCCTGTGTGGTCCCATCAGCCTGGAAACGTGCCTGCTCTTCACTGGCCAATGCTCAGCATTCGTTAAGAATGCAGCATAACAGTCTATCCCCTCAAGAAGCTGCCCCTCAACTTCTTCAACTTCTTGTCAGTTTTTGTCTTTTTTAGTAGCTTCCTTTTTCTATTCTCCTGCTGCTGGTGATTTTAGCTTTGATGCCTTCTATGCCCAACCTGTGCAGATTGGTTTCCTTGAGCTCTTTGCCTATATCTCACTTCAATCATGCAGCTTCATTGAAGTTTGTTGTTCCCACACACTCATGTATTTATTGCATACCTCATTCATGCAGGCATCCATTCAACAAGCTTTTACTCGATATATGAGACTGTCTATTGGCAGCAAGGCAGGGGTAGAGTGAGCAGGACCTCCAAGATATGTAAAGTGCAATCTCTGTCCTTGGACTCTTTATAGAAGAGTATGGGATAAGCAGGGCTGGTGGTAGGCAGTGGATAAGGCCTGAAATGAGGTAGATGTGGCTTTGAGTTCTGCACCACAATAGAGTGCTGTGTGACTCCATATAAAGTCCTTACCATCTCTGAGCTTCAGTGTCTTTAATTATAAAATGGCTGTAATTTCTGACTCATAACTCTAGGGGGAGAAGTAAATGATAATGAATATGTAAAATACCCAGGACAACACCAAACATTTGTGAAGTCTAGATTAAAAGTCCTTGATTTGTCCTCATTATAACAGAAAACAAAATAATGAGGGTTCCAGGGAAGAAATGTGAGCTCACAGATGCGAATTTTTGTTTCGAAGAGATTAGAAACAAACATCAACGCCAACAATTAAAACAAACAAAAATTTTCTAATAACGGGTGAATGACTTGTTTAAAGTAAAGTCACTGTGCCTATGTAGCTCTGTGTAAGTAGAAGAAGGGGGAAAGTGATGACTCATGGAAAGAGTGAGATAGTAGAGGAAGTCAATTCCTGCCTGACTCTACGAGTCCTTATAGACGGAGTCTGGCTGGTCAAAGTCACTTCCTATTCCTAATGCAACTTCTCATCTGGAAAAAAAAAAAAAAAAAATAGGTGGATTTTGTGGGTCAGTTCCCACACACCACTCAGGACAAGCATTCTTGAAGTCAGTGGAAGAGCCAGTTGAGGGAAACCTCGGCTCCCATTGCAAGCACCATTCCTTGAAAGACTGGAAATTATGATTCATTCAATGCAAAGCCCAGAAACCTAACTGTCCCAGGCTGCTCTCCTGGCCCATAGTCTGCATTGCACGAGAGCTTGTGCCCTTGGCCTAACTGCAGCCTAGGTGAAGCCTTTGGGTGATTCAGAGGCTTGGGGGATACCAAGAAAAGGGTGACATTAATATAGGTCATTCCTGCCATGATGTAATATGTTCCTTTATGTATATTCATCAAGGGGCTGAGGGAAGTTTAAGTGGCTTCCCAGGAGCCCAGAAACTAATGCGGAGTTCCACCACTTACCGAGTATGTCCATTTCAGCTACATATGCAGGAATCTCAGGAATGACCTCTGGATAGGTATATGGTCACTATGGACCTACTGTGAGATAAACTTTGGCCAGGTCTTTATTTATTACCTGATTCTCATATGCCCTACTTGTGACAGGCAGAGAGCCATAATAACGCTTTGAATCTCTGGTATCAATGTCAACTCATACCCTGTGTCCAAGTATCAAGTATCTTTTTTTCATTATTATTATTCTTTTGTTTTTATTTTTTCAGAGTCTCGCTCTGTCGCCCAGGTTGGAGTGCAGTGGCACGATCTCGGCTCACTGCAAGCTCTGCCTCCCGGATTCACGCCATTCTCCTGCCTCAGCCTCTCTAGTAGTTGGGACTATAGGTGCCCACCACCACGCCTAGCTAATTGTTTGTATTTTTAGTAGACACGAGGTTTCACTGTGTTAGCCAAGATGGTCTCGATCTCCTGACCTCATGATCCATCTACCTCAGCCTCCCAAAGTCCTGGGAATACAGGCGTGAGTCACCGTGCCCTGCTCGTGTCCAAGTACCTTTCAAATGTCTCTGTGTTCCCCTGCTTCCCAGAGCACAGTAATCTATGTAAGTACCTATAGATCCCTTTGAGAAGGCCCTGGAGGCATCTTCACTATTGATACTTGTTATAGGGTTCCACCTGAGGACCTGGCTTCCATCAGTGGGTTTAGCAACTAAAACTGGTTCATTTCCAGAAACTAGGTAAGTGATTATAACTTTTAATTGGAATTGTTGCCCTCAGCCTCTTGGTCATCTATTCTTGACATCTTTTGATTTATACTTTGAGTATTAGAGTTGTTAGCTGCCCATCGATCTTTCCCCTAGGGTCACCTTGTTCTATGAACCATCCCCTAACTTTCTGCAAAACAGGCTCCTCCAGCTGCCACTCTAACTTTGCCACTCTGTGATAATTGCACCCACCTGTTTCTTCTCAACAACACTGGCACTCCTGTCACCAGCATATACATTATTGATTTGGTAACCGGAGTGTCCTTTGGATCCTCCCATGGAACACGATTAGCTGATGAGTTTCCCAGCCTTATTTAGTATACTCCCTCTAGCATGACCTTTTGCTTTCTTCTTTGAATACTTGTCATGGCAGTTCTAGTATCTCTGGTTTACTTAGAATGGCCATGACTTTTTCCATGTTTCCAAGAACCATCTCAGCAGTGTGTTAGGACCTTCTCCTGGGGTCCTTGGCAAGATGTTAAATCCTGTATCATAAGCGTGTGCTCATATCTCAATAAAATCTCCTATATTCAACTTTATGTTTCTCTTACTTGAGGCAGCACCCTTGCCTTAGAAGACAGTCCCATGCCTGTCTTCTAAGATCTGCTGATAAGCATTGGTTTGGTCCTGTAGCCCTTTTGACATTTCCTCCCTTAGCAGGATCAGAATTTCCCTGTTCAGTTATGTTGTAATTTGAACATAGTTACTCATGTGATGGCAAGAAAAAGTGGTGGGGTAGATTCTGTGGGTGGTGTATGTTATCTTGCAAGACAAAAGTGCCTCTGAATCATCTTCAAGCATAGGGAAGCACTAGATTTCAAGAAGACGGAGTGAACCACTTCTGTGAGGTCAGTGGGTTCCAGCAGGTCTGAATTTTTTAGGTTTTCAAGTGTTTTAACTCAGTTGTTCTTATTTCAAGTCTCAAGATCGCAGTGATGTTGTTAAAACAAACATCAACACCAAAAATTAAAACAAACAAACCAGGGCCCTAACTTGGCATGGTAAATATACTAGGGTTGAGAATTTAGCCTTCTTTGAAGATCTACAACCCTTATATTCTGGACCTGATTTTCAGCCCTTTCTGCCCACAAGCTGCAGGAGATGATAGGTTTTTTCTGTTTTGTTTTGTTTTGCTTCTTTTTCATGTGTGTCAAGGAGGCCCTCTGACTTTCGCACTTCATGTTATATTGGCGACTAGTCACCCTCAGGCTTTTAAAGTCTCTTTTTAATGCACTGATTGCCCCAGCAACAGCCATCCTATTCCATTGTCCTTACAAATTATTGCATCCCTTGAATGTTTTAAAATCTGGAGGTATTGCAATCACCAGTGTGTTTTCTTCTACCAGTATCCCATCACACTTCTTCACTGGTACATTTTAACTCTCGCACCACCACTTCTTTCTAGGGATAGTCAGTACTTCCCCTACCATCACTGATATTGATGGTTGGCTAGTGGGTAATCCAGTTCCAAAATCCCATTTCAGAGTCTGCTTCCTTAGCCATTTCTGGCCCCAACTGTCTTAGGTTGGGTTACCTGGGAAATTGACTGAGATGAGGATTTGCATGCAGATTAGGAAGTGCCCTTAGGAACAACATTGTCTGGAGAATGTAAGAAGCAGAATTGGGCAGAAGGAAAAGGTGGATTCGATCATGGTACGGTTACAATAAAGGCCTCAGTTGACTTTTCACAGGGACCTCTGTAGCTGGGATGGACTTTTAGAACTGTTTCCTATTTAGGCAAGATCTTTGTACCTCCACATTGACCAGTTATTGGATGTAAGATGCCCCTTCCTAGAGCAAGACAACTACCTTTGGCCAAAGGAAATTCCCCAAGAAGTAATCATCTATGAGACATCAGCAGCCAACCCTCAGCAGCTAGGAATCTGAATGCTTCATCTGTGAAGGAGCAAGCGAGGCAGCACATGACAGTATCCACTACAATGAGCACATGGATGCAAACTGTAGGAGACATTCCACAAAGACAATAACTACACTATGAATGTCTTACTACATTATTAAATGTTACATAATCTCTCAAAATATGGGTCTTTTCGGGCGGATCACGAGGTCAGGAGATCGAGACCATCCTGGCTAACACGGTGAAACCCCGTCTCTACTAAAAAATACAAAAAAAAACTAGCCGGGTGAGATGGCGGGCGCCTGTAGTCCCAGCTACTCGGGAGGCTGAGGCAGGAGAATGGCATAAACCCGGGAGGCGGAGCTTGCAGTAAGCTGAGATCCGGCCACTGCACTCCAGCCTGGGCGACAGAGCAAGACTCCGTCTCAAAAAAAAAAAAAAAATAAATAAATAAATAAATAAATAAAATATGGGTCTTTTGTGGGTGAGGATTCACTATTATGGATTAAGGATGAAGAATTACAAATTGAACTTAAGCAGAAAAAAACTGAGAGGACACAGAATATTTGTTATGTGACATGTTTTTGAATTCATTCATTCAACAATTTTGGAATGAGAGACTACAATAGTCCAGATACTGTAGATAAAACAGAGAGCAAGATAAGAAAGTTGCCGCCCATCGAGAGAAAACAGGAAATGAACAAACCACATATCAGTAAGTGAGATAATTTCAAGTAGTAATAAATGCTTTGAAGTTAATAACGCAGAGCAATTGGATAGGTGATGGGAAGGATAGGCTGCCTTCCATAGAGTGCCCAGAGAAGGCCTCCTAGGAGAACAGTATTTTTAGGCTGCTAAGTGACAAGAAGGCACCAACCATGTGAGAATCTTAGGTAAAGGCATTCCAGGTAGAGGGAATTGAAGCTGCAAAGTCCTTGAGGCAAAAATGAGCTTTTACGTGTTGGAGGAATACATAATCTGAGCCTCTTAAAGACCTATCACCTGAGGTCAGGAGATTGAGACCAGCCTGGCTAACATGATGAAACCATGCCTCTACTAAAAATACAAAAATTAGCCGGGCATGGTGGCACATACCTGTAATTCTAGCTACTCAGGAGGCTGAGACAGGAGAATCGCTTGAACTCAGGAGGCGGAGGTTGCAGTGAGCTGAGATCCTCCCACTGCACTCCAGCCTGGGTGACAGAAAGAGAGCTGTCTCAAAAAAAAGAAAAAAGAAAAAAGGAACTGTGATCATCTTGAGGACAGAGCCTGGTTAGTTAAACCCTCATTTATTCACAGAGTTTTCTGCATAACAAAAAGATCATGGACAATGAAGATATTAGTCCGAACTACTGGGGTTATAATGTGGTGCTGGGAGGTTCAAAGGGTGAGTGATGTGTGAGAGTAGCCAAGGGGGAGCTAGGACTTGAAGAAGAGGGAGGTGAGTACATGGCCTTGGGAATCGATGCACTCAGCAGAGAAATTAGCATAGGCAAAGCCACAGTGTAAGCAGAAGTTGTGGAAGGTGGCCATGAGCAGTTTCTTTAGGCTGGAATGTAGGATGAGAGAACTGACCCAGTGTGAAGTTAGGCTCAAAGGTACTTAGGAACCATGAAATTCAGATTAACCAGGGCTTGCTTTTTGCTGTAGACATTGTGAAGCCACTGACAATTTTAAAGCATGAGATAATATAATTCAAGGTCTTTAAGAAGACAGATCTATCTTCACAAGCTCTGTGCTGTGAAGGAGGAAAGACACAAATGGAAAAAATAAAGACTGATAATAGCCCAGGTGAGATAAGGAAATAAATTCCATGTATTTGCTATTTATTGCAATATAACAAATTATTGCAAACTTAGTAGCTTCAAATAACACAAATTTATCATCTTATAATTTTCATGAATAGCTTGGCACATTTTGGTTGAATCCTCTGCTCAGAGGCTCACAAGGCTGGAGGTCAAGGTGTCAGCATGCTGCATCCTCATCTGGAGGTACAGCTGGACTTCCAAGCTCCCTCAGGTCATTGGAAGAATTCACTTCATTATGGTTGTAGGACTGAGGTGTCTTCTTGCCAGCATCTAGCTGGAGACCATTTCAGCTTCTAGGGGACACTTGCAAGTTCTGGCCACATCTCTGTCTCCACAATTTGGTCACTTCTTTCTCCAAGGCCAACAAGGGGAGCATTTGCTGTTGTTTCAAATCTCTATGATTTTGTCTTGGAGCTCTAGACCCTTTTTAAAAAGGGTTCACTTGATTTGATCAGGCCCACCACACTCAAGGGGAGAGAATTGTACAGGACCTACATCCCAAAAGATGGGAATCATGGGAGCCATCTTTGAATTGTGCCTAACAATCATCACATTCATAAATCTGGTGATTGTTTTCTCTCTGTTCTCTCTCTGACCCTTTAGTGACTTTCTTCCAAGCAGAACAGCACTCCTGAGCTGTGAGGTCAGAGATGTCTACAGAAGTTTCACCAGATGAAGTCTAAAAGGTGGTCACAAGGGCTCTTCTCTTCTGAAACATCCAAATTCATCTTGTCCCAGGTTATGTCCCACCCCTTAGCAGTCTTCTCCCCAGAGAGTACAATGGAAATATTCAAAAACATGATTTTCATTCTTGCCAAAGGCCTGATTCTTCATATCACAATCTCTTTCAAGCTGCCAGATTTATTAAAGTTCTTTCCTCTTTGTTGTAAGTTAATTTACTTCTCATCTGCAGAAGAAATACAAAGAGGGTTTGTCTAAGAAGGTCCCTCCCAGGGACTTAGAGGACAATAAATATGTGGGGAAGTGGCCCAAAAAGACATGTGTTGTGGGACCACAGCCCCGTCTTGAGCCAGCCTAGAAGGCTGGTGCAGCAGTGGGCCCTGTCTTAACAAACAAGGGAGCAGGGGTGGGGTTGTGAGCCTCTGCTCTCTGGGACAGTCTTTCTTTCAGTCCCCAACTCACTGCCTCCACGGTTTTCTGAATACATTAAAGAAAATGTATGGTTGCAAGAACCTGGAATTCAACAGCTCATAACTACAATTAACCACCATTAATTAATGGCTGCAAGATAAATGAGCCATGCGATCCATTTATTCCTGGGTTGTAAGTATTTAAATTCACAGTGGGATGCAGGCCCATTTTTCACCAATGTGAATTTAAAACAAGTTTGAGTCAGGGCTGCATGCTGCAGGAGGCAGACTACTATTTCCTCTCTGTGTAGTTCACAGTTTTGGTCTATGAACTGGCAAGAGACCTACAGAAGCAAAGAATTCCCATGCACAACAGAATTAGAGAGTAGGGATTGGTATTCGAGCACATGACTCCCTAGAGTCAGGGGAATTACTATGTAATGAGACTGACTTTGCATCAGGTATTGTGCTAGGAAACATCCAGGAAGTACTTGATGTTAATCTTCACCGTAACTCTGTAGGGACATTATTATCCCTACTTTACATTCAAGAAATTGATGCTCAGAGAAGTTAAGAATTTCTGTAGAAACAAAGTTTGGCTTCCTCATTCCAAGACTTCTTCCAGAATACTCCCAAGGGGTGCCTTTGGGTGTCCTTACCCCCCAGTTTTCACATATCCCCTATGGACTGTGTCCTCATCCACAAAAACTTCCCAAATAGTAACTAAATATTCTCCTATCTCTTAAATTTTCAAACCATCAACTGGACATCGATAAGATTCAGAAGATAAGAAAAACAGGCAAAGGAAAGAATTTAATATTAATAAAAAAATTAAACAGGGTTCTTCTCTTCTCCCCAAGATGTTTATTAATTAAACAGAGAAAAATACTATTGTAGAAACCTAGTAATTAGTCATCATCTTCATCAAGTGGTCCAAAGTCAACATCACCAGTGATAGGATATGTTAACATCGTGCACCTCCTGATACAAAAAGAGCCAAAACTTCTGTGGTATGCATGCCAAAAATGCCCAACCTCAATCTAGTCAGGAGTGGGGAAAATCAGATAAACCCGAGCTGAAGGGCATTCTTCAAAATAACCAACCAATATGTTTCAAAAGTGTCAGGTCATGAAGACAAGGAAAGACTAAGAAATCATTAAAGATCAGAGAAGACCAAGGAGACATAACAAGTAAATGCAGTGTGGGATCCTGGATGGGATTCTGCAATGGATAAAAAACATAAGTAGAAAAACTGCTGAAATTCAAATAAGGTCTGTAGTTTAGTTACTTTGCAATATAATACAATTATTGTACTATAGGAACAGTGTCTTAATTTGTCTTGTATTGCTATAACAGAATACCTGGGACTGGGTCATTTATAAAGAGAAGAGGTTTATTTGACACATGATTCTGGTGGGTGTAAAGTCCAGGATTGCACAGCTGCATCTGGGCAGGTGCCTCAGGCTGCTTCCACTCAAGGTGGAAAGCAGAAGGAGAGTGGATATGTGTGTGTGCAGAGGCCACATGGTGAGAGAGGAAGCAAGAGAGCAAAACTGAGGAAGCCAGGCTGTTTTTACAACCTACACTCTCAGGAACTAACTCACTTCTGCAAGAGTGAGAACTCATTCACCCAGTTTGTAGGCCATTAATCTATCCCTGAGGGATCTACCCCCATGACCCAAATACTTCTCATTAGGCCTCACCCTCCACTGCTGCCAATATTGGGCATCAACTTTCAATTCTGGTCAATTTTTAAGCTTTGGCAGGGACAAACCAAACCATAGAAGACAGTATTATCATACTGTATCAAAGTTAATTTTCCGGTTTTGATTTATTGTACTATGGTTACTCAAGATATCAACATGACGAGTAGCTGAGTGAAGGGTATACAGAAACTCTACCATTTTTGCAATTTTTCAAAATGTAAATATTTTCAAAAGTGAAATGGCAACTTGAAACAAAATTTTAAGTAATGACCAACCTGAAATTTTTCTGAAAAAATTCCTATCTTTATGCATAGGTGTGAAGAAACCACTCCATTTTTTAAAATTTTTTATTACACTTTAAGTTCTGGGATAATGTGCAGAACACGCAGGCTTGTTACATAGGTATACATGTGCCATGGTGGTTTGCTGCACCCATCAACCCGTCATCTACATTAGTATTTCTCCTAATGCTATCCCTCTCCTACTCCCCCACTCCCCAACAGGCCCTGGTGGAAACCACTCTATTTTTAAAATATTTCATTCAGCTAAATTTGCTAAAAGATAGAAGGAAATATGTTCTATTGATTCACAAAATAGTTTGAAATAAATGTAAATTCTGTTTGAGAACTGCTGTTTGTGGGAGCAGCATAGAGTTAGTAAATAATGCATGTTCCTGTCCATCATAACATGGCACTCACGAGGTGCTATTCTGCTTGGAAGAAAGTCACTAAAGGGTCAGAGGGAGAATAGAGAGAAAACAATATATTAAACTCTTCTGACATGGGAGAGAAGAGAGTAAAGAAAAAGATGGTCTGAGATCTCTGCTATGAGAAATAGAATTTGCACACTTTATCTACTATCTAATTAGGCAACTCTGTCAGATGGCATTTTAATTGTTCATTTTTGCGCAGTATGTCATGGAACACAAATAGAAAAAATAATCTAAATGTTGACATTTTTGAAGCTAAAGGCAAGGAAACAGAGAAGTAAGGTCATTTTTTTAATCTTGCAGGGTTAGAGAAGCATGAGCAAATTAATAGACAATGAGGAAGAAGCAGGTACAAGAGAAAGGGGAAGGTAAGATACACACAAGATGAGCTATAATTATAAAACCAGCCCCAAACTTATACGAGTTCAGCCATTTGCACTTAAATTCTCACAGGACCAGAAGGACTGAGATCACAAGCAAAAAAATTAACAGCTACTTCCTAACCTAACCAGGTTTGGAGGGAACCATTTGTCTGCTCTGCACTGGAGGGTTGACGTGCAGAGGAGTCAGTACAGCTGGAGGATCAGAGATGGCTGCAGTTTTCACCTGCTCATGCCTGGTCCCATAGGACAGGTGCTACCCCAGTTGCTAGCCCGAAACTCCCTTCACAGGCCTGCCAGCCCCTTTTTCAGTTCTGGGGTGCCTTCCCATTGTGCATTGCCTCCTGTGACCTCCTTTGTGTTGTATCTGAATGGTGCCTTGCACCTGGACAACATAGGAGTGCTGTGATTGTTATACTCTAGCGAGCTTCAAAGACCTCCCAAATATAGACATTCAGGCTGCTTCCTCAGGAGTGGACCCTAATGGCTTCTCTTGATTTTCCCAAAGCTACGTTCAAATTGTCATATCCGTTAAATGGATATCTGTAACAAGTGCCACACCTCTGTTCTACAGGGGAGAGTTTGCTATATGTGTTTAAATGCCTGGCCCAGCATGTTTTCCATTGCCCTTTGATCTCCTTTCTAGTTCAATTGCAGTTAGCAATAACATATCTTGACAAGACTAAAAATCCAAAATGGATAAATATCTTGACAAGGCTGGTAAACATCTCTGTTTGAAAGCTGATTGCCCTATAAACTTGTACCTGGAAACGTTTGTAGGTCATTTTGCCACCTATGAAAATTGCACTCAATATAATCATTTTAAAACAAAACAAAAAATTATAAAAGCACCACGTTGAAGATGTTTATTTCCTTTCTTCCTTCCTTCCTATCTTTCTTTCGTTCATTCGTTTGTTCCTTCGTTCCTTCCTTCCTTCCTTCCTCCCTCCCTCCCTTTTTTCCTTCCTTCCTTCCATCCATCCATCCTTTTTTTTTTTTCTTTTCTAGACAGAGTTTTGCTCTTGCTGCCCAGGCTGGAGTGCAATGCTGTGATCTCGGCTCACTGCAATCTCCACTTCCCAGGTTCAAGCAATTCTTCTGCCTCAGCCTCCTGAGTAGCTGGGATTACAGGCATGTGCCACCAAGCCTGGCTAATTTTTGTATTTTTGGTATAGATGGGGTTTCACCATATAGGCCAGGCTGGTCTTGAACTCCTGACCTCATGATCTGCCCATCTCAGCCTCCCAAAGTGCTGGGACTACAGAAGATGTTTATGTCTGTGTTAGTTTAACGTATATTATTAAAAACAATTGTAAATACCATAAATACCTAATAATAGAGACATGGTTAAGTAAATAAAATTACATCCACTTGATGGAATAGTATGCAGCCAATCAAAATGTCTGTTAGGAATACAACAAAGAAACTCAACATTTGTTTATAATATAATGTTAAGTGAATCAAGCAAAATATAAAATTACATTGACACTATAAGTAACACTGGAAAAGTTATGTCTATATATGGACAAGGTCTGCGGTAAATATGAAAAATGGAAACAGGTTTATTTGGGGGTTTTGTTATTGTCATTGTAATTCTGTTGCTCAGCAAACACAGAATTTGTAAAAGGAAAAAGAATTCAACAATGAGGCAATTTTCAAGGGAGGGACACACTTATTTTGAGTGCCTCTTCAGTGTTTTTATTCTCGGGGGAAAATATTACATTTGGGAGAATGGATCACATTAGAATGGTGAATAAAAAGTCTAAAGAAGAACCCCAGGTTTGCCCCTTCAAGACAGTATTCCCAAACACTACAGCACGAGGTTTCCCTGCAGTACTCTCCATACCAGTGCATTTGGTGAACAAGAAAAGGGACCTAAGAGAGGTGGGGAGTGAAAGGATGTGTCTGAATCTCCCAGGGAGCTTTTGAATAAATACAGAGGCCTATCCCTCCCACCACTGGAGATTCTGGAGCCGGTCCCTGAACTTGAGAACAGTTCTCCAATAATCCAGTCCCCTCCTGGTCTTCTACCTCTACCTTCTTCTACCTGCAGAAAGTAGACCTGGCTGCAGGTCTGTAATCTTCTATCATTGCATTCACTTTATGCAAAGCCTGGTCACAGAGGGCAAGTCTGGAATGCAAAGCAAGGCCCATTTCTGCCTCTAGGAGCATTACCATTTGCCCAAGAGAAGGAAGGATCCAGTGTTCTCTTGGCATTTGCTCATTCTTATGCCTATACCTTAAAGGAGTGCTTGTGGAGCAAACTTTGAGAGAATGATGGATGCCACCTTCCCTTTGCTTAAGCCTGAATGGGTGAGAAAAAGTCCAACCATTTACAGTTAGAGAAATTAAAATCTGGCTCTTCTTAGCATGTGACCTTAAGATTCAGGAAGCACAGAGAAGTCATCTATTTTTAAAAGAAAAAATAACATCAGATATTCTGTCTCTTAACTAGTTGCCCAGTTTTAATGTTCCTGTCACATTGCATTCTTCCACACCTTTGTATAAGCTGTTCCCTGTTTGTGGATGATTTCATCCCACTTTGCCTAGGAAGCTCCTGCTTTTTTTTCTTGGAAAAGTGAGTATTATTATTGTCATCCTACTTATGACAAAATTGAAGTTAAATAGTTTGGTTAAGTTTACACAGCTAGAGAACTGCAGAGCTAAGATTCACACACAGGTCTGCTTGACTTAAAACCTCAACTCCATTCTATCACGCCATATACCATTCAGACAACAGGCACATACATCCTTGCTCTTCCCTGCTGGGCTGTGAATTTACATTATGAAGCTGATGTCTGTTGAATGAATGAATATTAAAGCTACTTAGCTGCATTCACATATATTCATAGACTCACTCATAACAGTCTAATTCAAAAGCACCCCTATTATTCTCATCATAGAATGAGGTTCGTGCTGTGGCAGAAAGAACATGTTTAAGTCTGTCCATCATGATCATGAGTTCTAGCACTCACATACAAGCCATGGATCAGGCTGACTTTCTTTCTCCTCTCAGCAAAATGAAGAGACCATAGCTTCAAAATATTCAAATATCCTGGAAGGAAAAGTATACCAGTTGCAAATATTTCTTCATTTATCTCATAAAATATGTATTTCCAAGTGCAGAAAGATAATTGAACACAACCTTTTCTAATGCAAGAACAGACCTGCTGGCAGGAGGAAAGACCTCCAATGTTATGCGGATCACAATGGAGAGAAAGCAAGGAGCCCTTTGCAACAATTCTGATCCAGACGCTTACCTGGACACCCCACTGTTAACCCAGCCAGTCCACAGGCATAGCAGACAACATGAGCGCAGAGGAAAGGTCCAGGCACTGCCAGTGGTGTTCTGGTAAACATTTGACAGTCAGATCTCCTGGGAAGGAGTGGGAAAGGTGTGGCCTGATTTAAAGCATGTGTCAATGTTCATGGTGTAAATATTTCCAACACAGCCATTTTCAAGCTACCAATGTAACACTGACTAGTTTGCGTAATTCCCGAAAAGTTAACAATAGGCTCTTGTGAGCTGGTACAAGCCAGTTCCTGCACCACACTGAGTATTGCTACCCCTTTTATGGCAACTTTTTAAGATTAGGACTCTTGGGGTATAAAGAGTTCATCAAAATGTGATTCTAGAAATTATCTTTAAATTGTATAAGCCAGGTCAGCATTACAGAACCTTTTTAAACACACAAGTATCATTGACTCAACCACTGCACAGTTCAAAAGCAAAAAACAAATAACCTTACTTTAAAATGAGCAAAGGATCTGAACAGGCACTTTCCAAAGGAAAACACATGAAAATGGCCAATAGATGTATGAAAAGGTACTCAGCATCACTAATCATCAGGGAAATGCAAGTCAAAACCACAATGAGAAGCCACCTGCTGGCATGGCTTCTTACCAAGAAGATAAGAGAAAACAAGTGTTAGCAAGGATGTAGGGAAAAGAGGATCTTTTCAAACTGCTGGTGGGAATGCAAATTAGTACAGTCATTATGGAAAACAGTATGGAGGTTCCTCAAAAAATTAAAACTTGAACTACCATATGACCAGCAATCCCTCTGATGGGCATATACCCAAAGGAAATGAAATTGGCACCTTGTAGATATCTTTGTTCCTATGCTCATTCCAGCATTATTCACAATAGCTAAGATGTGGAAACAACCTAATCAACAAATTAACCTGTGTTTGAATCAACAAAGAAAATGTGTGTATGTGTGTATAATCTTCATATATAAAATAGAATAGTATTTGGCTTATAAAAAGGGAGATACTGCCACTTGCAAAAACACACAAATGATCCTGGAGTAAAACAGGCTAAGAGAAATTGGCTGGGCACAGAAAGACTGTGTGATCTCACTTATGTGGAATCTAAAAAAAGTTGAATATGTAGAAATCGAGAATACATAGAAACAGAGATGAGAATGATGTTTACTAGGGGCAGGGAGGAGGAGAAAATGGGGAGATATGAGTCAAAGAGTCCAAGTTTGCAGTGATGTGGAATGATTAAGTCTCTAGACGTAACATATAGCATGCAAATTTTGTTAATAATATCATATTGTATACTGAAAATTTGCTAAGAGGGTAGATTTTAGATACTCTTCCTACACACACCAGAACTTAGCTATGTGAGGTGATGGATACATGGATATGTCAGTTTGCTTGACTGTAGTAATCATTTTACCATATGTGTATTATATATATCAAAACATCACATTGCGCACCTTAAATATATAAAAGAATAAATAAATATAATATCATTGGCCTAGTGAAACACATGCTACATATCCATAAAATACAATGCAAAAATATAAATACATATTTATCTATATTTTTATATCACTCTCTATAAAGAGGATTTTCAGTGACTTTTTGAATCAGTATTAAACTTTATATACTCTCTCTTTCTTCTCCTGAATATGATGTTTCATCGTGAGGAGAGCAGAAAAAAAATACCCAAAAGAGTAAAAGGGAGGGGGATACAACATTTACCAGTTTGTGATACTAGCTGGCAAACGATAACTTTTGGGTGGCACCATATGCCCACCACCTCTGAGCTCTCAGGCTGAAGAAGATAGGAAGGCTGAAGCAGGAAGAATCCAGTAAGATTAATTTGCAGGTATTTGAGTAGCATTCCGCTCATCCACTCTTTCTTGTTTCACAAATTCATTAAGTCTAATACATGGAGGAAAAAAATGGAAGAAGAGTTTCCATCTAAATTAAGTTGTTTTCCTCTTTCTTTTCCCGTAATCAATGGACCGTTTCATTTTTTGGCCCAAGTATCTGCCTGGCTTCTACCTCTCCTTAGCAGCTCTTTACATTTTTCTTCAGGGAATGAGTCTGGGGACAGGTCTCAAAACTTAATGGAGTGGAGTAATGAAATCATTTTAGAGCTTACTATAAAAGGCAAACATGGTCTTAAAGACTCAGTAGCGGATTTAGAATTTAAAGATGTAGCCAGATCTTACAAATCCTACTGGGTTTCCAATATGGTGCTAGGCACTGAGTACCTTACCCAGGAGGCATAGATAAACTACTTGCACACACCTCACTGTTCAAATTACTGTCCCCTGGAATGAGGACTTGTGCACAAGTGATTTATGAATGACGTGCTCCCAGGAGAAACTGGGCAGGGAAGGGGAAAGGAGGAAAGAAAGGAGGGGTTGTGAGCAAAGTCAAACAGGGGTACATTTCATTGCAAGTCAAGCGCCTGACCCACGGGAAACTCTGGAGGGTAAGTTACCCCCATAGTTGTCATCGTCATCCACACCCCATGCAAGGAAGCTTTTAAACTCCTGCATCCCCTTAGTCATTGGTTAAGGGCCACCCTGGAGGGTGTGAATTCCAAGGCACTTTGGACTCATCTCAGTGTGGGCACACGGTTCCATAGGCAAAGGCATTCCTTTGGGAAACACCTGCAGGTGCGGCTGCTTGAAGGGAAAGCACGCTGGAGAAAGAGTGTGCAGAAAGTGGCAAAGAAGGTCTTCCCAGAGTGCAGACTCAAACCCCATCATCATAAGAGAATGATGAATGAATGAATAATGAATAATAAGAGAACAGAGAGAACTTGGGAATCTAGAAATACATGTTCCATCTAAAAGCATTCACAGGCATTAAATAAAAGCATCTAGATTCAGCACAGGCCATCCCTTTGTGGCTATCCTTGCAGGACGCACTTCCCTTAGCAGGGTTTCTATGCTCCCAGGAGAGATGTAGCAGTCACCTTCCTGCCTCTTGAATAACCACCCACCCATCTTATTTGGCTCCGGCCCCTGGGATGCCCCCATTTTCACCTCTCCATCTCTGTCCCATTAAGTGAACAAGTGAAAAGTGATCAGCCAACATGAGCATCACCATAGATTTACTCACTCAGGACACACAAAACATCAAACGTGTTGAAAAATTGTTTGTACGTAGGTGTGTGTTCACAGCATTGTCCCCCAAATCCCTTTTTAAATATCACACTTTCCTTGGCTCCCTTCATAAACTGGATGCCCATGAAGATTAGGGCAACTGTGTTCCAGTTCTGATTGGAGCAACAACATCTCCTATCACCTGACCATAAACACCTGAAAAGGCCTACTGGTGGGAAGCTTAAAGACACCACCACCTCATTGCACAAGCCCCGCAGTCACTTAGGGATCCTCTGACTGGATCAGAACATCCACAGGGGATAGTGTCTATACGTGGCAGAATCCACATTTTTCTACAGGGATCAGCAGACTAGAGCCCACAGACCAAATCCACCTGCTGCCAGCTTCTATAAATAAAGTTTTTCAGAAAGCAGCCATGCGCATTTGTTTACATATTGTATAAAGCTATTTTCACACTACAACAGCAAAGTGGAGACATTGTAACAGAGATTGAATGACCTGCAAAGCCTAAAATACTTAATAGCTGGTTCTTTACAGAAAAGAGTTTGCTAAGTCCTGTTATACTAAGTCCAACAGCACTCAGAGACAAATATTTAAGGTGTTTGTAAACCGTGAAACAGTTTCTCAATTTGTCTTTTACCCAAGGCTTCAGAAGGAGTGAATGAGAACCTACAGGAGGGATGCCATGTGGAAGAAGTCAGATTCTCAAATCGTAGGCATGACAAAGTGCAAGCTTTGCTCATAGACCAAGTAAAAGAGTAGCAGTTCTCCAGGGGGCTGCAGGAGATCAAATGTCCTCACATTACCAGAGACATGTATGTAGTCTAAACGTTCTCCTTGATGATATTAAGACTGAGCTTCTGAAGGTCAGAGGGTGTGGACAAGGTCTGGCACAGAATGGCTGCTCCAAAAATGGATCCTGGAAGGAATGAAGGGAAAAAGGATGGAAAGAGGGAAAGAGAAGGAGGAAAGGAGGAAGGGAAAGCTAGAGAAAAAGAGAAAGAAAGCGGGCAGAAAGAAAATGAAAATAAAATTGCGTTGTTTTTAGCTGCCTTGCTGTTGTAACACTGTGGCTCGCCAGGCTCAGCATGGAGAGATACCCATTCCAGGATGCAGGATAACAACAAAACAGCGTTCAGAACTGTGAAAGCCTTTTTGCCTTTACTTCTCACACTTCTCAGCAAAAGAAGTTTCTCTTCTCCTCAATGCTTCTTAAAATTTCCCTTTGAGTCTCACAGATCCTCAGACCTCACACACGGCAGCTGCAATCTGGCTCTCTAAGCAATCTCCTCAGTCCCTGACAATCTCCTCCCCACACTCTACCTTTGCCTTTTGCCCTTTTCTCCTGACACTAAGTAACAAACCCCAAACCCTGCCCTGCTTGACAGGAGGCTCCTGAGAGGTCAGAGGATGAGGGAAGAACCACATGTCAAGTCAGAATCCTCTTTAGTGAGCAAGGGAAACATACAAGCCTCCAAGCACAACAGGGTTAACAATTATGTCCTGTAAGCACTGCTTCTACACAAGGAAATTTCCATCGGATGGAAAGGGCTAATAGCAGAGACACAGGGGACAGACTTCCAGGGCTCAAACCCAGCTCTGCCACTTCCTGGCAGTAGGAACTTGGGCTGTTTTACTTAATCTCTTTGTACTTCAGCTTCTTCATCTGTAAAATGGGAGTGATAATAACAGTATTGATCTTAGGGCTTGTTATAGGGTTAAATGAGTTTAATCTTGTAAAGCATTTAGATTATAAGGAACATAGAACGATCTCTAGATACGTGTTTGTTAAATAAAATTTAATCTTGGCAGTCTAATAGATCTTTTCCTTCAGGTCAGGCTTGCTGGAATGGAAAGTTAAAAAAAAAAGATAGAAATGATAAAAGAAAACAGTAAAATATTCCAAAGCTATTGATATCTTCTAAGAAAAAAATATGTACAAAGGAAAAAAATAGAATGCTAACATAGCGTAGTAAAACTTAATGGGGTAGAGTAATGATATTATTTTAGAGCTTACTAAAAAGCAAACATGGTCTTAAAGATTCAGTAATGGTTTTTAAATTGAAAAATGTACCCACATCCTGTGAATCCTACTGTATTTTCCCATATATTGCTAGGCATTAAGTATAATACCTGCCCTGGGAGGTATATGCAGACCAGTTGAGCACACATCTTTATCGAAATAACTGTTTGCTGAGTTGACTTCTGCCGCTACAAAGTATCTGGGGATGGGTAAGGCCCTAGGGGATCGGCTAGGGAGCTGGGGAATGCCACATTATTAATGAGCAAGCTAAGCTGTTACTCACCAATATTAACTATGAGTGAGTGCTGCAAAGCTACTGAAAACTCTGCAGCAACTTCCCAGTGCATATATAAGCCCTTCATGATCTGCCCAAAACCTCCCCTTCCATCCCATCTTTTACCACTCTCTGCTGTCCCTTGTTAGCTCTGTCTCTACTGGACTTGTCCCTAGAGCATTGGGGCTCCTTTACTCCTCCGGGCCTTTGCACACATTATCCTCTTAGCCTGGAGCTGCTTTCCCCTCCAGCAGCTCCCTCTGCCCCTGAAGGCTTCAGGCTTTTCTGACTGCCCTGGCTGTTCTAGGTATCCTGCCATTCTTGTCCAAGTCCTTTGTTTACTTCCTTCATTTAAGTTACTGCAATTTGTAACTACACATGATCTTGTTTAAATTTTTTAAAAATGTTTGCTGTTGTCTGTCTTCTCCACTAAAATGTGTCTCCCAAGAGAGATGGTATCATGTCTGCTCTATTCTTAGTAGTATCCTAAGCCCTTTTTTTTTTTTTTTTTTTTTTGAGACGGAGTCTTGCTCTGTCGCCCAGGCTGGAGTGCAGTGGCGCTATCTCGGCTCACTGCAAGCTCCGCCTCCCGGGTTCATGCCCTTCTCCTGCCTCAGTCTCCCGAGTAGCTGGGACTACAGGTGCCCGCCACCTCGCCTGGCTAGTTTTTTGTATTTTTTAGTAGAGACGGGGTTTCACCTTGTTAGCCAGGATGGTCTCGATCTCCTGACCTCATGATCTGCCCGTCTCGGCCTCCCAAAGTGCTGGGATTACAGGCTTCCTAAGTCCTTTTTATAGTGTCTAACGGTGGTAGGGGCTCAATAAATGCCCATTGAGTGAGGGAAAGACTAAATTGTGAATGACAACTTAAAGGAAGTCACAGCAAACATAGATCTGAGTACAACTCTTAACTCTAACGTTCAAACCATGACCTTGGGCAACAGCTCTGTGTCTTTAATAAATACGTGTAAACACTGATCAGAATGAAGCTCAGTACCTGATGTACATGCAATAGTTGTTGGTTATTATTATTGTCGGTCATAGTGTTGGTGATTCTAGCATTATGTCTCAATTTCCTAACAAATAGAAAAAAAAACTGGTCTTGCTCATTTCTTGTGGACTGTTTCTAAATGATTGATGACAATAACTCATATTGACAAGGGCATACGTGTAGCTCTCTTCTTGTCTGTAAGAAGAGCCCCATGGTCTCACACCGTTGGAAAGGGTGTGTTTGAATGCCAGCAGGGCATGTGGCAGATCTAGCTCCCTGCCCGTTACAGCAGACAGGCAGCCTCGACATCGGCAAAGGGGGGACCAGCCCACACAGCATATGGACCTGCAGCGGAGCATATGGGTCTGGTCCTAGAGAAGAAGCCCCCATATGCTCCCCGAGCTGGGCCCACCTCACACACTCCCAGCCTCCCCACACTTTGGGCTGGTTCATAAATCAGCCACTTCCCACCATCCTTGTGCTCTGGCTGATCTGTATGATTAATGCACCATGTGCCCGCAGCCTGGAGAGAACCCTAGGCACAGGTGGAGAGAAAGAAAATGACTTAATTGGAGTTGGGGGGAGAGGAGGGAAGAGGAGGTCATTCCTCATTGCCATTGAGCCAGCACTATCTTTAGAAATCCTGGCTTCATAAGAATGAGTTTTCTTGGAAATCTTTCTTACAGACTCGCCAAGAACCCCACCATATTGCCTGGGTCTTACCTAGAAAAGCTCAGAAAGTTGATTGCTCTATTCAATCCTATCCCAACCCGCATGATCCTCCTGGGTCTCTTTATCCAAGCTTAAACATGCATTCGGATCCTGTAGGGAATCAGCAGGCTATGGTCCCCGGAGACAGTAAGCCTAGATGTGCCAGGCAGCAAATCCACTCAGCTGTGCTTCAGACCAATATTTTCCTACTGTGCTCAACAGAGGGCAAAGGGTTTTATGCAGTTGTCACAGGAAGGGGGGCTCTAGGGCTCTGTAACTGGTTCAATCAGAGCAATTCTGCTTTTACTTTGTTTTACATTTTAGGCTTCTCAAATGTGATTTAGTTTTGATTTTGTTAAGGGTCACATGACTGAAAAGAGTTGAGACCCATCCACTGCTGCAGATACAGTGAGGAGTGTTTCCTTAACAAAGCATAAAATAAAACTAAGGACAGGTGTCATTCACTGGGCAGGAGACAGAGCAGCAGTGTAATTGGCAACCCAGAGTCTGGGTCACTTTGCCATTGGCATTTGTGGGACTTTAGGCAAAACCTTTCCTCTGTAAGCCCCAATTTCTTCATTGATGAAATGGGGATAATAAATGGTACCTGACTTAAAGAGAGACGCAGAGGAGACAATGAGATTCATCCACACACTGCATTTGCATGATGCCTGGAACGTAAATGATTAGTACATATTTGCTATTATTTGTCTTCTTATTTAGTGTGCTACTCATTGTGCTAAACACATTATTTGCATTATCTGTCGTCCTTCCACCTCTATTCCGTGAAAGTTTACCCCCAATAAGACCTTGGGCTTACATGATGGTCCCAGAACACCTACCAATGTCATGGAGGGCATTGGTGCTCTGGGGAATTCAGTGTGAGAATCATCCACTTAGCTACTTACTGTCTTCTCTTTATACCTTCTTGAAAACACCAAGTAGTCAGGCTTTCTGCTTCCTTTTCTTGCATTTATTCTTATATATGCATGCATTCATCCACCCACTGAACTGCTACTCATCCAGTTCAATAAACGTTTACTGAATGTCTATCTAGTGTCAAGAACCATAGAAAAGTTACTTCATTTCTCTGAAAATAAGAGTTTCCTTCAGCAAAATGAGGGTGTTGTGATTACAAGGCAGGATATTTTTGTAAAATGAAATATAATTATTTCAAAAAGGCTTGCAACCCATAAAGTGCTCTCTCCATATTAGTTAAAAGTAGGGTGGTCATAGAGCCAGCTTGCTTCAACAAGCCTCAGCTTCTCCATTCTCTGAAATAGAGATAATAAAAGCACCTATATGTCCAGATGATCATTATGGGTATATCACCTAATGCTGTCAATGCTTGGAATAATGTGGTGGGAGATAAATCTTTTTGGCATAGTTATTAGTAGCATCCCTGTTATTCTCAAAAAGAGTCCGATTTGTAGGGCAATTCCTATAGCTTCCCTAGTTATGAAGATAGCAATGATGGCAGTTATATTTACATTGTGTTATCTGGAAGGTGGGGCTACTTTTTCCTCCACAGAAGTTTTGAAACAAGGATAGGGATGATAATGATTCAGACCATGTTTTGGAGCAGCACACGCTACCTTCCTTTATTTGCAAGACCTCTTGTGAACTGCCCTGGCTCCCAGTCATTATTCTGCCATTAACTAGCTCTAGCACCTTGGAAAAATCACTTAATCCTCTGAGATACTCAATTCTGTCTTCTGATTTATAATACTTGTCCTTTTTAATTCTGTAGAGTTGCAATAAGAGATGTATTAACTTTTGCTATGTAACATACCATTACAAAAACTTATCGTCTTAAAACAGTGATTTTATAAATAACTCAGTAGTGTGGCTGGGCCATCCTTCTAGTCTAGACTTAGCTTGGGGACAGGCCAGGAGCTAGTTGATCTATGATGGCTTCATAAATATGTCTGGATATGGACAGGCTATTCTAGGATGACTCTCTTCCCTCCCCTTTTTATTATCAACTTCTTTCAGGGGAGCAGAGCCCCTACAGTAGCCTTGCCAGCATCCTATATGTCTCCTGACATTTTCTAGTATGAATTCTTTCTAGTCATACTTGTCATTGTGGCATTCATAGGTTCCCAGCATCAGATTACAGGAAGATAATGCAAAAGGCTCATCTACCACTCCAACACCAGGATGCATCCTCAAATAATCCCCCTACTTGAAACTGCTAAGGGTTTTGTAGGGCAAAGTTTGACAGTCCTGACATCCTGTTTCCATGGAATGAGTTCACTCTCACATGGTTTCTCACAATGTCATTCAAATAAATTTGAGCAAGTCAGCTTCCCTACTCTGTAAAACACAGCATTTAAGAATACAGGGCTGGCATGGTGGCTCACATGTGTAATCCCAACACTCTGAGAGGCCAAGGCAGGCGGATCACCTGAGGTCAGGAGTTTCAGACCAGTCTAGCCAACATGGTGAAACCCTGTCTCTACTAAAAATATAAAAATTAGCCTGGCATGGTGTCACACACCTGTAGTCCCAGCTACTCAGGAGGATGAGGCAGGAGAATCGCTTGAACCCAGGAGGTGGAGGTTGCAGTGAGCCACTGCACTCCAGCCTGGGTGATGAGTGAGGAAAATAAATACACAGGTTCCATGGAGATATATATATCCTACTTCAGGTTGGGCTCCTTACTGTGTGATCTTGAGCAAACTGTGAACTCCTTTAAGGCTCAGCTTCTCCATTTTGTGAAATGGAGATAATAAAACATCTATATGTTCAGATTATCATTATGGGTATATCACCTAATGCTGTCAATGCTTAGAATGATGTGGTGGGAAATAAATGTTCATCTTTATTGTTAATGTTTTCCTTATTATTATCCTAGGAGTGAATATATTATTATTATCCCAGGAGTGGGAAACAATACCAGCTCCCCTGTAAAATGTAGAACAAACATGAGTGTTATTTCAATCTTTGCTTGCAGCTCTCCTGCCCTATCCTCAAGCCAAAAGGCAAGCGTTCATCAATGACTCAGAGTCACAGGATCAAGGCAGAATATCTGCTTCCTTCTGCCTTTCAGCTAAAAGTCATTTTGCAGAGGAGTTAAGGTGCCCCAGTTCATCTAAATATTTCAGTTTCTGTCTGAATGTTTGCCAGCCTGTTAGGACAGTGGTTGTAACAAGGAAGATAAAATGTGTATTTGGAAAGAATGTAAGTGAGTGTGTGCACATGTGTGGGTGTTTTTAAATGTCTGTATAAGGGAACTCCTGATTCAGGATATGTCTGTGCTGGGGGCAAAGGCTGTCTCATGCAAGCCTCGTTAGGAGGATGACTGGTTGAGCGCCAGACCCAGATTATCACAAATGGATGCAGAGGGAGGCTGAAAATCAGGCCTCCTGCCCACTCAGCACTTCTTGGCGCTGGCCCCATCTCAGTCATCTAATGCCGTTCTTGCATTAGAGACTGCAAACACAATTGACTTCTATTACTTATAAAGCCAACCACTTTACTTCATTTAGACATTTAGGATGGACTTCAGAGATTTCTGAGATGCTGGACAGTAGAACCAGCCCCAACCAGTCGGTCAATCCAGCCACCAAAGAGCATAACAAGAAAAGAATACTCATTCATTCTACATGCAGCATCCAGTCTCCATGAGCACACAGTTTTAAAGGCTGTTATTTCTGCATTTGAGAAGTATGGCTCAAATACACATATCCTAGAATATTATTTTCTGGTCATGTCGTCATTTGATACATATTCAAAGTTCTGTCTCCATTCTAGGTCTGAGCATATAAAAATAGATTACATAATGAAGTTGCCTTCAGGATGTTCCCAATATATCACAAGGAAGAGAAAGGCAAAGAAATTGTAATAATACAATAGTACCAGTTTTGTGAGGATTACCTGCCCCCCCCCCCCAAAATATGATATTGAAAGTCAAAAGGAAGGTATGAGAGATTGAGAATGGTACATAGTTGAAGGAATGTCTGAACCAAACCCTAAAGGGGCCTGATTTTGTAGGAGAAAAACGGGATGAAGAATGTTCTAGGCAGAAATATACTGTAGAAGAGGCCTAGAAGTTGAATTCAGGCAGAACTTTGATTAAATTCCATGACAACTTGCTTGATCTTGGGCAAGTTACTCCATCTCCCTGAATCTCAGCTTCCTCTTCTATAAAACTGAGCTGCCTAGGATTATGGCAGGGATCAAATGGTCACATAAGCAGATAGCCAAGAGGAATACGACCCATGGTAGAATTTATGGGCTGGTGCCTGTTATTATCAGGTTGATGTGACTGGAGCTGCAGAAGAAACAGTACAAAGCGCCTTGAGTGAGGATTTGTCCTGTGGACAAAAGGCTCCTGCTGAGGGTGTTAACCAAGGAGTGACTTGTTCATATTTAGGTTTCAAATAGTTATCAAGAATGGTGAGGTTAAAGATGACCTGAAGGGGGAGCCAGGGAAGCACATGAAAAAAACCATAGAAAATACTGTTCATCCTTTGTTGTAAAAGGACAAATTTTCTAAATATAAACCTTCGATCACAAGATCCTTTTTCCTTATCCTGGAACATTTTCTATGGAACATTTAAGCTACCTTTAAGGCTACAATTTAAATCCCATTACATATTTTGCTCAACATCTGTGTTACTTTTCCACCATAGAAGAACTGACTTACAAGTCAACATAAAAGTATGAGTCAAGAGGAGAGTTGGTTTCTATTCACAGTGTTTCACCATCCCTGCCTTTTCACATCAAGGCCTGTGTAGAGACAGACCAACAGTATAATCGAGAGTAGAGGCATTTCTCTGGCATTGTCTCCTTTACCTCCAAAATGTCCTAGTGGGAGAACTAGGTTAAACTGTTTTCTCAACATTTTGGGGGTGGGGGAGGGGGTGCATCCTTCCTGCAAAGAAAAAACAAATCAATTCTAAAAGCAGTATGTGTACATGAGTGCAGTGAGACTCCATTATGGGGCTCAAAGATCATCTCCTGGGAAACAGTCCCTTACACATTCTCACACCAAGCCCAGATGGCCACTCCCTGCCATGTAAATGTAACACCTACTGCCTCATTAGTTGCATGGTGTTACAATTAATTCTCTGTTCATCCCTGCCTCCTCAACTAGACCAAGAGCTCATTCAAGTCTGGGATAAGATCATAACCATATATTTCCACCACTAGGCACAATGCCTAGCATCTAGTAGATAGGAGACAAGGTTTGTGGAGTGACTAATGGGTCTACTCTTATTTCAAAGCCTTCCAACTTTCAGTTTTCATTACAGTGACCTGAGATCTTAAACATCATTAGGGATGTGAATATACAAATGAGGGAACCTCAAGGATAAATACATGCTTCTAATTATTCCATCTTCTGCTGTTCTATACACATGAAGAAGAATGCTACTCACTCGTAGAAACCGATGTGGGTTAGTGAAGACTAAGTATGTGTAGATTCTGTTTCTGGCACTCAGAAGCTGTGGGGAGGAGGCTCTGTGCATCCTTCTTGTCATCAGTCTCCCAGGTGAGGGGCTATGTTACTTGTGTTTGCGTTTACCTGGTTTACCCGGGCTGGAGCTATTACTCATGGATATCCATGAACTTCCCCTGAATTTAGGCATATTTGCATTTAAACCCTCTCTGTGAAGAACAGATCCCTTGACTTTGTCATTTTCTAAGGCAGAATTCAGGAAACTATGGTCCACAGGCCAAATTCAGGCCACAGTCTGTTTTTGTAAATAAAGTTTTATTGGAATATAGTAACATCAATTTATTTATGTATTTTCTATGGTTGTTTTTACACTAGAACAGGAGAGTTCTGTAAATGCCACAGAGACACATGGCCTGCAAAGTCTATCTGGCCCTTTACAGAAAATATTTCCTGGCCCCTACACTTGTGTTTGACTTAAGTTGTACTAGTAGTAGTGACCACGTGCAGCCAAGATGCTGAACACCTGATACCCAGTATCTCATTTAATCTTCACCACATCCCTAGAACGTAGCCACTATAATGATACTCTTTTTGCTGATTAACTTATTTATTGAGCACCCGCCATATGGCAAGCTCTGTGCTAAGCACTGGGACATCACGCTAAACAAGGCAAACACAGTTTCTGCTGAAATTTAGCTTCTAGTCTTGGTTCCATGATTCAAGACTTCTGCGCTGTGTCCCAGGGCTACTCTCACCTATTACCTTTTGAAAGCTCCTCCGTGCAACACACTTCCCCCCTCCCCATACTCGTTGTCTAAAAGCCAGTGCCCCTAATGGGTCCAAACCAAAACCAACATGCAATAATCCATGACTTCCCAAACTTCCTCCATAGGTTGGTTTAGGCTGTCAGAGGAACATCCTCTTCCCTGACATACCACAGCCTGACCACCAGTGGGTGTTCGCCAAATCCGGCCTGACCTGCGAGATGCTCATCACCTCCCGCTGATGACCCTCTGAGACTAGCGGACTGATAAGGAGCCCAGGCTGAGCCTCCCACAGCAGCAGCTGGATCTCTGGGCCTCACGCTGGGCAGGGCCTTCAGCTGACTCTTGACCAAAGAGGTTTTAAAGGAGATCTGCACCCTTCCACGAAGGGTGGCTAGGACTTCATCCATCCACCTCCATCAGCTTTGCTTTCTCATCCCTTTTGCCAGCATCTCTGGAGAAACCTGCTTTACTTCCCCCTTTTGTTTAAATGGCCCAGGATTTAAAAAAAAAAAAATGCTCACAATGCTAAATTGCTGCATGGGAGGAAGACAACCGAGGGACAGGAGGGCAGGATAAAAGGCCTGATCACCCCTGCCCAGGCTGCTCTGAGCAGATCCTAATTAGAAGGCTGGCAGAGCAGCCCTCTGCAGGAAACCCGGATCATTAGCCTTGGCACCATGAACATTCTGACTGCAATATGTGGCCACGGCTGCCACGCTGGCACCATGCGGACCCTGCTCTTGGCTTCTGTATCAGAACAGATGTCCAAAAGTGTTTTTTGTTTTTGTTTTTTGTTTTGGGGGTTTTTGAGTTTTTTTTTTTTTTTTTTTTTTAAGCATTACATGACCTTCTGCCAGAAATTTCTTTTGCGAGGATAAAAGTTTTTGATGGGTCAAAGGAGTAAGACAAGTCAAGAGAAATTTAAACAGTGCTTATGTGGGCTCTCAGGGTGAAAGATAAAGAGGAGATGTCAAAAGAAGCTGAATTGCTCTGCTGGAATTGGAGTTAACCAAAAGGTTTTTCCCAACATTGCCTTTCTTGGTAGTGGAAATACTTCTTCAGAATCCGTCTGCCCCCTTAGCTCATGCATTAACAGACACCAGCGATTTTGTCTCCTGAATGCCTCTCAAATCTGCCCACTACTCTGTATGTCCACTGCTGGAACCCTAATCCATGCCACTATTGTCATTCATCTACACCAGGGCTTGGCAAACAGGGTTTCCTGAGGATTCGTTATAATAGTATGCCTACATGTGCCTCACACATGTATGTAAACATATGTGCTCACAAATGTACAAAACATTGTAAGTTTCTACAGAATGCCTTCCCGTTAAGGTAGAAAATACAAAGTGACTCCTCCATGTTATCAAAGGGAAACCTGAGGGGGAAAGGTTGTTAAAGGTGTCACTGAATATTTTAGAGTAAATGGAACCAGATCCAAAATTGCAGTGTAGGCTTCCTGCATTCTACTTATGACTCCACACAAATACGGACCATATTGTCTACCAAAAAACTGGGGCGTGTCAATTGGCCAGCAAAAGAATGGAATATTTTAAAAATCAGGACTATTGTAGAAAATCCAAGTTGTGTGGTGGCTGTATCTGTAACATTAGAATTTGGTAAATTTTTAAAAAGTGAATTGATATACCAAACCCAGCCCACCCAACTTGGCATAGAAAGTAAAGGCCTTCTATTTGGGGGTTGGCTTTGAAACTGAGACCACATGATATCAAAACATTCAATTAAAATTTCATTTGTCCAGATGTTTGACCATGTAATGCCAACAACTTGTTTGACTAATGTTTTAAATTTAATTGACCAGATGTTTTTGGTGGTAGGTGTCTTAATGAGTACGAGAAGTGTTTGTGGAATTGAATCAAATTTCTCTGAGAATAGCCAGCCTCACTGGCAATTGGAACTTAAATAATGTCACTGCAATGAGCCAGAGCTTATCAAAAGTTCCAAAACTATCTCATCTTCATACCTGGTCAATTAGGAAAGTGTGTTCTTCCACTGGCTTAGCAATCAATAAACCAAACACAGTTAAACAAAAACAATTATTCAAAGAGTAGAAAGTGAGTGGATTTACGAACAGAGGTCTCAGATTTAATGCCAAGTAGGCCATTTACTTCTAGCAGAATAACAAAAAAAACAGCAACATCTATAGAGGGCTTCCTGTGTAGTCAGTGCTTTACATGGACTCATTTAATTTAACTTGCACATCAACCCTCAACTGTTTTACAGATGAGACAGTCAAGAGACCTAAGCATTAAGTAACACGCCCAAAATTCCCAGCTGGAAAACCACAAAGGTGAAATTAGTTCCAAGGTACTCTGAGCTGTCAATTACCCATCTATATTGTGTGATTTGGAGCTTGTTAGAACCTCAGTTTCCTTCTCTGAATGCCATCCTCATCTTAGAGAGTAGCCATAAGGTAGTCACAACTAGAACATATAGCACACTGTGCATCAGGAATGAGTACCCCATAAATATTAGTTACTAAATCCAGATAATAGTTGATTGTAAGTACTTGCATATTTCTGCATCTTCTCTCCAAGACAATGAAATGGCCTGGGTCTCTGAGGTCCAGTGGCTTTCTCTTTAACACAAAAGCACCAGCCTTTTGCTGCTCAACACTGTAGTAGAGGAGGCCTGTGGCCACCCTACCATGTCTTTTTCAATAGTGTCTCCTTCTGTTGTTCCCACAACCTTGGGCTTCCCCAGCCATCTGTCTGAATCACGTTAATGTGGAGATTTAACACTCACAGGCATGGAATGTCAGAAGAGGGCTGGTTGAAACCCACACACGAGGATGCTCCAAGAATGTACAGACAGTGAGGAGCACCAGGATCCAAGGTGAGGCTTCATGAAGACACCCACAGGTGTATAGAACCTGCTCTGGGAGGCCCAGGACAGTCGCATGCTGACAGATGGACAGATCTGGGATCTCAGGAGGTCTTTGCACTGGATTCACTTCTATTTATTCCTTCCTTCCCAAATCTTAAGTGAGTGACTGTCATGTGCAAGATACAAAGGCAGTGTCTGTGGTGAGTAAGATAAACTCTCTGTTCCTTACCTTCCAGAGGGCAGTGCAAACAATGAGTGGTATTTTTGTCATTAATCAGTTTACTAAAAATGATTCAGAAACACAGCAACAATTTTGTCTTTTTTCTAAAATCAACAACCTCTATCCTAGAGGATTGTCATAAGAAGGGCTAAATGATATAAACTAGAATAATGTGGAAATTAAATGATTTAAGAGAGGATGAGAACTCTGAAGCCATAAATAAAGCTGAGAAACAGACAGGAAGCCAGAGATGGAGGACATTCAATATAAGCTGGGATGTCAATGAGAAGAGGGAGGCAGTCACATACATAATTGGTGGAAAGCACTCTAGACAGAGGAAACAGCCAGTGCAAAGGCTCTGAGGCAGTGTGAGTGTGACATGTTAATGGTCCAGAAGGAAAGTCAGAAGCCAGATTGGAGGGGCCAGACAGAGACAAGCAAAGACCAGGTTATGCTTGTCTTTATGCCTGGTGGACCTTAGTTGAATGTTTAGATTTGAGCCTCAGTGTGATTTGGGGGCATGGAGGGCTTTGAGCAGTACAGTCTCATGATCTCCTTTATCTTTTCTAAAAGTTTACCCTGTCTTCACTGTTGTGAAGGTAGACAGGGAGGGATAAGGAGCTGGAGGCTAAAATAGAATTGCAGGAGAAAGTCGGGCAAGGTGGCTTACACCTGTAATCCCAGCACTTCGGGAGGCCAAGGCAGATGGTGCAGTCAGAAGTTCAAGCCAAACCTGGCCAACAGGGTGAAACCCCATCTCTACTAAAAATACAATTAGCCAGGCATGGTGGTGTACACCTATAGTCTTAGCTGCTTGGGAGGCTGAGGCAAGAGAATCACTTGAACTAGGGAGGTGCAGGTTGCAGTAAGCCAAGATTGCACTACTGCACTTCAGCCTGGGTGACAAAGTCAGTGAGGCTCCCATCTCAAGTAAAAAGTAATTGCAGGAGAGATTATAGGAGTTTACACAAAGGCATTTAGAGGCAGTTAAATTTGTGTAGGAACTTAGCAGTAGGCACTGTTGGTCCAGATTCCAGGCCTAGAGAGATGGCCTGATGAGACCACAAGGCCACAGTAGATTGGTGCAGATATAGGCAGGACAGACATTCAGCAATAATACCCAGGGGATGAGAACAAATTTGCTCAGTGCATGTGTTGAACATGAGAAAAAAAGGAAGTAAGGGCAGAGACAGATGTGTGGATGTGAAATAAAGGCAGTGATAACAGTGCTGATGGTGGTAAAAAGCAGGGGGAGGAGAAGGAGGATATGAAAGGAATCAGAAAGAGAAGGGGACGGAGAGACGCTGTCTGAAAACTCTTGCACTCTCAAAAGTCTGCCTGTGCTTCCTGAAGTGGGTTCCAGACTGAAGGACAGCTGGATGCTCATGACCTTGTTTAAGTCTCATGCAGCTCCGCCATGAGGCAGTGTTAAGAGGAAACTGAGCCAGAAGGCAGTCAGGTGTCCAAGGTGAAACCATGGCAGGGTTGGGTCTTAACAGAGGACCTTGTTTCTCCTGGTCCAGATGACCCTTCCCTTAAGGAATGGCGAGTTCTAATCCATTGTGATAATTTCAGCTGCCACTGGACATAGCTAGGTAGTGGCTGAGGATGGAGATGACACCATGGAGAGGAGCAAGGCTTGTCAGTGTGGCTGCTGATGTCATTTCCAATCCCAAGATTCACATGTATAGAATCTACATTTATAAAACACTATATTAAAAGTCATAATCTGATCAAGTCTCCATTCAAGGTATTTTTATATATATATAAAATTATTTTATAAATAATTTAGAAATTATAAAATTTATAAATTATAAAATATATTTATAATTTATTTATATTTTATAAAATATATAAAATATAATTTATAAATTATAAATTTTATAAATTATTTTATTTTATACTATATTACATATAGTATAATGTATTACATATAGTATAATACTATACTATATTACACATATTATAAAATAATAGCATATTATAAGGCATAAAAATAATAGCAATAAAACCAAAGGAGAAAAAAATTAAATTTACTATTAGAAAAGAGACAAATTTCTTGCTGTTTCCAGATTATATTGTGGATTTATTAACAAGAAAACTACTGTAGTAACACTACCTGAAAATAGAATAAAATGGAAGCAGCTAACTCATAAAAGTCATGTTTAAATAATCCAGTCATAGAACTTTACCTTAGAATTCTAGCCCTACTTGGTGTACATTTAAGCCATTTACTTAACAGCAGTAAAACTAAAAGAAAAACAATTAAAATGATTTTAATTCTTTAACTTAAATTAACAAATCATTAACAAATAAAATGATTTTAGTTGAGAGAAAAAAGCATCTTGTGGTTCTGCATCTTCAGAAGTCTACTCATTGGGGATAGGGTCAACTTGGAGATGACTCACTTCTGCTTTCAGACCATGTGGACAGTGTTTGGTCCAGAGATCTTTCTTATGGCTAGTGGAGAATGTGCCCAGCCAGGGAAATCCCTCAGTGGGGAAGACCCCCTAGGCAGCTTCTTCCAAGCTTTCTGGAACAGAGGGAAGTTCAGTGTATCCCCTTCTCAGGAGACACACCTTGGAATTTCTCTGGTACATCTACCATCTGACTAGGGTACTGGGTAGAGAACAAAGACTGGGTGAACAGCACACTGTTCTGGTGGGAGGGCTGGATCTAAAGGAGACTCTGGACCATGACCAGCTCCAGGGGCAACAGAACTGCTCCCTCATGCTCTTGAAAAGGAGCTGCAGTGTCAGAACAAAGTTGGCCTGATAGAAGGTTCCTTTTCCTGGGAGAATGGCATCTGTCCACAGAAGGCACTGGATCCTGGATCTCCATCCCTCCACAGCCCATGATCCTCCTTCCTTGGAGATCTGGTCCTCAAGAGCATTCCCTGGTCATCTCAAAGGACTCTAATAAATGCCCCATTTGCAACATTGGGGACTTAAGGATGCTTTTCAAAACCTTCACCACCTTTCTCAATTTTTTTTTTTTTTTTTTTTTTTTTTTTTTTTGGTCTCAGGGATGTATTCTTTTTTCTTAAGTTATGAAGGTGTCTTTCAGGCAACAGAACTCTCAACACATCTCGAGATTTTTCTCTCATAGGAAATAAGCTGGCTTCAATAATAGCTGGCATATTCTTTTGAATTTTTCTGGAAAAATTTAGGATTGCATTTACAGGTGTCTGGCTTATCACATGCATGGCTGATCCTGTCATCTGCTTTTGAAATATTCCTTCCTATCTTTACGGGGTAAATTCTCTTTACATCGTACATTTAGTGAAAATTTATTTTCTCCCCTTGATGCAACTCTGAGAAAATTTGGAAGTTTCTGCTGAAGCAGTTGCCTCTGCCTTTCTGTCTTTGTTTGTTCGTTTTTCTCTTGACCTCAGTAAAGCTTTACTAGTTTAGAGACTTTTCATACGATCTTAAAGTGCGTCAATTATTTAATCTTTTTTGGTTAATTTAGTGTAAATTATAATTTCTTTATTCTTCAAGAGATCTTAAGTATTTAACTCAATCACATCAATTGTTTTGTTCAAAACTCATTTGGACTCATGCTGTACACGGCCTCTGTTTTCTTTAAAAAAAAAAAAAAATCTTTAAGTTCAGGGGTACAAGTGCAGGTTTGTCACATAGGTAAGCTTGTGTCATGGGGGTTTGTTGTATGGATCATTTCATCCCCCAGATATTAGGCCTAATACCCATTAGTTATTTTTCCTGATCCTCTCCCTCCTCCCACCCTCCACCTTCCAAAAGGCCCCAGTGTGTGTTGTTCCCCTCTATGTATCCATGTGTTCTCATCATGTAGCTCCCACCTGTAAGTGAAAACATGTGGCATTTGGTTTTCTGTTCCTGTGTTAGTTTGCTAAGGATAATGGCCTCCAGCTCCATCCATGTATCTGCAAAGGACATGATCTTGTTCATTTTTATGGCTGTATAGTATTCCGTAGTGTATATGTACCACATTTTCTTTATCCAGTCTATCATTGATGGGCACTTAGGTTGATTCCATGTCTTTGCTACTGTGAATAGTGCTGAAATGAACATACACATGCATGAGTCTTTATAACAGAATGATTGATATTCCGTTGGGTGTATACCCAGTAATGGGATTGTTGAGTGAAATGGTATTTCTGTCTTTAGGTCTTTGAGAGATCGCCACACTGTGTTCCACAATGGCTGAACTAATTTTCACTCTCACCAACAGTGTATAAGACTTCCTTTTTCTCCACAACCTTGCCTGTGTCTGTGATTTTTTTACTTTCTCTGTTTTCTGGTGGCTTCCAGCCTTTCACCATTTATGCTGCCCCCATCAAAACACCATCCCAATCAATCATCTCCTGCAGGTGTCCACCCAGAGATGTGGCCTGACTTTCTTGATTGTTTCCTAATATTTTTCTCTTCTGTATAATAAGTTTACTCACTCATCCTTTTGTTCTCTCAGCTCCTTGAGAAAGCCACTTTAGATTTCTCTGAAGACTGGAATTTGCCTTCAAAGAATTTTTTTAGAGCTGCCTGAAGCTGTTCATCAATCTTCTGATGAATTTTGAACAATGTCATGGTGGCAACTACTTGCTTTGGCATTTTTCAGATTTGTCTTGAAATGACTATAACTTTATGGAAATATCAACTTGCTTTATAAAATCTACTTTTCTCTGGTAGTAAAATAAATAACATAAAAGTTACCATTTTAATCATTTTAAGTTCATTCACATTGTTGTGCAACCGTCACTGCCATCCATCTACAGAACTTTATCTTCCCCAATTGAAATTCTGTACACATTAAACAATAACTTCTCTTCCTTCCAGCCCCTGGCAACCAACATTTCTCTTTCCGTTTCTATGATTTTGATTACTCTATTCCATATAAGTGGAATTAGTATCTATCCTTTTGTGATGGGCTTATCTCACTTAATATAATGCCCTCAAGATTCCTCCATGCTGTAGCACATGTCAGAATTTCCTTCATCTTAGAGGCTAAATAATATTCCATTGTATGAAAATACCACATTTTGTTTATCCATTAATCTGTCAGTCAATACTTGGATTGCTTCCATCTTTTGGCTATTGTGAACAATGCTGCTATGAACATAGATGTACAAGTATCTGTTCAAGTCCCTGCTTTCAATTCTTTTTAGTATATACTCAAAAGTGGAATTACTGGATCGTATGGCAATTCTATTTTTAAGTTTTTAGGGAACCTCCACACATAATATTTTACATTCCCAGCAACAGTGCTCAAAACAGTGGTCAAGGGTTCTGATTTTTCCTCAACTTTGCCATTTTGTGGTATGTGTACGTGTGTGTGTGTGTTTTATTGTTTTGATAATAGCTATCCTAATGGGTATGAAGTGGTATCTCACTGTGGTTTTCATTTGCATTTCCTTAATTATTGGTGATGATGAGGATCTTTTCTTGTGCTTTGTTCATTTATGTGCCATTTTTACAAAAACAATCTATTCAAGTTCATTGACAATTTTTTAATTGGGTTATTTGTTGTTGAGTTTTAAGAGTTCTCTATGTATTCTAGATATTGGCTTTTCAGATATATGACTTGCAAATATTTTCTCCTATTTCATGGGCTGTGTTTTTATTGGTGTAAAACTGTGTTTTTTTTTACTGTGTTTTACTGTTGTAATCGTGTCCTTTGATATCATCCAATTTATCTATTTTCATCAACTTGTTTTAAATGTTGAGAGTCATCTTTTAGTATTTCTTGGAAAGTGTCTGTTCTATACTCAGGTAAAGATGTGTATCTTTCTAGTTCTTTACTGATGACCTCCAGTTTTTATATATTGATACTTTAGTCTCCAAACTGACTTCTGTGGAAGTTGAATGCAAATTTGCTCTCAATTATTCTGAGCTTCTAAAACATATGCAATTTCTCCTTGAGAAGGACCGAGGTTAAGGTGCCAATTTATCTCTACCTGAATGAAGTCAGTCCTTTTTTTATTCACCAAATCTACTGACACCTTGAAAAAGTCAGTTCTTAATAATGACAAATCAGATGACAGCCAACACCACTATCTCACACAGGGGCAATCTATGGGGCCCTAGACCTGGTCTAACATCCCCTGGCAGTGCTGTCATCACCTGGCACCCTCTCTCCATGACCAGCCATCAGCTAACACAGAGTATCACAGCCATCAGCAGATTTTCCACGGCCCAGGGACCACTGTGGAGTCATGTCAGGGTTCCTGAACCCTACTGATCACCACAGACTTTGGAGAATACCAAGAGCATTTATCTTGGAACCAAATACATAGTAAGTATTTACCAGGCACCAAATATTTTCAAAAGCTAACTATAGAATGGAGTACAAAATACATTAGGACCCGCTCTCCCCTGTTGTATGTAACAGGCTTATGTTGCTAAATTCTTCATTGGCTTCTAGGGACCAAACTTCTTTAAAAAGTAATTTGCGGTTTTCAGGGCAAAGACATATGAAATGATCCACTGGAAATACCTGATAAGTTACTGCTTTTTAGTAATGTAAACCAAATGATATAAACTCCCTCAGAATTAAGAAGTTTAAGGGAATGCTGTGACTTCAGGTATAGCTAGATTTAGGGTCAAATAATTTTATTCAAGCATCTTCTCTCTTGTGCCATATCTCACCTGTGCCTCCCTGAACATTTTTGTACACACAAAAACCTGTATAGGAATGTTCACAGCAGCTTTATTTGTAACAGCCAAACTCTGGAATCTGCCCAAATGCCCTTCAGCAGAGAATAATTATACATGCACGCAATGGAATACTGTTTAGCAATGAAAAAAAGAATGAATTGTTGCTATATGCATCAACTCTGGGTAGTGTGCTGAGTAAAAATTACTCCAAAAGGTGACTTACTATATAATTCCATTTCTATAATACTTTTTTTTTTTTTTTTTTTTTTGAGACGGAGTCTTGCTCTGTAGCCCAGACTGGAGTGCAGTGGCCGGATCTCAGCTCACTGCAAGCTCTGCCTCCCGGGTTCCCGCCATTCTCCTGCCTCAGCCTCCGGAGTAGCTGGGACTACAGGCGCCCGCCACCTCGCCCAGCTATTTTTTTTTTTTGTATTTTTAGTAGAGACGGGGTTTCACCGTATTAGCCAGGATGGTCTCGATCTCCTGACCTCGTGATCCGCCCGTCTCGGCCTCCCAAAGTGCTGGGATTACAGGCTTGAGCCACCGCGCCCGGCTTTCTATAATACTTTTTAAATGATAACATTTTATAAACAGTGGAGATATTATAAAGTTCCAGGGGTTAGGGATGGTAGAGAGGGAATTTCAAAGGAAAAGGAGGGAGGTGATTATAAAAGAACAACGCAAGGGGTTCTTGCAGTGTTGGAACCATTTAGAATTTTAATTGTGATAGTGGACTCAAGGACCTACACAGGTGATAAATTGTATGAAACTTAGTAACACACACACATATACACAAATGAGTAAATAAAACTGGATAAAGCTGATATAGTATATCAATGTTAATATCCTGGTTAATTATACATACATTTAAAGTTATACTACAGCTTTGCAAATGTTATCATTGGGGGAAAACTGGGCAAAGTTTACAAAGGATCTCTCTGTGTTACTTTTAGAAATGCATGTGAATCTACAACTATATCAGCATTTTAATGTAAAAAAAAGCAGTATTCTGTATTTGCATGGGCCTTTTTCTGACTTATCTTTTCTGTTACACTGATTTTTGTATCTCTCTCTCTCCACCTAGTATCATGGAGTCTTGATTAGTGTTGTTTTATGTAAGGCTTGAAATTGGGTATATTTAAGTCTCACAATTTTATTCTACTACATCAAAATTGTTTTTTAGCTATCTAGTTTCCCTCCCTTTCCATTTAAGTTTTAGGATGATCATCAATATCTATACAAAAATTCCATGATTTTTATAAGAATGTTAAACTAATTTATCAACTTGAGGAGTTACTACTATATTGTTTTCCAATCCATGAACATGGTCTGTCTTTTCATTTACATAGATCTTCTTTGATTTCTTTAATCAGCATTGTGTAGTTTTCAGCATATAAGTCTTGTATATATTTTGTTAGATTTATACCTAAGCATTTTAAGATTTTAATGATTTAAATGATACTTGAAATTTCTGTTTTCACGTTTATGGTTAACATACAAAAATATAACTAACTTTTGTATGTTGAGCTTGGACCCTGCAACTTTGCTTAATTTGCTTATGTCTAGCAGTTTTTTTGTCGATTACTTGGGATTTTCTAAGACAATTATCATATCATCTATTTCTTTCTAATCTGTGTACTCTTTATTACATTTCCTTGATTTATTGAGCTGGCTAAGACTTCCACTACTATGTTGAATAGCAGTGGTAAGAAAACTCCTTGTCTCACTCTCATTCTTAGAGGAAAAACGTTTAATCTTTCACCACTGATATAACATTAAAAAATTTTTTGTAGGTGTTCTTTAGCAAGTTGAGGAAGTTCTACTTTATTTCTATTTTTCTGAGAGTTTTTATCATTAATGGTTATTGAATTTTGTCAAAGCGTTTCTACAGCCATTACTATTATCATATAATTTTTATTTTAATATGCTAATGTGGGGATTACATTGATTTTTGGATATTAAAACAGTCTTGGCATACTTGGAATAAACCCCCCTTAGTCATGTTTTATAATTCTTCTTACATGTTGCAGAGCTCCATTTGCCAACATTTCATAATAACTTTTTTCTATATTCATGAGAGATATTGGTCAACACTTTTTTTTGTTTGTTTTTTGCATTTCTCTTCTGGTTTTGGTATCCAGGTAATACTAGCTTTATAAAATTATTTGGGAACTGTTCTCTCTTATTTCCTGGAAGAGACTGTGTAGAATTGACATTAAATCTTGGTTTAAACATTTAGTGGAACTCTCCAGTAAAAACATTTGAAACTGAAGATTTCTTTCTGATGGTTTTAATTATACGCACATTTAATTTTTAATGGTTATTGGGCTATATAAATTATCTATTTTATACTAGGTGAGCTGTGCTGGTTTGTATTGTCTAAGGAATGGTCCGTTTCATCTATATTCTCAAATTTGTGTGTCAAGTTCTTTATTATATTTCATTGTTATTCTTTTGCTGTGTGCATGGTCTGTACAGATATCCTCTGTTTCATTCCCGATACTGGTAATTTTGTCTTGTCTATTTTTTGCTGTATCATTCTTGTTAGAAGCTTGTCAATTTTATTGATCTTTTCAAAGAACCAGTTTTTTGTTTCATTGATAGTCTCTATTGTTTTTTCTGTTTTTAATTTTATTGATTTCTACTCTGTCCTTTGTAATTTCTTAACTCTTCTGCTCACCTTGGGTTTATTTTATTCCTCATTTTCCAGTTCCTTGAGGAGACAACTGAGATGATTTATTTGAAATATTTCCTTTTTCCAAAATAAAGCATTTAGTGCTATAAATTTTTTTCTCAGCATTGTTTTAGCTGTGTCCCAAACATTTTGATATATTATATTTTTATTTAAATTTTTCCATGTATTTTTAAATTTTTCTTGAGACTTCCTCTTTGAATCATAAATTATTTAGAAGTATGCTGTTTTGTTTCTAAGTGGTTGGAGAATACTTTGTTATCTCTTTCTTTAATTTCCAGTTGATTACACTGTGGTCAGAAAAAAACACTCTATGTAATTTCAATTGTTTTAAACTCGTTGAGTTCTGTCTATGATCCGAGAGATGTTCTATCTTTATATACATTTCATATGAGCATTTTAAAAAAGTGTACAGATGCTCCTCTCCTTACAATGGAAAAAATCTATCATAAGTCGAAAATATTAAGTTGAAGATGCATTTAATACACCTAACCTATCAAAATTATAGCCTAGCCTAGCCTACCTTAGATGTGCTTAGAACACCTTACATTACCCTACTGTTGGGCAAAATCATCTGGCAACACAGCACGCTGTAGAGTATCAGTCGTTTACCCACATAATCTGGCTGACTGGGAGCTGGGACCTGCTGCCCAGCATCATGAGAGAGTACTGTACACTAGAGAGTAATGTATCACTAGGCCAGGAAAGACTAAAATTCAAAATTCAAAGGATGGTTTCTACTGAATACATATCACTTTTACACCATGAGTCATGAGTCAAGCCATTGTAAGTTGGGGACCATCTGTATAATGTGCTGTTGTTGGGTGGAATGTTTCATAAATGTCAATTAGATCTTGTTTATTGTTAGTGTTTTTGAATTCCATGTCCTTCCTGATTTTACGTCCAGTTGTTATATCAATTGTTAAAGAGGGGTATTGAAGTCCCCAACTCTAATTGTGGATTTGTCTATTTCTTCTTTCAATATGATCAATTGTCGCTTTACTTACTTTACATTTCTATTTTTCATTGTATATACATTTGGGTTTGCAATGTCTTCTTGATTCACTATCCTTTTATTATTATGTGATATTCCTTTCCGTCCCTGATAGTTTTATTTGGTCTAAAGTCTATCTGATATTAATATAATAACTTCTGCTTTCTTTTGATAAATATTTATATAGTATATAGACATCTTTTAATTTTACTTTTAACTTACCTATTTTATTTGAAATTAGTTTCCTGTAGACAGCGTAGAGTTGGTCGTGCTTTCTAACCCAATCTTTGTCTCTTAATTGGTATATTGAGGCATTTACATTTACTCAATCTTTGTCTCTTAATTGGTGTGTTGAAATAGCTACATTTAATGTGATTATCGATGGGTTAGGCTTTAAGACTTCCATTTTATTTTGTGTTGTCTGTTTTGTTCTTTCTGTTGTATTTTTTCTCTATGCCTTTCTATGAGTTACTTGAACAGTTTTTAGCATTTTATTTTGAATTAATTATAGTGTTTTTCCAATGAATCTTTTTAAATAGCTTTTAAAAATAGCTTTTTAAAATATATATATAACTTATCACAGTCTAGTGGTGTTGATAATTTACGAGTTCAAGTGAATTGAAGAAAACTTGTCTCTATGTTGTCTTGCCCTTTTCCATTTACAATATAGTTGTCTGAAATATTTCCTCTACATACATGAGAACCATATTAATATCAGATAGCATAGCTTTTGTTCAATCAACAAACATAATTTAGTCAACAAACTAAAGATGAGAAGGAAAATCTATTATATTTTCTTTTATTTTTTACCTTAATATAGTCTTTCTTTGATTTCTTTCATCCTTTTCTTTTTTTGTTTAGACAAATTTCCTTTGTCTTTATTTTAGATTAGATCTATGGGTAAAAAATTATCTTGATTTTTCTTCATCTGAGAGTGTCTTGATTTTCCCTTCATTCCTGAAGGTTGTTTTCATTGAATACAGGAGTCCGAGTTGATGGTTCTTTCATTCCAGCACTTGGAAAGTACTCTGTCACTTTCTCCTGGCCTCCAAGCTTTCTAACGTAAAATCCATGATCTTTTAAATTGTTTCTCCCTAATCAGCAAGTTCTTGGTTTTCTCTGACTGCTTCTAAGAGGTTTTTTCTTGTTTTTAGTTTTCAGAAATTTAATTTTGGTGTGTCTAGACATAGATTTCTTTAGGTTTACCCTATTTGGGATTCACTCAGTTTCTTAAGTATGTTTATGTCTCTTAGCAAGTTTGGGAAGTTTTCAGCCACTATTTGTTTATTCAAGCGCTTTTTCAATTATGCTCTCTTTCTCCTCTCCTTTGGGTATCTAATAATACATATCTTAGACTTTTTGTTACAGTCTCATAGGTCCCTAAGGCTGTGTTAATTTTTTTTTCAGTCTATTATGTCTTTGACGTTCAGATTGAGCATTCTCTATTGTTCTGTCTTAAATTTCACTGATTCTTTCTTCTGTTCCCTTAATTCTACTGTTAAACGCATATATTGGCCTTTTTCTTTTGGTATGATACTTTTCAGTTCTAAAATTTTCATGTGGCAGTTATTTATATCTTTTATTTACTGTGACTTTCCTTTCTGATGCTTTTTATTTTTTATTTGTTTTAGACACATTTATGTTTCCTTGTTGAGATACTTTTATTACGGATTTTAAATTTCTTTATAAGATGCATTTAACATATTAATCATCTTGTTGGTGGTGGTTTTAAAAAAATCTGTACGTTTGTGTTTCCAGGTTTCTAGATTCTTCAGTGCCATGTCTTGGGTATATATATGAGGGTATGAGGGAGAATGGAATTGTTTTTTTTTTTTTTTTTTTGAGACGGAGTCTCGCTCTGTCACCCAGGCTGATGTGCAGTGGCGTGATCTCGGCGCACTGCAAGCTCTGCCTCCCGGGTTAACGCTGTTCTCCTGCCTCAGTCTCCCGAGTAGCTGGGACTATAGGCCCCCACCACCACGCCAGGCTAATTTTTTGTATTTTTAGTAGAGAGGGGGTGTAATCCTGTTAGCCAGGATGGTCTCGATCTCCTGATCTCGTGATCTGCCCACCTCAGCCTTCCAAATTGCTAGGATTACAGGCGTGAGCCACCACGTCCAGCTGGGAGAATGGAATCTTAAAGAAATTCACCATCATATCATTCCTCAAGTGTTGAGGTCCTAGCCAGTCTGCCTTCTTCTCTCCTCCTGTCAGAATATTAGTATATTTGTTTTATACATAATGTCCAGGATTTTTAGTTGTGCTTACTGGGAAGAACAGGGAAAAGTACATATACCCCATCTTCTCACTGCAGGAGTGTTCTCATGTGCAAGACAGACCAGGGGTGCTAAGGAACTAACACTCCAGAAGCAGCCCTTAATCAGTGATAGACAGAAGTTAGTAGACTGATACCTCAGAGTCCTCAGCCCTGGGAGCTCCAAGGCATGTACTATATAGCCTTTCTGAGATATCTAGTGAGAATGAATCACAATTACCTATAGCAGTAACCTGTTCATCAATGGACCCTCTGTTGACTCATTCTCTTTCCTTCTTACTTCCTGTATTAGCCTGTTTTCATGCTGCTAATAAAGACATACCTGGATAATTTATACAATAAAAAGGCTTAATGGACTTAGAGTTCCACATGGCTGAGGAGGCCTCACAATCATGGCAGAAGGCAAGGAGGAGCAAGTCACGTCTCACATGGATGGCAGCAGGCAAAGAGAGTTTGTGCAGGGAAACTCCCCCTTATAAAATCATCAGATCTCATGACACTTATTCACTATCCTGAGAACAGCATGGGAAAGACCTAAGACCCGCCCCCATGATTCACTTACCTCCCACTAGGTCCCTCCCAGAACACACTGGAATTCAAGATGAGATTTGAATCTCATCTCATCTTTGAACCGTATCACTTCCCTACTCCCCTAGCAATGCTTCCTTGGACCCCCTCCCAAATCAACTGCTTGCACCCACATTCTTGTCTCCAAGTTTGCTTTTGGGGGAATCCAACCCAAGTCTGTAGGCTAAATGAAGTAGGGAGAGATAGTGAGGACGATCTTCTCAGTGGAGAAAATTAAGGAAAGACACATGCAGGAAATAAAAGGAAAAGCTTACAATGGTTCCCAAAACTTCATATGTTGAGTGTATAGTAATCAGTCTCTTCTCCTCATATTCCTCTAAAGGATTCCAGACTAAAGACTCATAGCATTGCTGTGTCCTTACATAACATTTGCAATACCAACAACCCCCAAGCAGCATTGTCTGCTGACTTCAGTATGGAGCTAAAGATTCCCTCTCCAATCCTCCTATTTTGCTCATGCTTTGTGAAAGCAAAGCAGAGGTAGGAGTTCCCACTTCCCTTACAATAACCTGGAGTTGGCCCTGGGGGCATGGCCATGGTGTTGGAGGCATCTGTATGTGTTATGGCTGACTTCTAATAAACATTAATGTGGAGGAGGAGATTGGTTAGAGCAAAATTTGCTTCAAATTATAGCTGGCAAAGCAGAATCCAGTTATCCACGGAAAACAGCAACTTGTGAGAGGTCCAAGATTATCACACCTTCATAAATCAGGGGGAAAGAAAAACACGACTTCCCTCTCCTCCTCCTCCCTCCTCCTACTCACACTAATGGTTTCCAGCCCCAACCATGGAATGTTTTGTTTAAGGAAAAAGTTGTTTAACATAATTAGTAATTCTATTACAGTAATATATCTTTATCTAAATAAACACAACCTGCTTTCTCACCATGAGGAATTATGTGATGGAAATGGGGGAGGAGAGGATCAGGCAGAGGTTTGAAGGAACTGAGTGAATCTGCCATGGTTTTTATGGGAGTCCTGGAATCAGAACTGCTGTCCCAGGGTAGTCCATAGGATAAGTAAATGGGCTGATAGAAGATGTGTTATCAGAGGCTGAGTCGTTTCAGCTGCTTTGCTTCAACCTCTGACACCACCCTCATTGCAAAGTGTCTCCTGATGTCCTTCCTTACAGACTCTTCCTCCTTCCCTATGAGAGAAACCTGAAAGAGTACAGGAGAACAGAGACTAATTCCAGTTAACAATTCATCTTCTTTAAGGAGAACAGAAAAGTGGGCACAGGGAGAAATCCAACTCCTCACACCTGCATGGATGGAATTTGTGGTGCAAAAACATCCACTTAGGATTTTGTTAATCCAAAAGTACCCTCTGCCATTTGCCCCTAAATCCCACTACTGGTGAAAGGTGAAAGCACGGCTTCAGGATGTAAGTCAAAGAACTTGACACAAAATTCTCAACACATCAAGCTCTGAGAGCAAAAAGTAATCAGGAACTTCTACTTCTCTCTACTTATTTCCTCCAGAGAGTTCTCACATTTTCCTCTGGGTAGTGGAAGACAATTCACGCTTTCTTCAATTAACAAATGTTGTTTAATACATAAGGGAATTTTTCTGTATTATAGATATAATACAAGTTCACCTTAGAACATTTAGAAAATACCAAAAATTGTTAGGGGATTGGATAAAAATTCTTAGTTACAAGAAAACATATTTAATTGCTTCACCGCATTTCCTCCTAGTGTTTTTTCTATGCGAGATATTTTGGTTAGTTTGTTTTATCTAGTTGGATCAAACCTTATAAAGTTTGTTGAATACCTGCTTTGGCAGGCCAGACGCTCATCCAAGCTGAACCAGGATCCTGGTATCCCTGAAAGGCAGGTGACATCTCAGGGACTATAGTCCCCATCACCTCCCAGCTTAAGCCAGGCAAAGGCAAGGAGTGTTGCTCTGGCTACAGCAACTTTTATAAATTTGGGATTACCTGTGTACCTTTATTTGCAGACAATTTTGGAAGATAATCAAGTCTTCCCTAGTGGACACCTCTTCGTGATCAGAGTCATACAAGTTAGAGAACTCATCCTGATATAAAATGGGTGCAGTCAGGGCTCATTCACTGTTACCTAAGTCTATACAGGCTCCACTAGTCCTAGAATTTTTTGTAGACACTGTATCTGTCAAAGCTCTTAGAACTGTAACTCAGAGTAGGTGAACAGGCAACAAGTAAGCTAAGGATTTGAGAAGAAAAAGAAAAAGAAAATCTAGGGGTTAAGATACAGTTGCTTCGGGGCACTTGAACAGTGTGGTCACCTTTTCCATTGTTCAGATCTGCTTTTCTCCATGTGTCATTCTCAGGTTCTCCCATTGCAAATGACTTTTCTCATGCCTCCCTGAGACCAGAGAGATAATTCCTTTCACAACACCCATATAGGGAAGGACTTTAACTTGTCTTGCTAGTATCAAAGGCCCACGTAAGGATTCATCTGCATGTCCTGGGGAATGAGCTTCATATGACTATGCCTATGGCCAGAAACACAGAGTCTATAGAACAGGAAGAGTCAACATGCCAGGCAGTCAAGAACAGTTTTCCAAGTCTAAGGTCAACTCTTTAAGTGCCATATCCCTTTCATTCATGCAACAACTCTGCAACATAGATATTATAATCCCCATTTTAAAGACTAAGTAATGGAGATTCAGATGAAATCAAGCCAATATCCTGGTGGGATAAGTTTTAAGTTCCAGTTCCTATTAACAAGTATTATTCTGAGAATTGCTTGTGAATGGACTCCAAATATCCTTAGCCAAGTTGAGAATCATTTTTAATTCACATCCCAGAGCCAGCTCCCGGCCTCTTTCTGCTGTTCATCCTTGACACATGTATCTGCTATTGCCACTTTTATAGACGTTTCACTTTTCTCAACTGGAGCTTTAGTTTTCTTCATGGATTGTTTTTGCTTTATGTTTAGTGTCAATATCTGCCACTAGCCTGCCTTTTCCTTAAGAGTGGGGGCCATGGTTCTCCCTGCACATAGTGTGAGGGCATACAGCAGGAGCTCAGCAAGCATGCATTGAATGAATGTGCCCAGTAGGCAGGGCTGAGGCTGCCCAACTCTCCCCACATCTAGATCGGAGAATAATCCAATATGTATCCAGAAAATATCAAATTCTGTGTCCCCCATGTTCCATTCCCTGCTGTGGTTCCTATGCCTCTATAAATCCTACCATTCTTTAAGGCCAACTTCAACTTTTCTCTTCTGTAGAAAGCTGTTCATAGGCATTGCAGCATAATGATGAAGAGCCCAGCCTTAATATTAAACAAGCATGGGTTGGAATCTGACTCCACCACTTATTAGTTGTGTGACCTTGGCTAAGTTACTTAACTCTCTCAATCTCAATTATGACATCCATAAAATGGGATAATGTGTGTTCCCATGATGCAAGGTGATGACATATGGAAGTATTTACAACAGTATCTTGGGTAGAGTACATGCTCATTTAAGGCAAGTTGCTGTTATGCTAACACTCAGTGAATTGCCTGAATTATTATTCTTTAGCATCATCTTGTTTTCTATTGTAGCATATGTTTATTTTATGTATCCCAGCAAACATATGGGGTCCTCCTAGGTAAATCCTTGACATACCTTATCATCTCCTGTATTCCTAAGGGCCACATAGATTCTTGTGACATTAGAGCAGGTATTCAACAAATAGATTCATGCTGCATGAGGTTTTATTTATTATTTTCCTTTGGTTTGCTAGGGAATTTATGAAACGTATGAAAAAAAGAAACAAAAATAATTGTTTAAAATTTCCACCACTATTCAGAATGGTCTAGGTTCTTCCTTCACACACTCTTCACCCAAATATATGTGAATTATATAGTTTACATATATTACATACATAGGCTCTTTCCCCAATGATATATGAGATTATACAGTATAAACAACCTCATGCTCTGTATTTTTCACACATTTACTGTATGTTTCCCCCATAACATCATAAACTATAATAAGCATCATTTTAAGTGATTCTATTATATGACACAATGATTTGGCATATTTAAGTGGTCCCCTATGGTTGGACACTTAAGTTGTTTCCAACTTCCTGTTATTATGAATAACACTGTAATTAACAGATTTGTGCATAAAATGTTTCTGCATCCTAGATAATAATAGCTATAATAGTGAGTGTTATACTAGAATATAAATTATACCTTTTTTTTTTACCCCATTTACTGTTCTTCCTTTTACATTCTTCTAATAGACCCTCTGCTTGTCTATAGCACTAACCACACTCATTATTATTTGTTTAAGCTTTTTCTTCCTTGATGGCTCGATGACAGCAGATATTCCCCATATCTGGCACAATGACTTGCTCAGTAAACATTTTCCAATGAATGAATAATAAATTAGGCAGATCAAAGTTAGAATTTGGATTGCTGCACTTTCCATCTGTGTACATTTGAACAAGTCCCATAACTTGTCTCTCATAGATATAGAAGCTCAGAAAGCTTAAGTGATGTGTCCAGTGTCACACAGCTGGTGAGCACTGGAGCATGGACTTGCACCCACACACTCTGATTCAAAGCCCAGTTCTTCCCACCCTAATGCTACCCTCTTGACTGTCTCTGTGCACATTCAATCCTTCTCTCCTCACATCCTTAAACCACACTCACGTCTCAGTATGTGACACCTAAGCCATTCCATGAGGCATGCAATGGGCTGCCAGTTGGAAGGGATGACAGTGAGCTCTCCACAACACAGTGGAGCTCTGCAAAACTTTTAGCCAATGGCACAATTTGACTTCAAGGTCTTGAGGCTGTTGATGCTACTGCTCAAACCAGGGAAGACAGAACCAAAAGCATGTCAGGTGATTAACCAAAATATGAGCTTGATGGCAAAGCCTGCATCTGGAGTAGTCTGATTTCTGGATGAACCTGAGACCAGTGTCGACTCTTTCCTCACCAAATAACTTGTAGTCTCATTGTCCTGTAAAATTCTGAAAGAACTCTGCCCCTTTTAGGCCCATTCAAGCCTGCATCCTCTTTCACTCACACATATCTGAGGCATTGGAGAGGTTCAGACATGAAGGAGCACTTGGGTTAGTCTGAATTATCTGTTAAGACTTTTTTTTTTATTATACTTGAATTCATTATTATTAGCATAATCAATACAAATTTCACTCTCGCATTCTAAGCATGAAGGAAATACAGTTACTTGGTTTTTCTAAATGCAAATTCATTCTAATTCTTAACCCCAATCCAGTGAGATTGTGTGAAATTTGACCTTAAACATTATAGAGTCTTTCTCCTCTAAAGATAAATGAATTGTTTTCGCAGCACAGAATCTCCTGCAGGAGCTCTCTCACCTTTGGGTCTGTTCTGTTTCTGTTCTGATGTCTGAGGCTGGGACACCTGGCACTGAGAATACAGCCTCTGGGTGCTCTATGAAGCCCTGTCCCACCCCTGGGTGCAATAGGGGCTGAGGCACAGTATCCTGCTACATCTGGTCCTGAAGCCCAAAACCACTGTGCTGCTCTGTCTTGGGAAATTTATTCCTTTGTTGTCTCCTTCCCACCCCAAAAAGGTACTCACCTCCTAAGCTAGATATTTTCCATTTCCCCTCCAGAGCTATGTATACCACCTACTCAGTACTTGGAGACTATCCTTTAAGTTCCACATCAACCAACTCTCTTGCCTCCTGGCCTTTGATTTGGGTTTGGTTAACGGGGTTACAAGTTCAGCCAATGGAAGGTGCCATATTGGAAGGTAGGAATAGGGTGAAGCAGGTGTTTTATTTCCTCAGATTATCTCCTGTCTGGTCATCACAGATTGGGCTTCTCCCTCCACCAGGGGCCACAGCTCTCATCTGGTGGCTGGATCTGGTTTTAGTAATCACTTCTGTACCTTGCAGATCTAGAGCTAGTAAAGGCTCCTCTCTGTCCCTAGCCATGGAGTGCTGCACTATTCTTTGTTTCTTTTAACCTTTCCCACAATTTCGTAAATTGCTCCCTCATTAAATGCATTCAGTTAGCCCATTCGGGTGTGCTGTTTTCTGTTGGGACCCTCACTAATGCTCCCTTCTCTCCTCTCCCTGACACAGTCACATCAAAGAGTTATGGTTTGTGAAACAGAAGTTGTAAACACCAAGTGCATGTGTTTTTGACATGGAATGGGGAACGGGTTGGGAGAGTACTTCCAGGCATCGTCCCTTCTTATCCAACAACAAAGAGAATCAAAGGCATACAGAGTTCTGGTTACCTCCTTCTTAGAGCTGTTGGAGGGGATAATTCAATGAAAACAAAACACAACACATATTGACACCTCAGTTATACTTAATCATTGTAAACATGGCCAAGAAAAATCAAGGAATAAAAAACTGATACTCATAGAAGTATTCAAATTACATATTATTTGTTTTGTTTTGTTTGTATTTTGGGTTTTTGTTATTGTTGTTGTTGTTGTTGTTGTTTTCTGATGAAGTCTCACTCTGTTGCCCAGGCTAGAGTTCAGTGGCACGATCTTGGCTCACTGCAGACTCTGCCTCCCAGGTTCAAGTAATTCTTATGCCTCAGTTTCCCGAGTCAGTGGGACTACAGGTGTACACCACCATGCCTGGCTAATTTTTGTATTTTTGTAGAGATGGGGTTTCACCATGTTGGCTAGACTGGAAGAACTCGAACTCCTGACCTCAGGTGATCCACCCACCTCAGCCTCCCAAAGTGCTGGGATTATGGGCCTGAGCCACCGCGCCTGGCCTTATTCTTTGTTTCAATATTCAGCGTTGACTTTTGAATAAATGTTGTAGTTTCTTTTTCAAATATATATAAATTTGTTTAAATTTATGAGGTATCTGTGTGATTTTGTTACATGTATAGGCTGTATAGCGATCAACTCAGGACTTTTGCAGTATCTATCACTCAAATAATATACATTGTACTATTAAGTAATTTCTCACCATCCTCTCCCTTCACACCCCCTCACCCTTCTGAGTCTCTGTTACCTATCATTCCACCTCTATGGTCATGTGAACAGATTTTTTAATACCCAGTGAAAACTGAGAACATGCAATAGTTTTCTTTCTGGGCCTGGGTTGCTTCACTTAAGATAATGACCACCAGCAGTTCCATCCATGCTGTGGCAAAAGATATGATTTTATTCTTTTTTATGGCTGACTAGTATTCTGTTATGTATATTTGCCACATTTTTAATCCATCTGTCTGTTGATGGCCACTTAGCTTGATTCCATATCTTTGCTATTGTGAATAGTGCTGTGATAAACATACAAGTGTAGGTATCTTTTTGCCATATTGATTTATTTTCCTTGGGTAGATACCCAGGAGTGGAATTGCTGGATCAATGGTAGTCCTCTTTTAGTTTTTTGAGAAATCTCCATATTGTTTTCCATAGAGGCTGCACTAATTTACATTCCCACCAACAGTATATAAGAGTTTCCTTTTCCACACATCCTTGCTAACATTTCTTTTTAAATCTTTTTAATAATTGCTATTCTGGAGTAGGATGATATATCATTATGGTTTCAATTTGCATTTTTCTGATGATTAGTGATGTTGAGCATTTTTTCATATGTCTGTTGACTGTTTACATGTCTTCTTTTAAAAAATGTTATTTGCCCACTTTTTAATAGAATTATTTGGGGTTTTGTTGTTACTGTCGTTGTTTGAGTTTCTTTTGTATTTTAGTGATTGGTTTCCTCTTTGACACAAATTCTCTTCATCTCAGTGTCCACTTTGCAAACCCATGCAGCAAACTGACCTTGCATTCCCTTGATCTCCTAAGTTCAACATCTTCCATTCCCCACCCCATACCAGTCATCCCCACACGGCTATGACTATATGCAACCGTCCCTCAGAACTACTTCATCTCTGAAAGCACATTTTGAAATCCCATGTTCTGGCTGTTTCTTCCTTGTACACTCTACCTTTTATCATTTTGCCTCCACTGACCCTGCACACTTTCTCATTATTGCATCATTAAACCTATATTAAAGTGCTCTCATTCTCCATCCACTTCATGAAAGTCCAGGAGACTCCTGGTCAACCATATCAAGAGCACTGTAAGTGTCTCCTTACCTTCTAGTCCTTCTACCTTCCCCTCTTAACAAAACCCGTTGACCATTCTCAGACTCAATATTTGGCCCAACAGACCTGCAGGAGAAAGTTACAATTATGCACCCACTGGATTCACTGCAATGTCCTGATGTTCCTCTCAGGCCTTCACAGATGCTAAGTCATTCCTGCATTCAGCTCCCATTGCTTACTCTGTGCTATCTGGCTCTCCTGTCCTCAAGCCTACAAACTAAAAACGCCAATAGATTTTATATCCTATTCTACATCCAAACAATTGAGAACAGCTGTTCAGATCACTGTTTTAGAAGTATTGTGAGAAAAAGTACAAGAATTGATTAGTCATATCTGTCACAGGCATGGTAAGAGAGTGTGTGTGAGAGCCACTCATTCACACCATCATGGTCCCAAACCTGCAACACTCACATTCTAAGGAGCTGCTCAGCAATCTGAGAAAACTGAAACCACATGGGGTTAGTACCTTCCATGTGTTCTCCTTCCCCATCAAAATCTATCTCCTCTTCCTTATTTCTCTCCCACATCTGAGAAAATTAACATCCCTACTGATGGCTAAGATTAACCAATGTTCTGTACTTTTGATCTCCCTGGGATGATGTACATAGACTGATGAAGGAGTGGCACCAGCAGTGACTGATGAAGGAGGCAGAAATATTATGGCCAATGTAAGCTGGTTTTCTCTAGGGCTCAGCAGAAAATGGGTACAAAGTAGATTATGTTCTGGGGTAGCACTTTTTTTTTTCTCTGAACATTGGCATCCCTTCCTCCCAACAAAGATTGACTCTAGCAATCCCAGCTCTTAATGACAAGCAACAGAAACTGCCTCTGATTTAGGCAGAAAAGAAAATTTGTTGAAAGGATGGCTCAGAGAATTGCTAGAAATTGGGGATCACCTGGTCCAGAAAACAAATAGGAGGATATATTTGTTCTCTGTGGCTGCTGTAACAAATTATCACAAACTCTGTGGATCAAAAAACAGAAATATATTCTCTCATAGTTCTGGAGGCCAGAAATTCAAAATTGGGGTGTGTTACAGAGTCACATTCTCTCCAAATGTTTTAGGGAAGAATTCTTCCTGGCCTCTTCCAACTTCTCATGGCTCCAGGCCTTCCTTGGCTTGTGGCTGTATCCTGCCTCCTAGCCACATTGCCTTCTCCTCTGTGTATCTCTCTCAAAATACCCTCTGCCTGTCTCTTACAAGGAAGCATGGGGTTGCATTTAGGGGCCACGTGGATAATGTAGGATAAACTCCTCCTCTCAAGATCCTTAACTTTATCAGATATTTTACCATAAAGGAAATAGTCACAATTTTTGGAGACCCATTTTTCAGTTCATCACACAACCATACTCCATCTGTACTAAACACGAAGCCCCATGGTGCTACCACCGGTGCTCATGGGAATGGGTGTTTCTGCTACCGCCCTTGCTGTCATCACCCACTCCGAAGGAGTTTCCCCACTGTCACTGCTTCTTTGCTTCTACAGCTTATGAAGTCCTGGAGCAGTATTTCTGATTGGCTGAGCATAGATGATATATCCATAGGCCCTAATCTCAAAGAAAGAAGGGACAGTGGGTACCTGTGCCTTGCTTTGTGGCTCTGTGGTCAGAGGTAGGCACTGCCTTTCCTGAAGTCTCATACAGCAGGGAATTTCTCCAACATCAGAAGGGGTTCATGTACTAGACATGGGAAACAGCAAGCTTCCACTAGACTCTCCCAGATCTTTCTCCAGGCATGCATGAGGTTCTTGAATGACTTCACAAGCTAATTTCTCCCATTCTTTTGTGCTGATGACACTTCAGAATCTCATGATTTTGCATGAGGGTAACATCTTGCCACAATCACTCTAGCCACTGTCCACTCTAAGAGTGCTGGAATCGATTAGACATTTGACTTCTCCTGAAGATCCCAAAACCACAAACACATGATACCAATGTATCTGAGAAGTCTCAGATGTCCTTATAGCCAAGCTATTCTATAAGCAAGAGGAGAACTGTCTTAGTCTGTTTGGGCTGTTATAATAGAATACCATACGCTGGGGTGCTTATGAATTATGAACATGAGAAATTTATTTCTTACAATTCTAGAGGCTAGGAACTCCCAGATCAAGGCACTTGCAGATTCTGTGATTTGTAAGAACATGCCTCCTTGTTCATAGATTGTCTCTTCTCACTGTGTTCTCACATGGCAGAAGAGCAAATGAACTCTCTGGGATCTCTTTTCTAAGGGCACTAATTCCATTCAAGAAGGTTCCACCTTCATTACCTAATCACCTCCTAACTCCATCACATCAGGGATTAGGTCTCCACATATGAATTTTGATGGGACACATGCATTCAGTCTATAGCAGGGATGAATGCCTCTCTCTTCCCCTCTGAATAACTGTTCCCTGAGCCCTACACCACCAGGACTGTGCCCTGGTTTCTATGGAACCGCAGCTCTTTCTGCTCTTTAACCTGAGTCCCTTCTTTCCCCATTCTCCACAATGCTCAGAAATGAATCCATGGGCCTGACCCAGGGAGTCACTCTCTGTGAAATCTCTGAACTATTCAATCCCTCTTCAATATAGCTGTGTGTGCAAGCATTTTCCTCTTTCTTATTTAGACAAAAGCCCTCCTACAAAGGACAAGTCTTCACTCCTGACAGTCCTGCTACACATGTAATTCTAAAACAGGGTAAAACTAAACACAGGCCAAATAAAAGTATAAGCCAAGGGCTATGAAAGCACAAAGAAAAGGCATGCCTTACAAAGCATCACAGAGGGTGCAGAATGGCAATTGCCTTTAGAATGTGGATGACTACCCATGTGTGCTCATGCCACAACACACGTGTATGCACCCTCTTATCTCAGACTCAGATGCCAACACATATCCCACATCAGGAAGACTAGGCTCCAGGTTCCACCTGACCCTTCACTCCATTTCTCACCAGACATCAAAGGAGTTATATTTTTAAGTTGGACAACAGTGTTGCCTAACTCTTTAAAAGCTTCCCATGCCACTTGTTATTATGAGTTGGACTGTGAGTCCCCCCTAACTCCCCCAGCAAAAAAGATATGTTCAAGTTCAATTCCCAGTACCTATGACTGTGACATCACCTTATTCGGAAACAAGGTCTTTGCAGATTTAATCAAGTTGAAATGAAGTAATTAGGGTGGTCCTTAGTGCAATATGACTGATGTCCTTAGAAGATGGAAGTTTGGACACAGACACAGACACAACACCGGGAGGGCAGCATGTAGAGACAGAGATTGGAGATAAGCTAAAATAAGCCAAGAAACACATCAGGACACCAGACACTGTAAAATGAAAAGGAAGGATCCTCCTTAGAAAGTTGGGAAAGAGGATGGCCCTACCCTGATTTCAGGATTCTGACCTCCAGAACTGGGAGACTATAAATTTCTGTTGTTTTAAGTATGCGATTTGTGGTACTTTGTTACAACAGCCCCAAGAAACTAACACACTTGGAAAAACAATGGAAACCCCTTACATGGCCACAAAGCCACGCATGATCTGGCAATGACATTCTACCTTTATCTCCTAACACTTTCCCAAAAAAAAAAAATTCTCCCCATGTTCCCAGAGCATTGGCTTTCCTAGAATGCACCGAGGTCCCTCCCACCTCGACTTCGTAGAATCACTGTCTCCTCTGCCCCATGCTTCTCCCACATCTTACCTATCTGCCCCCTCCTCATCTTTCACGTCTCTGTGTAAACAGCTGTCACTCTGAAAGGCAGCCCCTGACTACTTACTTGGATCCCCCCAGCGCCAGATAGTGTTATAATCACACAGGACTCCACTGATTTATTTCATAACTCTTACCATCATCTCTATTTTTTCATTTATTTGTTTGTTTGTTTTGAGATGGAGTCTCACTCTGTCTTCCAGGCTGGAGTGCAGTGGCGCGAACTCGGCTCACTGCAACTTCTGCCTCCCAGGTTCAAGCAATTCTCTGCCTCAGCATCCCAAGTAGCTGGGATTACAGGCACCCGCCACCATGCCTGGCTAATTTTTTTGGATTTTTAGTAAAGACGGGGTTTCACCATCATGGCCAGGCTGGTCTTGAACTCCTAACCTTGTGATCCACCTGCCTTGGCCTCCCAAAGTGCTGGGTGTTTGTTTTCTTAATAGCTTACCTCTTCATTGAAATGTCAGCCCCAGGAGAGCAGGGGCTTTCTCAGATACATCTTTTCCCCCTAACTTCCATTTCTGCCTTGCACAAAGCCAGGCACATATACAGCCTTTTCCGAATGAATATCTGTCAAATGAACAAATCCATGTGTCAATTAGGGGGAATTGGAAATTGTGTGAGCACAGCCACGGAGGCCTACAAGAGTTCTGTGTGTTGTCAGAGTGCTGAGTAGCACAGCATGGGAGGAGAGAAGAGTTGGCAGCCTGTTGGGAGACACACAGTGGATGTCACTTGCTGGCAAGAGGTCTGATTAACGGTGTCTTGGAATGCCCACCAAGGCACTTGGACTTAATTCCATATTAAAGTGTGGATCACCAAAGATTTTTGAGCAGCAGTAACCCAAGATGAACTACGTTTTAAGGAGATTTCTCAGGTAGGAGTATGGGCAATGGATTACACAGGTGGACAAGTGGACCAAGGAAACCAGTGAGACAGCTATTAAATATTCCAGGTAAGAGGTGAAGACAACATGACCCAGAGCAGGAGCAATGGGGATGGAAAAGAGCCAGAGATGCAGAGGTTGAACTGGTAGAATTTAGCAACTGATTGCATGTGGGAGTGTAAGCTATGGGAGGGTGGGAAGACAACTTCAATTTTTCCAGCTGGAGTGACCGCACATGTGGAAAAGGGCCTCCGTAGCTGGGGGAGGGAGTTTTCAAGCAAACGTGCCATCCATTCCCCCAAAGTGAATAAGTAAATGTTTTTATTGGTTTCTAGTAAGTTAAATGGTTCAAGCTTAACTAGCAAGGTCAGTTGCCTTTTTTAAACTTTTCTGCTCAAAATGCAAGAAATAAGAATAGATTCTTTTACATGTCCTCCTGCTCTCAAGGAGGGCTTGGCTGTCTGGACCACAAGAAAAATCATCAGACTTTGGCCAGCCAAGCAGGGCCAGCAAGGCCCACCTCAACTCTTGAGCCAAAAACTACTCCAGTGTGGACTGCTTGGAGGCCTCTCTCCTCCCACTGAGCCAGGATGAATTTTTAACTCATTATTGATCAGGCAATTTTAAAATCAATTTTAATTAAATGAAAGATTTCTATCAGGATTGCTTCTTTCTGGACAGTAAATTGGACCTTGTAATAATACTTACATTGGAACATCTCTCACACAAGTAACAGAGCCCATCATAAATAAGTAAAGACTCTTCTCTTTATTATGCATTTGGGGGAAATCAAGGTTAGAGGTTTTGCCTGAGGCCCTGCAGTAGTGGGAACAGCAATTAAGAACTTGAATTATGGGGATGCCAACATCAAATCCCACTAATATCACTCTCAGCCTCCAAAAACCCTCCCTTTACATGAAAAAAAAAAGAGAAAATAGATTCTTGTCAGATACCAGGAAAGGGAAAATTGGGAGTGTTTAACTGACGAAGATGAAGCAAGTTCACTGCATGGTGCGTAGAGGAGATAGTTTATTATCCAAAGGCATTTTCCTAGTTATAAACGGTCACGCTTGGTTGACCTGTAGAAATATTGCCCCAACAGGGAGAGCTCTTGCTTAAATTACTCCTTTACATGAATCACTGACGCAATCTTTGTTGCTTATCTGATGACAACTGCCTGGGTCTCAATACAGGGGAGGCTGGGTCATATAAGCCCTTGCTTGGAATCTTCAGTCAGGTTCTGTCTTCTCCCAAACTGCTTCAGCTGGACTGTTTTGCATTGTCCATCTGTGAACTCAGCCCTTTACAATTCCTAAATCAGCACTGACTACGCCTCAACCAACCATACATGAGGTACAGACTTCATCTTGCGCCCATAGGTTCAAGACTCCATGACAAAGGGATGAGATGTGATTGGCAAGTGTACCTCAGACCCTCTTCACATCCCCATGTTCATGTTTGCCCTCCCAAATACATCAATGTCCTTCATGGCTAAAGCTCTTCTGTAAGAGTTAAAGAAAGAGGAAAGAAACACGAAACATGGCTGGCAGTTAAAGGCGGGTTTACTTTGGACAAAACCTGAGAGGTGCTACTGGCCAATTTCAGTCAGGAGCCCTTTCTCTTACAGACTAAGAGTATATATTGGTTTTAGGGTGAGGGGGCTTATCAGAAACTTGGAATGTTTATGTGTGTGGAGAAGTTTATGGCGGGATTGGAATCTCTCTGGGAGGGAGGGAGGTTATCTTGGGACTAGCATCTTCCCAGCTGGAGGGGACTTATCTAGGGGCTAGGATGTCTCTGGTAGGGGAGGAGTTTGGAATGTTTTTGGTTGGAGATGTTATTTGTGGTTTATGGTCACAATGACTTTAGTCATTAGGCAAGTGGATTTAGGTACTTTTTTATTAAGGTGAAATTTAGAATGAAGGGCTTGTCCAAGATGGCAATGCTCCTGCTCTGTCAATCCAGACCCTATAGCGATAAAAAGGAGGAGGGACGGCGTGTTCTTTTTGGCTACTTTCTGCTGATGAGGGGACAGAGAGTTTTCTGGTCTTGGGTTGATGGTAGGTAGGGGCAATGCCGTCTGTAGATGTTTTTGGGTAGATGTCTATGAAATGGCCATAATTCTGTCAGTTGAAAATCTTGAAAAAGGTTAATTAAGCAGGGAAAGAATATTAGTTCCAGGCATATTATGAGGAGAGGGCCCAGGAATGGGATGACCCATGCTATTATTTTGTTTTCAAACCAAGAATGTATTTGGTTGTTCTGATATTTCCTTAGCTTCTTAGCCCTTTCTTTAAGTTTTTCAGCAGTGTCTCTTACGAGGCCCAATTGGCTGAGGTAGAAACATTTTTTACGTAATGAGAGGCAGAGGTGCATGTTTGGAAAGGCCCAATAACATGTTATTTTCTGTTAGTAACTGTTATTCCTGCTATGAGTATAATAATTAAGCAAAATGCTAGAGTAATTGAGGTTTTTTGTCTGATATTTCACCCTGAGGGTGCTACAGTATATAGCCATACTGCAAATTAACAGTAGAGTAAGGCAATTCCCACAACGGTGGCATAATAAATAATTTCCATTAAAAAGTATTAATATTTGGCTTAAAAGAAGAGGTGGGGTGAGACTGAGTAAGATGAGTAGTTCTCACTCAGTTACTTATTTTTTATGATTTTCAGCTTAAGATTTCCTATTTCTTTACATTGATATTTAGGACGTTTTTGGGGGCCATCAGGGGTTGCTTCCTTAGCTTTCCAAGCTTTGACCTGGTGTGATGTATTCAGGAGTTGATTCCTGTAACAGATGCCGTTTTAATTACTCTGGGTTCCATGGACTCACTAGACATGGAGACAAAGGATTCCAGGGACCCTCAGTTATTAGTTGTCAGCACCAGCAGTGAAGACATTTCCTCCTGTGATGATTGGGGGCGCTCAGAGGCAGCGCCTGCTGAAACATCTAGTTTTCAGTTTATAGGGCTTTAAGAAAGCATAGCTTATTTTGGAAACATGTAGCCAGAAAAAAACAGAATTTAATTTAAGCAGTAGAAAATAACAAAATTTGAAAAACACTAGAATTTAACAACAGGTGTGCTATAGTTTTTGAAACGTACTTTTCTCTCTCTAGTTTCCCATTTTTATTAAAAGACAAATCATGGTAGGACAGGTTTGCTTTCTTATACTTGGCTAAATTATTTGCATACAGTGCAGCAAGAATAATTATTTGTTACATAGGCCTTTTAAATTGGCTTTGATGGAACTTTGTTCCGTAGAAGGAATCTGAGATAAGACCTTTTAAAGCCACGCCCAGTCATGGATTTGTACCATCAAATACCTATGAGTTGGTGAATTTCTCTCCTCTTGAGGTCCCAAGATAACTTGGAGTTCCCAGCCTCCTAGAAAGTGACATTCTTTACTTACCACAGATCAGAAACCCTGTACAGGGTCTATGTACACAAAATATGAAGCCAGTTTTTCAAAGACTTTTTTGCTTTATAAGTCAAGTTTGATTCCTTAAAGAAAAGTACACCATTCCAGTTAAAGCCTTATAAAATAACCAGTTTTTCCATTTGTGTCCTGTTACAAAAGAAAACAGATTCTTACTGCGTTTGTGCAAATAACTATATTGCCATAACTTAAGAATTCTCACAGATAGTTTCCAAATTTTGGAGAAAATCAGGAAGAGAGAAACAAGTATGCTCCAAATTTTGTTTATGGGAGTATACTAAATTGTTAAAAGCTGTTAATAGCTCAAAAGAAAAGTTTCTTTGACTTTGAAAAGCAAAACAAAGGATTAGCAATGTTTTAAGCAAAACATTAAAAAGATTACTCCAGTCTCCTATTTGTTCATTTTATGCAGTTAATTTCTGTCCTGCTTGATATTAATGAACATTTTAGCTCTTCAAGGGTCCTGAATGTTTTTCCTCTATTTTGATGTTACAATCTCCAAAGTTATCAGAAACCTGCATTCAAGAGCACCTGTTAGAGCTTTATAGCTTATTATAAAACCACCTTCTAAAGAGGACCAAAACAAGACGACAATTGTTTATGGATAACAAAAAGTTTTAGGGTAGCCATAGTTAAAGACACAATTGACAAGGATATCTATTACTTCTGTGGCACACAATAATTTTAACATAACAATGATAATTATTACTGATAACGTACACTAAGATTTATCAGAATTATAGGGGTCTACCATAACTTTGGAACACATACCAATAACATATTTATATAACTATAGCCAAAAGAAAGCCAAGTACCATTTTCTATTTGACAATGCTTCCTGTACGATTTTATAACAGATAAGCCAATTTTCACCTTTATCTTAGTGTGCTATTAATGTTAAACTCAATTTTAATAAAATCTGGTAAACATATTTACCCAATTTTAATGTTTGATCATAAGGTAAGATTTTTATAGACTCTTTTTAACCCTTTATAATGTTTGTTAAAGAACAGGTTAATGCTTTAAGATAACACATTGTGCTTTTATTTCAATGCTCAATTTACAGAAAAACTGGATAATATCCCTTCAACTTTAGCCAACATGTTTACACACAGAATTTCCTTTACAATTAACCTTTTAAAACTTGCTTAAACCTTCAAAATAATTCTTTAAGCTTTTAATCTAGGTGAAAATCCACATTCTCATGCCTCCTTATAATCTTTTTAACCAAAAGTATCTTTTACTTTTCTTACACACCTTGCACATAAACTATTTCTTCAATAGTTTTAAGTACACGTTATTCTGTTAACTTTTAGCAGCCTTTACCTTTGTTGAAAACCTTGGTAAGTTTGGGATTTCAATTATGTGCTAGGTATACAGCCTAGGACCTAGACAGAAGTTCAGGTAAGGTCTGGCTTATTCCAACAGTTCACTCCATGTATACTAGCTTTTACCTCGCTGCAAGGCAGGCAAGTTGTACAGTCAAGAGTTATAGTGACATTTTATAAAGCATCCAGGAAGCCTAATTACTTTTAAATTATACAATATTTCTTGCATAAATTCCCTTTTATCATATTTTTCACAACTTTCACAGACAATCTTTGACATGCCTCAATTTTCTGGCTTGTAGCAAATATCCCTTTCTTTAAACAACCAGCTAATTTACTTTAAGACAATAATTTACCATGTAAGATTCTTTATAATATAAATTATCTTTTCTTTAATATTAAAGATGATAACATTTTCTCCTTTATAGCTCAGGATATGATTCTCCATCTTGTATCCCAGCTGCTTCTTGAGACTTCATTTTAGCTAAGGTTAGTAAGATGTAACTTAAATACAGTAATAGCTACCTTTTTTAATGTATATAATTTGACAGACACATAGTCATGTAACCAGTACTGCCATAATGAAGATATAGAACAGCTCCATTACCCACCAAGATTCCCTCATGCCTTTTATAGACAACCCTACTCCCTGCCCCTGGAAACCACTAATCTGTTTTTGTCCCCTAACTGTGTCTTGACCAGGCTGTCCTATAAATGGAATCATACAGTGCATCGCCTGTCAACATGGTTGTGTTTTCTTTCAACCAGCTTGGGTGCTGGTGCAGAGAAAGTAGACCATTAGACTTAACCAGGGTTGGATTTTTACCAGGCAACTATGATAGAGGACGACAGCAGCAATGTAAGTGTACATGTGGGCAACAGGACATTCCTGTGAAGTACAAAGCACTCCCAGGGCTATACACAGTGCCTATCCTGACTGCAGGTCCTTTTCAGCATGCGGGCTGCCCTTACAAAGTCTCAGCTCACAAGACCACTCTATGTCCCATTTCTGGAACGGGAGCTAGGATCTCTAGTCTCAGCCTTGCCCAACCCTATTTCCACCTTCAGTCCATACTGCTGACTTTCCAAAAAAAACTTATGCAATTCCCACTGGGATCTTCCAACGGACTAGATGTCAGTTTGGTGTGAGGTGTCAGTGGAAGTTTTATCCAACATTGATTAAGAATTTTAGTCAACACAATATTGAGAATTCTGTTTTTCTCCTCTTGGACACCCTTGCTGTGCTATCCCAGTAAAATGTCTCATTAAGTAAAGAGTTCAACATAAAGAATCATAATGCCTGGACTTACATCATGGCTCTAATGTTTACTAGCTAGTGACATTGAGTAGCTACCTAAATTCAGAGCCCCTCATCCTCCTCTGCAAAAATGAGGGTAATTATAGAACCTACATTGTGGGTTGCTGTCAGAACAGAATAAGTCAATGTATTCAAGGTCTTAGCCCTGTGCCCACCAGATAAATGTTATCATTACTATATTATCACATGATTTCTCACTCTCTGCATCATCCTGACCACATACAGTACTAAAAAGTTTGTATCCCCAGGCAAGAGGTATTTAAAGAAAATTAACCAGATTAAAATCTCACACCGAGATTTCAAAACTATTTATTTGTCTCTTAAACGAACAAACAAATCTAAGAGGACTTCATTCTCTAAAAAGAAGAAAATCACCCCATGGAGAGAGCCATACTAATAGGCTCATTGCAGCGATGCCTTATAGTTTCTTTGAATCCCATGTTTACCTGAGGTGGGTCTGCACAGCTCTGCACGTGTGGCAACCACATCAGCCTCTGTAATGGTAGACCAGGCTTGGTCTGGAGTGGTTTCTTCTCTGGGCACAATCCCAGCCTGCACTCAGTCATGGCTACTGGGACTCCTGTTGTCCATTAGAGAGAGGAATCTCCTTTTGACCATAAAATTGAAGGGGTATAATTTCATTTTTGAACACTCGTCCTTTACCCTGGATCGGTGATCAGACATCTGTCTTCTTAAAAAAAAAAAAAAAAAAAAATGCTCTAGCTCTCCTATTTAATCCCTAATAATATGTGGCTGCCTCCTGACACCATACAAAAAAAAAAAAAAAAAAGGAAATGACATCACCATACAAATAAATAGGGGAAAAAAATCTTCTTGATATCTTGATAAGACATTAAGAAATTCTGAACTTTGCTTGTCCAAGCTCTTGCCTCAGACTCTAGAGAAAGTTTCTAGAAGAATTGCAGAAACCTGTTAAAAATAACTAATTCTTTAAGACCTTGTAGATGTGTTGTTCAAAAAGAAGCTCACTGTATCTATTAAAGTTATCTGGAGATGGGCTCAGGAATCTGAATTTTAAAAAGTTCACTGAGTCGTTATTATATACACTCGAATTTGAAAACCAATGCTTTAGAGCAGTTGACATGCTATAGCACATTGACTAAATCCTGCCATGTACCTGTTTTTGTAAATAAACTATTATTGGAATAAAGCCACACCCATTGGTTAGCATATTGTGTCTGTGGCTGCTTTTGTGCTAAAACAGCAGAATTGAGTAGTGGCAGAGGAGACTGTATGGCCCACAAATCCTACAGTCTTTACTATCTGGCCCTTTACAGAAAAAAAAAAAAATTGCCAATCCCAGCTATAAAGAAAATGTTATGTCATATATGTATATTGAAGCCACACAGTGAGAAATAGGAAAATGTTCTAGGTCTATTCATGGCATATTGTTATTTTTTCCCTTATTCTGTGTACACATTATTTTAACTAAGACTGCCAGATAATCAGCACATATATACTGAGCATCTATTTCATGCCAACACTATGCTATGTGTTGAAAATATGGTGGTCTCTGTCCCCATGGAGCCACCGTGAGACTTGTACATACAGCCTACTTTCTTAAATCTGAGTCACTGTTGATTAAAGACATCATTATTTTAAGCACTATTAAGGAAAAAAATGCTACAAATTAAATCAAGACACAGTATTTCCTTATGCCTTAGAAATTTTATTTTCTAATTATTAAAAAGCTCTTTTAGATTTATGTCTATCACTCTTGGCGTACATAAAAAATTATGTGCAATATTACTGGTTAAGAGCTGCAGTCTCTGGAGTGTCCTTCCAGGTTGCTGATCCCCACTCTGCAAGTTACTTACAGACATCCACCTGATCTTATCAGAAGCATCAATAGTTTTCAGATCAAGCTCGAGCATGTGCAGGCAATGCACCTTTGTCACAACCGCCGGCTGACCAACAGTGTTTGTCAGAGGCAATCAATCATAACCCGCTTTCAGAAATGTTAAATGGCTTTTAAAATATGTGCATCATAGAATTGATGAGATATGATTTATTGCTTGATGAACAAGAAGTCAAGGGATATAGGCTGAGACCCAGGGAAATGGCCTCCTGCAAATGAGTTGAGGCAGGACTGGTTAGAGGAGCAGAAGGGTAGAGAACTTATTCCTTGTGTCAAGAACCAAGGATGGCCCCCAGCTGCCCCCAGACCTCCAGTACTCATCACACTTTGCCGGGTGCACAACCTACATCATTAGATTACCTGTTTCTGCTTGAGACCATGATATCCTTCAGGGTATAGACATGACCTCATCCATCTCTGAGCTCTAAAAAACTAACAGAGTGCCTGGAAAACAGCACACAGCAGCCCTTGTTCCCTTGTTTCTTCTTTTTTTTTTTTTTTTTTTTTTTGATAGTGTTTTGCTCTTGTCGCCCAGGCTTGAGTGCAATGGTGCAATCTCGGCTCACTACAACATCCACTTCCTGGGTTCAAGCGATTCTCCCACCTCAGCCTCCTGAGTAGCTGGGATTACAGGCAGGTGCCATCATGCCCAGCTAATTTTTTGTATTTTAGTACAGACAGGGTTTCACTATGTTGGCCAGGCTGGTCTTGAACTCCTGACCTCAGGTGATACACCCGCCTCAGCCTCCCAAAGTGCTGGGATTACAGGCGTGAGCCACCGTGCCCGGCTTGCCCTTGTTTCTTAAATAAGGAAGGAAAGAGATTCACAGAGACGAACAGGGAGGAGGGGATTCTGCAGCAGGAGCTCCAGGAATGAATTCTTAATCAATCCTATGTGACCAAGGATGTCTGAGATTTCAGGTGGGAAGATGAGCTTCTCCAGGAGCTTGACCCAGACTGGAGGCTGCTTGAGGAATGGATGTGAAGGAATTTCAGAGGACAGGCCTGTAGCGTAACAGGGTTGTGTCTGCATCTAGATCTGAGACTCTGGCCATGATGGAAATTTAGAGGGCTTGAAGAGAAAATCTCCTGATTTTATCTGTTGGGTGTTACTATATCAGGGAAGTAGTCCTTCGTGTGATTTGACTGGGAATGCCAATCACGGGCCTTGCCTCTTCCTTGAATGCCTGCAGGAGTGTGCATGGCTAACTTCTCCATTAAGCACACCATGCCTGGGGCTGGGGCCCACAATACTTTTAGGGGCCAGCAGGAGTGTTTTGATTTCTTTGAAAACCAGAAGAAAAAAATGAATACAATCCAGCCTGAATTAAATACATCTTTATACCAACCCAATCATAAAACATAATTTTCCATATTTATTATGGGAAAAAGGGGCCTACAAAGGCAGAGTTGTCCAAGGTCCATGAAAGTCATAATGGGGCCCTCAAAGCAGTCCTGTGGCACAAGCCATGTACATGAGACACTCCCCCAGTTATGGGATTGGTTGGGGATGAGTCATGCTAACAGAAGGCCTAAGACAGAGACTGCCCACCATATTGGTTACAGAGAGACACGTGAATTAGAAACCACTCTAAAGCATTGGTTTTCAAACTTGAGTGTGTTGAATAATGACCCAGTGAACTAATTAAATTTCATATTCCTGCACTCACCTCCAGATTACTCTAATAGAGATGGTGAGTTTATTTTTGAGCAACAGTTCTATGAGGTCTTAAAGAATTAGTTATTCTTAGGACATACCTGAAATTATTCTAAAAACTGTCCCTAGAGTATGGGACAAGAGCCTGAACAATTGAGAGATTCTGAACTTGGAAGGGTGCACAAACTCACAGTAACATTCATCTCCAGACTGAGCGGAGGCAAGTGAGAAGTTAGGTTGGTTTCATTTCATTCATTCAGGAAAACAAAACAAGAGCAAAAAACAAAACAAAACAAAACTCCTCCAGAAACAAGCACATCAAAATGAATGATAACTACTATTGATTCTGGGTGGAGGGAAAATTGATGTTTAGTTTATTATTTATCTTTGTATATTGTTTTTTGATTTCTCCCCTTAAAAAAGTAAGAGCTTACATATATTCCTGAACCAAAGATCACAGGAAGCATTCTGGTCCCTTTCCTTTTTGAGGCTTGGTGACCTCATTTTTCCTTTAAGTCCATGAACTACCTTTATAATTAGGCTCTTTCCCTGTTTCATTTCACTTGCTCCAGAAGTTTATTTCTGCTGCTTGCAGCCAAGGAGCCCGAATTCATTCAAGCGCACCACCAGCTATCGATGGTGGACATGAACAATTTTCTAGAATGGAAGAGGGCCATTACCTGGGCTCTCACTCAATCTGGAGGCCCTTAAAATGCCAGTTTACTGTGGCCCAGGTGAGCCTGTATGACCACTGATCCAGGCTAACCAGTCTACACTGTCATCATCTCTAGGCCATGTCTCGACAGACGTTTCCTCATGAAAACTGAACCTGCCTGAGCAAGGGAACTGGAATTGAAGAATAGAAAGGTGTAAGTACAAGGGAGAGATTATAGTAAGAAATACATATTTGGTCTTTGTCCCAGGTCCCTGATGCAGAGCTGATCAAAACAAAAACAAAACCTTGGAACTTCCTGAGTGACAGAGGTAGCAGGACTGTCCTTTGTTACTTGAAACAAGCCTCTTTCAATCATACCTGACTTTATGCTAATAACGTGAGTCTCAGTGGGCCCCAGATAGATTTTGGGATGGGAGCTGGTTGCTGGAAGGACCAACCATGTAATTAGATGGTTGGAACTTTCAGCCTTACCCCAGACTTCTGGGGAGGGGAGAGAAGCTGGAGATTGACTTAAGCATCAATGGCCAATGACTTAAACAATCCTATGTATGAAGCCTCCATAAAAAACCCTAAATGATTAAGCTTCCAAGCTGGTGAACACATTGAGATGTTGGGAGGATGGTGCACCTGGAGAGGATATGGAAGCTCCAAGCTCCACCTTCATATCTTTTCCTGTGCATCCCTTCCATTTGACTGTTCCTGGGCTAATACTGATACCAGCATTAGTAAGTAAATTGTTTTCCTGAAATTTCAGTGAGTAAATTGTTTTCCTTAAATTTCAGACTCATGAGCCCATCGCCAGATAACTAATAGAAATGATGAGCTTCCTTTTGGACAACAATTCTATAAGGTCTTGAAGAATTAGTTATTCTTAGAAGGTACCATTCTAGCAAATTATTAAAACTGAGGAAGGGGTCATGGGACCTCATAATTTATACCAGTTGGTAAGAAGGACAGGTGGGATGTAGGACTGGGATGTAGGACTGGCAGCTGAAGTGGGGGTCAGTCCTGTGGGACTGAGACTTTACCCCATGGGATCTGGGCAACTCCAAGTAGTTAGTGTCAGATCTGAATTGAATTGTAGGGCACTCAGTTGGTGTCTGGAAAGCTGGAGAACCAGTTGTTGATGTAGAAAACACACACAGGTTTGGTGTCAGAAGGGCTGTGAGTGAAAGTCAAGCATGGGGTAGTGCGATAGGTACTTCTCCATCATCCCCTGCAAACCCTGAGCGCCTTTGTGAATTAGGTGTCATTCACTTCATTTTGACAACTAAAGTTAATGAATAGTGACCACACAATTCACTATTTAAACGAGGATACATTTAAGAATGAAAGGGGGTGCTCTTATAACTACACTGGGACAAAAGCGGTAAATGGGACACTCCCAGGTGAATGGAGACATGTGATAATCCCCCTTACAAAGCTTACCTGCCTGCCTTCCCTAAGGTCACACAACTAATTAATGGTTGAGCTGGGTTCTGGGTTCATTAAGTTGCATTCCTAAAGAGAAAACATTTCTTGAAAATTCTAAGAATCCCATGTGTTATGCACTGAAGTATGTCCCCCCGCAAGAAAAGTCATACGTTGAAGTCCTAACCCCTAGTATCTCACACAGTAACTGTATTCCAAGATAAGGTCTTTATAGAGATGATGAAGTTAAAAGGAGGACTTTAGGGTGGGCCCTAATCCAACAGGACAGATGTCCTTATAAGAAGAGAAGAAGTGGATAGAGAGACACCAAGGATGCATGCACATGGAGAAAAGACCATGTGAGAACTCAGTGAAAAGGTGGCCATCTGCAAGGCAGGCAGAGAGGCCTCAGGAGAAACCAGACTTGACAATCCCTTGACCTTGGACTTCTGCCCTCCAGAACTGTGAGAAGGATATTTCTGTTGTTTAAGCCACCCAATATGTAGTATTTTGTTATGGCAGCCCAAGTTAACCATGCTATGAGAGTTGGGAGCAAAGAGTAATGCTGGTGAGAATGCTGGGATTCTAAAATCTTTGCCATTTGTCCCTGTCTGCATCCTGTGAAGATCACAGTAAAGCCTATTTACTGTGAAGAGTCCTGTATGCTTGGATTCTTAGACAGCAAGGAACGGGGAGTGTGCACCCTGCATTGCTGCTGTAGCAGGAGCCAGAAACACCCAAAGGGACAGAACATGTATGTGGTGGTGGTCGTAAAGGGAAAAGGGAAGGAGGTTGGGACCACTGGGGGAACGAAGGACTTGAAGGGAGAGCAGCCCTCCCTCCTCCACACCACCCCACAGACTTAAAAGTCAGAAGGTCCATGCTCCATCCCCCGCCCCCATCAGACTCCAGGAAGATTCAATTACATTTAGAGACACAATGTCTGCCTCCCCTGGATTAATTTCCGGATCCTGCCAAAGCTTGTCCTTATCTCTTTTTTCTTGCTGAGAGTAAGAACCCTATAAAATTGTCTCTATCAGAGACCAAGAAATGAACCAGGACAAGGCAAGCACAGGGAGCAGGGCCACAGGGCTGAATGTCTCCGCTCATGTAGATTTGAGAAGGGCCCAAGCAAGACAATTTGTTATAAAGCTCACACACTTCCATTCTAACTAAAAGAATCCATTCTATCAGGGCAGTGAGTAGGTGCAAATCACACTGTGGACATGAGTTACATAATAGTATTCTAGCTCCAAAGTCCTCAATACTCCAGGCCTGGTCCCACCCCATTCACAAGAGCCTTTATAACAATAATAACAGTAGTGACAACAGCAAGCACTAGCATTTACAGAGTGCTTATTAAGTGCTAACTCCTTCACATACATTGTCTTATTTAATCTGCACAACAGCCCTAGAGGGGTAGATAACATTTCTACCCCCATTTTACAGATTGCTAAACTGTGATTTAGACAAATTAAGCAAATTGGCCACAGTCACATAGCTGGTACAGAGAAAACAAAAATTTCTTTGATGCTAACACCAGCATATTAATAATCATCCTGAAATTAGAGTGTGAGGTGCTCCATTGGATGTCAAAATCATGAACAAATTTTGACCTAAGAGTTTTTTAAAAATTAGAAACATTCATTGAGTAAATACTATGTGCCCATTCTTTAGAGGCATTATGTCATTTCCACACAGCAATGCTGTGACTCAAGTACATTTTTCATCATCATCATCTTACATATAAGAAAAATCAAGGCTTGCAAAGGTTCCCCAGCAAGGAAACAGAAGAGCTCAAATCTGAACCAAGGTAGCCTGAGTTCAGAGCTCATGTGGTAAATACTCTACCACCTCTCCTGTAGCTGAGATGTTTTGCAGGTTGACCTTCATGTGTGAGGTAAGAGATATATGATGTGGTATGACTAGCGTCGTGAGTTGTAACATGCACCCTGGGGCGTTACTTCAGGGTCTGAGATACCCCCACTCCAATTTAAGAAGTATGCCTCCCCTACCCAGCTCAAATTCCCCAAGCAGGCTGGACGGTGTTGGATTTCTCAGATGTTGTACTGTTTAATGTTCTTTCAAAGTGTGTTAGACCCTATCGCCCACGATTACTCCCAGGTGCAAAATTGTATGCACAAACAGTTGCAGCAGCAATTTACTGACTGTGAGCTCAATCAGCCAATTGTGAGCACAATTAGCTGCTCCCTGCTCATTTGGAAGGAGCCGGGGCGATGATTGCCTCTGCAATTAGCCAGTTGTGGGCAGCTCAGTTTGCTTGTGCAATTTTGCACCCTCAGACAGGGAATGTGCAAAAGTGATGCATGCCCAGGAACTTGGCTCCAAACTGATACCCACCCACGAGTGTCTGTGCGTGGCTAATAGGGCCTGCCTTCTGGGTCTATGCAGAGGCAGCAGCCAAAGGATTGAGATCAAACCTCACAGAATGCCACACGGGCTGAAGAAACAAACCTTTTCATATTTTGCAGAGGAGGGAAGGAAAGAGATGAGGTACTAACTTGGGTTGGCAAAGGGGAAGGTGTGTCCAGGGTTGGGAAAACCTAAATATTAATAATTTGGGTTCAAGAGAGATCCATCTGAAAATGAATCCGCATAGAATACAGAAATTTTTGTATTACCGGAATGACGTGGGGAGTCAGGAGAAACCAGAAACTAGATAGAATGGAGGAATTGAAGTGCCATTTTAAGTCGCTTGTGCAATCAACAATTTTTCTCTTCCCTCTTCCTGTATCCTGCTAAAAAAAGAACAAATCCTCCCACTAGAGTTGGGCAGATTCCTACCCACCTGTCCCTGCTGAGGGAAACCCGGAAATCCAGAAATTTTTATTGCAGCTGTCCACAAAATGAGATGCAGTCTGATTGGATTTGTTCTAGTTTTCCTTTAGCAATGAGTTGATTAAAAATAAAAGCTCACCGTATTTTAAGTGAGATTTTGTTGTGCTAATAGTCCTTTCTACCTAGAAGCGGCACATCTGTAAGTTTATAAAATAAATAAAAAGGAAAGGAGACTCACTGGTGGGTACCAGACACCACTGTTTGGTGACCCCAGCTGTCCTGTGAGCCTTTGATAAACTGAGGGTCACCTGTTCACCCTAACTACTCCAAACCTATTAGACAGTGCAGAATTATTCATAATAACCAAAATGTAAAAATAACCCAAAGGTCCATCAACTCATGAATGAATAAACCAAAACGTGGTATAGGCGCCCTGCAGAACATACTATATTCAGCCACAAAAAGAAATAAAGTACTGCTATGCATGCTATGGATGAACCTTGAAAACATTATGGTAAGTGAAAGAAACCAAATACAAAAGACCACATATGGTATGATTCCATTTACATGAAGTGTTCAGGAGAGGCAAATCCATAGACACGGAAAGTAGGAATCAAGAGGGACTGGTAATGAATTTGGAGCTCTTCTTAGGGTTATGAAATTGTTTTGGGATTAGTGGAATTAGATGGTTGCACATCCTTGTGAATATACTAAAACCACTAGATTGTGTACTTTAAAAGGTTGAATTTTGTGGTATGTGAATTATATCTCAACTCTTAAAAAAAAAGCTATTAGAGTAGCGAAAAATTGTCTTTTGGGAGACTGGGTATGAACAGAGCCACTGTGAGAACACCGTTGCATTGACCTATCCGCAGGCCACTCAGAGAGCCCCTGGGCAACAAGCATAGCAAGGAAGAGAGTGTTCAAAGTTTCTTTCTGATTCAGGCCACAAGGCATTCATTAATTCGTCAAAAATAACCCTTGAACAACCAACTGTATACCAGACTATTTGGTAAGACTTGAGAAGACAGACCTAAGGCCTTTTTAATCTAGTGGTTGGCAGGGGGTAAGGTATATGTGTTGTGGGGAAAGGGTAAATAAACAAGTAGGCCGTTACCTGGGTCAGTATTTCCAAATTTCTAGTCGACATTTTGACTCACATATGACAACATTTTCTTAAACCATAATGGAAAGCAAGGGTTTCCAAGGGAATTTTCCCAAGCCACAACACTTTAGCCAGGAGTAAGCCAACACAGTCAAAAGTACAGTGTGGTTCCTAATCTGTCTTCTGTTGAGTATTCTGAACTTTTTATTCCTTAACTGGCTGTTTGGTATAATATGGATTTTAAACCAAGCAGGCAGGCACACAGAAAGGTGGATCGACCAGGAGGCATAAGCCAAGTATAAGGAGAGGCATTGGTGCCTAACATTAAAATCCAGCTTCCCTCTCTGAGTGGCAGCCCAAGAAGCTATATATGCAGATCAATAGTTAAGTGGGAAGCAAATATCATGCTATTGATGGCTGGACAAGGCAATTCCCTCAGTTCTCCCTCTACCCCGTCATTCTGAGGCATGTTTCTTCAAAGCAGTATCTGTCTGCATTGTCTCCATTTCTTCACTTCACTTTTGTTTACACTTGGATCAAGTGTCTTCCCCATCACTCCCCCAGCCTGTATCTGGCTGATGGTGCTGGAAACACATAAGTCCTGATGGACACCTCTCACCTGCATTGCTCAATTCATGCAATTCTTGTAGTGAGGTCTGTAATCTCATTTTTTCAGTCTCAAATACATCTCCATTTGTGTCACTTGAATGTAAGCCATCATTGTCTTATCCTGGATGACCTCACAGACCTCATAACTGGCCTGCTCCCATCCACACTTGCCCCACATCATCAATCAAACAATTAAATCTACTTTCACTGGTCCCTTTGTTAAAACTCTTCATGTGGTGCCCGATGTTCTTAGAATAAAGACTAGAATCCTTTACTGAGGACCCTGCTTCAAATGTGAGTGGGAACAGAGTGGACAGCAAGTATCTCTGAGATGTCGAGACAATCCACATCTCCTCCCCATTCCACGGTGAGGCTTATATTGTTAGAGTGGGAAGACATGTGTATGTTTGAGGGAGGTACATTCTGAAGTTAACATAAAAAATGAGTGTGTCAGACACAAAGACATATGTTTGCCAACTTCTCTTTCAATGCCCTCTTCCTGGGCACCCATGAAGACTACATTTCCCAGGCTCCCTTAGTGTAGGTCAGGGTCGTATGACTCAATCCAGCCAAAGAAGCAAGGACAGAGGTGATACAAGCCAATGGTTCTTCCCACACGTAGGAATCACCTAGGAGAGTTTAAAACATAGTGATGCATCATCTCAGCCCCAGAAACTCTCATTTAATTGGTGTGGAGTACAGCCAGGGCACTAACATTGTTAAAAGCTTCCCTGATGATTCTAAGGTGTGACAGAGCTTGAGAGCTGATGTAAACCATTCCTGGGCCTGGCCCTTGAAAATATTCTGCCTTCTGTGCCTTTCTATGGTGACATTAGAGTCCAGTCAATCCAGATATTGGAAACTGACAGACTGGGAATCTGAGTGCTTTGTGAATCTATATTGGACATGTAACCTAAACAAGAAATACATCTTTATTAATTTTAAAATTAATTTGTCATCACAGCATAGTTTCTCCTATTCTGTCTAAAGTAGTGAAAATCATGTAAAGATAAAATTGCCTTTAGCATGCCTTTAGGAATTGTCCTCAGTGGAGTGACCAGTGCAGCCCATTTTTCCTCCAGCACCGAAACAGATCACTGTTTCTTCATAAAGAAAATAAATGGAATTGCCAACTTGCATTTTAAATATATGGTGCATGAATATATGATTTATAAATACCAAAATCACAATAAGATTCTCATAGTAAAAGAAGCAGGCAGGAATTGCAACCTGCTAAAAGAACAATAAATTCATATTGCCCATCTCACATTCATTACAGGGCAGTGGTTCTCAACTGGATTATGTTACTTAGAAGTGGAGTTTTTAAAATATGCTCATGGCCACAGCATTACAGGTCATGTGATGGCACACTGATGTTACAACTACCTCCACAAGTTCTGATTCACGGAGATGAGAATGAAAATCCTTCACGCCATTAACCAAGTGTAACCAAGTGTTTCTAAATCTTCATATGGATGTTTACCAAATTTGTTTACGATAGCTTGTCTTTCCAAAGAGCTTAGGATTTTGTTCTTCATTTACCTTTCACATTCCTCCTTGTCGTGTTGTTAAATGTTGAACAAACACAAAATTTAGAGAGAATGGATGACTCTCAAAAACATTTCTTTTAATAAAGGAGGCAGATACAAAAATTACCTACCATATAACTTCATTTTCATGAAGTTCAAGAACAGGCCAATTGATCTAGAATGACAGTAATCAGAACAGTGATAGTCTATTGGGTGAAGTAGAAACTGACTGAAAAGGGACTGACAGAACTTTTTGGGTGATGGAAATGTTCTTCATCTTGATCAGACTGGAGGTCACATAGGTGTATACATAAATACATATGTATATCATATATTCATTAATAGTGAATTGTACACTTAAAATCTATATATTTCACGGTATATACATGTTAGGTTAGTAAATCAAATAAAAGAAAATTTAAAATAAAGAATATGGTGAAGGTTATGTTCTCCTCAAGCCCAGTGACCTTCACTGGCTGCTCATCAGTTTTTTCCTGTTAAATCCTGAGGGCTGATGATACCCTGTGGTCCATGATCAATGCATGTCACCTTGAACGGCTTTCACAGGCCTGGTAATTTACATGCAACAGTCAATCCTAGGTCATCAGGAAAAGAAACAAACTGAGAACAGGCTCCTTCTGGATGCCATTCCCTGCTGAATCACTAAAAGAAAACTATGAGCAAGTCTGGAAATAAACGAAATGGAGGCCAACCCTGAGAAGATTTGCTGAAAAGGTTCTTAAGGAAGAACCTCCAAAAAGCTGGAGGCTAAGATAGAATAGAGTTACTTTCTTACAGGGGTGGAGGAAGAGGAGGCTGGGTCAGCTCTGCTCATCGAAGAACACAAGCAATGATGTTGACGCTTTCGTAAGAAAAAGCCTCCTCCACCCCCTAAAAGTTACCCATGCTGGTTAAATATTACCAGTGGAGGGTTTGTTTGAGGAAAATCTATAATTCTTAGGGTTGGAAGAGGAGAAGGACATTTAAGCTGTTTGCCTGTTCTATTAGCCATTCACACCTTAATGGAAAATATGTCAATCAATCAATTAACTTTTATCACTGCCTTGAATCAGTCTCATTCAGCTCACTCATCACCTTTAACTAAAATAAGGACTGACTTTCTACTTAGTCCTTAATGCAGACCCTTCCTCTAAAAAAAACTACTATAGACGGACAGGTAAATATGGTGATCTGTCTGCTGACTGTCTTCCTACAAGTTTATTCTAGTTTCTCCCAATGACTATGGGCATGGTATTACTGTGATAAAAAGAAAATGCTGTTAAGATGCCAAATTAACATATTTTGGCCGGTATTGTTTGTGGATGTTGATGCTGCTTTTATTATTAGAATGTCTTTTATTGTTATATTAAATAATAGCTAGTTTTTCAAGACATATAAGACAGTCATTGGCTTTCTTAAACTAATTTTTTATCTGGTCATTTTTACATTAAATACTAATACATTTTTAGTTTTTTTTAATAGAAAATAGTGTCTTCCAAAAACCACCATCATTTACCTCCTTTAATTCAATAGTCTATTTCCTATCTCATCTCCTTGTCTAGAATGTGTCAAATAAAATACTTTGAACCTTATTTTTGTATTATTGCCCCAATTAAATAGGAATGTCACTATTAAACGTCCCATTGGCTTTGACTCAGCAATTAAAAATATATATATATTTAAAGAATATTCACATATATGTGTGTGTATGTGTGTGTGTGTATATGTGTGTGTATATATATATGTTTTATTTTTGTTACAAGACCATGGCAGGCTGATAATGGTTGCCAAAAGTATGTCCATATCCTAATCCTTGGAACCTATATGTTACCCTTTATGCTAAAGTTTTTGCAGGTGTGATTAAATCAAGGATTTTGAGATAAGGGGATTATCCTGGATTATCCTGATGAGTGCTAACTGCCATCACAAGTATCTTTATAAAAGACAGGCAGAGGGAGATTAGACAGATAAGAGAGGAGACGGTGATAAGAGGACAGAGGCAGGGATTGAAGTGATGCAGCCACAAGCCAAGGAAAGCCAACAGCCACAGCAAGCTGGAAGAGGCAAGGATGGATTATTTCCCCAAGCCTCCAGAGGAAGCACGGACCTGCTAAAACCTTGGCTTCAGGCTTCTAGCCTCCAGAACTGTGAGAGGAAAAATGTCTGTTGTTTTACACTGCCACAATTGTGGCACTTTGTTACAGCAGCTGGGAAACTAATATTGAGATTAAAATTGCAATATTTTTTCTGATTATAGAAGTAATAGATGTACACTGCAATTGATTTGAGGGATACCACATGATCCTGTCACCAAGAAAGAACAATTGTTAACCCTGAAAATCGTGTTAAACGTTCTTCTTATTTTTAGGAATACATAGGAGTATTTTTATCCTCTTAATGTTATTAAAAGCTGTGAACTCTAATCTGAAGTAGTTATTAATCCTTTAGGGGAATAATTATGATGTCTCCCATACGTACTCTAGGGGTGAGAGGGTGAGATGTTTAAAGGTAACCCAAGATTGGCGTTGTTAGAAAAAGAATCTTGGAGTTGTAATGTGCTGTATTTATAGCATTTCTAGTATTAATGTTGCCCTTGCCTTCCTAATAAACCATATTTGGTAATGGAATATTATACTTTTAATACACAATTACACTGAGTCATATTAAAGATAGTTGCAGCAATAGTCACAAATGATATTGGCCCACACATTACAGTCTCCATTTGTGATACCTTTGTCATGGCTAGGTTATTTCAAAGATTATTTTAATATTTTGGAGGTAATAATAGTAGGCAATACATATCAAGAAGTCTTTTACTATGTTTCAAGCACTGTGTTAAGAGCATGCCACTCTGCGTTGACTTCAATGCTTACAATAATCTTATAAATTCAATTGTTATATCCATTTCAAAGATTGAGAAGTACCTCAGCAGACTAGAATTCAACTCTGACAAGATTTCTGGATTGTTTTATTGTGTTTGGAACATACCATGAGTTCAGCTAGTAATGTGTTTCGAGGCTTGTCTATATAAGAGCAAGTCTTAACAATCATGAAAAAGTCATTAAAATACCATTATCCCAATGCCCAGTATCTGGGGAAGGATAGGGAATGAGCTTACACTCCTTTAGATGCTGGGCAACAGAACTCAATTTCTCACCTGTGGGTAGAGGGGAAAAAAGGGAATCACTGGTATTCAAAATGTCTCAGCAAAAGGAGAGACTGAGGATGAGGCATACATTGATCAGCTGGTCTTCTTTGTTACAAACTCTTGCTCTCTACAGTCCAGTCAACAAACAAGAGTCAAAATGGTATTTTAAAAATATGAGTCCAATAGATCATGCTCGCCTAGGCTGAAAACTTCCTCATCTCATAATCAAATGCACAACTATCCTGTGGCTTACACGCAGCTATGTCATCTGCTTACCTTTCTAATTTCACACGATAATATCTCTCACTCACACCAGAGACTCCAGGCACACAGTTCTCATTCTGCTTCAATGGGCCAAGTGAGTTCCTGCCTCAAGGTCTTTGCTCTTGCTGTCCCCTCCACCAGGAGCATTCTTTCCCAGCTTTTCACAAAGCTGCTTCTCCCCATACAGGGCTTGAATCAAATATTACCTATTCAGAGAGCCTCTTCTGATCATGCCATTAAGCCCCCTCTCAGTCTCCCTGGTATATCTATTCTCTCTTTCTCTCTCTCTCTCTCTCTCTCTCTCTCTCTCTCTCTCTCTCTCTCTCTCTCTCTCTTTCTCTCTCCCTCCCTCCCCACATGCAGGCACTCACTGATATTCTCATCACATCAACATGCTTTATATTCTCCATAACCCTTGTCACTATCTCCAATTATCTTATTTATCCATTTATGTACTCATCTACTCTGAATTATCCTGTTTACAGATATATCTTCAGTAAATATGTACCTGGCACATAGTATGAACTTAATAAATATTTGTTGAACGAATAAATAGCTTTCTGAAATGTATAACAGTTTCAGAGATCTGATGAGAAACTTGATAAAAGGGGATAATAAATACAACCCCTAACTATAATAAAATTCCTAAATGTAAGCCATGAAATTAATACCGGGAAGGGGGGAACAGGAGGTACAGGGGAGGTGGTGTGGAAAATTTCTGCAGGACAGCCAACTAGATAAAGCAAGCAAGGTCAGACTGTGCTCTTGCTCTTTCTTCCAAATATTTCTTTGCCTCTAGGGGCTGGTCAAAGTTAAGAATGGTGAACTTAGGAAAAGAGATCTGTTATTTTAATCTGAAGAAGCAGAAACGGAAGGTCAAATAATTTGACCAAAAAAATTGATATGAGACAATCAGATTAAAACATGTGTTTTATGTTTTAAGATGTATTTGGTCACTAATAAGATCTATTCTCTTCTTTCATTGGCAAGAGTAGAGAATGGTAAGAATAGTAGAAATCAAATAAAGAACCCTCCTATGGAGAACTAAGCTTCCATCCTCATCCATATCATGTCTTCCAGATTGGTTTCCTCTGGCTTAGTTTAAACCCCTTGGAGTTGAATTTAAATTGGTATCTGAGTCCAAGAATGACTACTCTAGAGCTGGGTTGCTGCTTGAGGTGGCTTGGCTGTTAGAAGGCCCATCTCTGCCCACTTTTAAATAATGCTTGAAACAGTTCCTTTTTCAGACATAATTTCTTTCTTAATCACTTTCAGATCCTGCAGGGGAACTTTAGAAAGAGACATCTTTAGTTTGACTTTGAAGTATGTTGTTTGTTTTTGGCTAACTGCAAATTAGCAGACATTTTAATTGTTGATGTTTGTTATTATGGTTGTGTTTGGTGGTCTGTGCAGTTGCTTGGCAGAGTGAGAATGAATGCTGTGAATAAAACTCGGGTCGTTCAATGGATTTGAGGAGTGGGTCCCCCAGCAGCAGTGTGGGTGCTATTCATATCTTCAGCTCAGTTTCAACCATACTTTGTCCTGGAAAACCCAAAACATATTTGGCCCTGGGCACTTTTTCCCTTGATTTTTAATCTTGAGAGCAATTTAAAGGAAATTTAATCCATATGTTTCTGATTCATTTGAATCGCAAAAACGTTGGGTTTGAGAGTTATTTGATGTCCAAATGCCTTTTGAGACGTTTTAATAAACTTTCCAAGTCTTATTGCTTTAAAAACACATACTCACGTTTTGCCAAGGGTGAATGAATTCAGGCTCCAAAAGATTTGGATTGAATTTGAAATTCTGAACTTGTACATTATGACCATGTTACGATAAAGTCTGTGTCTACTCAATACCCAAGCAGCCCAATAGAAAGGCAAACTACTAGGTTGTCATCCAGATGTTGCATAACTTCTAATGCATGGTGAAACATCAGCGAAACATCCGGATGGTTTACTGACTTTTCCCCTCTTTGTTCAGATGTTTGCTGTTACAGCATTAAGGACGTGGGTAGCAGCTGTCAATCCTGGCACACTATGAAAAGTTTGTTTTAAAAGAGTCTCTATATACATATGAGGATCACAATGTTCATGGGATGGGGTGGGGGTAAGGAATGAACTTGCTTTTCTTTTTAAAATTGGGCTAAGTGACAAGACTTGGAGGGCTGAGAAAACAGACTATCCAAATGTGTTTGAGCATTTCTCAAGGGGAGTGGGGGAAACAGATGAATGGTTTAGTCACATGTTTGCTACATTTTTCTAACTGAAAGGAATAAGTGGGTAAAAGGCAAAACCAATAAGAAAAAAGGTCTTTGTGATCCTTTCTCTTAATAGATAAAAGATCTAGAAGTGCCATATTCAAAATAAAGGCAATTTCAGGTCTTTCATGAGATAAAGAAGTAAAATTAACAACAATTAACTTCTGTATAGGCATTTCAAGAGATAAGGATAAATAATAATAATTCAAGTAATGATATTAATAACTAATCTTAAACAGATCTTTGATAGTCTATATATTATTTAATTACAATAATAATTACTAATACCTAATTTATGTGACCATTTTTTATAAGACACATACTGTTCTAAGAGTTTTTTAGACATTTACATTTAATCATCTCAACAATCTATGATGTGGGTATTATTATTTCCTTAAGCAGGACCTTTGATTTAGTGGTTATGGAAAACAAACAAAAAGCTATACTCTCAAATAATGCAGATAGATCAATGGTCCTCAACCAGGGATGATCTTGTATTCAAGGGAATATTTAGTAATGTATGGAGACATTTTGATTGTCACAGCTGGAGTTAGGGAGGAAAGCTACTAGCATCTAATGAGTAAAGGCCAGGGATGCTGCTAAACACTCTACAATGCCCAAGATCAACCCCCACACCCCCCCCCAAAAAAAAGAATTAACCAACCCCAAGTGTCATTAGTGCTGAGGTTGATGACATACTCCAAGATAGACAAAAGAACTGCAAAAGCTTTGACACTCAAGTTTTAGGCTCTTTGTCACTGACTTCAAGCAGATTGGAATGGCAAAGCTTTTCAACACCTGGAACACCGCATGTTAGATAAAGTAAAACTGCACTTAAGCAATGGTTTCAAACTTGAGTACACATAAGAACCAACTAAAGCAATGGTTAAAACAAGAATTGTTGGACCCCACCCCCAGAACACCTGATTCAGAAAGTCTGGGATGGGACCTGATATTTGTATTTCTAATGGGTGCCCAGATGATGTTGATGCTGCTGATGCATGGACCACACTTTAAGAACCACTGCCTTAGATCATAAAGGCTGGTATATAATCCTGAACCCCAGAAAAGAATGTGCCAAACCACTACAGCTGCCCCCAACAAGCGGTTCTGCCCTGGCAAACCTGAAGCATGAAGAAGCATAAAAGAATATGTGTTATTTGCAAGCACTTCACTCTGCCCTAAAAAGGAGAAGAAATAGGCTGAGCTATGAATACCTAGGTCCTGTTTCCAAATTTATCAATAAGAAAGGCTATCTGTCTCCCATGAGGAGGAGAGGAGCTTGTTAAAAGGCACTGAAAGGGAAGAGAACAGACCAGTTAGATCCACCGCATGGAATGAGACTTCATTACTGGGTAAAACCTGGTGCCCCCAAACAAGGCGACTCTCTCTTTAGTAATTAAAAAGGTCCTTCCTGAACACATGACTTGAAGTAGGTCCTCTCATCCTCCCTAAGCTAATCTCCAGCAACTCACACAGTTTAATCTTCTTTAAAGTATTTCCTGTTATCTGAAATTATTTGATGTTTTAATGTCTGCTCCCTTCCATCCCACATAGAATGTAATATTCGTGAAGATATGGACTTCATATCTCTTACTGTGGTATCCCCAGCACTTAGAAGAGTATCTGGCACAGAATAGGCATTCTAGAGGTATTAATTTATTGAAGGAATGATGGCAAAAACTTGTGGTTTCTTCTTCTTCTTCTTCTTCTTCTTTTTTTTTTATTTGAGACAGAGACTCACTTTGTCACCCAGGCTGGAGTTTCCTACACCATTTTCTTCCTAGCCCCACCAGCTAGGTGCGATCTTGGCTCACTGTAACCTCCACCTTCCGGATTCAAGGTATTCTCCTGCCTCAGTCTCCCAAGTAGGTGGAACTACAGGCGCGTGCCACCACACTAATTTTTTGTAGAGATAGGGTTTCACCGTGTCAGCCAGGATGGTCTCAAACTCCTGACCTCGTGATCCACCCCCTTGGCCTCCCAAACTGCTGGGATTACAGGTGTGGGGATTTCTTCTTTTATCACAAGAAAGTTTTTCCCTCTCCATGCTCCATCTCTTTCTCTCTCTCCTGATGACTTGTGTCCTCTCTTCACCTCCCTCTTACCCCCATGGTCCTTTCCATCCCTTTTCTCCCCATAGGATCCTCACAGGCTGAGACCCACGTGCTTCTCTGAGTGGTCAGAAAACTATAAACGCTAAGTACCCAGGAAGCCCAGGGTGACCTTGGAAATTTCTTTGAAGCCCCCATGGCACATTTCCAGGGAACATCATAAAATCAGCCTGGAAAAAAAAAAAAGCCTACACAGTAGCCCAGAGCACTCAGAAGTTACAACAATCACAGGAACAACAACCACAACAATAATATCAAAACCAACAACAATAGCAGCTGACAATTACGGGTCCTTACATCTCATCTGGTCCCCACAAGAACCCATTGGGTTAACTACAATTATTTTCCTTACTATTCAGAGAAAGAAACTGAGGCTCAGACAGGTTTGGGAGCTCTCCCAAAAATAGCCCACGGGTGCATGGAAAACTTGGGTTTTGAATTCAGGCTTCTGCTTCCAACGTCTGTGATTTTAGCCAAAACAGCAGATCAATAAATAGTTGCTGATTGATTGACTGATTGATTCAAGAAGAATTCCAGGTTGAGGGTTGTCACCATCTGTCCTCATCTGTTATTAGGTTGCCATGTGAAATGAAGATTATTTGTCTTTCTGGAGCCAGTTCTTGTCATTGATCTCTCAGTAAAACTCCTGTCTAACCCATCATATTAATGTTATTTTTGCTACTAAAATTTTGCAAGTAACAGAGAAGTACTTGATTCCAATTACACCACTGAAAAAGAGGCCATCTCCATAGAAGACTATGAATTCCACAGCTTTCAGATGCCTAAATGAAATTTCCAATGTAAGAAAAAAAGACAACTAAATTCAGCCCTGCAGACATCTTTGTCCATGTAGCTTCCCAGGGAACCAGAAAGCAATAGGACCATGTGAGTTGGAAAGTTAACTTTGCTCCTGGTCATTTGATTTAGATTTTCCAGGAGATCTATAACCTGATGGCCTAGGTTACTGGATTATGGCACAGAGGAATTGGCAAGATTGACCTTCAGATAAGAGCAAGAGGGAAGCCCAATGTAGTATGGACCTCAACTTTTGTCTTTATTGGATACTTGGTCTGACATGATTTGAATGGAGAAGGTAGTCTGTGTTAAACATACAAAGAGCATAAATTTTGGAAGAGCCAACAACCTAACCCCTCCTTGTCCTATCCACTTCCTGGTCGTCTCTTCTCCATAGATCTTCCCTGACCTATGGCTATTCTCCCTCTTCCATGGGTTCTCACTGTAGTATTTGCCCACTTGCTTCCTTTCTTTCATTCATAGCAATCTTTCCTACACCATTTTCTTCCTAGCCCCACAAGCTAGAAAGATCTTGTTAGATAGAGTTTCTGTAACTGGTTTGGTAAAATATTGGTTACAGAGCCTGAATATTCTTAAAGATTATGCTGTCGCTATTCTGTTTTGTTTCCTCACCACTGTTCTACCACCTGCTCCTGGATGATCTCATCCATTCTTAATATTTTAACATTCACTGAGTTCCTGAGAATGTCCAGATCCCAGTCTCCAGATCTCTGTGGTGAGCTGCAGATGCCAAAACAAGCCAACTGGTGCCTCAAATGCACTGCACGCGCACCATCATGTCACATTCTGCCAACCTCCCCTCTCATGTTGCTCCTCCTCCTTTGTTCTCGAAATCAGCCAATGAAACCAATGTTTATCTAGTCAATCTAGTCATTTGAGCCAAAATCTGGGAATCACCCTCATTTTCCCTTTCACTGAATCTCAGCTTCAATCAGTCACCTCACCCTGCTGGCTTTTCCACAACACCCCTCAACCTCCCTCCTCTCCTCCATCCTTATCATCATTACCTCAGAGGAGACCATCCCTAGACCACTACATTTCTCTCCAAACTGGACTGCTCTTTCCTCCTCACATCTATCCTCAAAGTGGTTATCAGAGCATTTAACTTAAAATAATCCTTACCTTGATATTTGACTGTCTAAAAACTTTCAATGATTTCTTATTTTTTCTAACACAAATTACAAGCTTCTTAACATGTTGCACAATGATGTCTATAATCACAAAGCTTCTAACTCCTTGACCTCTTGCTGAAGGTTCTCCCAGTTCTCATGTTCCAGCAATACTGAACTTCCCAGTTTTCTGGATACTTTATAGTATTCATACATCAGTGTCTTTGTTTATGCTCATTTCTTAACCAGGAACATACTTCTCTTTTTTCCTTTGATTGCCCTCATAACTCTCAGGATTCAGATTTCGAATCAACCCTTTCTAGAAGCTTCTTTAGGTGCTTTCCCACCAGTTGAGTTAAATGACCCTCTTTTGGTTTCTTGTTATAGTCTATGCTTTTCTAAATCCCAGGATTTACCACATGGTATAGTAATTTACTGTCTATTTATTATTTCCATAATATAATGAACTTCTACAAAGAAAGGAATGTGGATTTATTTATAGATTCTCAAGCCTGGCACAATTGCCTCATGGTCAAGAGCATAAATTTTGGAACCAGAAAAACAAGGATTTGAAACCTGGTTTTGCTGCTAACTAACTGCTTTGATGATGGACTTTGCATCTTCATCTTTAGCCTTCTGATTTCCCTTCTTCAAAGTAGAAAATATGAACAGTACTTAGCTTAGTGTGTTATTATAAGGATTCAATGAGAAATGCATGTGATATAATTTTCACAGTCCCTGGCACATGGTAAATATCAGCTATTAAATATTTAATAAATGATTCATATGATTGTGATAAACATTTTGAACTAAACTTTGGATGGGTCTATTTAAAGGAGTAATGTCTTTCATGAGAGACAAATTTTGCACACCCACTGGAAACCCCAGTCATGTCCTAATGGGCAACCATGAGTCCGTGTGCACACTGAGCCTCTTATCCTCCTGGGAGAAATGATACAAAGAATTAGGCATCATTCAGGTCTCTGATCCAATGTGGTCTCTGCAAAGAGGCTCCCTGACTCCCCCATCTAAAATTGCAACCCTTGGGATTTGCACTCTTTCCTCAGTTTTGTTTTTTCTTCATTTACTTATCACCACCTGAAATTAGATACTATCCTTAATTACTAACTTGTAATTGTCTACCTCCCCAGCTAGAATGTCCATAAAAACAAAGGCTCTGTCTCATTCTTGGTGTTTCCTCATAATCCACAAAAAAAATAGTGCCTGGTACACTGCAGGGACTCAGTAATATTTTTGAGTAGATGAATACACCAATATTTGTTCAACTTTTTAGTTTCAGGACTGTTTACATCTTTTAAAAAGTATTGAATACTCAAAGAAGCTTGCATTTATGTGAGTTATAGCTATTGATATGTACCATATTAAAAATTAGAACTGATAAATGCTTTAAACCCAAGAATATTCATTTACACATCCCTTTCACCACTAGAACAATGACTTCATGACATGTGAGCTAACCTTTGGAAACTCCACTACGTGCTTGTGAAAGTAAGAACAGGAAAATTAACACACTAATCTCCTCAAGAAATTAGTTTTGACTGCACAGACTCCTGAAGGGGTCTGGACCACACTTTGAGAACTGATAGAATAAGTAAGCAGTCTAGAAAAGGATAAAACTTGATCAACTTGATCAAAACAGTTCTGGGGATCCTCCGGTCATTGCCTGCAGGAAGAGCTACTTTTAAATTGAGCACCCAGAGGCTGCAGCTCTGAGCAATGTTCAAGATTGCCACAGCATAGAAAATGAAGATTTGTTTTGAGGCAGAATATGAAGGAATCCGTACATCAGTGTAGCAAGAAGAGCCAGGCCAACCAAGGCAGGTTTAACATGTGCATGATGGAAGATTAGCAGACACAGGTAGTGTCTTCAGTGAGAGGACAACGTGGGGTGAGGGAGGGGAAGCAGGGATGGGGATGAGAGAAGGAAGCTGAAGCTGGAGAAATTCAGTGACCACCAAGGGGAGCACCTGAGGTAACCACCATATCTTCAGGAAAACAGAGCGGCCATAGATAGGGGAAAGGGTCTCTGGTGATCACAATGGGGTAGGCTAAGAACCAAACCACTTACCCACTGCATTTTGTATTGCTACTGGACATTCTGGAAAGGTGGCTGCTCAGTCTTTCTCTCTACATTTCTATTGGGGTGACTCAAAACAACTGAACTGGCCAAAGTATGAAATCCAGAGGCAAACCTGAGCATATCTAGGATGTGAGGTTCTGTGGAGGAGACAGTGGACTAGGGAGAGAGGGCAGAATTGAGGTTAAGGAGGACAGAGCACAAACCCACCAGAATAAGAGCCGCAGTGTCATCACCACATGTATGGATGCGGAGGCATCCACACCTGTGAGAAGGCAAAGAAACCTCCATCCTTTTTAAAGAGACTCAGTAGCTTAAGACAGGGGACCAGGCTGACAAATGGGAACAGATGGCTCCTGTTGAGGCCCAAAAATTGGGATAAGCAGGAAGAAAAAAACAAAAAAAAACACCAAAAAACAAAAACAACAACAAAAAAAAACTTTGATAGAAAAGTAACATTCCCTCTCAAAGAGATGTGATTGAGGCAAGAAACAGGCTTTCTGGAAGAAAATTGTTTCCAAAATTTAAAAATTTAATAGAAAATTTGAAAAAGTGAAGAGTCACTCCTGAGAGTTAGTGATGGAAAGACCAATTAGAAGAAACATCTTACAAATCAGTACAAACATAAATGCATAAGAATTTAAGTTTTAAAAGGAGATTCAAGGATGAGCTGATAAGGGACTTAAAGAATGAATTCAGGAGACTTCAGTAATTACTAGGAGAGCCAAAAGAAGAAAGGAAAATGAATGAGAGAAAAGTAATAATCAAATAGTAGAAGAAAACTGTGAATTAGAGCACAGGCTGGTTTGGTCTTCAGATTGAAAGGGTTCACTGAGCCCCAGGCAGAACTAATGAAAAAAGATATACACCCTCGGTATCTTGTGAAATTTCCAAGCTTCAAAGATAAAGAGAGATCCTTACAAGTTTTCAGAAAGAAAACAAGATTTTTAAACGATTTTTTACCCATAGCCCTCAGGCTGGACTAGCTTGGGAGAGCAAATGTTAATCATTTAACTAGTTGTAACCAGAGTTGGCAGAGAACATGGCTAAAGTATCAGACAAATAAAATTTAGGAAAGCAAAAGAAGCAGAAGGCTGCACAGGAACAGGCCTTTGCAGCAGAGTTCACCTACTCTTATAAAAGAGCAAGCACTAGGATCATTGGGCAGCTTTTCTAAGATAGTGTGTGCCCTTGGGGTCATGATTTCCCATGTGGGGATCATTGCTTGATAAGCCATAGTTACTTATGGGAGCATTTTCATGCATGCATATTTTTATTCATTTATTCATTCCACTTGTGTTCACTGAGTAGCTACTATGTCCCAGGCAATGGGGAATAGACTCTGGGGATGGAACTGTGAACAAGACAGACCAGGTCCCTGCCTTTATGGAGTTTATATTCTAGTAGAAGAGACAAATAAGCAAATAAATACATTAGCAGACAAGACCATTAAAGGCTGACGTCAATATCAATAGTATCTAGGAAGTAAACAGTGATGTTAAATAACAAACACAGGGCTATCGATATAGAACAAGAAAGCCAGAGAAGGGGCAGCATTAGCAGAGTCTAAAGGACAGGAATAAATCAAGGAACGGAAGAGCAAAGGTCGAAGTTCTCCAAGCAAGAAAGAACAGCAAGAGAAAAAACAAGGAAGGTTTTAGTGCATGTAAGAACATAAAGAAGACGCTTGTGGTTAGACAGCAAGGAGTAGGGTGGATGAAGATGAAGACAGTGGACAGTGACAAGATGCCCTAGTGAGCAGGAGGGAGTCAAGATCTAGGCCACAGAGGGTCAGCAACTTGTGGGCCTGGATCTTAATGGCCGGCAAAGAGTGTCTGTCCTCCTCCAGGCTCCATCCTGAATCAGGTCCAGGACTCGGGGTGGGAAACTGGAGTGGGAGTGGAGGCTGCCTGTGGTGGCTGTCACACCTGGTGGGCTGGGGAAGCTGTCATTACAGAGCATTAGCATAAGAAAGGGAGGCTCCCTGTGTTTGGGCTTGTCACCCTGCAGTGACAGAGTGCACAAATGTGGGCAGGCATGGAGAACAGAGGCCATCAGCATCTGCATTGACAATGTTGGGTACCACAGCTGTCACTGCTGGGGCTGGCCCGCCCCCCACTACCCACGCTGCCATTAGAAACTGCAGCTACTCGCCCACTGCTTTTATTTCTACACAATGTGTCAATTGTTACTTGGCAGGTCTTTGCTGAGAGACAGGGGCGGGGCACACCTGCTCACTGGGGCAGAAGAGTATGCAGGCATCCCCCTCTCTCCTTCCCAGGATCTGGAGGTTTCTCCACCTGCTCCCCAGGAGGCTCAGCCCTGTGTGCCATGAGCTTAGATCCACAAGGAGAAAGTTCCTTGACCTCAGCTCCCACTTCCTGGTTTACCTACTGAGACTAAAACACAGAGGCAAATAAATACAAATTAAATGGGACCAAAGATGATTCAAGAAATGAGTTTGCTTATAAAAGAAACGTTAAATGACTCAAAAAATCAGGTTGTGTTTTGTTTGTTTATGTCAAGGTTTCCCTTTGCGTCTAGCAAAAAAAGAAGAATACTATTATAGGGAAGAAATTGGACAAGGATGTCTCACACTATGTGAATCTGGAAAAGGATAAAACAGAAATGAATATAGATGGAGAGAGCCAATATTTACTGAGAATTGACTACAACCAACAATAGCAACAGTAGCAAACAGACTACAAGTTGAGCATCCCAAATCCAATAATCTGAAATCCAAAATGCTCCTAACTCCAAAGCTTTTTGAAAGCCCACATGATACTCAAAGGAAGTGATCATTGGAGCATAAGTATTAATATCATGCAGATATTCCAAAACCTGACAAAAATATGAAATGTGAAACCCTTCTGGTCCCAAGCATTTCAGATAAGAGTTATTCAACCCCCACTGGAGGTCACAGTGAGTGAGTTGCAGAGCAAAGCCATCAACCTAAGTTGTCTGATTCCAAAGCTTTGCTTCCCATTGAATCCTTAGGATGACCCAGAGAGCTAGGAGTTAAGGATTAAGAAATGGATCAAGTGAGATTAAGCAGCTAGTGTTAGGATTCAAACCACACCATTCTCTTTCACTTTTCCTGGCAACCTCTTGATACTTCATTTTGTAACCGCTGCTTAAGGGCCTGGCTTCCCTGTGGCCAGCTTCCCATTTGGATCTTTGATTTTGCTTATGTGTGCTTCTTCCAGTGGTTTGACAATAAGCAGATGTCAGCCTCAGGATGCAAGGTGCAAGTGCAGACAAGAACTGGAACTCCAGTTTAAACCACCATGCATTCATCGATTCTATAAGCCACCCCACTTTTTCTGAGGCTCACACTCATTTCGTTTGCAAGACAAAAGCATTGAGGCATAGAGAGGGGACACACAATTTTGTGCTTGCAAAATTCACAGAGTAGCGGAACTGGAAGCCTCCCTTTGGGATCACACAATGCAATCCCCTCATTTTACAGCTGAGGAAACAGGACCCCGAGGTTAAGTAACTGCTACAAGGTCACACAACCCATTAACGGTAGAACCCAGATGGGAATCCCCAGACCCCAGCTTTGGGCCTGAGGAAGCAAGCCAGCTGAGTGGAAAAACAGATGCAAATGGTTGTGTGTGTGCCTCTGGGATCTGGGTCTGGGTGGCATCCATGGAAACCACCCTTTAAGGCACTGCCTCAAGCTTGTGTCATGCCTTCTGGCTGCAATACCCTGCCCAGTGCTGGCTCATAAAGGGCATTCATTGGGGAGCTACCGCTGTTCAGGTATCCACAGAAGCTCACAGATGTGGGGACTGACTGTAGCGGGCAAAGTCCCAGAAGGTAGCCTTTGGAGTTCCAATTCCTGGAAACTTTAGAGTTCTCAGCAGACCTCCAATAGCCAACAGCTACTCACATTTATTGAAAGTTTGACAATCCAACATATTATGATTTTCCCTAAAGGAGAGGAGGAATGTATGAGCAAATACATTTGTAAAATTAGGTTTAATCAAAGTGGGTTTTTCTTTCTTTACGGTAATTGTAAGACTTCTCAGAGCCTCTAATATATGATTACCATTTTTATTCCTCAGAAGGGAAGAGGGTATGCAGCATCTCCCTAAGTTTTCTGTCCATGGGTCTCCTTTATTTTCTTCCAAAATCTGTTGAAGGCTGTTCTGAGGACCACTTTGAATGGATCTTGAACTATACCAAGAGGGTAGACGTAAGAGCAGACTGGAATTCAGGGGCCTTGTTAGGGGCCCAGTCTCAACCCAGATATACTGGCACTCAGGTTTATATAAAACCAAAAAACAAATAACAAAACAACGAATGTGACACTCAATCTGCTACATTCTGAAGTTCCTGTGGATCTCTTAGATTTGGATGAGCCCTTAAATACTTGGGACTTTTTCTACTTGAGTCTTTGGGTTGGTGACCACAACTGGCTAGAGAATTCTAGGGAAAACAGAAGTAGCTTTGGGTACTTTGCTGCAGCCACTGGTTTCTAAGACAAGAGAATCTACACACCATATCCATAGGACTTGGGGCTACTAATGCTTTGCCTCCTGTAGGAAAGATGGAGACAGAGCAGAGCTCACTGCAAAGGCACCCCTCCCCCCAAAAAAACCACTCTTTCCCTTTTCATTTCCTTTCTTTCTGATTGGGTAGATTCTGTTGCTATCAAGGTAGGGTTGAAAACAAAATCGCAGACTCTGACTAAGGTCACTGCACGAGTCCGGAATTGCAAGAGTTAAATGCCATGTGCCCTCAAGCTAATGTGTAGAGAATAACATTGATCACACTTTATATTAATATGCACAGTTCTCTAGTTGTGCTAATAACACTTATTGGCATGAAGCTACTCAGTGTAGAGATACAAGGAAGTAAACCCACATTCTGAGTCCCATCCTACCCCCAGCAAAAGCATAATTTATTTAAGGAAGAGGTCTCTTAGTAAACACCAACATGCTATTATTTAAACCTTTTGCTTACAGCCTCCTAAGTCCCACAATCGTAGTACTTCTAAGGACAGGTTTGACAAAAGAATCAAGACATCTGGCCAGGCACGATGGTTCACACCTATAATCCCAGCCAGGCATGGTGGCATGTGGCTGTAATCCCAGCTACTCAGGAAGCTGAGGCAGGAGAATTGCTTAAACTGGGGAGGTGGAGGTTGCAGTGAGCCAAGATCTCACTACTCCACTCCAGCCTGGGTGAGAGAGTGAGACTCCATCTCAAAAAAAAAAAAAAAAAAAAAAAAAAAGGAATCAAGAAATCAACACAAACAAGATGGAGGACAACCACACTGCCCATAAAGAGAAGCAGTTTGGGGAAAAAACAGGGGTAGCAGGATAATAAATTCAGCCTTTCATTGTAGCTTTCTATGCATTTAGTTTCTTTTTCTTACCAACCTGGAAGCTCTGGAGGGCAAGGACTGTCTTACTCATTGTGATATTCCCACTGTGCCTGAATAGTGTCTTGCACATGCAAGGCACTCAGTAAATATTTGTTTAATGATGGAACTGAGATCCAAATGAAGACAATCCAAGCAGTGAGTTCCGTTTCACCCAGTGATTAACTCGGCAGTAAGAAGGAGAATGGAATGAGTGCAAAGTATATATCCAATTCACTGGCTCCTAATAATTGGAGTTACCTGGGTACATTGGTATATAGTAAAAAATCCTTAGTTGTTCAGAGCATACAACTGGACAGAACAAGGCAAATACTCACATTTGTTCACCAAGGGACTTATTCTCCAGTCAGATCCTGCTTTCCCCAACACAGTTTAGAAATAGGCACTGAAGACCCTTCTTTAGAAGGCTCTGCTCCGGTCTAGTCCTGATTAGGTTAAAGTGCAAAACTCATCCACTCCTCAACACTGATTCTCATCAGGGAATGGATTGTGGAAGTAAACTTGTAACATATAAGCTTGGTGAAGAGCTACTCTTGTGAGCTGCACATTCTCTCTTTTCCCCTCTAAATCCATTATTTGCTCTTCTTTGCCCTGCTCTGTGCTCTAGGATGTCGACCTTTATGGGCTACACCAATGGGATTATTTTTCTCTCTGACTTTCAGTAGGAGTTGGTCAATGGAGGTCACCAACAGATGAAGGGAGGGTAGGAGAGGAGCGAGGTTGTGATATTTATTCCACCAAGTCCTCTCTGCTGGCCCACTGTTTAGCAGTGGCTGTGTTCCTCTACAGAAAGTAACAATTGCCATCTCTTGACCCTCCTACAACTACAACTATGTCTCTGATTTCCATTAATAACCATTTACCCCTTTGCATTTTCAGCCTAGGGATCACAATGACTCCGACCTATTGCTATCCTCTAGCTGCTTTACCATCATTTTAAGTATCCCCTATCCCTGTTGACGTTCCTATAAATAGTTCTTTAAACTCTCCCTTACTACCCCCATCTGAGTATTCTCTCCATTTCAAATAAGGACACAGACTATACACAGAAGGGCCACAGAATAGTAGCCTTTATTTCTCATTCATCATATATACACAGTCTACATAACTGAGACTATTTTTAGTTATTTAATTTTTCTACTGGAAATAGAATTGTATTATAAACACTAACTTCACCCCCTTCACCCACCAAACTTGGGCCATCTATCTTCTCATTTTGTCATGCAGTCTTAGCATGTGAGGTCTCCATTGCTGATTTCCTGAGACCATGATGCTGTGCTTGGCTGACCTCAACCATCACCCAATACTTAAACTTCTCCTGCAGTGCTTTTCCCACAGGGTTCAAGTTCTTTAGAATTGACATCTTTACACTATTGATCTTACTCTCCATGAACATGTGTCTCTCTCCTGAATTTTCTTCTATGACCTTTAGTAAAGCATTATAATTTTTCCCTAAAGTATTGTACATTGTATTCCTAAGCCACGTATAGTTTTGCTAATATTACAAATAATATGTATTTTTATACATTTTCTAATTGTTCATGATGTATATAAACTTTTTTAATACTGATTTTGTATACAGCAATATTACTAATCTCTCTTACTAGTTGTAATGATAAGTAGATTATCTTGTTTCTATATGAGCAATCATACGGCTTAAAAATAATGACCTTTTGTCTTTTTCTTTTCAATTTTCATACCTGTGATTACTTTACTACTGTTATTGTGTTGAAGTTTCCAATATAGTTTGGGACAAAAGCGACAATGATAGACATCCATACCTCATTCTTAACCTTAAAAAATGCTTCTAGGTCTATTCAATTAATTATAATCCTTGCTGTCACTTTTCAGAAGATATTCTTTATCAAGTTAAGAAATTATTTTCCATGTTAATCTACCGGGGTTTTACCTTAACACAAAGGAAAATGTGAATCACTTTATCAAATTCCATTTCTACATTTATTTTTATTATAAAATGTTTTTCTCCTTTTTAAAGTGTTAATATGGTAAATTACATCAAGAGACATTCTCAAATTAAACATCTTTCTATATCTGGAATGTAATCTTACTTGGTCATTTTTGTCACCTTAATGTGCTCATCACATTCACAGGTGATACAAAATTTGAAGCAGCAGTAAACATGGTGATAACTAGCATTAATCTCCGAGTATCTTCATCATTGTACTTTTAGTACTAGGCACATATGTGGGTGCTTGATACATAGTTGAATGAATGAATGAATGAATGAACAAATAAATTGAAATTGAGATTAATCATTCGTCTCAATTTTATTGTATTAGAGATTATGTATTCTTCCAACTCATTAAAAATGGAGAATGGATCATCTCTATAAAATAAGCCTTTCATTACTGCACCTAAGTCCATAAAGCCAGCTATGAAGTTTCAGGATGGGAAAACATGGCTAAAGAAAAATATGACTGAAGTAGCCGAGGAATCTAAGTTGATAGTAAGCTCACTGTAGGACAGCCACATGATGAGGAAGCTGAACAATAAATTCAACCTTGCTGCATTTATAGCGTCTACAGCTATGTGGCCATCTCTGTCTTTGATATGAGTATCTTGTGTTGACCAGAAAGTCCTAGAGTGTTCTATTCACATTTCACATGAGCTGTTGCTAACACCCAGAATCAGTTTGGGGTAGATGAAGGAAACCATGACAAAGGAAAATAAGAGAAGGAATCATTGCTGTTTTACAGGGAGTTCATAAGACTTAGGATAAGAATTTTTTTTTGGTAGCTTTATTGAGATAATTAGCACCATCAAACAGAAGAGGAATTAGATACTGCTATAGAATTCCAAAAGGTCAATAAGAATACTTAACAGGGAAATTGGATTTGTTTAATATAATGAAAACCTCTTAGATAGTGAAGTGCTTGATAATTAACTAAATTACCTTACAAGGTACGAGTTCTGCTATATTAGGTGTGCACTATTCACAGATGGACTGCGATTTATCCAGGATGTTATAGAGAAAAGGCACTTCCAGCATAGACTCTGAGAATAACTGCTCATGACCTACAAATTCCAAAGTTACATGATCTACAAATAGCAGTTAGTGCCATGAATCTACATATCACATGCGATGCAAACAAATGAAAAGTTCTTATCAGCATGGACTTAGTGTAATGTCCCAACCACAGCTTGTTGGATATTTAACATATTTGGTGGCAAAAAATACTGCATCTGATCCAAAAATATCATCTGCCTGCATTGTTGTAACATTGGAAATTTTACTCCAAACTATTTTCTAGTGCAGAAGCTAAAGACTTTCAGCTCGAGGGATATATTCAGCCCACAGAAATTCTGTTTGCCCTTTACTCTGTGTGTGTGTGTGTGTGTGTGTGTGTGTGTATGTGTGTGTGCGTGCACTTAAAAATCAGGAAATTACATGTAGAAATCCTGAATTGCAACTTCTCTTGAAAACTTAGGTGATTTGGCAACACTGGGTTTGTATTCTCATACATCAAGAATAAGTTCATGCCAATAACCATAGTTCCATCTAGACAAGGCATCCATGGTCCCGGTGAGCAGTCTCCACCATATTCTGTGTCTTACACTTGTACCATTCAATGTCCCTTCTCACCAGAAAGAATATGAATTTGCACCCTGAAAGACGTATAGCAAATAATTAAAACAAAATGATAGGTGTTTTAAAGGATTTACAAATTGACATGGGAACACATAGATTTACCATCTAACCTTACCTAGAGGAGTTCAGGAAATCAACCCAAAAGTAGTAACATGAAAATGAAGAACGAGAAGAATTTGATCAGGCCCAGAATGAATAAATGGTATTAAGACATAACAGGCAGAACACACTCACAGAGGCGTAAAAGATATGTTTCAGCATTGGTTCAAAGCTCAGTAGGCCTGAAGCACAGGGTTCATGGCAGAAGATGGGGCAAAGGAACTAAAGAGGCAAAAGATTGTGAAGAATCCTGGGCACAAAGTTTAGGCGTTTGTATTTTTATCCTTGGTGTGAAAAAGAGTTATTCAAGGACCTGAAGCATGAGAATGACATTGTCAGATGGTTTTCTAAAATACCACCGTGGGATTTCCCTCTCCAGCCCTGACACAGTAATCAGTGCCAGACTTGACCTCTTGTGATAAGTAAGCATGAAACTGAGGCATAGCTGAAGAAGTTGTTTCCAGGCATTGGTCTCTAGGCAGGGGAAACACAGGAAGAGAACTCTAAATCCATCTCTGATCCTTGTCTATGAAAAATTTCCTAACCATGGCACATGTAGGTAGCAAGCTCTAGCAGAGCAGGATGGTCCCACTGAATGGGAGAGGCAGCCATTGAAATTCAGAAAGAGGCAGCCATTGAAATTAACTGTACCAGTTAGACTGTGCGGGGCATGGTAATAGAATGAAGGAATTCTGGAAGTCTGAGTGGGAGTGTCCTGTGGGTCCTTGGCTAGGAGTTCAGCTGAAAAAGTACAGAGCAAGGCTCCATGGGACCTAGCAGAAAGTAGCTGCCAATGGGTTGAGAGTGACAGAAATGCTAGAGTTCACCCAGTGCTTACAGATGGTATTTCACTCTAGCCAGAGTACAGAACCCTCACTGATACCCTAGATATTTAATTGATACACCAGAAAGACCACAAGTCCATGGCCTGGTTTTGCATGGCCCACAAGCTAAGAATGGAGTTTACATTTTTAAAGAATCATAAAATAAAATGAGTAAGAATATGTGGCAGATACCAAATGTAGCCCACAGAGCCTAAAATATTTACTCTCTGGTTCTTTACAGAAGCTTGCCAACTCTTACTCTAGAGTAAGGGCTATTCTGGACCCACTTAATAAAGATGAAAACCAAGACTCAGGAAGATCGAGGAGAGCCACCAGTCCATTAACTTCCTGCCAGAACAAAAGTCGACCCTCTTTAAGGGAAGACAACATGATCCAACTTCTATTGAATCATCCACAATATTCAGCATATAATAAAAAATTACTAGACAAGTGAAGAAGCAGGAAAGCTGGACATTACTGGACAATAATAAATACAAAAATACCTCATTTAAGGTGCTAACATTAGCAGAAAAAGATCCATAAATATATTCAATAATTTAAAGGAAACCGAGGAAACAGATGGGGAACCTCAGAGAAAGAAAAACGAAAACTATAAAAGAGAATGAAATAGAGATCCAAAAGCAGAAAATTCATCTGAAATGAAAAAAAAACTTGATGGACTCAGCAGCAAATCGGAGATTACAGAAAAAAGGCTCAGTAAACTTGAAGATAAATTCTGAGAAATTATCCAATTTAAAGAAAGAGGATAAAAAAAGATTGAAAAGTGCATCAGAGTGGCAACAACAGACACTAGGGACTAAGAGTGAGGAAGAGTGAGAGGGGTAAGGGTTGAGAAATTATTGGGTATCCTCAGTACCTAAGTGATGGCATCATTTGTACCCCACACCTCAACATTATGCAATATACCCATGTAACAAACTTACATATGTACCCCTTGGATCTAAAATGAAAGTTGAAATTATTTTTTTAAATGAAAAACGTATCAGAGTTTCAGTGACCTATGGGACAATATGAAAATAGTCCAACATATGTGTAATTGGATTTCAAGAGGGACAAGAAAAAGCAGCATAAAATATATTTAAAGAAATAATGGACTTTTCAAACAAAGAACACTCTAATGGATGCAAAGGGGATAGTCTAGGCAGAAAATATCAAAAATTATGCCTAAAAGTAAGCTACGATAATGAGAACAAAAAGAAAATGGGTTTAAGCGATAAACTTGGCATGGTGGCTCACGCCTATAATCCCAGCACTTTGGGAGGCCGAGGCAGGTGGATCACTTGAGATCAGGAGCTCAAGACCAGCATGGCCAACATGATGAAACCCTGTCTCTACTGAAAATACAAAAATTCAAAAATTAGCTGGGCATGGTGGCCTGCACCTGTAGTCCCAGCTACTTGGGAGGCTGAAGTGGGAGAATCACTTGAACCTGGGAGGTGGAGGTTGCAGTGAGTGAAGATCCAAGATTGCACCACTCACTGCACTCCAGCCTGGGACACAGGGTGAGACTCTGTCTCAAAAAAAAAAAGAGATAAACTTCCCATTAAGTCAATTAGATGTTTTACTTTTATATAAAACAAGCTATGAAAAAAATTCCAGAGGAAAGAGAATTAGCCTAACCATAAAAATGCCTTAGAAATTCCTTTAAAAATGTATATATACCATATATACAATGTGTATTACAGATAAATGTGAACTATTACATATATACATATATGTATATATGCACGCATGCGCACGTGCGTGCACGTGCGCGCGCGCACACACACACACACACAGTGCAGGAAACAAGGAATATGCAACACAACAGAAAAAAAACATTAACCCTAGTCAATCCCAATCCCATCAGAAACAGAAGCTTTGTAAGTCTTCAGCAACTAATCAATGTGCTAATATAAATTTGCTTTTGACAGCTAAGAACAGCTCTATTAAAAAGCCTACTATTAGATACTTATTTTGCATTTCTCATAAGCCTAAGTCCTACAGCCAGAAATACTTTGGCTCTGGCTGAAGGAGCTAGAAAGGGAGTAAAGAAGGAACTTCATTTTACCCTCTGATCAGTACACACCTGAACTTTGAGAACAACCACACAGGTCAGAGAATTTCTAATTCAAATTGCCTATAAGATATTTCCCTAGAGACACTCATGACCACACCCAGAGAGGACTTGAATTCCTGAACTCTTTAAGCAGTGACATGATTTTTCAATAATTATTATTGCACTACTACTTTTTTAAAAACAATAAATTTGGAAAAGGAATATCTCTTAAAATTCCTTAAATCTAATGAATCAGTTTTATTTCTCTTCCTTTTAAGTTCTGTATAAGCAGTTACAAAGTCAACATCGTTTTAACTATCAAATATGAGCAGAGATTTAGGTTATTTTTTCCATTAAGCATATGACCTAGTTTTTATTTTTTATTTTGCTATTGTTTACAAAACACCTTTTATAGTTGTGAAATCATTACTATGAACTAAATCAGAAGTTGGCAAACTTTTTCTTAAGGAGCTATTTGATAGATGTTTTAGGTTTTGCAGGTCATGCTGTCTCTGTAACAACTACTCAACTCTGTTATTGTAGCATAAAAGCAACCATAGACAATTGGTATCAAATGGGTACAGCTGTGTTTCAATAAAGCTTTATTTATAAGAGAAGTAGCAGGACAAAAGCTTTAGTTTGCAAACGCCTATTCCAAATGTGTCCTCTCTTCCAGACGTTGTACTACCTGCTTTATATGTATATTTTATTAGTTATTTACAATAACTTTGTGAAGCAGGGATAATTACAAAAGGAAATATGCTTAACAAATTTATAACTTACCCAGGTACATACAGGAGTCAGAATTTGAGCCCAGGTCTGATTCTGTGCTCTGCTGTGGTTTGAATGTGTCTCTTCCAAAATTCAGGTGTACCTAATGTGATTCTGTTAACAGGTGGGGCCTGTAGGAGGTAACTGGCCACGAGGGCTCCTCCCTAGTGAATGGGATTAGATGCCCCTTATGAAAGGGCTTGATTGAAGGAGTTTATCCTGCTTGCCCTTCTGCATTTTGCCATGTGAGGATATTATGTTTCTCCCCTCTGAAGGATGCAGCAATAAGGTGCCATCTTGGAAGCAGAGAGCAGCCCTCACCAGACAATGAAATCTGCTAATGCCTTGATCATGAACTTCCCAGCCTCCAGAACTGTGGTAAAATAAATTTCTGTTCTTTATAAATTACTCAGTCTGTAGTATCCTGTTATAGAAGCACAAATGGAGTAAGGCATGCTCTTAAGATTGTTTGCTAATACATCATTAAATGAATACACCACACTCGACATAAGCATTCAACTTCTGTATATTTAAGATACAGCTTACCTTCTGCTATTATTAATAATCTGCAATAAATTTCTTGGGGCATGAAGTTGTGTTTTCTACTTTAAGACTGTTTTCTGGCCGGGTGCAGTGGCTCACACCCGTAATCCCAGCACTTTGGGAGGCCGAAGCGCGTGGATCATGAGGTCAGGAGATCGAGACCATCTGGCTAACATGGTGAAACCCCGTCTCTACTAAAAAAATACAAAAAAAATTAGCCGGCATGGTGGTGGGCACCTGTAGTCCCAGCTACTCGGGAGGCTAAGGAAGGAGAATGGTGTGAACCCAGGAGGTGGAGCTTGCAGTGAGCCAAGACCGTGCCACTGCACTCCAGCCTGGGTGACAAAGCAAGACTCTGTCTCAAAAAAAAAAAAAAAAAAAAAAAAAAAAAAAAAAAAAAAAAATTATTCCCTTAGGATAAATTCTCAACAGTAGGATTTCTGAGATAAAGAGCTCTGACCTAAAGATGAGAATATTCAGATAATAATCTGATATCACAATATCTTTGTGAGTGTTCTGTTTCCATTTTCAGGTATTACTTGTTTGTGACATATAGCTATGCATTTCTTTGTGTCTATGTTTATAGGAGTTCTGTTTTCTCCCCACTATATACTTGTGTATTGATATGGTTTGCCTCTGTGTCCCCACCCAAATCTCATACTGAATTTTAGCTCCCATAATTCCCACATGTTGTGGGAGGGACCAAGTGGAAGATAATTGAATATAGTGGGGTGATTTCCCCCATGCTGTTCTCTGGGTGGTAAATAAGTCTCAGGAGATCTGATGGTTTTATAGGGGGAAACCCCCTTTGCTTGGTTGTCTCATTCTATTCTCTCTTGTCTGCTGCCATGTAAGATGTGACTTTTGCCTTCTGCCATGATTGTAAGCCCTCCCCAGACACGTGGACCTGTGAGTCCATTAAACCTCTTTTTCTGTATAAATTATCCAGTCTCAGGTATGCCTTTATCAGATGCATGAGAACAGACCAATACACCTATAAAGCATAATAATGTATTTCTTTCTATCTGTATCTGTAGTGAAGGTAGCTTTGGGAATTGTAGAGCAGATAAGTCTTGAACCATAATGAACTGAAATGCTAATCCATACTGGGATCACATAAAATTAATAGGCCGGAAAAAGATCCACAGAGGGTTATATAACAGTAGATTAGCAACATGGGAACTGTGAGTAGAAGATAAGTTTATTTTTTTTTAATTTTACACACTTCTGTAATGTTTGAAATATCAACATTAGTGTATATTCTTTTCTCAATTGTTGAAAGTAAGCAAGCTCAAATGTTGTATTTTCCATTTCAACTTAAGAGCTCATGTTCTCACATAATATCCTTCAATGATGGCACTTGCCTCTCTGGTCAGAGAAGCTTCATGTACAGCATATTTAAAATAAATACATATATGATCTGCCAAGTCCCAAGTGATTGATCAAATCCACCTTCCATTCCCTCTGTCAAATATCTTCAGAAACATGCCCAAAACATTCATGTGTTCTATGCCACTCCTAGCCCACTATACTAGTCCATTCTCATACTACTATAAAGACATACCTGAGACTGGGTAATTTATAAAGAAAAGAGTTTTAATTGACTCACCGTTCTGCATGGCTGGAGAGGCCTCAGGAAACTTACAATTATGGTGGAAGGTGAAGGAGAAGCAAGGCACGTCTTACGTGGCAGTAGGCAAGAGAGCACAAGGGGGAAAGTGCCACACTTTTAAACTGCCAGATCTCATAAGAACTCACTCACTATTAGGGGAACAGCAAGGGGGAAATCCCCTCCCATTATCCAGTCACCTCCCACCAGGCCCCTCCTCTGACATGTGGGGATTACAATTCAAGATGAGATTTGCCTGGGGACACAGTGCCAAACCGTATAGCTCACTCATTCAAATATTAGCTCATTTATTGATCTGAGGAATATTCTGGTTTTCCCAGTGACTGCTGGTTCTTCTTCTGTAATCCCAATTATGGAATTTCTTTGCCCTGAAAATAGAACCATGGAAGCAATGAGAAATAATGTGTAAATAGTATTCACCCTAAAAACATGACTGAAGCTCCAAATTGTCAAGCAAAGAGAACAGAAATAGATGAGTAATGTGTTTGGAAGTATGTTTCTGTTTAGAACTTTATCCTTCATTAACAATATTCAGCTTCCAGATGTCACAAGCCACCTTTATCACTTCCTAGATAAGTCTTTCTGACACCAACAGCTTTTAAAATGTCTGTTGACATCCTAAAGGTGTTGTATATCCAGGGAGGTAGGAGAATCTCTTCCTCCACTGATATCTTATCTCTGGAGTTGAAAGACAGTGAATTTGGCCACTTCAATTCTTCAGCTCCTGTACTACCAAAGTGCGCCACACCTCACTCTGAATATCAAGAGTCATAAATATTAAGTGGATATGACAGACATAGAATCAACAAACTTGAAGACATAAATAGAACTTACTCAATTTGAACAAAAAGGAGAAAATAGAGAAAAAATGAACAGATACTCAAAAACCTGTGGGGCAATAACAAAAGATCTAACATTTATATCATCAGGGTTGTACAAGGAATGGAGAGGGAATATGGAGCTGAAAAAGTATTTAGAGAAATAAGAGCTAAAAACTTCTCAAACTGGGTGAAAGCCATAAACATTCAAGAAGTTGAGCTAACCTCAATTAGGATAAGCCCAAAGAAATTCAAGGCAAGACACCTGATGGTTAAACTTCTGAAAAATAAGTTCAAAGAACAAATCTTAAAAGCAATCAGAAAGAAATTATGTATTCCATATAAGAGAACAGAAACCATGGAGGTCAGAGGAAAGTGTCACAATGTTGAAGAAAAGAACTTTTTAATGTTGAAGAAAAGAACTATCAACTGTGAATCTGATATCCAATGAAACTACCGTCAGGAATAAGAGGGGGAAAAAAGACATTCTTAGATGAAAAAAACATTGAAGAAATCTGTTACCAACAGTCTCACCCTTAAAGGATGATTAAAGAAAGCTCTCAAAACTTAATAAGGGAATACTAAGAACAACTTTCTGTTCATAACTTTAACAACTAAGAAGAAACAGACCAATTTCTCCAACTGCCAAAACTTAACCAAGAATAGATACATAATCTGCAAGAGTAGATAACCATTAAAGTAATTGACATTGTAATTAAAATGTTCTTTAAAAATCCCCAGGCCCTGATGGTGTCACTAGGGAAATTTATCAAAAATTTAAAGAATTGACACCACTTTTACATACTCTCTTCCAGATAATGAAAGCGGAGGAACAGTCTCCAATACATTTTGAGGACAACATTATCTTGACATCAAAATCAGACAAGGTCTGTACAAAGGGAAAACTAATATCGCTCATGAAGATGCCAACATTGTCATCAAAATATTAGTAAACCAAATCCAACAATCTATAAAAATAGTTATACACTATAATCAAGTGATATGTATTCAAATATACAGTATTAGTTCAGCATTCCAAAAGCAATCAATATAATTTACAATATCAGCAACAGTTTAAAGGAGAAAAGGTAGATGGTCAAATCAACTGACATAGAAAAGGCATTTGATAACACTTAATACCCATGTAAAAGAAAATCTCTCAGCAAGTTGGGAATTGAACAGAATGACCTCTACTTGATAAAAAGAATTCACAAAAAATTCTACAGATCACATCATACTCAACAGTAAAATATTAAATGTTTTTTTCCCTCAGATCAGGAACAAGGCAAGGACGTCCACTCTCATCATCCTTACTCAACACAGTACTGGAAGTTCTAGCCATTGCAATAAAGCAAGAGAAAGAAATAAAGGAATACAGATTGGAGAAAGAAGAAATACAAATGTCTCTATTTACAGATGACATATTTTTTTAATCTAGAAAATCCCAAGGAATTTACAAAAAAACATCTACAATTAATAAATGAGTTCAGCAAGATCACAAGCGATCAACACACAAAAATCAGTCTTATTTCTCAATAAAGTTGACAATGAATATGTGTAAATTGAAATTAAAAACTCCAAATCAATTAAATATTCAGGTATAAACTTAACAAGACGTGCTGAAGTTACAAAATGCTGATTAAGGAAATCAAGTAAGACCTAAATAAGCAGGAAAACATACTTATGTCCATGGATTAGAAAACACTACATAGTAAAAACGTCAGTTGTCCCCAAATTGATCTGTTGGTTTAATGTAATTGTTATCAAAATACAGGCATATGTTGGAGATATTACAGATTCAGGCCTAGACCACTGTGATAAAGTGAGTATCACAATGAACCAAGTCAGATGAATTTTTGAGCTTCCTAGTGCATATAAATCACATGTCCTTGCAGCCTTCTGCTCCAAAGTAGAAATATATAGCTCCAGGATAAATATTAGACTTGAAAATTGTTTGAGGAAAAACAAGATAATGTTCTATGTTCTTTTATTTGGTATTTTTTGTAATTTTTAATTTTTGTGGGTTCATATCAGGTATATATATTTATGGGGTACATGAAATGTTATGATATAGGCATGCAATATGTAATAATCACATCATTAAGAATGAGGTACCCATCCCCTCAGGTATCCTTTGTGTTACAATCCAATCATACTCTGTTATTTTTAAATGTACAATTATCATTGACTATAGTTCTATATTCCTTTAACATATTAAGAAACAAATGTGGAGGAATCAAACATAGAGCTCTCTCTATATATATATTGAGAAGTTGAGAAGTATTGAGAAGATTCCTGTCCTGGATAGCTTCCATTAACCTCCCAATTTCAGTAGAGACTGCCCACTGTCTCCAGTTTGCTGGGTATCCCCCAGGGGACTAACACATATGGCATCCATCAACCAGTGTATGAACTAGAGTGTCCATGGTTTCTGGTTGGGTTCAGCTAATAAGAGGACAGGAAGAGATCATAAGATAGAAGAGTGAAGTTGAATATTTGTTTCCTTAGCTCTCTCATGGCCAGGGTACCCCTAAGTTGGTTGTGTTTTTCTACTACTAGTCATAGCCCCACTCAAACCTCCCTATTCATACAGTTATCCTATCTACTTCTAGTGCTGGTCCCTCTCCTCGACCGTTTAGACCCAGGGGTGGTAACAACTCCCCACTGGATACTTCAGGATACTGCACTATCTCTTGTTATTTCCTTAAATCCACACCACACTTTTGGAAATAGTCCCTTCGTTAAGTCCCTTCAAACTTCTCTTATTCTGTTTGAGAGTACCATCTCCTTTCTCTAGGGACCTTAAAAATTAAATATATTTTTCATAATAACCCAGCTAGACCATAAAGCATGTTGCTCTAAGGTAGTACCATAACAATTTAGGGGAAATTTTTGAAAATCCTTTTGATTACAATTTGTGAGAAAAAGGGTAATCAGAAAGATATTTCCCATTTTAATTCTCCTGCCTCCAATTCCGGGGTGGGGTGAGGGTCTGGGAGGTGGTCACATCAAAATAAACCTAATGGCACTACTATGCTCAGGCAGATATTCGATACACGGTATTGGTCAGATTATCCACTATGCTACTCCCTCATTTATATTTGCATTTTTAATCTATTATCTCATTTAATCTTTACATTGAAGATCTTATTAAAATCTCCATTTTACATACGATGGAATACAATCTCAGAAGCAAGGAAATGAACCTAAAATTCACAGCAAACAAATGGCAGAGACAAGACTTTAACCCTGGTCTCTCTGATTACCAAGCCTGGACACATTTTATTGCCCTATAAATAGCAGATTATCTAACTAAGATTAATGTATTAGTCAGCATGGGCTACTGTAAATACTACAGGCTGGATGACTTAAGCAACAGAAATGTATTTCTCACATTGCTAGATGCTAGAAGTCCAGTATCAACATGGCAGCAATGTGGGTTGCATTCTGAGACCTCTTTTCTTGACAAGTATACAGCCACCCTCTCTCTCTGTGATCCCATGATCTCTTCTGTTGTGCATGCTCTGCATGGGAGCTGGAAGGCGGATGAGAGGTTGGAGAGCTCTCTCTTTTATATCTTCTTAAAAGGATATTAATCCTATTGAATCAGGGCCCCATTCTTATGACCTCTTTAACTTTCATTATTTCATTAAGTTCCTATCTCTAACTATAGTCACATTGAGTTAGGGCTTCAACATATGAATTTTGAAGAGACACAAACATGTCCATAACATAACACAATTATGCAGACTTTCAACAACAGGCATAACCAGGATGACTTGTTTGCTTTTTAGAAGCTCAAAAGTCACATTTACTATAAAAAATTTTCAACTCAAATTTAAGTCTTGAGCTCCTTTTGAAATATTGGCAAGAAAACCAGTATTTTCATCTTAGGGCTCCCCACTATTCTTTTCCTTAATTTTTCAACCCACAAGTGCTCAAGCAGTACAAAGCAGACCATGACTGAATGAAGATTCTCTTGGCATGAGATTGGTCTGTGATTCTGATTGCTTTTCATTGCCTCTTGGTGATACCATTGAAAGCTGAATGAGCTTCCACAGTCCTGGGGCGTTAAAGTTCTACTCCATGGCAGTGCATCATAGGTCCAGAGGAAGGCCTGGAAACCATGCACATCAGTGAAGAAAAGGAAACTATCAGCTTTCTTCTGACTTTCTGCTAAAGTCACTAAAACTCAACCTCAGAACATGTCTGAACTTTGTATTACTCCCAGAAAGGAAAAAGGAAGTGGTTAAAGGAAAGGACAGAATTAAAACCAAATCAGAAAAAAAAAAAAAAAAAAAAAATCTGAAACAGCTGTGTTTTAGAAAGCAAACCTCAGAGGCACGGTTTTTATCTCTAATAGACCTGTTCTAAAATCCAAAAATGAGAGTGACCTGGTCACAGATTCATTAAGAAAAAATATAAGAGCACCTTGTTCTTGAAGTAGAAGCATTGTAAATGTGTGGATCAAATCTAACTTATAAGTCTAAAGACCCTTGGTCCTCTTCCCATTCAGTAACTGAGGCATGTCTTGATTAATAAATCAAATTCTCTCCCTCTCTCAAGCATGTACGCACATGCACACACACACACAACTTCACTAGAAAGAATAAATAGAACTACAAGGTCTTCACTAAGACATTAATTTATACAAAAATGCCAGTCTCTCTTCCAATAAAATTACACATAGACAAAGCATACTTGAGAGTCCACAAGTCAGTGAAGATCAAGAGGCTGAGGTAAAAATGTCTAACTGACAATGCACCTTCCTGTGTTTGAGGCTCTAGGGGCTACCCAGAAGGCCTTGTCTTGTGTTTTACAAGCTCCCAGGTGAGTGGGGTTGAGAGCCATGGACACACAAATCCAAGCACATTGCAACTGATGACTTTAAAGAACAGAGTGGTCTGGGGGCCCAGAAGCAGAAGTTTCTACCTCCCTAGCGGCCACTGAGAAAGTCTCAAGGCCATATAGCTAAGACAGGTCTTCAAGGAGGAATAATAGTTCCTCTTCCAGGGAAAATCTCTTTGATTTCTTTTCTTGAGAAATTTTTGGAAATAAGCACACACACATGCCCACACACACACACACACACACACACACACACACTTATGAAAGTTTATGAAGCTCATAAAGGTAAAGGTTCTACTTTTTGCTAATTAGTCAACCTTTTATGGCACTGAAACCGATAAAAATTTCTCCCAGAAGTCTTTATAAAGAATACAAGGTATGCTATAATAAACACCATTTAATAGTATCATTAAAATGGACTTAACTATAACTTAACAGATCTGTTTCTTATCAGAACCTCAAGATATTCTATCACAGGACCATTCCATGGAAGGAGATCTAAAGGGAACCAGCACAATGTCCAAGTACTCAGCTCTCTATTTCCCTTTTTTTTTTTTTTTTTAATTTAGAATACTTGGAAGAAGAGGTAGATTACAAGTCCTTGAAGCAAGCAATCCTCCAGAGGCATTGTAAAAGAGACTGAGGGGTCATGATCCCTAGATTATTTATACTCACTGGCAAATGCTTGTGATGAAATAATCCAGTGTTGCAATTTAAGAATGGCTCCAAATGCCACAGGACAGTCACACTCAGGATAATGTTAACTTCCTCTTGTGGAAATCAAGGAAGCAAGATGAGATGTGACCTCCAATGGAGAGGGGGAATAGTCAAGAATCTGTCCGAGCAGCCTCGGTGAAGATAATGAGTACAACGTGATAGGGAAAAGCAAATAGAAAAAAAACACACACAGAGAGACCACCCAGGTTCCCCTTCTTGGAATAAAAATCCTCTACCACTTTTGCTCAACCAATACCAAGAACAATACCATCAGGCCCCTGAACAGTCCAAAGTCAATCTATTTAATAAACATTCCATAAGCATCTGTTAAACACCATAAAAGATGCCAGTTAGGGTTAGAGGCACATAAAGTCCAAGTTAGGCTCTTGAAAAATGCAAGTAACTTATGATATCATAAACACCTCTAAGACTTTCCTGTCTTTGCAGTTCCATGGTTAAGCATAGGCCAGAGCAGAGAAAGCTGCACATCTAGATGGAATTCCTAAGATTTTCCATGGAGGTCACAGAGACATCCCCAGATTCCTAAACATTTCCAAGGGGGTACTATAGATCCTATGCACTTTAAATAATACAATGTCATCACAAGGAAGACATGTAAAGGATTATGAGGTCAAGGGAAAACATTTCCACCTGCTTCCCCAGTCCCAAACCTTATGCTGATACAGCCTCTCTCAAATTTATCATCTGTGCTGGTCAATGTCCACCAATTCTATTAAACAACAGGGCTGGGTAGAGTGATGTGCCAGCATCACTGCCAAGACCTCTCCAGCCTCATTAATAAATCTAATGAGGCACCAAGATATCGCAGGGGTGCAGTAGGTTATAGGTGGTGACTGTCCTTGGGGTATAATTTTATGTTCTTGCTCTGCACAGAAGTAATGTATTTATTCCAAGTTAATTTTTTTGCCTACAGTCAGTTCATTGTGCTCCTTGGGAGATATCTTAAATTGACAAATTTCAGGCTGCTGGGGCTTGTCATCTGAAGGAGGAAAAATTTGAGAAGTCAGTAATCAATCCGTATTGTGTAAAGATTAACATGCCTGCCCCTCAGGTTAACCAGACCTAAATGCAAATTGGATTGAAATGGTCAGAAAGTGTTCCTAATCATGCATGCTGTGATTATGAATCCTGTTTATTTATCACCCTTTGAATCACCAAACAACAGCCAACTGGAAGAGACAGAGGTCAACAAACCCAAGATGAACTATTATCCCAGCTAGGTGGCAGGAAACTGATTAACTGAAGCAAGACCAGGTAGCTGCAAGTCCAGGAAAAAAAAATGCAAATACTTTCTCCACCAGAGGGCCTCTGAGCTGTAGCCTTTTCCTGGTCCAGGGGATAGACCAGCTGTGCATGGACAAATCCAAGGGGGAATGTCAAGGGCATGGGTGAGTTATGTAAACAGAGCCCAGACTGGCCATTTCTCAAATATCAGGCTACACATTTATTTCAAGAACTTTGGGGAAAAGAGCTCTTGAAAGCAGATACGCCGAGATTGATGGATCCCCATGGGAATGGATGGGAACTGGGAAGCACAGCTTAGCCTAGTCACCTCGCTGGATCACTTGCAGAACTCTGTATCTCTCCAGCTGCCATGTTTGTCTGGGTGTGTGGCATTTTAACATCAGTGTGGGTGTATGAAGTTAATATGAGTGTGGGAGTGACCACACGTGTGATGCAGGTATACACACATGTATGTCTGAGTGGCTATATGGTTTCTATTAATTATTTATGAGCTAACATTGCCCAACTTCAAAGGAAGCAGTGTTTTAAAAATTAATCTAAGTCAATGGTTTGTGCCTTCAGACATATTTCCCAAAGAAATAATGCTCCACCAAGCACCCAATTTTCTCAGACATTCATCACTTACTTGAGGGGCATAGTGTGGAATCACATTGTGGGTGGACCCAATTATCATACAATTAGAACAGATTTTAACTAATACAGCATCAACAATTTAATGCTACGCTAAGTGGTTTAGACTACACTATGTGGGTCAGTGGTTCCCAGACTTTTATTTCAAGTACAGGATTTTTTTTTAATTGAGGGACTAGCATTTAGTGACAAACTTTTTATTTTGCCTAGTAAGGACTTTAACAGGAAAACAGCAGGAGCAGAGACAGGAAACAAGGTAGTCCCATTATTTCATTAAGGAAAGGACATTTTTAGTACCAAAAAAAAATGAGAAAAAAAAATGTAAATTTTAGGAAGTAAAAAAGAAGGTTGGGGTGGAAAACATTCTAATGACTTAATAGATTTACCTAGAAGAAATCTTACCATAAAAGATAAATTCTACTTTTTCAGCCTTTCTCACTGTAAACATGTGGAAACTCCTTCATGACTAAGTGTATTATCGCTTAGACACAGGTTTGGGAAACTAATGGCTTCAGGGAACCCAAAGCCACTCCATAGGTCTGAATTGGTGTTTTGTGGTTGCAGCCAGATATAGTCAAAGTTCTAAGACTTAGAAAATAGGCAGAGAGCTTCCTTCCACAAACCTTTACCTTGTGGCCAATAGGGATCCACAGAAGAGCCTCGATCTGAGGCATGAAAGGGCCACAGTAACATTCTAGAAAGAACGTCTGGACAACAGGGTGGGAAAAAGATTGGAAGCAGTGATCCTGTTATTAGGGTTGTGTAATAAATCACCCCAAAATTCAGTAGCATAAAACAACCATTCATTGTGCTCTCAGATTCTGTAGGTCAGAGTCCAAATGGGGCAACAAGGATGGCTTGATTCTGCCGCATCATCTCTGGGGTCTCGGGCTTGAAGACTGGGAGCTGGGACCATCCAAACGCTCACCCACACGAGGGCAGTTGATGCTCGCTGTTGACTGGGGAGATCTCAGCACCTCTCCTGTGGTCCCTTCACACAGGCTCATTTAAGCTTCCCTGCAGCACTGTGACTGGTTTCCAAGGACAAGTGTGTAGGCAGAGAATAGGAGCTGTATCCTTTTGATGACCCAGCCTTGGAAGCCACAGGATATCATTTTTCTCCATTATTTGCTGGTTGGAGCTTTAATCAACCCTTGTCCAAATTAGAGAGAAAGGAACACAAACCTCACCTCTAAGTAGGAGAGTGTTGATTAGATTGTAAGGGACAGAGAGGGAGTGCGACAGGGTAGGGGGGAAGAGGGAGGGAGGGAGAGGGGTCAGGGGAGGGGGGGGAGAGAGAGAGAGAGAGAGAGAGAGAGAGAGCAGCCATCTTTGGAAAATGCAATCTGGACAACCCATACCGGGAATAAAAATAGAAAAGTCATTCTTTCTCTCTCTCTCTCTCTCTCTCTCTCTCTCTCTCTCTCTCCCCCCCCTCCCCACTACATAGAAAAAGATGGTTAATTTTATGCATTAACTTGACTGGGCCACAGGATGCCCAGATAATTTGGTTAAACATTATTTCTGGGAGTGTCTGTGAAGATATTTCTGGATAAGAATCAGTACCCTGAATAAAGCAAGTTGCCCTCTCCAATGCGGGTGGGCCTCGTCCAATCCATTAGAGGCCCAAATAGAACAAAAATGGAATAAGGGATAATTCACTCTCTCCACTCGACTGTTTATGAGCCAAGACATCAGTCTCCTGCAGCATTTAGACTGGAACTCATAACATTAGCTCACCTGGTTCTAAGGCCTTTGGACTTGGACTGGAGCTTTCACCATCAGTTCTGCTGATTGCCAGGCCTTCAGACTCAGACTAGAACTAACATCAACTAACCTGGGTTTTTCACCTTGCAGATGACAGACCATGAGATTTCTCAGCCTCCATAATTGCATAAGCCAATTCCTTATTGTCAATCTCATTACAGGCTGGGTGCAGTGGCTTGTGCCTGTAATTCCAACACTTTGGGAGGCTGAGGCAGGAGGACTCCTTGAGCCCACTGGGCAACATAGTGAGATCTATCACTCTGCAACATAGTAAGACCTCATCTCTATGAAAAAAATTACAAATTAGCCAGGCATGGTGATGCACTACTCAGGAGGCTGAGACAGGAGGGTCACTTGAGCCTGGAAGGTCAAGGCTGCAGTAGGCCGAGATCAGGCCACTGAAATCCAGCCTGGGTGACAGAGTGAGACCCTGTTTCACAAAAATAAAAATAAAAAAATAAAAAAATAAAATATATATATATATATATATACACACACACACACACACACACACACACACACACACACAAAACCTCTTGGTTCTATTTCTCTGGAGAGCACTAATACAGCTTTATACATGTATATACCTGTGTGTACATATATACACACAAACACACACATACACGTGTATATAAGTCTAAAATAAACACATACACCACAACATCAAAACTTTGCATTCAGTTTCAGTGGGTTAATTAAACCCCTGGAATTTTATGAACTCCAAGAAGGGTATATGTTCCCACAGGTGTCTCTTCATAACTCATATGGCTGGTTTTCATCTTCAGTTGCTCCAGTTGCACTATAGTAGAGTAAGCACTGGATTAAGAGTCAAAACACCAATGTCAAATCCCAGATCATCTGTTTCCCAGTTACTGGTATCGCATGTGTCATATAACCTCCCCAGGTTTTAGTTTGTTAGTACAATGGATATCACAATATTTGTTTCATCGAATAGTGGTCTCTGCTTATTAACTTATTTTCTCTTTTGGCCTCATTTCTCCTTCATCCCTTCTTTCTGTACTCAGGAAGTATTTTGCAGCTGGTCCCAGCCCTATCCCCCTCTGCCTACTCCTGTTCTCTCTGCTGCAGACCTCATTGGCCACATTCTGCCCAGGAAATCATCTTTGGCTTTACTTCAATGGAAGATAAGGCATGATTTGAAGGCATGTCACCACCTCAAGCCTGTGGTTATAGACTGCGTAAGATGAAGCTGAGTAAAAATAAACTGCAATTCCATGATATTGGTAGGGATTGGTTGCTAAAGGATGTACTACTCTTTTATTTTTTATAGTTCATAGAATTGGTTAGAATAAGCAGAGACATAGATATTGACTTCACTGGAAATATATTGTGTTCTCAAACCTGCATATGTATCCCTGAATTTAAAAGTTAAATTAGGCTGGGTGTGTGGCTCACGCCTGTAATCCCAGCACTTTGGGAGGCCAAGGCAGGTGGATCGCTTAAGGTCAGGAGTTGGAGACCAGCTTGGACAACATGGCAAAACCCTGTCTCTACTAATAATACAAAAATTAGCCAGGTATCATGGCGCACACCTGTAATCACAGCTACTCGGGTGACTGAGGCACTAGAATTGCTTGAACCAAGGATGTGGAAGTTGTAGTGTGCCGAGATGATGCCACTGTACTCTAGCCTGGGCAACAGAGTGAAACTGTGTCTCAAAAATAAAATAAAAGTTAAATTAAAAAGAAGAAAATATATTATGTGCAACAAAGTAAATGCATTACAGGTTCTAGCTAAGCCTCATGCCACAAGCTGTGTGACCTTGGGCAAGTTACTCAACTTCACTATGTCTCAATTTTCTTAAAATGAAGACAATAATGGTGCTTATCACTGTGGGTTATTCTGCGGAATAAGTGAGATAACGTGTTAAAAGCCCTTGGTACAGCCTAGCACAATGGTTCTCCAACTCACAATCACCTGGAGGGCTTGTTAAAGCACAAATTTCTGGGCCTGACTCCAGAATTTCTGATTTATTAAGTCTAGAATGGGCTCTAAGATTTTGCATTTCTAACAAGTTTCCAAGTAATGCTAATGCTTTTGATGTAGGACCACACTTTAAGAACCACTGGTCTAGCAATGTTATCTGTTGTGATGATGGTGGTGGTGGTGGTGATGATGATGACAATGATGATGACAGTGATGCTGCTGCTGCTGATCCATGGGGATCACCAGAATGATGATGGGTACAGTGGTGATGATGGTGATGGTTGCTATAATGGACTCCAACTTTATGTAAGTAATAAAGGACTAATTTTTTAATAACTTGAAGTGAATATTTTAGTATATTCCATGCTATAGTTTGGCAACTCTTGATGAAATCTTACAATGTAGTTCAAATATGTTACACTTAACATTTTGGTACGAAGTTCTTAGCATACGAGTCATACGCAAATGAATCTGGCAGAATCCTTACGGACTTTTGGTGGACAAAGACCTATGAACTATTAGTAGAGAGAAGAGATTTTTGCTGACTAAGGAACAGAACTGGGCAGAGAGTAAGGATAACTTGGTCTTCTCTAGTTGTAAAGGATTATCTTTGCAAAATGATAGGATTGAATGAAATTATGTCCACGATCCAGCTCAGCTCTGCCAAGTAGAGATTCTCTAATTATTACAATCTAAAGCAGGCTAGCTAGGAGCACAGCAGCCTGCCCCCAGGAAGCTACCTGCAGTTCAGAGTCATTGACCCAGGCCCCATGAGACCTCAGCAGAGGATGTTTTTCTTATCCTGATCCAGCATCAGTCACTAGCTGAAATTTCTCTGAGGCCTGAAGGAGCTGGCTGCTTGTTGCATGAGAAATGGGAAAATTCCTGCCCTTGGAGTCTGTGAAAGGAGGCCCTATTTCCCACTTCTCTGAGACTGAGATGGGGAACTTGAGTTCAATAGGCTACTTTTAGGGAATTTCTTCATAAGCCTCATACCTAGACTACAGGAAAGAGAAAGGCCCGGGGTCACTCTGTCCCCTCCCCACCCACAGGCTGCTGCTGGTGGTGTGACCATCATGACACCAGACCCCAGAGAAGCTCTGGCCTCCATGGCTTGACCCTCTTTGAAAATGAAAGGTTCATGTGTATTTGGACTGCTGAACACACTGTTCTTGTGCTGTTCTTTCTGTTTGATTGTCTACCTCTTAGGGGTATCCAAGGAAGAGAATACACTCATGGGTTCTTAGTTTCTCTTTCTGGTTGGGCCAGTAACACCCTTTCTCATCCCCCATTTCCACTTATCACTAGAGACAGAAACTAAAAACCTGGACTTCAGGCTGTGAAAAGCCCAAAGCAAAACAACAACTACAACAACAAAATAAGACAGGTTGGACAAGCTTGCTGGAGTGTTCCTGGGATAAACAACCAACCAGTACTCCTAGCTCCTTCAAAGAGAGGCCATTTGTAATTCATATGTGAGTATCTGGCATGATACCTGACACACAGTAATACTCAGCAAATATTTGTTGAATGAATGAATGACCATCCACCTTAGGAAGTCATAGATGTTGAATTTCTCAGCAAATCTCAAAAAAGCCCATAATAACTAGCTTATGTTGAACCCTTACTATGTGACTGGAACTATTCTAAACACTTTCAAGTAATACCTCATTTCACACTCAAAATGAGGTTCAGTATTGTTGTCACTACCCCATTAAATATATGGGAAAAAAGAGTTGAGATTACATGACTAATAAGAGGCATAACAGATTCGATCCCAGGCAATCTGGCTCTCTTGGGAGGCACTTTTGATAGTTCTCTGGATTCTATCCAAATACACACAGGCCATCAAATGACTAGTAGATGCCCTTCTAGACACTCTCTGGTCCTCCCCTTCATGACTTCTTTTCTGCTCCCTGGATCTGCCTTCAGTCACTTCATCCACTCACACAAAGAGACACAGCACAAAGAGGGCAGCAGCATGGAGGCCTGACTAGAGAGAAGAGGTCCCAGGAGCAATGGGAGGGAGAATGGACAGTGATCACCCTTTCATCTCTCTCTCCCTCTCTGTTCATACTGCAGAAAGCCATCATCGTGTGACCTCATGAAGGTTCTGCTTCACAGCAAGATTATTCCTTCACTTATCCTCCCTGCAAAGAATCCTCTAGGGAAAAGGAATGAAGTCAGGTGCAGTGGCTCACAGCTGTAATCCCAGCAGTTTGGGAGGCCAAAGCAAGAAGATCACTTGAGGCCAGAAGTTTGAGACCAACCTGGGCAACATGGTGAGACTCTGCTTCTACCAAAAATACTTTTTAAAAATTAGCCAGGTGTGGCAATGCACACCTGTGATCCAGCTACTCAGGAGGCTGAAGTGGGAGGATTGCTTGAACCTAGGAGGTGCAGGCTGCAGTGAGCCATGATTGCACCACTGTACTCCAGCATGAATTACAGTGTGAGACCCTGTCTGAAAAGAAAGAAAGAAAGAAAGAAAGAAAGAAAGAAAGAAAGAAAGAAAGAAAGAAAGAAAGAAAGAAAGAAAGAAAGAAAGAAAGAGTGAGTGAAAGAGAGAGAGAGAGAGAGAGAGAAAGAGAGAAAGAGAGAAAGAGAAAGAGGAAAAGGAAAAGAAAAGAAACGGAATCAGCTCAATTTCCACATTATTTAATAGCTCTCTGGATACTCCCATCAAGTCCCAGTAGACTCATTAGTCAAATGAGAAGAATGAACTGACCCATTCTGAGAGTCTTGAAGGACGCATAACCCCAGACACATATACAGGATCATGGATATACAGACTCATGTTTTTAACAGAAACAATCCTTTCCTTTATTGAACAATACTTACTTGGTAATATCTCTTTATTATAGGCCAGTTGATTACTTAAAATAATGAAACAAGTTCAGTTCCCATTATGCCCATTAATAATAATATTAAGTAAAACCAGTAGCCAAAAAATATATTCTCAGATCCAGCAGGCCCTTTTTAAAAAAATTGTGGTCTACAAATGACGAAGAAAATTTTAGTTCTCTCTTTAACAAATAAATATCAGTCCTTCTCGGTGCTACTTTAATCAGCTGTTACATGTGGCTCCCTTTTAAGAGCAAGTTACAGGGTGGTGAGCCATCGTCATCCCAGAGCAAAGCACTGTAGGACCCTATCTGTAATGGTTGGCTGTCCACAGCATCAAGTCATAGCTATTGACATCCCGTGGGAGTTTTCACTAACAATTATCCATATAAAAAGTTAACCACTGAGTCAGATGCAACAAGAGCACCTCTTTCTCTTAACCTATGTATGCCAACCAGCATAGGGCCATTTCCTCCCATCAATCATTCCTCTTTTCGATTCAGAAAAAGGGAGGCTTTGAAAACTACCCCTTCAATTACCATCTGAAGTGTTAACTCCTAAGTCCAACTTCTTCTTGTTCCCACACCCAAGGACAGCATTCCCCTGTGTCTGCTAGGGTAGAATTCCTTGAGAAGCTACATACTTGGAAGCATTCTCAGTAGATCTGTAGCATGCCAGTTAATCACCATAGGCTAGTCTGCCTTCCTCAAAGTTTGAAAATCCTAGGGAATGATTGCAACCAGTGTCTGGACAAGGCATAAATTAATTTTTATGTTGTTCCCTTCCTAGGGCATCGACAACAATGAAATTAGCTATCCCAAAGTCCAGCTACCTATTATTTAGTTAACAATGTCTAATTCCAAAGATTCTCCAATCCCATTTAAAGGAATTCACTGCCTAGTTAGTCATCAAATAAAACAGTTTTTCTCCCTCAAAAAAAGTGTTTGCTGCAACATGGATGAACCTGGAGGACATTAGGCTAAGTGAAATAAACCAGACACCGAAAGGCAAATGCTACATCATCTCACTTATATGTGGTTCCTAAAAAAGTCAATCTCATAGAAGCAGAGGGTAGAACAGCAGTTGGCCAGGGGCTGGGGTTGGAAAAAATGGAGAAATATTTGTCAGAGGCTACAAAGTTTCAGTTACACACAATGACTAAGCTCTAGATATCTAATGTATAGCGTGATGACTGTAGTTAATTTATACTGTGTTGTATACTTGAAATTTGCTAAGAGAGAAGATCTCAGCATGTATACACACACACATACACATGGTAGCTATGTGAGATGATTGATGTTAATTAACCTGACTACAGTAATTATTTCACTATATATGTATATCAAAACATCACATTAAACACTGTAAATAGATACAATTCTTATTTGTCAATGATGCCTCAATAGAGACAGAAAATAACAGTGTCTGATGAATTTCACTATTTCTCTATTGGGCTCAATTGATGGTTTTCAACCCTGGCTGTGCATTACAATCACCTGAGAAACTTAAAAAAAAAATCTGATACCCAGTCCCACCAACAGAGCTCTTATTCTAGAATGAGACTCCCACATTTGTACTTTCCAAGATTCCCAGCTGATTCCACTGTGCAGCCAGGACTGAGAACCACTGTCTAAATGATCATAACTGTGCTGTTAGGATTATTAACAGAACACGATTACTAAACCTGCAAAGATCAGACCTCTCATATCTATAAATGGGCCATTGTTTACTCGCTCCCCAATCATTACTGCCTGCAGAAAATCTTGAGGCACTGAGAAATTAAACAATTTGTACATCAGATGATACCAGGTGCCCTCCTAGAACAGCACAGTCCTCACATTCTTTGTTCATCACATAGCACCATCCTTGGATAAATCTTCAATTCTGATCCTCCTAAAATCAGACTAGACCAGACAACACTGGGCATTTCTGTAACAAATACAAAAAAAAAGAAGCTATCTTCATCATTCAGTTAGTAGAAAATGCCATTTCCACCCATTTTCTTCCTGGACAGGAGGAGAACATAGTGATAACTAATCCCTGGGCTGCAATACTCACAATATCACCAATATGTTCCCGTTAACCAACTCAGTAAGTCTCTCTTAAACCAACTCTTCTGAGATGATTATCCCAGGGTCATTTGTTGAGCCCCAACTATGCGCCAGATTCTATTGGAAGGATTCAAACATAATCTATCCTATTTTATTAAAGAGGAGCTTTCCTCTGTTTACCCAAAACCATACGCTGACATACCAACAAAACTTGATGCTGCCCTCCTTCATATCAATATATTCTATCTGACACAAGAGGCCTTCAGAAATGGTTGTTCCACTATCGATCATTGTTACACTCTGTCATCTTACAGAGAAATCCATCAGGAATAACAGAAAGCTGTTTGCAGCTTTTATTGACCATTCATTGGCCTTTGACTGTGAACAGGAACCAGCTATGGGTTAAGCCTCATAAACTTCATATAGACTTTCAGTAATTGAAGCTCATACAAAATTTGCATTTTAACACCATGGTAGATTGGCAGGTCTATGCTAGACCAGAGGACAGTTCCGAGCTATGTGAAACAAGGTTTGCACCTTATCCTTTTCACAAGTGACTAGAAGTTGCTTTTGAGTAACATGTGCCCGTGTAATAATAAATGGAAATGTAGTGTCACGGTATACTTATTAAGTGGTTCATCATCATCAGTGGATATTTGGTACCAACCCACCTGTGATACTCAGTATTTATTACTGACCTACTATGTCCCAGCATTGAACTAGGTTCTGGGAATGCAATTCTGTACAAGATAGGCACAGTGCCTCCCTCATTCTACCTGGGTTGAGAGGAAGACAAATAGCCAATAAAAATAGAGTATGAGAAGTTCTTATGATGAGGCCAACACAGGTGCTTTGGAAGAGCATCCCAGTGAATGCCACCACTAGCCACTCATTGGTCCAGTCATAAATCTGGAGGCTTCTTGCCCTCTTCCCTTTCTCCCAGCATTTTTTTTAACCACCAAATCCTATTGGTTCTACATCCTAAATATAAAAACTGAATGTATCTTTTCTAGAACCTTCTACTTCAGCTCAAATAGTATTCCATAAATATCAATTCTGAATCAGTTTTGACTTCTGATATGAGCTAGAGAGTTTGTACATTAATTTGCTGATTTATTTATTCCCTCATTCAACACATTATTGAGCACTTTTACTGTGTACCAGGCATAGGAGATGCAATAGTAAAAAAAGGCATACATGGTCTCTGGTCACAAATGATAACACAAAATCCCCAGTGGACCATGATTCCACAAAAGTAATCAATTGAACATTGAATTGGAAAGCTAATTTAATTGCATTTGCTGCATGGACTGCTCTGGGCATACAATCTTGGGCCTCCCAGCCTATGCTGCACACTCCTTGAATTTGTCAGAATGGCTTTACTTGATCTCCCTGTCCACTCTTTATGTTCCTGCCCCATTTGGATTTATACTGTTTCACGTCATTTATTCTTCTGACTGACTTCAGCCTTCGAGGACCCAAAGAATTAATGTTGAAATCTGAAGGGCAAAAGTCTGGTTGACCTGGTTCATGAGGTGGCCACTGTGGCTTTCCTGGTGACAAATGTGACAAGTGATAGAAATAGGGTGTTGCCTAAATCCAGGACTCACACCAATCACTGAGAAGAAATAGGATATGTCACTAGATAAAGGATGGCAAACTACTGGTTTGTTTACAACCACTCCTGTGCCCATGTCAGACATAATTAATAGATCACAGTCTCTTCCTGCTGACCCTACACATGACCTTGACCCTAGGCATGACCATAGGCTCTTTCTTAACACATTACTCCAGCAGCAGTCTCTGCCAATCAATCAGGCTTGGGTCTTGAGAAAAAAAAATTATCATCTCTATATTAGAACCAGTGAGCAGAGGATAGGAAATTTTACAAAACAGGACCAAAGGACTAAGGCAGAGCCATACAACAACAGGAGGGATGCCAGGATAAAAACTGCAGCTTTTTGGTCTTTGCCATCTGCTATCTCAGGAGTGTCTCCTCCTTCAAACTCCACAGGATAATCAAAAGAGGATTCTGATCAGCTTATCCTGGACCAACCTCTGTGTCTAAGAACATGGAGTTTTCTACTGGCCAGTCTGGGACAGAAGAGCAGGGGTCTTTGGCTAAAACCTCCACCAGAACCCCCATGGACCAGGAGAGCGGCATTGCCCAGTAGAAAGAAAGATGGGGTGGACCACATAATTAGCACCCACTCTGGAGCCACAAAATGAGTGTGAAATTCAGAAGAGGAAGAGCTCTCACCTGATTGGGGGCCTCTTCAGAAAAGGCTTCATGGAGGCTGGGGCATTTGAGATTAGGGTGGACAGAAAGTTGATAAAAGGGAATGTACAAGATTGACGCAGACTAATTGATAAACCTGGAGAGACTGGACCATCATTGATCCTGCATATTCATGGTCTCCATGCTGGCTGGCTGTCATCTAATCATTTGCCTAGGATGAAGCCAATAATTTGCCTTGGTTCGCTGCAGTAATCACATGTGAGCAATTTTACTAAAAATCATACTCAGTTAATTTGTATGATTAGGGAATTAGCAATTGCATTCTGTGATCTCAAAGATGATTCAGAACATAATTCTCAGAATACAATTGGAATAAAAGTAACATGCTTTCAGGTACAAATTAAAGTTCAACTGAATATTGCATATGATATGTTGTAGAGATTAGGTCATTCCCTCCAGGGTTTCACTACCTTCTGTGCTTAAGGTACCCTCTGCTCTTCAATCTCTCTCTTCTCTCTCTCTCCCCCCACACCCCCCCAACACATACACTTTTTGCCCTTTGAACTGGAACAGTGATCCGTTCCCTGTGATTAAATTAGTGTAAGTAATAAGATATCATAGATTTGATTGATTTCCCCAGCAATGGTTATTAACCAGCCCAATTCAGAGCCAAGCAGGACCATTATTCTAAACATTGATTTCTGAGCAGGCATGCAGTGGAAGGAAATTCTCAGCTACAGAGATATTCCATAAGGAATTATCAGATAGGATGATATATAGTTAGGATTCTCAGACATGGCAATGAACCCCATGGAATCCTCAAATACCACGATACACAGATGTTAGAGTCCACCGGGAGACAAACCAATGCTGTAAATACACTTCACTGATGTTCTCAGGGAATTCTTAGACACACCACAAAAAGTAAGAGCTGAGAACTGTATTACATCCCAATCATCGTACTTAATCCAACAAATATGTGCTTAATAACTTATCTGAACCACATTTTCCAGAGGCTCAGGAGACAAGAAGAAACATTTAAGGAGCTCACAGTCAATATGTGTTTCTTGAGGAAGCTTGAAAATGCCCTCCACTCAGAAAGGATGGACACTGGGGATGTGGATGCTGGATCAGAGGGTTCTCCTTTGCAGATAAGGTTGCCATCTTTCAACAAAGAGTCAGAGATGGCTCGCACATCAGATTGGACATTCACAGACACGTGGGGCCATTTCTTTGAGGACATACAAGGTGCATACAGCAGTAATCATGGCATTAACCTGAGCTCCAGAGAAAAATAAATCTGTAAAATAAATGGAAACTTTTCTTCCCATTCTCCAAACTCCTGTGGCTTCTTCTGTCCAACAGGAAGAAGGGAAGGGAATTGGAAAATATCTCAATGTGGTTCCCTTCAAGGCTGTTCACATCCAACAGCCAGAGGAAATCCCGATACTCCAATGTCAATGCAGATACTGAAAAGTATTTGAGTTTTGTACATACTTTCACTTTCTGCGTTAAGGTGTAAGAGTGAATGAGATGATGCATACATGAAAAGTGCTTACCCCAGTGCCTAGAACACAGTGATGTTCAAAAACTGATATAATAGTTGGCCTTGACCATTTGTCTTAAAGAAAAAAAATATAGGAAATGGCCTATAATCTCACAAGGCAATACATGAATCACAGTTTTCCTTTTCACTCTTTTGGCTTTTTTTTTTTTTTTTTTTTTTTTTTTGACTCTGGAGGACAACCAATGAGAGAATGTTTCAGGGAAACAGTTTTCCATATAGTATTCTAGCCATCAGAGCTGTACCATATTACAATGGGTTGCCTTGGAAGGTAACAAGTTCCCTGTCATTAGAAGTACTCAAGTGAATGCTTGAGGACAAACTCTAGTTTCAGGGATTTCTGTCCCATTCTTAGGAGTGATTTGAATCATGATTGTTGGGGTCTCTCCTAATTTCATTGCCTATGATTCAATGGCAAAGTATGTAAATGTTTTGCTTTGGCCACCAATGAAATAATGTTGAAAGAAGAAAAGAAATAAAAGTGAGACTATGGGAAAACTAGAGTTCTATATGCTTTACCTCTTAGCCACAGCACCCAGGAGAGAGGTGATAAAGAGAAGGGATTCAGTGACTCTTAATTAAACTAAAGATGAAGAGAGTACAGAAGGAATTAATGGATATTGATGTTCCAGGTTTTTCAGAATACAAAGATCTTAAGTTTCCTGAAAACAGAATCTGCAAACGGTTTCTCGGTACCGATTTCTTTCTCGTTCATGGGAACCATATATACTCCTATCCCCACCTAGTGCTTTGGAATTGTAAATAAGATGCATTACAGTTTTTAAAGAGAGTGTGCGTGGGAGAGAGACACGAGAGAGAGAGACAGAGAGAGAGACAGAGAGAGAAAATTGGTGTGCCTAATGGGACTTTTTCAACTCCCATATTTGTCTGAATCCCATTGACTTTTTTGCCTAATTGTTATTCACTATGCTAATTTCACCCACAAATCTCACACTCTATTGATTGAAAAGTAATAAACTCTCCAACAAACAAAACAAGCATTATTGCAATGTTGGGAAAACATCAGTTGATATCAATACCATATTTATAATTATCTTTCACCCAAATTTTACCCATGATGCGGTGCATAGGCAACTTACCAGACCTATTGGCTAAAAGAGCCTGTGAAAGACTTCTTTGTCTTTTCTGGATTGAGCAAAGGGGAGCAAGTGCAACCAAGAAAGACCTGAAGATGTCCAGTAAGGGGTTAATGGCTAGAATAAATGTCATTATCCCCAAAGAGAAATCCATCATTTGTCCTGTTTTTTCTCTTCCTATTTCTTTTTTCAGTTTAAGGCACTATGTTAATTATTGTGAAAAGTACAAAGGTGAGCAAGACATCATTGACAATATTAACCATGCTCCAAAATTAAGGTTTCCTTGAGAAAAAAAAAAGTAATTATTTTAGCAGGAGATCCTGGCATTGTTGATTCAGCTTACCTATTGCAGGTCACAATCATAGGTGTCATGGTTTTGTCTGTTCAGTATCCTTTCTTCTGGAATGGCAATACCATCCTCCCTTTGGATAGTTGCTACTCCTCACACTCCCACTATCTCATTGCAGGGAGACCATATTTCACTGGGCCTAGGATGGACACTTAGCCAAAGCTACCCAATCAGAACCTGTCCTTGAGATCTTTCAAATGAAAATCAGAGAAAAAATGAAGATAAAAGTTGTAAGGCATAAGAACTATCAAGAAATGTAATTCCAACCAAATGTAGGAAGCCAGTCTTAAAGAATAAAGCTGACAGACTGAAAGAAGCAGAGAAGAGAGATGAAGAAATGAATTCCTGGTGGCATTCAAGACTCTCATTCCTACTGGCTCTGAATCTAGTTGAATATTTACTTGTATAGGCTGGTAAATTCTTTGACAGTTTAAGCTGGGCTTCTGCCACCATAAAAAGGTGCTATCTAATACAAGCCTAACACAAGATGAAGGAACTCAAGGCAGATGACCCAAAAGGACCCAGCACAGAAGGCTCTTTCTAAGACATGAGCATCAGAGGTTAGAAAGAAAAGACAACAAGTGAGATTTGTTGATACACACACACACACACACACACACACACACACACACACACCCCTACACCTGACTCTGTTTAAATTGTAACTTCATTTCTCAGCTAAGGATTGGATCTGAAAAAGGTGATTAGAAGCTTGGGAACTGGACCAAGCCTGGCTCTGGTACAGATTTTTCCACCTAATTTACCCATCTCTGGCCTAAAACTTAAACCCCCATGAAGCAGTTGAAGAAAAAGTCACCAACACCACAAATGAATTCAATTGAAATTGAAATTTACGACGTAGTGAAAGTGGATGTTCTTTTATTTTCATGTTTTGCTTTGAACTAAACATCTATGGAGGCTTTTCCCAAGATGCCCCTGTGTCTCAGAAGGAGGATTTACGAGGGTCTTCAGGTTCAGGCTTACTTATACAGTGGCCAAATCAAGTCCCCTGGACCTGAGTCAATGTACTTTCTGCAGAAAACTATACTGGCCCTGCTAGGGTAAAGCAAGAATGGGCTTTGGAGACCCAAGATCTGAGTTGAAATTGCAGTTCTCAACCTTTATGGATGTGCAACCTCGAACAAGTTATGAAACCTTTGTAGGTCTCAGTTTCATGGAGAAAATAACACCATGACTGTGGATGAGACATTCCCTAATCTCCAAGATAATGGTGCTAACCAAGGCTCTGTACACTAAAAAGTCAAAACCATATGCAAAATAAGTATGTGTCCCTTGAGGATGAAGTATAGTTTCTGCTAGGATGGAAGAAACGCAATATGATCACTGATTCTGGATAGTGTGGTATGTGATATGACCAGTGGGTCTCCCGGTCATGGGAACACTTGCACAAAGTGGCCTGTTAGGCCCCATGATAGATAATGATATAGTTTGTCCTCAGTGTCCATCTTGGTTGCTGGTAGGTTGGGCATTCAGAGGTGGCAGTAGCCAGATCAGCCTTAATAACTGCAAGTCCACACTGTTAAGCCCATGTGTAGCCTCCATCTGTGCCACCATGATCCCTTATTTACATCTATGCCAGTTCTGGGATGGCCAGTGATGAAGCCTCGCTGATGCCAACTGGTCAAGTTGTTTTGTCTACTTGGCTGCTTAAAGTTTATCTCATGGTGAATGGGTTAACATATGTGAAAATTGACATGTGACACAAAAATATTCAACTTTGTGCCTACTGCCTTGTATTCATCTACATGCCTCTATCCCAGACGTCCTCATCTCTGATTTTTTATCCTTTTCCTTCCAGCTCCCTAACCATTTCCAGAAACCTGTATATATTCTCAGGCCACTTCTCTTCCCACTCAAAGCTCCACCTTTTGGGATGCTTTTTCCCCTCCACATTTTTGTAGACACTATTCCTCCCACAACTTTCAAATGCCTGATTCATTACACCAGCAAGAATAATCAGGCATACAGAGTATGTTCCCAGGTTACCACCGTGAGATTGTGAGTGACTAGAGCATCGTCTTGTTCCAGGGACTATACCCCTTCCCCACCCCTTTTTCCACTTGACATGTGCACCTCCTTGACAGCTTGGTGATGAGTAATCCAGGCTCAAAACTTCTTACCTCTTACTGTTTCACACAGCATTGGTACCAATTGCAGCAGTTCAGGTCCTCTAAAGAATGAATACAAAGACAGACATGCAAAAGAGTTGTCAGGGGCAATGTTTATGAAAGACGAAAGAGGGAGGAGGAGTAGGTTGAAAAGTCTTAGATTTGAAAACTGTATCCACTACTTATTAGCTATATGGTCCTAATTGAGCAAGTTTCTTACTTTTACTAAACCTCTATTTCCTCACCTATAAAATGTGGATAATAACAATGACCATTTCACAGAACTGTTGGGAGAATTAAAAATCATATAAAATACACTTTACACAGTATATAGCATTTAGTATGTTCTCAATAGATACTGAATAGGTGTACAAATATTTTCTCCTTTTATTGTTTTTATTAGGTGTAATAAAACAATAAGCATATAGAATATCCCTTTCAAACTACATACCACCCTGGAGATGTTGATACTAACCCTTCTTTTAATGGAGGGGTAGTGATTAAGGAGAAATTCCTGGAGGAGAGGGAACTTAAATGTTTAATGCCAACACTTAAATGAAAAATAGAAATTAGCCAGGTAAAGGAGCAAAGCAGTGCATCCTAGCATCAAGATAAGAAAAAACATGCTGTACAGGATAACCCACAGATGGTTTATTGTTGCAGGAAAATAAATAGTGAACTGGGGAGATAAGGGGAAACCATCAGTGGTTCACAGGAGGCTTTGGAGACATGATTAGGATGTTTGGACTGAAATTTATGAAAAACCACTGAATAATTTCAGGAAGACAAGTGAAAGAAGCACTTTTGCTTTTTAAGTGTATCTCTCTAATAACTGTATAGAGGATAGGTTTGAAGAAGGACAAACTGGAGAAAGGGAATCCCATTAAAAGGCTTTTTTTTAACCAATCTAGGTGACAGATGATAAAGTCAACCTACCTTAGAGGCAATTCAATCTTTACTTAAATACACCCAGTGACAAAGGACTGACAACACCCAACCCAGCCTAGCGGGACTTCTGCGGTTAGAAAAGTCTACCTTAGATTGCATAGAAGCCTATCTCTCTATATCTTAGATGCATTGATTTTATCCCTGGAGGAAATTTAGAATCAATCTGATCTGTGTTTTATATAAAAAATTTTCAAAAAATTTAAAAGTAATTATCATATCTCCAAAGAGTAATTTATTTTCTGGAAAAGTCCTCTGTTTCTTTCAGTCAAGTCTCACATAACCTAATTTTTGAAGTTCTCCACCATATCTAAATATAGACGGTGTCCCAAATCACCAGAACAGAATTGAACTCTTACCTTCATCCTCCAGTTTCTGCACCTCATTAATGCATCCTAAGGTGAAGAGTACTTTCTCTGACACTCACACTTGCTCTGGCAATCACATAGGTAATTGATACCATCACCCCAAACCTTGAAATACTAAAATATCTTCCCAGTTGCTGAACTCAAGATGCTTCTCCTTCACACATTACTTATGATATGTGTAATATCAAATTTGTGTGTATTTAATTTTATCATTATGGAGTAGGATAGCCATTATTAGCTTGTCATCAAGGCCAAAAATCTTAAAGGAAATACTTAACAAATTTATTCATTAAAAAAAAACTTCACATGGACAAAAACACTGTAATCAAAGATATATACAGTGATAAATAAAACTTTGAGAAATCTTTACATGATATATGACATAAAAATGGTTAATATTCTCAATCAAGGCAGATCATACAAATTAATCTTAAAATGAACATTCCAATGGAAAACATGAGAAAGAACATGAACAAGCAATTCTCAAAAGGTATACAGAATGGGATATAATACACAGAGGAAAAAGATGCTTGACCTCAGCTATAGTCAAAGAAATGCATATTTAAACATCAATATGTCTTTTTGTGTCCATCAAATTGTCAAAGAGTATAAAGATCAATGTTATCCCCTGTGTTGTTGCGAATGTGGGGAACTATGCACTCTTAAACTATTGTGGGAATTTGGCCTGGAACAATCTTTCTGGAGAAAAAGTTATCAATAAGCATCAGAACTAAATGTTCATACACCTAACTTCAGCCATTAACTTTCTAGGACTTCATTCTAAGACAATGACCAGGCAACTGTGTAAAGATATTACATACATGAATCAGGGTTATTTAGCAAAGTTGACAAAAACCTGGGGTTCTACCTACAAAACTGGTAAATGAATTACTACATTTAAAAAATAGTATGCAGCTTTTAAACACAAATGCAATAGAGCTGTATTTAAAGATGAATAGACACAGTTATTTTAATGCTGTACCATGAAATAATATAGTCAGGTTACAAAACACTTCATGTATGTGAGCATGTATATGCATGCACAGAAAAAATTCTGGAAGGCTGAATGCCAAAATATTAACAGGGCATTTTGCTGTTAGATGTGATTTTTTTACATACCTGTATTATTTGAATGTTTACAATTATGCCCTTTTAAATAATTTCAACTTTTACTTTAGATCCAGAGGTTACATATGCAGGTTTGCTACACGGGTATATTGCATAGTGCTGAGGTTTGAGGTACAAATGATCCTGTCACCCAGGTAGTGAGCATAATACCCAATAGATTATTTGAAGCCCTTGTCCCCCTCTCTCTCTACCGGCTCAGTAGTCCCCAGTGTCTCTTGTTTTCATCTTTATGTCCACGTGTACCCAGTGCTAATTTTCCACTTACAAGTGAGAACATGCAGTATTTGGTTTTCTGATCTTGCATTAATTAGCTTAGGATAATAGCCTCCAGTTGCATTTATGTTGCTGCAAAGGACATGATTTCATTCTTTTTACAGCTACATAGTATTCCATGGTATATATGTGCCATGTTATCTTTATCCAATCCACCATTTATGGGCACCTAGATTGACTGCATGTCTTTGCTATTACAGGTAATACTATATGAATGTACGAGTGCATGTGTCTTTTTGGCAAAATGTTTTATTTTTCTTTGGGAATATACCCAGTAATGGGATTGCTGAGTTCAACAATGTGTAAGTACTCTTGTTTCTCCACAGCCTCCCCAGCATCTGTTGTTGTTATTGTTGTTGTTTTGACTTTTAGTAATAGCCATTCTAACTGGTGTGAGATGGTATTTCATTATAGTTTTGATTTGCATTTCTCTGATTAATGATGTGGAGTATTTTTTTCATGTCTGTTGGCCACTTGTATATGTCCTTTTGAGAAGTGTCTGTTCATGTCTTTTGCTCACTTTTTAATGAGGTCATTTGCTTTTCATTTATTGAACTGTTTGTTTCTCTTACAGATTCTGGATATTATACTTTTTCAGCTGCATCTTTTGTGAATATTTTCTCCTATTCTGTAGGGTATCTGTTTACTCTGTTGATAGTTTCTTTTGCTGTACAGAAGCTATTTAGTTTAATTAGTTCCCACTTATCAATTTTGTTTTTTGTTGCAATTGCTTTTGAGGACTTAGTCATAAATTCTTTCCCAAAGTTGATGTCCAGAATGGCATTTCCTAGGTTTTCTTCTAGGATTATTACAGTTTGAGGTCTTATATTAAAATATTTAATCGTGCGTGAGTTAATTTTTGTATATGGTGAAAGTTGAGCATCCAGTTTCATTCTGCATATGGCTAGCCAGATATCGCACACCATTAACTGAATAGGGAGCCCTTTCCCATTGCTTTTTTTTTTTTTCATCGCTGTCAAGGATCAGATAGCTACAAGTGTACAGTTTTATTTTTGGGTTCTCTATTCTGTTCCATTGTCCTATGCTTTATAACCAGAAAAAAATCAACAAAGATATTTTCATCAAATAGACGACAAAATTAAGAAGGATAATTTTTTAGGTTAATGAAGTAAAAGAAAACCCAAGAATGCAATGACAAAGAAGAGGGCACTGAGAAAGAGGAAGGAAGGAATGCAGGGAGAGTCCTTGAAAATGATTTTAAAAAACAAAACAAAAAAAACACAAAACAAAACAACAACAACAAAAAACCTTCAACATTCTTACAAGAGACTTTCACCTACTGAAGGTGAACCTCCAAGTCCCTATCCTTGTCAAGTTCCCCAAAATAGGCCAGGTACGGTGGCTTACAACTACAACCCAGCACTTTGGGAGGCCAAGGCAGGCGGATCACCTGAGGTCAGGAGTTCAAGACCAGCCTGGCCAGCATGGCGAAACTCCATCTCTGCTAAAAATACAAAAATTAGCTGGGCGTGGTAACCCATGCCTGTAGTCCCAGCTACTTGGGAGGCTGAGGTGGAAGAATCGCTTGAATTCGGGAAGCAGAGGTTACAGTGAGCCAAAATCGTGCCACTGCACTCCAGCTTGGGTGACAGAGTGAGACTCCATCTGGAAAAAAAAAAAAATTTCCCAAATAAATCGGATATGGAAGGTGGGCATACGCCTTTAAAGAAACACTGCTAGAACTGGCATACACATATCACACACACCAATATCTTCATCTGTTCCTCAGAAACAAGAACCGATCTCTTATTGACACAGCAATTTCATGTGCACAAATCATTTCCTTTAAGGCAGCGAGTTTGCCAAAGTAGTCCAAACTCAGGACAGAGATGTATGAAAACTTCCAAAGCATTAAGTGCAGGAAAAAAAAAAATCTGTTTAATGCATAATCTTTTGAATATATATAGAGATAGAGAGAGAGACACTCTAATCACATCTCTTCCTTTATGTCTCTTCAGGCACGGTTCTTCTGTGGCAGAGGCATTTTTCAAAAACACAGACCCTCTTGTTTAATTAATAATCCCCCCAGACATAAATCACCCCAGTGGCACCCTCTCTAAGCAGCCCGTGGCAATGACCTAGTTTAAGAGCCTTTCATGTATAGCTTGGGTTTACTATGTATTTTGAAAATTACTGCTCAATAGCTATTTTGGGAGATCAGCATTTTCCTTCGTAAGTTTTAGCAATGAGAACCCATTTTTCCCACCTAGGAAGGGAGAATCACAGAATAGAACTGTATTAACAGATAATGAAGAAGGACTACTCATTTCCCTAGGAAACAAATAATAATTATATGGCAAACATCTATTGAACACTTTACACGCACTGCCTTATTTAATTCTCACAATAACCCTCTATTTTAGGCAATATTATGGCCCCTATTTAACTGACAGGGAAACTGAGTCAAACAGCAAGGGATTAAAAGACTTCCCCAAAACCACACAAGTAACAAAGGCAGAATTCAGCTCCAGGGCCTTTGCTTCCACTAAGCCTTGCACACCTCTCTGGTGGGCATAAAATTGGCATTCATTTTCTGTCACTGACGTGACAGACATCCAATAAACATTATCACATTTAGTTCTCATAATGACACTAGGTTGGTATTATCACTATTTGCAGAGAAGTAAACTGAAGCTCAGAGAAGAACGTGGTGGAAATGGAAACCTAAATATGTCTTTATAATTATTATTTTTATTTTTTATTGTGTAAGAACACTTAACATGAGAACTATCTGCTTAAAATTTTAAGTGTACAATGCAATGTTAATTATAAACACAGTGTTGAACAGAAAAATCTCTAGAATGTATCTTTCAAAACTATACCTTTAAGCTGGTTGAATAGCAACTCCCCAATTTCCCCTCCCTCCAGCTTTTGGCAACCACTATTCTACCCTCTATGTGTTTGCCTATTTTGTATACCTCCTGTAAGTGGAACCATGCAATATTTGTCCTTCTGTGACTAGCTTATTCGCTTAGGTTAATGTCCTCCAGGTTTATCCACGTTGCTACATACAGTAGGACTCCTTTCACCTTTTTTTTTTTTTTTTTTTTTTTTTTTGAGACGGAGTGTCGCCCAGGCTGGAGTGCAGTGGTGCGATCTCGGCTCACTGCAAGCTCCGCCTCCCGGGTTCACGCCATTCTCTTGCCTCAGCCTCCCGAGTAGCTGGGACTACAGGTGCCCGCCACCACGTGCTGCTAATTTTTTTTTATTTTTAGTAGAGATGGGGTTTAACCGTGTTAGCCAGGGTGGTCTTGATCTCCTGACCTCGTGATCCACCCGCCTTAGCTTCCCAAAGTGCTGGGATTACAGGTTTGAGCCACTGTGCCTGCCCATAAATCCATCTTTTTAACAACCCTAAACATTTATGCTCCAAACAACATAGCAGCCTGTTATATAAGGCAAATAGTTCTAAATGTACAAAAAGGATTTGATGAAAGCACAATTATAAGGAAAAATTTAACACACCATTTTCTGCAGAAGACCAAACATCAGCCTGTATAAAGAGATTCAAATAATATAATCAACAAGTTTGTCTCAAGTAGACTTTTCTTTTTTTAAAGCAAGAACACTTCCAATCTCGGTGGCATTATAGGGAAAATTATAGGTTAATGGAGCTACTAAAGACACACTTACCCTTGCTTTTCTGTCATAAAAAGTTAAATTATTTAAAAAAGAAACATTATCTTGAGTGGTTGCAGGTCACTTTGGATCAGTGAGGTTTCCCTTTGGAGTTTAGATGTGAAATATTAATAACTTTGAGAGATACAAGATTTATCAACTTGGGAGTGTTATCTGCCTTGCCAGCTCCACCCTTCACCTCTGCCTCTGGGAGAATTTTTTCTTTAACAGTTTAGATTCTAGAATTTTGAGAATCAGAGTCAGAGGACTTAAGAGGCAGAAAAAGAGGGAATTCCAGAGCTTAATGAGGAAGAGTTCAGGATTTGAATAAAAAATACCTGTTCTGCCATAGGGGTGAAAGAATTGGGAAAGCACAGAAAAGTTTTTGAGAACTATTGCTCTGGCTTGTAAATTCAATCCTTTTTAATGTTTCTTAAGAAGCAAGAGTTCAAATAAGAATTACTTTTAAATACTTTGAAATGCTCTTTTTGTACTATTTTCCACTATGATACATACAAAGACTGACTCACATGGCTTTCTGTACAATCTGCCTAGATCAGTGTTGCTCAGATAGTGGTTCTCCTAACCAGTGGCAAAAGCATCACCTAAAACTTTGTTAGAAATGCAAAGTCTTGGGCCCAGCCCAGACCTACTAAAGGAGAATCTCTGCAGGTGAAGTCCAGGAATCTGTATTTTAACAAATATTCCTGGTTATTCTTTCATACATCAAAGTCAGAGAAGCACTGACCTAGGTAATTTGGTGTCCTGACTAGAGGCTGCAAGGGTTTCATCCCTGAGTCCAGAAGGAAGGTCTGCTTCAGAAAGTCTTCAGTTCTATCCTCCAGGCACATCTACAGGCCCCAAGTGTGCCCACCTGCAACACAAAGCTTTTCCTAGCACCTAGAAGAATCTATAGATCCCCTTTCCATAAAGCTTTCCACTTAGATACTGAAGTGATCCTCTATAGATATCCCCCAACAGTGGGGTAAGGCAATTGGAAGAAGGATGCAAAACTAAGTTCTGCCAAGGGTAAAGCTTATCAGCTTCAGTATTTTAAAATCTTACTGTATCTTTAGGGAATGGAGTATATGTCTCTGCACTTCAAATGCTGAGTGGCTTTATGGTCTAGCAGAAATAGCAATGTAGTTCTTTTCAAAGGACCAGGGTTACAACTGGCTATCGTACCACTGTACTGGGTTGAAGGATGTCCCCCCAAAAAATATATGTCCTGGTACAAACCCTGGTACCAGTGAATGGGACCTTATTTGGAAATACAGTCTTTGCAAATGTAACTAAGTTATAAATCTGGAGATGAGATCATTTTAAAAGAGAGAGAAGAGAGAGATTTGAGACACAGCGAGCCAGGGAAGAAGGTCATGTGGAGATGGAAGCAGGGATTCCAGTCAGTGCTTCCAGGGATAGACATATATAAATATTACCTGAAATATGGCACTTTACCTTTAAATAGATCTGAGGATTACTTGTGAAATAACTTACTTGGGCATTGGGTTGCAGCTTGTCAGTCATTATGAAGGAGAGTCGTCTGAAATCAGATGGAAAGTTGTAATACTAGGAGTGGATGAATGTGACTCTTAACACATGTGGCTGAGGGGCTGGTAGATGTTTGAAATGTGTACCTGTGTGTATTAGTCCATTCTCACATTGCTATAAAGAACTACCTGAGACTGGGTAATTTATAAACAAAAGAAGTTTAATTGGCTCACAGTTCCACAGGCTCTCCAGGAAGCGTGACTGGGGAGGCCTCAGGAAACTTACAATCATGGTAGAAGGAGAAAGGGAAGTAGGTACATCTTCACATAGCAGAGAAGGAGAGACAGCACAAAGGGGGAAGTGCTACAACAATCTGGTTATTGTTAAATAACCAGATCTCATGAGAACTCACTCACTATTATGAGAACAGCAACGAGGAAGTCTGCCTCCATGATCCACCCCTCTCACCCGACCCCTCCTCCAACACTGAGGATTACAATTCGACATGAGATTTGGGCGGGGACACGGAGCCAAGCCATATCAATGTGTATGTTTTCTGTATTCCTACACAGCTCAGTTCAGCCGGGTACAATTTTCTGTATTCACCTTGTGTTTCTTGTGGATGAAATTGAATATAAGCAGACACAGAATTCACATTATGCTCAGATTATTCTCTAATATATCAATTGCTTTGGAACAACTCCCATTTTCAAAATAAACATGAGAGAAGGACTGATTGTGTTTGCATTATCTATTCAAAGCCCACAACCACTCAATAGGCCAGCACCATTTTTATCCTCATAGATAAATTCTCAGTCACAGTTTACTTACACCTACCTAAGTTTCCCAGGATCACAGACATTAAGTGGCAAAGTCTGGATCCCACATAGTCTCTGAACTTTAGATATAGTTCCTAGCATGGTATTGTCACTGGTTCAGGCAAGGACAATAATTGTTTAATTAATATCCTTTATCTCCAGTTCCCATTCTATGGGCAATAATTCCAATGTGTTTGTTGTGGAACATTTACTATAACCCTTAGTATTTTTCAAATTTTCTGATACAGGGAATCCAAGCTGAGGGAGGGTAAGTTTAAGGTCATACTTATATTAGGTGGTTGTATTACTTTTCTAGGGCTGCCACAAAAAATTACTATAAAATTGGTGGCTTAAAACAACAAAAATTTATTTCCTCACAAGTCTGGAAGTCAGAAGTTTGAAATCAAGGGGTCTGCAGAACCACACTCCTTCTGAAGGCTTTTGGGAGAAAACTCATCACCTGTTCCAGCTTCTGGTGGCTTCAGGCATTTTTTGGCTTGTAGTTGTCCATCCAGTGATCAGTGGATTGTCAATCCAATAATTTGTCAATTATTGTCAATCCAATAATCAGTGGGTTGACAGCTACAATCCACTGAGTGTTTGAGTGTGACCAGCATTGCACTACAATATTTATTAGGTGAGAAAGTGTTGGGCACATAGTAAACACTCAAATGTCCACTTCCTTTATTTTTGTAATCAGCTATATAAACATCCTAATCAAGTTCAACCATTTTGTTATACACTTGTGACATAACAAAAAAGAGGCAACAGGAAGTACTTATCTTTCAGATCAAAACCCAAACTCAAAGCTAGCATTGAGACTCTGTAGTTATTTTTCTTAACTGAGCACAAGTTCTTGCCAAAGATGTTGTTTAGTAAGTTATTAAACAAGCAAATGAATCCTCTTCTTCTTTTACGACCTTTAACCAATTTTTTGACCTTCAGAAAATTCACCATTTATGCTAAAATATAGTACCAAAATTTCTCCCATTTTCCTGAGGAGTTTTCACTTTCCTTGTCCCCAGTTAAATGAGAGGGTGGAAATTAGGGGAGGGAGATATTTTCATATGTATCACGGCCTACTTAGGATTTTTATTATTTCCTGTAAATTTAGAACCTCATTGCATTTCAGTTTCTGTAGAACTCACCTGGGTACTGCCACCTATGGGCAGACACATTCTCCACTGCCTGACTCTCTAGGCTGAGCAGAGTGCATCCCACCAAAATCCCAGGAGATGTGTGTTTCCACGTAGGGTGTGCTTCTTCTTAAACAACCACACACATTCTTTTATGCACTGATGGATTACAGTGGAACTCACATTCGGGGTTTTTGAGGGTTCTGGGAGAGGCCAAGGAAACTTGCAGGGAGACCAGAGTCCTCCCATCTCTTGTCTACCTGAGTTCTCCAGAGAAGATGGGTTTAGGACATCCTGAGCTTAGAGAAGCACAGAGTCCAAAGTTAGCTGAGAAAGCCAAGAGATAATTACACATCCCAAATCATCTCTGGCCAGATCTAGAGCCATGGCTCCTTTGGTCATGGTACTTATGGCCTAGAAGGGACCTAGCTCTGCCTACATTTCTGATATGGGGGGGCAGGGGCAGCCCCAGTGAGGGTCAAGTTAAAGAGAGGACTGAGCACCCTGGAACAAAAAGAGCTTGCAGTGATAGATGCATGGGCTCTGAAGACTCCTAAAAACACCCTCTTCTTCGGGGCAAAATCAAAGAAGTGTACCCCAACCTCTCAAGAATGATTAGCTCACTGTGGAACCCCTGGGTTATCCTCCAAATGGAAAACATACAGGTCCAGTGCATTAATAGAAAAACATTCCTGTGTTGATAGTCATGGAACATCCATGATGCTCTCAGTTGGTACAAATTATTACTTTTTCAAAGACACCTTTCAGATATATGTCTAGGAATTCCCTCTGTCACATAGCTCCCTCTGTCTTCTCTAGAACCCTTAGAGGGACCCTGGAACTTCTAAAAGATCAGCCTGAGACTCCTGTGTCTGAGCTCAGGGTCTGAGTCCAGTCTGGCCTTGCACCATCCTTAGCAGCATCCCTGTGACTCTTGCCAATATACTACCTCAAATAGCCAAGTAGTGTTACTTTGATGTGTTCATTTCCTAATGAAGTCTTCATCTCGTTACTTTCCCTTTCTACCAGAAATGAAAGATGAAAGGAAAGAAAGGTCACAATCGCTGTGCAGAAACTCAGGAAACCTGAATTGGAACCTCTTAGCCTTTGAAAGCAGCAGCAGAGGAAAAAGATAATTTTCATAAGAACCAGATACGATACACTTCTTGCTGCTTCCAGGGCCCCCATAAACTGGAACTTTCACTCAAATCTTCCTAGATGGTTCCCCTTCCTAGTTACAGCCTCTGCACAACCTCAGCCTAGAAGGAGTGTATTAGCGTTCTTCAGAAAAACAGAACCAATAGGATAAATAGAAATATATAGGAAGATATTTATGAGGGATTAGGGATTGGCTCACATGATTATGGAAGCTGAGAAGTCCCACTCTCTGCCATCTATAAGCTGAAGGCCCAAGGAAGCCAGCGATAGAGTTTCATTCCAAACCTGATGGCCTGAGAACCAGGGAAGCCAATAATGTAAGTCCAAGTCCAAAGCCCCAAGAACTAGAAGCACTAATGTCTAGCAATAAGAAAAGATGACATCCCAGTTCAAGCAGAGAACCATTTTGCCTTGCCTCTGCCTTCTTGTCCTATTCAGGTCCTCAATGGATTGAATGGGGCCCACCAGCATGATGCGAGTAACTCTTGTTACTCAGTCTACCAGTTCAAATGCCGATCTCTTCTAGAAATACCCTCACAGACACACACAGAACTAATGTCTTATCAGCTATCTAGCCATCACTTTGCCCAGTCAAATTGACACACAAAATTCACCATAAAGTAGGAAGCCAAAAGCAGAGTATTTAGTCCAATAAAATGATGATGATGAGGAGGAGGATAATTGATAATGATGATGATGATGATAATAAAATAATATATAATAGCACCAGGTATTGTTTTAGGTTTTTTACCTAAACAGTATTGACCTATTTAGTCCCCCTACATAAGGTAGGCACCAGCATTATCCTAATTTTTTAGATGAGGAAACTAAGGCACAAAAAGGTAAGCAATTTTCCTAAAATCACACACCCCAGTAATTGACAGACCGGGAATATGAACCCAGGCAGCCTGTCTCAAGTTCTTGCACTCCTATCACTAACGAAAAGGGTTATGAAGTTTGACACAACTACATTAGAATCTCATCTTCACCATCTGTCTGGATGTTGAACAGATGGTGGATAATGCACCCTTTTTGAGCCTCTATTTTATCACCTGTAAAATGGAAAAGCTTGTAAAAAGCATTAGAGCATTACATTACAGCATCATTGTGAGGGAAAAATTAGATCGAGTCTGTAAAGTCGATAGACATCACAGCTGCTAATACACAACAAATATTCACCTCTGCATCCAACTCTGTTTTTCAACACTACAACAGGGACTGGTTCATTTCTCTTACAACTGCATCACCCATCTCCAGTTATACTCTTCCGTATTGAAATACAGAAAATAAATGGAAAAGTGATACATTTTCTTCTTTACTTTCACAAGTCCAGTTGTCATTTTCTACCCCACTGCCTTTCAAACTAGCCTACCAAAGGGACACTGTCCACCTTGGGCTCCCAAGGATCCCCAGCCTCCTGGCCAGCCCCATTTCTGGGGAGCTGAAATGGTCATTCATTCAACAGAATATGCATCATTCATACTGTGCACCAAGCACTTTACTTAGTACCAGGATATAAGAGTGAGCAATACAGACACAGCCCTGGACTACACAAAACTTACGTTCTACTGGAGAAAACAAGCAAAATAAATGAGAGGGCACGGTAATAAATAAATACAATTGTATCCAGTACCTTGAAAAAACCATACAGGATGCTGAGATATCCTTTGGCTTGAGTGGTCAGAAAAGGCCACCCTGGGGAGGACACATGACAGTTGAGAAGGAGACAGCCAGGAGGACAGATGAAGAGCATTCTAGTCCACAGTCAACAGAGATGTTCCCTGGAAGATGCTCCTCCAATTCCCCAATCTTCCAGTGATATACAAGATCAGAGTCTCTTCTGTTTTGTTGCTCAGCTTGAATCTGGTTTTCCCACTGACTCTGACTTGGGCAACTATTCTAGCCTCCTCTTGGTATCAGTTTCTTCATCTGTACAATGAGGCTAATATTAGCTTTAACTTAAGAGAGCTGTTGCTGGGAGGGTTACGTGAAATAATGTTATCTATTACTGGTTAACAAGAATATTATTGCTTCTCACAGTGTAAAGAAGGGTAAGTGGGCTCAAACTCCCCATGTCATCCTCTGTACAAGCCCCTGTTTAGGACTCCCTCTATATCAGACATCTGACCCCAAACACGGTCACCTAAGCAGCCCCAAGAACAGTGGCCCCTGATACTGGCTTAAAATGAAGCTCTGGCTTTGTGTAGATTCTGACAGAATTGCCCTGTATATCCGTGTTATCAACATGGAAGGGGTAAATATTTTCCCCATGTCTGTCTCCCAAAACAGAGGTGTGAATTTGATCAGGCAAACAGAACAGCCCCCTGAACTCTCAGGACAAAGGCCTCATTCAAACCTCAGCTCATTCTCAGGTGAAGGCTTAGAGGAGAGATGCACGGCTGGGGAGGCCCCTTGCTAATTCCTGGCCAAGTGAAAGGGATCACTGGAATTCAACCGAAGTAGCTATAATGATCTTTTGTTTCAGCTCAAAGAGCATTAAAGATTCCATTTCCTATTTACCTTGGTTCTTGGGTTTGGAAAATATCCCATCTCAGCCTCCACCTTCCTTTCCCCTCTGGCAGCAGCTGACCTCTGTTTCTACCACACAAAGCTTGCTTTTCACCACTTACAGCCCCACTTTATGAAAGTGAGCTGGACACTAGCCTCCTCCCTCATCTGGCTGTCTCAGAGGAAGCTGCCTTTGACCTTCTACTGTTATTATTGCTATTATCATCATTACTGTTAGTATCGTCATCATCCTGTGCCCACCCTGCCATCAGCTCCTCGCTTCCCAGTGCCCCATTGTCCACGATGTCCAGAGTCCCTCCTCTGCTTGAGCCACTTCCGCTGCTGTAACCCCAAAGCCCTTGAGCTGTCCCCCAAGCTGCAGCCTACATCACTTCTGCTGCTGCCTGTCCAGCTGCCTGTCCAGCTTCCTGTCCACCCACAGAACCTCCGCCTCTGATTCACTCTTTCCTTTCCTAACCTCTTCCCACCCCATGTCCTGGCTTCATCCCACCAGTCTGTCAAAATGAACTTCCTACACTCTGAGGTCTTGAGCTCACATAGGAACTGGAATCCCCACCACTGCTACTCCACATCAAGTTATTGGTGTCTTCACTGTTGAAATATTCCCTGTGTTGGTCTCACCTCCTCCAAGGCTTCCTCCATAAGGGCCACCAGAATGATCTCCTTGAAACCCCAAATTGGCCAAACTACTCCTCTGCTTAAAACACTTCAATGACTCCTCACTGTTTAAGAAATAAAGAATAAATTCCTTAGCATGAAAATCCAGTTTTTCATACTTGGTTCCTACCTCACTCCAACCAAAATGTCCCAAATGCACCAACATTCTTTTTCTTTTTTTTTTTTTTTTTTTTGTAAGAGATAGGGTTTCCCTGTGCTGCCCAAGCTGGAATGTAGTGGTGCATTCACAGCTTACTGCAGCCTTGAACTCCTGGGCTCAAGTGATCCTCTAGCTTCAGCCTCCCAAACAGCTAATTTATTTATTTATTTATTTTATAGAGAGGGTCTCACTTTGTTGCCCAGTCTGGCCTCTAACTCCTAGCTTCAAGTGACCTTTCTATCTTGGCCTCCCAAATCTGAGATTACCAGTGTGAGCCACCTCTCCCAGCCTGAAATACTTATTATTTATGCATACTATTCCTTTCTTGCCTCCTGCCTCTTGCCTGTATGCCTCTGCACATGCTGTTTCTTCTACCAGAGTTACCTTTATCTGGTCCTTTTCTGCCTGGAAAATTCCCTTTTATGCTTTAAAACCCAGTTCAGAGGCAACTCTTTACAGAAAGACCTCCTTGATTGCACTAACCCAAGAATCAGCAAACTTTTCCTGTAGAGGGCCAGAGAGTAAATATCTTACTTTCTGCCTTACAGGTGGTAGACAACTTTCTGCTGCAACTACTCAACCCTGGTGGTGGTGTGTGAAAGCAGCCATAGATGATATGTAAACTAATGGACATGGATGTGCTCCAATAAGACTTTCTGTGTAGACACTGAAATTTGAATTTCATATCATTTCCATGTATCATAAAATATGATTCTACTTTTGAGTATTTTTCAACAATATAAAATTTGGAAAACATTTTTAACTCATGAGCCATACAAAACTAGTCTGAGAGTCATAGTTTCCTGATCCCCGCAGAAGAGTCCCTCCTCCTTCTGCATATCTTCAGTGTCCCCTGGTACCTTAAATGTGGCACTTTTGGCACTGGATAATCTAATGCCTGAACATCCCCTTCTGCCCCCACACAATGAGCCACTGAGAACAAGAACCACATTGCATTTGTCATCTCTGTGCACCCAGAACCCCAGTGTTGGTCTAGAATATAGGAATTGCATGCACAGTCAGTGCTTGTTGAATTAAGAAAATGACCTGGTGGGGGGAAGAGAAAGGGACAGTGAGAAAATCTAGAATATAGTGTCATTCATAGTGTTTCCTTCTACTGATTCCTTGGACAGAGAACTTCTTGCAGAAATGTATCCTTTATTCAGATGACTTTGTTTCATTTTCCCGGTGTGATGTGGGCCCAGGCCAATGTAAAATGCAAGTTATGAAAAAATTAACAATGCATTTGCTTTCTTTTTTTAACAGTTTATTTCTGAGATGTGCAGAATTGGGTGGGAGGCTGGGGAAAGTGTCATAAATCAGGGTCTCAAGAAGCCAACTCTGAGACAGACCTTCACATGCAGCCAGTTACTGGGGAGTGCTCTTGGGGTCAACATCTGTGAGGGGTGCAGGAAGAACACTAGGCAGGGGAGAAACAGAACTGGGATACAGTTGCAATAGAAGCCTTGCCAGTCCCATAAGAGGTTCTGAAGTTAGAATATCCCTTCAGAGCTGTTCCAAATTGGGATGAGGGGACCAGACCATTATATCCTGCCCAGACCAGTCACCGAATATAGGCTGTCCCAGGAAGAAGTGTGACCCTGGGCCAAGGGACTTTCTTTGGCTGAGAGCAATTTCCAGAGGACTCCCTTGAGGGCTGTCAGCTGCCAGTGACACCCAGCAGCTGTGAGAATGAGATACGGGAATCACAGCATTCCTAGAGCTGCACTGTCCACGTAGTCGATACCAGCCACATATGGCTATATATATTTAAATTAATTAAAATTCCCAATAAATTTACTAATCAGTTCTTTAGTTGCACCAGCCACATTTCAATCACTCAATAGCTGCACATGTCTAGTGACTACGATAGGAGACAGTGCAGATACAGAATATCTCCATCATTCTAGAAAGTTCTATTGGGCAGCACTGCTCTAGAAAATGGGCAATGATAGAAGTTTTCTAAAATAAACAATAATGGGCATGGCCCACTGAAAGGGCAATTTAGTTGGGAAAATTAAGCTATAATGCAAAAATGACAAGGACCCTTACTTGAGCAAACCTCAGATAATTGATTTATAATGATCACAACTTTCAACCCACCCATTCCTACTTGATCAGGCCTGCGGAGTCCAGTCTGCTGTTACAGGAGAGAACACAGAAGTTAGCAGTGTATTGACAATCTAGCCATACTCAGTTGGTAGCTGGGCTGCATGAAGACAATATAGTTTGGAAGCTGCTTTGAACCTCCTACATAGGTGTCAAGCTCTTTTTACACACCATGCAAAATAATTGATTAAAATGGGAAGTGCCATTATTGGAAGGCTGTTTTTCTACACTACAACATATAACTAATTTGACCCAACTGTCTTCCTCTATTATGCTATTATTCACAAGTCAGTCTAGGACAGAAAGAAACTATTTGTTTGTTGATCCTTTGAACTCACATTCCATCTTTGCTGCCACTATATATAGTGTGACTTCAGGAAAGCCATGCCATTTCCCTGTTTTCTCATTTGTAATATGAAGGTGACAATTCCATACTACCTCCTCCACAGGAGTTTTGTGAGGATAAAATCTGATGATGAAAGGCAGAGTATTTTGTAAACCAGGTACCCAATGTCAAAGGGAAACAATTCATTTAATTGCAAGAGTCAAACCTGACTAATCAGAGTATATATCTACATTTCATAATTAGCCAAAAGTGATCCACCCCAACAGCAGCACAGCATGTACAGTCTCTTAAGTTCTAAAATAGCCATTCTCAACCTTCTTTTTTACTTGTATGTCTTTGTCACACATTTTTGAATATTTGAAGTTCATGCTTAGCGGAATTAAAATATCTGAATAGTGGACTGTAACAGGTCAACCATAATGAAAGCACAATCACTACTATATGATAACAATGTCTTACAGTGTCTATAAAAGCATCTACAGTTACTGAATAATACATTTTCTCTCCCTTTATTGCTGTGATGCTGATGGAGTCGTCAGTTCACCATTCTGATCTTCCATACTTCCATCCTCACTAGGTGACCTTCTCATGCATTTCAGAAGAATTAGGTCTTTCCTTGATACTGGCTTGGCATTAAGCTACAACTCAGCTTTTATAATCTTAAGATATTGCACCCCATAACAACCCCACTCAACTTAAAAATCCATGCACAGCCATAGTAGCCACAAATTCAATTGCAGAAAAGAACGTATGTTATGTGTTGATCAAGAATTTAATGCCTACAATGGGATGGATTACACCCACAAATCATGGCATCCCATTTGAGAACAATGACTTTCCAAGAGCCAGAATTTCAGAACTGAGAATGAGACACTAAAATCTACTATGTAGACTTAGTCTAGAACCCAAATCCTCAAACAGATATATATACATTGTTGCATATATATTTGGATAGTCCTTTGGCCATCAAAAATGTTTTTATATACGTCATCTCTTATAAAGGCCTACAGATTGCTACGCGTGACAATCTTTCCCCTCCCACGCACCATAACATTACCTCTATGGCATCCTGTTCTTCTACTTTCTCTCTGCTATGGTCTGAATATTTGTGTCTCCAAAAATACCTAAGTTGAAACCTTTACCCCCAGCATGATGCTGTTAGAAGACGGGACTGCTGAGAGATGGTTAGGTCATAAAGGAAGAGTCCTAATGAGTGAAATAAGTGCCCGTATAAAAAAGACCAAATAGAGCTGCCTTGCTTCTTCTACTATGTAAGGATATTATAGCAAGAAGGTGCTGTCTCTGAACCAGAAAGTGGATACCGGATCTGCTGGCACCTTACAGTATTTTGTCAAAACAGCCTGAAAGGACCAAGACACCCCCTCCTTCAATCGACTCCAGCCACAGAGGCTTCTTGCTTTTCCTTGCATGTGCCACACTCACTCCTGCATCAGAGACTTGGCACATATTCACTCGTCCTGGAATATTTTCCCCTAATTATCCATGTAGCTCAGTTTCCCATCTCCTTACTCAAATGTCACTTTATCCATGAGGCTTCCTCTAAAGTCCCCAGCCAAAAATCTTATACCTCCCACCAGCGTTCTTTACCCCTCCATCCCTACCCACCTCCCATGTAGCACCTGACACCCTTTGAAATACTGCATGTGACATTATCTTTGTTTACTGTGTTCCCTTACCAAATGGGAAGTTCCATGAAGGCAGGGACATTCGTTGCTACATCTGTAGCATCTGGAAGTTTCTGCTCCAGAGTTGGCATACAATATTTGTTGAATGAATGAATGCCATCTGGCCTTAACAATCACCCATGTCAGAGAGAAAAGTAAGAACCAGAGAAAGTGAGTGGATTGCCCAACATTATGCTATTTAGCATCAGGCAGGCCTAAATTTTAATCCAGACTCAGGTATATAAGCTTTGTGCCCTAGGGCACTCTATTGAACCTAATTTTCTTCCGTTCTAAAATGGGCATGGTAATTCTCTTCTCAAGCACTCACAAACATCCTGACCAGGAGCACAGAGGCAGCACAGAAGCCTGAGGATGGGGCAGTGAGCCTGGTGAATCTTGGGTGGCCTCAGGGAACCACCACAGTCAAAGAAGTGAACCCAAATCCCTAGACCAGAGAGAACAGCATCTTGCCATACTGAAAAGACCTCAGCCAACACTGCTCCCTGCGAGCCTCCCTGCAGAAACCTGGCCCTTTCGCTGTTTCTCTGGGAGGTTGTTCTCTTGTTAAGAAAACACTGAGGACCAAAAAGAGCCTCCAGTTTCTACCCCCTTTCTCTTTCACAGGAGCACATGGCACGGAGCAGACCTTCCTGTGAGTCAGGCCCATGACATCTCCCTAAGCAGAAGCAGATTGGCCGCTTTGACATGCACCCACAGGGCTGTTTTCTATGACTGGCCCTCCAAAGGTTGTTACCATTTTCCTTTTTTAGAAATGGCTGTTATCACCCCTCCTTTCCAAGTTTCCCTATTCATACCAGGCAGTATGGCTCAGAGATCAGACCTGAGCTGGGTGTTCACCTCAATCTGACATTTCTCCTCTTGTAGTGGTGTTACTTGGGATGCTGTCAAAAGGGATGAAAGAAAAAAACATTTTCACCCTGGCTTGAAGCTGGCCACATTTTCAGGTGCTCAAGTTGCAACCTCAAGGAAGTGAGAGATTGGGGTTTGTGATTTGAGCTGAAAGGCCAAATGGCTTTTAGACAACTAGCAGCAAAAGGCTCAGAAATGTTAATGCCATGAGAAAAGAAGTAGTAAAAATACAAAAAAAAAAAAAAAAAAAAAAAAAAAGAAAGAAAGAAAGAAAGAAAGAAAGAAAGAAATTGGGAAATTAAATAGCTGTAATATTTTTCAACCCACCTATAGATAATTTTATTTCAGCCTCTTGAAATTCTAATATCCTTCTTTTCAGTATAAATGAAACATGTGAAAATTTTATTTAATCTTAGAATATCATTTACTATTTTACCTAGAAAATAACTACAAATTAACTAACCAAATACTTCTTTAAAATTTTTAAATTATTGAACACAGCAAGTTATACTTTGCTAAATTTATGGATCACATACTTTAGATTTACTAATACTTAAGAGGCTATAAATACGGGGAAAGAGCAACCTTCAGAGTTGTTGTCCGACTCAATCGCAAAATCACTCAACTTCACATTGAAAATTCTTGTAGCTCATCCTCATGCTCATGCTGTGAAAATATTCCTAGGGACTCATTAACAAACATAAAGGCATCTGATAAAGCCTCTGCCTTCTCAGAGTCCCACTAAAATGCCCAAAAGACTATACACAGGGACCAAAATCTGGACCAGCCCTCAAAATATTCTAGATGGGAGGGAAAAGAAGGATGGCACAAGCCTGACTTCCTCTTTTAAAGGATAGCCTGTCTAGAGAGAGAGAAGAGGGCCCCCAGCAGAAATCGACTCATAGGGCTGAGCTGTTGATAAGTCAAGTTGAGGGCAGTGGAGCCAGCCTATGTGGGGTCCATCTCACCACTGGAGGTCAACAGCATCTTGTTTCCACCATGGCTCTTGGTGGTCCTCTACCTCTTCCAGCCTCATCAGTCACCAAGGGCAGATAAAGGACCTACTAGTGTGTAAGGCCTGAGAATGGGACACTTCTGGGCCAGGTGTGGTGGCTCACTCACGCTTGTAATCTAGCGTTTTGGGAGGCCAAGGTGGGAGAATCACTTGAAGTCAGAACTCCAAGACCAGACTGGCAAACAGCAAAACTTCATCACTACTGAAAATACAAAACTTAGCCAGGCATGGTGGTACATGCCTGTAATCCCAGCTACTCAGGAGGCTGAAGCCCGGGAATCGTTTGAACCTGGGAGGCAGAGATTGCAGTGAGCCGAGATCATGCCACTCTACTCCAGCCTGGGTGACAGAGCAAGACTCGGTCTAAAAAAAAAAAAAAAGAGAGAGAAAGAATGGGACACTTCTGGATACCATGTCAAACATGAAGAAGATGTTGGATGTCCCACTGATGAAGGCCTCCACTGTGCCACCACCAGATCCACCAGGGTTTCTAGCCCTAGCTCCTTCGTGACTCATCAGAGGCTTCTGGATGTCTGAGTTGGGAACTGGAATTCAGAGAAAACCCGGACATTTGTCTTCCTACTTTCAGGCTAGAGACTGTGTAAAAACATGTAGAAACACATATAAGAAGACTTAAACCTTATTTAAATATAAGCTGATACTGAATAAGATTGATCTTTTCATTTAATAGAAATTCTCCAATTGTATAGAATCTTTGTTTGAAATATAGATTCCAGGATCCTGCCTCCATGATTTTGATTATGTTGAATGAGAGGAACACTAGGGAATTTTCAATTTTAAGAAAGAATCAGGATGGTTCTAATGCTGGTAGCTTCTAGACAACATGTTGAGAAGCACTGCTCTAAAGGGTTTTATGTTTTATCAAAAGTCAAAAGACCCTGAATCTAAAAGGAGATACTTCAATTCAAACAAAAATAGGCATTCAGAAGAATCAGATTAAATAAGTAAAAGACAAGCCAAAAAATATTAGAAAAAAACAGTATGATTCTTGTTCATAAGAAGAATCAAACTACTAAAACTACTGCAGTCAGACACAAAGGTAATTTAAGATAAAAAAAATTGCAGAGATAAACAACATAATTATAAAAGTTAAAAATAAAATGAAGAGATTTTGAATTTCTGGAAAAATGACAAACGAGGGGTTCTGAAAAAAGTACTCCCTCCCATAACAAACTGATAGAAATCCTGAGTAAAATCCAAGATACAAATTTTTATTTAAAAATTCACAGAAGCTCTTGCAAGAAAGAAAATTTATCTCAAGATGCTGAGATAAAGGCAGGAAATGTATGAGCTGACACTGCAATGGCTCAGGACACTTTCAGAGTCAGGAACAGATGGCAGGGGCTTCACTGTCCACAGAAGGATGGGAATATACAACCCAAGGCCTGTATAAGGCAAGGGTCGAATTAGAAATGTACATAAACATGAAATCCTCAAAGAACTGTTTAGGCTTTGAAGGGGAAGCAGAAAAATCCCAGGTATTAGTATGAAGATTCACAAAAGAAGATTCACAAAAGAAGATTCCGCTAGACAGAACTACTGGATTTTACCAGAGCAATCAATCACTGCTGAAGATGAGTTCAGAATCAAAAATTACAAACCAAATAAGAAAACAAACCAAAACTATGGAGAGTCACCAGGCATAACAAATAGGAAAATTAAAAAGTAATACCTTGACTTATGAAAGAGATTATTTTTTAAATGATTAAAGAAAATGGTAACGAAAAAAGAGGAGGCAAATTTGAAAAATACTTCTAGAATGTTTTTAATTTTTCTCAGCTTTATTAAGGTATAATTGACAAGTTAAAATTGTATATATTCAGGGTATACAACATAATTTTTTGATAGGTACATACACTGTGAAGTGATTCAATAAAGATTATTAACATTTTTAATACTTTACATATTTATTATTTTTGTGGTAAGAACATTTAAGGTCTACTTTCAGCAATTTTCAAGTATACAATGCATTTTTATTAACTGTAGTCACCATACTGTACAATAGATCTCCTGAACTTATTCATCCTGCAAAATTATAACTTTGTACTCTTTGACCAACATCTCCCCCATTTTCTCTACCCCCAACCCCCAGCCAATGCAACCATTATTCTACTCCCTGCTCCTATGAGTTCAACTTTGTCGTATTCCACATATAAGTGAGATTGTGCAGTATTTGTCTTCTTCTGCCTGGTTTATTTCACTTAGCATAATTCCCTCCAGGTTTACCTCTAGGTTTTAAAAATATAGACAGTGAATTTTACAATAACCTCTTAATTAAAATATTAGCAAACTGAATGCAACAATGTATGTATGTGTATGTACATGTGTTTATATATGTGTATGTGTGTGTATATATTATATATTATATATATAATATTTGGGGGGTGAGGGAAATGGGGAGATATTGGTCAAAGGTATAAAGTTTCAATTGTATGGAATGAATAAATTCTGGAGATATATTGTATGGATTTATGTATACATATGTATTTTTAATATATATTATATATATAATTTTGTAAAATATTTATGTGTGTATATACACACACACACACATAATGATCAAGTTGGAAATATGCCAGGGATCCCAGCATAAGTAAATGTTAAAAAATCTATAAATGAAATTCACCTTATTAACATATTAAAGGAGAGAAATTATACAAGCATATGAGCATCTCAAAAGATGCCAAAAAAGCATTAGATAAAATTTAATAAACATTCTTGATTTTGAAAAAATGGTCTTAGCAAACTGGGGAAAGTAGTGAGAACTTCCTGATACAATATATACAGCATATTTAGCTAAAAGGTCCAGCACACATTATATGAAATGGGAAGAGTTTAGCAGCATTCTCTTTAAAGTCAGGACAAAGAACAGGGAATACTGTTACCATTGCAACTACTCAATATTATATAGGTCCTAGTCAATGTGGGCAAGCAAGAAAAGGTATAAAGGATTAGAAAGAAAAAATCATCACTGTTAGTCCCACAGAAAATATATTGAAAATAAAAGACAATATAGAAAGTTACTAGAACTACTAAAAAATATTAACCATTATTATTGAATATAAGAGCAGTATATTAAATTCAATACTATTCCTATAAAAACTGTAAAATATAATAAAATGTATAAATCTCATTCTTAAGAACAGCACAAAGTATAAAATATCTAAGAATACATGCAAAAAGGAAACGCAAAGAGGTAGGAATTTATCAAGATAATTGTAAAATTATAGATAAGAATATAATTCTAAATACATAGATAGATATACCATGCCACTGGTTTAAAAAAATTCAGTATCATAAAGAGAGCAATAGCTTCTAAATTCATATATAAATACATGTTTCTAATGAATATCGTAACAGGGTTTTCCATGGCAATTGATAAGCTGATGTTAAAATTCATGTGGAAGAGTAAAGGGCCAAAATTAGTCAAAACGATTTTGAAGAATAAGGATGGGTGATCTGTCCTACTATTTATCTGAAATTATTATGAAGCCACAGTAACTAAAACAGTGTGGCATCAGCACAAGCAAAGATAAATTTACCTGCAGCACTAGGTAAAAAGCTCCAAGACAAGTCTACAGATACATGGCGGCAATAAAAACTTAGAGAAGAAAGAATTTATTTAATAATGTCATAGCAACTGGCCATATAAAACGAAAAAAAAATAAATGAATAGACTCCCTACCTCTCACTATATATATGCAGAAATTCCATATGAGTTTAAAACTTGATTGTGAAAAGCAAAATTGTAAATCCTTCAAGAGAAACATAGAGGAAAATATCCTCATAATCTAACATAGGGGAAGATTTTCTTAAGCAAAATTTTTTTTTTTTTTTTTTGCTCTGGAAAACTTATGCTTATGTTTATTTTTTTTCTTTTTTTTATTTATTTATTATTATTATTATACTTTAAGTTCTAGGGTACATGTGCATAACGTGCAGGTACATGTGCATAACGTGCAGGTTTGTGCAGGTATACTGGCACAAGCAAAATATTAAAAGCACAAAACACGAAAACAAAAATTGACACAAATTAAATTAAATTAAAAGGCTTTTGTACGACAAAGACAACATAAGCAAAAGAGAAGCTACAGACATGCAGAAGTTACTTCTAACTCATACATTAGGAAATATAATAAATCCTTATAAATCAATCAATAAAAGATAAACCAATAAGGAAAAGGCAAAGACTATAATCAGAAATTCAAGGACAAGAAAGCAAGAATGGCTAAAAAATATGAAAAGATCAGTTTCTCAAGACATTAGAGAAATGTGAAATAAACCACAATGAAATATTGTTTTACAACTATCAGATTTACACAAATTAGAAAAGTCTGCCAAGTGTTAGTGAAGATGCTTTACTTTAAAAACAAACCAAAAAAAAAAAAAATCTTCTTTTCCAGAGCCTTAGAATATTTACAAAAATATGATTACATAATTAGGCCCTGATGAAAACCTCAAAATGTTCCAAAGAGGAAAAGTCTCTTAAAGCCTATTCTCTGACCACAGCAGAGAAAAACCAGGGATTCGTTTCTAGAATATGAACCAGGAAAACAGTCACTTGCAAATGTGACCTAAATACGAAAGGCAAAATGTAAAATCTTTCGGGAGAATATATAATAGACAGAACCTCTCCAAAGTAATAATTAGGTTGAGTAAAAAAATCAAAACTGCAAATTCAGAATATTTTAAAAATCATCATAATGAAAATAACATAAGAAAACTTGCAAAAATAACTAAAAATGTTGAGACTTCAACTACCTGTGTTTTCTAAGCTGTTCTATTGGTCCTTCTTTCTATACACATCTAAAAATTCAGAAAAAAAAAGGAATAAATTATTTGTACAAATATATATACATATGCACACATGCTTGTGTGTATACACATGTACATCTATACACCTACATGTATACATATATGTACACATATATGTATATACATGCACACAATACAATCTCCGTTTTGTATAAATAGCAAAGAGAATCACTGAAGAACATAAATAACAGTAGTGGTACCTCTTGGTAGTAATATTATCATGTCATGTAATTTGTTTTTTATTGTGTATTTCTCTAATTTTTGAAAATAAATATACATTAATTTTATAATTAAAAAGAATAAAATTACTAATTAGGAAAAAAAGTCCTTGAAATTTTTTTGAAAGAGCAGCATATGTCTAGATTTTAGTTGTTTTCCCTTTTTTTTAATCTCTAGTATCTGCCAAATGGAACTTTTTCAATATTTCTTTCCCTCCTCAAATTTTTTCCATTATATCCCTTTAAAATTTTAGTTGACAGGTAAAAATTGCATCTATTTATGGTATACAACATGATGTTTTAATATGTGTATGTGTTTTAGAATGGCTAAATCAAGCCATTTGATCATTTCCATTATTTCAGCAATATCAGTTATATGAATACTATATTTCTTCCACAGTCATGATCTTCTCTCTGAAAATGTTTACCTCTTTGTCCTTTGCCCCCATATTATGAAAGAGTTTTGTTAGCCTTTCCTCTAAATCACTGACTCATTTCTTCACAATATGGAATCAATTATTCTGTGTCAATTCTTCTATTGCACATTTTTCAATTTTATGCCATTTTCCCTAACCTAATCAATTCTCTTTCAATTGCAGAATCTCCCTCTGTCTGAAATTCTCTTTCTCCCTTTCATGTCACTTCCTCTGTGAGGTCTTCCTTGTCTCCCATGGATTTAGTGAGTCAGGATCCCTCCTCAGATCCTTCTCTACCCTGAGCATGCCTCATCACTACAATGCCTCATCGTAAGGTTTTACAATTACCTCTTCACATGTCTGCTTTCTCCATTAGATGCTAAGTCCCTCAAGAACAAGGTTTGTGTCTCAGCCATTCTTAGCACAGACACAGAGTACATTTTCACCAACATAGTCTTCATATTGGCAGAGTTTTAAAATTTTGCAAGTCTGATGTTTGTTAAAGAATGGCTCATTGTTTAATTCATGTTTCTCTAATTACTAGGATAGTCTACATGGTTTTTGGTCATTCTTGTTACCTCTTCTGTGAATTTTTGACAATAGCCTTGCCCTTTTTCCTATTGCTTTTCCTGTCTTTTTACTGATTTGTAGAAATTCATTACATATTCTGATTTTACTACATAGCCATTGTGTGCATATATATCTTCATCTCTGAGGCTTCTTTTCTTTTTGCTTATGAGTCCTTTGTTGTATAAAAATCTGATTTCATTTTACTCAACTTATCAATCTTTCATGTTTTATTCACAAAAATATTTTCTACTGTTGGCTCATACAGATGTTCTGTATTTTCTCTTGAAGACATACAAATTTTACTTTGAATATTTAGGCAACATTTCCAAGTGGCCACTCTAGCAAGAGTTTCTGAATTTGTGAAGCAAAGTAAGCTCAGCTCTGTATGTCGAACACCTGCTCCTTGGGAAATCAGGCAATCTATATGAGGATTTGGCTCTAGCTCTGTGTCAGTCAGCTTTTTGTAGGTTCTTCTGTGTGATAACTCCCAAATCTTAGCTTACAAAACACATGTTTATTTGTCACTCACATTACACGTCAGCTACAGGTCAACTATGGCTCTAAGACACTACTTCAAGTTGTGGATGAATTGCACGTCTGATCACTACATGACCAGGCTGAGGAGCAAAGTCTATCTGGTTGGAATATGCTCATCTTATCATGGAGGATCAGAATAAGAGAATGGTAGAAACTTGTAATATCTGTAAAAGCTTCTACCCACATATGGCAAATAGGCCATTAGGCAAAGCAAGTCACGTAATAGCCCCAAACTCAGTAGAATGGAGAGAATATTTTGTCTAAAGGAAAGGATGAAAAGGACAAAAAGGGAATGAAAAATTGTAAGCAAAGAGATTCTACCACAGCACCTCTTCTCTGTAACCACATGACCATGGGTCTGTTTAGGGCTATCTGTTTAGTGCTACTAAACAGAGGTTGGGTTGGGTATATATTTGTTAAAGATAATTCTACAATAGAGCCTAATATCCACTGTGAGTCTGCTGGAAGTGTTGGACAGTAGAAAAGGGAAAACTTTCTGTTGGCAACCCCAAGTTAGTCTGCCAGCTGTGGCTCTTACATACATTCAGTACTGGTGCAAAGGAAGGCAAGGTGTCCTTACTCCAGGCTTCGAACCAGTTCTATGCTCCAATATGGCCAAGGCTCAACCACCATATACCAACAGTGAGCCAGGCAATTCTGGCCAGGCAAGAATTGGCCATACAGCTGCAGGTTGAATGAAGGATCAGTGATGGAGAAAAAAAGAAAGGAAATACAGGTTCCATTGGCAAGGGAAATGCTGCTGGGCATCCAAAATGTAAAACAGTTCTTCCATAGTTTGGCTTAGAGAAAAAAAAAAAAAAAAAAAAAGTCAGCCTTGGCTTAACCTGTATTCATTCATACCTCCACCTGTCAAGGCTGCACCCCATCCTTACTCTGTTTGTACAACTGATAATATAGATAGACATGCCCAAGCAGTTGCTTGTCAACATTCCCATTTCAGTTTCTCAAGATCTAACCCAAACAGCAACAGCTCCCACAAAGCAGCACTGTTGGCTGCTGCAACCACACTCTGCCCTTGATAATTAGAATGGAATCTGAGCTCACCCTGGAATGCATGGGACGTGCATAAAGAGCCCAGCTGCATGGTTCCTCCAACCATATGTTCCAGCCCTAGCAGGAAGCCACATGGGGTGAAAATATGTACCAGGAGGACACCAGGGTCCTTCATTTGCCTGTGCTTCTCTCTGCACTAAACAGCTCAGAGTATTCAGCCAAAATAGTACTTCTCGACATAGGGTGAGCATCATAACCCTTTAACAAAAGCAGTGGTTCTCTAAGTGTTTTCCCTCAGCCTTGACTGGGAGACTGTCAGAAATGCAAATTCTAAGGTTCTACCCCAAACTTGCTATATGAGAAACACTGAAGATGGGTCCCACCAATCTATAATAAATAATAAAATCTTGTTATTTTAACAAGCCTTCCAAGTAATTCTAATGCATGCTAAGGTTTGAAAAACACTATAACCAAAGGTAAATTATTCTTAGATTTACCCCAGTAGTAATCCTAATTTGGGGGAGCATTTGTGTCATGGAGGAAAGCCATTCCAATTATAATCCTCAGTAAAGTTACAGATCAAAATCCCTCATTAGCAACCATACCCATTAGATACAATTCAATCAAATAATCTAACACAGAAAGAATAGAAACACTTCATGATGAGACAAAGAGGCAGCATAATGAGGGAGTTATAAGCATGGACTCTAGGGAACAGATTGCCTGTGTGTGAATCCCAGCACCACCCACCTTGTATGTGATCTTGAGAAAGGTACTTAAAATTTCTTCTAAAGCTGTTGCTCCATCTGTGTAATGGGTAAAGGTATACTAATCATGGCCTCTCAGTATTGGGGTAAGGCAGTGGTTTTCAAAGCATCAGACCAGTATCATCAGCATTACTTAGGCACTTGTTAGAAATGCAGATTCTAAGGCCTACCCCAGATTTACTGGATTATCCACTGCTGCATTACAAGTTATCTCAAATTGCAGCAGCTAAAAACAACAAACATTTGTTATCTCAGTTTCCATGTCAGAAATCTGAACACTACTTAGCTACATGGCTTTGGCTCCAGGTCTCTCCTGAGGTTGCTATCAAGTAGTCAGATGGGGCTGTGGGCTCATGTAAAGGCTCAATTGGGGCAAGGTCTGCCTCCAAGCTCATTCCCATGACTGTGGGCACACCTCCATTCTTTACCATATAGGCCTCTCTGCAGGGCTGCCTCATGGCATGGCAGCTACTTATCCCAGGGCAAATGATCCAACACCAAGCAGGAGAGAGTGTGCCCAAGATGGAAGCCACAGTACTTTTTTCTTTTTCTCTTTTTGGTTTTTTGTTTTGTTTTGTTTTTTATTAGAGTCTTGCTCTGTTGCCTAGGATGGAGTACAGTGACATCATCTAAGCTCACTGCAACCTCTGCCTCCCAGGTTCAAGTGACTCTCCTGCCTCAGCCTCCTGAGTAGCTGGGATTATAGGCACCCACCACCTTGCCCAGCTAATTTTTGTATTTTTAGTAGAGGCAGGGTTTCACCATGTTGGCCAGGCTGGTCTCGAACTCCTGACCTCAAATGATCCACCCGCCACTGCCTCCCAAACTGCTGGGATTACAGGTGTGAGCCACCATGCCTGGCCCACAGTACTTTTCTGTAATCTGGTGTCAAAAATGACATTCCCTCTCTTCCACCCTATTCTATTATTTATAATTAAGCCAGTAAGACTAGTTCACACTCAAGGGGAGGGCCTTACGCAAGATCATGGCCAGCAGGAGGAAGGACTATCCTTAGAGGCCGCTACCACACCAAGTGAATCAGAAGCTGGGGGCGGACACCAGACACCTGTGTTTTAACAATCCTCCAGGTGATTCAGATATACATTGTGTTAGGACTCAATGAGCTAACGGAGGCAAAGCACTTCACACACTGGGTGGCCCACAAGTACTCAAAGATTAGCCATTTAGGTTTTGTTATAATTACAGATGAGAATATCTGGCAGTGGTAATAAAGACTTCTGCCTGTATTTGAATATAAGGTGTCAGATAGGTCAGTGATTCTCAAACGTAGTTGACATTTACAATCACCTGTAGAGCTTTTAGATATTATTATGCACATTTTGCAACCTAGACAATTAAATCAGAAACTCTAGGGATGTGACTCCAGTATCAATAGCCTTTAAAGTTCCCCAGGTAATTTCAATATGCATCTAAGATTAAGAATCACTTAAAATAGACTCAGAAAATTGGTTTCTAAAAGTTTCTTCTCTATTAGTCTACCTTCTTAGAGCAAGAATGTTGGCAAAGAAACCACTGATTTGTGGTTAAAAATCAAAACAAAAGAATCAAACATACAAACAAGCAAATAAATGACAAGGCTCTGACATGCACATCTTGATCAATTATTTAAATCCTTCCTGTCCTCTTGTCCTGCAGCCCCTTTATCTAACCTCTGGCAAGGAACTTTGATGTCCTGCCAACTGAGTAAGTAGACATGGAAATGTGCTTGTGTGTGTGTATTTGCACATGGCATATGGCTCAGATGCTGGGTTAGTGCCCCTTAAAAAATCAGAATGCTGCGAAGAAGGAGGACATGATGTGTCCTCTCTACCCTTGGAGGAAACTCAACTCATGCAGTAACTTAGATCAACCTGGGGCAGCTGGAAATCAAGCTGCCATGGGCCAATGAAGAACCAGGAGATGGAACCGCTGTTGCCACGAAGCCTCTGCAGAGCCTCAGCCAATCTGCCCTTCCTCTTCCTGGCAGGCAGAGCTCTCACACCCTGGCCCCACATTTACCCTGACACTGAGCAAGCTTAAGTAAGGGCAGGTCTCTGCCCCATCAGCAGTGCCTGCAGAAGATCAGCTCAAATGTCGGCTCTGTCCCAGACACCTCCCCAAACCTTCCCCAACCTTCCCCAAGGATTAGGTTTTGGGAATCTGAGCTCTGGTGGTTCTGGTTAACGTCATGATCCAGCTGCACTAACCAAGAAATTGTCAGATACTCAGATGCTGCTCCAGAATATTCTTCTTGGAAGCTCCCATCAGAGGGCTATTTGGTCAAAACTGTACCTTTCAAAGACTGTTTGTAGAGAAGCAAAGATGATACAAGAGGGGACTTTTTTTCTAATTAAAAAAAAAAAGAAAGAAATCTTCACTCCCACAGTTCTCACTAGCCAATTCAGTCTTTCATGATTAGCCAAGGCACTCAAGAACCAAACGACGCTACTGACAACTCTGAGGCACAGGAAAAGAGCAGCCATGGGGGTGAGGAGAGGACAGCTGGCAGGACCAAGGCCATCATGGTGGATGGCAGGAGCTGCCATCCAGAGAGTCCTGGGTCCTCCTTCTGCTCTGATATGTGTCACCTTGATTGGTCTCTCTGTGTTCCCTAATCTCTAAAAGTGGGATTCTACAAAATAATGTGGTTTTTCTTTTGTAGCAACTTGGATGGAACTGGAGGCCATTATCCTAAGTGAAGTAACTCAGGAATGGAACAACCAAATACCACATGTTCTTACTTAAATGGAAGCTAAGCTATTATGGGTATGCAAAGGCACACAGTATGGCATAATGGACACTGGAGGCTCAGAAGCAGGGAGGCTAGGAGTGAGTGAGGAATGGAAAGTTACCTATTGGGTTCAATATATACTATTCAAGTGACAGATACACTAAAGTCCTAGACTCAACTATACAATTCATCCATGTAACCAAATGGAATTCTAAATATGAGAATTGTTTGACAATTAAATAAGATGATATATGTAAAAGGACTTAGCAGGTGTTTGGCACAAGTGAGTTTCCTTTCTAGGACAAGAAAGAGAGGAAAGGAGAAAGAGAAGAAGGTAGAGAAAAAGGAAAAGGAGGTGAAAGAGGAAAAGAAAGAGGGGGAAATGATGGAAGAGGAGGAGGAAGAGGGAAGAGGAGGAGGAAGAGGAAGGAGAAGAGGAGGAAAAGAAGGAGAAGAGGATGTCCAAGAGGCAGCAGTAGAAAGAAATCCTTTGGTTGGTATGGGGACCCCACAAGAACCAAGAAGCATGCAAGCCTGCACTTGAGGACTCTCTTGGGTTAGAAGATCAAGCACACAATACATGAGCCACTTCTGTCCTTGTCCGTCTCCAAAGCAGACATCCCTAAAAGATCTCCTTCAGGCAGCCACTACTAGTCAATCAAAGAGTACATGGGACAGAAAGCCAATATACAATTATTGGACTATATAAAGGAAACTTTCACAATTCAGGGAATATCTACTTATCATCTATATATAGCTCAAAAACTTGCTTTATAACTTTTAAGCCCGAGTCTTTACACAAACAAAACCAGGAAAACATAGCAAACATAGCATCCGGATGAAAAAAACAACATGAACTGGTGAGATGTTCACTCAGCACTGTGTCCCCTGGGGTACTGATTTTTCACCTCCTTGACCCACTATTTAGGCATCTTCTTTCTTAACTGTGCTGCCCTCCGTCAAGGAAACGATTCTGTGTTCACAGACTGCTAGGTCAGGTCTATGGTTATTTTTATGAAAATAATGTTAACAACAGAGTCACAGCCTAGATCAAATACTTTTCATCTACTCTTTCATTCTCAAATGTTCTCCTTCTATGAACTCTGTCACAAAAGGGCTGAGACTGACAGTTCCAATGCAATCTTCAAATCCCAAGACCCTCAAATAAAAGATCTTTTCCAGCTTGACATCTGTAACAATTTCCTACATCAAAAATGCATCAGCACACATGCACTGTAGAATTACAAATAAAATTGGGCTGGATATGCAAACACTTGCAAATGATTCCTTATTTATTACAACGCCTTGTTTAGAAATAAAAGGAAAAATTCTTCCATAAACAATGTTTGCCTCCTGGCCGGAGGTGAGCATCCAGGAAACGCTCCCTTCTCGCTGCCTGAGAAAACCAGCATCAAGGCCTTGGCAGCCTGAGCGGGCCCTCCTTGCCCACTCATAATGAACTGTAAAAAAGGACACGATGGCCTACTTTTTAGGAAACCTGCTGCCAAATCCAAAATAGGGAGGGGAAAAAAAAGATGGAGAAAATAGGAGCCTTGATTCTGGAAATTATGACTTGATGACATCCTTCTTCTCTTTCCTTATAATCTGTATAACTGTAGACACGACCTTAATTATAGATGGGCAGGTGGGACCAGGCCAAGAACAGGGCTTCAGCTAGAATTACTGACAGTGAAATTGCTGGGTTCAGAGCACCCAGCTTCTCCTTGTGCTTCAGCTGCTCTCTTGCCCCCACTCTCCAATCTTCAGGTCTAGCAACACCCCCCCTTGAGGCTTTTTCCAGTGCTCAATAAGCAACAGAATTTCATGCCCTGACCCAACTCTCCCCTGCTCAAAATCAAATTAAATAATAAACAACCAAAAATCACAGACCCTGAGAAAACAATGGGTTCTATCTAGTTAGAAGCTTACTTGCAATAAAACCACTTTGATCTTACCTGAACAACAGTGAGGCTCAATTCTCATTTCTCATCTTAAAGACAAAGTGTTAGAAAAGGAAAGCACTGTGAAATCATTATTGAACACCCCATTCATACCAGGCACCAAAATCACCTTCTTATTTTTGCATTGAATTCAGGTAATAATTTTGTGAGATGGGGTTTCTTACCACCCATTTTAAAGATAAGGAAATAAAGTTGTAAGGTTAAGGGACTTCTCCAAGGCTACACACCTGTGAAGGGAAAGAACTAGGACTGGAAACTTGGACTGGTCTCTCTTCCTGCCTCCTGTCCTAGTCCTCTTTCCTTCCCCAGTTAATCTTTAGAAATCACTCCTCTGCTTAAAATCCAAAATGGTTCCTCTTGCCCACAGGATAGAATGCAAAGTAGGGTTGCACATCTGAAAGGGCTGAGGTGCTGAGCAGGCGGTGATAGCAAGGGACTCAGTCATATGGAAAAAGGCAGCACTCCTGTGTATGCTGTCTTAGATAATCCATGACCCATATATATGAACGTAAGAGCCCAAGGAGAGTACAGATGCCTGCTGCCAAGTTGTTATCTATTAACCATTAATTAATGAGAGGAGGGAGAAAGTAGGGAGAGAGAGGAAAGGAGGAAAGAAGGAGGGAAGAAAGGAAGGAAGAGAAGGAATTACCAAATATGTAGGCATTCCTTCCAATTCTTGAGGCTTGGTTTCCAACATGTACCTGCTATATAGAAGCAACATACCTTCTGGATTAATTGGATAAAGACTTTGAAGAATGAGGAGGTTAACAAAGTACCATCCTCCTCCTCTACACACACACACACACACACACACACACACACACACACACACACAAACACACTGGTGAAAATAATAGCAGATCATGTGGGTTTTGATGGTGGAGAAAGAGTTCTCAATACCCTGCATTTGAGTGCCTTTATACTTAGGACTATGAGAAAGTAAATTGATCATATATTGAAGGTTTTTTTTCTATTCAAAATCATAGCCTACCTGCAGTTGATTAACCTCAGATTATATTATATTTTTCCAAACAGGCAAGAGCCATGCCAATTGTCACACTTATTCTTGTCAGGCACTTCCCATATGTTATCCCCTTCAATTTTCATAACCTATCTAACATCTTCCCCTTCTTGTTTAATCAGGGTCTATGATTTTTTATTATTATTTTATTTAATTTTGAGCAGGGGAGAGTTGGGTCAGGGCATAAAATTCTGTTGTTCATTGAGATTGGAAAAAGCTTCAAAGGGGGTGTTGCTAGGCCCAAAGATTGGAGGGTGGGGGCAAGAGAGCATAGATAAAGAAATGAAAAACTGGAGAATGTGAGTAACTTGACTTAGGTCACAGGATGGTAAATAGTCAAACTGGGATTTGAATCCATCAGTCTACCTCTAACACTCAACTCTAAACCTGAGTGCCAAGAGCACTGTGGGAGTTGACTATTTTTGATTGGCAATAAACGTTCATCAACCCAATTGAAACATGGATGAGGCCCAGGGATTAGAAAAGGAGACACTTCATACTTGCTCAATTCAGTTACCCCTTCTCTATAATTCCAATCACTTTCCCTGAGCAGTGTTCAATGGAACAATGAGTAAAACACGTGATTCTTCAAGAATTGCCCCTTTTTCTTGCCAAACTGATGTGAAGAAACTGTGTGAGGGCAGGGTACAAGTCAGAACGTGCTGAAGCTAGGGCATGAAAGCACATAGGGACATTCAGTAAATATTTACTAAATGAATAGATGGATGAATAAATGAATGCCTCTGGAAGAAAGGCTCATTTGTGAATGGTTGTCTCAAAAATTTTTAAAAGAAAAAAAAAAAAACCTCTGTATATCTGAATTACCTTTTTAACCAAGAAGTCTTCTCGAACCATCCTTAAAACCTTCAAATACATTTCTCAGTTCTTGTTACAGTCCAGGCTTTGTGTTAAAAGCTGTGAGATGGACACATGTGTGAGTGTGCATACACACACACACACACACACACACACACACACAAGACAGCCATAATTCTTACAATAAAAGAGTTGTATTTTAAAATGTATTTAAGAAACTTATTGGCATTGTAAAACTGGGAGACATATGCCAGGGTGGGTAGACAATAATCTGCCACTTCTCCCAAAGGACAACCAGATAGTAAATGCACTCCTGAAGAACCCCAAAGAACAGAGAGAAGGGGATGTGGGGGACAATCAGCCTTGTGCGATCAGGGCTCAGAGGAGGTACAGGAAAATGAGCAACATCAGGTAAAAGTGTCTTCATCCTAGAAGTGTCCCAAAGATAAGAGGACGACTTATCTCTAGGTTCCAAGGAGAGAGAAGTCCTAAGAAGGAGGAATTTTAGGAATATCTAAGAAAGGGAATCACAAGCTCAGGAGTTCGAGACCATCCTGGCTAACATGGTGAAACCCCGTCTCTACTAAAAATACAAAAAATTAGGTGGGCATGATGGCATGCACCTGTAATCCTAGCTACTCGAGAGGCTGAGGCAGGAGAATCGCTTGAACCCAGGAGGCAGAGGTTGCAGTGAGCTGAGATTGCACTACTGCACTCCAGCCTGGGTGACAGAGTAAGAGATTCCATCTGATAAAAAAAAAAAGGGATTAAAAACTATAGCCATTATAAAATTTAGACAAATCTCCCAAATCTTTGCTACTTCCCTACTTTTTCTTCTGCTTTATTTCTAGAATAGACAACAGTTAAAAACTTCAGATAACTTTTGCCAAAATGTCTTCTATGAAATGTGAGTTCTACATAGTGTTTATTAATTCATTCATTTGATTATTCATTCATCATTCAACAATTTTTTCACTGAGCACCTACTATGAGCCTTCCTTGCACCAGATACTGTGCTAGACTGTAACCAAAACAGTTAAGTCCCTACCCTTCATAGTGCATCCTCTAATGGGGGAGCCAGGTAATAAAAGACACATAGATATGTAGAATACCGTTTTGTTGAAAAATGAAACAGCATGAAGAAATAGAGTGATTGAGTCACTTTATAGATAAAGTATTAGAAATGTCTCTTTTTGAGAAGGTAGCATTGAACACAGACCTGAATTAAGTGAAGGATCAAGCCAAAGAACTTTCTGCGGAAAATGTGTTTAGGTAGAGGAGACAGTAAGTGAGAAAGCCTTCAGATGAGAACACACTCAGCCTGCTTGAAGATCAGCAACAGAAGCTAATGGATGAAGTAGTAAGAAATGTAGCAGATAGGGGATGGGGAGGAGAGAGACTAAGAAGCACCTTGTAGATGATGGAAAGGATTTTGGATATGAATTTTTTTTTTTTTTTTTTTTTTTTCAGATGGAGTCTCACTCTGTCACTCAGGCTGGAGTGCAGTGGCGCGATCTCGGCTCACTGCAAGCTCTGCCTTCCGGGTTCACGCTATTCTCCTGCCTCAGCCTCCAGAGTAGCTGGGACTATAGGCGCCCACCAGGCTAATTTTTTTTGTATTTTTAGTGAAGACGGGGCTTCACCTTGTTACCCAGGATGGTCTCGATTTCCTGACCTCGTGATCCACCTGTCTCGGCCTCCCAAAGTGCTGGGATTACAGGCGTAAGCCACAGCACCCAGCCTGGATATGATTTTTAAGTGTGACGGGAAACCATTAAATAACTGACACCAGAGAACTGATTTGGACAGATGATAACCCCACCCGTATTTGTAATGTTACTAAAACCCAAATACAATACTCTAGGTATGGAATGATTGGTGCCCCAGAGAGGTCTATCACCTCCACAGTACAGATACTGTATTTCTATTAATATAACCTGAAATCTCATACACACATTGTGGCCAGGGGAAATTCCCATTTTTGACTCAAACTGTACCATCTTCTGAAATCACAGTCCTCTTTATCTGAGTAACTGCTTAACCAATCTCCCATCTTCTACTTTGAAATGGAAGGAATTTTTTAGCTAAACATTTAGTCCTGGTAATTTTTTTTTTTTTTTTTTTTTTTTTTTTTTTTTTTTTTTTTTGAGATGGAGTTTCACTCTTGTTGCCCAGGCTGGAGTGCAATGGCACGATCTCGGCTTACCACAACCTCCGCCTCCCAGGTTCAAGCAATTCTCCTGCCTCAGCCTCCCGAGTAGCTGGGATTACAGACCTGTGCCACCACACCTGGCTAATTTTGTATTCTTTTTCAGTAGAGATGGGGTTTCTCCATGTTGGTCAGGCTGGTCTCCTGGTACTTTCTATCATACTAGATTCAGCCTACCACTCCTTCCTGTCAAATTCTTTGTTCATTTCTGACTGTCCCCATTGTGTTTGTTTTCCCTCCCTCCCAGCCTTTTGTCATTCATTGTCCTCTGTATTCTCTGCAGGTGATCAACCTCCAGGTTATATTATATTTTTCCAAAAAGGCAAAAGCCATGCCAATTGTCACACTTACCCTTGTCAGGCACTTACTTCCCTTTTGTTATCTCCTTTAATTTTCATAACATCTCTAACATCTTCCCACTTCTTACAGATAGGGAAATGAAAACATGGAGACAGTGATTGTATTAGTCCATTCTCACATTGCTGTAAGGAAATACCCGAAATTGGGTAATTTACAAAGGAAAGAGGTTTAGTTGACTCACAGTTCTGCATGGCTGGAAAGGCCTCAGGAAACTACAATCATGGTAGAAAGTGAAGGGGAGGCAATAACCTTCTACACAAGGCAGCAGGGAAAGAAGTGCTGAGCGAAGAGGAAAGAGCCCCTTATAAAACCATCAGATCTCGTGAGAAATCACTCACTATCATAAGAAGAGCATGGGGGAACTGTCCCCGTCATTCAATCGCCCCCACCTGTTCTCTTCCTTGACATGTGGGGAGTATGGGGATTCCAATTCAAGATGAGATTTGGGTGGGAACACAAAACCTACCCATATCAACGAGTAACTTGACTAAGGTCACATAGATGGTAAATAATCAAACTGGATATTTGAACCTATCAGTCTACCTCTAGCACTCAACTGTACCCGAGTGTCAAGAGCACCGTGGGAGTTGACTATTTTTGATTGGCAATAAATGTTCATCAACCAAATTGAAACCATGGATGAGGCTAAGGTATTAGAAGAGAGAGGAATCAATGTGCTGACCTGAATAGGATCAAAAACACAATGTTGGGTTCACCACTGAAGACCTCTCTTCTAATTGACATCAGCCTATTTTGTAATTGATAGTTTGAAGAATACCAAAATCCTGACATGGTCTAACATAGTAAACACTCAGTAAGTGTTTATTGTTATTGTTATTATTATTATTATTATTATTATTATTACTATTACTATTTGTCTTCTTACCTATATTTATCCATCTTGTCCAAAAAGGTTTTATGTGATACTTTGTCAAATGTCTGTCTGATCTCCTAGATCCTAGCAACAACCTCACTTCCTTAATCTGTCTGTCATTACATAATGGGGTGAAAGGAAAGATGAGATTGACCTGATATGACTTCTGGGAAGACACATGCTGAGTCCCTGTGATTATTATTTCCTTCTCCATGTGTTCACAAACAAACTCTTTCAATAATCCATTCCATAAACTCCTTTTGGATCTATAGCAAACTACTCACCTAGTGTTTCATGGAAGCTACATTCCTCCTCTGTTGAAATTTGGGATGACATTTTTCTCCCATCTTCTACCAATCTCACCTCTTCTCCATCAATTCTGTCAGTTCATTAGCGATATTCAAGGATTCCAACCCTAAGTCCTCTCAGAACCCGAGGAGACTATGAGAAGTGAGCTCGCAAAGAGAAGATTCTCTTGTCTAGTTCTTCTTCCTATTGAGGTTTGCACCTCCTCTCCCTCATTAAAGTCCCCTCCATACTTTTCAGGCTTAAATCCTCTTTCTCCAGCTCCCCCATCAGTACCAGAAAACCGATTTATTCTTTCAGAGATCTAGGATCTAGATCTAGATCTGCTTCTCTGACAGATGACTTTTATTTTTATTTATTTATTTTTTGAGACACGTTCTCACTCTGTTGCCCAGGCTTGGAGTGCAGTGGCGCAATCTTGGCCCACTGCAACCTTGACCTCCTCAGTAGCTGGGACTAGAGGCATGTACCACCATGGCCAGCCTTTTTTTTTTTTTTTTTTTTTTTTTTTTTTGCATTTTGCATAGAGACAGGGTCTCGTTATATGGCCCAGGCTGGTCTCAAACTCCTGGGCTCAAGTGATCCTACCACCTTGGCCTCCCAAAGTGCTGGGATTACAGGTGTGAGTCACCACACTGGACCCAGAAGATTTTTAGAAGCTTGTTTTTCTTTCCTCAACATATTTTAACCCTCAGCATAGGGGTGAGCTTTACCCCCTACCCACCCCGCCATGACACAGTTTTCTTGGTCCCTTCCACCTCTTCTATTTTGTTCTTCATTCTGAGTCCTTCTTTCCATCTCTCAGGGTGCCGTTTTCACACTCACATTCATTAGAGTTCTCTGGTTAACTGCATGGGTTTCTCTGGTTACTACTCCATGACCTTTGTCACTGGGAAAATTTCCACAGGGAGAACTGCACTTTGAGGAGATTTCCAGTCACAGTTATACTACTTTTTGAAGCACCACCCTACAAATTTTAGCTGAATTTTTTCTCTCAATTGTTTGCAATCCATATTCCTGTCTTCTAACTGTGCCCAGTTCTTACCTTCTCACTCTGTCACCTCTCCCAAAGTCCCTGTCACTTCCACTCAATCAACTGATATCTTTTTGTTGGTAAGATTCTGGCAGGGCAAGTCAGTGACCTAGATCACCCCCCACCCCTCCACCTCGTGGAAGATTACATTTTCAGATGGGGCAGTCATGAAATTGTCAGACACTCTGCTTTTAATTCAAAGAGACTTTTAGAAGGTATCTGGACAGCCAAAGTCCCCGTCATTGCAGTTATTTTTCTTGCTGGGACAGTTTTTGACCTGCACCTGAAATGCATTTTCCATTTGCTACATTTGCATTTGCTGGGTAGCCTTTAGTGGACAACATGTAGATTCTGCAAATACATTAAGGTCATCTCTCTATGCAGAAATATGGACAGATCCAGGTCAGGTCTGCACTAAGAAAGCCAAGTTTGCAGCAATAACATGAAGCAAGGTAATTTAACGTGAAAGATACAGGGAATTGAGGCAAAGCATGAACTCATCTCAATTTTCTTCTCTGTTTTCTCAAAGTGTTTAGTCCATAGTGAGTTACTTTGCTTCCAAGGAAGATGGTTCCAAAGCTTATTCAGTTTAATCATCTGTAAAATGGGAATAAGTTCTGCCCTACCCACTTCACAGGAATATTTTCTTGCTCAAATGAGATTAAGTAGTAGGGAGCTTTGTGAGAGCATGGAAAATTGCTCAATAAATGTGATGAATTTTATAAGAAGCTTTCTCCAAGCGCAAGATTGGTCTCCTGAAATATATCTGTAGTCAAGAGATTTCATGACAGAACTGAATGTCTCATGAGGCAAATAAGGCTAAAGAGTTAAGGAAAGTAAGAATATTATTAAACCCATTGAAGGTCATATACATTTTTGTATTCAAAAAAATGAAACACTCAAAGCTATACATGAAATAGATGATTATATTTTGCTTGTTTTAAGTCATATTTACTGGAGGTTAAACAACTAACATGCATTTATTTTTGATGCTAAAATGATTTTGGAGATGGCAATATCTAGTACTTACCAAACACCATATGCCAGGTCTTGAGGTAAGAATATATATTATTTAATACACACAGCAACCCTATGAGCTGGCCCCCATAATGATGTTTATTTATAGGTGGAATCATACTGAGATTAAGGAAGTTGAGGAAATCTCACTACTGATAAAGGTAGAGCTAGAAATTATGACTAAGGTTGGAAGGAAAAGAGGTGAATTGTTATTAGAAAGAGAATAAAGTCTTCTGGGCCCATCCTATCCCCACCTGAACTCCAATTCCTGTCTCTCTACAGGTCATCTTCATTTCATTTCAACATCCAAAATGCAAATCTGTGCTCATGCCCTTAGAAAGCTGATTTACTGTCGAACGCATTTTGAATGGCAAAGCTGCATCAATGTCAGCCGTTGCTTCCATTTCCTTGCCTAAGACAAGAGCTAGGATTTATCTGAGGTCAGGTTTCAGGAGCTGGGACTGAAGGAAATCTTGCGGTGAGATAGCTTAGGGAGTTCAGGGGTAAGAGAGATTCCATTTGAAAAAGTTCGGCTACTGAAAGTTTGAAAACTACTGTTAAAGTGTTCATATAAACAAATTCGAATGCAAAGTTGCATACTTACCCAAAGCCACATGCCACACAGAATGAAATAATCACTGAATCAGAGGGATCTCAGAATTTTCTCATTCACAGTATCCTAAACATTGGCCATTCATTTGCCACCTTTGAGAGTTAACTTTATCAGTAGACCTGTTTCACTACTTAATTTGCTCTAAATCAACTCACTTTTTTTAAACTTAAATACCCACTTTTAGCCTTTCCTCAACAATATCTATAAAAACACAGATTCAATATGCTACCTTTTTCTCATGCACATATTTAAAATAAATATGTAATTATTAAAATCTAATTTTTAAAGCAAATGCTCTATATGCCACCTATGATCATCTTGTGAGGCATACTATGGGAAATGCTGACATAATTTATTAGTTCCCAAATGCCAGCTCACGGATGCCAGGTTAATTGCTGAAGGAGCAGGCAGAGAGCTGTTTTTAAAACACAGATTATCTTGGCCCCCTGCACCCCCCGCCCCACCCCCCGTCCCAAGAAAGTGTGGTTTAGCAAACAATATTGGGTAGAGTCAGGTAATCTTTTCTTGCTTTGTTTTTGTTTTTCCATTTTTCAACAAACTCGTCTGGTGATTCTACTGTGCAGTTGGTTAGGAAACTACTGGTTTAATCTATTTCTACCTAAAGGGTTGTTTTAAGAATTTAATTGTATAAAGCAAACTAAGTGCTTAGAAAGAACCTGTGTCAGAGTACATGCTCCATAATTATGAGTTGCTACTACTTGACTTTTACTAGCCTATTGTTAGACTTTGTATTTATCTATGACTTAAAGATAAACTAATTTCAGAATAAGACTGAAGGTGAGAGATTCGCATAGAACTGGGGAACTTAGAAGGGCTTTGGCCTCCCTGTCCTAACAGACACACAATAGCTTACTCCAACCCACTCTAGATTGAGCTGATCTCTAGGGCAAGGCTCAAGGGAAACCACTGACAAATCCTTGGTGACTATTCCTGTCTGTCCTGTCAATCTGTGTACACATCAACCTCTTATATACTAGGAGGCTACAAGGTCTTTGCCATTGACCTGGTAGAAGCCAGATAGTCTGTTTTCCAAGCATTTGTCATCCTATCCACCTAGCCAATCCATCATAAGTGAATGAGCATGGTTCTTTCTATCCTGGTGGCATGATACCTTGGGTGCATGTATCTCTCTCTTTCAGAAAGAACCAGATAACTTTCTTGCTGTAGTCATGCCCAAGAAGTATGGTCATTTCTAGGTATCATATTCAAAATGAGGCAACAAGACACTAAAGCATGCAATCAGATTAGTGAGAAGACCTACATTTATATCAATTGAAGAATAATGGCAGACATAGAAGATGTTTGGTTCAGAGAAGAGAAGATTTAGGAATGTCAATACATATTTATTCCTAGGCAGGAGGGAATAGAATGAGAAAAGGCCATCAAGTGAGAAAAAGCTTGGCACTGTCAAGAAACATAAAGAAAGCTGATATGATGAGAGCATCATGAGCAAAGGCAAGAGTGGTTCAGGATGATGTTGAGACAAACAGATATGGATGATGCAGAACAATGGAAAGAAGTTTGGATTTTAATCTAAGTGTAATGAGAAACTATGGAAAGGGTTTTAGCAAGGTATAACACAATCCAGTTTGTTTAACAAAGATAACTTCTGTGTGGACAATTTAGTCTGGAAGCTGCTATAGGCATCTGGCATGATCACTGTCATCAAATACTTGAAGGTCATTGTGGAAGAAGAAATGAGCTTTTTCCACTGACACTCACAGTGCATAGTCAGAAGTTGTAATGCAGAGTTCAGCTCCACTGCATAACAATTAGAATTGATACATAATGAAATGCACTTGCTCCATATGGAGACAGTAGCTCAGACTCTAGCTGCTCATTGTCTTTCCCTGGAAGTTGCTGTCTCCATTTCTCTAACAACATCAGTCTACAAGAACATCCATGGGGCTCAAGGATGGCCTCCTTGTATTTGATTCCCCGGCAATCGAACTGCTGGATCATCTTACAACTAGGATATTAATGGAGAAAAAAAAAAAGCTGCCTGAGGAAACCACTCGACTCCAGGTCTAAAGTTCATTTCTAAATAAAGATATTAACTCATAAAGACAAGGGTAAGGATTTTGGCCTAACTGAAGATGACTTACTGAAACCAAGAGAATTAAACACATGCACACATATTCACTCATTTACATAAAGTATTTAGAATTCAGATTCTTAAAGGCCAGGAATATTGAAAATGTAAAATAAAGGAAGCCATAACTGTAACTGCAAGTAAAGTTTGCATCTTGCTAGCAAATGTGAGTTATAAAAATTCCAAGTTTTTGTGGTCTGGTTAAGGGAAAGACGATTTCCTGAGTTTCATACAGAGACACAGACACTAATTTCAGGATAATATTATTTAATCTAGTTCTAGTTTAATCACATAAACATAAAACACACATATACAGGCACCTACTAATTCACCTATACAATAGCATAATACAAATATATTTACACTCAAATATACACATCAATGTGCATGCTTTCATGCACAACGACACATTTATCTATGTATCTTTATAGACACACTCGTAAATAATTAGGCCTACAGACCCAGATATCACCATAGTAAAAATATATTAATACATACTTATAGATACATACCAAAAAAGTATATTTGAAAACATCAACACACAGGCCCTCATGCACACAAAAGCCCACACATGCAACGGCACAGTCAGACAGATACACACATAGTCAAGATGCAAACACATCCCATTCACTAACATACCATTGGGTGAACACGAACACAGAGAAAAAGCACATATATGTTACAGCATTCACATGCATACAGAAACATATGCACATGCCCATACATACCACCTACCTGGGCACTTCACAAGGCCATGGATGATCTGGTGCCTACCTGCCTATTCAACTTGAGTTCCACTGTCCCCTCTTCTGTCAGCTCTCCTTCCATTCCAAAAACATCCTAAATTCTTTCCTGTTCCAATGTCTGCACATTTTATTCCCCAGCTCTGCACATGGCTGACTCTCATCCTCTAGGCCTCCAGTTCAAATCACTTCCTCAATGCAGCCTTCCCCAGTCACTGCATCATGTAGGTAAGACACCTAGTTCCTTCATCATACACTTTGTTGGAATCCTAATGACACTTAGCACAATTTTAAAATGATACATTTGTGAGTAAGTGATTGTTTATTATCTGTGTATCCCACAATACTGCAAGACCCACATCTGCTTTACTCATCATTTATATCCCGAATCTAGCACAGTGCCTGGCAAACAGTAGGCACTCAGTAAATAGCTGTCAAATATAAAAATTCCTTGGAAGGAAGCCAATACATGATGTGTTTTTAAGCCAGCTACCGTGGGAAAATTCTGGGAAATAGTGCCAATCATACCAGAATGATATCAGTCTAGAAGCAAATAATCTGGAGCAAATAAGCTGGTATATTCATATATCAATGCCTGAAAGTCATTGATTAAGGGATCTTCCTGGAACATCTGGCCTGCTATACAAACAGGCAGAGCAATCTTTCAGGGTTCTGGGTTGAAATGGGGGAATCCTCAGGCACAGAGATGCAGATGCAACTGGAAGCCAGTCAGAGCACACTGGAAGGTGAGGATGTAGCCAGGGCACCAATGGTCTCTGCTGCCAGCCTGTAAGGTTGATTATCTTAGCTAATAAAAAACAACATAGAGCAGGTCTATGGGAAAGTGAACCCTATTGGTGACTGTGGATGGATGTGGGAGCAGGGGAAAGCAATTCTTTAGCTGGCAACACTGCCTAAGGTAAACAGACCAGGGAGCACTGGGGTGCCAAAGATGATAGCAGTGTCCAGACTAAATAGATGATGCCACTGTGGCTAGTCTATAGCAAGGGGTAATTCAGGACAAGTCAAACCCAAGAGATGAGAGAGGAGAGCTGCTAGATATATGACACCCCACACTTGGAAAGTCCCAGGTCCTTCTGCATGTAAGACTCTCCAGCTGCAGGATGGGAAGTCTTGTGGTTGGGACAGAGTTCTGCAAACAACTCTAAGCCTTTGAAATACATGTGCAAAGCAAGTGTCATTTAAGGATGGAAAATGTAACACTCAGCTGGTCTTGAGACACATGATGTACTGTAAAGTAAACCTCATGACAGGAAAGCAGGCAGCTGTATCTGCTGCTTCTTTGTTCCTTCCCCATTTCCACCACACTCCCTGCCTCTAACATTGGTGCTAATGCCAAGTATAAAGTAAGGTTTTGTTTGTTTTTTAAACAGAAATTGAAATCAGGTTGCATTCATTTTACTATGGGTGCTAGTTATCACCAGAGACATGGATTAGGTCACCTGCACAGATGGCCCTGGGTTTACAAGCTGAACTATTTAAAATGCCAAAGTCCTAATGAGATCATGGGTGGGGAAGGATGTCCAATGAACATATTGCCCATATTGACTTGCCATGTGCAAGAATAAGGCATTGGTGTATTGTAATTGAACTCTCTTATAAAAACTCATGCAATAAACTCATGAACTCCAGTTCTGGGAAAAGGAGAGTCTTTATATAGAACCTGCTATGAACAATAAAATCTGAGCCTAATGGCTGAATGTCTCTGACCTATGATCCAGTTACCACCACCCTACCACCAGTGCCACCTTGCTACATCCGTAAAGTGCTCATCAATAAGTGCTCTAGATCAGTTGATCTCAAAGTATGATGCCAGTAGCATTCTCATCAGCATCACCTGGGAAGGTACAGAGATGCAAAACTCAGGGGCCCATCTCAACCTACAGAATCAGAAACTTTGAAAGTGGTTCCACTCCATTTGTGTTATCAAACCCTCCATGTGATTGCACTGTATACTAAAAAGTTGTGCACTGTGGCTCACGCCTGTAATTCCAGCACTTTGGGAGGCTGAGGCAGGTATATTACTTGAGGCCAGGAGTTTGAGACCAGCCCGGCCAACATGGTGAAATCCCGTCTCTAGTAAAAACACAAAACTTAGCCAGGCATAGTGGTGTGCACCTGTAATCCCAGCTACTTGGGAGACTGAGACAGGAGAATCACTTGAACCTGGGAGGTGGAGGTTCTGGGAGGAAGAGCCTATTCAGGTTTTCAGTGAGCCAAGATTGTACCACTGCACTCCAGCCTGGGCAAAAAGAGTGAGACTCTGTTTCAAAAAAAAAGTGTTGGAGGAACACTGGTCTAGACTGGCAAGCAGAATCTCCTTCCTCCCCACTTCCTCATCCCTTTCTCACATACACAAGTAATGCTGCTGCTTGGGAGAACCAGGCAGTTGGACCTTGTCATATTTCCAAGAACACTGCATTCAGAGTTTTATACATGAGTCATATGGGCTTTGTTATAATGAAAAAATATTGACAGATCTGGGGACAAGACTGTCCCTCCCCAGACACACTGTTGGATGTCCCCTGGGTTACACATGCTAGGCAAAAACCTGAGCTTTGGAAGACCAAGGCAGTTTTCTCCCAACAACTGTCTGAGGTTCTTAATAGTTATTTAATTATATATGTATTAAATTATATATATATACATACACACATACACATATACAAAAATATATATAAATATATATACACATATATACATACATATACATATTTTTTTTTGAGATAGAGTCTCACTCTGTTGCCCAAGCTAGAGTACAGTGGCACAATCTCCACTCACTGCAACTTCTGCCTCCCAGGTTTAAGCTATTTTCCTGCCTCGGCCTCCCAATAGCTAGGACTACAGGTGCATGCCACCACACCCGATTACTTTTTGTATTTTTAGTAGAGATGAGGGTTTGTCATGTTGGCCAGGCTGGTCTCAAACTCCTGACCTCAAGTGATCTGCCCGCCTTGACCTCCCGAAGTGCTAGGATTACAGGCATGAGCCACCACACCCAGCCAGTGATTTTATTTTAAATGAACACTAAATATAGAATAACAAGCATGTAAAAATGTGATCATGCAAAAAAATTATATAAACCCATGTAATACTATCCAGATCAAGAAACAAAATATAGCCAGCACCCCTGAAGCTTCTCTGTGTTCCCTCTCAAGCTCCCTATAAAGATTAACAACCATTTTTACATATTCCACCATTAGTTTTACCTGTTTTAAAACTTCATGTAAAAGATATCTTTGTGTCTGCTTTCATTCAGTATTATGATTGAGGGATTCATTGCATTAAGCAAGAGTAGGAAAGTTCTAAATACATTCTTACCAACACTTGGCACCTTATTGTGACTTCAATTTGCATTTTACTAATTACTAACGAGGTTTAAATTTTTTCATATGCTTATTGGCTATTTTTATCCTTTTTTGTGAAGAGCCTATTCAGGTTTTAAGCCCATCTCCAATTGGGTTGTCTGTCTTTTCATTACAGATTTGTAGAAACACTTTCTAAATATTTTGTGGATAAGATCCCCTTGTTGAATAAGTGTATCTTAAATACCTCCCACTCTGTTGCTTGCATTTTTACTCTCCTAATGGTGCATTTTGATAAATACAAATTCTTAATTTTAATTAAGATCAATTTAACAATCTTTTTATGGGCAGTATTGTGTCTTTCCTGGGAAATATTAAATCATCCTAAGGTAAAGAAAATATTCCCAAATTTATCTTTACAACATTTTGTTGTTGTTACCATTTACATTTAGAATTGTAATGTATCTGGAATTTATTTTTGTGTAGGATGTGTGATACAGCTCCAGATTCATTTTTTTCCATGTGAATATCCAATTGACCCAATATGACTTCCTCTTATTGAAGAAACGACCTGTCTGCACTGCAATGTGGTGTCACCACTGTCACAAGCCAAGTGGATATACACAGTTGGATCTATTTCTGGTTGTCTATTTGTTCCATGCATATTTTGTCTTGTGCCAATATCATACTGTATTAATTATTACAGTGTTGAATTAAATCTTTTTCCCTTTCTTCCAGCCTTGAGATATAATTGATAAAAAAGGTATAAATTTATGGCATAAGACATGATGTTTTTATGCTATACATTATGTACATTATGTATACATTATGAAATAATTACCACAATCAAGCTAATTAACATATTCATCACCTGACAGTTATCTTGTGTACATGTGTATATGATAGAATGTATAATTTATGATCTATTCTCAGCAAATTTAACACATACAGAACGGTATTGTTAACTAGAATTATCATGCTGTACAGTAGATCTCTGGAACATATTCATCCTGCCAAACTGAAACTTTTTACCCTTTGACCAAGTCTCCCCATATTCTTCAACACTCAGCCCCTCGAAATTACCACTCTACTCTGTTTCTATGAGTTTGACATTTGTAGAGTCCACATATAAGCTAGATCATGCAATATTTCTTTCTGTGGCTAGCTTCTTTCACTTAGCATAATGCCTTCCAGATCCATGTTGTCACAAATATTTTCTTCTTTTTTAAGGCTGAATAATATTTCATTGTGTATATGAGTGTGTAGGTGTGTGTGTGTACCCAGCATATTTTCATTTTTTATCATCCATTGATGGACACTTAGGCTGATTCCATTTCATGGCTATTGCAAATAATGCTACAATATTCATGAGGGTAAAGATATCTTTTTCAGATATTAATTTCATTGCCTTTAGATATATACCCAGAAGTGAGATTATGGGATGATATGGTAGTTTTATCTTTAATTTTTTGAGAAACATTCATCTGTTTTCCATAATGACTGTGCTAATTTACATTCCCATCAAATAGTATATATTTCCTTTTCCTCCACGGTCTTGCCAACTTTTGTCTTTTGTCTTTTTGACAATAGCTGCTTTAACAGGTGTCAGGTGATTTCTCATTGTATTTTTGATTTGCACATCTCTAAAGATTAGTGATGTTGGAGTTTTTTTCTTAAGCGTTTTGGCCATTTGTATTTTATTTTGAAAAATATTGATTTGGGTCCTTCACCCACATTTAAATTGGGTTGTTTCCTTTCTATTAACTTGTTGTAGTTTCTTACATATCTTGGATATGATCTCCTAATCAGATGTATGGTTTGCAAACATTTTTCCAATTCTGTAGGTTATCTCTTCACTCTGCTGATTGTTTCCTTTGTTGTGCAGAAACATTTTAGTTTGATGCAATGCCTATTTTTGCTTTCATTGCTTGTGCTTTTGTGATCATATCCAAAAAATCATTGCCCAGTCCAGTATCAAAATGCTTTTACCTGTGTTTTCTATGTGTACTTTTACAGTTTCAGGTCTCATATTTAAGCCTTTCATCCATTTTGAGTTGATTTTTTATATGGTTTAAGATAAGGGTTCAAATTCCATTCTATTGCATGTGGATATCTAGCAATATGGTTTGGATGTTAGTCCCCTCCAAACCTCATGTTTAAATGTGATTTGCAATGTTGGAAGTGGGGCTTAGTGAGAGGTGTTCAGATTATGAGGGGTAGATACCTCATGAATGATTTGGTGCTCTCCCACGGTAATGAGTTCATACAAAATCTGGTTGTTAGAAAGACTCTGGAACCTCTCCCCTCTCCCTCTTGCTCTCTCTTTCACTGTGACATGCCTGCTCCCCTTATGCCTTCTATCATGAGTTAAAACTTCCTGAGATTTCACAGAAGTCAAGAAGATACTGGCACCATGCCTGTACAGCCTGCAGAATAATGAGCTAAGTAAGCCTTTTTCTTTATAAATTACCCAGTCTTAGGTATTCCTTTATAGCAATGCAAAATGAACTAACATATCTAGTTTTGCCAATACTGTTTATTGAAGAGGCTGTCATTTCTCCCATTGGTGGCTTTCAGTATCTTTGTAAAAGACCAATTGACTATAAATGTCTGGATTTATTTCTGGGCTCTCTGTTCTCTTCCATTGGTCTACATGTTTGGTTTTTTGTCAGTGCCATGCTTTTTATATTGCTATAACTTCATAGGCTTTGAAATCAGAAGGTGATGCCTCCAGCTTTGTTATTTTTATTCAAGATTGCTTTGGTTATTCAGGGTCTTTTGTAGTTCTATATGAATTTTAGGATTTTTTTTCTAATGTTTGTAAAAATGTCATTTTTTTATAATGTTCGTGAAAATAGAGATTGCGTTGAATCTGTAGATAGTTTTGGGCAGTATGAACATTTTAATGATATTACTTTTTTCAAACCATGATTATGGGACATATAGCCACTTATTTTTCTTTATTTTCATCAATGTTTTATAATTTTCAGTGTAAAGATATTTCACTTCCTTAAGTTTATTCTTAAGTATTTAACTTTTTGATGCTATTGTACATGAGATAATTTTCTTGATTTCTTGGGCTGATAGTTCACTGTCAGTATATAGAAATGCTACTGATTCTGTACTTTGATTTTGTGTCCTGCAAATTTACTGACTTTGTTTATTAGTTCTAAAAGTTTTTTGATGAAGTGTTTAGGATTTTTGATATATAAAATTGTCGTCTGCAAAAAGGAACAGTGCAGTGATTCCACTGCTGATCAGCACGAGAGTTTTGACCTGCTCCATTTCCAACCTGGGTAAGTTCACCCGTCCTTAGGAAACCTGGTGGTACTCCACTTCCAGAAGGTCACCATATTGATGCTAAGTTTAGTGTAGACACCATTCCAGGTTGGATACCTTTTTTTGTCTTACCTAATTGCTCTGTCTAGGAATTTCAGTATTATATTGAATGGAAGTGATAAGAATGAGCATTCTTGTCTTGTTCCTGATCTTAGAGGAAAAGCTTTCGGTTTTTCACTGCTGAATATGATGTTAGCTATGGGTTTATCAAAATAATTATGTTGAGGCACGTTCTTTCTATACTTATTTTTTGAGAGTTTTTATCAGGGATGATTAATTTTGTTAAATGCTTTTTCTGCATCTATTAAGAAGATATTGTGCCTTCTAACAAAATGAAGGTTTTTGTCCTTCATTTTGTTAATATGATGTATGACATGTACTGAGTTACATATGTTAAGCCATCCTTGCAACCTACTGATAAATCTCACTTGATCATGGTGTGTGATGTTTTTAATCGGCTGTTGAATTCAGTTTGCTAATATGTTGTTGAGAATTCTTACACCTATGTTCATCAGCAATACTGGCTTGTAATTTATTTTCTTATAGCGTTCTTGTCTGGTTTGGATATCAGAGTAATACTGGCCTCATAGAGTAAGTTTGGAAGTGTTTCCTCCTCTTCAACATTTTGGAAGAGTTTGAAAAGGATTGGCATTAGTTTTTCTTTAAATGTTTGATGGAATTCATCAGTAAAGCCATTGGGCAGATTTCTTATTACTGATTCAATCTTGTTACTTGTTGTATTAGTCCTTTCTCACGCTGCTAATAGACATACCTGAGACTGAGTAATTTATAAAGGAAAGAGGTTTAATTGATTCACAGTTCAGCATGGATGGGGAGGCCGTAGGAAACTTACAATCATGACAGAAGGGGAAGCAAACATGTCCTTCACATGGAGGCAGCAAGGAGAAGTGCCGAGCAAAAGGGGAAAAAGCCCTTCTATAACCATCAGATCTTGTAAGAATTCACTCACTATCATCAAAATAACGTGAAGGTAACTGCCTCCATGATTAAATTACCTCCCACTAGGTCTCTCCCACAACACGTGGGGATTATGGGAAGGACAATTCAAGATGAGATTTGGATGGGGACACAGCCAAACCACATCACTTGTTATTGGTCTATTTCGATTTTCTATTTCTTCATTATTGAATCTCAGAAGGTTGTATGTTTCTAGGAATGTACCCAGTACTTTTAGGTTTGCCAGTTTGTTAGCATATAATTACTGGTAAAAGTGTCATAATCCTTTGTATTTCTGTGATATCAGTTATGTCTTCTCTTCCACTTATAATTTTATTTGTTTTATCTCTTTTATTCTTAGTTATATTTAGCTTATGACTTGTCTATTTCGTCTCTTTCAAAAAACAAACTTATTTTTGTTGGTCTTATTTATTGTTTTATTAGTCTCCATTTATGTCTACTCTAATTTTTATTACTTGCTTTTCGTGTTAACTTTCGGCTTAGTTTGTTCTTTTTCTAGTTCCTTGAGGTGTAAAATTACATAATTTATTTGAGATTTTTCTTTTATCTTAATGTAAGACTTTACCACTATGAACTTCTAGAACTGCTTTTGTTGCATCCCATAGGTTTTAGTATGCTATGTTTCTATTTTCTTTTGGCTTGAGATACTTTTTTATTTCCCTTTTGATTTCTTCTTCGACCTACTGATTGTTTGAAAATTAATGCATTACTTAATTTCTACATATTTCCGAATTTTCCAATTTTCCTCCGTTAATAATTTCTAGTTCCATTCCATTGTAGTCAGAAAAGACACTTGCTATGATTTCAATCTTCTAAAAATTGTTAAGATTTGTTTTGTGGCCTAATGTATGATCTGTCCTGGAGAATGTTCCATGTGTGCTTGAAAAGATTGTGTATTCTGCTACTGTTGAATAGAATATGCTATATGTCTGTTAGGTCCATTTGGTCTATCATGTGCAAGTCCACTGTTTCCCTATTGATGTTCTGTCTGAATATTCTATCAATTGTTGAAAGTGGAGTATTGAAGTATCTTATTATTATTGTATTGCTGTATATTTTCTAGTTTCAGCGGTTAATATTTGTTTTATATATTTAAGAGCTCTATTGTTTGTGCACATATTTTTACAGTTGCTACATCCTCTTGATACATTAAATCCCTTACCATTACATAATGACCTTTTTGGTCTCTTATGACAATTTTTCATTTAAAGTGAATTTCATCTGATATAAGTATAGCCAACCCTGCTCTCATTTGGTTACTATTTGCATGGGATATCTTTTTCCTTCCCTTCACTTTTAGCCTATGTGTGTCTTTACAGCTAAAATGAGTCTCTGATAGTTATCATATAGTTGGATTGTGGTTTTCATCAACTTATCAACTCTAGGTCTTTTGTTGGAGAATTTAATCCATTTATATTTAAAGGAATTATTGACAGGTTAAGGACGGGCTACTGCCATTTTTAATTATTTTCTGATTGTTTCTTTGTTTCATTCTTCCTCCCTTGCTGTCTTCCTTTATGATGGGAATTTTTGTAGTGGTATATTTTTATTCCTTTCTCTTCATTTTTTTGTTTATCTACTACATATTTTTTTCTAGGTGATTACCATGAGTCTTACAAAAAATATCTTATAACAGTCTATTTTAAGCTATTTAAGTACTTAACTTTGACTATGTATGAAAATTCTACATTTTAACTTCACTCCCCTGACATTTTATATTATTGGTGCTATAAATTATATCATTTGTATATTGTGTATCCATTAACAAATTATTATAGTTTTAGCTGTTTTAATACTTTCATCTTGTAAGCTTTATATAGAATTAAAAATGACTTTTACACCACCATTACAATATTAGAGTATTGTGAATTTGACTTTCTTATATTTACAGTGAGTTTTATACTATCACATGTTTTGTTTTTGTTTTGCTATTTATTTATTTATTTATTTTGAGACGGAGTCTTGCTCTGTCACCCAGGCTGTAGTATGGTGGTGTGATGTTGGCTCACTGCAACCTCCACCACCCAGGTTCAAGCGATTCTCCTGCCTCAGCCTCTCAAGTAGCTGGGACTACAAGTGTGTGCCACCACGCCTGGCTAAGTTTTCATATTTTTAGTAGAGATGGGGTTTCACCATGTTAGCCAGGATGGTCTCAGTCTCCTGACCTCTTAACCCATCTCAGCCTCCCAAAGTTCTGGGATTACAGGGAGCCACCACACCCAGCCACTTTCACATGTTTTATGTCATTAGTTACGTCCTTTTGTTTCTACTTGAAGAATTCCATTCAGTGTTTCTTGTAAGGAAAGTCTAGTGGCTATGAATTCTCACAGCTTTTGTTTTTCTGGAGAAGTCTTTATTTTACTTCATTTCTGAAGGATAGCCTTTCAGATATAGTATTCTTGGCTGACAGGTTTTTTCTTTAAGCACTTTGTGTATATTACCCCACTGTCTCCTGGCCATCAAAGTTTCTGCTGACAAATCCACTGATAATCTTGTAAAAGTTCCCTTGTATGTGCTAGGCATGGTGGTGCATATCTGTAGTTCCAGTTACTCAAGAGGCTGCGGTAGGGAGGATCGCTTGAGCACAGGAGTTCTGGGGTGTTATGTGCTATACCAATTAGGTGTCTGCACTAAGTTTGGCATCAATATGGTGACCTACTGGAAGTGGGGGACCACCAGGTTACCTAAGAAGGAGTGAACTGACCCAGGTTGGAAATGGAGCAGGTCAAAATTCCCATGCTGATCAGTAGTGGAATCATGCCTGTGAATAGCCACTGCGTTCCAGCATGAGCAACCTAGCAAGAATCCATCTCTAAAAAAACAAAAAGGTTTCCTTGCACATAAGGAAATTTTTTCTTGCTGCTTTTAAAATTTGCTTTGCCTTTTACTTTTGAGAAAATCATTATAATGTATATTAGTGAAACCTCTTTATGTTTAATGTATTTGAGGTTATTTAGGATTCATGGATTTATTTGGGATTCATTTCCTCTCCAGATTTGGAAAGTTTCCATCATTATTTCTTTAGATAATCTTTCTGCTTCTTTTTCTTTCTCTGCCCCTTCTAGGACCCATACTGCATATATCAGTTTGCTTGATGGTGTTTGATAAGTTCCATAGGCTTTCTTCACTCTTTCTCATTATTTTTCCTTTTAGATTCTCTTCAGCATTCTGAATTTGAGAAATTGGTAACTAGTTAATTTCTAATGATCTATCTTCAAGCTCACTAATTCTTTATTCTGCTTGATCAAGTCTACTGTTGAAGCTGTCTCTGGAATTTTTCAGTTTAGTCATTGTATTCTTCAGCTCCAGATTTTCTGCTTGGTTCTTTTTTATAATTTCTACCTGTGTTGAACTTCTCCTTTTGTAAATGTATTTCTTAATTTTGTTTAGCTGTCTGTGTTCTCTTGTAGCTCACTGAATTTGCTTAAGATCATTATTTTTAATTTTTTGTCAGACAGCTCCTACATTTCTATTCCTTTGAGTCACTTACTCTTGCTTTATTTTGTTCTTTTAGTGCCGCCATGTTTCACTGGTTACTAACGATCCCTGTGGCCCTGCACTGGTGTCTGTGCATTTGAAGTAGGCGCCTCTTACATTCTTTACAGACTGACTTTGGCAGGGAAATCCCTTTACCAGTCAACCCATCCAGAGATTCTGTGCAGGCCTCTGGTGGGAGTGTACAGTCAGCCTTACTGCTTGGAGCTCTTGGGCAGGCTGACCTGGTGTCTTCATCACCAGGTGGATTGGCCTGACATCTGGATCCACAGGGGCTGAACTGGTGCCTGAGTACATGAAAGCAATCCCAGAGCCTGGATCCACTGGGGTTAGAGCAATTACAGTTAAAACATAAGCCTCATGCTTAGGTCTGCAAGGATGGGCCTGGATCCTGGGTCTGTGGAGACTGGCTTAGTGCCAAGGTCCACTGGGGTGAACCTGTCAATCGAGTCTGCAGGACAGGCCTGGAGTCTTTGTCCACAAGGCCTAGACTGAAGCTTGGGTATATGAGAGCCAACACTGAATTGGCCTTGAGCCTGAGTCCATAGGAACTAAATGATGCTGGGGCAGGCTTGTACTTTGTTCATAAGAATGTTCTTGGTCCTGTGTTCATAGGGGTTGGCCTGAGGCCAGTGTTCACTGAGGCCAGTGTTCACAGTGTTCACTGTGTTCGAGCACATGGGCCCTCATGCCTAGGCCTGGTGCCTGGGTCTGCAGGACTGAACCTGGAAACTGGAGCCATATAGGCTAGCTTGGCACTGAAGTTCACTGAAATGGGTCTAATGCTGGTGTCCACTGTGAAATCAGGTGCTGACTGAATTCTCCTTCTCTCATATACAGGAAATCTCTCTTCACATTGCACTGCCTTGACTTGGGGGAGTGGTGATGCAAGTAATGTAAAATTGTCTTTTCTACCCTTTTCAATGCATCTTTTCTTATTTCTGTGCTCCACTCAGATACCATAATCTCTCACCTAGATTTCTTAACTCTTCTGAAGATACTTTTGTGCTTGTATAGGTGTTCAGATTGATGTTTCTCTAAGGAGATAAGTATTGGAAAGTCCCATTCTGAGATTTTGCTGGTATCACTCATGCAAAACAAATGATATCATAAGCGCAAGTCTTCCAATTTTGCCCTTCTTAAAAATTGTCTTGGCAATTATGGGCCCTTTATATTTCCATGTAAACATGTTATATCTGCATGGATACACACATACAATACATACACAAGTAGATATACACAAAAAACCTGCTAATGTTTGAAAGGGATCACATAGAAACATTTGATGATTTGAAGATGGTTGGTATCTTTACAATATTGAATCTTTCAAGGTATGAACATGCTATATCCCTCAGGTTTTTTATATCTTCTTTAATTTTTCTCAACAATGTTTAATGGTTTTTTGTGCATACATCTTGTACCATTTTCAATTTATTCTTAGGTAATTGGGAAGTTTGATGGAATTTTAAATAACATGATTTTTTATATCTTGCTTTTCATAATAATAGAAATACAATTCATTTTCGTGTTGACTTATTGAGCCATGCAGATTTCCCCTATTAATTTTATAGTATATACAAATTTTCTACATATACATTCATATCATCTACAAAAAATGATAGGTTGTTTTCTTTCTACTCAATCTTTATGCACTTTATTTTCTTTTCCTTGACTTACTGCATTGGATAAGTCCTCCACTACAATTTTCACTAGAAATGTCAACAGTTGGTCATTACCAACTTCAGAGAAAATTTTTAATATATCATTATTAAATATTATGTGATGCTTGCTCTATGACCTTTCATAGATATTATCAGATTTAGTAAATTTCCTTTTATTTTTAGATCCTTCACAATTTTACAATGATCAGGTCTTGAATTTTTCCAATGTTTTTACTGTATATATTGAGATGTTCACATTTTTTCTTTAACGTCATCAATATAATAATGTGACTGTTTTCATAATTTTCCTTTTGTGTAATGTCCTTGTTTAGGACTCACTGACCAAAGAATGTATCCTATTTTTTTATTTGTAATTTTTTGAAAAGTTTGCATAATATTGGTATTATTTCTTATATACATTTCTTTAAAATTTCACTAGCAAAGTAATTTGCACCTAAAGATTTTTGTAAGGGAGGATTATAAATTTCAGTTTAATATACTTAGTAACATATAACTATTTACATAGTCTCTTTCTTGTTAGGTCAAATTTGATAAACTATGTGTTCTTGGAATTTTTATCATTCATCTTCATTTTTTAACAAGTCAGCATAAAATTTTACATTATATCCTTGAAATTTATATGATTTATATTAATATCTCTTTTCTCATTATTTTGTAATTTTGCCATCTCTAATTTTTGTCTGATTAGTCTTGCCAGATGTTATTTTGTTAGTCTCTCAAATAATCAACATTTTGATTTTTTTGTCTTTATCATATATTTGTTTTATCATTTATTTCTTTGTATTATTGATTTTTGTTATTTTGTGTTTGCATATTCTTTGCATATTCTTTGTGTTTAATTTTTTCTAACTCCTTGAGATTAATACTTAAGTGATCAATTTCTAGCTTCTCTTCTTTATGCATATAAAAATATGGGACTATACATTTCCCTCTAACACAACATTAGCTACATCCAAATGTTTTCATATTTCATGATTTTATCATCACTAATTCCAAAATGCTATCTAATTTTTACTGTAATTTATTTTTGACTCACAGGTTATTTAGAAATGAAATGTTTAATATCTAAATATTTAAGCATTTCTAATTTTATTTTTGCTATTTATTTCTCACTCAGTTCCATGGCTGTCAGAGAACATATGCTGAACAGTTTTAATGCTTTAAATTTGGTGAAACCTGAGTTCTTTTCCAAAACATAATCAATTTTACTTAATAGTCCATATGTGGTGTTAGAAAATATTTTATCAACACTAGTATTAAGTCAGCTAGTTTCGTTCAATTCAGCAAACCAGATCTATTTATGAAAATTAGGTCAGTCGTAACCAGATCTTCTCTATCTTTACTGATGTTTCATCTGTTTGTTCTCTCAGCTCTGAGAAAATTATAGCTCTACTATGATTGTCCATCTATCTCCTTGATAGGTTTTGAAACTATGTTAATTAGGTACATATGAATTTAGAATTATTGCATATTCCTAGTGGACTGACCTCTCATCATTATAAAATGTCTATTTTTATCTCTGATAATCCTGCTTTTCTTAAAGTAGGCTTTGTCTTATCTAAGGATAATTACCCCAGTTATTATCTTCTGGTTTGTTATTGTATCCTTTTGCTCTTTATTTTTTGTATGTACCCTTAGAATTAAAGCAAATAGTTTTTTACAGGTGTGAGCCACCAATCAACATTTTTTTAATAAGTAGGAGCACTATGACCTTACAATGGCTATAACATCACTAAGTGACAGGAATTTTTCAGCTCTATTATAATCTTATGGGACCACCATCATATATGCCATCTGCTATTGACCAAAATGTTGCTGTGCAGTGTGTGACTGTAATATGTGTCAAAGGCTTAAAATCGTTGTGTCTCTCACAGTACATGCTTAATAAATTGTAACTACCATTGTCATCATTTTATTAGGCAATAAGATGCCAGCACACACAAAAAAATAGACTTAATATTTACTGACTGTTGTCTAACAAACACTGGCTAAACACTTTACATAAGTTTTATTTAAAATAAAACACAGTGCAGTACCATTAATATTGCTCTTTCCAAATGCTAAAATGTTTCCAGAATTGCTAAGTAATTTACCAAAGTTGCTTATCTGTCTGCATGCACATTATAGATATCATCCACATATAATACTTTTTGGACTACTGCTGCTACTTTTAACACCATATGGAGTTTAAAAAGCAGAAGTTATAAGGGCTGAATATTGAGTTCTCCTAATTCACCCAACCTAATTCTGAACACAACCCTGACCTCCAAGTTACATGAAACACAAATTTGAGCCTCATTCTGAATCCAGCCTAACCTTACCTATAAATTAATAAACTAAACATAGTACTAAACCATTCATACTCTAAACTCAAAATTAATCTTGCTTTTAAGTCAGTCAAGAGTTTTCCTTGACTAAGCTTATCCTAAAATCAAAACAAACTTAAAACTGGCCATAATTCCGAACCAAACCTAAACATCACCTTAAATCTATCCCTTCATCAAACCAAGCTCTCCCTCCCACGACAGATGGCTGTGGGCTCCATCATTAGTACTGGTTCTGGTCAACAGGTTGTGCCTATTTAGAGTGATGTATTGAAAATTATCTTTCATTCACATCTGGGTTTAGTAAGCATTACTACTTTAATCAATTAGTGATGGCTGCAGTGGAGGAAGGATTGGCAAGAGGCAGAAATTACATCACCTGTTTGTCAATTCTATTCCCAACCTTACCTCTAACCAACCTAATCTCAAATTGCAACCCCACCACATGCAACAATTAGCATCCTAAGTCCCACCCCAGAATTTTGAAGGGCCACAGGCAAAATCCCTAAACTGTCATCTTAACCCCATCACTTAAAAGACAAATTGGAATTGCTCCAAAAATTTATTCAGTTGAACCACATGAAACTGATAGTATTTGACCATTTTTGACCTTCAAAAGTGTTACCTTCACATGGTTTAACCTGATAATTTATGCTTCCCAGAGCAGACTCCCTGACTGAGATGGTGAAAAAGAACACAATAGAGGGGATTTCGATCCTACTAAAGCAAAATGTATTTCTTATTGCTATTCCTCTCCTTGATGTGGTTAGAGCTATGGGGACAAGGCCAGAACTCAAGAAAGCAACATCTGGCTGGAGCAGGAGGGATCAATTTTTCTGCGGTCCGACAATAAATTAGCAAATGGAACCTCAAGCATTTAGGAGCAAAAAAGACTCCTCTTTTTCAGCCCTTACGCCCCCTGCTCTCCGCCCCCACCCCTCTCTCTCCAGCATCCTGTCCCAACCCACCTCTTCAGAGTCTCATTCTAGTTCTCTAGGGACTTGGAGGAGTCACATGATGTTGTCTGGAATTCCCCAGCAATTCTATCTGGTTTTCATAACATCTTCATTTTATAACTAGCTTGTGGCTGTTTCAGGATTCACAAGAAAGTTACTACAAAGAGAGCCCTATCATTTGGGGGAACTGACCCTCAGGGGGACAGCTTATGCTTAAAGGAGGAAGCCCCCAAAGCTGAAGCCATCATAGATTGGAAACAACTTAAATATCCTTCAATAGGGGAGTAGTTAAATAAACTAAATTCATACAGTGCAATGTTATGCAACATTTAACAGAAGTGAGGTAGAATTTTATGTACTCACATGGAAAGAACTCTAAAATATCTTGTGAAGCCAGCACTTTGGGAGGCCGAGGTGGGTGGATCTCAAGGTCAGCAGTTTGAGACCATCCTGACCAACATGGTGAAACCCCGTCTCTACTAAAAATACAAAAATTAGCTGGGCATGGTGGTGCACATCTGTAATCCCAACTACTCAGGAGGCTGAGGCAGGAGAATCGCTTGAACCTGGGAGGCGGAGGTTGTAATCAGCTGAGATCATGCCACTGCACTCCAGCCTGGGTGACAGAGCGAGACTCTGTCTTAAAAAAAAAAAAAAAAATTACATTGTGGGTCAAAATGCAGAGTGGATTGAGTGTTGGGGTGCTGCACATGCACACGCACACAAATGTATAGAAAGTATCTGGAAAGAGAAACGCCAAAATAATGACAATGGTCATTTCTGTTCAGGAAAGGTACTAGGAAGAATGGTCAATGGGGACTTTGACAGTATCCATAAAGTATGATTTTTTTGGCCATAAGAATATATTCATGTTTACTTGTATGATTAAAATTGAACAAGTTTTAGGCTTGGCATGGTGGCTCATGCCTGTAATCCCAACACTTTGGGAGGTCGAGGTGGGCAGATCACCTGAGGTCAGGAGTTTGAGACCAGCCTGGCCAACATGGTGAAATCCTGTCTCTACTAAAAACACAAAAATTAGCCAGGCATGGTGGTGGGCACCTGTAATCCCATCTACTTGGGAGGCTGAGGCAGGAGAATCACTTGAACCTGGGAGGCAGAGGTTGCAATGAGCCAAGATAGCGCCATTACACTGCATCCTGGGCGACAAGAGCGAAACGCTGTCTCAAAAAATAAATAAATAATTTTTTAAATCATCAAACTTTCTTTTTGTAATAGGCTTTTAGACAAAAGGCTTTGAGTTTCTCTATTACTTAGCTGGTAGCTACTATCCCCAGCAGATGATGGAGGTCCAGACGGAAGAGCCCCAGCAAAAAGTCCACCTACATGAGATCCTTACCTCACCATCAGAGGCTGGATTGTGAACACAGCTTCAATGACACAACCACAATGTGAAATTCAAGCATGACTTACGGATCCTAAAGCTATGCAAGGTGGCCAGAGAGGAGCACACAGCAGTCCTCCTCCATCCCCAGGTCACAAAAGGCAAGAAGGAAGAGCCAGGCAGACAGAGAGCACACATGGCAACTAACAATATATATAAGGGAATACGGTGTGGGTCCTTTTAAGTTCTCAAGTAAATGCCTAAAAGGAAGTGGTGGGAAAGTGAGGAGCCCTACGAGGAGGGAGAGATGCCTCCAAGTTCTTATCTTTGGCCACAGACTTGAGCTATTTGGGTGTGGTGTTCTTCTAATGTCCAGACAGCAACAATTTCTGTGTCATTATCCCTACAGTTTATGTCTGAAGGTTTTCTTTAATTTTTAAGTTTTCTATAATTTCCACTTTTAATTTAGATTCAGGGGTACGTGTGCAGGTTTGTTACATGGATATGTTGTGTGATGCTGAGGTTTGGGGTGTGAATGATCCCGTCATGCAGGTAGTGAGCATAGTACCCAGTAGGTAGTTTTTCAGCCCTTTCCTCGTTTTACTCTGCCCCCTTTAGTAGTCTCCAGTGTTTCTTGTTCCCACCTTTATGTCCATGAGTACCCAATGTTCAGCTCTTGCTTATAAGTAAGAATATGTGGTATTGGTTTTCTGTTCCTGCATTGGTCCACTCAGAATAATGGCCTCCAGCTACATCCATGTTGCTGCAAAGGATATGATTTCATTCTTTTTTATGGCTGCATAGTATTCCATTGTGTATATGTACCACATTTTCTTTATCCAATCTACCACTGATGGGCACCTAGGTTGATTCCCTGTCTTTGCTATTGTGTTGATGGCTAGTGCTGTGAGTCAGTTTATGCTTAAATTTAAGAGCTAACATAGTTTGGTTTCCCCAGAAGCAGACTCTGAGACAAAGATTCAAGAGCAACTGTTTTATTTAGAAGGTGATCTCAGGAAATACCAATAAGGGAGAGAAGAAAGAAAAAGCAGTCAATAAAGTATGTATTATCAATCAGGTTATTGCTATGGGCAACTGGAGCATGATCCTGCCGGGGAATTCCAGAAGCCAGCATCGCACATGCACTGCAGAGTTATCCTACCTGAGGGGTGAGGGAGCTGAGATATTTACACATCAAATTCTATGGCTCACTGGTTGAGGGATGCTCCTGAAGAATGTTAATTCTCTGGTATTTCTGGCTTGCCCCTCATGACCAGAGAAACCTTAAGTAAAGAAATGAAGGCAATAGCAATTGGAAGTTGGGTAAAAACAAGAAAATTTGAATAATACATCCACAACCCGTACAGATCTGTAACCATATTCCACTGTACTCAGTATTGTTCAAGCAGCCTCTGAGGTTCTCTCTATATGCCTGGGCTGAGTATGGTCTTTCAGAAGAAGAGGCTCCTCTGAAAGAGATTTCCAACACACCTCATGGCTAGAGGTCATCCTAGCTTGTACAGCAACTGACATCCAAAGTCCTACTCTGTCATTTGCCTGCCTAGGAGTGCCCAGCAAGCCAAGCTCCCTGACTTTCATGGTAAGCCCTGTGGTCTCTGCTCTCCTTACAGAAAAGGAAAAATGACATAGAACCATTCTCTTCTTCAGGCATTGACTGCAGCTAAATCTGACCACAAAAGCAATGAAGACTGAATGTCACTTTTTATACAATTCAGTCCTCCCAGTGATCATATAATATGGTGATTTAAAATCTAGATTCAAACCAAACTTTTCTTAGGTGTATGTCATAAACAGGCTACTGTACCTCTCTAAGCCTCATCTATAAAGTTTATGAAGTGCAAATACCTGCTTCATAGTCTCATGTGCTATGCACTCACATACTTAGAAAACACGCATAAGCACTGAGCACAATTCTTGACACACAGCTAATAGTGAAACCAATTTAGTCCAGAAACCAAAATTTTAACTATTTAACACCTGCTATCTTCCCAACTTACTCCTTGGAGCTATGGGAAAGAAACAGAGAAAACCTCATCTCTCTTCAAGCAGCAGTAATCTGAGTCACACAGCTATGAGTCCTCAGACAGGAAGTCTGGTCCCTTAGGTCTTAGAGAGGCTGCAGCCAGAATGCAAAAGTGGAGCCCAAAGAAGCAGCTGATAGGGAGAGGGTACACTCTGTGACCCTGTAACCTTGGGTAGTAGGAAGATGCCCCTAGTCCCCCAGCACAACCAGCCCAACTAATCCAAGTGCAGCCATCCTGCTTCTATTGACCAGCCATGCTCTGATTTAAATTTCAAACAGCCCAGTTTTATTCTTTCCTCACCACCACTGAAAGCCAACCATTATGGATTTTACAGGCCTCAGAGAGACCTCGGCTCACACACTCGATTTGCACAATCTTTGCATAAGGAAAAAGGCAGTCGATGCAAACTGAATTAATTGTAATTGACCATAATATGCTTACAGAAATGCCAAGGAGTTTTCATTAGCAGATAAGCTCCAAAGTATCTGCCAGATGATTTACATCTGCATGAACACACTGCATGGCCACAGTTAATTACGAGACCTGCCACAGAAGGTGCTTCATCAAACCCTGGCAGAGGCCTTCCGAGGGCCAGTGACACCTCCAGGGACCGACGCATCTTGACTCGCTTCCTTTGAAGAGCTTTGAAGCTACTTCTTGTGATGAGGCAGAGCCAAGCTGCCCCTGCAGGGCTCAGGCTGGGCCCTGCTTCTCCAGCCTCTGTGTGTTTCTTCTTCCCTCCCTCGGAGTGGCTCATCCTTCCCACCCCATCTCAGAGCCTCAGTCCTTCTCCATCATTGGTAAGGCTGGTCATCATTGTTAAGGCTGTTATTGAACTTGTGTCCTGGTTCAGACAACAGACTTTCATTTATTTATTCTTTTTCTAGCAAGTATTTCCCAAGTGCCTCTATATGACGGCCTCTGTGCTATCAGATACAACACAGACATGGACCCATTGCAAGGAGTTAACAGCATAGTGATGACTGAAAGAGTGAATGAGTAATCACATTAATATCAAATGGTGATCATGGAATGAGCAAAAAGAACATGGTAGTAGGAGGGAAACTAGGGATCGTAGAGAATGTGGATGAAGAAGATTTCTTAGAGGAGGTGATGTGTTGAACTGAGACCTGAAGCACGAGAAGGTACCAGCTACGTGAGGTGTTAGGCAAGAATGTTGCCAGCACAAGAAATGGCACATGCAAAGGCCCTGAGACAGGAAAGCAGCTGGCACGTTTTAGTGAATGAAGGCTCATGAGACAGCAACATGCAATATGAGTGAAGCAGAGAATGGAGGAAAGTGAGGTAGGAGAGCAGATCATGGAGGACCTTCCAGGCCAGGCTTGCAAAGACCTTAGATTTAATTCCAAAAAGACTGCATGAAAGGGATTTAAGTGAATCTCCTTGAGTAGAATCAGGTATTTTAAAAAATCACTCTGGCTGTTAGGAGTGACAGAAAAAATAGATTCTTGGAGACATGCAGAAAGACCAGTTAGAAGAAAGCTGTTAGAATAAAGACCAGTTAGAAGAAAGCTGTGACAGCCATTCAGGCAAGAGATGATAGTGTCCAGAAGCAAGCTGGGGTAGTGTCAAGTGGGTAGGGGACAGGGCGTCTGTCTTGAGGCCCTGTGTCTGAGCATTTTTTTCTGCCTGATACCTCCAGCAATTAGAGGCCAAACTTGATCTCAGCAGCCTCCATCCCTGGAGTCATCAGCCTCATCCCTGTACTCTAGAAGAATTCAGTACTTATGGAACTGATGATTACTACCTCTTGACTGAATTCTCTAGAACAGCACTGTCCAACAGAAACACAATAAAAATCACATATATAACTTTAAATTTACGAGTACATTTTAATAGTGTAAAAAGAAACAGGTGAAATTAATTTTAATACTACATTTCCATTTACCTCAATATCTCCCAAATAGTATCATGACAACATGTAATTAACATAAAAATTACTGATGAGATATTTTACCTTTCTCATGCTAAGTCTTCAAAATCCAGTGTGCATTTTACACTTACAGCACGTGTCATTTGGACTAGCCACATTTTAAGTCTTCAACAGTCATCTATGACTATTTAAGTGTTCAATAGTCACCACACAGATACTACAATTACTGCTGCCACAATCACTACCACAACCCACTGGTGGTGAGCAACAGGTGGTATGCCCTGGGCCATAGGTGATTTGTGTCTGTTACTGCCAATCTTCAAAATAAACCAGTGTAACAGATGCCATTATTAACATCATGTTACATGTGAGGAAACTGAAGATAAGAACTGACAGAAGTGGAAAGTAGACAAAAGAGGATGGTTTGTGTTTCCCTAAAATAAATTTGGTACCAAAAATGAGAGAGTAATAAGTGTAAAACAGCCTCCATATGCCCCTACCTACTTTGACACTGTTCCCACCTTCCCATTTGTGGATCCAGAAAGCCCTCATCTACCCTGATGTTGCCCCAAAACTGGAATTCCTTAGCTCCAGTGGCAGGCTCAGCCCTCCTCCAGAGTTGCAAATCAACAACATGGCAGGAATCAATACTGAATACACCATAAGCCCATTTCCCCAGACTGATAAAAGTTCAGATCCAGGGCAGGTGAGGAGGATTACAGAAAAGGTTAAACCCTTCATCCTGTCTCCTTCTATCAGCCAATGTGCACTAGATGTTTCTAACAACTACAATTAGCTCCTTTTTAAAGTTGTAGTGGAATTTAATTAAGCACACTCCATGCTGTGTGGCTTCTTCAAGCAGGCACAATGTAAGCAGCAGACTGGTGATAAGCTAAGAGAATGTCTTGGTCCTTGTTGCCCAGGGCTATTCCTCAGAACTACAGGCTCCAGGATATACAGCTGGTGGGACTCAAGACCTCTATGCCTGTGGACATAAGTGAATGTCTTCATTTGCCAACCACCCTGCACACATGCATACCTTGACTTATACAACATGCTCTCCACACCTCTAACTGCTCAAAAGTCCTCACTCACACAAAGACAAATACATTCACATAAGCATGTACTATACATGTATGTGTATGTACACCCAAGTAGGCATCCCAGAACTCAAAAGCATGTACATTTAATGATACGCACACTCATTACCCTTATTTTGTGCATGGCACCATCCATTACCTAGTCCCAAGCTAGAAATGTAAAAGATATCTTCAGCCTCTCCCTTTCTCTTTCTCTCCATTTCCAACCTATCATCAAGTCCAAATGATTCTACCTCTTTAATAATTGTTGGAATTCTTCTCATTATTTTCTTGTTAACAGCCAATACCCTGAACCAAATCCATTTCACCATTATTTCTCTCCTGGATGACTGAATTGGCAAAATATGGTCAGCACTAGTAGGCATGGTATATCAGGGATAAGAGAAACTATCCATGGCAGATTAATGGAACATGTTAAAGAATCCAATCAGGAGACAAGCTCAGAAACAGGGAAACTGAGACCAATAAAAGATAGACCTTGGAGGAGCTGGTTTGAAAGACAAGGAGAACAAAGCTCAGAAAAAAATACAAAACAAGAAAGGAGAGATTTCCTAAGAAAGAATAACCAGATGCAATATATTGCAAGGAAGTGAATAAGAGGTCATTAAAAATTGACCTATAGATTTGACCACAAGGAAACCAGTGATGGTCTTGACAAAGGCAGTTTCAGAGAGACATTAAAAATATTTAGAAGTGGTAGGAGGTGAAGAAGTCAGGTGAGTGAATGTAGACTATTTTTCAAATAGATGGCTTTGCAATGGCATTGACCATGAAGAGAAAAAGAGAGAGCAGAGGTTCTGGGTAGAAGGGGTCCAGGGTAGACACTGACTGCTCTGTCTTCCCATGATCATGCTCACCTTTCCATAGGGAACTGCTCTCCCAGAACTCAAACAATGAAATTCAGATAGCAACAGCTAATCAGAGTGCCCCTTTTCACAGGTGACAGCGACTGGTCCAAGAATAAACTAATGACCCAAGTAGAGCCAATTAGAACTCTTCATCAGATTTTGTATTTATTCAAACTAGATGACAATGATCCCTTTCTCTTTGATGACAAGTTTCAGGAATTTTGTCTGGCACTACCTACAGACAAGTTTCCATCATATGGAAAAATAACTGAAAGAAAAACACTAGCATGGGGACAGGAATACAAATGAAGAGTGGTTACATCTTAGAGTCCAGCTGTCCCTGTAGCCAGCTCCATCCTGTCTCTTCCACAATTTGTTCATGTAATATAATAAACATCCTTGTTTCACTTAAACTAGTTTCACGTGGGTTTCTGTCCCTTGAAACCCTACAAAAATATCCCAGTGTAGAACTGAGAGTCATTACATTGATCAGAGGAATTTTGCTCATTTCTTTTGGATGAGGAATTGTAGACTGAAAGTTGTCGGTGAGTATAGTGGGAACGACTGAAAGAACAAGATATTATTGATGAAGTGAGGTCTTGGGAGCAACATGCACAGCTATAACTGGAAAGATTCACATCAAACATTCAACTGGAAGTGGGCAGGACCGGCTCTGTAATTTGTAGGCCTCCGTGCAAGATAAAAATTTGGGGCCCCTTGTTCAAAAATTATGAAAAATTTCAAGGTGACAACAACAGAGCATTGTCATCACAAGGGGCCTTTCTGACAGTGGGGCCCTGCGTGACTGCACAAGTCACATATGCATAAAGCCAGCTCTGAAGGGGGCATACTCTGAAAGGTGGGGTGAGGAGGGCTAGATGGTATGTAATCTAGATGTACTCCAAGAAAGATGTAATAATAATCTAGATGGAAACATTTGGTGGTGCAGGGATGAAATTCAGGTGGAGCTTCTATTCCTTCAAAGAAGAGGTAGAGTTATCTGCTGTGAGTAAAAGAGTTGGCTTGGGGGGTGCAGAATAAAGGTTAAATAGAGGCTGGAAGATGAAACATGGGGAGCCTTAGAAAATCAATCAATTAGTAATGAATCTTGTTCTCGGAAAATGTATAAACTCCAAGTAAGGACCAATGTAGCAAGCAGTGAGCTGAAGCACCTTTGAGAGCCTCTCAGAGTTTGATTATACACCGTAGCATGTCGTCGGCTGCCAGCCTCCCTACACAACTGTTATTTGCTTATTCAGGACTCCCTTGCTGTTCTCTAAAATCAAAGCTTCACTAATAACCATATTTAGTATTTCCCGAGGACTTCACAAGCCATAATTAGTTAATAACTCAATGTACTTGAAGAAAAGGCACAAAGCAAAAGTCTGTAAGAACCAGGTGCCTTCCCTTTTCATGGCATAAGAAAAGGGTTCCTATACCAGGAGTCTGAGTCCTGGAAGTACTTGCATCCATTGTGTGCATGAGTGTGCGTGCATATGTGTGTGCAGGCTGTGTGTAAAAAATTACCCTTATTAGGTCCTCGTAGGGACCTCTTGGCCCAAAAGAAGAAAGCACCACAGCATTGTAGGAAGAGTTTAAGATACAGATGCAATCTACTCATCTGACAAACGGCTAATATCCAGAACCTACAAAGAACTCAAACAAATTTACAAGAAAAAAACAAACAACCCCATCAAAAAGTGGGCAAAGGATATGAACAGACATTTCTCAAAAGAAGACATTCATACAGCCAACAGACACATGAAAAAATGCTCATCATCACTGGCCATCAGAGAAATGCAAATCAAAACCACAATGAGATACCATCTCACACCAGTTAGAATGGCGATCATTAAAAAGTTAGGAAACAACAGGTGCTGGAGAGGATGTGGAGAAATAGGAACACTTTTACACTGTTGGTGGGATTGTAAACTAGTTCAACCATTATGGAAAACAGTATGGCAATTCCTCAAGGATCTAGAACTAGATGTACCATATGACCCAGCCATCCCATTACTGGGTATATACCCAAAGGATTATAAATCATGCTGCTATAAAGACACATGCACACGTATGTTTATTGTGGCACTATTCACAATAGCAAAGACTTGGAATCAACCCAAATGTCCATCAGTGACAGACTGGATTAAGAAAATGTGGCACATATACACCATGGAATACTATGCGGCCATAAAAAAGGATGAGTTTGTGTCCTTTGTAGGGACATGGATGCAGCTGGAAACCATCATTCTTAGCAAACTATCACAAGAACAGAAAACCAAACACCGCATGTTCTCACTCATAGGTGGGAACTGAACAATGAGATCACTTGGACTTGGGAAGGGGAACATCACACACTGGGGCCTATCACGGGGAGGGGGGAGCGGGGAGGGATTGCACTGGGAGTTATACCTGATGTAAATGATGAGTTGATGGGTGCTGACGAGTTGATTGGTGCAGCACACCAACATGGCACAAGTATACATATGTAACAAACCTGCACGTTATGCACGTGTACCCTAGAACTTAAAGTATAATAATAATAATAAATAAATTTTTTTAAAAAAAGATACAGATTCAAAAAACCTGGGTTAGGACCCAGGTTTACCCACCTAATAGTTGTCTGATATTGCACAAATCATTTCCTTTCTTAGTGCCAGAGTATCCTCATCTGTAAAAAGGAAGAATGCCTTTCTCTGAAGGTTGAAATTACATAAAATTCTACAAGTAAAAGTCCTGGTACAAAATCAGAATTGAGCATTGTCTCAACTCTCTGTCTTCCATCTTTGCATTCATTCCACAGCTACTTATTCAGCACCTACTATGTGACGGACTCTGTTCTAGATCCTGGGCATATAGTAGTGAAGAGAACAGAGCCCCTGCTTTTTCATTACTTAGCCTCTTGAATAAGCAAGCACATGTGTGGTGACAGTAAGTGCTACGAGAAGATAAAGCAGGCCCTCAAGCACTCTGCTGGGAGAAAGGCCCTTTGTTCATCCTCCAATGCAAAGTATTTGCCACCGTGTTTTTGGAGAATCTTGTGTCCTCAGGATCCCTCCAGTTATTTATTGGTGCATAATAAACCACCCCCCAACTTGATGGATTAAATCATTTACAGATGCTTCTCAACTATGATGGTTCCACTTACAATTTTTCAGCTTTAAAATGGTGTGAAAGGAATACACATCCAGTAAAAACAGTCCTTCAAGTACCCATTCAACCACCCTGTTTTTTACTTTCAGCACGGTATTCAATAAATTACATGAGATATTCAACACTTTATTTAATTATGGACTTTGTGTTAGATGACTTTGCCCAATCATAGAATAATATGTGTTCTGAGTACATGTAAAGTAAGAGAGGCTAGGCTATGATGTAGACTAGGTATATTAAATGCATTTTCAACTTATGATGTTTCCAACCTACAGTGGGTTTATTGGGATGTAGCTCCATCATAAGTCGAGAAGCATCTGTATTTAGTTCACAAATGTACATTTCTGCAGGACTACACAGGGAAGCCCCATCTCTGCTCCTTGCAGCATCAGCTAGGCAGCTTGACTGGGGCCTAGAAGATCCACTTCTAAGTGGCTCACTCACAAGACTGTCAGCTGGGAGAGCTCAGTCAAGACTGAGGGTCGGCTAAGGGTTTCTATTCTTCTCCACGTTTCTCATCCCATGGGCCACTCAACAGGCTACTTCCGCTTCCTTTTAATATGGTGGCTGAGTTCCAAGAATGAGTGTTCCAAGAGATAGTAGGTGGAAACTACCAGTTTCTTAAGGCCTGGGCCCAGAAACTAACACAGTGTAACTTTCACCATATTCTATTGATCAAGCAGTCACAGTCCTCAGATCCAAGGTTAAAGGGCATAGCCTCCCATTTCAACTGGAGCAGTGTCAAAGAATTTGGCAACTAGGTTTTAAATCCACCATATCCTGAATAGGCCTTCTGTCTTCCCCAAACCCCTAAGACATATATGCAAAGGCTTCTTGGATATTTTATCCCAAAAGTCTAAGACACTTTTTTTCTTCTAGGCCTGAGAGCCTGAAGATTACACAGACACCCTACAAGAGGAATATGTTAGTTACCTTTTACCATGTAACAAACTCCTCCAAAACTTAAAACAGCAATTCTGTGGGTCAACAATTTGGGCTGGGCTCAGGTGGGAAGTTCTGCTGATCTTGGTTGGGATTCCTCATACATCATGACTGGCTACTGATCATGACTAAATGGCTCTGCTTCTGTGAGTTGGCTGGTGGTCAGTGGGGTGACCATATGTCTCTCCCCATCCACCAGACTAGCCTAGGCTTGTTCATGTGGTAGTGGCAGGTTCCAAGAGATGAAAGCAGAGGCCCAGACTCATAATTCATAAAAGGTCACTTCTGTTGCACTCTGTTGGCCAAAAGGAAGGCAAAGTATCAGTCCTGATTAATGGAGTGGAGAAATACCTCTTTATGGAAGAAGCTACATAATATTGTGGCCATTTTTATAATCTACCATAAGAACTCTTCATTCTGCAGCATAAATGGCAGCAGCTTCATGAACAAGCTAGATTGGGAGAAGTCCTGGTGTCACAGTGAGCCAACTTCCGAATCTGATCCCTTTTTTTTTTTTTTTTCCAAGAAGCTTCCCTCAGCGATTCTTCACTGCTTACTAATGACATCAAACACACAGAATCTATCAATGGAATTGCTTTGAGAAAGGGAGTCAAGGATAGCATCTAAGTCTGCATGTTCTGAAGACAGATATACCTGGACTCATACACCTTTCTTTCTCAGTTAGCAAATTGATGATGTTGGAGAAGTCCCTTGACCTTCATAACCCTCAGTTTCTTCAGGAGTAAAGTTCAATGGTAATAGTACCTAGCTAAAAAGATTGTTGGGAGGTGAGATAACATGGTAAGTGCTTAGCATAGTGCCTGGTATGTAGTAAGCATTCAATACATTGTTACTGTTTAGCAGCAGCTCTAGAAGAATCAGAAGTAGGAGTAGCATTGAATTTTGTTCAAAATCACTGTAACAATTTGCAAAGTTGTAAGACAAAGAAGTCAGAATTTCTCAGTTAAAACTAACAGATAAAAGTTCTCTACTTCTTAAGTTACAAGACTTTATGACGAACACATCCTCATTCATCAGTTTATTTATAAAGGAGGTAGTGTACATAAAGGAATTTGCTCATTTGGGGGTAATATTGAGGAATGTGAGTACCACTACATAGTCATTTTATTTCCTTTTCGAGTGTTTATTCATTGACTTAAATCAGCGTCTCTCAACCTGGAATCTGACATTTGAACGGGATAATTGTTGGAGAAAAGGTGAAGGGCCATTCTGTGCAATGTGGTTCCACAGAACTGCTGGCCTCTACCCATCAGATGTCAGTTGCTTCATTCACCCACCCAAGTCATGGTGATCAAAAATGTCTTTAGACATTGCAAATGTCCTTGGGCAAGGGAGAATGGAATCACCCTCAGTTGAGAACCATTGGCTTAAATGAATGTCTTTGCCCACTCTGGTAAATTGAAAAAAAAAGCTTATTCTAATCCAAGGAACTCCAGGAGTGAAGTGTCTCTGGAAAAGTGGAGTTGGAACTGTGGGTTTCAGATCCAGGTCAGTGTTAGAACTATCCAGAGAAAAGGGTAGCTGAGGGGCTTGGTGGAAAGAGGACTTCTGGGATGTCTGGGTAAATTACCAAGGGATCTTCTGGAAGTGACTGCTAACATATTTGGCCTTGCAATAAACGTTCTAGAATGTACTGAGGTTCTGTATACTGGTTAGCAAGCAGGCATGTTGCTGCAAATTCTAGAAAAGAAAAAAGATACCAAGAGGAATTGCAAATTGATGGCCTCCAGGTAAATTCCCACTGTCGGATTGATTCCATATGGCACCAAGGTAGGAGTGCGATGGCATTGACTTGATCCTCCCACATAGCTGAGGACCAGTGGTTGTGCAAGGAACACTGGATGAGCACTGGATATGCTTGCAAATCAAAAGCTAACTTCCTCCAAACAGGAGGTCCAATCAAGGTAAGCACTCATCCTGGTCTGCCCAGAGGATTTCCAGTTTATGTCTGCTGTCCTGACATAACCATAAAGAACTCCTGATTTTACTCTCAAAATTGTTCTTCGCTATTCGAACAACAAATTATTTTGTCATCCTAAGTGACTTTTTAATTTCTCAATTTTAAGAACCTATAAACCTGGGAATCAAAATCTTTATTCAATGATTTGGGTAGTATTTAGGGTATTTCACTTCTCCACACATCTACAACAGATAACTGTGATGCTTTGGTTTAAGGGTTGGATGGCATTTTTGTATATTTCATGATCTCTTTGCCCCTGAGAATGGCAGAAGATGCCTCAAAAACCTGCAGAGTCCTCACACCATATTGATGTGTCATGTGATGCAAATTCATGTCATGGGGGCACTGACTCCCTGGCCTCTGTCTTAGGTCCTTTCCCATCCCATCGTGGGGCTGGTCACTACTCCATCACCAGCATCCATCCAAAATTGATTAATATGGTGAAGGAAAGGCACTAGAAGTAACTGAATACCTGACCTAATTCTCAAGGAATCCGTTTAAGGAAACAGCTGTTATTACCCCAAAAGAGTTTATGGTGCCTGGAGATCACTTAGCTGTCCACTGCCCAACACAGCAATAAGCTACAAGAGAAGAACTGAAAGGAGAGGCATAGCTACCAACAGGCAAATAATTTTTGATAACCAAAAATGTGGCATGCTACGTCCAGTCAAAACAGATGGCATGTTCAGGTGAATTGTAAGCTATCACCAAAGATGATGGTGGTAGGGCATGGGTAGATACACATCACAGCCAGGAATTGCAGGAATAAACAAATAAGTTGAGGAGATTATACTTACAAGCAAAAATGGTATAAAACTCCAAAACCGCTCAGCCTTATGATAGGAAGAAGAAAAAGATGAAGGAAAAGCTACATTTATGGAATAATATGAAGAGAGTGGGTTGCTGGAAGCAGATAAAGTTACCCTAGACGAAAGGAAAACAGTAGAAGCTTGTAAAGCTAAAAGTGATGTTGGAGGTGAAGATGCTCTTTTGCAAACCAGAACTTGTAACCTTTACATCATATATGGTAAATATTACCAGATGGCACAACTATGGATTTTGGCTATGATGAAGAACAGCAGCTTTTCACAGCTGAACACATGTATAAAGACATCATTCAAGACCATGTGAAGAAAACAGTGACCACCAAAAATCCCTCCGCCAATCTCCCTCCACCTCCTATGAGATAATGGAGAAAATCATTAAGACTATTGCAGAAAGAAGGGGAGAACATTTGGTGTTCGTGTGTGTCTTCTAATTTTCTTGAAATATGTACACACTGTCATTCCAACCATAGCATATGACTACAAAAGACACTTTACAATGTAACCAAGAGAATAAAGAATCTATTCTATATGGTTCTAATTTTTAAAGACATATCCAACACATGTAACCATTGGCCGTATCCACCAATACATATAATTTCTCTCTAATAAAAGGATATATGTTTATGCATTCAGTTTTTAAAATGTTCCACTACCAAAGAAAATAACCTGTGTGTCCCTATGACAGCCTTAGAGATCATCTCCTGCTTTGCGTTTCTTGCCTCAGTATAGACATCTTCCATTTTGCTTGCTGAGGCAGTCATATCTTTAGTGCAGTCTGCTGCTGCCTTTCTGTCAAGTACTGTTTTCATGCAGATTCTTCCAGAGTCTTTGGTCTGGTTTACACACTCAGAAACTTGACCATATAGTATGTGAGAGAGGCTGACTTCAAACTGAGATCTACAGTCCAGTGTTCTCTCCCAGCCTCTATGTGGAACCCTCAATATTGACCTGAAGCCAGATGCACTGGGAAGATCCTCTGATAAGGATGAGGGAGGAGCAAGGGCACCCTGTGTCCCAGCCTCTCTGTTCAACATACCGCTCTGCCTGAACATGAATGTATCCACCCAGTACTGACAGCTGAGAATAGAAAGATCTCTAGGGGCCTGGTACCACCCACTCACACCAGGGAAGGGTTTTAAGAGTTGGAGAGACCTGGTAAAGATTTATACTTCAAAATTATAACCATGGAAATAGGATGGAAGATTGATAGTAGCGGTCAATGACTAACAGTGGGCAGTCAGTTAAGAACACAAAATTCTGTATTCAAAATTAGGCACAAATTTGAATACATATTTAGAATATGAAAATAACTCATAAACTATAATTTGTTAAAGTGGCAGATACCATTAACATTACAAACTCCTGAAAAATGGCATATTTTTGTTAATTAGCAGACTGATGCAACTCTATAACAATTTTTCCTACATTTTGTTGCCTGCATAGTCTTTGATCTCCTCTTCATATGATAATGAGCTTATAATGTCACTTTATATAGAAAGAAAAGAAAAGGAACTCAGACTTTCTGAAATATTTTCCCTCTGGTGTGGCAGAGTGAAACTGGTATCTTTCAGCTTCACAGCTTTAATATTTGCAATGCCACCTAAATTTTTAGAATTGTGGACAAATTTTTTAAATTTCCTATCCAGTTTATTTTATAGATGAGCTGTGAGATTTCAGAACATTTCAAAAGTTTTCTTGTGTAATCAATAAGCTTAAAACTGTTTGTGGCCAGGTACAGTGGCGCATGCCTGTAATCCCAGCACTTTGGGAGGCCAAGGCAGGTGGATCACCTGAGGTTGGGAGGTCGAAACCAGCCTGACCAACATGAAGAAACCCTGTCTCTACTAAAAATACAAAATTGGCTGGTGTGATGGCACATGCCTGTAATCCTAGCACTTTGGGAGGCCAAGGCGGGTGAATCACCTGAGGTTGGGAGGTTGAAACCAGCCTGACCAACATGGAAAAACCCTGTCTCTACTAAAAATACAAAATTAGCCGGTGTGATAACGCATGCTTGTAATCCTAGCTACTAAGAAGGCTGAGGCAGAGAATCATTTGAACCCGGGAGGCAGAGGCTGTGATGAGTCGAGATCACGCCACTGCACTCCAGCCTGGGCAACAACAGAGAAAATCCATTAGGAAAGGAAAAGAAAGGGAAGGAAACGGGAGCAGGAAAGGGAAAAGGAAAAGGAAAGGAAACTGAGTTGACAACATTCATGCCTTTGTTCAAGTGTTCTTGAAGGGCCCAATGCAAATAAGAGTTCTTGAAATTTAAATGCTATTAACTTCTCGGTAAATCCACGTCTGAATTGTTTACAATGTCAGATCTTGTCACTCCCTGAGCACTCCTTCCTACTCATTGTCCATCATGTCTCTCTCATTCAGTCTTTTCCAACCACTCTATCTTCCTTTCACATGACGTTCTTTTCCAGTTGCTGAGCTTTTACACAGGCTGTGCCATCTGCCTAGAATTCCCTTCCTACTACAACCTAACTCTTTTTATTTCTCTAACTCCTTCAGATCCTTCTTTCATTTCAGTTATCATTCATTTCCGGATGCCATCCCTCACTATGTTAAATCCCCTATCATAAGTTTTCTTAATACCATATACCTCTCTCTCAAAACATGATTTTACATGTTGTTATGAGATTAATTAATTAATCTCTCTTTCTCCCAGGAGAGCTCCTGGAGGCTGGGAACCATATCTGGTTTGGTTCCCTTACTGTAGCCCCAGTACCTAGTACACAACCTGGCTCCTAGTAGGGGGTTCAAGTAGATATTTATTGATTGGATCTTTGGATAACTAAGGGAGAAGAAACCTAAATTAAAATTGGACAGTGATCTCTCCCTCCCTAAAAGGAAAAACAAAATCAAGAAAACAAGGTTTGGTTTCTCTTTGGCTTCATTTTACCTGAGTCAACTGCCTGTTGCTGAACCTCAGATATCTTGCCAGCCTCCATGAAAATGCCTTCATCCTAAAACCTGCCTTGTGCGCCTTAAGAAACCACAGATGTTGCTATAAATACCAAAGGAAATCAAAATTTGAAGTCTGAGGTGACAGGAAATATGGATGAAATTATTAATAACATACTTCAGAAAATAATACAGATGTAGCATAGCTTTGGGGAGAAGTTGAAGTTGGGTAGCTGTATTTTCAAACAAGATCAAATATCACATCCCACCTTCACATGCTGACCCAAATTCCACAACTGGAATATATCTTGTGGCTGGATCTTGGTCTGTCTATCTATGGTTGAGAAGACTGGCTTCTCAAAGGGTTACTCAGGGCTACTCCAATGTTTCCACTCTAGAGATACATTCCTTTTGATTGGATGTTGTACTTGAAAGGTTGTTAGACTCTGCCTTCTACAGCCATGTCACTTTCTGTCCTAGGGCCCAGCCCTTTATAACTCAGCCTCTCTCAGTCCCTGAACAATGCTGCTAAGAAGAGAAACCCTTAGTCCAACCAGTGGGTGGGATCTGGAATTCTATTTGCTATCCACAGATTTCAAACCCGTACAGAAAACCCAGATAGCCACATGCCCTTTAACTAATTCTCTCTTCTAATGAAGAGTAGTCATGGGTTACAAATTACATGCCAACTTGTTGTTTGTCAGGGACGGTAGCTGAGAAGGATTCAAGGCTGAGTCCAGGCTCAGTGAGGAAAAGAATTGCATTTGGCTGGCAATGTCTGCCATGATCAAGGCAAAGGATGGTAATGGCATGCATGCCACTCATTTGGTTTCCCTATTTTGATTCCTGAAATTTGGCCCAAGCCTTGTGACTGGGTTCTAGCCCAACTTTAACTTAAATTTCTGCAAGGCTGAGGATCTGCCCGGAACCCCATTGACATGCTGTAGTATAACATTTCACAAGTGCTGCCTTGACCCAGTTTTGAAATTATGGCTAAAACTCCTCAATTTCCCTTCATAGGCAGTTTGCTAAGCCAGTCACCTTCTTTATCTGGCTTCCACTCCCTCAGGCCACTATGCATGCACCCCAAGCACTTCCCTTATCAGGTCCCAACTTTCTAGGGCCAGGTACCAAACAACTAAACCCTAAGCCCAGGAGCCCACATATTCAAATTAGCTTTTGAAACCTAGCTACCCCCATGCCACTTGTCACCTCCTATAGCTCCAGCTTGCTGTTACTATATCCCCATTGCAATCCCATATGGCCCTGCATGGCAGCCTTCTCTTTGTCACTCACTTGGAGCTATAACAAAGAGTTCTGTTTCTCCATCTATCTGAGTGGCTTTGTGTTGTATCCCACTATCCAAAAATACTTTAAATCTAATAAAACACATACATCCCATAGCCCCACCTAGTCACTGCCATCTCTTTGAGGACTAGACCCTTCTTCAAAAACTGCCAGGAGTATCTATGCATTTGTTTCATATCACCCAACCCTTAGTTCCCTGGGATAATTTATCAACCTCCTGCTCAGAATTTTAGCAAAACTCTAGGTAATCTTCAGGTCGGTGGATCATCACTTTCACCTCTGGCACGTGGGAGTATTATCTGTGATTGGGGGACCTGTGGAAGCCCTTAGGGGTCCCATTTTGTATTTGAGCCACCCCTTTCTCCCTCTGAGACCTCTGGCCCACAGATGGCTATACAGCCTACTAAGGGGTGCCACTTTCAAAATATCTGCAAGACAGACTGACTAAGTAAACAAGGAAACTCCATTCTACTTTTCCTATATTTGTAAATATTCTCCTTTTGTTTCCCCCAACCATCTTCCAGGTTTGCTCCCTTGGCGAGAAGAGGGTCATGCCACACTTTCCTTTTATTACCTATTCTCAGGACAGACGCTCTCTTCAAAGTAAAGAGTTAAAACACTTTTACACCACAAATGATCAATTATCAGGAAATACCTAGACTTCTCTAATCATAAAATCTCTTGTTGGGACCCCCAGGATATATCTGTGTTGTTGGAAAGAAGGATGGGGTCATAGGAGAGGGCTCAAGAGGCCTAAGCAGATGGAAGATCCCTGATCCATATGGGGAAAGGCCAGACCATGGGGCAGAGAACACCCAGGGAAATTCAAGATGGGAGAAGTTCATGGAAATTCCTAATGAGAAAATTTCGTTAGAAGTTCTCTGAGTTCTCTGGCAGATATGTCACACTGGGAGGATGGTGTCTATTTCTTGAATAGAAATCAAGAATGTATCCATATCTGATTTACAGCCACGTCTGGACTTGCTGCAATCCAGAGTGGAGAGGGTCTTGGAATCAGATCTTATGAGGACTTCCCAAAAGAATCAAGGACTCTAAGCCTGGAAAATAGTTAATAATAATGTGTTGCATATTTCAAAATAGCTAAAAGAGAGGATTTTAAATGTTCTCATGACAAAGAAATGATAAAGATATGAAGTGATGGATATGCTAATTACCCGTTACTCTAATTTGATCATTCCACAATGTATATATGTACAGAAATATCACTTCGTTCCTCATAAATATATGCAATTATTATTTGTCACTTAACAAAATAAAACTAAAAAAAGGACAGTCTGCACTCAGAAAGAAAAGAACTAGAAAAGTCTCTTTATTTTAGAGGTGATGGTGATCACAGGTAACATCTATAGAAAGTGTTTCATGTGCTAAACACTTTATTTATTGTGCCTCACACCAATGTACCTTATAGGACAGGTGCCATTATTATGCTCATTGAACAAAAGAAGAAACCAAGGCTCAGAGATGTGAAGTGACTTGCTCAGGTTATACAACTATACCTGCCAAGCCAGGACTTCAGCTCCAGTTACTCTGGCATCAAATTCAAATCTCTTAGCCACTGCCCTACTTCTCAAGGAATAGGTGTGTACTCTGACCCAAAACTTCAGCAGTGTCCACAGTCTGAACTCAGGTGGGGTCTCCCTCCATTGTACCTGCTCAATCCAGCTCCTCCAGGCCCTTCCAGCAAGGCACTAGGGTTTGGAGGAGCCTCTGTGAAAGCAGCCATGGAGTCATCTCCAGAACCATGAAGTGATCATTTCACTGTGAAATGAAATCAAGTGAAAATTCAGGATATTTTCTCACATGAAAAGCAAGGTAGAGAAAAATGTGTGTCTTGATTTGAGTTACTCTAGAAGCTGACTAAAGACAAAGAGTTGTATAAAAGTAGCTTATTTGATGTGATCCCTGAAAACTGATAAGGCTGTGAGAAAGTAAGACAGGAGAAGAAAAAGCAGCCAGTAAGTGTGTGTTTTCAAGTCAATTTCCATGTGGGTACCTGGAGCTCAACACTGCTGGGGAGCTCTGTGAATCAGTGTAGAACAAGCTGCTTTGTAAGTTTGACTGTGGAATCACATATGCATTTTACTTCATTATAAAAAAAAGATATAATTATTCTTATTAATGAATGTATATTGTTTACATGTGAAATAGCAATTTAATAAATGCAGCTTAAAAGGCAATTATTATAAAATTAAAGTAAAATGGAATACATGAATAAATCTATATATGAAGTTGGGGATACAACCATACAGATAGAATTATGTAAAGTAATTTTAAGATACAGGAATCTGGCAGGACATCCTTAGTGGGACATTTCCAGCTTAAATGAATCAAGGAAAAATAAACCCTTAAGTTGTTTTCACTAATAATATACTTGGTGGTAGTGCTGGTAATTACTCCTCTGAGACAATTGAGTGTGCGTGGTGACACAGAACAAATGTTGTTACCTTTGGGAACTGGGATACTCAACAGGAGAAACAAGAAGTACAGATGAATGATCAAAGAAGGTAAGTAAAAATGAATTGAAGAGTATCAATATAAACTCAAGGTTTGTTTTCTCTTTAAAACAAGATACATATTTTCTACCCATATCCACAAAAAAGCCCTAGAGACAATTACAAACCTAGCAGCCATGAGTACCCTAAAATCCAAATTGTGCTATCTAAATGTCATTCTTAACTGAAAAAAGCAAGTCTGAGCCTAGGTTTGAAAAAGAAAGTGTAGGAGATGAGTCTGGAACCTATTGTCAAACCAGACAGCAGGAAGCTACTAAAAACCATGTCATCATGTTTGAAAAACCCAGGAGTCAACTTAAAGTCTCCCAATGGCCAGACACAGGAGAATTTGGATCTCAAAAACAACAATAACTGTAATGGATTGAAATTTACCAAGAACTTAAAAAAATCTATGGGTACAAAATAAGAGTAATAATAAAATAAGTTCATTGGCGTCCTATGTAGAATACTAGAGAACCAACTCATTATTTGAAAAACTAGAAAATAAAGGGAAGAAAGTAAGCATTAACTTGCTTTTCCTATATAAACTATTTCTCAGGATCACAAATAGCTAATAAGATTTCTTTAAAATGTAATTCAGATAATAAATGAAAAAAGAATGAAGCAATTAAAAACTACCAGATTAAAGCAATTTTCAGTGGTTGCTAACATCAGAAAGAAAGAAAGCCAGACTTCATAACAGAAGTCCACAGTACCATACATGAGGTATTCTTGCCAAAAAACCAAGCCTGAACCTGATCAAAACTCTAGATGTAACTACTAACTTATAGAAAATACCAGGGACACAGAAACATGATAAACCATACCTCTAAGATCCAATAATCAAAATGTAGACTGTAGGAAATTCTTTAAGATAACAGTTTGTTCAATAAATAAATATCAGGAAAAAAAAAGATGAAAAGAGACTTAAAACACCTATCAACCAATTGCAATGTACTGACCTTATTTGGATCCTAATTTGAGCAAATAAATTACAGATGCTTCTCCACTTGTGATGGGATTACATCTCAATAAATCCATCGTAAATTGAAAATATCATTAAGCTGAAAATGCATTTAGTATCCCTAACCTACTAAACATCACAGCTTAGCCTTGCCTACCTTAAACATGCTAAGAACACTGACATTCGCTTTCTAAAGTTGGGCAAAATCATTTAACACAAAGCCTATTTTATAATAAGGTGTTGACTATCTCATGTAATGTATTGAATACTGTACTGAACATGAAAAATAGAATGGTTGAGTACCATTGTAAAGTCAAAATATGGTAATTATCCAATAAAATTTAAAAATTTGAGCAGATTGGATAATAATTATTATTTGGGGGTATGATCAAAGTATTTTGATTTCTTAAAAAAAACTTTATATTTGATGCTGAAAGATTCAGAGGTGAAATTATTTGATACTTGAGGTTTACTTCAAAATAATACAGGAAGGTAGAAGGACCTGGGTGGGGGATACAGAAAAATATGATTGATCAGTAGTTAACAACTTTTTAAGCCAGGTCATGAATGCATAAATATCTGTTATAAAATTCTATCTACCTGACCTTTAATATTTTTCATTAAAAAAATTAAACACACACACACAGTAAAAATTAATAGCAGCTGTCAATTTTGCTGCAAAGGAAACAACAGGTAGAGCTAAGCTCAACACAGGGAAGTCTGGAGCAAACTGAGAGCATTCCCTGCCTCTGCAGAAGAGGCAGGTTTGGGGCTGTTTCGGGACTGTGAAGACCTCACAGAGCTGCTTGGTTGAGGGGTTTAAAAGGCTGGGCCCTGGCACTGGGCAGGTCACTCCAGCTCTGTTGCAGGTTACATAGTTGAGATGCTCCAGCGTTCACATCTGGTGAGCGGGGATCACAGTGGCAGCCCCCTGGTTCAAGGTAGAAGGGATCAGATGAGCAGATGCAAGGACAATGCTTAGCCAAATTCCTGGCTCATAGTACAATCAATCATTGCTAACTATGATTGTATTATTACCTTCATCTTCCTGATGAGCTACCATGGCCTAAGCAGATGCTGTAGGCAGAGACTTACACAAACTCCAGCTGTGGCTCAGACTCTCAACTTACCTGCACCTCTCATTGGTCACCCTTGGCACCTTCCTGTTACAGTTGCCAGTGGGGAAAATGAATGGAGCCCTTATCTCAAACCTCGATTTCCCAGAGCCTTCTCTCTCACACTCCTTCCATTTCTCTCTTTCTCCGTCTCTCCCTCTCTTCCTTTCCCCTTCCTTCTTTCCCCAAAGCAGCACTTTCTACTGTGACAAGTGAAGCAATAATCCAAGTGATAATTTAACTCCTTGCTTCCTACTTAAAAATCCCCCTAATTACTGGGTAATGGGCCCGCAGAGGCGGTTGGGCTGGGTGAGCTCTGCCCTGCAGGCACAGCTATAGTTCATCTGTCCGCTCCCTAATAGCACTCTAAAGTTCACCCTTATAAACATGTCACTGAGCCGGTAATTGAGTGACTGGTCATTAGGTTCCACGCGCAGTACCTGTGGGTCACCGATCACTCAGGGTTGATGGATCTTTCTCCACTACTTTGGCTGGGCCAGCCACAGAGCTTTCTATCACCCCTGAGCAGAACATTACTCTCTGGGAAGACTGGAGCGAGCCCCGGTAGACCATCTTAACTGTGGACTTCATCAGCCAGAGAAGAGGGCAGGGCAGGAACATACACTCTCCTCGCTTCACTCAGTGCCTTGCCCAGCAGCCTTTCCTTGGAGGCTCTTCTAGAAGACACTGATGCTAAAAGACACCATCAGACAGTGGGGATTCAGAGCAAGAATAATCATGCAGTGGAGTGAAATTCTGTTTGAGAAGAGAGGCACTACTGTAAGACGAGTAAAAACGGTTGGGGCTGTGTGTTACCGGATGAAACTTAATATCACCTCTGAGCTCTGTATCCTTGAGTAAGTCATTTGAACTCTCTGTTTCTTAAGTTTCTCATTTATGAAATAGAGACAACAGTACCTGCTTCCTTTCCAGGGTCATTGCTCCAGTTTGTCTGAGGTAATACATGTGAAAGTGTTTAACAGTGCCCAGTACTCAGTAGAAAATCAACAAATGTTAGTTCATTCTAAATACAGCAATCATTTTCCTCTGTTTTCATCAGTAATGTTATTTTTTCCCTTTGCTGATGATGGAGGGAGAATAATATAGTGGCTCAGGCATAGGCTCTGAAGTTAGGTGGATTGAAATAAAATTCTGATTCTAGTATTTGATCACTATATGGCCCTGGGCAAGTTGCTTAACCTCTCTGAGCCCCAGCTTTCTACTCAATAAAATGGTAATATTAACAGTAGCCTGTAGCCACCTCATAGAGTTCCTATAAAGATTAAAGGAAATAATACACGTAAAATAGCACAATAATTGGCAAGTCATTGGAAATAATCTTTAGATAAATGCTAGCTCATATAGGATCCCTGTTTGAGATGATAAGAAATATACAACTTTATTCACGATCCATCTTTAAATATAATTTTCTCTAATTAAAATTGTCAAAGAAACTCAACTTTTAAAAAACCTAAATCTACCTCCAATTATACCTACTTCAAAGAGTTCCTAGCCCATTTGGGGGAATGGGGCTTGAGGAATTCAGAATCAAGTCTCTTGTTTAGTGCCAGACTGGGTGGTACAGAGCAGAGATGCTGCAGGGGACTGAGAAGGAAGAGACAGATGTGGAGGGAGGGCCCAGGACAGGTGGGGCTAAGTCGGGCTTTAAGAGGCTGGCGCAGGGCTGGGCGTGGTGGCTCACCCTGTAAACCCAGCGCTTTAGGTCAGGAGATTGACACCATCCTGGCTAACACGGTGAAACCTCGTCTCTACCTAAAAAAAAAAAAAAATTAGCTGGGTGTGCTGGCCCGCACCTGTAGTCCCAGCTACTCAGGAGGCTGAGGCAGAATGGTGTGAACTCGGGAGGCGAAGCTTGTAGTGAGCCAAGATGGTGCCACTGCACTCCAGCCTGGATGACAGAGAGAGACTCCATCTCAAAAAAAAAAAAAAAAAGAGGCCGGAGCAAGAGAGCAGGTGGAAGTGTGTGGAAGTGTGAGAAGGTCCATCCAGATAGAGCCATAGACGCAAAAGTCCAGAAGCAGGGATGTGATGCATCACATTCCCCATAGGACACAAGGAGTCCAATCTGCTGACCCACAAGGTTTGTGCCAAGAAGGAAGAAATAAGTAATTCAACAAACAAAAAAATATTGAGTGAAATCCCATTCTGCAATGAACATTAAATTAAATACCTCACAGAGTACCACACCAATGCCACTGCAATTTGCAGAAAAGTCTTCAACTTTTATTCTTGAAATATTTGGATGACTCACATTTTTAGTCCATTATGCTACACACGTGTAGCCCAGGTTTTGATTCTTGAGCACGCAAGGACCAGGTGACCCTGCCTAGCAGCCAAGAATTCGACTTGGGCAGCAATGATATCTCTATCCACAGGCCAGGGTCTGTGGGATGACCTAAGGGTAGATTTGGCTTTGTTTTTATTATGTTATTGAGTACAGAAAGGGGTACAAATGGAAATGCTGATATTAACTATAAGAAACATAGTTTTCAGAAAGGTGAAGCAGTTGAAACAAAGACGGAAATATTTAGAAATTCCCCCAAATGACAAATCTTCCATTTCAAGTACTCATTGGCCTTAAATTGGTCAACTGTATATTTGGCAGTGAAGTAAAGGATCAAAGTGTATTTAACAAATATTTATATAGAGCTATGTGCCAGGCACTGCTTAAAGCAATTTACAAATATTAACTCATTTAAAAATTAAAGAGATATAAAAGTTAAAGACACAAATAATCATGAGGCACCATCAGATACACATCAATTGAAGAACAGTCTACAAAATAAATGGCCTCTCTTCAGAAATGTCAAGGTCAATTAAAGACAAAGAAATACTGAATTACTATTCCTGATTAAAGGAGACTAATAGAATATGACAACAAAATGCAACAAGTTATCCATTTTGGGATCAGAAATCAGAAACTTTTTTTTTTTTTTTTTTGCTAGAAAGGATTTTAAAGTGACAACTGATGAAATTTGAATAAAGTCTGTAGATCATTCAATTTTATTTATTAGTGCTAATTTCCAGATTTTGATAATGTTTCCGTGATTATGTAAAAGAATATCCTTGTTTTTAGAAAATCCACGCTAGCATATTTATGACCAAGGGGCATCAGGTTCACATCTTACTCACAAAAATGGTTTGAAAAAATAATAATAATAATGTATAAAGAGAAAGAAAATGGTAAAGTAAACATTATAAATGCTAACATTTGGAGAATTTGAGTGAAGACACACAGGCAATTTTTATATCATTTTTACATTTTTTTCTGTAAGTCTGAAATTATTGAACAAAAAATCATAAAATCATAGAACATATGTAATCAAAACATTATGTCTAAATGATATGATACTATTTTAATTTTTTTAAATCATTTTTCTCTCTGGGACCAAATATCCCTTAGACTTTAAAAGCTATTTGGTGACTTCTGAAACTTTAACTTTCATATATACCTTTAGGCAGGTATTATGTAAGAAAGCAGGAGAGAGATTTAACAATGAACTTCTTCACTGGGATTCAAGTGGGAGATGAGGTTGGCCTGAAATAACATGGCAGCCATAGGTCCTTGAGTTGGGAAACACATATGTTTATACATACAGAGATATTTTGAAGGAAGAAGTTCCTGGACTTGGTGGGTAATTGAATATTGCCAGAAGATGAGAGGAAGGAGGAAGATGGAGATGCAAGCCTTGGGAAGCTGGAGAATCCATGCATTAGATAGACCTAGAACTGGAATAGGAGACAGAAGACTGAGGTTACTTTCTACCTCTGCTACCATTCTGCTGTGTGATCTTGAGGCAAGTGATTTGAATGTAGCAGAGGCAGAATGTAACCTCAATCTTTTATCTCACTGATACAAAGATACTATTGGACAGAGTGATAGCTTTCTATTCTAAAAGCATTTTCCTATTAATCAATGCCAGGAAGAGGAACAGGCAATGGGCAGAGAAGTGCACAACACCTATGTTGTGTTGAAGGTGACAACATAACATTTGAATGGAAGTTTAAGGGAATATTAGATTATAACTTATGAAATTATTGTTTTTGTAAGTTAAAAATAATCAAATACTGTCAATTCCAGTATTTATCCATGTAAGCCAGCCTTATCCATGTGAGCCAGGAATGGAAATACAAATTTGGTAATCCACTAGATGGATGTAAGAGCTGAAGTCCCAGAATGAATCAGCTTTCTGAGGATTGGGGAGTATTGAATGAAAACAGAAGAAAGCTGAGAAGAGAATTTAGTTGGTCACAGAGATTACATGGATTTGTTAGTCATAAAAACAAATATTTATTGGAACCTAACTATGGGCCAGGCACTCTGCCAATGGTAAGAATCCAGAAGTGAATAAAGCAGGTGCATTTTCTTGAGCTCTTGAAGATCCTAGTGGAGAAGAGAAAAAGGAGCTGGAAAGAAATTACAACTGCAGCTGCTATTAACACTAGTATTTACTGAGCACTTACTCTATGCCAAGCACTGGAACGAAATCCAGACATGATAGGCCTTCTTCGGGAGCCCTTGGTTTTCACCCCATCCCACCTTTGAGATACCCCCTCAAAGATTCAGATACACAGGTGTTAGTGCAAAATTGATATTGTACTAAAGATGTCCTAAGGAAATGAAGAGAAAGCTTCATGCTGCTCACCAGACCAGAGAAACTTGGATAAATTCCCTGTTCTTCTCCCCACTGTCCCATTTCCACTGTACCTTGTTCCTTTCTCCTGCCAGTTGCCTTTTCTCGCTTCTCTCTCTGCCTATCCATGGCCATAGCCTCTCTATGATACTGTGCAATCTCATCCCAGCTCTCAGTTTGTGTCCCTCACTCACCTTAGCAGGGACCAAAATAAAACTGTTGTTCTTGGGGCATGTGCTCCCCCTGTTACTTCCCTCAATCCCAAGCTGTTTATCAAAGAGTTTGGTTTTTATGAATGAATTCTTCAAGAATTCATCAAATCTAACAGTCCTCATGTGGGAAGCAGAAAGAGAGGCAGGGGAAAGATTCCATACTAAGAATATAAGATTTTCAAAAGGTATGGAAAAGACAGATGAGAAACAGAGAGGGAGAAAGGTCTTTCTCTCAGTTGCCACCTACCCATTGTCTTGAATTCTCAAGTTAACCCTAAGCAAGATATCATTATCCACATTCTATAAAGAGAAAAACTGATACCTTAGGAGAATAAGAAACTTGTTTAAGGCCATATGACTAGGATATGGCAGCTCTAGGCTTCAAACCGAGGTATATCTTGTGCTTTCCACTTCTCCATCCTGAGAGGGTGCAGGGAGGTAGGACCAAGTAAACAGATCCAGTGGAATTCTGAACTGACTCTCTGTGCATCCTCTAAAGAAGCTGGAGTCATATCACTTCCACAGCTCTGTGAGGGAAGGAAGATTTGGGTTGGGTTCTTTGGGTAATCAAAACTGAGATTCTCAGTCTATCTAGGTATTTTCTAAGTAATAGGGATGTACGGTAAGTGAGCTAAGGAAAACTCAAGAACCTGTGCTCAGGTACCACAGGAACTGTGGTAGAGTTGGGCAGTCTTACAGATACAGAAATTGAAGTTAAGAGGGAACTCAGGGCAGCAAGAAGATTGGGAATTGTCTCCTTCCCAGGGACTATTCCTAGCCACTGAGCACGCTTCAACCCCTCATCACATGTCTAATTTATTCCCCCCTCACTAAGAAGTCACTGATTCTTTCTCTCCACTCACCATGTGCTCTCTCTGCTCTGGAATTACTCTTACTCATGCTGAATGATTTCCCATGACTTTTAAGATTCTGGTGACTGCTCATGGCCCCTTCTCCATTTTTACATCATAATGAGACAAGTTTGGGAAGGAAAGAACCAGAATGCCAGATTTGAGAAGAAAGGTCAATCTGGTTTCAGGCCTACTGAGTTTGAGATGCTTACGGGGCATTCAAAAGATGGCCAAATGGGTAAACTTGGCCAATTGGGCCAATGTGCAGCTTCTCATCCCATCTCCATCTATGGTATGGGGTGTAAAGGGAAAGTCTGGGCTGGAAATGTGAACTTAGGATTCATTCACCCTCCGGGTGTCAAGTGCTCTAAACTAACCAAAACTCAGCATGCTCTTAGTTTCGTCATTTCTTGGTTGTTCAGGATTCTCATATACACAGCTTATGAGGCAGCATAGTAGACAGTGGTTAGAATATGCATGCATGGTCTTTGCAATCAGACAGAGCTGAGCCCAGTTGAGCAACTAACCAGATTTGTGAACCAATGAAAATCACTTAATATGTTCGAGCCTGTTTCTCATCTCTAAAAAGGAACAATTATTTGAGGATTTAAAAAATAATGAGACCAAAAAGAGACTAAGGAGATATGACAACTAAAGGCAATGTAGTATCCTGGATTAGATTCCAGAACAAGAAAACAGAGGACATTAGTGGGAAAGCTTATGAAATCCAAATAAAATCTAAAGTTTACTTAATAATAGTGTACCTTCATTAATTCCTTAGTTTAGACAAATATACCTGGGTTATGTAAGATGTTAACACTAAGGGAACCTGGACAAAGTTCATACAACAACTCTGTACTATCTTTGCAAGTTTTCTGTAAATCTAAAATTGTTCCAAAATAAAAGGATTATTTTTTAAAGTAATGGATACAAAGTTCCTAGCATGGGCCTGATATGTACAAGCATTTAATATATTCTAGCTGCTATACATTAACAAATGTGCTGGGCTGGGATAAACTGAAAATCTGTGGGGTGACTGATGTTTATCACTTTATGAACCAAATCTTTGTAACAGGAATGCAATCTGAGATGATGCACCTACTTATCCACTGTATTGTCTCCTCCCTGGCCTCATGAGCTCCCATTCATTCCTACCTTTTGCCATCTTTTCCATAATTGAGATTCTCATCTTTAGTGGTAGGAAAAAATTTTTATTTTTACCTTCTTGCTTTTTCCCATGTCCAGTCTTATCAGAGGACTATTCATATTTTTAGTCTATAAAAACATAGAAACAAACAAAATTTTGTTCACCTTGCATATTTTTACTAAAATAAATAAACAAAACTGTTTTCCCATAAATAAAAATGGCAGGATACAAGTTACTTCTGCTTCTAGAAACAGCCTGTTCTCACCTGCTTTTAAGGTATGAACCAGAGCCCCCCACATAAAGGTAATTTTTCTCAGAAGCAATACATCCTGCCCATTGTACTATTCCCCTCTCAAAAAGCAGCAAAGCCCATAATTTGGACTCAGATGCACCTGTGTTCATGCACGTTCCCTTCCTAGGTGGGTGACCTTGAGCACAAGGAAGGAAAGACACCCTTCCTGGAGGCTATCATAAGGATCACATGGAAGCATCAGGCTAAGGAATCAGGATGGACAAGTGAGAATGTGAGAACCAGAATTGGGGAGACCTCTGTCTGAATCCCTGCCTTAATCACTTGTCACCTGTTAGCCCTGAGCATCCCTGAGTTTCTAAAGACAAGATAAAAATACTTACCAGAGTTGTTGTGGGCATTAAATCGTATGTGTATTTAGCATTGTGCTTAACACAGAGAGAGCAAATATTCAAGATTTGCTGTTGTTACTATCACTACAATTATTTTCAGGCTCATTTGGGTGAAGGCTCAGGGCCAACCAGGGCTCAGAGTCCTCCTCGCTTCATTCTTGTATTGGATTAATCTAGGTATGATGACGACAGGACAGTCCTGGCAGGTGTAGGAATGGCTTATTCCTGGTTTCAGGAGCTAGCACAATTTATCCTAATAGCTGCTTCCAGCATGTACTAAGCCCCACATTTTTATAGGGTATAAATGCGGGTTTGGTAATACAGAATCTCATAACCAGTGATTCCCAGACATTCTGTCAAGAGCAGAATTATACTCCAGGCTAGTAAAATTATACCCTGTATCTGCTTGTAGAATGTGATGGTGTTTAAATTGGGCTCCCCAAAGTCCTAGTGATTCCACAAACCAACCTTCTCTTTTTCCCTACCACACTTTAATGGTAGACAGTACACCATGTTCCCCCACCTCAATTCACCCAAAATGTTGGACAGTGGACAATAACATAAAGTTACATTTAAAGAAAGAGTTCCACAGCTTAAGGATTTTCCAGGACTGTGAAGCATCAATGTGAGTGAGAGTCAGGACTCCCAGTCTGCCCCTTTGACCTCCTGATCTAAGAAGTTTAATATAGAAGAAAATATCATGAGTTCCTTTGGGTTCCTTATGGTTACATAAGAATGTAACATTCTTATGTTACATAAGAATGATGACAACTAACAGAGAGTACCGTGTACACTATGGAGTCATGTACATGTATTAAGGGTTATTTCACACACACACATGTACACTCCTTTTCGTCCAACATTTTGTCCACTGGGACATGACAACATTATTTGGAGAGGGTGTAACAAAGTGAGGAAGGCCGGATGAGATGAAGAATAAGCATATAACTGCCCGGGGAAGGAACCCCAAAAAGGAACTGGCAGACACTGAAGTAGAAGAAAGCAAGAATGAGAACAGACAGTGCTCTAGGGGCAGATGCTGAAATGTCAGGCTTGAACGGCTCTGAAAGGTCTGAGGTCTGCTTCTTCTCACCAATTTTCCCTGGGTGAAGGCTGCATAGTCTCCCTCCCTACATTGGAAATGGCAAAAGAGGTCTATGAGCAGCTGTTGTACATCACTGTGACCCAGCCCGGACTCAGAACCATGCAGCTGGATGGCAGTTGTCAGATATTCTGCAGGGCAGCAAGCCTAGCTCTGTGTTAAGCCATTGTTCCAGATGAGAACAGTTCATCAGTCTGCTAGGACAATATGAACAAATTGATTTCATCTTTAATCTCCACCACTGAATGGACAGTGGCTGCCTGGAACTCTGTGCAGCAGACTAGCTCCATGATTGAATAGCGATGTCTGTTGAGGGAAAAGGGTGGAAGAAGGTAGTATCTGTGCCACATATTTGACACTCTACACTACATAAAATTAAGTTTCTTTCCCCCTTCTCGCACGTGTCATTTCCCAAGAGGATGTGTTTTGGCATGGCTAACATTTCTAAATCCCTGTTGTGTGCCAAATGCTGTCATATAAGCTCCATTTAAACTAGATCATTTAATCTGCCAAAAAGTTAGGCATATTGTGGTTATGTTTGGTTATTTTTAAGCCCTTCTAGAGATGCATTTGAAATATTATTGGATGAAACACAATATTTCTGAATCTGAGATTTGCTTCCTAACAATCCAGTAGTTATGGTGGGGTATAGCTGGAACAAAAGCGGCTATGAGTTGGTAATTGTTGAAGCTGGGTGACTGGTACATGGAAGTTCATGATTCAAAACTCATTTCTTTTGTATAAGTTTTGTATGTGCTTGAAATATTTTATTAGAATAAAGTTTTTTAAAGTTATTAGTTATTTATAGCTATTAACCCCATTTATGCACATGAAAACTGAGGCTCAGAAAAGTAAATTACATTCCTAATCAAACAGTTTATAAGTAAGGTATGGTAGACACCAAAGTGTGCTGCACAGAACCCCTTTCAGTTAATTGCTCATACCTATCTGCAGGAGGCTCAATCAAGAAACAGACTTCAGCAATCACCTCCTTCAGCCTCTGTCTCAGCTGCTGAGGGTCACCTCCCCTGAAGTCATGTCCTTTATAGAGAAGTCAATAACGGAGCAAAGCAAAATTGGAAAAGCCCAGCCTTGGGGCTTACCCCAGGATGCCTCTGATGATTGATATTCATCCCAGGGCTTTCTTCTGGTTGGCCCAGGCTTTGTTGGACCTGTATCACAATTTGACTTTTCCTTCTACCCAAACCTGCTATCCCTCCTGCCTTTCACAAGTGTGGATCCTGAACAAGCATCTCCTTCTGGGGAACCTAACCCAAGAAACAGGGGAACTGAGATTTCACCCTAGAGTTAACAAACGTACAGCATGAGTGAGTCTGCCAGGAAAGGAGGTGGGAGCAGGTGCTTCTGGTAAGCCCCTCGATGGACAGTGTTCAGCCTCTGATTGCTCCCCCAGCCCAGGGCTGAGACCTGCACAGAACAGGAGCTCATGAACACTGAAAGACAACATACAAGACAGGTCCTGAGTCTAGGACTTTCTGAGCAGCAGGAGGGCACCATTGCTAAGTTCAGAACAGACCTTTCCTGGCATCAGTTCCCTGCAGGCCTAGCTGGATGCAGCTGCAAGAGGACTTTGAAGGCAGCAGCTCATGCCTTGACCCAGGAGGCCTCCCAGCAGCCCGACCTCAGAGGCCAGACCCGCTCCCAGCACCTCTACATGAAGCAACTCAGCTAGATGCCAGAGCCAGCAGGTGGCTCTGAAAATGCCCCATGTGATTAAAAACCTCATTTCCATTCCTGGTCTCTGGTTTGCATGGCAAAGAGAGCTGTTTTTCTGGAATGAATTATCCCTTCCCCACAGATGTCTTCAAAGGCTTATAATCCAAAACGGGCTCTCAGAGACCCAGCCTCCCAGGGCCGCCCATGCACACAGGAAGTCACTCCTTTGCGGGCACAGATGGGCTTTTGAAATGTACGAACAGTGCTGATGTGGCAGAAAATGCCGGCCATGAGGGCAAGAGTCAGTGTCTCTGATGCCTGGCTCTAAGGGGAGCTCAGAGTACCTTTATCTTCACCTTCATTCAGGGTGAACTCATCCTGGTTTACCTGGGACTGTCTCAGATTTAGCACTAAATGTCCTATGTCCAGAAAAGCCCTTAGTCCCAGGCAAACTGGACAGCTGATCATCTTACCTTCACTGACAGTTTGTCAGGGACATGAGAGGGTTTAGGCCAATTAGTTCTGGTGGTCAGTTAGCAATAAGACCCTTCTAAGTCAAATTGATATAAATTATGTATATAAAATTATATCATATATACCATATCTATAGCCAATCATTCATCCATTTTTAGCAAACATATATTAAGTTCCTACTGTTTGTCATAGTCAAATAACAACACAGATCTAGGAGTTCCCAGTCTAGGGTAGGGATTCTTTACTTGCAGGGGTTCCTAGAAGTCTTCCTGACAGGTGGTGGGGTAAGTCTGTAAACTCTAAACTTACTGCAAAACTCCCTGTGTCTAGGGGTCCATAATCTAAAGATGTTTAAGAATCCCTGGATCAATAATAAATGTATGAAAAGATAATTACAATAGAACTCTGTATCTCTCAAGGGGTACAAATAATGAAATCTTCTAGCCTCTCAATTCTCAAAATGTGGCCCATGAACAAGCAGAATCAGCATCACTCAGGAACTCATTAGAAATGCAGGTTCTCTGGCCCCACCCCAGACCTACCTAATCAGATTCCTCTTTTTAACCTAGTCCCCAGGGTATCTGTTTCACATGAAAGTTTGAGAAGCACTTATTTTTGTGGTATCTGTGTGTTGGGGCCCCCAGCGAGCCACCTTCCATGGGAAGTGATAGAGTGCTGGTTTCAGGTTTTCACGAGACCAAACAGCTTCTGCCTCTGAACTCAAAGAGAGCTCTGAGACCACATGGAGAGAAAGCCAGGCCCAGCTGTCTCAGCATCCCAGCTGAGCCAGCCCCAAACATCCCCCCTGCTGAATGTAACCACACAAGTGACCACCTTCAAAAACTGCTTCACCGAGTCCAGCCAGATGGTAGCGTTGACAGAATAAGTACAATAGGTAACTGAAACAGAAATTGCTGAAAAATCACCCCCAAAACTTAATGGCTTGAACAACAACCATACGGTTTCAGGCTCTCCCTCTCCACATGGTCTTTTCCAGTCTCTCTCTAGAGGATGTGGGAGTTCTTACAAGGGGGATCAGAGCTCCCAAGAGTGCAAAAGTGGAAGTTGCCAGGCACTTCTTAAGACTTAGGCACAGTGTCACTTCTACTGCACTCTATGGATCAAAGCAAGTCACAGACCAGCCCTGATTCAAGGAAAGGACATGAATACCAAGAGGCATGGTTTATTTAGTGCTAGCAATGTAACAGACCACCAGAACTCTCACACTTAGCTGCACATTAGAATCATGTAGAGACGTTTAAAAAGTACTGATACCCAGACTCCACACACCACCCCCACCCCACAAGAGACTCTGATTTAATTGGTCTGGGTACAGCTGAGGCACTGGATGGTTCTAAATTCCCTAAGTAATTTTTTTTTTTTTGAGATGGAGTTTTGCTCTGTTGCCCAGCTAGAGTGCAGTGGCACGATCTCGACTCACTGCAACCTCTGCCCCCCGGGCTTAAGCAATTCACCTGCCTCAGCCTCCCAAGTAGCTGGGACTACAGGCGTGTGCCATGACGCCTGGCTAATTTTTGTATTTTTAGTAGAGATGGGGTTTTACCATTTTGGCCAGGCTGGTCGCAAACTCCTGACCTCAGGTGATTCACCTGCCTCAGCCTCCCAAAGTGCTGGGATTACAGGTGTGAGCCACTGTGCCTGGTCCATAGCAATTCTAATATGCAACGGAGCTTAATAACCACCAATCTAATGTGTTTGCTAAAAAGTGCAGATTCTTGGGCCTTATTCCAGACTTCTTGAATCTGAGGCTTTACAAGTGGGGCCTATGGAAGGCTGCCTTCTAAAATGACTCCCTGTGATCCTGGTCTAGAATTCAACCTCCTCCTCTTAAGTATGGGCAGGACCTAGAAACTTGCTTCTGACAAACAGAATACAGCAAAAGTGAGGAGATGACACTCCTATGATTTGGTTACAAAGGACTGACTTTCATCTTACTCCCCCACCTCACTGTCTGTTCTTGTATCTTTGTTCTGATTAAGCAAGATGTTGCATTGCCCTATGGAGAGGCCCAGGTAGTAAAGAACTGTGAATACTGCCATTAACCACATGAATAAGCTTAAAAACAGAGCCTTCCCCAATCAAAACTTCAGATGAGATCCCAGTCCCAGCCAACACCTTGACTACAGCCTTGTGAGAGATCCTGAGACTGTGAAGTCATGCTTTGCTTCCTGTTACACAAAAACTATAAGATAATACATGTGTGTTGTTTTAAGCTACTAAATTTGGGGATAATTTGCTAAGCAGTGATAGATATCCTATAGAGGAGCTGAAAATCCTTTTAATTAATTCTCCAGATGGTTCTTATGTACATTAAGGTTTCAGAACTGCTGCAATATATTTTGGAAAGTGTCATAATAGAAGACCAAATGTCTGTTACATCCAAGGATCCTGTAAGGAACAGATAATATTAGGTTGCAAAGGACAAATAAGAGATCACCAGGTACAGAAGGAGCCAAGGGATCCTCAACCTTGAACCCTCTCCCCTTCACCACTTTACTCCAGCTTTCACTTCTCAGCTTGGATAATAGCTTAGTTAGGGGGCCTGTAAATTTGTACACCCACTATGAAAAACAGTACGGAGATTTCTCAAGAAAATTAAAAATAGAACTACCATATGTTCCAACAATTCCCTATTTGGTATTTATCCCAAGGAAAAGAAATCGGTATAACAAATGAATACTTGCATTCCCATGTTTATTGCAGCATTATTCATAATAGCGAAGATATGGAATCAACCTAAGTGTCCATCCTTGGAAGAATAGAAAAAGAAAATGTGTTATATATGCACAATGGAATACTATTTGGCCACATAAAAGAATAAAATCATGTCATTTGCAGCAACGTGGATGGAACTGGAGGTCACTATGTTGCATGAAATTAGCCAGACACAGATAGACAAATACCACCTGTTCTTATTTATATGTGGGAGTTAAAAAACTTGATCTCATGGCCAGGCGCAGTGGCTCACGCCTGTAATCCCAGCACTTTGGAAGGCCGAGGCAGGCAGATCACCTGAGGTCAGGAGTTTGAGACCAGCCTGGCCAACATGGTGAAACCCCATCTCTAATAAAAATACAAAAATTAGCTGGGCATGGTGGCATGCGCCTGTAATCCCAGTTACTCGGGAGGCTGAGGCAGGAGAATCGCTTGAACCTGGGAGGCAGAGGTTGCAGCGAGCCGAGATCGTACCATTGTACTCCTCCAGTCTGGGGAACAAGAGCAAGATTTAAACACACACACACACACACACACACACACACACAAACTTGATCTCATGAAGACTGAGAGTGGAATGATACATATCAATGACAGGGAAGTGTGTGGTGTAAGGTAGGGATAAAGAGGGGTTGAATAGTAGGTACAAACTTACAGTTAGAAGAAATAAGCCCAACATTCTGTAGCAGAGTGGGTGACTATAGTTAGCCTCAATGTATTGTATAATTCAAAGTAGCTATAAGAGAGGACTTGAAATGTCCCCATCCCCAACACATGGAAACAATAAATACTCAAGGTGATGGATAACTCAAATACCCTGACTTGATCGTTACACATTCTGTGCATGTAACAAATACTCACATGTATCCCATTAATATGTAAAATATTTTGTATTATTTTTTTAAAAGATCCTTTCTATCTACCATTGGGTTCATGGCAGGTGGCATGTTAGCTGCTCTAAGAGCTCCTGCCATATCCTGAGTTACCCCTGAAGGCAATGCCTGAGACAGAGGCTTGGGTGCAGGTAGCTTATTTGGGAAGTGATCTCAAGGAGTGGTAGAAGGTACTGTGAAGAATGAAACAAGAAGAGGACAAAGCCCATTCAGTGATATGTTACCGAGCTATGAGCAACTGGGACTCAATCCTGCAGAGACACCCTAAGGAATTATAGAGAATGCTTTTCAAAATTTCCACCCAAGGTATGAAAATGAGGGCCCCTGTCCCCTGTTGGCCAAAAGTGTTTCATGGAGTGTTAAATCTGTGCTCTTCCAAAAATTCCCAAGTGTCCAAATTATTGAGAGGTTTCACGCAGGCCTCCCATGCAGCAGCAACAGGAAAGACTCATGGTAGACAGCAAGAGGCTCAGCTGAGACAAGGGGCTGCCATGCTACACCTGCACACAGCTGGTACATACCAATGGATGGAGTGAAAGGCATTGGGGGTATAGGGTGGTAGTGAGAAGATTGCTAAGATACTAGGCACAAAAGGTGTCCAATATGCCCTATCCACTGTTGTATAATTGATTCTTCCATGATTCTCTTTCTTACTAGGATGTAAACTCTGGGAAAGGTCTTCTTTCTTAATATACCCTTACTACCTCCTACACCCCTACCCCCAGCACAGTGCCTGGTACATAACAGGGTGCCAAAAAAATTTAAGTACTAAATCTAGCAGCATGGCTTAAGAAGCCGGCACCCAGGGTGCTGGGGTACTGGAGGTGGTGTGGGCATGACATCAGAGCTGAGCTGGCTGGAGTCTGTGTGCAGCGATGGAGATGGGAGTCTGTGGAGACCACTGAAAGATCCAAATAATCACAGAAAAGGCTTGAACCTGGATCTTCAAGTCTATGAGGCTGAAAGGTAGGTAAAGGCCTGATAATAGAACCTGAGAGATCAACACATTGACCAGCAGAATAGGAGAATGTAGTAGATACAGTCAGCGCCCCACTCAGATCCCCTTTACCAGGTACTGCCTCATCACAAGCAGCTCACAGCTGCCCCATTCTTTAGAGAATTGTCCTGGGTGGGCACTACTTATCTCCCTGGAAATGCTTGGGAGTTAGCTCCCTCCTTCACCCACTATGGGAGGTCCCTAGCCCATAACTGATTGATAGTGGGATACAAAAGCCCAACCCCATGCCCTGAGGTAGACAAAGCCTGTGGTGCCATTCAATGGTCCCGGGCTCCCCGTGTACACAGGCTGAGGCTAGTCTCCAGCTAAACACACAACTTGATCTAGCTTCTTCCCCAGCCCATCCTGCTTCTCTCACCTCATCATGAGTTCTTCCTGGAAGGCCCTCCTGGACTCATCACATGCACAGGCTCTGCTTCTAGGGAACTTGACCTAAGATAGTGAATGTGCAAGTTCCCTTCATACCAACCATCGCCAAAGGAAGAACTGTCCTCAGAGAAGCAAGAGTCAAACTTCTGGACACCTTAAATCCTGGTAAATTTGTCTCCGTTTGTCAGGCTGTTTTTTACGCCTACAATGTGCCAAGCCTTGTATTAGGAGAGGTAGCATGTGTTGTCTTAATTAACCCTCCCAACAACATTCCAAGATGGGTATGTACATTGGTTTATATTGCTGCATAGTCAATTAGCACAAATTTGGCAGCTTAAAACAACATAAATTTGTTACTTTAGGAGTTCTGTGGATCAGAAGTCCAGGCACAGGTTAGCTAGGCTGTGGTCTCATCTGCAGCTCAGCGTCCTCTTCTAAACTCATTCAGGTTGTTTATAGAATCCGGTTTCTTTTAGTATGCCTGAGATCATGTTTTCTTGTGGGCTGTCAGCTAGGGTCGCTTTTAGCTTTTAGGAGCTACCCTCAGGTCCTAACAATGTGACCTTCATAGGCAATTTATAACATGGCTTTTTGCTTTTTGCTTTTCTCCAGGCCAGCAAAGAGCATCTACTGCATTTTTCTTATCATTTTTAAAGACTCGCCTGATTAGGTCAGGACCACCCAGGATAATCTTTTTTTATTAAATGATCAGGGACCATAGTTTTATCTATAAAATCTTCTTTGTTGCCGGGTGCGGTGGCTCAAGCCTGTAATCCCAGCACTTTGGGAGGCCAAGACAGGTGGATCACAAGGTCAGGAGATCGAGACCATCCTGGCTAACACGGTGAAACCCCGTCTCTACTAAGAAATACAAAAAACTAGCTGGGCGAGGTGGCGGGCGCCTGTAGTCCCAGCTACTCGGGAGGCTGAGGCCGGAGAATGGCGTGAACCCGGGAGGCGGAGCTTGCAGTGAGCTGAGATCCGGCCACTGCACTCCAGCCTGGGCTACAGAACGAGACTCCGTCTCAAAAAAAAAAATCTCCTTTGCCATATACTGCAGCATAACCCCATCACATACATGGATCCTGCCCACATTCATGGGAAAGGGCATTATATAGGGCATATTCAACAGCAAATGTAAATCTTGGATGCCATCTTAGAATTCTGTCTGTTGCAGTATGATTAGTTCCTACCCTTTGTAGATAGGAAATCGAGCCTTGGAGTAGTTAAGCTACTTGCCTTGGATTGCATAGCCTTTAAATAAGGAATGGACCTTATCCCTTCTCTCAGCTCCCCGGGGCTGCAGATGGATGGAGAGTGAAGCTGACCCCATATCCAGACCTCTCTAGCATCCAAAGATATGTACCTTTTCTCTCTAAAGGACAGAACTCACAAAAGATGGGGTGAACAAAAGTCTGGGTCAAGGATCTATGAATTCCAATGTCTTCAGGGGTGAGTCAGGAAATATAAATTAATGAAACATGCATGTATGAGGTAATAAGGAATGGTGGTTACTATGGCATGCCCAATTGGAGGCACTTAAATTCTGTTAAAATTCACACACACACATGCATGCAAACATATACTGTGCCCCTGAAGCAAAGAAAACAGGTTGGCTGGAACAACCCCTCTAACCAATAATTTGCAAACTCAGGTCTATACTATTTTCCCAACAAAATGTCTGGCTGAAAGGACCTCAAGGTACAGAAAAAGCAGAAATAGGAGTCTAGTACATTTGGGGGCAACCCTGATGAAGCCTGAAATCAGAATCTCTAACTTCTCAGTTTTCTGTCAATTAGATCAGAGAAATGTAAAATGAACAAGAAAGATACATATATCATATTTTTATATAAATATATATTTTATGCATATATGCAATATGCATAAAGCAGAGGCTGGCAAACTTTTTCTGCAAAGGACCACAGAGTAAATATTTTAGACCTTGTGGGTCATGTATTCTCTGTTATAATTACTCCACACAACTGTTGTAACACAAAAGCAGCCATAGACAATACACAATGAGTGTGCATGGCTCTGTTCCAATAAAACTTTATTTTCAAAAACTGGCAGTGGGCCAAATTTGGCGCATGAGGTCTAGTTTGCAAACTTCTGGTATGGAGCATAGGCTTTGAGGTCAGTAGATCTGATTCCAATTGCTGGCTCTTCCTCTTAGTATCTATCACTTGGAGTAATTTATTTAACTTTATGAACCTCTGGTTTTTGTTGATTAAATAGAAATGACATGTAGTGAATAGTGCTAGTGACCATCAAATGTCCACGTAGTCCTGTATCTTTCCCAGCCCCCCCTGCAGTTAGGTTGGGCCATGGACTGAGTTCTGGTCAACGGGATATGGGTGTAAGTGATATCAGTCGCTTCGAGACCTGACTCTTAAACACATCCAATGAAAGTCCCGTTTCCTCCTTTCCTTTATCATAGTGACCCTGGGGGCCACATGTTCCAGATGTTGTAACTGCAACCCAGAGGCCACCCAACCCCATCAAACTAAGAGTGAGAAATATAACTTAATCACTTAAGCCACTGAGATTTCACAGTTTGTATGTTGGGGCAACTGGAGCAATTACCATAATACAAATACCTATGTCCCAGGGCCTTTGGGAGGATGGCAGGGGATTGGTACATGAAGCACCAAGCCTGGGATTTGACATAGAGAAGGCGCTCAATACATGTTAGCTATTACAATGAATTGATTACAAAATGCATCACAAATATTTTATGGTATTTTTTAAATAATGAAAACTCAGGAAAATTCACTGGAAATAAGTCAACTAACTTTTCCAAAAAATATCAATCCACTGAGATTACTTTAAATGTTGAAAATAACATGTTGATAAGGAAAATTTTGATTCTATGTGTTTTACCTCAAGAAAGGCACCACTTATTAACTCTCTTTAAGAGAAAGAAGGAAGAAGGAAAAATGCCCTCTAATTTTTGCATCCCTGTTCATCATTTTCTCTACTTAGCACAAGTTTCCTCAGTAGGTCCACTCTGTGGGTGCCTTGGATGACTGCTAATTTGGCCACGGTCCTGCTGCCCAGTGGTCAGAGCAGGTGGTCACTAAGGCTCTGCCCAGGGTTATCAATCAAAAGAGCAGAGAGGTCCGTGCTATGAGCAGGAGCCACAGGCTGTTACTCAAACTCACAGACTCCATGCCCTGAACACGTAGGTGAGAGTAAAGTCTGGCTATGAATGCCAGGGCTGCTTCTACCATGGAAGGAATCCATTTGCCAGCACTTTGATGTTTCAAGTTCAAAGTAGACAAGGGAAGAAAAATCCCAATTACTTAGTCAAAGGAGAGTTGATATGTTTGTGGGCTAAAGGTAGATTCTGAGTAGGGAATTTTGGAGAGGCAAAATGGGGAAAGCCTGAAGAAGTAAAAACAAGAGCTATAGATATTTATGAAAGCAAGTCAAGAAAGAACAAGGAATCTTTGATCCTGTAGGTGAGAAATGTGGCTGTTGTCAATCATTCCACAATATATACACATATCAAAACATCACACTGTGCCCCATAAAAATATACAATTATTATTTATTATTTAAGAATAAAATATTAAAAATAAATTTAAAATACATGAGGAGAGAGCAACAGGCCAACTTGAAGCTCATGCATGACAAACTATGAAACAAGATCTGCTCAGACAGGTGCTAAGTCCAAATTGATACTCACCACAACCTTCTTCCACATTGCTAACCTTTAAAGAGCAGCAGAGCTATTTGAAAAACACACCACTGAGTGTTTTACCTAAATAGCCCCCTTTAACTCAAACTCACTATCAGCCTGAGAATTAGGTACATTATTACCTACTTCATCTTCAGATTACTTATGAAAACATCAAGACTGAGAGACTGTAAGTACATTTCAGTGGGTCATACAGCTATTAAATAACAGAACCAGGATTTGAATACAAGTCATCTTGATTTCACAAATGGGCCTCAACTACTAGGGTCTAAAATCTCAAAATCAACACTGAGCAAGCATCCTCATATACTAGGCCCTTTCCTAAATACTTAATGTAGCTCATTTTAATGTTCACAACCCTGTGATGTTGGTACTGTTATTATAGCCATTCACAGACAAAAAAACCAAAGCTAAGAAAGGTTAGGTGGCTTCCTCAAAGTTAGAGGGCTAGAAATTAAACAGTGTCACTCTAGATCTCATGCTTATAACAATGACCTAGAGTCTACAGTCTACTGAGTAGTACAGTCCACCAGGAGGTCCGGGCTCCCTGGGGTTGGACACTGTCCTTGCCAAGACTCTTTGGCCCAGGTCTTTGTCATTTCCTCTGGCAGTAGAAGCCTGGACCCTGTGATTGGGGCACAACCTGACTAGAATACCAGGCCTCCAGAGATTTAGTGAGCCTAAGTCTAGTTGAGGATGACCTTCCACACATGCCAACTGACTTTAGTAACATGTAAATAACGGGTTATAAATCAGAAGGCAGGCAGCCCATCGTGAATCATCCATTCTCTCCAGTTCATCAAGACAGACGTGCATAAATTCTGGACAGGCTGTGGTAGGTGCTGTCCTTTAGATTTCTGATTAAATGACCCCTAACTTTGTTTAATTCTCAGGAGACAGGCTGTGCATTAATATGCTAATGAGCCATCCAGGAGGTGTTCATGGGAACCTCCTAGTGCTGGTGTGACCTATGACCCTCTGCTCTTCTGTCCTGTTGAGAATGGGTCAGGCCAGGCAGAAAACTCAGGCAGACAGGTCTGTGAGGGAATGGGGACTGCTTCATTGAAGGGTGTCGGAGATGCTGAGGACCACGTCATCACCATCTGCAAAGATGGGGATGTGAGGATGCTGGGAGCACCATCATCATGTTACACAGCCCAGCGTGACTTAGGAAACCCTGGCCACCATTGTACTACACAGGGGTAACTCTGCCACACTCTGAAACACATTTTCAGACCATGTTTTCCCAATAGCCTTGGCTGGAAGGCAGAGCACGTTTCTATTGAAGAATGGCAAACTTTCTTGGACTAAGCAGGGGCCTTAGGTACCAGTCCTGCTGCTAGTGCATTCTCACTGTACATTTTATTTTACATACCTGAGCATCAGTTTAATCAAAGGAAAGTAGAAATGTGGGAACACCTATGACAGGGCTTAATAAGCAAGCCATTGTCTAGTAGACAAATGTCAAGGTCTGTTGGTGAGTCCCAGGTCACTATGGTTGACTTTATCCTATCCAAGATTTTCATCAAGGATTTGGATGAAAACATAGATTGTGGATGTGAAGCCAAGAGAAAATGGGTGAATGAGATGCAAGAGAAAATAACAGAGATAAAGCATCAAACTAATTAAATAACATTTGATAGAGACATTTGCCAAGTCCTGGCCAAGTATCTCAAAATCATCTGCAGAAGCATAGGATGAGGGAGACACAGACAGCAGCTTCTGTGAAATTAAAAATAATATATAGAGGGATAGCATTAGGAGATATACCTAATGTAAATGACGAGTTAATGGGTGCAGCACACCAACATGGCACATGTATACATATGTAACAAACCTGCACGTTGTGCACATGTACCCTAGAACTTAAAGTATAATAAAATAATAATAATAATATACAGGACATGTCAAAGCTTGGGCTGACTATATAGATTCAATCTCATCAAATACTCTGATCTGGTGGCCAGAAGACAGCACTCACAATATGAATGTTATTAATATTAGTAGATACATAAAGTTTAAAAGGCAGGAGTCCTATTCTCACCTCTGCATATAGCTGGCACACCCTAATTCTGCAGGTTCAACTCAGGGCACCAGCCTCCAAGAAAGAGGGCACCCTGGAGGGTGTGCAAACCCACCAGGGAACAGAAATGGATTAGGCTGGAAAATGCAAGACAGAAGGTGGACATGATGAATACATTCTAAAAGTCAGTGAACTGCCTTGTAAGAAAAGAAGCAAAGTACATGGATGAGAGTTACAGAAAGGTGAATGTCTTTCAGCCTCTGAGACATCCAACAACAGCTTACATGGCTTTGGAGGGAGGATGCTTCATGTCCTGGGAGCGTCCAGGCAAAGCCCAGGAACACTTTGACAGGACAGGAGAGAATAATTCAGGAAGTGGGAAAGGCATTAGAAGCAATCATCTCTAAGGCATTTCTCAATCTGCAATGTTAAGACCTCTGTTCCCCAATCAATTTTTCAGATAATTCATCATAAAATGTTAAATACAACTCTATATATATATATGATATTCTCAAGATGAGTCCCCTCTCTAGGGCACTATTTTCCAAAATGACTTCCCTGAACTACCAACCCCTAAAGGGTGCTAACAAGAGTAACACAAGAATTCCACAGGGGAACACTTGGGGTTCACTGAACTAGAGGTGCTTCTTTCATGCAGGACTTATCAGAGCCTCTAATATGTCAATATGCATGGCAAACCTCCAAGATAGGGTGGAGATAGAACATGCCATGTCCTCAATTTCAGTACACTGCAGAACCCTTTGTTGTTGTTGCCTGTGTAACATTGAGTGGAACTACAGCACTACCAGCTACGGCTTGAAAGGTGCTAATAAAAAAGGAGAAGCACACTGTGTCCTGCAGCCTCAGCCCTGGGATAAAGCTGCTAGATTCAAACCCTCACCACTGCGTGTACAGTCTGTTAGATATATTAGCCTCACTTCTGTAAGCCTCAGCTTTCTCATACAGAATAGAATAATAGTAATACCCACCTCAAACGGTTACTGTATTAAATAAGATAATAAGGATAAAGTACTGAGCACAGTGACCAACATGTGGAACTTAGTAAATGTTAGATATTTCTGTTACTGCTGATAATTCCCATTCAGTTCCACCCCTGTAGAAAAATGGCCTGTTTCCCTTGTGCCTCATTTGCCTTTTGATTCATTCCCTCGACAGCCCATGGAGGAAGATCTGGTAGTCCAAGACATCCTTGATGAAGTATCAGAGTCTCAATAAGAAAAAGAAACCACTGAACACTTAAAACTGAGGGACTTCAATGCCAGGAATCTGTCGCATGGGTAATGGAAGAGCTGAGAGGCCAAACAAGGGCCAGTGAGTCAACCCAGAGATAAACAACAGCAGGAGATCACCACCACCACTAGGCCAGAGGGTCAGAGGAGAGGTCGGCGGACCAGGAACAAGGGTCTTCTGCCAGAAGCTAGGAGCACAGGAGGTCACCTTCAGGGTCTGGATCCACAGAGGAGACTAGCTACTCCTGAAGACATTATCTGAGTCAGAGAGGAGAGGGAAACAGAGACTTTCTCAGCTCCTCCTGTCTCCATCTTCCCCTCCACTGTCCTCCACTCCCCACCAGTGCTTCCCAGTGGATCCCAGCTGAAGCCACCTGACCTGGGAGCCTGGGAAACACAGCCCCCTGCTGGCAAGATGAACAGGCTGTGGGCCAACAATGAATGTGACTTTGCCCCTGAGAGTGTGCAGCCTCCTGAACAGTCAGGGGTGGCAGATTCCCTTTAGCCAAAGCAAAGCCTGTGGTTCTGTTGACCAGCTGTGAAAAAAGGAGACAGTCCACATCCAGCTGTTCCTGCCTTCCTAGGAGGGGTCTCACCCACCCTTCTCCAGCAGGCCAGCTGGGCAGCTGCAGGAGGGTGGGCAGTAGTCACTCCAGAGAGACCCTCCTCCAGGGCATCTCAGGCCTTCGCTGCCAACACTGACGGCAAGAGATGCTCCCCAGCCCCAAGGCAGGACCAGGAAAGGCTGTGCCGATCTTGGAGCTCCTCCGGTGTTTGCTGCCCCGTAGTTATTTTTATATCACATTTCCTCACATTATGGCAATTTACATACTTCAGCAGAGCACATGAGTGTCCAAAACACAAACCAGGAACAATAACATATCACCAGGAGCTTCGCAGAAACCCCAACCCAGAGGAGGTTTCGGAAATCAGTTGCTAAAACAAGTGGTTCCCTCATCCCGAGTGGGAGAATTCTCAGCAACACTTGACAATAAGTGGACGTGATGAGGACCACACAGCACCACAATTCCCGCTGGATTGCACATTGAAAGCTGCATTCAGCGCACAGAGCCCATCAGAGCAGGCATTGTTGCGATGAATACGAAGGGATTGCAGAGTGAATTGCTGCTTCATTGCCAAGTGCTTCCGATTCCCTGCTCCTGCCATCTGTGTCCTCCGGAAGACACACAGAAGTAAAGGTCCAAACGGGGGCTGGCTACAGTCTGGTGAGGAGGGTAGCTCCCCAGGCAAGGGGAGCCCTAAGGACGATGAGTGGGAGCATAGGTAGGGGTCAGAGGAGTGCAAGAAAATTCATTGTCTCTGCATGGTCAAGTTCTAGACTTACAGAAACCTAAACACACGATCAGATGTAGGACCCTCAAACCCACTCAAGCATTAACAATCCCACTCTCAGAAACCCAAACACCTGCACTCCCATACGGACATGCATACACACACACACACATACACAGTCATACACATTCATTCACTCACTTAACAAATATTGAGTATTTACTCTGTACCAGTGACTATGCTAAGTACATGGCCCCTATCTTCTTGGAGTTTACCTTCAGACACACAACACACGTACATGCACAAGCACACACACATATACACACAGACCCATATATAGAAACACACAGACATGCAGACACATGTACGCATGCACACAGACATATATGCACACACACAAGCACGCAGACAGGTCACATATAAACAAGCCTGACTGAGATACTCATGCTTTCCCTCTAGTCCCACTCATTCACATGCACACACTTCATGCATAGTTACAACCAAAATGCAGCACCAGCCAGAGGGAAGAGGATGAAACAATTAATTACCTAGTTGTGCTTTAATTCTGAAAACATGACTCTCTTTTAACTCAGAGGTTGTCAGTCCAAGACTGTTGTTCTTACCAAGAGCTTGATGTGTCTTTAGTCCATCTATTTGATAGTTCTATATTTAACACTTTTAATTGCTAATATTTCCAATCTGGGTTTAAAATACTGCAGTAAGGCCAGACATGATGATTCATGCCTGTAATCCCAATACTTTGGGAGGCCAAGGTGAGAGGATCCCTTGAGCCCAGGAGTTCAAGACCAGCCAGGGCAACATAGTGAGACCTTGTCCATACAAAAAATTTAAAAAAAATTAGCCAAGGGTGGTGGCACACACCTGTGGTCTCAGCTACTTGGGAGGCTGAGGTGGGAGGATTGCTTGGGCCCAGGAGGTAGAAGCTACAGTGAGCTGTGTTCACACCACTGCACTCCAGCCTGGGCAGCAGAGTGAGACTCTGTCTCACTAAAATAACATAACATAACATAACATAACATAACATAACATAACATAACATAACATGCTGCTGTGATATGGCACCTGATAATGGAAATATAGCTCAGAGAGCAATTATCCTCTACGGTATAATGCAGCATAATGGAAGGACATTGGCCCCATGAAATTATCCAGGCAGAGCTCTCCCGGGTTCTCCAACTGCTATTTAACAATGGCAGCAAAAACAAAAATAATGATAGCTAACATTTATTGAGCACTCTCTGTATGCAAGGCAGTGTGCTTAATGCTTCGCATGGAACATTTACATTTCATTCTTGCAACAATCCCATGAAGAGAGTACTGTTACTATGCCCATTCTGCAGATGATGAAATTGAAGCTTGGCAAGGTTAGCCAGCATGTCCAGTGATACCAGGTAACTGGTAGTGGAGTCAGTAGTAAAATCCAGGCAAACTGACCATAGAACTTGATTACTCTTTATATGCAGCTATTGCTGCAAAATCAATCAGTCCAAAGTCATTATGGCCCTTGTGTCTTCTGGGCACTGACTGGCATCAGCCAGGCAGCTCTTGCTTAAGGTCTCTCACAGGCAAGGACTACGATGAGGCAAATGAGGCACTCACTTTGGGCACACATTCTAAAGGGATGCCAAAAAAACTCAGTCATTGAGATAAATAATATTTCAACTGATACTTTTTAAAAATCAAAACTAATGCAAAACATCTGTGAACAGAACATCAAAACTTTAAAGACAGGGTCAGCATTACTGGTGTTTCCTTTTGCCCCAGGCTCCTCTATGGCTGGCTCAGCACTGTTGCCCCTTCTCACTGTTCCTGCCCCAGTCCCTGCCCTTTCTCAGGGAGCTAGAAACAGCTGAAGGTCTACTCACTCATGGCGCGTGCCCAGACTGGGAAGACTCAAATGGCTGGGCTCTAGGACAGCTGGGGTTCCTTGGGCATCTGTAGATCTACATGATCTCCCCACATGGTCCCTTCAGATGGCAGCTTCAGGGCAGCTGGATTTCTTACACAGAGGTCCAAGGCATCGAGGGTTGTGTCTTAAGAGAGAGCCAGGTGGAAGCTGTGTATCTTTTTTTTTTTTTTTTTTTTTTTTTTTTTTTTTTTTTTGAGATGGAGTCTCACTCTGTCGCCCAGGCTGGAGTACAGTGGCACAATCTCAGCTCAGTGCAACCTCCACCTCCTGGGTTCAAGTGATTCTCCTGCCTCAGCCTCCCAAGTAGCTGGGATTACAGGCGTTCACCACCACGTATGGTTAATTTTTGTATTTTTAGTAGAGATGGGGTTTCATACTATTGGTCAGGCTGGTCTCGAACTCCTGACCTCATGACCTGTCCGGATTGGCCACCTAAAGTGCAGGGACTACAGGTGTGAGATACCACACCTGGCCAAAGCTGTATATCTCTTATGACCCAGCCTTGGAAGCCCAGAGCATCAATTCCATAGGATGCTGTTCATTAGAAGTGAATGACTAAAACCAGTCTATATTCAAGGAGAGGGATAAAGACCCCACCTCCTGATTTGACACATGTTCTACAGCCACCATGTTCTCAAACCACTGCCCTGGGAATGGGCCATCCCTCTGTCTCTATGCTGGAACCCATAGTGAGCCAGCTGCCCCCCTGCTGACACCCAATGAGGTGTCCACTTCGGTCACATATTGTTTAAGTGTGAGTACATCTGTGTCAAATCCTGGGTGCACCAATGGGAGCCTGCCACCCATATGAGTATCTGGCCAGGAGAATATCCAAATTTCAGAGTGTGGCATTAACCTTTCAGGGCTGTACTCCCAAGTACTGCCGTGCTTCCTTCCTTATCACCAGGTCAATTTGGGAGGTGCCAGCAATTTTTTTCAGCCTAATTACCCATCAGCTATTGTTGATCTAACCAGAGAGTCAGGTTTTTTGTTTTGTTTTGTTTTTTTGGTTTTTTTTTTTTTTTTTTTTGGTCATTGTGAATGCTGGTGGAGAGGAAGGTCTCCTGTCCTTGAGGGGTAGTAGAGAGTGTCTTTGAATTTAGATGAGTATCACTAAAATTCCTTTGGTATCACCTCCAGCAAAGACCTACTGCTAATATGGCTTTTTAATCTTTCTTGAGCATCTTATTTTGTCTATCCATAAAATGGGTGCAGTAATGCCAGTTGTATAGTTTTATGGTATAAAGATGAAATAAGCCAAGCCTGAAATAAGGTGTAAACAGTACAGTATGTAACAGATTCTCCATAATTGTTAGGACTTCTTTTCTTCAATCACCTTGATCCTATTTCTTCCCATCCCTGCCTTGTCCAAAGTTTTTGTGTCTAGCACAAGGATCTCAGCAGAACTGCAAAATTATTTCAGACATGGAAATTACACTATCATATTAGAAGTGCTTTTATCAGAATCTAAAAAAGGAAAACAAGCCACAAGCAAAGAGAGTTTATCCCAGGAAATTGGCTGTAATGCTGATGAAAGGACTGAGAAACCAAACAGAGAGGAAACCCAGAGATTGACAACAGCAGGAAGCTGCTACCACCCAGAGACAGAGGGAGGAGGTGGGGTTACTAGGAGCCAGGGGCCATGCTCATGCATAGAAAGTGTCCCCTAACAACACGAGCCATCAAAGAAGCACAGATGCTACCACCTTAAGATGCAGAGGGGGAGAAGTACCCTGGCCTCTGTCTTCCTCTAATCCTCTAATTTCCCGTCAGCACCTCCTATTGGCTAAGTTAATGTGGGAGTCTGGAAAAGGCAGCCTGCACGGGTCAGCCCCCCTATGACACAGAACATAGCAAGGAAGGATAAGGGATGAATCAGAGCAAACCGGTCAGGCACAGCACAGCACCCATGAAGTTCAGTGATGGGTAATGGTGATGATACATACATGAATTTTAACTAAAATTACTATGTAATAACCAAGTTCCATGATGTCATTTAATCCTCACTATTGCCTATGGAGCAGCAGGTTTTGTTATCCCCATAGAGATGAAGAAACTGGTGATCAGAGAGGTTAAGTTCTCTATTCAAGCTCATAAAACTAATAGGAATGAAGTCAAGATACCATTCCAAGCAAACTATCCCAAGATCCCATGCTCAGAATCATTCTGTTCAGAACTAGATCATGCACTTTGGAGTCAGACAAAGTGGCTTGAATTCCAGGTCTCTCATTCTCTACCCTGCATGTTCCTGTGTTCTCAGGTTCCTCATCTGCAAAATACAGATAACAGTGGCTTCATCTACAGGGCTGTTGCAAAGAATGAATGAGATCAACTGCATTTAGTAAGCACTCAGAAGTGTTTTTATTTTCATACTGCTGCTCCTCTGTGAAAATTCAAGACCCTGTTCAAAGAAGAGAAAGGATTCAAGGTTGTAGGGAACCTGTGAGGAAGGAGTTAAAAATCAAAGATGGCTGCAAGGAAAACCCGCCCTGAGATTGATGATTGGTGTGTCTGTGGCACATATTGTCAGGCAACTCCCACATCCCCTTGGCACCCCAAAGATCCTACAGCTGCAGTGGACCATTTTCATCCATTAAGAAGTTTCCTCCTCAAGCACCTGTATCTTTCTACATATGCCTACACACTTCCTGAATAACTCAGCCAGTGTGTGTGATAGCCCAGGAATACAAGAGATGCTACAGGGTTAAGACAAAGAGGAGTGTGTCTCAACCAATGAGAGGCAGGAGCTAGCGGAAAATGCCCCAACTTCTTTGCCCCTTGGTGAGCATTTATGATGCATGTCAAACATATGTTCAGAGGGTCCCCAGCAGAACTGAGCCCCAGTTGCCCAAAGTGCTACCCGGTCAATGACACACTCACTGATGACACTCTCCACCTTCCCCATTCCCTCATTCCCTGTACTTCCCAGGATCACCTCCCAAACAAACTATTGCCCCCAAATCTTATCTCAGTGTCTGCTTTTGGAAGAACCTAAATGAAGATATTGCTCCTTTATACTTTTCCCTACTTCCCAGCCACTGCTCTCTCCCTGGGATAAGCAGGAGTGAGAAACCACTCTACCCAGTCAGTACTTCATCCTATCTTTGGTACAGAAACAATGGCAGTCTGTATGATTTGATGGAGATCATACAAATGCCCAAGCCCAACAGGCTACAAATCTGCCCTTCCCCAGTGGATGCTCTCAAAGACTCTGCATCTTGGTGCTAGCTCTGTGTTGGGTCAGATACTCACTACAGCTCTTCCCCCAGCAAAAGGAAAAAATTGCATGTACACACTCAGAACTCAGTGGGATCCCCTGTAGAGTCAGGCTTCCATCCCTGCAAATTATTTTTTGCTAATCAATATGTTTAATAAATAATATTCCAGTTGATTTCATTACTGGCAATACACAAATCAATAGAAGGTTATTGCATGATAACTTCCCATTGATATTGTAATCCTCCTGATTTAATAAATGTGGCTTTTCTGAGGATTGCTGTTTGCATTAGAAATTGAAGGAAGAAAGACAAAAAAAAATAATAATAATTCCATTGCAAAGCCAAGGCTGCAGCCTAATAAGAAAGTGGCACAGGAGTAAGTGGGGGCTCTTCAGCTTCTGTCTACCTTGGCCTGAGTCACAGCCCAGCCCTGCCCAATTCTTTGTTAGCCTCTTTGGTTGGACTCCAGAACAGAATGAAGGAAAAGTCTTGGCTAGAAGGCTTTCCAAACACCCCTTTGCAAGGGTGTAACCTTTATTTTCCTTTGCAAATCCTGGCCAGGAACTCCTTTATGAATGAAAACCCCAAACAGGATGAAGATAAATGGTGTCAAATGATAACCTTGGAGGTTCAAATCTGCTCTCAAATCCTGATATGCCAAAGCCACAGGGAACCTTGGCTATTGTCTAGTGCAGAGTTTCAATTATTAGGCCATGAGTAATAGCATCAGAATCACTGAGAAAACTTATTATAATGCAGATTCCTATAGCCCCAATCCCAGAAATCATGGATCAGTATGGCTCATATAGGGCCTGGGAAAATGCATGTTTTTAATATTGACGCATAAAACATTATTAAACTTTAAAAGACAATCATGACCCTTATGCAAATATAAAATGAAAATACGTTGAAGATGTTTAACCTATTAATTAACTATGGAATCAGTAAGATGTTATGATGGGTTCAAAAGATAACTCAAAGTATCACACTTTTGTAGTTGATTCAGTTCATGCTGAAATGAATTTACAAATAGACATACAACTGGCTTTGAGAGTGCTGAAGAGGGATTATCCCTGTATCACCAGACAAAATGTGCATGTCTATGAGCAGCTATCATTTGCGCTGCTTTCAGTTAACTACAACTTACAAAGGTGTAAAAAAGCTCAAAGATATTAAATATCACTGAACCCTTATAGAATCTGTTAAATCTAGCCTAAAGCTGACTCCTCCCTACATATTTTAAGTCCAGCCTAAAGTTTTCTCAGTACATCGTGAACTATAACCTAAATGGAATTGTAAACAGACTGTAGCCTACTCTTCTGCCAATCACTGAGTTTTGGCCAATCAAATGCGGTAAATTGTTTAAACCGCGTTCAAATGAGGCAAACACTGAGCTATAATGAATCTGGCTGTTTCTGACCTCACTCCTATTTTCTGTATGTCACTTTCCTTTTCCTGTCCACAAATCTTCTTCCACCATGTGGCTGTGCTGGACTCTCTGAGCCTACTCTGGCTTGGGAGGCTGCCCAGTTCATGAATCATTCTTTGCTCAATTAAACTCTCATTTAACTTGGTTGAAGTTTTCTTTTAACAAATCAGATTGCCCAGAAGGGTACCAGAATGCAATTCTGACTCTCAGTACTTAGAATCAGATCAAATTCCACAAGTAAAGGACACAGTCCTTGGCAAGACTGCCTTAAGACACCAGCCACAAGCTTGAAAGTCCCCAGCCTACCCACACTTCTGACCAACTAGCTACAAATTCAGAGGTTCCTTCAGATTCAATAATTCACTGGAACAGCCCACAGAACTCAGGAAAGTGCTATAATTATGATTAGAGCTTTATTACATAGGATTAAATCAGGACCAGCCAAGAGAAGAGACCAGACCCATAGCATGAAGTATGGGAGGGCTTCAAACACAAGGTTTCCATGTCCTCAGGACATGTTACCTTCTTAGCACATAGATGTGTATCACCAACCAGGAAAGTTCACCTGAGCTCCAATGTCCAGAGTTTTTACTGGGATTTCACTATGGATTGAATGAATCATTGACCATGTGGCTGAACTCAGTCTCTAACCCACCTCCATTCCCCAAAAGTCAAACTGACATCACTTCACTAAAAGCTCCAACATCTTAATCACATGGTTGGTCTTTCTGGTGTGGCCAGCTCCCATCCTGAAACCATCCAGGGACCATCATTAGTCACCTCATCAGCATGAAGTCAGATGTGTCTGAGATGCCATTCATGAATAACAAACACATTCTTAACAGTCCAGAAATTCCAAGGGATTAGAGGCTCCCTCCCCAAAACAAGGAGCAAAGGCCAGCCAAATTCTTTATTACACAACAGGTGTGTTAGACACCTTGATTTCTATTAAAAATGCCCAGTTATATTTTGGTCCATTTCAAATAAGTTAATGTTTTCTCTATAATAAATACAGAAAACTGTACAAATCACAAGTCAATAGTTTGAAGAGTCTTCAAAAGTGAACACACCCATGTAACCAATACCCAGGTCAAGAAATAGAGCATGGGGCCGGGTGCGGTGGCTCAAGCCTGTAATCCCAGCACTTTGGGAGGCCGAGACGGGTGGATCACGAGGTCAGGAGATCGAGACCATCCTGGCTAACACGGTGAAACCACGTCTCTACTAAAAAAATACAAAAAAATTAGCCGGGCGCGGTGGCGGGCGCCTGTAGTCCCAGCTACTCAGGAGGCTGAGGCAGGAGAATGGCGTGAACCCGGGAGGTAGAGCTTGCAGTGAGCTGAGATCTGGCCACTGCACTCCAGCCTGGGGGACAGAGCGAGACTCTGTCTCAAAAAAAAAAAAAAAAAAAAAAAGAAATAGAGCATGATTAGCACCCCAGAAAAAAAATCCCTACTGTCACTGTTCCCCCAGGGGTAATCACTATTCTGACTGCTAACATCATAGATGCCTCTTGTCAGTTTTGCTAACTCCCTATAAATGTAATCATTCAGTAAATTTGTGTCTGGGCATCTTTTACTCAACATCCTCTCTGTGGGTGTAGTTATAACTTCTTCATTCATATTGCTACATAGTTTCACATTGTGTGGAAGACACACACTCTTCAGGAATAAAGTCAAGTTGGGGAATTGGAATTGGTCCAGCACCAGCCTTTTCCCCACTTTACAGAAGCCGAAACCACATTACCAAGTAGGCAATGTGATTGTTCAAGACAGAAACCTCATTTGAGCAGAGGCTGCTGTTATCTCAAGGACTATCAAAGCCCTCATGGTCAGGGGTCAAATCAGGGCAGCTTGAGACGGAACTGCCCATCCCAATTAGTAAGACTAAAACTGGTAGTCAGAGGGCAGGGCAGCTGAGCAAAGATGGCAAGATGTGGGGGAAGAACAAAGGAGAAAAGCAAAGGATGGAAGATAGGAGAGAGAAAGAGCAAAGGGAAAGGAGGGGGAAGGAAAAGCAACAGAGTGAAAAAGGGAGACATGGAGAGACTTAAAGTGAGAAGGTGGGATTGGGAAAAAGGGAAAGAAAGCAGAAAGGAGGGACAGGCTCAGATCAGAGATAAGGGCTCCTGACATCCCCAACACTCCACCCTGTGAATGTGGGAGCTATCAGCCCCCTGGAACTCTCCTCATTTCCCTGGATCCCCCATGGGGTCTGTCGTCTCTGCATCCATCCAGTAACTAGGTCACACCCACACATGAGGGGAACCCTGGGGATGATGTTCTTCTGCCCAGCCTACTGGGGAGCCAATATTGTGCAGAAACTCAGTGCTGCCATCCAGGGTCTAATTGCCTCCTTGAAGGTAAAATGTGCTCTCCCTGCCTGAGTAGAAAGCACGGGACAAAGCACCCGTGCTCACCTCTGACTCCTACAAAAATGTAGATGCCCAAACACTCTCTCATACATGAGAAGAAGAGTCAAAGGAAGGCACATTTACTGAGTGGCTACTATATGTTTACTGAGTGTCAGACACTGTCTCAGGGACTTCCCCTAAAAATTGAGCTTAAGATAGGTTGAGATGCTTGCTAGGGTAGAATAAGATTAAGGAGAGCTTGACCTCAAGAGTTGTGTGAATCCAAGGTCCATTTGTATGCATATGTGTGTATGAGGGTGCATGATTTTAGTATAGCATAGCATGCCTGGGCCTGGCTGGCTAAACCTCAATTCAGACTTCAATACTAACTAGCCAAGTGAACTTGGGAGAATCTATTGATTTCCCTGGATCTCAGATTCTTTATCTATAATAGGAGGATAATAATAGTTTTTACCTCGTGGAGTCATTGTGAGGAGGACATGATAACATACAAGTAAAGTGCTTAAGAATGTTCTTTGCACATAACAAGGCTTTACTTTGAGTTATCATTATTGCTATCTCCATTTTTATTATTTTTATTATCTTAATTGCCATCAATATCTTCAATACTACTACACAATATCAGTCTAGATAAATCTGGGGAGTCCCTCAGCACCCATCAATCAGTGTGTAAAGCCATTCCTTGGTACTCCCCAAAGCCCAGGCCAAGTGGAAACCAAAGCCCAAGCAAAGCAGGCCCTGAGTAGGGGAGATGCCTGTGTGCAGCCCCACTTACTCCACTTGTTCTGTCTCTACTTCTCTTTAGCTTCACTACATAAATTGACCAAGGTAGCCACACCAGGTCCAAGCTGCCTCTTGTCCCTTTAGTTCAGCTTCTATAGCTAACTGGTTCAATAATTATTCTCTAATTCATAGTTGCTAAGAGAAGATCTAGATGACCCAATTTATCCCTTCCAGCTATGCTGGACAAGTCAATGTATTAGTTCGTTTTCACACTGCTGATACAGACAGACCCAAGTCTGGGAAGAAAGAGAGATTTAATTGGACTTACAGTTCCACATGGCTGAGGAGGCTTCAGAATCATGGTGGGAAGTGAAAATCACTTCTTACATGGTGGCGGCAAGAGAAAAAATGAGGAAGAAGCAAAAGCAGAAACCCCTGATAAATCTATCAGGTCTCATGAGACTTATTCACTATTATGAGAACAGCACAGGAAAGACTGGCCCCCATGACTCAATTACCTCCCCCAGGCCCCTCCCACAACATGTGGGAATTCTGGGAGATATAATTCAAGTAGAGATCTTGGCGGAAACACAGTCAAACCATGTTATTCTGCCCCTGACCCCTCCAAATCTCATGTCCTCACATTTTGAAACCAATCATGCCTTCCCAACAATCCCCCAAAGTCTTAATTCATTTCAATATTAACCCAAAAGTCCACAGTCCAAAGTCTCATCTGAGACAAGTCCCTTCCACCTATGAGCCTGTAAAATCAAAAGCAAGCTAGTTACTTCCTAGAAACAAAGGGGAGGTACAGGTGTTGAGTAAAAACAACCATTCCAAATGGGAGAAATTGGCCAAAACAAAGGGGTTAAAGGGCCCATGCAAGTCTGAAACTCAGCAGGGCAGTCAAATCCCAGAGCTCCAAAATGATCTCCTTTGACTCAAGGTCTCACATCCAGGTCATGCTGATGCAAGAGGAGGGTTCCCATGGTCTTGGGTAGCTCTGCCCCTGTGGTTTTGCAGGGTACAGCCTCTCTCCTGGGTGCTTTCACAGGCTAGTGTTGAGTATCTGCACCTTTTCCAGGTGCACGGTGCAAGCTGTCGATGGATCTACCATTCCAGAGTCTGGAGGACAGTGGCCCTCTTCTCACAGCTCCACTAGGCAGTGCCCCAACAGGGACTCTGTGTGGGGACTCCAACCCCACATTTCCCTACTGCACTGCCCTAGCAGAGGTTCTCCTTGAGGGCCCCAACCCTGCAGCAAACTTTTGCCAGGGCATCCAGGTGTTTCCACACATCTTCTGAAATCTAGGCAGAGGTTCCCAAACCTCATTTCTTGACTTATGTGCACCCACAGGTTCAACACCACGTGGAAGCTGTCAAGGCTTGGGGCTTCCACCCTCTGAAGCCACAGCCTGAACTCTACCTTGGCCCCTTTCAGCCATGGCTGGAGTGGCTGGAACACAGGACACCAAGTCCCTAGGCTGCACACAGCATGGAGACTGTCAGCCCAGTCCACAAAACCACTTTTTCCTCCTGGATCTCCAGGCCTGTGATGGGAGGGGCTGCCGTGAAAGACTCTGACATGGCCTGGAGACATTTTCCCCATGGTCTTGGGGATTAACATTAGGCTCCTTGCTACTTATGCAAATTTCTGCAGCTGGCTTGAATTTCTCCTCAAAAAATGGGTTTTTCTTTTCTACTACATTGTCAGGCTGCAAATTTTCTGAATTTTTATGCTCTGTTTCCATTTTAAAATGGAATGTTCTTAACAGTACCCGAGTCACCTTTTGAGTGCTTTGCTCCTTAGAAATTTCTTCCTACAGATACCCTAAATCATCTCTCTCAAGTTCAAAGTTCCACAAATCTCTAGGGAAGGGACAAAATGCTGCCAGTCTCTTTGCTAAAACATAACAACAGTCACCAACAGTAACAACAAACATCCCAACAAGTTCCTCATCTCCATCTGAGATCCCCTCAGCCTGGACCTTACTGTTCATATCACTATCAGCATTTTTGTCAAAGCCATTCAACAAATCTCTAGGAGGTTCCAAACTTTCCCACATTTTCCTGTCTTCTTCTGAGCCCTCCAAACTATTTCAATCTCTGCCTGTTACCCAGTTCCAAAGTCGCTTCCACATTTTTGGGTATCTTTTTAGCAATACCCCACTCTACTGACACCAATGTACTGTATTAGTGCATTTTCATGCTGCTGATAAAGACATACCCGAGTCTGGGAAGAAAAAGACGTTTAATTGGACTTACAGTTCCACATGGCTGGGAAGGCCTCAGAATCATGGCAGGAGGGAAAAGGGTCTTCTTACCTGGTGGCAGCAAGAGATAAAATGAGAAAGAAGGAAAAGCAGAAACCCCTGATAACCCATCAGGTCTCGTGAGACTTATTCACTACCACGAGAATGGCATGGGAAAGACCGGTCCCCATGATTCAATTACCTCTCACTGGGTCCCTCCCACAACATGTGTGAATTCTGGGAGATACAATTTAAATTGAGATTTCAGTGGGGACACAGCCAAACCATACCACATAACTAACTCACCAAGTCGTATGTGAACTGCCTTTTAGTTCGTGAATCTAGTGTGGGCCCAGTGGAGTCATTCTATGAGAGGAGAATAGAGCAGGTATGCAGAAAGGAGGAGAGGAGGCCTACTCTGCAGAGCCCAAATGCACTTCAGTTCTTTTCTCAGTTTTCTGCATAGTCTATCTTTAGGTAGTTGATGCTGTTTGTACCAAGCCTTGATCTCCTTGCCCAGGCTGGTACACCCATCACCTGGCTTCTGCGCACAGGGCTAGCCTCCTTGCCTTAAGGTAGTGTCAATTCTATTAAGTTCTTTAGACACCAGAGTTCCCTATGGGATCAGGCCACAGCTCGTTTTTACCTAGAGACCACATCCTCTCTTAGCACCATCTCCTGCCCTGCCCTTCTTCCCTCAGCTGCTTTTCCCAAGAATGCTTCGTCATTACATCATTTGCCCAAGAAACCCTGCCTCAGGCTCTGCTTCTAGGCAGCCTGAGCTAAGATACCTTACGATTTATCTTCTCACTTCAGCTGCTCTGACTGGATTTCTATCTCCTGCCAAGGAGAGCTCTGGGGCACTTCTTTAACTAGTTAACAAATTGTAAGCTTCCTTTCCAAGTCATTATATGAAGGTGTCTCCTATACCATATGAATGGCTTTTAGTAATTTATTTCAAGGTTGTACCAACATTTATTTAACTATTTGCCTCTTGTTAAACATATAGGCTCTTATAATTTTCTATCACATGCAATACTGTGATAAAGACTTTCAAAGTTCAAAAAATATGTATATGTATGTAAACAGTCTAATTTAGCATGTTTGGTCAAGGCAAAATCTAAATCTCCCCTTTTCTCTGCTCTCTCAAAGGGATGACTCCCCATAACCCCCACCCTCACTCCATGCCCCAACTCTTTCCCAAGTAGAGGTGGAAACAAACATCACTGTATGGGGCCTGGGCCTCTGGTCTGGTTTTGAGCATTGCGCTAGCATCGGCCGAGGTGTGACTGGTCTCACATGGTTCTTTGGGGCCGTCCCATTGGTACCTATGACTGAGATGCACAGCCACAGCCTCTGGTCATAAAGTCTCCCACATGGTAGGATCTTTGTCATGATCGCAGACACCTCATGTCTGCAAGAGCTCTCAGCACGTGTGTCCTGCTGTGGCATATAGGATCTCAGGTGCCACAGCAGTGTGGGGGCTGTCCTGGGCATGTCTCCCCAAACTCTTCCCTTACCCATTTCTAACTTAACCTCTTTTCAGTGCCACATGCCTCCAGTATCTTGCTGAATTCAGGACTTTGCAAAAGGGCCTGGAAAGTTCCCATGCAATAGTAAATTCCTTGAGAAATAAATTATCCTGTTCCTTGAGTTTCCCTAGAAATGTTTGGCTGTTTCTAACACACACTGGGTTTCCTATGTTCACACTGGGTTTTTTTTTTTTTTTTTTTTTCATTCTAAATGGAATCTTCTCTTTGTTTTTCAGAGAAGCCTCTTAGCTTACCCTTCATGGTGGAAAGTTCCAGGGGAGGAAATTGATAAAGAAATAAAAGAAAACCATTAATTGCCCCCACCTTCGAAAGAAGAAATATGTTAGGAAACATTTTTAAAACATTAAATCTTGCTTTTTAATTGTCATTGTCATGATGATTATATTAACCATCACCATTTATTGACTACTTATTAAGTGTTTGCTCTTTACAAATATCTAAAGTCCTCTCCCAGGTTGGAGATTTTTATCCCCATTTTACAGATGAGAAAAATGAGGTCCCACATGGTTAGCCTGCTTGAAGTCAAGTCCATGAGGGCAGTGCTGGAATCAAATCTAGCCTGTCTAACCCTAGAACTCTTCATCTACTTCTCCACATCTCATGGATTATTAGGACTTATCATTAATGTTTTTGTTATGATATTTGAGAGGAAAATGTAGTCATATCTCATGCACCCAAAGTGAATGGTAGACCCCCAGGGAATGCTTTCCCTGGCCACCAAATTCTGTTTCTTCTGTTCAGGTCACAGGAAGGGTGGACCCCCAGGGAAGGCTTTCCCTGGCCACCAACTTCTGTTTCTTCTGTTCAGGTCACAGGAAGGGTGGACCCCCAGGGAAGGCTTTCCCTGGCCACCAAATTCTGTTTCTTCTGTTTGTCATGGGACCTTCCTTTTCCCCACTGGAATGTCCTGGAAAGGGTGTGGGGAGTACCTGGTCAAAGAGGTCCTTTTACCATTCATCTCAGCCCAGAATCAGGGTGAACTTTAGTGTGAAATCCACAACTGGGATCAGTTTGACAAAAATCCTTCAGAGACATCTACAGGGCAGCTCCCTTTGGAAGAAAAGTGGAGGTCTTAAGGGAAGCAACCCTGTGGGTTATTGGCAGAGTAACAACTGTCATCCAGACTGGGACTTTCGAGAGTCGAAGGGGGAACTATTAAAAGTTGCACTGGGATGACCTGCATAAACTTGGACTGACCCAGTATTAACCAGGGCACATGGCCACCCTGGTCATACAGACAGAGCCAATGAAAAACAAGAATAGAGCTCCCCCTGTAGTACTTTAAGTATCAGCAGAACATCCTACTATGGGACTTTTCCCTCGGCTATTAGCATTATTATTGCCCTTTAAATATGTCATAGTCAAAGATTTGTCTTATTCTTCAGTTTGATTGCCATTGATTTTTGAAGCCCACATCTTCTTCCCCAGGGAAACACATCTTCAGCCAAATGATAGAAGGAAATGGAAAAGAAGGATTCAATTTATAGGCTTTCATTTTACAGGCATCACTTTAGGGATACAGCTGGTCCCAAAGCAGCATTTCTCAAAGGGTGGTCCAGGAACCACCTGTGTCAGAATCACCTGGGATCTTGTAAAAAATGCTAATTTCTATGTCCCAAGGAAGACTTACCAAATCAGAATCTCTGGGGATGGACCTGGGAGATGTATATTTTTTAACAAGTCCCCTAGAGGTTCTTACATGTACAGCTGGGCACACAAGAGACCACCATACCAGGAAATCCAGGTAGCCTGCAGGTGATCACACCTTGATTCTGATCCCTGTACATCAGGCTGTGAGATCTCAGATCTGAGATGCCTTCTCAAGGGTTGTATCACCTCCTGCTCTCTCAGAATAAGATTCCTGGCAACACCCAGCCAGAGTGCCAGGAAGGGCCCCTAAATCCCTGGTGGATCTGTCAGCCCTGGTTTAACAGTATGCAGAGGCGGCTGGGTCTCGGGCAAGCAGTGGGCAGGTTCTTGGCTATGGCATCTGCCAGGAGGAGCTGGTAATAGGCCTGATTTATGACACTCAGCATGGGACCTGGCTGCTGAGCTCAATCACTGTGGCTCCCCACGGTGGGGTTCATGCGCTGTAACGGGCCTGGAAATTGGAGAGAAATTTACCTCCTGCTGCCGAGCATTACATAACAATCAAGGGAAACAAGCAGAGGCAGGAGGGGGCCTCTTCAGCTGGCACTGGCAGCCTGGCACGGCAAAGGAGGTAGGACTGGGAATTGTCTGCTGGGGTTCTCACTCCCTCGGCAGCCTGTGCGAGCAGGTTCCAGGGTGACCCCATTAGAGCCGGCATCAGAGCCAGCCAAGATACAAGCATCAACCCAGTCACTTTTAGAAGGGATGGCTGGGGAAACAGGCTCAGAGGAGGAAAAGGGCTGCTCTCTAAACTCCTGTCAGCCAGCCCAGTAGCTCCAATTCTAACAGCACTTACAGAGCATGCACCAATTAATACCTTCCTGATTTGCAACTGGGAATAATTCAAATAGGACCTAAGATTGACATCTGCAACATGAGAGGGTCTGGAACAAAATGAAGATGGGCAGGGCGAAGAGACCCTGATCAGCACAGGCCCATAGGTCATGGTGGGGAGCTTGGATTTTCTTCCAAGTGCCCTGGACAGTTGCTGAAGGACATTCCTTTGTCTAGATCAGCCACCACCCTAGAACTGTCCATAGGGTTAAGGGGCATGTGACAGCTGATTATGATAACTGAGTTCTGATGGACTCGCAAGGAACACAAGTTCTTATCTATTTATTAAAGCAGACCCAGGTAGGAGTGTATGTTGGCAACTTTGAGATGCACTGATGCACTAACACACATCAGTGGGTGATGAAACTTCCATTCTGACAAGGTAGCTGGGCCTCACAGACACTCTCCCACCCTAAATGAACCACAAAGACAAGATTCCAAGTACCACTCTTAGCTGCTGACTTCATGACCCACAAAATGTGCTGGCCTAGAAACCTACCAATTATTTTTCAATAAAAGAACTTCATCTTCTGATGAAATCTTACATAGAAGTCCAATGTATGAAATGTATTTATCACCATTGAAATTAATGATTCCTCTGTTGTATGTCATCCTGACTAGACGCATGCTCCTCGAAGTCAGGGAACATGTCTGCCTCCTTCATAAGTGTATTTCCAGTACTCAAAGAGTATCTGGCATGCAGTGGACACAGTAGCATTTGTGCAATCTGGAAAAGAATGGGATTAAATCAGACACACTTCTATTAAGGTATCAATATTAAGTGACACCAATTGTGTGCAAGCCAGGCCTTGCAATGAGTGCCAGGAGTATAACAGTAAACAAACTCATCACAGGCTTTCCTCTATTTTGCTCCTAGTGTAAGAGGAAATTAATATTAATAGATGTAAATTTGTACCTGAGGTGTATGCTAGCAAATAGAGGTAACAGGACTATGAATATACAGAAGGGAAAACTGCCCTAGTCAAAAGAAGGTCAGGGAACACTTCCTGAAGAAAGTGTTATTTAAGCTAGGACCTAAAGCACGAGTAATATTTAGCTGGGTAATTGGTACAGGGAGGATGGAATTGCATTTCTGTCTAAAAGAACGGCATCTGCAAAGCTCCCAGTAGAAGGAATATGACCTCCTGATCCTGTCTTTCAATCATAGCATCTCTACCTCCATCTGTTTTCATACATTGGACTTTCGGGGTCACATTCCTTTAGAAAAAAGGGTTTGACAACTAAAATACAAATACTGGAAGTTGAGCTGACCAAATGACCTCAGAGGGCCCTATCAGCTCTTAAAACCTCTCTACATACAGACTCAAGAGAGCTTGGCAATGGCCTGTATGCCCAGGTCAAGGCAAGAGGTCAGGGGTCAAAGGTGACTGACCAGCCCCACAACACTGACTGGCGAGCTGTAGCTAATGAAAGAACAATGTTCATTTGTTTCTTGTTTGCTTTTTTTCCTTACATTCTAGATGCACATTAACTATTCTGGTTCTTTCTAAATGAGTTCGACATCTTAAAGTGAATTCCTTTTGCCTTTACAACTTACAAAATGCAATCTGTTAAGCTCATTTCATACATTCATTTATCAAATAGTCACTGAAAATATATTTTAAGACATGTCCTCAGTTAGACACGCGATATGGAGGTAAATAAGACAGTGTCTCTGCATTCATGAAGGTCAAAATTGTACATACTTAACAGAGACCTAACATGGCAATATTTAAGATTATATTGTCTGCTATTGACAAGTAACTTCAATAATGTATGACTTCACATACATTATCTCCTGCAACTTCCAACCCTGTTTCAGAACTGAAAATTGAGTTTCAGAGAGGTTAAGCGTTATCCAAGGTCACACAGCAAGTAAGTGGGAGAACTAGCATCCAAATCCAAGTCCATGAAACTCCAGAGCCTGTGTTCATGATTGCCACAGGCTGATGCTTCAAATAAGGAGACAAATGAAGAAAACAAAATCACAAAGAATTAAAAGAAATCATAGGTAAATGTTTACTGAATCTTGTTTTGAGAGGGATTGTCAAAGCATAACAGAAAAGGAAAAAAAAATCAAAAAGGGGATTGATAGCAATGACTACATAAAATTTCAAAACTTCTACTTATCAAAAATACCACATAAAACTTTGAAAGGTAAATGAGAACGTGGCAAAAAGAAATCTGCAACATGTCTACTAGACAAAACTTTAATAGCCCCGCTATTAAAAGTTGTTATAAATTAGTACATAAAAAACAGGTTTTTGTCCAACAGAAATACAAAAAAATGATACAATTTTCAAAAGAGAAATTGAAAATGGCCAATAGGCACACCTAAAATTATTATTAAAGTATTAGTAATAAAAAAACAAATAATCTAAGAAATAGTGGTATATCCCTTTTATACTGTGAAATTGGCAAGCATTTAAAAAACTCAAAATAATTCTAGTGTGGATTGATGAATGTGCTGTGAAATCAACCTGAACATACACTGAATCAGTATCGAGTGAGCATTTGACAACATGAGTTAAGAACTTTAAAAAAGATGATAACCTTTAACTCAATCATCTTACTTTAGAAATTTATCAGAGAGGTGGACAAAGATGCATATAGCAAGATGTTCACCGTGGCATTATTTATAGTGTAGAGAAACTATAAATCAAGTTAAAGTCCAACAATAGGTGCACAGTGAAATCAATTTTGGTGCATCCAGATGGTAATATGCAGTGAGTGAGAATCATATTTTTGAAGACTACTTAGTACCATGCTCCATCTATTTATTTCTCTATCTAGAAAGAAATATACCAAAAGTACTATTGCAATGGCAAATTGTGGTGGTGGGATTAAAGATGATTTTTGTTTACTTTATAATGCTTTTCTCCATTTTTTAATTTTCTGCAATTTATCTGCATCACATTGGCAATAACTTATATACATACATAACTATTTCTTTTACTTTGTAAATAAGCGTGTACCAAACTCAGCTCTCCTTTTTCTTTGCTCAAACTTCATCCCTTTCACTCCCTTCTGCAGTTGACAAAACCTCAGAGTCGCTTCCAACTGTTTCTTGTTTAGTCTCTCTCCCCTTGCCATTTCTATAACTTTATTACTTCACCTTTGGGTCCTTGTTGCCTTGTGGCTAGACCATGGCAATATCCTATTAGCTGATGCCCCCATTTCTAGCTTCCAACCCTGCCCCACTCCTGAACTCTCCTCAAATTCAGTTTATATTCTGCTGCCAGATTGATCCCCTCTAACAAAGATAGTAATAGTATTCTGTTGCTGCCCTGCTCTAAAACAGGCAGTAGCTCTCTAGTTTCTAAGGATAAAATCCCAAAGTCCTTTACCTGCGGTGTGAAAATAGGAGCTATGGAAGGAGGAGATTTAGATTACAGCTGTCACAGTCTTGACTTTTTATATAAAGGTCTGAGGCTAAACTATAACCACCACTAATTTTTTTAAAAAGTATATTAAAGTACTTTGTTCCTGGACTTATTTTTCCCTTCCATCTATATCAGCCACCAATGCTCCACCCAAACTACTTTTCTCCCAGCTTTTCATATGACCCCGCCCAGCACATAGTAGGTTCTGGGTTGAGGGTACAGGTAGTACAGATGTTGTCAGACCTGGACACAAGCTAGCACCCCATGACCCTGGCCATACAGAGTCTCTCTTCCACTATAACTTTGTGATTCTTATTTAAAGGATGTGAAGGGGCTATGACCTGAAAAAAAAAAGAAATCAATGACTCTCTGCTAATAAAGGTTCTTATGCAGTAAATGTGCTCTTGGGAAGCCAGATCCTGCCCTTCTCCACGGTTCTGGCCTGATGCCCTAGAGTGATTTACTCTGCGGTAACATGATGGAGCCTCTACCATGGAAGGGAATTAAATAAAAATGCAATAAAAGAGGACAAAATCAATCTGCTTACAGTTTTGTTTAATAAAAATTCATGAAGGATGGGCAGGCAGGCCCATAAGCAGTGTACCAGCTCTGCCCAGGGGCTGGCTGGAGACATTCACTCAGGCTTCAGGCATGGATTGGGGACTCAGCTGAAAACCAACTGAGCAAATCCCCTACCCTGCAAACTGCTACAGGCTAGTGTCCTTCTGCCAGGCCAGAAAGCCAGTCCCATCTCATTGTAAGAAGGGAAAACCAGGTAAGGGTATGTTAATAGAATTCTTGAAAGCCAAAGAAAGGTAAGAGACTTTTTTATGGGATTTATCTCCCTAGAATCCAAGAAGTTCCATGTGCTCTGGAACAATCTAAACCGCCTCTTGGGCCTGATGAAGTATTTCTTACAGTAGAAACTATTTCTACCCACAAACCATTTCTTCAAGTCATGTGGTTCTATGCAAAAGCTTCCCCATCTTTGGGTGGAAGTACCTGACCAAAGTTTTCCAATGATGTATAAAAGGGGTCAGCACACTCCTGCATGCAGGTCACATCTGACCTACCACCTGTTTTTAAATAAACCTTCTTTAGGACACAGTCATGCACATTTATTTACATATTGTTATGACTGCTTTTGTGCTACAGGGACAGAGTTGACTAGTTGTGACAGAGCCCTGCAAAACCTAAATATTTACTATCTATCTCGCCCTTCAAGAAAAAGGTTTACAAACCTTGGATTTATACCTTGAGGATTCTCCCTTACCCACCACACTAACTCATTTGTCCATTTAACAAAAGCTTCTTAAATTCTTATATGCCAGGTGCGACCCTGAGACATCAGAGAGAGCAGAGAAGAATAAGATTTCAGTCCTTGCCTTCTAAAGGACTATGTTGGTTTTCTATTTTTGCATAGCAAATTACCATAAGCTTAGTGGGTTAAAACAATGCCATTGATTATTTCACAGTTGTATAGGTCAAAATCCAGGTGGGCTTAGCTGAGATCTCTGCTCAGTGTCTCACAGACAGAAATTACAGTGCTGGCCAGGGTAAGCTCTGGAAGCTCAGGGGAAGAATTTGATTCCAGCCTTGTTGTAGGAAAAATCCAGCTCCTTGCAGCTCTAAATCTAGATTCCCGGATTTCTTGCTGGCTGCCAGTCAGGGGCCACTCTGCTGCAGGGGACTCCACATTCCTGCTCACAGACCCCTCCAGCTTAAAACCAACAACACATTGGTTTGTCTCTACTTTGAGTCTTTCGGGCTTCCCCTTATACCAACTGCTGCAGAAGTTTCTCTACCTTTACGGGCTCATGTGATTTCACTGAATCCACCTGGATATTCCAGGATACTCTCCCTATTTTAAGGTCAACTTGCCATAAAACATAACATAATCATGAGAATGATATTTCCTTGTATTTATCACAGGTTCTTGACGTTAGAATGGGACCTTTCCAAAGTTTTGCCTACCATGGGGAGTAAGTAGAAGGTAGGCTAACTATTAACAGCTGTAACAAACAGACCCCCACATTTCAGTAGCTTAAAAGCAAGACCAATACTATAATTATTATCACATAACTATCCAGGCATAGGTTCCAAGTGGGTGGGATTCTGTTCTATGAGGTCATTCAGGACTCCAGGCTGATAGTGACCATGTCATCTTCAACGAATGGCCTCCACGCCTACTTTTTGCCATCCCAATTAGCCAACAAGGGAAAAAACACAGAGGGGAATATATGGGAGGGAGTGTATGGGAGATGGCACAAAGCATTTCTGCTCATATTCTATGGGAAATAAATAAGTCACATAATCACATCTAACTTCAAGGGTAAAAAATAAAGTGTAGCTGAGTAACCATGTACCCAGCACATCTATTAAAATGAAGGAAAGAGAGGATAGATTTTAATGGTCAGTGGCTATCTCCTGTCCAGGTAAGAACAAAGGAATGAATAGCTATGAATTGACATCTGATTACAGCTTTGGCCACTGAGGCCATATGTGTTAATATGTTCTGATTTTCTACATAGTATTTATTGCATTTTAAAATATCTAAGTTGATTCTGCTTAAGAAATTAATTTTAAAAAGAGAATACGTACTAAAATAGCTAGATACAAAAAAGTAATGGATACCAAAAGGGAACTACGAATGAGATATAAAATTATGAAAAGTAAAAGTAAACTTACTTGTACTTGAATAAATCAGGGAAATCATATTTAGCAAGGGCTGTGTGTTTACTCTCCTATGGGCTCACTTAATGGCAGAGTCAGAATTTTACCCAGGTCTGACTGGCCTTATAGTCTAAACTCTATACTCACAGGAAACTCCCAAATGAAAGGATTCAGGGAGAAATTGGCATAATGCTCTAGAATGTTGTTAAGTAGCAGAGGGACATGGTCCTTGCTGGGCCATAAAAAGGTAAGTTTGGCAGGCAGTATGTTTTGGATGAATGGCATAAAGCAGCCAATGGGAGGAAGCCCTCGGTGGGGCAAGTAGGTGAGCCAGGGAGGGGTTCAGTGCATAGAAGGGGAAAGGACACAGTGGGGGAAATTCTGGAACTTACCAATCAGATTTTTAGAAGAGAAGAAAATAGGGACAAGAAAGACACATGTTAATTTTCAAGTCTGGGTGAAACTTTTTAGCAGAAAGAGTGAGGCAGGAAGCTACTGCTAGTGAGAAGGAAGATATTGGGTTTAGTTTGAGGCATGTCAGATTTTAGATACTGGCTGGGACTACATTTGAAAATGTCTCTAGGCAACTGAGTATGCTGGAGGGTAGTTCCATAGAGCTCTCAGTTCCAAAGGGTCCTTCTTAGAAGCAAGAATTGGAATTTAGGAGCTATGTGCAGAGATGAAGGGGACAGCTTAGGTGAACAAGACAGATGGGAGAGATCCTTGGGGCATGTCAATCATAAAGAAGAAGAAGATGGAGACAGAGAGTGGGGAAGAGGCAGAAGAGTGGTATCTTACAGCAAGAGAAGTCATAGGACCCAGGGAAGATGGTACCCAGGTTCACCTGATTTGGGGAGCCAGAAAATAGTTATGACATCAGAGAAGAAAATTTCTGGAGAAAGGCAAGGATGGGAGATACGGACCAAAAGATCACTAAGAAACGTGAAAGTAAATACAAGACACTCAGAATTGTCTGACTTAGAAAGTACACATTTCTAACTTCACCACACCTAGCTAGAGCCCCATCCACAAACTGCCTAAGAACCTCCTTCTCCGGGAAGCTCTACCTCTTCATCTTTTAACATCAGTCTTCTTTGCATTTCTCAACTCTATTGCTAGTCTACAAAAGAGAAGTTGAGCTGGGGCTTTATCCAACTTTGGGCCAGAAAAGATGAGAGTTGGTGCACTGTTGGTATGGAGACAACAGAAACAAGTGTGAACCTCCAAGGGTGTTGGATGAAGGCACTTGGACCAGCTGTCCTTCAGGCTTCCTCCAGGGAGAGTGATGAGTTTTAGTGACCTCTCATGCTGTGTGTATGGGGTGAGGGGTAGGGGATAGGGAATGAGAACTCAGACCATTGTCCACGGCTGTAGGATAGGTAGTCCCTCCAGAGTGACCTGCCACAATTGTGGTACCTGGGTGACAGACAGGGCCAATGAAGTAGGTCTAGGGGCCCCTGGAGCTGGACTTGGGTGGGTTCCCTCTCCCTCTACTTTGTCCAAAATTTGTGGTAGCAAATATTGGAGTGGAGAACTGGTTCGGAGACAGGGAGAGACTTAACTTTGCTGTAAAAAGTTCCCAGTCTGGGGGACAAAAGGGGAACAGAGGAGGAGACCCAAGTACCCCCTACCTACAGGAAGTCACCTTCTGGGAGAGAGAAGAATGTAGAAGAGGACACGGTCGCATTAAAGCCCCAAGAACAATTAAGGCAGTGTTCCATGAAACCAACAGAAGACAAAACCTAGGACGTCTTCCAGGGAGAAGGGAGGAACCACTGGCCCCCAAGAACAGGAATGTAAGGGAGACAAGTGCTCTCAGTGGAGAGCAGTGCTCCTGCAGGCCAAAATCTAGAGGTGGTGAAGCCCAAGGTGGCATGTGTTGGGAGGATGGGAATAAGGCTAGCTGGCCTTGGGAGAGTGATCTGCGAGGGTCCCCGGGGAGACAGGGAGGAAAGAAGGAGGAAGTAAAAAGCTGTGTGGCACTGACCGGGGCAATGTGAGGGCAAGAGCCTTCTCTTCCTCCTCAGCCATACTGGGTGGTTGGTTTGACTTTTGCATTAATGTCCAGCTGATTTGTCTGTGGCAGAAGGACAGTGCTCTAGAGGGACCTGCACATTTAGGGGCTGTCAGTCACTTGCTTTATTTTCTCCTGTGGTGGCTCCGGGTGGGACACCTCCTCCAGCCCATAGCATGCTATCTTCATGACTTGACTCTGAGTGTCTTTCTCTCTAGGCTTTGGCCTTCACCTTCTGTTTTATGTAAGTGACTGCTGAGGCCTGAGGCCTGGCAAAGGTCCGCACAGCAAGGGGCCTCACTGTGACTGCTTGCTAAGCATTCCAGGAGCCAGCCCCCACTGTCAGAGGACAGGTATGGTCTGCTCTTCCCCTCTCAAATGCGCCCAGGCCTACCATACACTTTGCCTGGGACTTGCGTATGTGGGTGAAGGGTAAATTAGATGAAAACCCAGCCTATGCACCCCTCACCAGCAGCGCTGCATCCTCGCAGAAGAAAAGGCACCTTGGTCTAATCGGTCAAAAGTGCCAGGTGGACTCACTGCAGCCCTGGCTCCTCCCCTTCCCAAGCCTGAGCAAGAAGAAAAGAATTTGTCAGGGCACCCCAATCCCCAGAGGTTCCCCAGCTGGGTCCTCCTCTCTTCCCTCTGTGCTGTCACAGGCTCAGCTGGTCCTTGTCAGAGGACAGCTGTGTTCTGGTGTCTTGGAACAATGCTTCTCCCACCTTAGCATGCCTCAGAGTGATATGGGGAACTTGTGAAAACACACATTCCTGGGCCCAAACCCCAGAATGTCCAATTCAACAGGCCTTAGGGTGGGCCCATTTGCTTTTTTTTTTTCTTAACATGTTCTCAGATGATACTGATGGTGCTGGTCCAGGGATCCCAGGCAGAGAACGCTATCTTAGTTACTCTCCCTGGTTCGTTCAGTGAGAGATTGAATCCTCCTCAGGGGCAGCCTCAGGGCTCTGCGCAGATTCACTGTTCAACCAACACATATCGATTTTACCAAATGAAAGCAGTGAAGGGTGGATTGTTGATTGACTCTGGGATCCCATGAACAACTGGCTCCTTTATGTCCAGGCCTATTAAGTTAATAGGAAACTCAAGGGTGCAGGCAGCGTAGATGTGGAGGGGAGGCAAAGCTTGACATCTGCAGCATTGAACTCCAGAGAATCTCCTTTCAAACTGTCAGAAATCATAAACATGATAATAGCAGCAATCATTTATTAATCCCCTGCCCTGTGCCAAGCCCTGTCCTGAGCTCTTCTTTGTGCAACCATCCCAACAGGGCTACCAAGTGGGGACTGTGTGAATCCCTTTTTCACACATGAAGACTCCAACGGACAAGCAGATCTCAGCCCAAGGCCTCATGAAGCACCAGGCATCAGGCCACATTCATTTGTCTTCAGAGCCTGCAAGCTTCATCATCACGCTGAGCACACCAAGCCCTCTCCAGAGAGACAGAGAAACTTGGAGGTCAGAAGTAGCTACACTTTAGAGAATGGCAGTCTCTGCCTAGGAAGAGAATTGAGTCAGTGGAATAAACAGTCTGATTCCTAAACTGTAGCGCAACACTGACCAGGTGCATGAACTTGGGCCTCTTTCAGCACCTCTGCCCCCTGAACTGTAAAATAGGAATGATAATTCCTAACTGTTGGGGATGTTGTTGAATTCAATGAGAATATATACCAAAATGCCTGACACAGTACCTGGCCCTTAGGAGGGGTCCAGTAAGGACCCCCTTAAAGCGGGTTCCTTTCTCTTCCTGTAGATATTTTAGAGTGATAACTCAGAGCCAACTTGAGGAATTTTGCCTGACACCTTGGGGCTGGGGAGAAGGAGAGGATGGAGAGGCAGATACAGCGACCTACCATGCTGCAGTGCAAACAAGTTGCTGCAGTCCAAACAAGTCCTAGATCAGCAGAAGCAGGCAAGAACCTGGCTTTACGGAACTCACAGGCCCCACAATCACATGCCAAATCCACTCAAAGAACCCAGTGTCAGGAACCGTGTCAGTGGGGGGGGGGGGGGGGGGGGCGGCGACTTCCCCTGAAATCCTAATTCAGGGAGTGACCATGTCTCCTTTGCACACCCAAGGACGGAAGCTGTACCTGGAAGAGGCCACACTAAGCTCAGCAACTCAATTTGCTAAGGACCTCACCCTCCAGAATCCTGTAGCCTGGGTCTCCTTAGACCACCCAGAGGAAAAGGACTTTGGAGGCCCCATGTAGCCTAACAGGCAGGCCAACACAGTAGGTGCTGGCGGAAGACACTCCTGGGTCTAGAAACACAGTCTAGCACTCACTTGCAATAACCTTCACTTCTGTGAAGGAATAGTAAAAACGGCATCTAACTTCAAGATTGCCGTGTGATGCACATCGAGCCTTTAGCAGAAGTGCTTATCACAGAGCAAGCTCTTATAAATATTAGCTGTTATTATCCTCATTATCATTGTTGTGTCCACAACTGTGAGGACATAGATAAGGTTAAAAAATAGCTGTCTTAGTTTTCTCACTTGTGCAATGAATATGTTAATAGAATATATCCCCATAACATGCTTACAAAATTGAAATAATGTATGTCAAGCACCTAGCACACAGTAAGCACTCAATAAATGTTAAGAATGATTTCTAGCTGGAGGCACAGATGACACCACAGTTAGGATGATCAGCTGTTCTGATTTGCCAGGGACTTTCCAGTTTTAGCCCTGAAAAGTTCCGTGTCCTGGAAACCCCTGAGTCTCAGGCAAACCAGGAACAGTTGATCACCCTACAACAGCCAAGTTGGCTGGGGCCTTCCTTGCTCCCCCAGGTAGGGCAGGGAATGTTTCTGGCCCAAATCAACCTGCCTCTGGAAGTGAAGCCAGGCACTGGGCTCCCCTCGGGGTATACATGGCCCCAGGATTCCAGAGCCAGTGTTCTCAGAATGAAGGGTCCCATCAAGGCTCAGAGAAGCTCAGAGACAGAATCCACACCCACATCCAGGATCCCAGAGTGAGAGCTCCTCGACAGGTGCAAACAGAGAGGCAGAGCCCAGGGAAAATGGAAATTGTCTCTGAGGGTCCTGCTGGACTCAGAGAAGTGAGACAACCATGTTCCCCCATGATGGATAATGCAGGGAGAAGCAGCAAGGGGAGGAGGAGTTGCCACTGGGCCCCCAGTCTGTCCCCAGCCAGGCTGCTGCTGAGCAGGAAGCCTCCCGGCTGAGCCTGGGAAGCAGTTATCACTGGTGGGTGATTAAGTTACTAATCCTTCAGGGAGAAGACATTTAGAGGCCCATATTAAAGCAGTGCGAAGCAAAATCACATTCCGTTTCAATTTAGTTTAGCAATTCCCGTGATTTAGTTAAATGAAAAGCAATTGTTCCAATTAATAGTATTGAATGTTATTCATCAAAAGTGTCAAAACAGCTCTGTGGCTGCATTAGTAACCCATTCTCTTGTCAGAGATATGGATAATTCCCCAGGACAGAATGGGGAAATGGTAGGGTTCGGGGGCTTTGGTGAAAAGGTCAAAGTCAGAGGGAGTATTTACATGCACATGTGTAGGCTCATGTACATGCAACCTGTGTGCATGGATAGGTGCATATATGGGCACATGTATCTTATATGCATACAGATCCAAATTGTACCCAAGTGTATATATTTGTATGAAGTTAAATGCATATGCCAATGTGCCCAAGTAGCCGTGCACAGGTGTGTTTGTGTGTGTGTGCACACCTGTGTTCCTGGTGCACATATACATGTATGTGTATATGTGCAAATATGTGTAAGTGCCTTGCGTGCCCATATATATGTACATGTGCATATGTGAATTTATGTACATGCACATGCATGTATTTAAATAGTTATACATTCAGGTATGGTGGTATGTGTACACAAATTATCCTGAAGATATGTTGCTATCCAAGGGTTGGATACACATTGTGTATGCAATGTGAGCATACACAGATATGCATATTTTGGGGTGCCTTCATACATATTGTAAATATGTCTGTACATATCAGGGCAAGAGGTGTAGAAAGTTTGCTGCCTCGATGGATTAAGAGCTGAGCCATCAATTTCCATCCTTACATCATAGTGAGTGATTTGGCTTGTCACTGGGATATTGTCATTCAAATTTAGCTCTCATGATCCAGAAACTTTTTCTGTCATGTGAACTGTTGCATTCTCAGCACCAAAAAGAGAGCCTGGAATAGAGTAAGTTTCAATGACATATACTGATAGAATAGATTAATGGAAGGATGGAAAATGGATGGATTGATAAATGGATGAATGGGGAAGGATGGGCAGATAGATGGATAAGGATGGAAGGATACATGGCAGGGTAGATAAATGGTGGGTGGATGGATGGATGGATAAGGGGCTAGATGGATGGAGGCAATGGATGGATGGGAGAATGGCTGAATAGAATAAATGGTTTGCCATAGGTCACTGGGTCTATCAGGCCTCCCAGTAGTGGCTGCATCCCAGTATTTTTCCCTCAGGGTAAATCCTGAGGGAAAGCCAGCTTCTCTGGCTTTCAGACAGCTCAGCTCAGCCTCAGACAGCTTCATCCAGGGCAGGCAGCAAGCTCAGAGGGCTCACAAGCTGCCAGAATCAACCAAGGCAAAATATTGCAGAATCAAGAGCAGGAAGGGCAGGGACTGCTTTAGAGTAGCTGACAAATCTCAGCTTTGCTGGGCTAACAGGAAGCTGGCCTGGCCAGGCAGGCCCAGGAGGATACAAACCAAAAAGGCCCCTTCAGGGGCTTGCATACCCCAAGTCAGGGTTCCTGCATCTGGCTTTCATCCTGGGGCTAGAGCTGCCAGCTCCTGACCCTATCCCAGGCCTGTCCTTCTCTGTCACTGTTCTTCCTGCTCCTTGCATCTTCCACAGCACGGGGAAGCCACGTGTCCATCCCCATCCAGACGCAGATGCGGCTCATCACAGTTCCATCACCCCAGACTAGGATGACAAAGGGAATCTACAGATAGCTTACGATCACTACTGTCCTTGCTTCCCAGACTTCCCTGAGCATTGGTTCTCTCTGGAGCTGACCAGACCCTGGAGGGGTCCCCAAAATCCCAAGCAGGTCAGTTTGTATGGCTGTCAGTCCTCCCACCATCCTTTTGAGCATTGGTAGGGTTTTGCCTGGCCCACCTGCTGTCGGGGCCTGCCCCCTAGTGGCTGACTCTGCCCCATACACTGCCCCACCCCAGGTCACCAACTCTGAGCCTGGTGGCCCCTTCAGCCAGCCTCAGCCAAGAAAGGACCTCTGAGTCTTTGCAAAAGCTCCGCCATGGCCCCATTTCTCCCTTTTCAGCCACGGACATGGTGGGGCCAGATCTCTCCACACGCACACAGTGCCTGGCTGCCTGGAGTCTGTATTCCCTTAGTCTGTCTGCAAGTGTCCATCCATCCGGATGGTGATTAAGCACGAAGAGGAAGTGTTAGGATGTGATCCCTGAACCCACGAGGCTCATAAAGACAATAGCTGGGACAATAACAAGAGGCACTGGGCGTCCTGTCTATTTTTGGGGAGGCCCCGAGCATGGCTGGCCAAAACCAAGGGCATCCTGAGGCTCGTTAATCTCTGTGGAGTGATGAAGACAGGATAGAGGGTCCAGGAGGCCTTCCGCCAGCCGTTTCCTCCCAGCCCACCAGCTCTGCTCCATACTCCACACGCGGAGCCCCTGGCCCCAGCCTCCAGAGACCCAGCCTTGCCAGCTCTCTGCGGTAGACCCAGCTCCCTTCCTCTCCTTTCAAAGCCTTGTACTGAGAGATTAGAGGCCCTGGCCTTTCTGGGATCCACTCTTTGTTTTCTCCCTGAGGGAGGCAAAGGAAGAAGTAAAACACTATCAGCCTCATCCAGGTTGAGGCAATGGAGAAACTGCCTTGAAACATCCTTCTGGCGCTCTGTTCCCACGGCCTGGCCTCCTTGGAGTCCAGAAGTAGCAAAGGTTAATTGCCAGGGTGTTGGGCCCAAGCAGTGGGCTGGAGGAGCCAGAAAGCCAATTGTTAAATATGCAGTTGTTACATATGCCCCTCTCCCTTCCCTTCTCCCTCTGTCCTTCTCTCCTAATCGCTAAACAGTTGCTAGCTTGAAATCAGACATGATGTAAGCAAATGCCTCTCTCTCTTCCCTTCTCCCTCTATCCTTCTCTCCCAATTGCTAAACAGTTGCTAGCTTGAAATCAGACATGGTGTAAGTATTTACACCACAGAAATTGGCAAACACTATAAAACAAACCAGTACCATCAAGGCAGTCATGAAGCCCCACTTTCCTGGTCCCAGGATGAAAGTCAGACACCCAATTGACTTGGTTGGAAACCATCACTTATGACAGTTTTAGGACCACAGAGACTGGAGTACACACCAGCATATTGTTCCTAGCACCCTAACCTTACTCCACCTGCCCTTGCAGTCTCTGACCCTGGATGGTGCTAGGACATGAGATCAGTCTGAAGAGTCAGGAGACCTGGATTCTACTGCAGATGCTGCCCCTGTCACTTTACCTCACTGATTCTTTATTTTTCAACAGGAAAATGGAGCAGTTATTACTGCTGTACTGTAGGAACACTGTAGGACTCAAACTTCACTGGGTTGTTGTGAGAATTGAATAGACTATTGCATGTGAAGCACGTAGCATATTGAGAGTATTGTGGGACCTGGTTGATAGTAACTATTCGATAAAAGTCAGCTGTTGTCACATTATTAACATTCTTTCCTCATGAGTGTTTTAAGGCTAAAATAAAATAATAGCTATAAAAACATCTGCATGAGTTTTTGTCTTTAAAATGTTTCCAGTAATCTAAACCAAAAGTGGCCTGGGTGTCTTCTTCAACTTTTCCTCTGCCCAGGTTCTTCTAGGCACAATGCTTGGCCGATAGTGAATGGCCAATGTACGGCAGGTGACCAACCATACAACTTAGACATTTTAGGAACTATGACATTTCTAACATGATGAAGGAGTCCTGGTCCTTTGCTTGTCCACCTAGGGTATATATCTTATTGTAAATTGTTGCAAACCTAATTTTTGGAGCTGAGGTACAATGTCTACTCAAATCCTCACAGAAACAAGGGCTTTACCAGCACCTTCTCTGGAGTCATGTCAAAAGCAAACCTCAAGGTCAGAAAAGTGGAGTCATGTTTTCCCCCAGGAAAGACCACCTCTGACCCTTGGGTGAATGGAGCATCTCATCATTGCTCTTCTACGATGCAGAAACACCTCGTGGGAGTTCAGAGGCACTAAAGACCATCACCAGCTCTGTCATTGTCTCATATCTGCTCCAGCAAACCCTGTGTTTGGGGGACCCAGCAGGGCAGAGGGTGGTGAGCTAAGGAGAAGAGATTAAATAATGCAAGAGATTCTCCTGGGTTCAAACCCATATTTGTGCAGCCATGAGCAAATGCTTTCATTTCTTGAGCCTCAGTTTTCTTATCTGTAATATGAGGATAATTATTGTGACCTCTAAATGCTATAGAATAAGGCCATGTGGTAATGTAGATGAGAAATCCTGGTACATAATTACTACCCAGAACCTGCTTGTTTTCAGTCTACCTTATCACTATGCAGAGGTTTTTGTGTAGGGGCCCAAAAACAATGGTACTAGCTACAGTTGTTTATTGGTTATTGCCCCAGCAGAGGCCTGGGCCCGAGGAGGCAAAAGTTCACTTCTCAGCTACTCATTTAGGCCTATTGCTGTGGTACACATAGAATCTTTATTTTAGGGATCATTCATAAATCCAGCTTTCCAGTAGTGTAACAGAGAGGTAACATTAGCTAACAGTAGCTGATCCACACAAGAACAAGAAGCTTTGAACAGGAAGACAAAGCCTCCAAAGCCTCAAATCTTTCGACAAGACCAAAATGATAAAAAGCTTTACATCATCAGTACTTGAGGAGAAAGAGACCAATTGAATCCCCATTTCCTCCCAGATTTATGTATCTGTATGAACATGTGTGCATGAAGACCTGTGACCTGTGTGTATACACATGTATGTGCATGGGCACACTTATGAATGCAAGTTTGCATCTGTGGCCTCTTATGAAAGCACATGTTCTGTGTACTTCCTGGGCAGGTATATATACAAGGGAACAGGTACATGTACATGTGTGCACACATGCGTGCACATTTTTATGTGTAGACCTGAGTGTTTGTGTATCTGTGCTGGTGCATGCAAGTGTGGGGTTACATTTATAAATGAGTGAAATGGTAGCTGCATGTTCCTATGTGTGCCTCTCTGGCTGCAGATAATGTGCAGATGGCTGCAGGCGAATGAATGTGTCAATGTGTACATATGCACATGGGTGTATTTTTAAGAACAGATAGAACAAATAAACAGCATAAACAAGATGGTTGGGAGGAGGTGGGGTTTTTAAATACTTAGGAAGACAAGCAACTCCATAAGGACTTTGGAAGCACTCATTATGTACAAATAATGTATATGCTAATTACAAATTACTCTTTTCTGCTCATTAAAGCAGAACTGCTGCACTTTATTAGTTCAGTTCTGGTTACTTTACACACTTGAAAGTAATAAAAATGACTCTAGGGTCAGGAATACACGTGCATAGGGCAAAGGGAGCCACTCAGGCAATGTGAATGGTCACTCAGGCCAGGGACTAGGGCATTGAGGACTCCTCCGTGTCCCTCCCACTGCCATGTTCAGTCAGTCACCAAACTCAGTCAAACCTACCTCCTTTCCTTCATCTCCAGTACCATTGAGCTGACTCAAGCCCCATACCTTTTCCCTGACACCTCCTGGAGAGCTACGCACACTGCCTCCCACTGGTCTCCCTAGCTTAAGTCTCCCCACTTACAGTTTATTCCCCAAGATGCTACTGGCAAATCCACCCACTTAAAATCGCCCTCCGTTTTCCCATCACCACTGGATAAAGCTCCAACCCCACAGTTTGTCCAACCATGACCTGGCTCCTAAACACCTATGTGGCCTCATCTCCCTGTACTTCACAACCGACAATATTCAGTGACTCCCAGTTTCCTGAGTCCCCCCTTCCTGTAGTTGGGACTTCTGGGTCTGGGCACACATTTTCCTACAGTCCCTAAAGTCCTCTCTTTACTCTTCCTGTTCCACAGCACAGGCTGGATTGCAAGGTGGGCTCTTATTTCATCTTGCAAACCCCTGCTCTGGGAAACCATCCCCTAGTGTGTCTAGCATATCACTAATTCCTCCACTTGCCTTCCTCTGTCCTTTTTCCCAAGCATTTTGTTTCCTTATTGCTTATCTTCCTCCCCCACTAGACTGCAAGCAGGGGTCTTGCTTTATTGACTATTAACTGTACCTACAACAGTTGCTGGCATACAATAGACATTCAACAAATATGTGCTGAATGGAAAATTAATTAAAATCTGTATTATACTGCTCAGCTCTTCATATCATCACTGTAACTGTTATAATCTGCTTCACCCCTTGCAATTAGGGTTTTAAAATAATTAGTAAACACTGGCTTGAGCTCCCCTGTACCTCTTCACCCTAGGACCTCGGCTCTTGGATAACTCCCAGTTCTTCTGTTAGTCATTCCTGCTCTTTCCACGGGCCTGAACAGCTGGAACTCAGGTGCACCACGTAGAGGCTGCAAGGTAAAACAACTCAGAAACAGAAGGCACCGGAAGCAGGCTTCTTCTCTGTGGGATGCAGGAAGCAGTCACTGGGGTTATTTCCATCTGAGGATGAGTCAGAAGAGGTTTCCAGACTCAGCTCAGGTGATATGTGCAGCACTAGTTTTTGTCACACACTGTAAGTCCTGATTACAAGTGCAGGCTCCTCCCACCTCACTCCTTCCTACTGTGTTCTCCCTTTGTGCCCCTCCTGCTCAGCAGACTTCTGTCCTACCCATTTTATTCGAAGAAGTCCTCATAACCTGGAAAGTCAAAAATTGTGTTCCTTCTCTGATGCTCTATTTCTCGTATGAAATTTGTTCATCCTGTATCTAGTAGCTTTCAATGTCTAGACACTAAGAAGTACAGACTTTGTGAGGTCATAACAATTTGTCTAGTTACAACCTTTCCCAAAGCCAGTGGTTGGCTCCTAACTTTATATTTTCATAACAAAAGAATCCACTCAAGTCCCTCTTCCCAGAGATTTTCTCGACAATGACTTCTTATCCTTCCCTATAACACAGAAGCAGTAATCAACTTTGAAGTGGAAGCTTTTTTATTAACAAATTAAATATTTCACAAAATATTTTACTTACCTGGAGCCAACTATACAATTATTTGTTTATAGGTTAGCATGCTTCAAGACATATCAAGACTCTTTTAAGGCAAGGTTTATCCCATCAACTTCTATATACTAGGCTTCAACTCAAGCTTTTTCCTGAAAATCCAGTAATTTGGGAAACAGATGACACCACTTATCCATCCTCTTCCATGCTCAGGAATCTGAATGCTCTTGGAGTTTCTTAAATGATTAAAATCTGAATGTGAAAGTATTTGAGAGTGCATGAGAAGGAAACGCAACTCTAAAACCAACATCAAAAGAATGAGATGACTGGGAAATTGACCCAGGAATTCATCTGTAGGGAAGAGGGCTGTGGAAGGTCATGTGCACAACTGAACAGCAGTAAATTTCTCCATAAGGGAATGCAGCTGAAGCTTGTCAGAATATGAAATAAAGATGACCCAAAAAAATGGAAGGATATACCATGTTCATGGATGGGAAGACAATAATCTGAAGATGGCAATTCTCTCCCAAAGTAATCTATCTCTAAATTCAATGAAAAATCTATCAAAATAAAAAAAAATTGTAGCACATAACAAACTGATCCAAAAATTCATAAAACTGTGCAAAGAACAAGAGATAACTATCATAATTTTGAAGAATAAGGAGGATTAGAAGAAGGAAGATAATGAGGAGTGAGAGGGACAACTTTCCTTGCTAGATATAAAGAGTAACTATTCTTACAACTCAACAATAAAAGACCCAGTGTGAAAATGGGCAAAGGATATGAATAGAGCTTTTTCCAAAGAAGATACACAACAGCCAATAAGCACATGAAAGGTGCACAACCTCATGAATCATTAAGGAAATGAAAGTCGAAACCACAATGAAATACTACTTCACACCTACGAGGATGACTATAATTTTTTTAAAAAAAGAAAATTAACAAGTGTTGATGAGGATCGGAAAAATTTTGAGTCCTCATACATTGCTGGAGGAAATGTAAAATGGTTGGTGCCAACATTTTGAAAAACAATGTAACAGCTCCTCAAAATGTTAAACAGAGTTACCATATGATCCAGCAGTTCCACTCTCAGGTACATAGCCAAGAGAATTAAAAACATATGTTCATAAAAAACTCGAACATGAAAATTCATAGCCAGAAAGTAGAAAAACCCAAGTGTCCATTAACTAATGAATGGATAAACAAATTGCAAGCTATCCATACAATGAAATATTATTCAGCCATGAAAAGCAATGTGGTATAGTTACATTCTACTCAATGATGAACCTTGAAAACATTACATCAAGTGTATAAAATATCCTGAATAGGCAAATCTATAAAGACAGAAAATATATTAGTGGTTTCCCAGGGCTGGAAAAGGGATGAGGAGTTTGAGGTAATAGTTTAAGGATTTATGGTTTCTTTTAGGGTAATGAAAATGTTTTAAAATTGATCGGGGTGATGGTTGCACAACTCTGTAAATATACCCAAAAAAAAAAAATCCACATCAAAGAGCACACTTTGAAAGGATGAAATTTATGGTATGTTAATTATATATATGTTTTTAAAAGTCATTATAAAGCTACAGCAACTAAAATAGGTTGTGCTGGTGTAAGGACCGACAATTAGACAAAAGAAAAAAAAGAAAGCTCAGAAGTTTATTCATGCATAAAGGAACATTACATATGACAGAGGTGGCATTACAGATTAGCAGAGAAATGGTTTCATCAATATATGATATTGTACAACTATGTATGTGAGAATTGAAATAAAATTAAATCTCACATCTACACCACTTACACACAGGAGTTTCAGTTAAAGAACCTAAGTTCTAAAAAAACTAAAACTTTCAGAAGAAAATATAACAACACAACTTTATGACATTAAGAGAGATTTTTCAACAAGATGAGAAAGTACAAACCAAAGTGGGGGAATTGGGACAGCTTTTTAACATTAAAATTAAAACTCTGGGAGAATATATAATACCATTAATAAAGAAAAAGGGAAGCACATAACCAATAAAGGATTGGTTTCTGGGATGTATGAAGAATTCCTAAAATTAATTTTTTTTGGCTGTCATCATAGGCACAAGTCACCATGCCCAGCCTCTTCTAGATAATTTTAAGTTCTGTGATACATGTGCAGAATGCGCAGGTTTGTTACGTTAAGTATACATGCACCATGGTGGTTTGCTGCACCTATCAACCCATCATCTAGGCTTTAAGCCCTGCACGCATTAGGTATTTGTCCTAATGCCTAATGCCCTCCCCTTGCCTCCAACCCCAACGGGCCCTGGTATGTGATGTTCCCTTTCCTGTGTCCATGTGTTCCTATCGTTCATGCGGTGTTTGGTTTTCTATTCTTGTGTTAGTTTGCTGAGAATGATGATTTCCAGCTTCATCCATGTCCCTGCAAAGGACATGAACTCGTTCTTTTTATAGATGCATAGTATTCCATGGTGTGTATGTGTCACGTTTTCTTTATCCAGTCTATCATTGATGGGGATTTGGGTTGGTTCCAAGTTTTTGCTATTGTAAATAGTGCTGCAGTAAACATACCTGTGCATGTGTCTTTATAGTAGAATGATTTATAATCCTTTGGGTATATACCCAGTAATGGAATTGCTGGGTCAAATGGTAGTTCTGGTTCCAGATCTCTGAGGAATCACCACACTGCCCTCCACAATGGCTGAACTAATTTACACTCCCCCCAACAGTGTAAAAGCGTTTCTATTTTTCCACAGCCTCACCAGTGTCTGTTGTTTCCTGATGTTTTAACAATCGCCATTCTAACTGGCGTGAGATGCTATCTCATTGTGGTTTTGATTTGTATTTCTCTAATGACCAATGATGATGAGCTTTTTTTCATCTGTTTGTTGGCCACATAAATGTCTTCTTTTAGGAAGTGTCTGTTTATATCCTTCACCTGCTTTTTGATGGGGTTGTCTAAAATTAATTTAAAAAGTAAACAATATAAAAACGTGGAAGGAATGAAACCAGCAATTTACAGAAAACATCAATTAAAAATTCTCAAAATCACTAGCAATTAGGGAAACACAAATTAAAACAATGATGTACCACTTCTCACTCTTCATATTTAAGTATGTGTGAACTGTGGCGAAAATGTAAGAAAATGAAAATTCTGATAAACTCTTGATGGAAGCGTAAATTGATGAAAACCATTGTAAAAAAAAAAAATGGCAAAATCTGGTAAAGATACACCACTGTGAGCTGAACACTTATGTTTCCCCAAAATTCATATGTTAAAATCCTCATCCCCCGGGGTGATGGTAAGAGAATGTGCAGACTTTGCAAAGTGATTAGGTCATGGAGGTGGAACCCTCATAAGTGGGATTAGCGCTCTTATAAAAGAAACCCAAGAAAGACCCCTTACCACTTCCGCCATGTGAGGTTGGAGTGGAAAGAAGACTGTCTATGAGAAAGTGAACCCTCACTATACCCCAAATCTGCCATTTCCTTGATCTTGGACTTCCTAGATGTCAGAACCATAAGAAATTTCTGTTGTTTATAAGCCACCTGTTTGTAGTATTTTTTTATAGCAGCCTGAATAGACTAAGACAGATGCTTATAGCATAACGCTCAACTATTCTCATTTTAGATCTGAGATGGTTTAGATGTGTGTCCCCACCAAGTCTCATGTGGAATTGTAGTCCCCAGTATTGGAGGTGGGGCCTAGTGGGTGGCAGTTTCTCATGAATGGTTTAGCACCACCCGCTTGGTGCTGTTGTCCTGATATTGAGTGAGTTATCATGAGATCCGGTTGTTTAAAAGCGTGTAGCATCTTCCCCCTCTCTCTCTTGCTCGTGCTCCCAACATGTGAGACGCCTTGCTTCCCCTCTCCCTTCCGCCATGATTGTAAGTTTCTTGAGGCCTTTCCAGAAACCAAGCAGATGCCCAGCACCATGCTTCTTGTACAGCCTGCAGAACCATGAGCCAATTAAACCTCTTTTCTTTATAAATTACGCAGTCTCAGGTATTTCTTTACAGCAATGTGAGAACAGACTATACAAGATCTAACCCTCGAAAAGGAGAGCAACACATAAATATTTAAGGATCCTTGAATAAGTATGTTTATTGTAACACTTTTTTCACAACATGGAACAACTTTGTTTAAATTCTCCATGTGTATCTTTTGAGTCTCAGATGACTTTCTGAGTCATCTAAGACATTTCTTTTCCAAAGCATAGCATGCTTGCTGTTTCTTAACCTTCTTTTTAATTGACACATAGTAACTGTGCATATTAATGGGATACAGAGTGATATTTGGATACACTATACAATGTGTGGTGATTAGCAAATTCATCACCTCAAACACTTGTCATTTCTTTGTGTTGAGAACACTAAAAACCCTCTCTTCTAGCTATTTAAAAATATACAATAAATTATTGTTAACTATAGTCACCCTATAGAGCTATGGAACAATTGAACTTATTCCTCCTATCTAGCTATATTTTTGTATCCATTAACCAATTTACTTTTTCTTCCCTCCCCACTACCCTTTCCAACCTCTAGTAACTACAATTCTACTCTTTGCTTCTATGAGTTCAACATTTTTAGCTCCTGCATATGAGTGAGAACATGTGGTATTTATCTTTCTGAGTCTGACTTATGTCATTCATCTACATTTCCAGGAATGACAGAATTTCATTCTTTTTTATGGCTGAATAGTATTCCATTATGGATATGTACCACATTTTCTTTGTTCGCTCATCTGTTGACAGACACTTATGTTGGCTCCATATCTTGGCCATTGTGAATAATGCTGCAATAAACGTGGGAGTGCAGATTTCTCTGCAAGCATTTATTATAACAGAGAAAGCCTGGATGCAACTACAGATAGGGAAATTGATAAGGAAAGTATAGATTATAACTACAGTTTAGCATAGCAGCTCAGATGAATGAATCAGAGCTCTAGGTATCAACATCGGTAAATCTCAAAGGTATAATATTCATTAATGTTTTCAGAATTATACATGCAGTATAACATATGAATTTTAAATATTTAAATCAAGCAAACTGTAGATATATATTTACATATAAATTTTTTAAACATAGAAAGAAAAGATATACACCAGCTTGTCAGCAGTTACCTTTGGGATAGAAAGATGTGTAAGAAAAGAATGGGGCCCTTTTCTTTAACTGTATTTGTAACATTTTATTCTTTAATTAGTTAATCAAAATATGGCAAAATACTAATGTTTGTTAAATCTAAGTGGTAGATGAATGAGTGTCTGTTCTACCATTATCTGTAATTTTCTGTATACTTTAAATAGTTCATAACTAACATATAGAGGACCACAAGACTGGAATCAAAAAACCAATTATAAACCGGTAGCAAGAATTCAAGGAGATGATAGAAATAGAGGCCCATGGGATATCAGGAGGGGTGTGAAAGTGGATGTGGTTGACAGTAGGGGAGAGTTAGTAGATAGAATTCATAGAACTTGGTGACTGTTTAGATAGAGTGGGTAAAAGAGACAGAAAAGTTGGGCGGGGTGCGGTGTGGTTCATGCCTGCAGTCCTAGCACTTTGGGAGGCCGAGGCAGGTGGATAACAAGGTGAGGAGTTCGAGACCAGCCTGGCCAACATAATGAAATCCCATCTCTACCAAAGATACAAAAAATTATCCAGGTGTGGTGGAGTGCACCTGTAATCCCAGCTACTCAGGTGGCTGAGGCAGGACAATTGCTTGAACCCGGGAGGCAGAGGTTGTAGTGAGCCAAGATCGCACCATTGTACTCCAGGCTGGGCAACAGGGCGAGACTCCGTCTCAAAAAAATAGACAGAGAAGTTTAAAATGCTATGCAAATTTCAGCTAGAACAAATGGATGAATGCTTGGTGGTCGTCGACTGAGGCAGGAAAGAGAAGAGGAAGAGCTGACATCAGGCCAAATATTGATTAAATTAGGAAAATATTTGTTTTGAGATTTTAGGCAAACAAATGGACCTCTGATTTAGGTATCAAAACCAAGACTTGAGGTTCTTAGAATGTAGTTGGCAAATTAAGACAGGGACAGTGTGTAGAGTGGAAAGAAGGGAACACCCCAAAATGTAAGGTCTTGAGCCAAGAAAGAAGAGCCTGCAAATGTGACTGAGAAGTGACCAGAGAGGTAAAAGGAAAACAAGGAGAGTGTGGGGACTCAAGAACAAAAGAAGGGAAGGTCAAAAATGAAGAAGGAGGTCCATGCTATCTGGTGCAACTAGGCCCAAAAAGTCCCCACTGGATGTAACAATACAGAGGTTAGGTCTCTGCTGACCTGAGAGTAGAAATCAAATTGTGGAGGACTAACATGTGAGAAACATTCATAGGCAAATGTAGACATTTGCTTTGAAGTCAGACTGCCTGGGATCAAACCTTACACTAGTATGTATCCCTGGGCAAGTCACCAAATCTCTCCATATCTTAATTAGGTGTTAACTCATGTAGTATTAATTTTTCATAGGATTATTGTGAAGATTAAATAAATTAAGCCAAGTATAATGGCACATGCCTGTACTTTCAGCTACTCAAGAGGCTGAGGTAAGAGGATTGCTTGAGGCCAGGGTTCAAGGTTGTGGTATGCTGCAATTAAGCTGTGAATAGCCCACTGCACCCCAGCCTGGGCAACATAGTGAGACCCTATCTCAAAAAAAATCAATTAATACTAGGCGAGTTAGCACATTCATTATATATTGTTACTGTATCTATTCACAAGAGTCAACAAATACCACTATTATTATGAAATATGGTTGAGATGGGGGAGAAAATAGGATAGCAGCTAGAAAAAGCCTTGAGCCAAATGATGATAGTTGGGTGAGAGAAGCTGAACATGTTTAGAAGCCGATGGAAAACCAGTAGGAAAACAAGTTGAAGATTCAGGAGAAAGAGAAGAGATTGTTTATGGACAGAGTTACCTGGGGAGGCTGCAGGGTTGGGATCCAGAGTACAAGTGAGGAATTTCACCTAAGGGTGGAGACCATAAACCTCTTCCAGTGTGGTGGGAAGGATGATAGACAGCATGGATACAGGCAGAGATATACTTGAAGGTGGGCAGCCAGGGTGAGGAACAGAAAGTTCAGAGTATCCATCCCACTGATGGATTCTGTTTTTTTTCAGTGTCCCTGTATATAGGTTGTCTTTTTTTTTTTTTTTTTTTTTTTAAAGGGAGATATTGAAATCCAAGGACACTAGACACCACAAGACAGCCACTTTGGAGAATGAGACAGAGACCCCAAAAGAAAGGTAGATCTCTGGGTAGTACTGGGATCCCAGGCCAGTCTGGAAACCAGAGGAATTTACAAGACCTCAGACGCAGGCACCCAAGTAAGCACAGGTTTCCTGGGTCAACCCAGAGTTTTCTGCCATCTGATAAGTGAGGAAATACAAGAGCAGGTAAAACTCAAGAGGACCGGTTAGGCACCAGGGCCTTGAGGAAGCCAACCAGCAGGTGGCTGGGTTCAGACACACAGTTAACGTTGAGTGGCAGGAGGAATGTGCATTCTGTGCAACTGAGCAGGAGCTGAAACTGAGGCACAAGGCCAGTGCAGTCCTAGCAAGACTGACTTGATTTTGAGTCCCATAGCAATGATCTGGAGCTGCTCATTAGTCTATTCTGTCACAAGTCAGGACTGACCAAGAGCCCTTATTGACATGGCTTAGAACCTACCAGGGAGCTGGTTAAACACACAAATGTCCTCTCCCCATGCTATGAGATTCCAAAACTGTAGATTGAAGTTAGGAAATCTCCATTCTGACTCACAACAAAGTTTGGAAATCACTATCCCATATACTGGGACTGAGCTTATCTTGCAGGTTATGAAGAGGCTTCAGCTGTTCAGGAGCCAGGGTCTGGCCAGGCTTGGCATATGGCCCAAAGCCCCTAAGGCATGAGGAAGCTGGTAAACCCACAGCATCTTCCAAGACATTAAGGGGTTAAGAAAAGTGCTGGGGACCTGCATACTTTTATTACATTATAGGGATGTTATTGCATTATAAATAATGCCACAGGATGCATTATTTATACATTTAATATCAGGCTTGCTTATAAGTCAGATCTCTTCACTTTTAGATAAATACTCATCTGCAACCCACCTCCAGCAGCCATGCACAGACAGGAAAGTGGAGAGGCACCACGCTCCTGCTCTCTCAGACAGCAGAGGGAGGGCAGACACATGACAGAGACAGCAAAAATCCTGTGATGGGAAGCACATAATGTCTTTATGAAAACTAACAGATGGCTCTTTCGAAAGCCCTTTCAGTTCTCCTCTATTCTGATAAGAGCGGTTAAGCAAGATATACCGGAGAGAGCTTTATGGGTTTGTACAAACTATTGTACTCCTAAGAGCCTAGAGAGCAGGAGACAGGGAGGCCCAATGCATGCAGAGGGTGTGGGAAGAGAGAGGATGATGCCTGGCCCCTCTGCCCAGCTCTGCTGCTGGTGTGGGTCTGCACACTGAACTGAACTGTTACTAGTTGCAAAACAGAAGCAATGATAGCTGCTCTTTCTCATTCATTCAAATATTTGTTCATTCAGAATATTTACCATGACAGCTCTCCACGTGCCAACTCCTGGGCCAACGGCTAAAGGAGATCCAGAGATGAAGAATACCAACCCTCTCAAGGGACTCTGCATCTGCATAAAGACAGATCTATCCAGATTTAGCTGTGACCTGTGATATAGAGCCATCCACAGCAAAAGCCAAGGCAGCGAGTTGTAGAGTTCAGAGGAAAGTGCAGCTACGCCAGCCATAAAACTACTATTATTATTTTCATTATTATTATTATTTAACTAAACACAATCACTATGATTTGTGTGTCAACAAGTCTCTGAGTAAATATGGACTGAGTACCTTTGTGTGTCATACCCTGTTCCAAGTACCAGGGTTACAGTGGAGGCCAAGACAGACTGGGTCTTGACGTACTCAAAACTCACATGCTTGTAGAAAAGATAGGAAACAAGTCAACCAACAGAATAACTTCGGAGACTGAAAGCACTAGCAACAAAATCAGTCAGGATAAAGGGGAGTGTAGTTGGGGTGGGAAGACTTCTCTAAGGAGGGAACATTTGAGCTAAAACCTGAAAGAGGTCACGTGAAGATGAGAGACAAGGCGGCGGGGGCGGAGGGGTGTGCTGAGGCCTTGAAGGGTGAGTAGAATTTGTACAGGTAGAATTGAAGAAAATGAGTTTTCCAGATGAAAGGATACAGTTGAATACAGACACCAGTGGTAGAATAAGGTCAGGTACAGAAGAGTCACAGTTAAACTAGGAAGGAATTACCAGGAAGATGGGAGATATCAGGCTGGCTGGGGCCGATAGGTAGAGAAATCCAGAGGACGTCCCGAGAGGTCTATACCTCACCTCACAGGAAGGGGCAGAAGGGAGAGGGGAGATGCTGTGACCTGCAGAGCACAGGCAGAGGTGGGCTTTCAGCAAATCTAATAGCTGTGAGTAGAGTGGATGACAGAGCAGGGGAAAAGAGTGGAGGATAGAAATTCGCCAGAGAGCTGCCCCAGCCATCCAAGAGAAGCACACTGAAGGGTGCTTGATTCTGTCTTTTATAGGACTAAATCATCACACCTAAGTCCCATGCTCTCTCCCTAATTTCCACTCATTTAGAAACCCAGAAGTTCTTTAAGTATTTGGGATAGAGGACACTAGCTTGGCAAGGATGTTTCCTTTTCTGCCACACACCTTGAAAATTTAAAAGTCCATAATTTACAACCCAGACACAGCCAGGTGTGGTGGGTCATGCCTGCAATCCCAGCACTTTGGGAGGCAGAGGCAGGTGTATCACCTGAGGTGAGAAGTTCCAGACCAGCCTGACTAACATGGTAAAACCCCGTGTCTACTAAAAATACAAAAAAAAATTAATTGGGCGTGGTGGTGCATGCCTGTAATCTCAGCTGCTCCAGAGACTGAGGTAGGAGAATCGCTTGAACCCGGGAGGCAGAAGTTGCAGTAAGCCAAGAGCATGCCATTGCACTCCAGCCTGGGCAACAAGAACAAAACTTTGTCTCAAAAAAAAAAAAAAAATACAAAAATGCAAAAATTAGCTGGGCGTGGTGACAGGTGCCCGTAATCCCAGATACTCAGGAGGCTGAGGCAGCAGAATCGCTTGAACCTGGGAGGCAGAGTTGGCAGGGAGCTAAGATCACATCATTGCACTCCAGCCTGAGCGACAAGAACAAAACTCCATCTCAAAAAAAAAAAAAAACATACACACACAGTGATACCAACTGGTGAAAAAAGGTCTAGTTTACTTAATAATATTGTACCAATGTCAGTTTCCTGATTTTGATCATTATACTATGATTATAAAATATGCTATTGGGGGAAGCTGGAAGAATGGGACTTTTATGATTACTTTTGCAACTTTGACATGAGTATAAAATTAGCTCAAAATAAACTTAAAAAAAAAAAAAGACAATGATTTGGCGTCTTTGCTATGTGGTCTTACAAGTGACAACTTCTACTAAGGAAAAAGTAGAAAGTCCAATGGGTGCATAGAGTGAAAGACACCTATCTGGTAACATATCCCACCCCATGAGCCACATGCTCGGACCTCCCTACCCCCATTCAGCTTTCTTTCAACAGCCTGGATGATCTTTTGTACTCACCAACATGGTCTCTTTGCCTAGTCCCACTCGCTGCTCAATACCCGTCAGTGGCTCCACATTCCATTGAGGCTAAATGAATGGATTTCTCAACAAATCATTAATGCGTCTCATGATCTGGCCTCTGCCAACCTCATCTCATACATTGCTTCTTGCTCTCTTTCTTCCAATTACACTGTCCTACTTTTGTCTCTTCAGTCGTGTTCAGCTTTTTCCTTCCACAGTGTCCTTGCACAGCCTAAATCATGTGCCTCATGCACAAAACCTCTGCCCCATCTGTCACCTTGCCCAGTTAAGCCTCATGTCTCCTCCAAGGCTCAGCTCAGCTCAGCCTCACCCACTGGCCTCCCTGGCAAGAAGGAATCTTTCTATTTTATGTTCTCATGACACATGCCTTTTCTTGTCACTTTCGCAGGTGCAATTTTCCATGCATTAACTTGCAATAATCTTTCATTACCCTTCTCCTCCCTAGTCTGAAGTTGCATGAGAATGGGGCCTATGTTAGAGAGATTCCATTTTTGCATCTGTCTTTGCTTTAAATTTTTAGTTTGGGCTCTTCATTGAATCCCCAGCATCTAGCACAGTCCCCAACATGGGACAGATGTAGAGAGAATGGTTTTGGGGGTGAGGAAGAGAGTTAGAAAGAAAGGAACAAGGGAGAGAGAAAGGGAGAGAGAAAGGGAGGTAAGAAGGAAAGGAAAGAGGGAGGGAGGCCAGGAAGGATGCAGTCAGTCATGGAGAGAGCAGAAATAGAAAGCACAAACCCAGGGAAGAGAAACACCAGACATCCCAGGCCTGAAGATTCAAGATATACCCAGAAGCACACCTTAAATGGGCAACAGCAAAAAGTGTGTGAAGGAAGGAACAGCTGTGGGGCAACTGTGTGCCCAGGGCCTAGAATGGAAGAGAAGACCATGGGAATTCTAGAAAGTTCACGCCCTTTTGAGAGGACCATTTTGAGATGGAATCAATGTGACCTGGGCTCCAGTGAGGCCTGGGGAATAAGAGCTTTCAGTGTAGACAGGAGCCAGTTGCCTGCAGTGCTCCATTGCAAAACTCCATGGATGTTCTCTGCTGACCCGAGAGAGCTTCAGATGCCAGGAAGTTGGCCTCGAATCCTGTATACTGCAGAATGTTACTGTATTCGGAAATAGGGTCTTTACACAGGTAATTAAAGTTAAGTGAGGCCAGGCATGGTGGCTCACGCCTGTGATCCCAGCACTTTGAGAGACCGAGGCAGGCAGATGGCTTACGCTCAGGAGTTTGAGACCACCCTGGGGCGTGGGCAACATGATGAAACCCAGTCTCTACAAAAAAAAAAATAATAATAATAATTAGCTGGGCATGGTGGCAGCTACTCAGGAGACTGAGGTGGGAGGATGGCTTTAGCCTGGGAGGCAGAGGTTGCAGGGAGCCAAGATCATGCCACTGCATTGCAGCCTGGATAACAGAGCCAGACCCTGTCTCAAAAAAAGAAGAAGAAAATATATATAAACTTAAATGAAGTCATTGGGGTAGGTCCTGGTTTAATATGATCGGTTTTCTTATAAGAAGAGGAAAATAGGGCATAGACGCACAAAGAAGGAAGACCATGTGAAGACACAGTGAAGAGACAGCCATCCGCAAGCCAACAGGAGAGGCCTTAGAAGAAACCAACCCTGCCAACACCAGAAGAAACCAACCCTGCCAACACCTTTATCTCAGACTTGTAGGCTCCAGAATGGTGAGAAAATAAATGTCTGTTGTTAAAGTCACTCCGTTTGTGCAACTTTTTTACAAAAGCCTGAGCAAACTAATGCAAATCCCACTCCACTCAATATGACCAAGTGCTCATATTGAGACTATTCTAGAGGAAGGCCTGAGAAAGACAAAGGAACGGTTATTGGAGAAGGTGTCCATGCGCTTGAGCCTGTCACTCCTCTGGACTCTGTAAAGGGGACAACAACAACAAAAAAGGAGATGATGTGGTATGCAGGATATGAGCGCATGCTTTGGAATCAGAACTAGCTGAGTCCCAGCTCTGCACTTACTTGTTGTATGACTTTAGACAAGTTACCTAATCTCTCCAGAACTCAGGTTCCTCCTCTGTACAATGAGGTCAATGACAAAACCCACATAGGACTATGGTGAGAATTCAGACAGGGGAATGAACAGAAATCCTTTAGCCCGACACTGATTGCCATTAGTTGCTGGTGGTATTACCATCATTGTGGATGTTGTGGGTTTTTTCTGGTGCTAAAACAGTTTATTTTATATTATGAGGAAAAGAAGGAGGGAGGAGAGAGAGAGAGAGAAATTTAGTTTATATTTTTATAGAAAATGAGCCCCCGCCTTGTGGGACTCCTACTACTGCTCACTTGGCCACAGCTCTGTGCCCCTGGGGACTTATTTGGCTCCTTTGAGTTTTGCTGTCCTATATGCACACTAAGAGAAGGAATCAGGGCAGGTGTGGTGGCTCACGACTGTAATCCCAGCACTTTGGGAGGCTGAGGAGGGCAGATCACCTGAGGTCAAGAGTTCAAGACCAGCCTGGCCAACATGGTGAAACCCCATCTCTACAAAAATACAAAAATTAGCCAGGCATGATGGTGGGTGTCTGTTATCCCAGTTACTTGGCAGGTTGAGGCGGGAGAATTGCTTGAACCTGGGAGGCGAAGGTTGCAGTGAGCCAAGACTGCACCACTGCATTGCAGCCTAAGGGACAGAGCGAGACTCCATCTAAAAAAGAAAAAAAAAAAAAAAAAGAGAGAGAGAGAGAGAAGGAATCACCACTGTGTTCAACCCCCAAACTCCGCAACTGCAATTTGAGTCCTGATCTAATCGGGAGAGACCAAAACCGCATCCTTCGCTGACCTCCTGGCAAGGTGAGCCAAGACCTTCCCTCTAAGCAACAACACGTTCTCTCCCCCAGTTGCCCCAGTCCCGGATCAGAGCCTTCCCTCAGCAAATCATGGTAATAAATATGGTCTGAAGCGACTCCAGCTCTTACAGCCTTAATAAATGGGTTGCCATAGTGGCAAATTCAGGCACAGAGAGCATCTTTTCAATAAAGGCTGAGAGGGTTATTAATAACATTAATGTAGTGCCTCGTGGAGTCACAGCCTCACAGAGAGGGGCTCTCGCCCTCCTCCCCCAGCCCATCTCTCCCAGGACTGGCCAGCAAAGCTGCCTGGTTGTGACCACTATGGGGTTGTGACCTGTGACAGTCAGAAATCCCACAGCTGGAGCGAGGTGGCCGGGGACAGGGGCAGTGAGGCCCTTGGCAGGAGTTCACAAGGAGTGTGCTTCCCCATTTAGCCAGCAAATGACCTTCCCAGCACTCGCTCTTTACGGGCTATGGAGGGTAGAGTAGCATAGCATGGAGGGTGAAAGGGCACTCTTTCAAGATGAGTAGACCTGGGCTCAAATCCCAGCTGACTTCTCATCCATGCTCTCCCTGGAGGCATTGTTTAAAATTGAAAAGCCCCTGGCACTTCCTATCAGCTTATCCTGGTTACTTATTTCTCATAGCACATGTGGTCATCAGAGCAACTCACCAAATATTTCTAGCTCTTCACCTTCTAAACCCATGTCAAAGTTAGAACTCTTTCTGTTGGGTAAGGCCAAGAAATTCTGAGCAGAAATGACACATATCACTTCTAGGCCAGGCACCTAATTGCCCCTGAGACTCTTTCCAGAATCTTGCTTCGCCTTGCAAACATTCAAGATGGTGGGTGCCCCACTGGCCTGGTTCCCTGAGGGACCAAAAGGTTGTGCTCTTGGGCCCACCCAGAGGGGCATAAAGCATTGACAAGAAATAAACCCTGGTTGAAGCCAGGGGTCAAAAAATTTCTGGCTTTGAGAGCCACACAATTCCTGCTGCAGCTACTTAACTCTCCTGTAGCATGAAAATAGGCACAGAAGCACATGGGATTGGCTGTGTTCCACTAAAACTTGATTTACAGAAATAGGCAGTGGGCAGGATCTGACCCATGAGTCAGAGTTTGCTGACCCTTGCTTTAAGCCATGCCTGTCCTGACTGATAGGCCCTTATTCCCTTCTAACGTTCTATATTGTTGATTCATTTCATTCATTCATTGCCCACTCTCCTCAAGTACAATGTAAGCACGTTGAGGTCAGGGGCTTCCCTTAGCCCCAACTGTACAAAAGTGTCTGGAAGAGAGTGAATGCCCAATAAATCTTAACTAAACACTAAATCATTTGCTGTGGAACCATAAGTCAGTCATTTAACCTCCTTGAGTCCAGGTTTATTCAACTGTAAAAAGGAGGAGAATAAGAGATAGACCTCTCCAGGTCAATGAGGATGCTCTACGGATGATGCATGTTAAGTGTGTGACGTATAATGTGTTCCGTAAGTGGTAGTTATTCTTTGCCATGTCTAGAGCAACAGCCCTGCTGAGTCCAGCTCTGCAACAGACTCTGCCTATCCACTTCAGTGTTCTCCTCTGTAAAATGGGAGCACAGCTGCCCAGAGTCACTATTAATTAAGGTGGATGTGAAGCTGCATGGCTGTAAGATTACTCCCTGGGGCTGTACTTTAAATCAGGAATTGGCAACCACCCACCCACAGGCCAAATCTGCTGGCTGCCTGCTTTTGTAAATAAAGTTTTACTGGCACACAGCTACACTCCTTTGCTTAGATATTGTCTAAGGATGCTTTTATATGAGACTTGAATAGCTCCAACAGAGACTGCAGGGTCCTCGAAGCCTAAAATATTTACTGTCTGGCCATTTGTAGAAAACATTGCCAACCTCTGCTCCAAACAACTAAGGAATCAAAAAGGGCAAGGTTAAGTGGTCGCTCTCACCCATGCTTATGTTTATACAGCTGGTTTGTAGGATCCGTGTGCAGTGGCTGACGGTTTTGTCTGTCCTATTTTATCTTGTAAAACTAAGCCCAGTGCTACCACCTGAAGAAAGTTTCTTATGTTTGGTACTATTGTACAATAAACTATCCTGCCCATCTGTGTCCCATCAAAAACGGGACTGCAAGGCCATCTCTGTCACTCGTCCATCCATTTATTTAGTCCTTTGGCAAAAACATGTTCTGAGGCCAGGCGCAGTGGCTCACACCTATAATCCCAGCACTTTGGGAGTCCAAGGTGAGTGGATCACAAGGTTAGGAGTTCGAGACCAGCCTGGCCAACATGGTGAAATCCCATCTCTACTAAAAATATAAAAATTAGCCGAGCATGGTGGCGTGTGCCTCTAAACCCAGCTACTTGGGAGGCTGAGGCGTGAGAATCACTTGAACCTGGAAGGCAAAGGTTGCAGTGAGATGAGATCATACCACTGCACTCCAACCTGGGCAATAGAGCAAGAATCAGTCTCAAAAAAAAAAAAAAAAAAAAAGTTCTGAGCAGCTAGTCTGCTACAATGAGCAAGATTAATTCCCTACCCTAGTGGAAATCTAGTCTAATAGACAAAAGCAGCACAGGATTTAAAACCAAGGATCGTGCTATGAAGAAGAACAGGATGCCCTGGGAGCAGTAATTGGACTGTTGTTTCATGCTTATTTGACGTATTTCTAAAAATGTCAACAGGGAGAGATCAAGGACAGACCCTAATGACACCTCAATAAAAGATTCCCTCATGGCTGATACAAACTATAGGTTCACTGATTTATTGATCATGCAAGGGAAAAAAAAAAAAAAAGCAGGATGGATGGCAAGTAACATCCATTGAGCCTCTATCATGTGGCAGACCTTGAGCCAAGAAATTTCCCTTGATCATCTCAGCCAAGGGGAAAGGCAAGAGGAGCAGGACTTTTGTCCTGCCCCTGCCAAACACAAGCAAGTGGCTCAGAGAGGTTACACATCTCGTCTAACTGCAGAGAGAGGTCCAGGTTTCCAATTCAGAGTTTCTCATTTTTCTGTGCACTCTTATCATGTTGCCTCCCACTCCACCTAACACCAAAATCAAGTTATTCATAGGCCCTTATATCCACTCTCTCCTCGAGGATACTGAGGATGTGGCTCAGTACAACCTTCATTCATTCACTCACCCATTCATTCATTATACAAACATGTGAAGTGGTTCCTCGGTGGCAGTAGCAATGACAGATGTGAGTCTTGCCCTCACAGGGGTCGTAGTATGTGGCACTTAGTAGGTGTTCAACAAATACATGTTGAACGAACTACATAATTTCCCAAATGCCCTGCTGGACTTCAGATTCACTCTGGCCATACCATATGCCTGTTGAGGTGGTACTTCGTGGAAGAAGGCCTTTAGAAGCAACCAGCAGTCAAGGAGACAGTCTCCTCCCCATCGCACACCAGCTGTGTGATATCAGACAGGTCCCTTCATCTCTCTGAACTTGAACTTTTCACCTCTGTAACTGGCACCATATTAACAACCCACACAGATGGCACAGGAATGGCATGGGATAGTATCATGTATATAGTTCCTAGCACTGGGCCTGTCACTTAGAAAGTGCTGAGGTAATAGCCGGTAATGGCAGTAATTAATATTTATTCGAATCCCTATTCAACTCAGTGCCACACAGGGTTCTCGGCACTTGACATATATCAGCTTATCCCACCCTCACAACCAGCCTGTGAGGAAGGAACCATGATCACTCCAGGTTGCAACTGAAGAAACTGGCAGAGAAAGTGAATGATTTGCCCTAAGTCTCACAACTACTGAGAGAGAAGTCAGCCAATAGGTGCCCAATAAATCTTGGGGTGCTCTCTCACCCCTTTCCCATATCTGCTGAAGAAGAAAAGCGCCCTCAACTGACACATTTGCTGGTTCCAACGGTCTCCACTTCCTTCCCGGCTTTTCTTTAACAGTCCCTCTAGAGCTTCACCACCTGAACTCTGCATCCAGCTCACTCACAGCTCCAGGGGTTTCAGAGTGGGCTCCCTGGACCCTGAGGTCCTGCCCAGGTGCCTCTCAGGACATGCTAGAGCCACAGAGGAGGTGGTAAGAGGGACCCAGCTGTTCATTTCCACTCCACTCCAAGCAGCCCTACTTTTTCTGTCTTTCACGGGCCATGGCTTAAGGAAACTTTCAGGATACCAACCTCCGTTTCCCAGGGTTTAAGGTCTCCATGATTCTGTAAAGGTCACTGGCACAACCTCAGGCATCTTTTCTACAATTCACTCAGTAACTGGAATGTGACTTGTTAAGACCTAGAGCCGTTGGGAACATTTAGGCTACCCTCTCCTGGTGACCTCTACCATCAAGGAATTCAGTCCCCTTTAACTCTGTCATGAGAGCAAGGAGTGAGCACCCCGTGATAGGAAGGACCATGAGAGAAAGTGCTAATTCTGGGGCCTCCAACAGTGTGACATTGGACAAGTTGTTTAACCTCACTGTACCTCAGTTTCCCCATTTGCAAACTACAGGCAATAGCACCAACCTATAAAACTACTCTAATAGAAAGAGCACCTAGCACAATGACTGGTGTGTAAAGGAAGCGGTGGTGGTGGCAGTTAAAGCTCCTGCCTGTTAAAATGTTACCTCCAGTGGCACATATAACAGTATTAGAAACAAAAATGATAACAATAATAGCTAGCATTGAGTGAGTGTTCACTCAGCCACATACTATGCTAAGTAAGTTCTTTGCATGCTACTTCCTCTTTTTCTCTTCATGGCAACCCTTTGGAGTAGCCACAATTGTAGTTCTACAGAAAACTGTGGCACAGAGAGGCCAAGCAATATGTCCATGATCACACAGTCAATAGGTCAAACAGCTGGTCTGCAAACCCAGGCCTCTCCTACTCCACAACTAAAGGGCTCACCCACCACTTTATACCACCTCATGGACCTGCACCCTCCCAGAACCCTCTCAGTCCCACCCTCCTGGGTACCCAGCCTTCCTTGAGCCCCCAGGATGCTTCCTGTCCAGCATGACACCATTTGACCTCCTCCCTCAGCTTCTTGAGCCAGTGCCCGAGAAGTGACCCACTCCGTGCCGAGCCCCCACAAAGCCCTCAGCCTGACCCCCGCGTAATGAAGGGAATTAATATGGTCAAGCCTCCAGCCCAGCTGAGCAGCTTCCCAGCAGCCCTGGCCAGGCCTCTAATTGATTAGGCCATAAAGCCTGGGCACTAAATTGAAAGGAGCTGCACTAATTCTCTTTTATGTTAAATTTCTGTCTTTCCCCTTTATCGAATCCCCCGTCCAATGTCCCTTTCCCTCCCCATCATGGGCTTGCTGTGGGCCTGTTTTTTCCGTGCACAGATTAAGTACCTAATCAAAATCTTGTCTCCCCTAATGGCATAAAATTGAAAGATAGATATTGCACTTTACACAGCTGATTAAACACTCGAATGTGGCTAAATGCTTAAAGGGCTTGTTACATTAACTAACTCTGTCATCTGCCCATAGTCTTATAATTGCATGTGCTCACGCTGCTTCAGGGAGACACAGCAGGATGACTTTTCATCCACCTCCTCTTTGGTGGCCCCCCAGGCCCCTCTCCCAGGGGCCTCCTCCACATAGATGAACCAGAGTACAGGGAGTCAGTGCCCAGGAGTGGCCCCAGTGCTCTTCTTGGTCTTGGGAGCAGGGACAGTGTAGTCAGAGTCCCCCTCCAGCCCAGGCACCAAGTGTCCTCCCCTTCTATTGACTTCCACCTCAGTGAACCAGGGCAGCAGACTCTTCCCACCTCTCACCCCCTAAAGCCTCTCCAGTGCCTCGCTTCTTGCTTTCAAGAGTATAAACATACCCCTAGCCCACTCCCAGAGGGAGACACATTGAGTGCCTGTGGCAGCAGTGACCTGTCATCTGTTGTGCTTCAACTTTGACCCTTGGCATTCCTCTCCCCTCACCCCCAGGTGCTCAAACTCACCTCTGAAATTGATAGCTATGACAATGAAATATGGCAGGAGCTGAGCAGGCTCTTCAACACCCACCCTGCTCCTGGACACTCCTGACACTCTCTCTTTGTCTTCCTTCAGCACAGGGCACGGCAGAGCCTCAGCCACATGGCTGGCAGGAGACGAGACACACACAGGTAACTGATCACCTAAGTTCCCACAGCAAGCTAGCACAGGGCTGGGTCTTGAACCTTGACATCCTGACCACTGCAGCTCAGGACAGGGGATAAACAGCAGGGGTGTGGAGTGAGCTCACTGCTCAGGCCAGTGGGATTCAGCCTTTTCTGCCACATCTTCCAGCCCAGGGAAAAGGTGATTTTCACAAAGGAGGAGTACATGGAAATTTCCTACTGTGACAGTCAAAGAAGAGCGTGGACTCTGGAGCTGGATCAGATGCTGGTTCAACCCCTGCTCCAGCTATTCGTTTTCTTAGTGACTTTGGGCAAATTTCTTAATCCTTCCACATTTCCGCTCCTTCTAGGTAAAATAGGGACTCCAACAAATTTTTAATGAACATAATCTGTATGCCCAAGTTCAGAGCTATGCATAGGCATCTCACAGCAAAAACATAGGCCATGCCTCTCTCCATGGAGCTTACAGCATGTGTGTGAACTGTCGAATCATTGAATCAATAAAATAATTACCAATTGTGATAAATGCCGGGCACGCCCCCCGTAGACAAAAACTAATAACAGCAACAGCAACCCCAAAGGGCTATTACTGAATAAAAGCTTGTAGTGGCTGCTTTACACAGGGTGACCACGGGAACTTTCTCAAGCAGGCAACACCAAGCTGAGACCTCAAGGTTCAGAGAGAGCCAGTTACGTAGACATAAGGACGAAGAGTGCTTCAGGCAGAGGGACAGAAAGTGCAAAGACTCCGAGACAGGACTGGGGGTTGTCCCAGGCCAGTGTGGCTAGAGAGTAGTGAGCCAGAAAAGAGTAGTTTTCTGTCTTGCCTCTGTGTCCTCCCAGTTGTGTGCCCCTGGGCATTTGTCACCAGAGCTTCAGTTTTTCCAACCACAAAATGGGAAACACACAGTACAAGACTACGGTGAAAATCCAGTCAGAAAATGTCTGTCCTGTACCTGCCTCAGCAAAGACTGGGTGCCCAAGGCATTCAGGCCAGAAGCTCAGCCCTGAGAGGGTCTTGAACTCATTCAAACCTGCTCCCGTTCAGAAAGGAAGGAAGAGCGCACCTTTCTCCTCTTTCTCTACATCTGTCTCTGTCTCTGTCCTTTGATCTCCACTTTTCTCTGCAGTCAGCTTTATCTCCTCGTCGGAGGGGTTTCTTTCATTGTATGTTTTTGCCTACTCACCCCCACCTGTAACCCAATAATTCAAATAAATCAGGTTGTCAAGACACCAACTCCAGTCCCAACTATACATGAACTTTTAGCTCAAATGCCATCTACCAACTCCTGTTTCTATGTCTCCAAATTATATTCTTAAGAGAGAATGTGATTGTTCTCCTTGTCTGACAACAGCCAAGTGACTTTGTACAAATTTCTTAATCTTTCCACACTTCCACTTCTTCTAGGTAAAATGAGGACTCCAGCACACATCCAACAAATATTTATTTAATGAACATAGTCTGTATGCCAAGTTCTGAGCTATGCATGGGCATCTCACAGCAATGAGAGATGTCTGACAACAGACCAGCAGATGCCCCTTGGTCCAGTGGCTATGGCCAGCACACAGGGCAGTGGGGCAGATTCTTTGAGCAGTGCCTGCAGGATGCAGGCAGTCCAGTAAGCAGAAACAGTGTACAGCTTGAGTAAAAGAAGCCATGGGCCTTTGATTCTAAGAAAAGTCACTCTAGTCCCATAATGCACCAAGCCTCCCCGGGCAATCCGACCTCCTCCTGCCAGCCTGACCAGATGGCCATAAAACACATAGGCCCTCTTCCTTTATATAGTCAACCTCTTTGCAAGAGTAATACCTAGACCAGACCCTGCAGCCTTGGTGGATCTTAACCACCCACTCCCCACATCCTGTGGGAACTGCCTCCCTGTGGCGGTAAGAATCACTTCCTTCTATCTGTGAGAACTTCCTTCCTACATCTGAAGGAACCACCTCCCTTGGTATCTTGGAACCATTTTCTTTCTCCCTCCTCCTTCTGCATCTGGGAACCACCTCCTTCCTCCCTCTACCCTCAGGCTGTGAGAACCACCTGCCTTATCTGTGAGAAGTGCCTGTCTCCTCCCTCTGTCTGTAGAAACCACCTCCCTTGGTCTCTGGGAACTATTTTCTTCTTCCCTCTTCCCTCAGTCCATGGGAACCACCTCTTTTCTCCTTCCGTCTGGGAGAAAAGCTGCCCTCGGTCTATGGACACTGCCTCTCTCAGTCCACGAGAACCACCATCCTCCATTTGTGAGACCTGCTGTCCTTCCTCTGGGAGAACCACTCCTTCATCCTCCTTCTCTTCCTCCCATTATATGCTAGAACCTTCTCTCCCTTCATCCCCCACCCTCATCCGTGAGAACCTTCTGTCCCCACCCCCAGCTGTCCCTCCTCACTGCAGCCTCTGCAGAAAGCCTTCATCTCCCCCACAGTCCTCCTTTATACAGCTCAATTGAGGGGATTATGGACTCCTCACTAAGTGCCTCACATTAAAGATTCATGAAGGCACAACATATATTTTAATAAGGCAGTTTGTACAATACAGAACTCAATCCTATCCAATGCACATCACTGAGAACTGCGGCCAGAGCCCTGCTGGGAGTGGAGGGCACCATGAAAAAGAACGCAGAGATTTCAGGCACCTCGTGTCTGCAGGGGCCCTGGACTCTGCTCACCCCACCCAATCTTCCTGATGAAGCCCAAAGCAGCTTGCCCACCCTGAGAGTGGATGGCTCTGTATGAGCAGAAACACACACACTCACATGTGTACATGCATGCACTCACTCACATACACCTGCATGGGCACCGCCATACACACACTTACATTCACACAAGTATGCACACATACACACACAAAATTGCATGCACCCACGTATGCACACTCATGCATATGCACTGATGCACATGCACACACTCACAGTCACACACTCCGTAAGACAACACTGAGTCTCACACACCAGACTCACAAGAATAGTGACAGTAATCACTACAATGAACTGAACGATTACTGGGTGGCCATCCCTCTACATGCATTATTTCATTTGTGGTCATGATAAAGGGTCCTTGTGTCCATTGTCCACTGAGGAAAATGACCCACAAAGTGGTTAAGTTGCTTGCACAAGGTCACACAGGCAGTAGTGGCTGAGGCAGGATGTGAACCTAGGTCCATTCAAACTCCAAAGTCCACACTCTCAACCACTGAGAACACTGCCTTTGCACAGAGCCACCTCTAATCCTTTCTGGAAGCACAGAAGGAGTCAGGGGAGGGGATAAATAAATCTGCCTGAGACATCTACGAAGTTCCAGTAACACCCTTACATGTGGATACATACTCCTTGACACATCCTTCTTCATGTACTTAGCTCTATCCACTTGCACAGGCCCAAGAACTCACACATCCATGCACATTCACTCAGGCACACAGATAGGATGTCCAACCATCCACATTTTCCCTGGAATGAGAGGTTTCCTGGAACGAACTTTCAGCATCAAAACCTGGGTAGTTCTGGACAAACTGGGATGAATTGGTCACCCTACATAATACAGCCACTCCTATGTACCACACCCACACCCCTCAATGTGCTCAGTCACACTCTCAAGGCTCAGGGTCTGGTGAGTTCAGCAGGGTTTGAAGTTGTTAAGGAACTTAGGCCCCTAACTACAGTGTCAAGATTGCATTGAGTTCTAGGCACCTAATTAGTTCATCCAGTTTGCCCTTCTTCTCTCCTGCCCTGGCCCATTTTACCTTCCCCCAGGAACTGAGGAAGCTTGGGGTAAATCAGGGCCACAGGGCCCCGCATTTCAGGCAAGCAGGAACCTTCCACATCCAGATATTTCTCAGGCAGGTCCTGGACCCATCCTCCATCTCTCCTCACCCTAGGGTTCGCAAACAGCGAGAAGGGAGGGAGCCCTTGCTCTCCAGGACCTCCATGGAGCTTGGCAGATCTGGATTTCAGTCCCAGCATAGCCTCTAGCTGGCAGCATGACTGAGGAAAGCTATTTAATCTCCCAGAGCCATCCCCATGACAGGAAACTGCAACCCAAGCCTCAATACCTTTTCATCTCACATCCCATCTCCAACATATCTGGAATCCCGCCTTCACTCACCACCTCCCCTACTATCACCCCAGTTCAAGCTTCCATCATCTCTCACCTGAACTACTGCAGTGGACTTCCAATAGAGGCCTTCTCTTTGATGTTTGTCATCTACAAACTGTTTTCAACCAAGCAGCCAAATAGTCTATTTTTAACACCTTTATTAGGGTATAACTCATGCAGTCAACCACACATATTTAAAGTATGCAATTTGGTATGTATATACTCATGAAACCACAATCAAGATAGTGAACATATCCATCATCCCAACAATTTCCCTGTGGCCTTTTATAATCCTCCTTTCTCTCCCTCCCCATCCTAGACAATCACTGATTTGCTTTCTGACACTATAGACTAGTTTGCACTTTCCAAAGTTTTATATAAATGAACTCATACAGTAGGTATTGTTTTGTCTGACTTCTTTCACCCAGTATGATTATTTTAAAATTTATCCATGTTACACGTATCAATAATTCATTCCTTTTTATTGTTGAATAGTAATTCATTTTATGACTAGAGTCATAATTTATCCATTCACCTATTGCTACACATTTGGACTATTTCCAATTTGAGGCTACTGTGAATAAAGCTACTATGAACATTTGTGTGCAAGTCTTTGTGTAGACACGTCTTCCCTTTTTCTTAGTCAAATACCCAGGAATGCAATAGCTAAGTTATACAGTAGATATATCCTTAACATTGCAAGAAACTGCCAAACTGCTTTTAAAGTGATTGTACCATTTTCACTAACATCTGCAACATATGGGGTTTTTTTTTTTTTTTCCTTCACATCCTCACCAACACTTGGTGTGATCAGTCTTTTTAATTTTCAACACTCTACCTGGTGTGTAGTGATCGCCCTTTATGGCTTTAATTTCCACTTCCCTAATGGCTCATGATGTTGAACATCTTTTCATGTACCTATTCACCATCTATCTATCTTTTTTGATAAAGTCTCTGTTTAAATATTTTGTTCACTTTTTGTTGGGTATTTGTATTCTTAAAATTTTAAGAGCTCTTTAAATATTCTGGATGTAAGTCCTTTAGCAGATATTTGTTTTACAAAGCTTTCCTCTGAGCCTGTGGCTTATCTTTTTGTTCTCTTGACAGTATCTTCTGAAGACCAAATGTTTTTAATGTTGATGAAAGGCAGTTGGTCTATGTCTTCTTTGACTTATGCTTTTGGTATCTTATCTAAGAAGTCTTTGCCTAACCCAAAGTCACAAAGATTCTCTGCTGTCTCTTCCAGAAGTTTTATAGTTTTATGTTTTATATTTGGATTTATATTTATATGTATATATTTATAGTTTATAGTTTATGTTTCATATTTGGATCCATGATTCATCTTTTAAAAATTTTATATATGGTAGAAGGTACAATCAAAGTTTAGATATTTTTGCATATGGATATCCAAATGCTTCAAGCACTATTTGTTTAAAAGGCTACCCTGTCCCCATTGAATTGCCTTTGCACGTAACTGAAAATCAGCTGCCCCTATATATGTGGAATTCTATTCTGTTACATATTTCTGGACTCTCTAATTCTGTTACCTTCATCTATTTGTCTATTTTGATGACAAAACTTACAGTTTGATTAATGTAACTTTATAATAAATCTTGAAATCAGGTAGCATAAGACTTCAAGTTTTTTTCTTCTTTTCACAGTTATTTTGAATATACCAGGTTCTTAGCATCTCCAAATGAATTCTTACCACATTCCAATAGAATTAGTGTGTCCATTTGCTTGGAATTATATTAAATTCATATGCCATTTCAGAGAGAACTGACTTCTTAACAATACTGACTCTGACCCATGAGCAAGATATAGCACTCTATTTAGGTTGCCTTTTATTTTGCTCAGTGATATTTCGTAGTTTCCAGGGTATAGATAGTTCATGTCTTTTGTTAGACTTATCCATAAACATTTTATAATATTATTCTTTAGTATATGGTGTTGCGTTTTAATTCCAATATGCAATTATTCATTACTAATATATAGAAATAATTGATTTTCATATATGAATCTTGTCTCTTGCAACCTTACTAAACTCACTTGTTAGTTCTAATTGTGTTTTTGTAATCTCCATGGGATTTTCTACAGAGACAATCATGTCATCTGTGAGTAAAGATAGTTTTACTTCCTCCTCCTCAATCCAGATGCCTTTTATTCCTTCTTGCTTAGTTTAACTGGCTAGAACACCCAGAACAACACTGAATAGAAGTGGTAAGAGCAGACATCATGTGGGAAATATTCAAGTCTCTTTGATGTTCTGTAAGAGTTTGTGTATGTTTGGTATTATGTCTTCCGTAAATGTTTGATAAAATTTACCGGTGAAACCATGGGCCTGAAGTTTTCTTTATGGGAAAGTTTTTAACTGCAAATTCAATCGCTTTAATACACACAGGTCTATACAGATTTCATTGATTTTTCTCTTTTTCTGGTTTTCTATTTCACTGATTTCACTTTAAATTTTTTTTTTTCTTTTTTTGAGACGGAGTCTCATTCTGTCACCCAGGCTGGACTGCAATGGTGCAATCTTAGCTCATTGCAACTTCCACCTCCCAGATTCAAGCAATTCTCCTGCCTCAGTGTCCCAAGTAGCTGGGATTACAGATGCCCGCCCCATGCCTGGCTAATTTTTGTATTTTTAGTAGAGACGGGGTTTCACCATGTTGGCCAGGCTTGTCTCTAACTCCTGACCTCAGGTTATCTGCCTGCCTTGGCCTCCCAAAGTGCTGGGATTACAGGCATGAGCCACCATGCCTGGCCTTCACTCTGAATTTTATTATTCCCTTTTATCTGTTTACTTTGGGTTAAATTTGCTCCTTCTTTTCTAATTTTTAAGGTGGAAACTGAAGTCATTGATTTGAAAGGTTTCTTGTTTTGCAACACAGGCATGTAGCACTATCAATTTCCCTGTAAGTATTGCTTTAGGTTTATCACATAAATTCCACATTTTTTTGTTAAAAATATTTTTTACTTCCTGCTTTTGCCCATGGCTAATTTAGAAGTGTGGTATTTCATTTCCAAATATTTGAGGATTTTTCAGATATCTTTTTGCTTATTGATTTCTAAATTAATTCAATTGTAGTCAGAGAATATTCTGTGTATGAGTTGAATCCTTTCAAATTTATCAAAACTAATAGATTTGTTTTATGGCCCAGAATATGGTATATCTTGGTAAATGCTCCATGTGCACTTGAAAAGAGTGTGATTTCTGCTGTTGTTGGGTACAGTGTTTTATAGATGTCAATTAGTTCAAGTTGGTTGATAGAGTTAACGTGGTAGCATCCCAAAATAGCAAGATCTTTAGTCCCTGAGTCACACGTGGAGGAAAGCTTTTCAGGAAAGCCACAGAACAGGAACACAGTCACCGGACTTCGAATAAATGGAAAACGAACATTTGTTGCATTGCACCATTGAGATCTAGGGTTTTAGTTTTTATTGCTCTAATACAGGACCTCATTCCTGAAAGGCATTTTTCTAATATCTCCCTTTCTTTGGTGGAAAACAATATGAAACACAAGAGGGGAGGAAAGTGTCTTTTCCCATTGTAATACTATAAAATTAGCAGTGGCCAGAATTAGACTGAAGATTGGGGTGGTAATTACCAGTCAAATAATCTTAATCTTAATTTAAGTATCTATCTACTCTTCTCACAAAGACTTGTCTCTCATTCTCATTTTTATACAAGATACATTTTATCAGTAATTTGTTCGTGATGACAACACGAACAACACTTGGCTCAGGAAGGAGTCTGCAAACAGGGCATATGAATACCTTAAATCCTTCAGGGAAGACTTGTTAAAACATGTGTGTTGTCTGCTTTCACCTTCCTCTCTGAGTTTGTCTCAGAATGGAATTCCACTATGTCCCTATTTGTTGGATGGGTGGGTGGATGGATGGATGGACGGACGGATGAGTTGGGTATCACTAGGTTATCAATGGGAATCTTCTTGAATACAAGTAGAATAGGAAAAGTTCCCATTAAGCCCCTGGATATAGGGTAAAACTTTCTTGCCATCCCTATCTGAAGTTAAAGAAGGAATGGAAAACTCCTTTGTTCCCAGAATAAGGAGGCAGGGGTAAACAGTGGCAATGTTTAGGGTGCCATCGAAGAATATTTTTACCGAATCAGGACTTCAGCCCTCTGTAATAAGAGAGATCAAATTTGTTCCAGTTCCCATTGATTTATAAGACAAGAGTATTTAATCCCCTGACTGGTTGATCTATATAAATGGGGTCACCAGCAGACTAATGTCCAAAGCTGCAATGGTGAGCTCAAGTTTTTAAAAACCCTGTCCTCACACTCCAGAATCCTCTCCAAGTCATGGTTCCTGCTCAGTGCTCAACTAAGAGAGGCTCCTTGTTAAATCCTTGGGACAGAAACTTGTCTCCTGTAATATGGTGGACTAGGTATTGGAATTAGCCTCCCTGCTGAAAATAACTTTTAAAAAAATTGGTCAAATGTATTTTGTAAATCTTCCTAAAATCATGAAAGAGCTGAAAGGAAATATCAGTCCAAAGTAGAAGTAAAGGCTGAACCCCAGAGAGATATGGAATGCCGAAGAGACTTTTGTCCAGATGATATTTGCCAAATCTGGACAATTTGAGCTTCAGTGTTCACAACCTCATGGAATGTGGGAAACAGAAGACAATGTCGAAGTCAACTCAAGGTTGAGAGTTTATTAGAAGACTCTCTTCAATCTCACCAAGACCCCCAAAGGTCTATGCTCTATATTGAAGGCGTGAAGTAAACTCTTCTGCCCAACCCCACCATCCCCAGAAGATCTGAATTAACAGTTGCTCAGCACTGAGCATATCAGAAGTAGGGGGGATGTCCTAGAAAAGTAGTAACCACAAGCCAATCCTCCAGTGAGTATGCAACACAAAGTAAATCTCCCAGTGGTCCAAAATAAATACACTTTTTGTGCTCAGTGATCCACATTTGTAGTGGCCCCAGACACCTGTCAGTAATTCCCTGGAGGGATGCGCATACAGCCTAAGCTGCAAAGAGTCTCTAAAAATAATTTTCCAATAGAATTCTGAGGACAACACTTGGACTCCCCATATGCTAGTCCAGACACCCCCACTAACTCCAGATAATCTGAAATGTGTCCCTCCTACCCCTTGGCCAGTGTGGAGGTGACAGAGCTAGCCTGGGCCTGGACTCTAGCATGTCTTTGATTCATGAAGAAGAGGTTTGATAGAAAGTTATGGTGACAGCAAGATTCAGGGGGAAGATGATTAAAACCACCCAAGACAGCACCATTCTGAATCTTCCTCAAGTATTTCTGAGCACCAATTACTTAAATGCAATTGACTTGCTGATTACAAATCATTGTTATCTATTGATTAGAATAATAAGCAAATCTTAGCCTAATTCCAGTTACTATATATACTCAAAGACAAGAAAACCACATCCATGAGAATATAACCAATAATTATGTCTTTGGACTAACTCAGACCTTTTGATGCAGATGTGTCGTGTGCACGTGTGCTAGAATGTGCACCAGGTTTTACACCATGTACAATACACATTTGTTCTAGCTTAGGGAAACCCTTTAGGTTTGCTTTTAAGCAAATCTGAAGACTAAGATATGGGTGCAAGTTATTTCTTTGGGAGGTGCTTTCAGAAAGTAGTGTGAGGGTTTGGAAATTGAGAAGGGAATAAAGGCAACTTGTTAAGAGGTTAAAGAGCAGTGTACCTCCATCCCAAAGGGCTCCTCTGTGAGACTCCTGTGAGCACACCTCAGAGTTGTGCTTTGGAAGGGTGAAAAGCTGGGGTACTTACCCACCAACTCCCAACCCTCACTGGTTGATGGCTGATCCTGGGATTGTTGTCCCACCCTTCTGACCAGTTCTACTTGCAAGCTGAACCACTCCCTTGGGCTATGCATGCACTGAGGCAAGAGAAACAGAAAGCCATTGGCATTTATGGAACTGTCTGCAGGCACCTGCTGGTGTAGGCAGAGGGGATAGAGATAGGCCGCCAACCATATCTGCACAAGGCTTATTCACTGAAGTAAATGGTCTACCTGGGAACATGCTCCAACATGAGCCCACCTGACTCTGACATTAACCAAATGGGAAACTAATGTGATGTGCACTAGTCACTCATTTGCTCACCCAACCAAAATTTACTGTACAACCCTGTGTTGTCATTCTTGCATTGCTTTAAAAAAAAATTGACACTTGATACTGAGTAATTTATGAAGAAAAGAGGTTTAACTGGCTCACGGTTCTGCAGGCTGCACAGGAAGCATGGCACCAGCATTTACCTGGCTTCTGGTGAAGCCTCGGGGAACTTTCACTTATGACAGAAGACAGATGAGGGGCAGGTGACTCACATGGTGAAAACAGGAGCAACAGAGATCAAGGGGAGGTGCCATACACTTTAAACAACCAGATCACTTAGCAGGAACAGCACTAAGCCATGAGAGATCCGCCCGCATGACCCAAACACCCCCGACCAGACCTCACCTCCTACACTGAGGATTACATCTCAACATGAGATTTGGAGGGGACAAACATCCAAACTATATCAATCCCCTGTGCCCAGGAACTCTGCAAGGCACGGAGAGTGGAGTTGGGATTGAATATGTGTGGCCTCTGGACTCAGATTTTGTTTTCAATCGAGTGGGTGGGTGTTTCTCAGGCTCCCACACCTTTATTTCACGCCATGAATGTTGAGGCTAGATGGTATCGTGGACAAAATCCTGGGCCCTGGAATTGAGGGGAGTGTGTTTCTGAGTGACTTGGGGCAATTCATGGACCTCCCAGAGATTCATTGTGTTTCTGTATAAAATACAGATACAACAATAGTTGGGAAGATTAAAGATGGCAATCTGTGTAAAGTGCATGACACGCCACCTGCCGCTCTGGTACTAGATCTGCTGACGAGGAGGCAGAGGAGGAAGAGCCGGTACCTGCCTTTGGGAAGCTCAGAGGCTAGACGGAGAGATAGGCATAGGAATCATAAAACAGATAATCATAAAACAACAGAGATATGGAGGGATCCAGGTGCCACTGCTACATTCAAACCACCTCAAAACATCCCAGCAGAAAGCAGCTCATGGCATCTGTGCATCAGAAATTCAGGTAGAAGCTCAACAGGGAAGGCTGGGAGGATGACAATGACTCTATGGCTGGGGTAGGAGTCATTTAGGGCATGGATGGCAAACCACATTTTCTGAGCCGAATCCAGCCATCCCCATCTGTTTATATATTGTCTATAGCTATTTTTGCCCTACGGCAGCAGAGTTAAATAGTTGCAACAGAAACTGTATGGCCTGCAAAGCCAAAAATATTTGCTATCCAACCCTTTACAGAAATGTTTGCTGACCCTCATATGGAATTATTGCATTCACATGATAGGCAGTTGATGCTGACTGTCAGTTTGGACCCCAGCTGAACGGCCAGCTGGAACAGCACACGTTACTTCTCCATGATGAGTTAATTTGGGCTCACTCTCAGTATGGTGGCTGGTTCCTAGAGTAAGCATCCCAAGAGAGCAAGGCGGAAACTGGGTGGCATTTCAATGGCACAGCCTCCGAAGCCACACAGCATCAATCTGCACTAGTCTGTTAGCCAACGATTCACTAAGGCTCAAGAAGAAATGAACCTACCACTCACTGGAAAAAGTGACAAAGTCACATTGTAAAGAAGCTATGGAATGGGAAATATGATTGCTGCCCACTTTGGCAAATACAATATTCCATGCACAGGGGCTTTTTAAAAGTGGATTGAAGCAGAAAGGAGTTTGTTTTTCAGGGATGCTTTCTAGAAGAGTTAGAACTTCAGCTGAGGCTATCCAAGCAGCTGAGCACCAGCCAGGCAAGAGCCTACTTTTGGTGATATTCAAACCTTCTCTATAGTAGTACAGATTCCAGACTCTGCCTGTGGGAGCAAGCCCCAAACACGGACAAAGGAGCGGGTACAGATGGGGCTCTCCAATCCCAGAGGATCCCTGGGCCACTACATGAGACAACAACGAACCAGACCAGGGCAAATGCCAGCAATAGAGATGTAGACTGACATGAGCTGGGAAGAACAGTGGCATTGTGCCTGAAATGTTTAGCAAAATTCATATAATTACAATAGGAGTAACAACTAATATTGATTGAGCCCTTACTAGGGGCCAAGCACTGTGCTAAGTTCTTTTCATGCCGTTTCTTTTCACGCTCCCAAAAATCCAGTAATGATTTTTGGTTTTGTTTTTATTTTGTTTCCTGTTTTTCATTTTGTTTTGTTTAATGTTGAACAGATTTTTTAAGACATTTATTTCAAGGCAAACATATCATAGGCCAAGACTCCAACTCCAGCCCTTTCCATACCTATAGATGAAGGGCCACCTGCTAACAGAAATCCCAGGACCACTCTGACAGTGCCGTAGTATATCTCCTTCTGAGGCCGTTAGACACAGCTCACAAAGCCAGGCATGGCCAGAGATAAAGAGTGTTGTTTTTCACGCCTGGGGAACTAAAGTGCTTGACTTACAGGCTAAGTTTTCCTTGTGGCAAATCTTCTGAAATACAGCCACAGCCTATTAACTGGTAGCACGTGGGGAGAACCAGGCAGAATAAGGAAGTCCGCCTCTCCTTGGCTGCAGAGAACAGAAGTGGGTGGAGTAAAGTGAAAAGTCAGGCATGGCCTGCTAGAGATGGACCCCCCCACCCCTGGCCAGGCCTCCTGCGGCCCTCAGAACCCTGAATGTTTGCTCTGAGCCCTCTGTATACAGCCCTCCTGCAAGCCCCAGCCTCAGGCAGTCAGTCCTGGAAAGCAAGGAGCACTTGGCTCCACTGTGGGCCTAGACTCTGGGGCTGCCTCACACCATTACTTAACTCCTTCAAGGAGGGAAGCCCTGTGGGCTGGGGAAGGCTGTCATCATGAAACTCCTTGAGACTCTCCATGCCTGGGACTGGGTCAGCCATGGTCCATCCTCCATCAAAGCTGGGTGAATGAGCAGATGAAAGATTCCTTCACACCTGTTTTTGTCATGCTGTTCAGTTCATACTCAAAGCTTTGGCATGAAATGGGAAAGCTGTATAGCCGGGTTTCAGTGCTTACTACCACCTTCCATCCTGGGGTACCTGTGCCATCATCTCATTTCAGTGGAGGGACCTTACGGAATCAAAGACTTGGTGTTCCCTTCAGTGCAGCCACTCAGCCTGTGGCCTGGATGTCAGCAGAGGCCCATCTGCAGCTGGACACCTGCCCACACCTGGCACTTGGAACACAGAATGCTCCATTGAGTCAGGCTGGTCATTTGTAGCCAGTCAGAATCAAACTGAACATCCAGAATGCAAACCCCTGAGCCTGTTTGGCCGTATAATTAGTGATGCGTTTCTGAGAACTAAGCCTGAAGTGGGTCAGATTCCATCCAAGGTAACTCTGTGGACATCTCATCCGAAGCTTTTCCTATAAAAGAGATGTCAAGTGTTTCCTCCCACCCCACACCCCAGGCTTAGATAATATGCTCCATTCACAGGTCTGGCCCTGTGCGACCTCATCACCCCTCAGCCATTGCTGATTGGATCAGGTGTTGCAGGCTGGGCCAATCATATTCTCCATCCAGAATTGTGGGAACTGAGACACAAAAACTGAAGCATTTGGCTGTAGAACACCATAATCCTTTCCTTTGCATGAGTTATCTCCATTTGTGATTATACACATAATTCTGTGATTATTTGATAAATTAATGAGTCATTGAATTAATAAATGAATGAATGAGAAGTTGAATAGCAAGGTCAGATGGAGGCAAGGATAGAATCAGCACAGAAAACTGAGAAAGAAGTCCAGAAGGTTGAGAATTTGGGAGGCTTGCAAAGGAATCAAATCTCTAGAAAGAGAGATGCAAGATAAGCCCACGTATGGCTCCTGCATATGATTTTTTTGAGAGACCCAGATGTCTTCAGTAAATCCTCTGTCTGGACTTGAGTCACCTTCTATTCTCTGCAGCTAATGTTTCCTAGGTTTCTATACTCCAGACAGCTCTCTGCAAAACGAGTGAGAGAGACTCAGTCTTCCCCCAAGAAGATGCAGTGGCCTCCATGAGTACACCACAGCTGAATCTACACTGACCCAACATCCAGGAGAAGAATGCAAATACAGCTACCGGGCCAACAGATTGGCCTTTATTTTTTATTTTTTTATTTTTGAGATGGAGTCTTGCTCTGTCACCCAGGCTGGAGTGCAGTGGCACAATCTCATCTCACTGCAACTTCCGCCTCCCAGGTTCAAGCGATTCTACTGCCTCAGTCTCCCGAGTAGCTGGGATTGCCGGCGCCACCATCATGCCTGGCTAATTTTTGTATTTTTGTAGAGACAGGGTTTCACCACGTTGGCCAGGCTGGTCTTGAACTCCTGACCTCAGGTGATCTGCTCGCTTCAGCCTTCCAAAGTGCTGGGATGACAGGTGTGAGCCACCTTGCCTGGCCCAGATTGGCCTTTAAAAACACAAATGTTGGAAAGCATCCTGGGGAAAGAATGAATGATTTGCATCACCACTGAACTCAGGCCTAAGTGAAAGACAGTCTGGCTTCTGCAGGGTGTCACGGATGTCCCAGTTCTCCAATATGAGAGGGAACTGCACCTTTCTTCGAGGCAATTCTGAAGGCTGGAGAGAAACGGTGGTACCGGAGGCTGCCCCTTGGATCTCATTAGCTAACCTGATGACAGGTGTTGCTGGCACTCCTCAGGAGGAATTCAGGTTGCATCCTTCACTGCAGGAACAAGTCATTCACACCAGATCCATCTCCTTGCACCATCCTGCCACTCTCTGAGGGGGCCGCCGCCAAGTGAGGTAGGAACACATTCACACTTGTGTTTGCAAACTGTCACCTTTATAAAACAGGCAGCGTTTTTCTATTACAATTAAAAACACTTATGTCAAGTTTTGCTTTTAATTAAATCCTGTGCCTTCAACTTGCTAAAGAGCAAGAGGGACAAGTGGCCTGTGTGGTGCCAGAGAAAAATGAGAAAGTCTTATAGGAGCTTCCAAGAAGACTGAAATTTGCTCTGAGAGCTGCTGACCCTAGTTGGAGGCAAAACTTAAAATTCTGTAGCCTTCACTCAGGGAGGTAGGTGAAAACACGGGGAATTTGGAAATCACTATGATTACCAGCCCTGCGCTTTTTTCCTGCCAGTAAAACTCCACCTTTCTTCATCAGGTGGAGATGCTTGGACCCCAGGATATCACTCCACTCTAATATGACTCGAAGGGATCTGCTAAAGGAAAGTTTCCTCTGACCTCATGAAAAAGAGGCAGTTGAAGAAAAACTGTCTGCTCCCACACTGGCTCCTGCTTCCTGCCCCTGACCATGGTGTAACAATGTGATGATTGAAGCTATGGCAGCTATTTTGTGACCATGAGGGCAATGCCAAGAGAATCACAGGGAGGCCAACCCAGAGACATGACATTGTTGAACTGCTGAACAAGTACCAGCATCTTCACACCTCTAGACATATTGTTATGTGAGAAGAACACACCCTTGCTTATTTAAGACAACTTTGTTATATTTCCTATTACTTGTAGCTACAAACTTTTTTTTTTTTTTTGAGATGGAGTCTTGCTCTGTTGCCAGGCTGGAGTGCAGTGACATGATTTCTGCTCACTGCAACCTCCACCTCCTGCGTTCAAGTGACTCCCCTGCCTCAGCCTCCCGAGTAGCTGGGACTACAGGTGTGCACCACCACGCCCAGCTAATTTTTTGTATTTTAGTAAAGATAGGGTTTCACCATGTTGGCCAGGATGGTCTCTATCTCCTGACCTCTTGATTTGCCCACCTCGGCCTCCCAAAGTGCTGGGATTACAGGCATGAGCCACCGCTCCTGGCCGCTACAAACATTCTTAATTGATACAAGGCATGAATCAAGCAGCTGAGTCCATAGAAGGGAAAAGAAAAAGTAGCATTACCTCTGAACCTACTTCCAACTACACTAAGAAGAGACTATAAACGCCTTGCCTGATCCCCATGCTCCGTTCCATATCAGTCTTCTCTAGTCTTCTCTCGTTCTGTATTCCAGCCACAGGCAGCATTCTTTCCGTTTCTCCAGTGTATCATGCTAGTTCTTGCCTCAGGGCCTTCACACAAACTGTGCCCTCCATCTGAAATGCTCACGCCCTACTCTGTGCCTGTCTGTCTTCTTCACATACTCTCATCATTCAGGTCTCAGATCAAATGCTACCTCCTCCCAGAAGCTTTCCCCAAAAATCCATTCTAAAGCAGCCCTGATTTTCCACCTGGCACATATTTCTCTCTGGACTATATTTATATGTTGACTTCTTCACTTTCAGTCTTTCCAATCAACCCTGTGATCTGACAATAGCAGCCCTGTGGATTCATTTGCCATTATTTTCCCCATGTTTAGCACATGCCTGATGCATTTTAGTCCCTCACATGCTTGAATAAAGGAAGGAAATACTGTTTACTGTGCTAGCCACTCTCATTTGTTAGCACACTGCATTCTCTCCATCTGCCCAGGAGGTGAGAATGCTTGTCCCCATTTCAAAGAGGCAAAACCAAGGTCCAAAGAGCTTTAATAATGTATCCAAGATAACATAGCCAGTAAGTGATGGGTCATGATCCAAACACTGGTCTTCTGGTCCTGTGTACTCTCCTCTGCATCAGAATTGCTTCTGGCTGAGCTTTGTCAACTTTATCAGGGGATTATGGGGCAGCATTTCCAAACATGGTCTTGAGGAATCCTGGGCCTATTAGCAGCTTCACAGACAGAAAATAGGGTGCAAATCCTCCATGAGCTGCTGAATTCAAACATCAAGTCCAGCAGTAAGAATCACTTGAACCCAGGAGGTGGAGGTTGCAGTGAACTGAGATCGCGCCACTGCACTCCAGCCTGGGCAACAGAGCAAGATTTTGTCTCAATAAATAAATAAATAACAAAAAAGAAGCAAACACATTTTATTTGGTGATGAAGAATCTTTCCAAAATGCCCAAATATACCTGACAGTTTACAACAGATGAATACTCTGATGGGGTCTTCCTTTAAAGAATGAGGTTTGTATAAGGCCTCTGTAGCTGCTCTACCCTGGGCCCCAAGGATCTCTGACATGCCCTGTAGATGGTGAGGCAGAATAAATCAGAAAAAAAACTCTAATGTTTGGACTTGATACATGCCAATGCCAGAATATCTCACCATGGTGATTTTGCAATGCAAAGCTGCCATGAACTGTTGTACAGGTTTTGCACTGCACAAATCTAGGGGCTGACTGTCTATTATGCAAATGGAGCCCTCAGTGGTATACAGGGCAAACCTACCCAACCACACGTAGCATCTCTGACCATTAAGACCTCTGATTAGTTTGTTGGTGTTTGGTTTTCGTTTAATACAGATTTCTGGGCCACACACCCAGGTCTTAAGCTGAGAATTTTTACTCATATGATACACCAGGTATGTATGATGCAGGTCATCTGCACACCACTCACTGAGAAACCCTCCTAGAAGTGGTTATGATTGGATTTTACAGTAACTCCAAGACAGGAGCTGGTATCCCTAGTCTTCATTCCCTTGTCCAGAAAGAAAGAATGAAAAACATTTGCAGGAATTTAGAGTCCTAGTGAGCCGACTCTCTCAATGTGTTTCTGTTATGTCCTGGCAAAAAGCAGCAGCTAAATTCTGGATCCCAAAATAGGAAGTCAAGTAGGTTGCCTAAGTATGAAAGAAATTCTGTTGTCTAGAGAAAGGGGTAGTCTTCGTTTCAGGGGAAACCCTAGAGTTGGCAAAACCCCTTCAAAATGATTCAGTGGGAAGGTGACTGCTAAGTAGAGGCCCATGCACCCCACTGCGCAGAGATGGCTGTTGTCTACAATCACCAGGATTAACTGCTTGCTGCCTCAACTGCTCAATATGCTTCAGTTCAATCTGCTGGAGGATTTTTTTTCTCCCTCCCAGACATGTATCTTTGACTTCCTAATGGAGGCCAATTAGAACTAGGATTTGTTTCACAGTCATTTTGCTTAATGCATCCTTATCCATAGGAGGGGAGAAAGTGTGTTATCATGTTTATCCATACAAGAAGGAAGGATGAACTCAAAGGGTGTCTCTCTAAATTCTCCAGCCGTCTGAATCACACATCCCTAACATACACAACATGTTTCCCTTCTTCTGCATCTCTGTTTTCGACACTTCCCTAGAGGAGCATCCTCAGACCCCTCTCTGCTTCTTTAAATCTTTTTTCATCTTTTCCATGCCCCACACAATTGATACTTCACAATAAGACGTTCCCTGATGTATCCCAGTGAGAGTTAACTGCTCTATCCTCAGCTCTCCAATTACACAGTGCCCCTCGGTCTTATCCCAATCTGCCTTGGTGCATGGCTGGCCAGCTGTGTACACGCCTGTCTCTTTTGCTAGAGAATAAATTCTGTCTAGGTAGGGCTTGTGCCCAGGTGGGCACTGCAGAAATGTGCGCCAAAGGCAAGCATGCCACATATGACTAAATTCAACTTTCAGCAACGTGGCAATATGATAGGGTCTCATTAATTCATAGTAGTTTGAGGAGATCTCAACTAATGAGAAACTGGGGTAATTTAAAAGAGCAATAGCAGCTGGGCACGGTGGCTCACGCCTGTAATCCCAGCACTTTGGGAGGCCAAGGCAGGAGGATCATGAGGTCAGGAGACTGAGACCATCCTGGCTAACATGGTGAAACCCTGTCTCCACTAAAAATGCAAAAACAAAATTAGCCAGGCGTGGTGGTGGGTACCTGTAGTCCCAGCTACTCAGGAGGCTGAGGAGGGAGAATGGCATGAACCCAGGAGGCAGAGCTTGCAGTGAGCCGAGACTGTGCCAGTTCAATCCAGCCTGGGAGGAAAAAAGTCGTGCCACTTCACTCCAGCCTGGGGGAAAAAAAAAAAAGGCAATAGCTTACTCAGAAAGTCAGACAGAAACTCAAATTAACCCAAGAGTATTATTGAAGACCTTACCTTCTGAATCAGTAAGGATGAAGTAAGTAAGGTTCACCAACCCTCAAGAACATATTAATTATAGCTTATCAGTTAGGCAACAGCAGGTTCTCTGGGTTGCTTCACTTAGAAAGGCAGCCAGGCCTATGGATTAAGAGCTAGTATGTAAAATTGGCTGGACCTGGGCTTTATTTAGTTTTCACTAAACCACATACTAGCTGCATGGCCCTCGGCCAGTCACTTAACTCTCTAACCCTCAGTTTTCTCATCTGTAAAATGGAAATAATTTCTTCCTCCCAGGATTATTATGAAAAGAAATGATGTCTGTAATGCATGTCCCACTGTACTGGGCACATTGTAAGTGCTCAATAAATGTCACTTGCCATTGTAATTATTATTTAATCTGTGAGAGGAAGAGATTTTCTAAATTTAAGAACAGTTTTGACCCTGCTCTGTACCTGTCCTGAAAGGTTTGGGGGGCGAGAAACACCTCATCAGATTGTCAAGCCTCAGGACCCCGGATGTCAGGGACTTATTATGACCGGCTCAGCCAGTGGGGCAGGCTGGCAAAGTGACTGCTGGCAGAACAGTCCCCGTACATATTTGTCCCATTTTCCAATCACAATACTCTCCAGAAATCAAGACGATTAGCCCCTTTTTCCAATGCCCTCATGAGTGAAAACCAAGAGAATTAGAGTTGGCTTCACCCAAACACAAGCTCCCAATATGCAGAAACTCCAGTAAGCTAGGCTCAATTTGATAGAGACCCAAGCCCCCCTCCCTCCTCCCCAGCCAGCACATTTTAAAGACACAAAACCAATCAATAGGGAGCATTCAGAGTTGCTGCCAGTGGCTAGAAGAGAATAGATGCCGAGAAAGTCATAACGATGATAAATCCGGGCTCCGCTCCTCTCTGACTAATGTAGGCACTAAAACACACCATGAATATCCTGCTTTGAAACGTGTCATGCTTCTGAGGGACCAATCAATCTCTGGCTCTCGGTGGACCACATTAAAATAAATTTGTCACTGTGAGTTTATGAAATATTGATGGTGTTTTTTAGTCAGGGTGTTAGGAGGTGGAAAGGTGTATCTGAAGAGGGAGGCAGGGAATGGGAGAGTTAGTTTAATGAATTATCTCCAGGCTAAGAAAGGAAACATATGCAGAGACTGGAGGAAGATGAAGCATAGAAGAAAATACATTGGCGTGGAGAGCAAAAAGCTTCCAGAATGAGAAAGCCCAGAGCAGTGATGCCTAAGCTGTGTTCCAAAACACACAACTAAATGGCTACTCTTGGGAGGGACTTGGGTGAAAATGGGGGTTTCCTGGTAAAATTTGGGAAACTGTATACTCAATCCAAGCCTTGGAGAGACAGGTGCACAATAACATGTTAAAAGTTCTGAGAAGTCCTGCAGTGAAAAAGCTCATCTAACTTTGTTTAACCTAATATTTCCCAAACTTATTTAACATGGCAAAATGAACATCTTACTGAACACTACCTAAAGTTCTACGGAAGCCAGTTTGGAGATACCAGCCTACATCCTTGCAACGCAAACTGTGGTCCATGAACAATCAGCATCGTATCGCTTGAGGGCTTGTTAGCAGGCTCCGTCCCAAACCGACTGCATCAGAATCTGCATTTTAACAGGATCCCAGGTGATTTATGCACAGTGAAGTACGAAAAGTGCTAGTTTAAGTGACCCACCAGAGAAAGAAGACTATATAGGACAAGCTAAGATATGCCTGGTAATGAAGGGCTTCTGTTTGTAGTCCTGACCATGGCCTGCACAGCAGGACCCAGGGACTCTATGCCCTCATCCAGCACTGGGGCTGTGTATCAGCTGAGCAATCACTCGCACTGGCAGAAGCTCAGAAGGCATTTTTAAAATCAGGTGTGCAGTGACCTCTCTTGAAACAAGTGGAAATTATAGACACCCAGTGGTCTTTTTGTATTTGCAAAACCAAGAAACGGAAATACCTCCACCAGCACTATAAAACCTGAATTCAGGTCATCAGCCTGCCCAAACCTCACCAGAAGCCTCAGGCTTGTCACTTGGCCTCTAAAGACATATACCCCAGTGAGAGTTAAAGCTCTATTCTCAGCCTTTGATTTTATCACAATCTGCCTTGGCACACGGCTGACCCACTGTGTACATGCCTGTCTCTTTTGCTAGAGCATAAACTCCTTCTGGGTAGGGTCTGTGCCCAGATGGCCGCTGAGGAAATGTGTTCTGAAGGCAACCATGCCACATATGACTTACTGCTGGTGCCTGCACGTGGAAACTGAGGTGGAGAAAGCCCAGGGATCTCAGCCAGACTACCACTGCTGCACAACAGGTGGGTGCTCAGACTCTGCATCCCAGCTCCGCTGCTTACTTAGCTCTGTGACTTGGCAAGTGACCTCACCTCTCTAAGCCCCGAGCACCAGCTGTCTTGTTCACCTTTGTATTCCAGCGCCCAGCACATGTCTGGCACATAGAATCACTGAAAACATGCTTGATGCATGAATGAGTATACTGTTGAATCTGTGCAATGGGGACATGGCTATTTCCCACCTCTTAGCGTTATTGAGAGAATTCATGGAATTGGGTTAGGAAGGTGCACATCGCAGACATTCAACATGAATCTCTGCCTTATTTATGTATTGGACAGTCCCATGTGGATGATGGAGGGAATTTTTAACTTTTTGCTTGTGTTTTGGCAGCGTGAAGAGAATCTGATGCTGGTCTTTGTTAATTAGTGATCAGTTCTCTGGTAGATCAAGGAGGCAGAACAGGATTCTGCTCCCTCTGGTGGCTTCTGAACTTCTTTGTTCCTCAGAATTGCCCTCTGAGAATTCTTCCCAGAAGACAAATGGTTGGCAGGAACCATGCCACACCCTGCAGAACAACTCCCAAGGCCTCTTGACCTTGGTCCACTGACCCTTAAGAATGACCCTGACACCTTGGAGGTCTGTTTTGGTTCACTAACCCTCAAGAATCTCCAGTGACCCTCAAGAGTCAGCTGGGGAGAGTATCTTGTTCTTTTCTTTCAGCAGCTACTGGCACCCATGGAGGTGGTTTTCTTCCTTCTTACAGATCATGTGACCAGGATAGGACCAAGGTTCAACATACTGCTGGACTCCTCTGCTCCCTCCCCAGGTGTCTGAGCACGCCCAGCTTCAATCCATTCTTCCCTTAAACCCTCAGCTAATTACTCTCTGTGAGTCTCAGTATTCTCCTCTATATAATGGGGAGAAATAAGGTCTACCTAATAATGTTGTGATGAAGATGAAATGAAATAATGCCTGTCATTGATTATTGATTTTGATCAATGGATGTTGGGCTCAAATGAACCAGGCACTCAAGAAATGGTATTAATCATGCAACTGGGTACTGTCATTTTAAGGATTCTTTTTGGCATCAATGCATGGCAAAGAAGACATGCAACAAAGTTTACTAAAAGAATGAAGAAAGGATCCAAAACATCAAGATAGAATATACTGTTTGAGAAGTAGAAATAAAAAGGGTATTAGAAACTAGGAATTATTCAGTGTTTACTACATAACTGGCAAAGTGCTACAACCATTTATATGTGTTATTTCATGTAATCCTTAACAATAATCTCATCAGATAGGTATTATTGTGATTCCAATTTTAGAAATGAAGAAACTGAGACACAGAAAGGTTAAGTAACTCTCCTAAAGCCACACAGCTAGTAAGTGGAGGAGCCGGGATTCAAACTCAGGTCTTTCTGACATAATAAACTAAGCCCTGGGTCACAAAGTTGTATCACTCAGTTCTTTAGAACAGCTAAAGCTGCAACCAATCACTGTCTCCTGTACCAATCTAAAATCAGTACCCAGAAGACTCAAATTTCACTGAAAAACAAAAGGGAAGCCAAGTGTCCCGAGGTTGCTACATTCCACCAGCCACCAGACAGCTCTCTATAACAAAGAGTTATCCAGCTCCAAAACTGATTATCCATTCCGCAGATGTTGATGCAGAGGAAAGAAGTGGTCATGAGGAAAGGTGGGTTTATGTTCTTGGCACCACTTGGCAGCTGTGAGATTTGAGGCAAGTGAGTAAATCTTTCTAAATCTCCCTTTTTTTAATGGCATACAGAGTCATGGTAAGAATTTGGGTAAACTGCCTAGTAAACCAGCCATATTCCCGCATGTATTTCCAATGCCAGGAGCAATGGTGAGTTCCTGGGATACAAAGACCAGGAGAGCAATATCCTTTGCCTGGCAACTTCACAGACCAGGAGGAGGATACTATTGTGACAGCACGGAGGATGGAGCAACCAACTGTGTAATGATGGAGAAGAGAGTGCTGTCAGGGAAGGTTACATCTAAGAGGGCTCTTGAAGGGTAAATAGGAGTTTTCCAGGTAGATAAAAGAGGAAGAAGCACTTTCAGGGAAGACTGTAGATATGAAAGTGTTTTAAAAATGGTAAAATGTTATTGCATTTGCCTCAATGACAACACCACGGGCAACACCATGTCATGAACAGACCAGTTTAGCTCATGCATCCATGTTTAGAAATCTTCGTTGTCATCCATGGTGACCTTCAGCCCCACTGTGAGATTCATTTCCATAGTCCCACTACTGAAATGATAGGATTTCTGACGCACTCCAGCTGTGTCACCAGGGAGGAAGGTTATGTTGGTTGGTTAAGCAGTAGACAGTCCCCATCAGTTAAGTGACAAAATCAGCTCAACCAAGTGACTGTCATTACATTAACACACCAAGTAAATGACTAACCGACCGCCTGACTTGTCAACCAAGCATGCTACAACACTCTTCACAGATTGCAGATCAATTTAGCCACCTCTGTGCCTGAAACCCTTAAGCTTTTTCTGAGAAGTTTCTACATGAGCCATAAATGTGTGCAAAAGCAAAGAAGAATCAAAGTGGCCCTTGATGATCAGCTGCACATGTGCCTAATACCCCAACATGGAGCTTTGGTCAGGTCAGAAGTCCAAGAGACCCCAGGCATGGAGACTGAGCCCCTATCAGCTGGTACTTGGGACCTAAAGTGCCTGGAAGAAGTAACTGGCTGGTACCTGGAAAAGCAAAGTCCAGGAAAATGTGGGAGAAAAATGGAAATATCTGGAGAATACAAAGGACCTGTGTTCTACCAACTAATTCCTGGTAGTAGATTGTATTATTCTTCAAAATATTCACTGTCTTTTGCAGGGAAAAATTCTATGTCTTCCATCCCACTGAGGTTGGATTTGGCTCTATGACCTGTGCTGACCCTTCTTAGGAGAGGATTACATAGTCACTGAGATTTGAGGAGTGTTTGTTACCACAGTGGAACTTAGGCTGAGCTGATATATCCACTCCGGCAGCCTAGAATTAATTTTTGCAAAGAATGACTGTGAGCATTTTTAACATACAGGGATGCCACCCCTAGGAATGAGGCAAAGTCCAAAGAATTTCCAGGAAATGTTCATCAATTTATCTACACTCAGAGCAGTGGTCCTCAATGAAGATCTATTTTGCACCCTAGAACATATGACAACATCTAGGGATATTTTCAGTGGTCATGACCAGGAAGCTGTTACTGGAATCTAGTGAGTAAAGACCAGGGATGCTGCCAAACATCCTACAATGCACAGGACAGCTCTCTACAATAAAGAGTTATCCAGCTCCAAATGCCAGTATTGCTGAGGTTGAGAATCTCTGCCTCCGAGAGAAACCAGGAAGGGGTTAGAAAGAAGTGGGCTATATATCATATTTAACAACACAAGCATGTAACATCTACATACCATTATTAAATTTACAAAGTGTTTGCTCATACATTCTTTCACTTCACCTTTATGGTACTCCTGAAGGATTCATATTTTTATCCTATCTCATCAATGGGGTAACAGAAACCCAAGCAAAATCGTACCTAAGGGCACATTTGTAAGTGGAGAGTCAGAATTCTAGCCCTGTATTGCTACCCTACTCCCCTACCATGTTTCATTAAACCAGGGTTGTTTACAATGTCATTTTCTCCAGGATGTAAATCAATAAATACTCTGTCTCTCATTCAGGGGCAGTGTCTCAAAGATAGATTTGGTTAATTTCTAAATATTTCTAATCCCTTTGAACATGGGGTTCAGCAAAACAGACATACTGCTTGGTTCATTTGTTTTGATAAGGATAGCTTCGTTTTAATTATTTATGATAATACCAAGTACAAACTAGTCAATTACCCTGGTATAGCTTGTCAAAGTAACAATGCCTTGGCGAAGTCTCTAAACCACTGACCTCTTAAAAAAGCTTTGCTGAGAACTGGAACAAAACCATGGCAGGGATTCTTGGTGGAAAATCATCTATTGCCCAACCAACTAGCCAAGCTGCGATGCTGAATGCTCTCTACTGGCGCATTCCAGGGATGCATGAGTTTTCTTGTTGCGTGGGTCTAATCAACAAAGGCTGGCAAAAAGAAAGGCATATCAACAGTGGGAAAACTGTCATCCAAAAATACCAGTGCAAGTCAAATAATTTCCAAAGCATATTGTGCAGTTCCTATTGAGGTCCCATAGCTCATTTGTAGAGAGAACAAAACAAGAGACCATTCACATTAGTCATCTGTGCCCTACCCATTGCCAGGGCTCAGACAAACCTTCCAAATCTATCCAAAGACTTCTCACTACTAATCCTGACAGGTAACTATAGCCTAAAGGCTACGGGGAAGGTAACAATGACAGACATGAATCAATAAATATTCTTATATTGGCATATGGCTAAATATAATTCTTCACCAATATATCTATTACATTTTACAGTGATTATTGTGATTACTACTGCACTTGGAAGATGCTTTTATGGCAATGTATTAATCTGGTAGAAATTAAAGGAGTGAGTGAGTAGTACATGAAATATGTGTGATCCCAGGAATAAATGTAAATGTAAACTTTTTTTTTTTTTTTTTTTTGAGGCGGAGTTTCGCTCTGTCACCCAGGCTGGAGCGCAGTGGCCGGATCTCAGCTCACTGCAAGCTCCGCCTCCCGGGTTCACGCCATTCTCCTGCCTCAGCCTCCCGAGTAGCTGGGACTACAGGCGCCCGCCACCTCGCCCGGCTAGATTTTTTGTATTTTTTAGTAGAGACGGGGTTTCACCGGGTTAGCCAGGATGGTCTCGATCTCCTGACCTCGCGATCCGCCCGTCTCGGCCTCCCAAAGTGCTGGGATTACAGGCTTGAGCCACCGCGCCCGGCCGTAAATGTAAACTTTTTAAGCTACCTATTTATGACCTTAATTTCTGACAATAATTTTAACACAAAGTAATAAAAAGGGACAAGGTAGAGTAGACAGAGCCCATTGGATGTGGAAGACTGATAAGACATTGAGGTCTTCCATCAATTTCTTGTAACAGTGCTTAGGCAGCCTCCTGCAGAGATGAATCCACTAATTGGCATAGTGGATGAAGAGCCTGCTCTGTAGCAGATGCTCTTGACATCCTGCCTAGTATCCCCTTGGCCCACCTGGGTTACCTGCAGTGGCAGATGGAAACATTTCCAGGACACTGGCACTTCCCACCTCTAATGCCTCTTCCTACATCTTTCTTCTCTGCCTAAGGGCTTTATCTATCACTCCTTGAGTGTGTAGTCCTGCTGCAAGCACAAATGTCCCCAGATGCAATCTCCAAATGATGAGGTAGAGGAATCAGTGGACAGAAGTCCCAGCCTCCCCTCTCCAGTGGGAAGACTTTATAGTGTATACCATACTTTATAGTGTATACCATATCTCAGTGGGTCTCCAGCAGAATTGACCCCAAGTGGCCCACAGCTATAATCTTACACTCACCAGCATGCCACTTGTTTGGCTGGTTTGGCTTATTCTTCCTCCCCTGTCCTTCTTTCCCTACTTCCCCATTTTCTGGGATCATCCTCCAGATAAACAAATGAGCTTGCATCTAAGTCCTCCTCTCAGAAGGATGTGAACTAAGACCCTACCTTCCTATAAGATAAAAACAGAACTCTAATCCTCCTTGAGTTTCAAGGATTTTTTTAAAAATATATGATAGACTAGGGTGAACTGGAATAAAGCCAGGTAGCAGGGAGGAATCATGAGCTGGAGAACGCATGCTGAGAAGAGACATTAAAATAAAGAGGCCAACGCAGCCTTGAATGCCTAAGGGATGAAGGGAGTCTGCCTCCACGTAGAAGGATAAGGCTAATTCCAGCCTTCCACTTGACCTAAACTTCCCCTTCGCAAAAGATGATTTTCCACCAAGGATCCCCACCATGGTTTTGTTCCACTTCTCAGCAAAGATTTAAGAGGTCAGTGGTTTAGAGACTTCTCCAAGGCAAGTGGAAGCAGCAGCAGCTACCCCGTGTTTATTACTTCTTTTAGTTTCCTCTGAGAAAACTGCCTCTCTTCATTGTGAGTATCTTTTGTGGGAGGGTTATTAGAGGTGACCACTTCAACTTTGGGAAGCCAAAGAGAAATGATTCTCCTCCTTCTAGCCCAGCACAGTCAGGAGTAGGGGCAGGCTTGTGGAGGAAGGTTAGAAGGCTTACACTGTCCATGGGGACTTCTAATCTAGGGAGAACAAGGAAGAGGTGGAAAGAAATGGCTAGAGTCCATTCACTGATGTAGAGCACAGGGGCCCCAACCAGATCCTTCTTCCCATAAAGCGATTGTTGGGCTTCCCGATTCATGTATCTACAAAGCTCTTAGCTAGCCTGGTCCATGATGCCTGACAATTCTGAGATCCCAAACATCCTGCCAACAGATTTCCTTTCACCTAAATGCAGTAAAGTTTCTTTCTGCTGTTTATAACCTGGAATCTTAATTGTTATTTGCATATTTGCAATATGAGCATTTGGGGTGGGAAGCTATGTGTCGGGGGAGGGTGGGAAAGGATAAGGAAGTAGAGAGAGAGGAGGGGAGGTAGGAAATAGGAAAGAAGGTAGACCACTGAAAAAGTTTTAAAATGTAAGAATAAGAACTGGAAAATGTTTTTGGAGCCTGGACAGTTTTGCAATAAGACATTCATCAAATGGAGCATAAACCAGAAGGAGGAAGTGTTCTTTGTCCTTGTCACCTCTTGGAACCATTATTGCCTGGATAGTTAAAGGAGATGCACCTTGAAACCACTAGGAACACACAGCTCCAACAGAGCCATCAAATTACAAAGTCCCAGTGCAGCTAACCACAGCATCCAGCATCACATAATGCAGGAAAGTCCTTTTACTCACTCCACAAGAGGGATGACAGCATCAGAGCTGGGTACACAAATCCAGTGTTAGGGCCCACACCTGAAACAGCTACCCTTGGGGGTGGGCATTGCTGGTGGCACTCTCAGGGAGATAAGACAAGATGCTGTAAAGTCAAGGTGTGGCTTAGTCATCCCATGTTTATCTGGAAAAGGAGAGAATGACAACAGGACTGATTTATGAACACATGGAAGCTTCTCTAGAAATCCCCCAAGCCATTTGGAAAGCCGAAGCATGGAAGAGACTGACCTTTCTATAATCAAGTAGGTGGGATTTGAAGCTTCCCAGCTCTTTACTGCAACTGCATCCAGTGACTAACCAAGGCAGAGTATTCGGGTCAATGTCAAAGGCAGAGTTCTTGAGTAAATTGCCTGGCCCCCTCGAACTTCAGTTTCCTATTCTATAAATTATATCACCACCTATCTCATTAGGCTGTTGTAGGGCTTCAGGGAGATGACATATATGTATTTAATAATACATATTGTTGTTGATATATATTGTTGTATATTATATATGTTGTTAGAGCCTCATCTCAAATACGCACTGAACTAAATCTTAGATTAACGACTTACATGAAAGAAGGAAACAGAAGCTCAAAAGGACGGGGCTGAGAATGTGGTGCATGCCATCCCAAGATCACCAGGCTGAGCCAGATGACTTTATGAGCTGGACAGCAAACCATCTTTCATGGTGGCTCCATCTTCCTCCTTCCCAAAGCTGCAGTCTCATTTAGAGGATTCCCTCTCCCAATAAAGGAGGCCTGTTCTGCTATTGAGGTAATATAAGGAGATCTATGCCAAACCCACCAAAAACATCTCAGCTCAGCCTCTAGGAGAAAACTGAAATCAATATTGATCTAATCACATAATTCACTAAGAATAAATGTGAAGAAATAAATTTCAAAAAATATTGATAGACCTAACTATAAAAATTAAAAATTCGAAAACATACTGAGAAAAAAAATTCCAACATATATGATGAAGAGTTAATATCCTTAAGGTTACGGGTTAGATCACTCTTAAGAGCAGTAAGAAAACAAATGCTGCATTAGGGAAACATGATCCACAGACAGACAGAGAAAGTTTACGTAAGAGGAATGATAGCCAGGAGCAGTGGCATGCGCCTATAATCCCAGCTACTTGGGAAGCTGAAGTGGGAGGATCACTTGAGCCCAGGAGTTCAAGGCTGCAGTGCACTATGATTACACCTATGAATAGCCACTGCACTCCAGCCTGGACAACATAGCCAGACTCTGTCTCAAAAAAGGAGGAGGAGAAGAACTATAAATGACAAAGATTTAAAAGGTTCATCATACTAATAATCAAAGAAATGCTAATTAAGACAGCAATGTGATTTCATTTGTAATCTATTAAATTTGCAAAGATTAAAGAAAACTCAGTGTTGGTGACAGTTGAGCAAGCTAGATACTCATCGATTGCAGGTGGGAGTATAAATTAGCACAAATTCCTAAAGAGTAATTTGGCAATCTGTATCAAGGATGCTGAAAAATTATTCATGCCTACTTAACAATTTTATCCTAAGGAAATAATTAGAAATGTGAACAAATATTTATTTACAAATGTGTTCATCATGATATGACTTATAGTGGCAAACAAATGGATCAACCTGACTATGAAACAATAAAGAAATTAGTTAATAGCATATGGTTCACCCATATTGTGGAATATTATGAAGTCAATAAACAACATACTTTGGAATACATTAAAAAACAGGTTACAGAACAATATATAATATGATCCCACTATGTAAAAAATGAAATTATATTTACACATATTGTGTATGTATAGAAAAAGGATTGATGTTTTCTACTCCAAAATGTATGTTGTGGTTAATCTTAAGAAGTGGGATTATAAAATTAATAGGACTTACACCTGCTTGATGTTAGCAGCAAGAAATAAGGAGGACTGACACATGGACCTAGTCAGATGGAAACTCAGAACCTTCAAAATGCAGGATTTTTTCTTAATGAGACCCTGACCTCATGAGACTGTAACATTTGGGTTACATAAATTTAAGAATGGATAAAGGGATGTGAAAGTAAATATGAGGGAAATTTTTAATTAATACAGAAAATACTGCACAGCTGTATACCAATGGTCTTGATTTAAAAAACTGTAATTTCCTAGAAAAATCACAATGTTATAATGACCAAAATTAATTAAATAAATATTAAGAAATCTGAATACACTGATTCTGATGGAAGCTCTGGCCTATAGAATAAAGTAGGGGCCAGAAATAAGTGGTTAACTATTGAAAATAAAGAATCAAAATAGGTATCATTTGCAAATACTATTATTATAAATTTAGAAAATATAATACAAAAATTTGAGAAACTAATGAGAATTTATTATATCTCATTAGATGACAAGATACAAAATAAATGTATATAAATCTATACTTTTCTGACTTTCATTGACTTTTATAAATGAAAAATATTCAATCCATAGTAGCAAAGTCACTGAAAATTACTCAATTACTCAGTGGTCAAAGAGCAGTTACTCTTAATGTCAGGGTGACATGTTGTTTTTCCTAATTCTAAGCTCTATATTTTAAGAACTTATGGGTAACATCATCATCTGAAACATATTGAAGAAAACCAAGGTTTTGTCCTCATTTCCTATTTGATTAAACTCAAACTTTTGCTTTTTCCCTTGTTTTGAAATTCCCTAATAATGAAACTCAGACACTTGGAAATCAACCACTGCTTTCCTTAGATCTTATGTAAATATCTGAGTGGTGGTTCTCCAGGACATAAAAATTGGTCACCCAAGCTCTCCCATCTTTGAAAATTCAGCAGTCTATTGCAATGTCAACAACAACACTGTCACAACTCACTCTTCTACCTGTGGCTAGAAATTGTCTTGCGGCATTTTTTTGTGAGGTACTTTCTGAATCCGAAGACATTAAAACATGTGAGACAGGGAAGCATGCATCTTAGAATTAAGGAAGGGGGTTATCCTAGAAATTTAACAAACACGATCAACTTATATAAGATCCTATGAATAGAAGAAAGGGGCAATCAAATCTGGTTGCACCTACCAAACCAGTAATGGGGATATTTTATGATAAAGATTCTGGTGATAATATTAATGATGTTGGTAATAGTGAAGAAAATTGATGGGGAGGAGTAGAGGTGAGTAAAGAAATGGTCATGGATGAGTAGCATTGGGATGGGCGTCGGGATAAGAATAGGAACAAAAATGAGTGACAGTAGCCATTGGGATGGCCATGGGAATGGGAGATAAGAATAGGAACGGGAATGGATGACAGTGCGCATTAGGATGGGAGTGGGGATGGGAGTGGGAATGGGAGTGGGGATAAGAATAGGAATGGGAATGGGTGACAGTGGGCATTAGGATGAGTGTGGGAAAGAGAGTGGGGATAAGGATAAGAAAAGGAATGGGTAACAGCGGGCATTAGGATGGGTGTGGGGATGGGATTGGGGATAAGGATAGGAATGGTAATGGGTGGGCATTGGGTTGGGAGTCGGAAAGATGAAGAGGAAGGGAAAGATGAGCACACATCATACACATCATTATTATTAGGGTAAAGTGTCTTCGTGGATGCCTGAAAGAAAGGAAAATCTCTCCAGATTCCTTTTTTCTCCCACCTAAGGTATCATGGGTGTGTTAAAGGAAGCATTAAGCTTCCGGTGCTTCTCCCTAGTCCTCAGAGCAACGTTCTCAAATCAGACTCCTCTCATCCCAGATGACCCAAGAATGCTTGTTATTTGATCTTTCTGAGAGAACTTCTGATCCAATTCCAATCTGGTAAATAGGTTAGTCTTGTAACTTGCTGTGTCTTTGGCCTCAGTTACACCCAACCAGTGGTGAACATATAAGTGAGTGAATATCTTATTAGATCACTTTCAGAGACATTAAGTAGAAGGAAAGCTGAAAAGTCTTGTGTAGACTTCAGATGCAGGTTATGGGGAAGAAGGACATGGAGGAACCTTCATTTGACACATGTATCCCAGACCTGTCCTCTGCATTTTATGTACATGTTCTCATTTAATTCATCCAACCTTATATAACATACAAATATTTCCACTTTACAGATAAGGAAATTGGGACTCATAGCCTCTCTTACTCAGCTGTTTACCCACGGAGGCAGGAACCGAGACAGTTATGCACAGCAGTCTATCCCCAGGGTCTAACCCCTGGCTGCCACATAGTAGGTACTCAGTGACTAATCATAAAATTAGATATTGCAACCTAAGGACATACTATTGGCAGAGGCAGGACTGCCAAATGGCAGAGGCAGGACTCCCACCCAAGTCTGGCTCTTTCCTGTGCTATTTTTCCAGTACATAGTTGAAGATTTTAGATTTCCCTGGGTTTTCAAAGGAAATTCTTATGAAATCAAAACTTTTCCTGTGTTGCCTGTCCCCTCTGGAAGCATCCTGGGATGCTTTGAGGGGAAAGGCAAATGGGGAAAATGAAATTGAAGAGCAGGAGCCACTCCAGACATGACGGAGGTCCCCACAAATATTCCCCGTGGGCCTCATTACACATTTGAGCAAACATTACCTTCACTCACAGCTAAATTTCCTGTTTGCTTGGCTGATCAATTCCTCATCAAATTTTAATGCGGGGTTCAAACCGTCTGTGGTGTTTTAATTAGGCCTAAGATTGCAAAGTGTCTGAGGCAGGGCTGAGCCTCATCCAAATCCCACTTCCCATTGCGGTGTTGCCAGGAGGGGTGGGGGGCTGAGCAGAGCTGGGCTGGGCTGGAGCCAGACACTCGGCAGACCCTGTTCCTAGGTGCACTGTGCTCTCTAGTGGTGGCAATCTGCAGAGAAATGGGCTGTGCAGCCCCAGGGACTTGGAGCCCTCTCCTGATTCCTTCCAAGCCCTGAGAGTTTATAAGCTGCCTTACCTGCTTTCCTGCTTCATCTCTCTTCCTTACCTACAAAACAGAGCATCATAGTGGCCTTATGGAACTGACAAACACTAATCAACACAACTAGTGTGCCTGGTGCTATGCTAGGAGGTGATAGAAGAATAAGACACAAGACCTGCCTTCAAGTAGCTCATAATGGAGAAGACAGTTGTACATACAATTTGACATGATGGATGGTGTAGCTGGGACATTTATGTGACACTGGTGATGGATGCCAGGAGGACAGACCCAGTGCTCAGGTCATTAGAGGGTCTGGTGGGCCTCCAGAATATCAGAAACCAAAGTGACTCTTTTCAGAGCCAGAGGGTGAACCAGGTAGTCAGGACATAAGGATATTGACAGACATTGATCAAGATAGATCAATGGATAGATCTCAATGTCCAACAACCTTCCCCCCTTCACACTCACTTCTCCACGTTGACCCTTCCTCAGCTCTGATCTTCAGGAGGCCTGCCCCAAAGATTTGCTCCTGCCCCTGACAAAATATATCAGGATGTCCCAAACTAACCACCTAGAAACTGTGCCCCTTGGAAGGCCTCCCTCCTTGTCCAGCCTGGGCCACTCACAGTTATAGTTCATTTGCACTTTAGGATAGCCAGTGTCCATTACCATATTCAAGGCTCTGAGAAGTCCTGCAGAAAAGGAAGCTGGATCATTTTGCTTAACTCTGTGTCCTACAGGCTTACTTGTATACAGAATACTAGTTAACATCTTCCTCTGTCTCTAATGCTTTCTGAATCTATGCCCTCCACAAGAAGACCCACGCCTGGTCAGGACTAGCTACATTTTCCAAAGGGCAGTTATCACCACTAGTATGTCTAAGTGATTTTTAATTTAATGTCCTGATGCTATCAGTCCTGAGAGCAAAATGCAACTTGATAAAAGACAGCTCTGATGGGGACCACATAGGAAAGTTCAACAGAATAGTGAGAAGTTCACTAAGTTCACTGAGAAGTTGCCCAAGTTCAACAGAATAGTGAGAAGAAACAAAGACCTATTTGAAAGTTCAAGGATTGATGCTCTTACTAGATTTGGGGAGGAAAATGGTGAAATTCATGTTTGATTGAAATTACTAATGTTTCTAAGGCATTTACTGATAGTAGAATGTAATTAGCTGAATTCAGTGGTTTCCAAACTTGGCTGAGTGTCAAAATCACCTGGAGCATTTTTTAATTGTGCCAATTCCTGGGCTCTATCCCTCGATACTCTGATTCCATAGAACTGAGGTATTGCTGATGCTGCCAGTTGCAATAACACATTTGAAAATGATTGCTACATTTCACTATTTCCCTCAACTCTGTTCTGTGAAAAACCAGCTCCACAGGATACTAACACATCTTACCCAAAACAGTTCCATTTTAATAATGTTGAGCTCACAGTGTGTGCCAGACACTTTGCTAAGATGAAGATAGAGATGAGAGAGAGTCATCTCACTTGATCCTCACTTGATCCTTGACCCTCAGTAAGATTATCTTCCACTTTCTGGACAAGGAAACTGAAGTATAGAGATGGATGGCTTTCCCACGGTCACGCAGTAAATAGTACCATCCCTGGAGAGGTCAACGATGATGTCCCACTGCTGGCTGATTGGACGGTGGTGTCATTCACTGAGATGAAAACAGGAAACGAAGCTGTTATGGGAATAAAGGGAAGAAGTTGGTGTGTTTGGTTTCAGACACTCTGAGTTTGAGGTGACTATGAGATATCCAGATAGAAATGTCCACCAGGAATTAAATACATGGGCTAAAGACCATGGAGAAGATTTAGACTACAGTTAAAGAGCTGAGAGTTGAGGATGTTTAGATGGTAGTTGAGACCATTCTGGGCCTCCATTTCCTCTTTCCAAAATGTAAGATATCAGCTATCATCAATACGCCTTATATTGGTTCCTTACTAAGTTCAATATAGAATTACCATATGATCCAACAATTCCACTGCTAGTTATATGCTCCAAAGAATTGAAAACAGGTGTCCAAACAAAAATTTCTACACAAATGTTCATAACACCACTATTTACAGTAGCCAAAAGGTAAAAACAACACAAATGTTCAAAAACTGGTAAATAGGTAAACAAAATATGGTCTGTTCATACAATGAAATATTATTCAACCATAAAAAGGAATGAAGTACCAATGCATGCTACAACGTGTATCAGTGGATGATAAACGCTGATGAACCTTTGAAACATTATGCTTAGTGATGGCTAGGCACAGTGGCACACACTTGTAATCCAAGAGCTTTGGGAGGCCAAGAAGGGAGAATCACTTGAGTCAAGGAGTTCAAGACCAGCCTGGGCAACATAGTAACACCCATCTCTACAAATTTTTTTTTTTAATTAACCAGGCATGGTGGTGCACACCTGTAGTTCCAACTACTCAGGAGGCTGAGGTTGGAGGTGCTCTTGAGTCCAGGAGTTTGAGGCGGTAGGAAGTGAGCTAGATCATACCACTGCACTCCAGGCTGGGCAACAGAGCGAGACTAGCAAAATTGGATGTCATCCTTGACATAAAATATAGTCTGCTTCTGATGTACAAAAAAGAAACTACATTATTTCTGGTTCATATAAAAACCGTATGTGTGCATGAAATGTGGGGAGAGGAATGAATAGATTCATACAACCTTCAATTACTAAATTTGCCCTCTCAGAGCTTACATTCCAGTGGACAGCCCACTTAAAGAAAGTGAACACCTGCCGCCCAATCGATTCCTCTTCATGTCTTCCCTCCTCATAAATAGCTCCTGTAAAGACTAGGTTGCTCAAGCCAGAAACAAGAGAATCATCACTGTCAACTCCCTCCCTCTCACCTCCACCCCCAATCCATCAGCAAGTTCTGTCAATTCCATCTCAAAAATCTATTTCAAATCTATTCACCTTTCTTTCTTTCTCTGTTGCCGCCACTCTCCATCAAGTCACTTTCACCTCTTGCCTGCAGTGCAACAACCTCATCAGGGGTCTCCTTGCTTCACTTTTGTGTTCTACCATCCATTCTCTATGCACAGTAGCCAGAGTAGACTATTTTTTCCAAAAAAAAAAAAAAAAAAAGAAAGAAAAAGAAAAAAGAAATAAATTCTGATTGTGTTACTGCCTCTGCTTAGAAACAGTCAATGACCTCTTTTTGCTTAGAATCCCAAATCCCAAATCCGGCTTCCTTTTTCTTTCTAATGGATAGGCATGGGCCCTTTGAGGACCCAACCTAAGAACAAACTTACTGCAAAGAGGTAATATGGCCCACTTTCTGCTTCTTATTCTAACTGGAGCCATAAGCCAGAGAAGAGGGTTTTCATATTTTCAGTGGTCATGTGCATAAATTCAAGGCCACAGAAGTCCTGGGTGTGTGTAGTCACCTGCTCAGGCTACCAAAACAAAGTACCTCAGACTGGGTGGCTTAAGCAACAGGAATTTATTTCCTTATAATTCTGGAGGCTTGCAGTTTGAGATTAAGGTGTCAGCAGGATTGGTTTCTTCTGAGGCCTCTCCCCTTAGTCTGTAGACGGCTGCCTTCTCCCTGTGTCTTCCAGTGGGTCACCCCTCTGTATTTATCTGTGTCCAAATTTCCTCTTCTTAAAAGAACACCAGTAAGATTAGATTAGGGCCCACCCTAAGACCTCATTGTAGCTGAATCACCTCTTTAATGGCCCTATATTCAAATACAGTCACATTCCAAGGTACTGAGAACTAGAGCTTCGAAGCATGAATTTGAGAGAACACAGTTTAGCCCGTAATAGTCTGCAGTATAATCATAGTGGTCACTTAAGCAATTAATTCAACCTCTCTGAGGTTAGGCTGTCCTTGCAGAGAGATACTACCTGCTTCTCTAAGTGGCAAGGATCAGAGATGATCCATGTAAAACACCCAGCTGGGAACCCAGCATGGAGTCAGCACTTGATTCTCAGGGATTTTCATCCAAGACCATTGTACATGGAAGTTTCCTTGTGGCAAGCTAGAATCAGACCACACAGCCAGCTACAAAGGGTTAAGGCAGCAAACATACTTATTGACTGGAGCTTCTTGGCGGGCCCAGGGAAGCGTGACTGATTGGAAGCCTGTTTAGAGGAGGAGCCCGCTTTGTGGGCCCGAAATAAATTAGAACCTGTCAATAGCTCAGATCCTGGAGCATCGACAAAGTCTGCAGTCTCAATAGGCAATTAACACTTTACAGGGGCCATTACCCAGCGGCCTCCCTGCATTTTACTGCACATTTTCTGCCATCAACTCTGGTATTGAAGCTTCTAAATAAAAACATAAAAATGAGCTAGAACAGACCAGCATTTTGCCTGGCTGGAGTTATGGTGCCCACATGCAGCAAAGAGATCATATTTCCTCTCTCCTTCCTAACTGGGCTCTAACTCCCCTGCATCCCCAGTCCTGCATGAACATGTGCACATGCACACACACAGACATGAGCACATGCGCATGCAGGCCATCTTCTGAGTGTGCCACAGGAGGCACTGGAGCATGGATACTGGGAGGAGGACGTGGTCTGGAGTCAAACTGCCTGAGTTCGAAGCCTGACTCCAGCACAGTGGACTGGGGGTGGAGGTGAGAGGGAGGGAGTTGACAGTGATGATGCTCAGCACATTAACTGTGTGGTCTTGCACAAATTGTTATGCCTCAGTTTCTTCATCTGTACAATAGAGCCTACATCACAAGACTTTCATGAAGATTAGGTGATTTTAGCACAATACCTGGCACATAATAGACCTCAATAATGTTAAAGGGATCAGTACTGTTGTTGCCACTATCATCAATGGGAGGAGCACGTTCAACATCAACACTGAACATATCTAACTGCACGGATCATTGTAATCCCCAAGGCCACTCTGCTTCTGCTCCTTTCCTTTGGTTTCTGCCACTGTCAGTGCCTTGACTGAGCAAGGCATATGCTCACCCTGCTGAACAGAGCCCCTCACACACTTCCTCTGACTGCCCATGCCCGTTCTCTCCTAGGAAGCCAAGTTCCACCCCAAAGCTGACTGCCTTTGGATCACCAGGAGTTAAATCCACAGATGCAAATTCAAAGCAATAACCAGGAACTCTGTGAGGTTCCAGTCTGTGGGAACCTCATTGCAAACTCAAGATCTCAGAGAAGACTGTGGGGCTATTGGATTGGCCAGAAGCATTGCCTTTGAGGAGGATATGCAGGATAAAATGCCCCAGTGAGGATACTGGCAGCACCATCAGGAGCACATTGGGCTCAGGAGCATTCAGGGCCATTCCTAACCTGAAGTCTGCAGCAACAATTGCTGTCACTTGATGCCAAGGATATCATGGAGCCAGAGCTGGAAGACATTACCATCCAGTCCAGAGCTGGTGCACTGTGCCCATGGAGCCCCAAGAAGGTGGGATGGAGGTGCAGCTTGCTCCAGGTGCAGTGGCTCATGCCTGTAATCCCAGCACTTTGAAAGGCCAAGGCGGGCAGATTGCCTGAGGTCAGGAGTTCAAGACCAGTCTGGCCAACATGGTGAAACCCTGTCTCTACTAAAAATACAAAAAAAAAAAAAAAATTGGCTGGGCATGGTGCCATGCACCTGTAATCCCAGCTACTCGGGAGGCTGAGGCAGGGGAATTGGTTGAACCAGGGATGCGGATGTTGCAGGGAGCCAAGATCATGCCACTGCATTCCAGCCTCGGCAACAGAGCAAGACTCTGTCTCAGGAAAAAAAAAAAAAAAAAAAAAAAAAATCCAGGTTTGTTTTTTGTCACTGGACAGCACACAAGAGTATCCTCTACTAAGGCCCTACAAACAGTGGTGGGGCCAAAGCTGAGGCCTCTCCTTCCAGATTCATCACCTCCCCAAGAACTAGAACTTTCTCTGCTCTCACCTTTCTGCCTCTATGTATGTCATTCCTCCTTTTCAAGGTCCTTATTACTCCTCTTCCAAAATCCTGCCCATTCTTCCAAGCTCACCTCTTCCCTATGGCTTTGCTAGCATAACTTATACTTATTGAATGAATGTCACTCTACTTATTCACATGTATGTGAAATGGACTCTAGGCTGTGTCCAAGATCCCATGAACAACTTCATGGGCATCAACGGGGTTGCAATGAGAGATCATCCCATAAAGATACATACAGTCAATTCAGATACAAGGAGTTGCTTGGTAAGGTGGAAATTAAATTAAATTCTTTCAGGAAAGCAGCTGAGGACTCTTCTCTATCAAAGGAGACCAGCAAAGCACTCTGCAGCTCTCTGCTTTCTCACTTCTTGGGGGTTACTTGGGTGTCCCTTGTAGTTAATGCAAGTTAAGTCCAAGGAGACACTTTACCCTGGAGAAAGAGGATTCTTCTCACCTGACAAAATGTACTTTCCCAAAGCTCCGAGGAATACAGAAACATCTTTGTAAGGGAGAAATGAATCAATCTGTCAAGGAGCAGAAAACTTTGTAGAAAGGGGATTGAAATCCTGAACTGAACCTAGGAAGTAGATTCGACATTAGAACAACTTTGAGTTGACTGAGGTGGTTGCTGAGGGTGGTAAAAGAATCAGAACTAGAGAGATGGTATCATGAGAAACAATGACTAGCCATTGTTGCTGGACTTGAAAATGGAAGGGGCCACAAGTCAAAGAATGTGGGCAGCTTCTAGAAGGTGAAAAAGTCAAGGAAGTGGATTCTCCTCCAGAGCTTCCAGAAGGAATGCAGCCCCACCAACACCTTGATTTTAGCCCCCTAAGACCCATCTCAGGCTTCTGACTTCCAGAAGTATAAGATAATAAATTTGTGTTGGTTTCAGCAACCAAGTATGAGATAAGCAATACAGATCTTGGTACCTAGAAGTAGGGTGTTGCTGTAACAGCTAAAAATGTGGAAGTGTCTCTTGTGATACAGAATGCAGAGGTACCAGGGTGTGTGTGAGGGAAAGGAAAGAAGTGCAGATCTCATTCTAAAAGAATGAAAGGCTCACAGTTAGAGCTGGTTTGGAGTCAGTCGCACTCTCCCCTGCTAGTCATTCAGGAAAGAAGCTTCCCACAAGTTGGAATTCTCAGAATTGCCTCCATACTGAGCACAGATAAGTCACATTCTCTGATTTCAGGGTTTGCCACTTCTGTACAAAACAAGACAATTTTGACTCTGTTTTCCCATTGTACATGCCCTGGGAGGCACTACGTAGCCTGCCTCAGAGGCAGTAAGTAAAGGGTTAAGCTTCTCCCTGACTAATGCAAGTGTCCTGTCATCTCTCTATGGGGCAGAAATCAATGAAGGCTGTTTTCATCCAAGTAAAAATAAATCTTAATCACCTTTGTAAAGGAGGAGAAGATAAGCAGACAGCGTTCTAAAAATGGATTCCCCTAGTTAACAACTGTTAAGTGCTATTTCTTAAACAATACCAAAGATGACATCACATTCAGGTTATAGGGTGGACATCATCCACTGCTGATTAGGGAGTAATTGAAAGGGGGAAGGAAAGGAAATAAAGATATATAAATAGTTTCAAAAACTGTATTGAAAGAGCTCTCAGAATGTGTGAGGCATATAAGAATGAGCAAGCCAGCAACACATCTCTAACATGGGTGGCTAGCAGGTGTTGACACCAGAGAGGATATCCAGGTACCCTCACATTTCTCCATCATTATGTCCTAGGCTGGACATGCTGGACAGACTGTGTTACTCACCCACATAGCCACATGAAACCATAAAAATCCTCAGCCACGTGCTTTCTCTTGTCTCATATTACCACACCTCCTGTGCTTTTCCTAAAATCTTTATAGTACAGCTTCCAACTTCCCTCCTCTCTGCTACTGAAAATGCCTATTTGAGGGTTCTCAGTGGTTCTGTTTTCTATGGTAGATTGTATTGTTGTTGGAATTATTTACCCTTCTATTGTCAGTCAAGGAAGTATACATTTTCATCCCATTGACTTTGTTTTTGGCCATGTGACATGCTTTGACCAATGGCAGGTGAGCATATGTAATATATACCATATCCATGAAGTTAAGATGTGTTGCAAGTTTCTACCTGATCTCTTGCTCTCTTTCTGTCATGAAGATGGTATGTTCTAGATTAGGATAATTCCTTCTGCTTGGGTTCCAAAATGAAAGACATATTTGAGCAAAGTGCAGCCAAACTATAGCTGCTAATATGTGACAGGAAAGAGAAATAAAATTTTGTTGTTTGATAAAGCACTCATATTTGAAGAATTTGTTACCATGGCCTCGCTTAGCAAAAGCTTATTGCATCATCCAGTTAAATGACTTCTCCTCAAGTTTCATCTGCTCAATCCCTGCAATATTTCACAAAGTATTTCTTCTGAACTCTAGTAGTAAAAGAAACTCAAAAGGGATAGGGTAAGATAAATTTGGGAAATTCTGCATAACCACTTTTGGACATTAACAATACCCACTGGCATATTAAAGGCTCTGAGAAGTTCTGTCATATACAGTAGTGGTTAAAGGCATGAGCTCCGAAGTCATATTTCCTGGATTTGAATCCTGAATCAACTAGTACTTACTATATGAATGACTTTGAATAGGACACTTAATCTGACTCTCAGTTTTCTCATTTAAAATAGGAAGATAATAAGAGTACTCTTGCAGGGTTATAGTGAGGATTAAATGAGATAATAAAAATTAAATACTAGTGGACTGCTTTCCGGGTCACAGAATGATCTGTCCTCTTTCCCAAACTCATAGAAATGGCACATAAAGTGCATTAAATTATTAAAATAGCCATGATCATGTTCAGAAATAATATTCAAATCTCTTTATTAGTGATAGAAAAAAATTTTACAATTTTGAGACAGGCTGAAGCTCAAGGTTCACCAGGCACTGGAGCTATAATTAGGTGCTAAGGGTGAAGAGCTCAAGTTCTACAGGAGAATGGGAAGTTGAACATTCTTCATGCATAGCTGGGGAACAGAAACAGTCTCCCAAGTGAGGTCAGAGGCCAAGACTGTGCTTCCCTTCTCTTCCCCTCTGCAAACAGAGATTTTCAGGGATAGACAGGGATCCAAAGGCCCTTTTTCATCTTGTACTACTTCTGTTCCTTTCAGTCCTAGCGGGCAGTGTTTCAGCCAATACATTTCCCTTAAAATCTTCGTAGTTCTCCTATGAAACTAGGGTTCATGTCATTAGACAAAGGACAAGCTTACAAATCTCCAAGCCTTTGTCTATCTTGGGCTACTGCTGAGATTGCTGAGAGACAATACCCTTAAGTTTCTTATTAGCCCTTTTTATTTACTAAATGGCTCTCTGAGGCACCACTTTCAATCTTCCTGAGATCTTTGCAAATGATTTTATAGTCACACCTTGAACTTCATCTTTAGACTATGTTTCCCTAGATGTACCTCAAATTTTATCTTTTCTTCTGGTAGATTCCCTGCGTTCCTGTCTGATCAGAGCCCATTTTCTCACCCTTTGCCTGCCCTACCTGACATGCAATGCAACAAGTAGAATGGCAAGTGGCAGGTGTTCAACCAATATTCATCACATAAAGGAAGGAATTATTCTGTAAACCCCTAAGTGATCATAATTAGGCATGAACTAAATGAATGACTTTTCCACACGCTTTGTTGCCAACTCCCTCATTTTGAAGAAAAATACAAAGCAAATATACTGGGGATTGTCCTAACAAATTCACTAGGCTTAGAGCTTCCTGAGCCATCTGTACCCCCTGCCAATGCATCTGACTGTGCTAGAACTGAAGGAAAGGGAAAAGATCTGCTGCTGACTTCCAGTCAGAGGTCTGGGGTATTTCAAGTACAACATGGCAGTGGTTGTCTCTCAGATTTCCCACAGCAGGCTCCCAAGAGGCCTCTTTTCTACATGAGGAAGAGAGAGGGCTATGGTTTAAAAGAAAAAAACTGCTGAAGGTAGCAGATGTAGTGGAAATGCCCAGCAAGACGCAGATATTCCCTGGGAATGAGAGTCTAAAGAACCCACTAATACTCAGAGAATGAGAATGACACAGCACCTGTTGTCTTTGCAGGGCTGGGGAAAATGATAGTGCCCGGCACTACCCAGAGGAGGAAGCAATAACTGATCATGATTGAGAACACATATAAGATGCCACCTGGGAGCACCCAGAAATGCCTGATGGATGGACAAATTTATAGAGGCATTCACAGGTAGCACTAGTGTATCAGACGCTGTTGATGCCTTGCCCCATCACTATGGTGCAACCTCAAAGTCACCTGCAGCTTCCGTAGACAGATTCCATACTTACCAATGGAGATCCTACCCCAAGCATCTCCATCTCTGTGACTGAGAGCTTCCCTTTGTAACTGGCGCAGGTTCCGCTCATGTTGGATTAAGAGGATCAGATGGAAACAGCCAGGCAGATCTTGCACCGGGAAACAACCTTCAACCAATGAGGCACTGTAATGGATGAACAAATACCCAGCTTCCTTCCTATCTGTGGAACAATTATAAGGTGAAGTCTACCGAGGTCCTCAGAAAGTCTGAGCCTGGTTGTCCCACCAGGCTCATTAGTGTACCCTTAGTTGCCTGCCTTCCCTTCCTGGTCTCATGTCCCCACTCCCTACTGTGCTTCCTGGAGTCATACCCTGAAGAAAAAGCATGCACCCAAATCCTTGACTTGGGTCTATATTGGAGAGCAGAGTTAAGTCTACTGGGCCCAACTACCCAGAAACACAAAGACAGTCTTAGCCAACATCCTCCCAGAACCTGTATCTGAAGAAGTCTGTTTCACCATCTCTCACTGGGAGTCTGGGCTCTTTTAATCAGAGCACCATGAGTGCAGTTGAGCTCACACAGTCAGAAACACAGATTCAAACCCCAACTCTACCCTTTTTGAGCTGTGTGCCTCTGAACAAGTTACTTTGCCTCTCTGAACTTCTATCTCTTTTATAAAATAGAAACAATAGGAGTTCCTGCCTCTTAAGGTTAAAAGCAGTTTACACACAAGCACTGAGCTTGACATGGTGCTTGGCATATAGTACTCCATCAGTGGCCACTCTCATTGTTATTATGTCTCTCTGGCCCCTAAATCACTGATTTGGGGGGTTTACTCCAAACAATCAAGCCTATTCTCAGCACCATCTCTCAGGGCCCCCTGACCCCAAGCTCTCACACAAGCAGATGTCAGAAACTCCAGCCCAGGACTGGTTATTTCATCTGCAGGAAGCTTGACACCTGGCATGGATGCTTTCCCTGGAACAACCTCCTCTCCCAGATGTTTTCATGCTCCTGCCCAATGGCCCTTCAGCTGCAGAGAGGCTCAAAAGGACTGAGCAACCTATGGGCCTGGGGGCCTTTAGCCCTTTTCCATCTGTCAGGCCGGCTCCCAAAACAGCCGCAGATGCTCCACCCCAGGCAGCTGTGGGGCGAGTTGGCCTCTTTTTGCCCCAGCACACAGCAGCTGGGCCATATGTTCACACCAGAGGACAGAGAAGTTCATTCTGGGGGCAGCCTCCTTACTGCTCAGATTAATTCACTCATTCCAAGAGCAAATATCCACCTACAAAGGGCCAGACCCTGAACTAGGCACTAGGAATACACGTTTTGCCCAAGAGAGGCTCACAGTTTGGTGAGGAAGACAGATGATAAAAGAGGGCAGATAGGTTTTGAGCTAGTGTAATTAGTTTTAAAAGGAAAGTAAGCATACAGACCTTTGGTAATAAGAGGAGCAAGCACATCAACTAATCTTGGGGGGTCAATAAAGAGAAGACTTCTCTTTTTTTATCTGGTTCCTGAGATAAGAACTGAAGGACAAAGAAAAGTGAACAGGATGGAAAGAAGAAGAAAAGATGCTCCTGGGAAAGCACAGCTTGAGAAAATATATGGAGGTGCTAAGTTCAGATTTTGGAGCCATGTACAATTCATTCATCGTACTGCCTACTTGGTACTACCTCCATTTCAAAACCTGCCATACTCATCCATATGAAAGAGCTGCCATGTTTCTAGAAGACTCCACTCTCTTAGAGTCCACTGGGCTTGAGTCACCCAACACAAGATAGGCTCAGAGATCACCACCTGAGGACTTTAACTTAAGATCAAGTGGTGGCTGAAACTGTAAGATGATGAACTCAAGAACTGTTTCCAGTAGTAAAGCCGGTGATGTTCAAACATGATGCCCTTCCCATCAAGAGATGGGTCTGTGGCCCCTCCCTTGAATCTAGCCAACACTTTTTGACTAACTTGATGAATAAACTATGGCAGAAGTGGCTTTCAAGGTTCTGTTAGAAAAGACCATGCACCCTCTGCCATTTTTCCTTGGGACACCAATCACTGAAGCCTTGAGCCACCATGTAAGAATTTTGGCTACCCTGAAATTGCTATACTAGAGTGACCACATAGACAGACTACAGAGTGGTAGAGAGAGAGATAGCAGAGGGGCACCAGCTATCTCATCCCTTAGCCCAGGTGCCAGGTATGAGAGTAAGAAAGATGACTTCAACTGCAGCCAACATCAGTCAAATGGCAACCACATGAAAAAACTGAGGATTAGCCAACTGGCTGTGCCAAGGTAACCCTCAGAATCATGAGAGATAATAATGATAAACGCTTGTTGATGCAATAATAAATAAGCAACATAGAAAAGCTCTTCTGTAGAGAGAGAGAATGAAGCCAACACTGGAGATACATAGAAACTGCTTGACTTCTTAAACTAGTTATTCCTGGGCACCCTTCTGCCTGCCTTCCCTGCAACAGTGTTCTTAGATTCTGTGAGCCAATGAGTTCTTATTGCCTAAGTGGAATTTCTCTTTCAACCAAATGAATACAGATGATTTGGGATAAACCTCAAGATTTTGATGTGCTTACAGCATGGGCTCTGGAGGTGAAAGTAAAGAGAGATGAGGGAGAATAGATCATCGCAGGATAGATCATTGAGGAACTACAGGCCACAGCAAGGAGTTTCAATTTATAATACACCCATCTCCATAAATGACTTGAGGAGGCTACTGAGAACTTTGGGTATTATTGTAAGGATAATAATGTCAGTGAACAATTTTCATCCAAAGAGTGACAGGCTTAGGCATGCAGTGTGAAGAGGTCAACCTGCCAGTTTGGATGATGCATTGGAAGAAAGTACACTGAACAGGAGTCAATTGACTTGATACAAGGAAGAAATAAGAAGCTGAACTAAAGTGGGGAAACGGGGGTGGAATAAGAAAAGTATTAAAAGGCAGAATTGACAGGACCTAGAACCTTTTATGGGAGTGAGAAAAAGGATGGGAAAAGACCAAGATGATTTCCAAGTTTGTGGTTTGAGCATCTGAAGAGGTAATGGTGCCTTCATCAAGATGTAAGAGGAAGACCACATCAGGAGACAAAGATGATGTCTTCAGCTTGTATGTGCAGAGATTGGGGCATCTATGGCAAATTCTGGGGGAAAGATTATCCTTTGATGTATCCATTTAACACATTCATTGAGCACACAGTATTTATTGAGCATATATTTATATGTCAGGCTCTAGCAGGGTGTTTGCAAACAAAATTTATATGGTGCTTACCCTCATACATTTTACTGTCCAGTGAAACAGATGGGAATGAATTGAAATTAGTTGCAAGTCACATATATAAGTACAAACTCTTGAAGAATGCTATGAAGGAAACATACTGGAAGCTAGCACAGCATATTATAAGGAAACCTGGTGGAGCCTGCGGATATATCAGTTACCTTGGTGGCATAACAAATAACTCCAATATTCAGTTCATAACACAGTTACATTCATTTTTTATTATCTCTTGCAGTTTCTTTTAGTTGGAATTCTAAAGATGCATTGTGGGGGTTACTTATCTCTGCTCCATGATGTCTGGGATCTCAGCTGGAAGGCTCAAAGACTGTGGAGCTGAAATTATCTGAAAGCACATTCAGTCGCATGTTAGATGGGCAATGCTGGCTCTCATCTGGAGGCCTGAATTTCTTTCCCAGTGGTCTCTTCGCATGTGCTACTTGGGCTTCCTCACAAAATGGTGGGGGGTACCATGGACAAGGGAAGAGAGGAACAGAGAGAAACAGCACTCCAGGTAGCTGCTATGCTACCTTTTATGACCTAAACTTGGAAGTCACACAGCATCATTTCTGCCACTTTCTACTGATTGTGACAGTTACAAATATCCACCCCAAGTTCTGTATGATGTAACACTGACCCACCTGTTGATAGAGCAGTGTTAATATTGCATTGTAAAAAAAGCATGTGGGATGGGAGATATATTTGTGTGGCCATCTTTGGAAAACATAATTAATATGCCACAGGAGAGATAAGCAAAGACTGCTCAGAGAAAGTGACATTTGAGCTGGGATCTCAGCAATGAACACAAATCAACCAGTGACAGAGTGATGAAGAAAGATTAGGGATGGTATTCCTAGAAGAGGGAACAGCATGTGAAGAGGCCCTGAAGTATGAAAGAGCATGATATATTCAAGAAGCTGACGGAGGCCAGAGAAGTTGGAGTGAGTTGAAAGTACGAATCAAAGTCTCAAGAAAAAGGTCAGTGCTGGAAGCAAAATGTGAAAGCCCAGCATAGATGCCTGTGGAGGGGAGATGCTTGTGCAAAGAGAGAGGAGAAACAGTCTCATAAAAACTTGAGTTAGCTTAGACTTAATGCCCTCTGCCAACTTCCTGCTCCTAAAATATGACCAAGCTCAGAACTTGTCTTCACTGTCTCAATCAATAGAAGCTGTGTGCCTTCCTTTACTCTCTATTACCCAGATGAATAGCCAGCTTCAAAAGTGGCCCCCAGGGCCCTTGACTCCCGGTATTCACACATTTGTGTAGTTTCCTCCCACACTGAATCAAGCTGACCTCTGTGACCAAAAGAATACTATAGAAGCGACAGTGCATGACTTCCCAGAGTAGATCATAAATGGCACTGGATTGCTTATTCTGGAAAGACCAGCCATAACGCCACAAGGACGCAAGCAGCCCTCTGAAGAAACTCATGTGGAGGAAGAACTGAGGTCTGCTATCAACAGTCAGCACCAACTTGTCAGCCACTTTGCAAGTGGATCCTCAGCCCCAGGCAAACCTTCAGATGATTCTAGGACCCTAGCCTTCAAGTCCTCAAGCTGAGGCCTCAGACAACTTGAAGCAGAGACAGGGAATCCCCGTTGTGCCCTGCCTTGATTGATGACCAACAAAAACCATGCAAGAAAACAAATGATTATTGTTGTTTCAAGCTATTAAAGTACTAAAGTGATTTGTTATACAGCTATAGATAACTACCACACTAGCTCTGACCCTTTGATTATCCTCCCCTACCTCACACCTCCCCCTAGATATAACTGGCTCCAGGAGATTCCTTGAGCTAGAAGAGATCACCCATTCAAACACTGGCTCCATTTGGAACTTTCTATGAAGTAAAAAAAAAAAAAAAAAAACCTCATCTTCCTTTGCACACTTCTAGTGACAGAGAATTTACTACCTCCCAATTAACTGCCTTGCAGGCAGAAGAGATTTCCACCCAAGTCCCCACTATGCTAGTTCCTTCTTCCCTGGGAGCTGTCCCTGACCCAGTGCTGAAACCAGACCCCACTCACCCACCCGCAACCAAAAGATCAAATTACAATTACAAAAACCACGCTTGACTAGGAAACATCAGCAACAAAGTTCCATTTCCCTGTATCTCTAAATGAAAAAAAAGCCTCCTTGTCAGTTTGGAGCAATTAGCTGTGGGAGATGATGACAGAGCAGTGAGAGGTGCTGCAAGGGGACAGAGTGGCAGCAGAAGCCCCGACTCAGACAGACATGCCCCAGATGGCACAACGAGATAACGCCTTTCACATTTCAGAAATCACATTGTCAACAATGTTTCCAGACTCAGAAATTAACTCAAGTCATCAGGAGTGCCTGGCAGCAAGCAGCAGGCACCCTGGTGGGGACCCCTCATTTGACATTATGCACTGGTGCAAAGAGAAACTGGCAAATTCACAGGAAAGGTTGGTGGAGCTACCTTCTCCTAAGGCTGCAGGCAGGGCAAGCCTGGGGCATATGGAGGCATTTTCTCAGGGTTAGCTGTCAAAAGTCCCAATCTTCTATCTCCTGTCTCTACAGTAGGGGATTAAGTTCAAGTGTCACACTGTGACCTCCTCTTTCTATTCCATGCCTTGTGGAATGTCCTCTTTAGAGGGTTACAAAAAGCAAAAGTATTAATTCAATCACCCATGTCTTAAATTTATATTATGTATAACAAAACTATCCTTGTCAATGTAAAAACTGCTCTTTTTGCTAACCATAAGACCTATCAGAGGCAGTCTATGCCAGCCACTCCAACCTTTCCATTATAGTTGACCTGCCTCACATCCCCCTACCCTTAAAAGAGCCAAAAAAGATAATCAGAGGCTAGTACCCAGCTAGCAAAGATACCCACAACTCCAGCCAAATGCAATGATTTGGGGGGATTGGGAGTTAGCTATCACTGCAATCCTAGGTGGTACCATAAGCAAGCATGGGATGCAACAGGGGTAAAGACTACATCCCACTTTCAATAGTTCCCCCTTAATTGCAGTTTCACTCTTTATGGTTTTGGTTACTGGTGGTCAACTGAGGTCCAAAAATATTAAACAGAAAATTCCAATGCTTTTACACTGTTGGTGGGAGTGTACATTAATTCAACCATTGTGGAAGACAATGTGCTGATTCCTCAAAGACCTAGAGGCAGAAATACCATTTGACCCAGCAATCCCATTACTGGGTATATACCCAAAGGAACAGAAATTATTCTATTATAAAGATACATGTACTCACATGTTCATTGAAGCACTAGGGGCTCACAGTAGCAAAGAAATGGAATTGACCTAAATGCCTGTCAATGTTAGACTGGATGAAGAAAATACAGTACATATATACCACAGAATACTATGCAGCCATAAAAAAGAAGATCATGTCCTTTGCAGAGACATGGACAGAGCTGGAGGCCATTATCCTCAGCAAATTAAAGCAGGAACAAAAAACCAAATACCACATATTCTCACTTATAAGTGGGAGCTCAATGATGAAAAAACATGGGCACATGGTGGAGGAACACACACTGGGGCCTGTCAGGGAGTTGGGAGGGACAAGCGGAAAAAACATCAGGAAAAATGGCTAATGGATGCTGGGCTTAATAACTAGGTGATGGGATGATCTGCAAACCACCATGGCACACATTTACCTGTGTAACAAACCTGTACATCCTGCATATGTACCCCTGAACTTAAAATAATAGAGAATTCCAGAAATAAACAATCATAAGTTTTAAATTGCATGCCATTCTGAATAACATGATACAATATCACACCATCCTGCTCCAACCCTCCCAGGATGTGAATCATCTCTTTGTCCAGCATATCCATCCATATATGCTCCACTGCCCATTAGTGACTTAGTAGCTGCCTCAGTTATCAGATCAACTGTTGAGGTATCGCAGTGCTTGAGTTCATGCAACCCTTATTTTACTGAATAGTAATAGTAACCTCAAAGCACAAGAGTAGTGATGCTGGCAATTCAGATACACCAAAGAGAGGCCTTGAAGTGCTTCCTTTAAGTGAAAAGATGAAAGTTCTCTACTTAATAGAGAAAAGAAAAAAAATTGTATGCTGAGATTGCTAAGATCTGCATATAATAAGATATTTTAATAAAGAGAAAGAGATCACATTCACATAACTTTCATTAAAGTATGTTGTAATAATTGTTCTATTTTATTATTCATTATTGTTGTTAGTCTCTTACTGTGCCTAATTTATCAATTAAACTTTATCATAGTTATTTACGAATAGAAAAATACACTGTGGCTGGGCGCAGTGGCTCATGCCTGAAATCCCAGCACTCTGGAAGGCCAAGGTGGGTGAATCACAAGGTCAGGAGTTCAAGACCAGCCTGGCCAATATGATGAAACCCCATCTCTACTAAAAATGCAAAAATTAGCCAGCGTGGTGGCGGGCACTTGTAATCCCAGCTAGTCGGGAGGCTGAGGCAGGAGAATCGCTTGAACCCGGGAAGCAGAGGTTGCAGTGAGCCAAGATCACGCCACTGCACTCTAGCCTGGGTAACAGAACAAGACTCCATCTCAAAAGAAAAAAGAAAAATACATCGTAAAAATAGAACTCAGTACTATCTACCGTTTCAGGATCCACTGGGGTCTTAGAATGTATCCCCTTTGGATAAGAGGGCACAAATAATGCATGCAAAGAATAAATACTCTGGAAAAAATAGTTCTTGTCTCTTCTCCTGAAGTACCTTCTTATGTTTGTGCTGGAAGGAATCAGGACTATTTATCTAATTGCAGAATCACACCTACTAAGACAAAGGAACAGGGTAAATGATTCCTCTTAGGAATTCAAAAGGACAAAAGCTAAGCCTGAACATGTGCTATGCATAGTGTTGGAAACAAAGCTTGAAAATGGTAGGTAACAGGTGGGAAGTGGAGGGTGGAACACTGGTGGTTATAGTTATACAGATAATTGGGACTCAACTTGAAGCTTCCAATTGAATCTATACATCCTTCAGGGAGTTCAAGCCCCAGGAGGTATCTGAGGCCCTTGCCTCCCTCCCAAAGTTCTGAAAAATTTGGGGACCATTTTGCCATTGCAAGACATCCAGTAGCTAGTAGTCAGCTCTGAACAGTGACAAAACCCCCAGGAGATGAAATGAGAGGGAAAGGTAAGTTGAAGATCTTGCCTAAAGAAAGTGGTTTGAGCAGCCTACAGTCTTTATGAAGGTCAACTAGCTGGAACCCACTAGCTAGGCCATCTCCTGGCATTGGCAAAATGTGAAAGGAGCCAAATCCAGAAGATAGCTCTGCCTCTGGGGGCATTTAGGGACCCAGGAGAGAGTGCCTCTTTTATCCTCAGCCAATGGCGGGCTCTAACAACAGGGAACTGCCGATGAGTTATTCTCAAGACTCTCCTCCCCGCACAACTTCTGGGGCTTAATTGCATCCAGATCTGTCTCTACTGGTAAGTTAGAGACGGATGGGGGAAAATGAGGGTTGAGGAAACACCTTCTGTAAGCCAGATCTTTTGTATATTTCATCTCAGGTTGTGTTCTCAAAGGCCTTGTGGCCAAAGGATAATTAAAGCAGCAAGTATCTGAATGGAATTACAGCTCTAAGTATTGCTCTTGTAGAAACTCTGCTTCCACTGCCCCAGACTTCGCCAAATTTGGTGGCCACACCCTCATGGGCTCTTGTTAGTTATCAGAAGGAACTGAACTTTGTCTCTGATTTTAGCCCTAGGGCAGCCCAGGTGGCCTGGTGAGACAAGAAAATTAATCAGGAAGTAACAACCCAAAGAAACCAGGAGAGCTTAGATTTCTGCAAATTCTTAAAGAGCCCAAAAAGGGGGTTGGCCTCCCTCTTAACCAGTGGTTCGCAAAGTGTGGTCCCTGGACCAGTGGCATTGACATCACCTGGGAACATGTTAGAAATGCAAACTCTAGGACTCCACCCTAAGCCTCATGAATCAAAAACACTGGGGTTGGGGCCAGCAATCTGCATTTTTAAAAGCTCTATATGTGATCCTGACTCATGGCCAAATTTAAGAAGTACTGATTTAAAACTAGAAGGTCAAGTTAATCCCACCTGAATCTCAGGAGCAGGAACAGTGAGAACCCTCTGAATGTAGGCAGGCCCCACACCTCTCTCCTTCCATGCAAATTCACATGCTAGTCTGGCAGGGTCTGGGTCCAATCCTGCCTGGTCTTTCCAGCCCCATCTCAGCTGAGAATATATGAGGGACACACCAGTCTCTGTGGAACTACTTGGGGGTACTGAGAAGCATCATGCCTCGGGGGTTCTTGTTCCTCTTGGGAACTTTCAATGGGAAAACAGGAGCTATGTTCAAAAATTACTCTTTCCCCACTGAGAACACCCGCACTTCAGCTGGGGACTTTCCCCAAGGCCGCCAAGAGTAAAACTGTTAGTCAGGCAAGGCTCCCACTCCCCTTTGAAAGTCCTGCAAGGGGCAGACATGCAGGCCCAGCCCTGAGGCTCTGAGCTGGGAGGCCTGTCACACCTGGGGAGGCCCCAAGACACCAGCTCGGCAGCTGGGCCTGGATGGCAATGCGGCTGCCGGGTGATGGATCACTTTCCGATGAGGGTGCTGTGCAGGCCGCCAGCTGTGCCAGCGCAGACTCCCGATCAGCATGGCTGCACCGCTCACCACTAACCCACACTTGCCAGAACAGGGAACCAGGAAACATCACACCTCGGGTGAGCAGCAATTAATCTGTGCAGAAGACAGGTCGAAGACAGGAAAGGGGAGCTGCCAGAGAGCTGATGGGCCCTGCCTGCCTTGCCTCAGGGTGGGCTGGGCCCTCCAGACACACAGGCTGCCCAGCTTCAGGTGCACTCACCAGCCTTCCCCAGCAGCCCCATGGGGAGGCAAACACAGGGACCCTCAACAGCCAAGAGCACTGGACTGAGACTCAGTAGATGCAGGTTCAAATCCCAGCTCTGGCACTTACAGGTTCTGAGACCTTGAGTTTAGTCTGAGCATCATTTTCCACTTGGGAAGCATAATTGCAAGGACTCAGAGCCATGGTGAGAAGCAAATGAAAGGACTTGTGTAAGTAAAGTATCTGGCATGTGGCAAACATATGACAAATAGTGATTCATTCCCCTGTCCTCAGTTACACCCTGAGGTTCTCTTGGATAACCCTACATGGGATTACTAAGCAGGCAAAGAGCACTTCTCCCAAGCCAATGAGGTCCTGAAAGTAAAGGGAAATGATGAAGCAGCAAATATCTTCTCATGGATCATTCAATCCGGGAACAGCCTGATGGTGGCAAAGAAAGAAGTAGCAGCCCATGCAGGAACCCTGTGTCTAGCTGGCCTCCTGCTCCCAGTCTCATCCCTGTCCAGTCCACAAAACCAAGAGGTGATTTTCAGAAGACACATCTGATCATTTCCTTGTTCTATTTTTAAGCCCTGGGTGACTCCTGAATGCCAACAGAGCAAAGTAAAAATGTCTCAGCATGGCATTCAGTATCAGTTCCAAATTTGCTGAGTCTTTTTCTCACCATGAACTTTGCTCTTCCAGCCACCCAGAAAAGTTTACCATTCCCAGAATACACCAGGACATTGCAAAACAGGGCCTCTGCCTGTGCTGACCCTCCACCAGGAAAGGCCAGTCTGTGCTCTTATCTATCTAAAGCACCTCCCCACTTACAGCTCACCTTTGGGAAGACCCCCTTGATGCCCTGTTCCAGGCATGAGTAATTACAATGGACTTCCTTGCACGTGGTACAAGTGTCTATCGAGACCCTCTGCCTATTAGGAGCTGTTTGGTTTTTGGTCCCCTCCGTCACTGATCTGGGGGCTCCTCCATCGCAGGGACCGTATTTGATTCCTCTCCACATCTCTGGCTCCAGCACAGTGCCTGGCACATAGTAGGTGTTCTGTAAATGTTTAGGTAACTTAAGTGCTCTTTTCATTGACACCCCATAGTCATATCCATGTAAACTAATGATCTGTGAAGCCACAGATGGTTTCCCCTCAATGAGGCAGAGGGAAAATCAAGGTCCTGGCCACACCTATTCATCTCCAGCCCAGAGCCAGCTTTTCCCAAGGTCCAAGAAGACTCAAGGTCAGAGGATGGTCTGTTGATCCCTCAAATTCCCACTGGGTTAGCTAATGTCAAATTCCAGTGCAATTTATCCTTCTGTGGCCAAACCTATAGACTGCTTGAAAACAATACATTTCATCTCAGGGTTTTAAATCAGTGTTTTAGCCCCTCCTGGAAGGGTTCAGTGTCTCATCAGCCTCTTTAGAGCCTTAGGCCAACAGTTATATAACTTTTTGACCAGTACCTCCACTGATGATGTGACCCCAGGGGTCACCAGAAAATGTGGAGAATCAAAGAGCCTCATGAGCCAGAGGGAATTATGTAACAGTGCAACTAGTCTGTTTACCCTCCTAAAGCTTAAATCATCTCTATAGGCTCCCTTCCCAGCTTAATATTTCCAATGACAGAGAACTCACCATCTCCAAGGATATCTTATTCTATCCTTGGTCAGCTCCTCAGATGTCTCCAAGTCCTGCAGTTTTCCATAGATCAATGGTTTTAATAACCCCAGGCCCCCTTCCTTCCAAATATCCTTCCCCTAATCTCTAAAGTGTTTTGAGATAAGTTAAGAGGTTTATGCATCACCTGAATATCTTTGGGTCAAACACTGTCCTTCCACTGAATTCTCATTCTCTGCCCTGGATCACAGTTCTTGTGATATTTCTATTAACATGGCTTGAGGGTAAATGGGATTTGTGGATCCACAACATCCTGATTACTATACAAAAACAAGAGTGAGCTAAAAGCCCCCAACACCTTACAGACCTGCTTCGCTAAGCCAGCGCTCTCTGATCCTGCACTTGGACCACTGCTTCTGCAACCCAACACAGGACCCTCCCTTATTCTTCTGCTGATTCACCTAATAAAATCTGGCCGCACTTAGGCAACCAAGATCTAAAAAGATACTGATTTTTTCAGCCAGCTTCTTCACACATTTTCTCTTTCACCTTTATTTCATCAGCAAATCACATAAGTGGCTTTTCCATCTCTTCATCCAAATCGTTAAAGTGCTAATATGATTAGGGTTACCATAGAGCCCATAGGCACTCTAATAAAGACCTCCCCGCAAAATGATATCAACTCATTTATCTGCTCTGAATGGGTAAACTAGTCTTTAGTCTCCTGGGATCCTCTAAGACCCAGTTTGTATTCTCAGTTTTCTCTCTAAGGATATCTAAAGATTTTTTTGTATGTTCTGCTGAAATCCAAATCAGTTATCTGCTTCATGGGACAGAGATTACTAGTTTAGCACCCAACATCTATGCTTCCTGGCTTTGTCAAGAGGCAATGTGTCAAGATACTACATTTCCCAGCCTCCCTTGCAAATAACAGTGGTCATGTGACATAGTTCTGGTTAATGAGATGGAAGTTATTGGGTAGCCCTCCCAGGAAAACCACTTTTAAAAAGCCAACTCAGATGACATAAGTCCTTTGTCCTTCCTGCCTGAAATACTGATGTGATGTGGCAGGTGGAGCAGTCATTTTGCAACCATAAAGGGAAAGTCAGGACAATCACAGGTGCTGTAGCCCTGAGAGTCGTGGGTCTCTGAAATAAATACTAGAGACCACCTGCTACTAGACTTCTCTTTGCAGGAGAAAAAAAGAATTCCTTAATTGTTTAAGTCACTCATCTTTTGGTTTCTGTTATTCAAAGCCAAGTACAATTCCCAACAGATATGTCACTGTCTTACTCTGAGAGCCTAATGACACTATCTAAAAAGGAAATGATATTATCCTCCTATAACTTATTCTAAGTGAGTCAATATTGGTTTCTAGTGATCTCCAAGATGTTTACAAATCTTACCCTAAATAAATCATATGAGATTCCTGCCCAGGATTGATTCACCTTTCTTCCCTTAAGGGAAAATGGAATTTTTTTTGCCAGTTTCCAGGCTTCAGGCGTCTCTCTCCTCCAGGATTTCTGAAAATTAGCATAATTAATTCAAGGGTCTGCAATTTCCCAGAGATCACTCATCTTGCCAAAATTATTTCAACTAGTTTTTAGCTATCTATAAACTTCTACCTTTGAGTGTTGTCTTATCAATGTTACCTTTACCCTTTGTGATCTGAAAATGTATCTTCCTTGGTCAAGATGATAGCCAAGTTCCTAGTTAAAGATTATTATTTCTCTGACACTTTCCACATCAGATTTGTCCCGAGCAAAGGCATCTTACCAACACCTCGTATGGCAACCAAGTGTATCTATACCTGCTTGGCCTCACATCCCAAAATATTGAGTTGAAATATAAGGAGATGCCTCTCCCTTGAATACTTCTTCACCTGACATACAGCTCTTTGTTCATGAACCCAAAGTAGCTGCAGGCCCAGAATATCTAGAATTGTGGGAAACTTCAAGTTATGGATTGCATTAGGCTACTCTTACACCGCTGTAAAGAAATACCTGAGACGGGGTAATTTACAAAAAAAAAAAAAAATAGGTTTCATTGGCTTATGGGTCTGCAGGCCGTATAGAATCATGGTGCTGGCATCTGCTTGGCTTCTAAAGAGGACCCAGGAAGCTTACAATCATGGCAGAAGGTAAAGCGGGGGCAGGCACATTATATGGTGAAAGCAGGAGCAAGTGAGAGAGTTGGAGGGAGGTACCACACACCTTTAAACAACCAGATCTCATATGAACTCAGAGTGAGAACTTACTTATCACCAAAGCGATGGCCCAAGCCATTCATAAGGGATTCACACCCATGATCCAAACACCTCTCACCAGGCCCCAGCTCCAACACTGGGGACTGCATTTCAATATGAGATTTGCACAGGGACAAACATCCAAACTATATCATGGATATTAGCCATAGGCTTGCTTCTAGAATCCAAGGAGTCAAGGCCACCAAACAGCCATCTGAGGATGGAACCAGGAGTCTAGAATCTGACCATTCAGGTTCACACTATTTGCTACCTTATTCCCCTGTTGAACCAAGGGACAATTTAGTACCTGCTCCCAATCTTGGTCTCTTCATGTAGCAGAGATGGTAATAACAGAGTTGCTGTGATGATTCAATTAGATAATACACTTGAAGTTATTGGCACATAGTAATCTCTCAATTTTTGCTGCTATAAGCATCATCATTAAAAATCATAACTAATATTCTGCCTTCATCCCTATTGCAGATTTCAAACAAAAAATTATGCACCCAGAAGGTATGTAAGGAAAGGCAGTGGAGTAAGGCCAGGGTATTTCTTTTACTGAGAACTTATGACAATCAATAATGTTTCTCCTCTCTGTGGTGCATCCCTGCTGGCCTTAATGCAAAATGATGCTTCCATTCAGACATTCCTACTGAAAGTCTAAATGATTAAAAATTATTTAAATGGCATATACTCATAGGTAGGGAACAATCTATCATGAGCTATAGTGAGATTTTATAACTTTTCTATTCTCTTCCAGTTAGAAGCAGGTCTTTTGTTCTTATATAGCATGAAGATCCTTGTTTTGGTTTTAATTTTTCTTTAGTTGTAAAGTAACTCCTGTTAAATATACTGCCTAATCATTGTGGGAAGGACTATAAAGAAAAACCTAACCTACAAATCCACACTGAGAATTCTAGGCTGCCAAAGCAAGTCACCCAAGAGTCTTATATTCATGAAAAACACTTTGAGATAGAAGGTTGGACCCTTAGGTTTGGGACTGAGATTCCAATCTTCCAGTCATTCTGGACCAGCCATGTCCCAGATTAGAAAGGGACTGATTCTGAGTTAAAAGGAGAATTTGGCTTCCTAAGCATTGTAAGCACTATAAGGAAAGAATAATTCCTAGCTAAGAGAACTAGTAGAAGTGTCAGCCTCCTAAATAGTCCTCAGTTTAAGAACAGCCTCAGCTATGTAGGCAAGGATGTCAGGGGCTACTGAGTGAGGCCATCAAGGGGCAGCAATAGCAGGCAAGCTTGACAGTATGTGCACGACTTTTTACAAGGAAATAGAATTATGACACCCAAGATCCCAAGGATGCTACTGAAAGGGAGACTAATAGTATAAGATTATTGTAATTTTCCCCCAGGCTGTTTTGTCTATATGCATTTACCTACCCACTCACCCCTCATCATCTCTGAATACATTATATTTTAGAAATCCTAAAACTGTTGTGGACTAGGGAAGCAAAGAGTTCATTGTGTTTTGTGCTTTCTAACAAATCTGCCTTCACTGGTTAGGCTCCCTACAGTTGCAAGCAACAGAATGCCAATTTAATCCACTATAAGCTGAAAGAGGAGTATAAGAGTTTTGAGGCATCCCATGAAACCTAAGGACCAGAATGAAGTTAGTTAAGGCTCAATAAAAACAGGCACCAAGGACATCAACACCTCCAAGACATGCTCTTTGTCTCCTCTGTTTCTTCTAAATATGTTTCAATCTTCCCTCTTACAATAGACAGGATTCCTCCTCATGGGGAAAAAAATGAACCTACTGCTGTAAAGAAATGTTTAAAATCACTTACTGTTGACATATTGAGAACTTGTGTGTGTGTGTGCATTTATAACCAAATGCTTTATTTAAATCTTATCACTTCCAAAATTTTCCTATTGATTCTCTCATGTTTTCCAGGTAGCTAATAATCTCTTCTGCAAGGGATAAGCATTTTTTCTCATTGTTTACCAGATGTCTACCCCATTTTTATTTTCTTCTCTAATAGCATTGGTAAGCATCCCTAGAACAATGTTATATAAGAGAATTGAGGGAAAGTAATCTTTCCTCTTTCCTAAATTTAACAAGATTGTTTCTATTGCTCCACCATAAAGCATTCTTATAATGAAGATTACCTAATTTTTTATTTATTGATTACCAAGGCATTATTAAAAAGCAACTGGGCCTTGTTCTCATTTCCTGGCCTGGAGCTCCTAAAACTCTTGGAATTTCCTGCGTGATAATAATAATAGGACTGTCTTTTGGCTAGCCTCTAGATAGCTTCAGATTAGGGACGGGTCTGCAGAAAGACCAAGCCTTGGTTAGAAGCCTAGAACTTTAAGCCCCACATCCCAGGAAAGTGGGGCTGGGGATTGAGTTAATAATCAATCATGCCTACATGATGAAGCCGCCATTAAAAAAAAAAAAAAAAAAAAAAAAACCTAAATGAGGGGATTTGGAAAGCTTCCAAGTTAGTGAACACATCCATATGCTGGGAGGGTGGCACATCCTAGCTCCATGGGGACAGAAGCTCCTGTACTCAGGACCCTTCCAGACCTCACCCTATGTACCTCTTCATCTGGATGTTCAGTTGTATTCTCTATAATAAACTGGTAAACCAAAGTTAAGTGATTCCCTGAGTTTTGCAAGCTATTCTAGCAAATTAACAAGCCTAAAGGGAGTGGGCTGTGGCAACCCTTGATTTTGTAGCCAAGTCGGACAGAAGTATGGGTAACCTGGCCACCCGACACTTGTGACTGGCATTTGAAGTAAGGACAGTCTTGTGAGATTGAGTACCTAAACCTGCAGTTTAGGTGCTAATTCCAGGTCGATAATACTAGGTAGTTAGCGTCAGAATCGAGCTGAATTGTAGAATACCTAGTTGGTGTCAGGATTAGTTGATGTCAGGAGGGGAAAAAAACACTCTCAACTACAAATCTTAATAAAAATGAATGTGAAATTGTATCCATATTTTTTCAGAATTCATTCAGATATTAAACTTTTTGGCCTGGTAATATGACAAGTTTTAATTATGGGTTTCTTAACATTGAATAATCCTGTTATTCCCTAGTAGAACCCCACTTAGAATATATTAATTTTTAAGACACTGCTAAATTCTATGAAACAATGTTTTATTCAGGAACTTTATATCTTTATAAATAAGATAGGTCTGGAATTTTCTCGTGTTAGATTTTGGCATCAAAGGTATGTTAACATTATTATAATACTTAAGAAAATTCTCCTTCCTTTATCTTCTGTGCTAATTTGAATGACAACTGAAATATCTTGAATATTTGAAAAAACTTCACCATGAAATCATCCGGACTCAGGATCTTAAAGAGATCTTTAACAACTTCATTAATTTCTTCTATGTTATTTGTCCAAGTTTTTTAAGCACTTCTTAAAGTCATCCAGTGTTTTTTAAAAATATGTTAGTTCTGGATGTTCAGAAATGCTATCTTAAAATTTTCTTATCTTGTTATTGTCTTTTAATTTCTTTTGTGTCTGTGGTTATATCCCCTTTCTCATTTCAATTTTGAAGTGTTTGTGGTTTGTCTGAGGATTATTTAAAATTTAGACATGTTAATGACTTCATAGAAATATTTTATATAAATATAATTATATAGTTTTATATTTATTTATTATAAGAAATTGGCTCACGATTATGGAAGCTGACAAGTCCCAAGATCTGGGGTGAGTCAGCAAGCCAGAGACCCAGAAGAGCCAATGTTTCAGCTTCAGTCTGAAGGCAGAAAGAAAAACCAAGGTCTCAGTTTGAAGGCAGTCAGGCAGGAGTTATTCTCTTACTCAGGGGAGGGGGTAGCCTTTTTGTTCCATTCAGGCCTTAAACTGGTTGAATAAGACCCATACACATTAGAGAGTACAATCTGCTTTACTCGGCTTACTGATTTAAATGTTAATCTCATCCACAAACACCTTCACAGACATGCCCAGAATAACGTTTAACCAAATATTCAGGCACCCCACGGCCTAGTCACACTGATACATAAAAGTAACCATCACAAAAAGGATTTCTTCCTGCACATCTATTCCTATTTCTATGTCAGCTTCTCAGAGGTCCTGGGCTAACACACCGTCCAGCCAGCTCTGCCACCCTCATCCAGGTCTCCCTGAACCCACCACTACCAGGTCCATATAAGCAGAAGACCAAGAGAGAGGAGAAAAAGTGAAAGAAGAAACACTGTGAATCACAGTGGGAGGGGAGAAAATCATGTCTTTTTCCTTCTTCACCTTAAGGGAGTAAGGAGTTATTCCCACCTCTCTAAACAAGTGTGGGAGGCAAATTTCAAAGAAATCACTTGTAGAGCTTGGGATAACAAGAAGACACAGGGTAACTGACATCTCCTGCCCTCATTAAATATCTGCCTATTCAAGCAATTCAAGAAGAAGGAGAAAAGACATGCGGAGAGATGGCAAGAGGGGCAAGGGCAGACACGGGGCCTCCCCATCACCATTTCCCAGTAAAAGTCTGGCTGTCAACCAGGAGAGAAAAGGAGATGGGCAAAGAATTGGATGTGAGAATAAAGTTTTAACCTGGTCCAGAGTGTACAAGGCATTTTTTAAGAAAGTAATTATATTTTAAACTGTTTTATTGAGGTATGACTGACATGCAAAAAGCTATACATTTTTAATGTATACAACTCCAGGAGTTTGGTGATATAATAAATATACACCCATGAAACCATCACCATAAACATATTCATACAGGCCATAAACATATCCATTACCTCCTAAAGTTTCCCTCCCCCTCCTTGATTTGTGTGTGTGTGTGTGTGTGTGTGTGTGTGTGTGTGTGTGTGTCAGAACACTTAACAGAAGATCTACCCTCTCAGCAAAGTTTAAAGTTTATAAGTAGACAATATAGTTTTATCAGCTTCGGGCATTATATACTATATCGTGATCTCCAGAATTTATTTATTTTGCATAACTGAAACATGTGCCCTCTGACCATCACTTACCTCCCCATTTCCTCTTTCCCGCTTTCCCCCAAACCTGGAAGCCACCACCCTACTTTCTGCTTTTGTGAGTTTGACTATAGTATGTTCCACATACAATGAGGTCATACAATATTTGTCTTTCTGTGTCTGGCTTATTTCACTCAGCATGATGTCCTCTAGGTCCATTTATGTTGTCACAAATGACAACATGGTTTCTTCTTAAGTCTAAATAATATTCCATTGTATGTACATACCATGCTTTCTTTACTAATTTATTCATCAGTGAACTTTTAGGTTGTTTTTGCTCCTTCACTATCATGGACAATGCTGCAATGAACATAGAAGTACAAGTATCTCTTCAAGATCCTAATTTCTGTTCTTTCCTAATTTCAATATCCAGAAGTGGGATTGCTGGATCACATGGGTTCTATTTCTAAGTTTTTAAGGAATCTCTGTACTGTTTTCCAGAATGACTATACCAATTTACATTCTCATTAACAGTGTACCAGGATTCCCTTTTCTTCACATCTTCATCAACATTTTTTTAATAATGGCCATCCTAGCAGGTGTAGAGTGATATCTCATTGTGTGTTCAATTTGCATCTTCCCAGTGATTTGTGATGTTGATCATCTTTTATGTAACTGTTGGCTCTTTGTATGTCTTTTTTTGCAGAAGTGTCTATTAGGTCTTTTGCTCATATTTCAATCAGGCTAGTTGATATTTTGCTATTGAGTTGCAGGATGTCCTTATATATTTCGGATAGTAATCCCTTATCAGATATTTAGTTTGCAAATTTTCTCCCATTTCATAGGTTGCCTTTTTATTTTCTTGAATTTTTCCCTTTGCTGTGCAGAAGCTTTTCCATTTAATTTAGTCCCATTTATTTATTTTTGCTTTTGTTGCCTGTGCTTTTGGTGTCATATCCAAAAAATCATTGCCAAGGAAGTTTTCCGTTTTCTTCTAGGAGTTTTACAGCTTCAGGTCTTATATTTAAGTCTAAATACATTTTGGGTTTATTTCTGGATTTATTGCCACCACTATTCTCCTGGTTTGGGGAGTTGCCAATTAAGCCCTGGAAGTTCAAAGGGCCTCCACCACCCAAGAGAAAGGCGGAGTGAAGTGCAGCACTATGAATTTTAACATAGTGCTCAATATATGCTTCCCTGCTAATTGCTCTTTACCATTCTCCCCTTCTACAACCAAAACTGATTCCCTCCCTGAAATCTGCCCTCCTGCTAGTGTTTCTCCTCTCAGTAGAAGCAACATTGTTCATTCAATTACTCAGGCAAATGCCTTGGAATCATCCTGGATTCCTCTGTTCCTCATTCCCCACATCCAACACATCAACAAATCCCAAGTCTCTTCCTTCAAAATATATCACGTCACTGACCCCACCTTACCACCTTTTTCTCAACAGCTAGACCAAGCTGCCATCATCAACCTCTGCCTGCAATGGTCTCTGCTGTAGTTTGAATGTATGTGTCCCTCCAAAATTCATATGCTGAAACTCACACACCAAGGTGATGGGTATTAGAGGTAGACCTTTTTGGGAAGTGATGAGGGCTCCACCCTCATGAATGGGATTAATGCCCTTGTAAAAGGGGCTTCAGAGAACTGCCTGGCCCTTTTTCCCCTTTCACCTTGTGGGAATGCAATAAGAAACATCATCTATAAAGCAGAAAGTGAGTCTTCACCAGACGCTAAATCTGCCGGTGCCTTGATCTTGGACTTCCTAGCCGCCAGAACTGTGAGAAATAAATCTCTGTTATTTATAAATTACCCAGCCTGTGGTATTTTGTTACAGCAGCAGGAACAGACCGAAATAGCTTCCTAATTGGGTTTCCTGCATCTTCTCTTGCCTCTTTCTGTTCTATTCTTTACACAGCAAATAGAATAATCTTTGTAAAACATAAAATACAGCATTCCACTCCCTGCTTCAAATCTCCCCAATGGCTTCTTACCACACTTAGGATAAAATCAAAGTCTTTAGTTGCCTGGAAGGCCAGACATGCCCTGGCCTCAGGCTATACTCTGGCTTCACTTTCTATCCCTTTTTTCTTTGATTGCTACACTCCAGCCACCTTCCCTAAAACCCACCAGGCACATTCCTGCTTCAAGGCCTTTGCTCATGAGGTTTCCTTTGCTTGGAAAGTCTTTCCCCACAGATATTCACATGGTGTATTCTCTCACTTCCTCAGTGTTGCCTCCTCAGGGAATCCTTGCCTGATCATGCTACCAAAATAGTACGTATCACCACCTGACTTTGTGGCCACATCACTCTAATCTCTGTCTCCGTCTTTATATGACCCCTTCTCTTCTGCCTGTATCAAATCTCCCTCTGCCTCTCTCTTACAAGGACGCCTGTGTTTGGACTTAGGTCCCACCCAGATAATCCAGGATTACCTCCTCATCTCAACATCCTTAATCAAATCTGCAAAGACCCTTTATCTAAAAAGGTAACACTCACAGGTTCTGGGGATTAGGACATGGACTATCTCCTGAAGCCATTATTATCCTGTCACAGTCCAGTTGTAAAATGTGTTTAATCTTTCCTGTTTATGACAACCTGTTCATTCTCACGATAGAGTTGTAGGATGGTCATACCCACACAGATTTCTTCTCTCCTCTCCCCAGGACTCCCTCTTTTCCAGAGAAGCTGTAGTTTTCAGCCCAGCTTCTTTTTCTGACTCATCAGAAAGCACCTGGGAACCTGTGATGGATAGAAGGTTACAGCACAAACTTTGGGTCTTGAGTTATGGGGCTGCTACTTGCTAGCTGGTGAATGTAGACAAGTCACTTACACTCCTTGAATCTCAGAGGTGAGGACTTAGTATGTGCCAAACTCTTTTCATGGATTGCCTCTTTAATCCTCCCAAAAACACAGTGAGTTAAGTGCCATTTCTAAATAATTCATTTATTTACATTTTCTATCAGCAACTACCTATTCCAGGTATAGTTCCAGCACTATAGATACAGCAATAAATAGGAAAGTCTCTGCCCTCATGGAAATTACTTTCAAATGGTGAAGACAGATATCAGGGAAACAAAGATGACTACAGAGAGTGATAATGGCTATGAAGTCAATAATTTAATATAACAGTATTTAGACATGGTGGTAAGGAACTCCTTCAGATGGGGTTGCCTGGGGAGGCCTCTCCAAGGAAGTGGCATTTGACCTGAGACTTGAATAGTATGAAAAAACCATCATGCAAATATCTAGGAGAAGAACTTTCCAGGTGAAAACAAATTGATATATTCACAGAACAGAAGAAGCCATTTGCACTCCAGGAAACAAAGATGTCGAGGTATTAAGCATCTTGCCTAAGATCACTGGGCTGGTAAGTGGCAAAGTTGAGGCTTGAAGGCAGAAACTGTAATCCAAGAGCCTGCCCTATACACCACCACACAAGATTATTCTTATCCCCCTTCCATGTATGTCTTTACAATTAAGTGAGAAGGAGAATTAATAATGGCACTGCTCAACTGATGTTAGTTGTCATCATAGTCCTTTCCTGAGTGACCTAGGGCTTCCAGAAGAGCTTCCAGACCAGTCCCTGGAGAACCAATGACCAGGAAGAGATGTCCACTGGCCCGCCGGAAGCTCCAAGGATGGATGCTTCCAAGGAGGATGTCAAGGAGGAGCTACCACCTGGTCCTTCTAGTATAGCCACCCACCTGTTCAGAGCCCAGACTAGGGTGCACTCAGGGCACAAACATTAAAGAGGCACTCACTCTTCATGCTGCTTCTGAACTTGCACAAGCCTGAGAGTGAGGGCCTCCTTAAATCCTGCACCCTGGACACCTGGCTTGTCTTACCCTAGTCACAGCTCTGCATCTGTGCCCCAAACCATTACCTATACAGAGCTCTTCAAAGAGCAAGAGATTGTCATTCTGATGGCCTTCCTCTGGCTTCCACTCCTCTCAGCTGTATCTATTAAGCCTAGATAACCCAGGGTACAGCCAGGTCTGTCCCTTCTACTCTGGGGCTGAAATCCCAGCATTCCCCATGCCCTAGCCCATCTCATCCAGGACAGAGTGCTGGCTCAGCAATTCCTCCATCCAGGTGGCTTCCACTGATCATGAGTTCACAAGGACTGTGAGTGTCCCTCAGGATGACAGCTGTTTTATCACTTGGTGTCACAGCATGAGCCAGGGAAGGAGGCAGATAAGACTGTAAAGTCATGTTTCCAGAAATGCCAACCAGCCATCTCTGACACCACACCTGGACCACCAGCTCCTTTGCCAACTTCCCCATTGTTTTATTATAATGAGCAACAAGCTCATTAATAACTCTCCCCCACTTCCTGAGTCCCAGCCACAGGGGGAACCAGCAGGTGCAGGGGGCTCACAATTAGTCCTTCATAATGCATGGTTGGCAATAAACCCACTCTGAAGCTGGAACAACCAGGATCCAGCTCCGTGCAGTGTCTGAAGCCACTGGAGTAATTAATGGCAGAGCCATAGGATAGAGAGTGAGTTAACTCTTATGAAGCCATCGAGCCTAGGAATCTTGGGAAATTGGAAACCTCAAGAAAATAAAGCATTTTGCATGCACTAGAAGAAAATGGCCAACATCTGGTCTCAGTCTTCCTGCCTGTACCTCTGATGTTACACCTGCACCACCATTACCACCTCTATGAAGACACCCTGAATCTTTGTGCTCTGCCCTGTCCTCTCACCCCTGCATTTCCACTGGCAGCCCAACTGGCTCAGATGAATGTAGGCATTGGGACCTTATCGGAAAAAGGCAACCTGAGGACCATGGGGAGATCATGAGGTTAGAAGTAAGTACTGTAGGGGAAAATAAGTTCTTAAACTACAGCTGAGCAAAGGAGACCATCCAAGGGCACTAAGCAGGTGTGGAAATCATAAGTGTGTAATGAGCTCAACCTCCACAGTTGTGTGGTTTTCTCCAGCAAAGAATGGTAAAGGTTATGTAGGACTGCCAAGAGGGTATCACACAAAGGTCACAGGAGTGGTATACAACAATGAAGCCTAGATTTGGCATATTGGGGATTCGATCCAGGAAGGGCTTGTAGACTTAGAGTAGGGAAATAAATACCAATGGGGTTAGAGAAAGGTCAAAAAGGTAAGTCAACGAAAGTGAGAGAAAGGAGGAAGAAGGACAGCAGGGAAGGAGCTCTTAGAACCTAAGATTTCAGAGGCCAAGCGTTCAAATGTAATGACTAGATCCAAACCATGGTCATGGGCTTGGGTAGTTGTCAACAGGACCGTCACATTGCATAACTCCAGAAATACCATTCACATAAAATTCAAAGGAGTTGTGCAATGTGGTGGCTGATGGACAGTAAGTACCAGTCATTGGAGATGGGGCAGCCAAGCAACTGTAAAGCAAGGGCATGGGAGGGGTGACCCTCAGGAGCACTGGAGATGCCCTGGATGATGGTGGGATGATTCAGGGTAGAGAGGAAGCCTGTGGTGTGGGAAAAATAGGACCTTGGCCCCAAGCACGCCTGACCTCAAATCCAATTCCACCAATTACTTACTGTATGTCCCTGTAGCTATCTCTTAACTCCTCTTGGTTTCTGGTGTCATGTCTTTATAACGGAATCAAGAGTACTTAACTTCAGGGCGGTAATGAGAATTTTTAAAGATGGTTTATGTTCAGGAGGACACTATTCTGTGACTTCTTTGCAATCAGATCTGTTCCTCCCTCTTACCTAACTCTGCTCTCTATCAAAGAGAGCCAACCTCTGACTTGGCTTCAAGATCAGCTGGCTTCCAGCAGGAGAGGGCCAATGGGAAGCCCTGTTGGGAGACTGGAAGGCAAGAGGAAGGAAAATTCTGGGTATTTTTCCATCACCTTCTTCCTCCCTCCCCAGGCAACATCTCTAGCAAGAGCAGAACCTCCTCAATGTTTTAAGCTCCTGTGGAACAGGACACTCGATATTTCAACTTCTGCCCCAAAGCTCTGATAACCACATCTTTTCCTTTTACCTCTCTAGCCCTGGTGATGGTAGTGGCTTCCCACTTTGGAATAAAGTCTGTACGGCCTCATCCTCTCCTACTAAGCTTCTCAACTTTTCCATCACCTGTGTAATCAACTCCATAATTAAGTTCTCCCTTTTAAATATTTAAGTTGGTTTCTGTTGGACTTAACTGCTATAAGTTCCTAGTGTCATGCTTGGCACATAGGGGAAACATAAATAGCTTTCAGTTATTTTATTTATGTTTAGATTAACATTATTAACATTTAGTTTTCCAAGAACTTTGAGAATGTGGTAATCACTCCACTGAAGATTGAGACCAGGATGGGAACAAGATGGCATAACTACTCACATGTGCTTCTAAGAATAGAGATGGCTGATGGACAATTACAGGGTGTATTGTTTACTTGGGCCTCTAAATCTCACCTTCAAAACATTGACTGAGTGCTTATCTTTATATCCCAGGGCCTGACACAGGCCCTGAAACACAGTAATTCCTCAAAGTAATAGTTATTGAACTGACTTGAAATCTTTCTCGTTGCGTAGTCAGAACAGCACTTATTTATGAGTCTGGAAAGCCCTGAGTTCAGGTTGCAGGGGCTCACCTGTGTGTGCACAGAAATTTTAGAAATCAGAAATAGATTAGGAGGGCCAAGGTTAGGGCAAGATGAGTGAGGCACTTTTCTCGGGTACAGAATTTAAAAGTGCGCCAAGAAAACTCAGCAATCAGAATACATACTATACGACAACATTTTAAAATCATAATTAGTGCAAAAATCCATAATGAACAAAATATCAAAATTTGAATAAAGATAGGATTCACATTATGGATTTTTTTCTTTTTGTAGTATAGCTCAGCCCATGCTGACTAGAACTGAGTAGCTACTTTCGATAATTACTCCACTAGTACTTCAGGAGCCTGATGTCCCTGGGGTTAAGATCCAAGTCCCCCCAAACACACACACTGCTATCTATAGGCTCTGCAACAGGGTCTGGGTCTGCCTTATTCCCTGTTGTAACTTCAGCTTCTAAAACTGTGCCTAGCACATAATGCAAATAAACATGTTAAATGAATGAATTAATTGAAGAACAAATTGTCTCCTCTGTATCCTTGGGATTCCAGTAGGATCACCAAGAAGATATTCTAACAATGCACCTTTAAAAAAAAATAGTCTAAACTCACTAGGAATCAAAGAAATGTAAATTGAAACAATGAAGTGCAATTTTTCACTGTTAGAATTAGCAAAGATTTAAAAGATTGACAATACCTTGTACTGACATGGAAATCAAGAAAAGGATATTCCTATGCATTACTGCTAGGACTGAAAATTAATGCAGTGTTTCTGGACAGCAATTTGGCAATATGTAACAAAAGCCCTTGAAAAGTACATTTCTTTTGACAAGCAATCCTACTTCAAAGAATTATTCTAAGGAAATAATTAGGCAAGTGCCAGAAGATGCTTCTTCCAAGGAGTTTTATCACAGTATTGTTTATAACAGCAAGAGCTTGCAAACAGCCTAAAGGTCCAAAAGTATTGGACTTATTATTATTAAGAAATACTAATAAATTGATGCTTCATATGATGGAATACTATGCAGCTATTTAAAATAATGATATGGCCCCCTATTTACTTAAAATAGAAGGACATTTATGATGTGTTAAATGAGATAAAAGATAAAGCAATTAGTGTAATCACCAATTTTAAAGTATACATAGAGAATGTTTAGAAGGTTGAATATGAATGGTGGTTATCTCTAAGTAGCAGAATATCAGATAATTTTAATTTTTTTTGAGACAGGTCTTACTCTCATACCCAGGCTGGAGTGCAGTGGCCCCATGATCACGGCTCACTGCAGCCTCAACCTCCCCAGACTCTGGTGATCCTCCTGCCTCAGCCTCTGAGCATCTGGGACTACAGGCATGCACCACCACACCCAGCTGATTTTTCCCTTTTTTGGAGAGACTAGGTTTTGTCACGTTGCCCAGGCTGGTCTCAAACCCCTCAGCTCAAGCAATTTGTTCACCTTGGTCTCCCAAAGTGCTGGGATTACAGGCGTGAGTCACCATGCCAAGCCTAGATGATTTTAATTTTTTAATCTTTATCTGAATTATCTAAATTTTATACAATGATCATCTATAACCTGTGTAACTCTGAGAAATAAAAAGTGATCTATTCTGGGTTTGTGCATTTTGCTGGGTGAAATTCCCAGCAGGAGCAAGTTAAATCTCCATTATCACCCTCACCTACTTTGGGGCTTCCTTTGTTATCTGAATAAGGTCATAAAATATTATGCAGATTCTTCTACACTTATGAGAGTCTATTTGCCCTCCCTTGGCCAACACCCCAATGCCTGGCAGAAATGTCTCTGAGACTGGGTCACCTTTCTGGCACACTCAAATTACTCATGGAGCAAAGGTCCCAAATGTCACCTTTTTTCAACCCAAAAGGTTAATCCTGTTGACTGACTGAAGATAAACCTAACACGTCCCAGGCCAGTTTTGTCATTTGTGAAATGAGGATAAGTATTTACCATACAGGTGGACCAAAAGGCAAAACTGGTGTCCAGCGAAATAAGCCACGTCATGCTGCAGTAGCAACCCCAAAATTTCGGGGTTGAAACAACAGCTTCATGTCTTACTACACAGCACATCTGTTACAGGTCTGCTGGGGCTCTGCTGCATCTTTTCCTCCCTCAAAGACCCAGGCTGAGGAAGACTTCACCTGCAGGATTTCCCTTTGCCAAAGCAGGGGAAAGAAAACATGGCACCTAATACACTAGCTCTTAAAACTTCCACCTAAAAATGGTCCATGTCACTATTTTCTCATCTCATTGGCCAAAACAAGCCACGTGGCACACCTGGACTAAAAGAAAAAGAGAAATTCAATCCCACCATGTGTCTAAGAGACCAAAAAGAGAAAGGGAAATTCAATTCTATCATGTGTCTAAGAGACCAAAACCCAGAAATATTGGTGAATAGCAAAAATAACTCCCATAGTAGACATTTATAAGTATTTTTTGCATAAGAGGAAATACTTACTTCAAACCCTAGATTCTAAGGCAAAGAGCACTATGATGTCTAAGGCATTGTGCTAGGCAAAACTTACAGTGGGAAAACAATTTAAGTATTGTTTACCAAAGTCACACAGCTAGTAAGGGCTAGATTCAGGATTTAATTTGGCAAATTACACCTTATTTATCATGTCTATGCCTATTTATGCTATTCCAAGGTTACTTAACTTCTGCCAGCCTATTTCTTCCTCATTTTCCAGAAGCAAGTAATATTGACTGTTTGGGGACTTTTCTACCAGAGTGATGTACTCTCCCTGCAATGGTAGGCATAAAGAATATGTGAGATGGGGCAATGTGTATTGTACAAGGTCTGATCAAAGACAGTGCCTGGAGAAGCCAAGGAGCAAGTTGTCTCCTGTGTTCACAAGATGGGGCACTAGGGGTGTCCACTGAATTCTGCAAGATACACCTTATCTCTGGGCTAAAATGAAGGCCACTCAGTTACCAGAGAGCACGTGTCCCCTTACTCAATTATTGGAAGACACATGTCCACTCACTCTGTTATTAGAGGATATGTGTCACTATCCAAATATGGCAGACAAGTCTTGACACATTCATCAGCCTCTCACCACCACACACATGCACCATGCGTACATACATGCACCATGTGCATATACATGAGCTGTCACCTTAGACAGCTCATACCCACTTGCAATGATGTCATAAACACACATACTGAGACTGTGCTACATGCGGCACCAACTCATGCAATATCCATATTTGCTTCATCTATTCACATGATTTATGGTCATCCATATGTGTATATATTTTGCTCAACCATATGAAATTGCTCTTTTATTGGCAATTTCATTTGGCTCAAACTAATGTATGTACAATTACATAAAATCACAGCTATTTCATGAATGTACACACAACCACACATCTACACACACAGAGCTCATACTCACAACATACACACACACAGAACATATGCATGCACCACCACATGTGCAACTTGCTTCTCATCCCCCATCTATTGCCTGACCCAGGTGCAGGCTCCATGGTAATGAGTTCCATCATTGTCATTGTCAAGGCTGCTATTAAAGCTCAGCTCCAACCATCCAAGAAATCAGTCACTGGGGCTTGGCCTCTGTGGCCCTAGCCTCACCCAGCAGCTGTGCTCAATGTCTCTCCCTACCCTGCCCCATCCACTTAGCCTTGTTTTTAACCCTAAATACCCCTTTCTTTGCTCTCTGTGCTAGTCCATTCTCACGCTGCTGTAGGAAACTGCCCATGACTGGGTAATTTATAAAAGAAAGAGGTTTAATTCATTCACAGTTCTACAGGGCTGGGGAACCCTCAGAAAACTTACAATCATGGTGGAAGGCACCTCTTCACAGGGCAGCAGGAGAGAGAAGAGTGAGAACCATATGAAGGGGGAAGCTCCTTACAGAACCATCAGCTCTCATGAAAATTTATTCACTATCATGAGAATAGCATGGGGAAAATGCTCCCTTGATTCAATTACCTCCCACCGGGCCCCTCCCACCACACATGGGGATTATGGGAGCTACAATTCAACATGAGATTTAGGCGGGGACACAGCCAACCCACATCACTCCCCATCACTCTTGCACAGCCTGCTGCCTACCAGCTGAAAGGCTGCCTAGAAGTTATGGAGCCTTACTCTCTGTCTTAGACACTCCAGCTCTATCCTAAAATTCTACACAAACATGGGGACTAGAGGGTGGGAGGATGACCATCAAAGACAGAGAAGGCCCCTAGGGCTTAGGGATGCCAAAGGTGAGGATATTTATTGAACTCCAACTCTATCAGACTCTGTACTAGGCACTAAGGATGTTGTAATGAATAAAAGCAGATCGAATCCCTGCTTACATAGTTCTCACATTCAAGGGCAGAGAGAGACAAATTTTTTTTAAGTACAAATAAACATAAAATTCCAACTTTAAGAAGTGGTATGGAGAAGAGGTATATATGCCTCAGGTTCTTCATCTGTACAATGGGATAATAATAGTACCAACCTCATAGGATCGATGTGAGGATTAAATGAAATAACATGTGTAAAGTTCTTATAATGGGCCTTGATGCACAGTAAGTGCTATATATTGTTAGCTCTTTTATTATAGCTAGATTATTCTATATGAAGGGAATTAAGTTAATCAGAGAGATTAATAAAGGCTTATACATGAAAGCTACAGCTCAGCTGATACCTGAGGATGAGTAGGAATCAAGGAGATGAAGAAGAGAGGGCATGTCATGTGCAAAGTACCTGTAGCAGGAGACATTAACTGATAGAGGCTCATGTAGTTTCAGTGCAAAAGGAGAGGAGGTGGTCAGTTGGCATGAGACTGGACAGGCTGACAGGTAGCAGACTGTGCAGGGCATTGAAAGTCATAGCAAGAAGTCAACATTTGTAGAACATAAGTTAACTGCAATAGGAGGCCTTTGCAGAGTTACAGACAGAATAATGTGGTTTGCATTTGCATTTTGAAAGACCACTCCTGCTGAAATGCAGACAATAGATTGAAAGAGGACTACATCAGTCACCAATGGGACACCTTATAGGACAACCCAAGCTGTGCAATGCAAGTGGGCCATTGGTAAAAATTCACTGACACGAGTTAATCCCATCCTGGGATTAACTCACTGGCAGAGGGGCTTTTGCAGTATAGAGAACAGCAAGGCTGCGTCTCTAACCATTGGGGAATGAAGTCCAGGATGGGAGCATATAGGGAGAGGTGACTTTCGGTCCATCACATAGGCAGCAAAGTCATAACTGCAAGACTTGAGTATATTTGGAGCAGGATTCAGAAAGCAGGTGGAAATGAAGTCCCGGGTTCTTGTTCTTGGGGAAAGAATTACTGGAAAGAATAGATGTCAGGTCTCCAGTCACAGAATCAGGAAAACATGACAGAAACCTGCATCATCCAATATTCCCCTGAGGATGACCAGTATCTTTCATCTCACATGCATGCTCTAGTTGGTTGGGAGAGGCTGCCTGGAGTTCTATGTTGAGAAAAATTCTGAAGTCAAGTCTAGCGTTAGTAAGAAAAAGTGTTATGATTTATTAACATGCCTATCTTGGGCACAGAAGGTAGGAACTAGTGGGACATGTATCATGGGTTTACCACCCCTGAACTATGAATGTATTCATCCAAACTCTTGTGGTTGTGAGTGACAGAAACCCAATTCAAAATAGCTTAAGCAAACAATTAAAAAAGAAACATACCGCCTCATATAACTGGGAAGTCTAAGTCTGAGATACAGCAGAATTCAAGTGATGCTGCTGTCAGAACTTTATCCCACCCTCTCAGTCTCTTGACTTTGCTCACCACTTCTTGATTGTGTCATTAGGTAGTTTACCCCCTCCTAAGGGTGACCAAGCCAGCCTGTCTGTCCTCAAGGCTATATTCCAAACGAGTCAATGTCATTTTTTATAATACAGCAAGCAAAAGTCCCAGCAAAGGCTCTGATTGGCCTGGCCTGACTTATATGCCCACCCATGGGTGGCAATGGTGTAAAGCTTCCTAAATGCCATATTTGGAAAGTTCGGTTTCCTGGCCAAGATGTTTATAGACAAAGGGCTCAGTAGTTCCTAAAATAATCAAAGCTGGACAGACAGAAAGAAAAGATATGTCCATACAGGGCTTATGTGGCAATGAGGCTAATTCCAGGCTCACCCACTGAACATGCCCACGAGTTCCTTCCTTTGGTGCCTGTACAGCTAATAGAAGTTTTGCACATCTCAGGCTGATGGAGACAGTGACTGTCACCAAGGCTTAATGAGCATGATAGTCAAAGGAGGATATAGAGCTGAGAAGCTAATAGAAAAAGACTGAAAGCCAGAAAACAGAATCCTAGCATGTCACCAAACCAAGAGCATCAGAAGCGGATATAGTAAGGGCAGCTTGGAATAAGAACAGGGATAGAGAAAAGCAGAGGCCAGTGGATTAGGGAGGAGGTAGGTGGGCAGTTTTGGTGACCTCCTGGGAGAGGCCTTGCTCTCTCTTTATCTACCGCACTGTCTCCAAGGCATTATTCCATCAGTCCGCCCATCTTCCAGGATCTTCAGCCTCTCCCACCACGTTGGCTCCTTCCTCTCAAAATATAAAACAGACTCAAGTCCCATCTTACTCAAAAAAACAAAAGCCCTTCCCTGATTCTGCATGTTCTTTAATCTACAGTAGCATTTCCTGAGGTATGTGAAGAGTGTTCTACAGCAACACTATTCCTGGTGTGTGATCCACAGACATTTACCAGTCCACAAACTGGCTCCTGATCTGTAGCAAGTAAGAAACAAAATTGAGAGCAGCTGTTTAGGAACCATAATAACAATTTGACAGAGTAACTTTATGTCTGTTGAATCTAATAATAAAAAGTAGGCCTGTATTTTGTGTCTTTTTCATTTCTTCAATAACTCATTTTTGTTGTATTTTACAAAAGTGTCAGTCTGCAATAGGTTGAAAATTTAAAACACACACACGTGCACTGATTTTAACACAGAAGGTTTGAGAAATACTGTTTTACAAAATTAGTGTTCAATTTAAAAATAAAATAAGAATGAGATAATTAAGAGTAAATATGGGAATGGAAGTCAATACAAAGGAAGACATTTTTAAGTTTCATAATCCAAAATAAGTGGTGTATTCCTCCCTCAGGCTGAAAAAGCACATCAATTTATCAAAGGCATTCTCTGCAGCCATATCTTGGAACTCTAAGGTTTGAAAAGAGCTTTTAGGCTGCAAGACCAATATCCACCAGCTTATTTTCCCAGCATGTTCCTGGCATTTAGTAGGTATTCAATTATTATTGGTTTGAGTAAACTCGTTATCCAGATTGGTTCCTGTTCCAGTTACTCATTTCTGCATAACCAACCACCTCAAAACTTAGTAGTTCAGCATAGCAATTTATCATTCCCTCTCATTTTTCTATGGATTGACTGGGCTCAGCTGGGCAGTTCCTGCTTGGGGTCTCTCATGCAGTTCCAGTTACATGGTGGCTGGGACTATGGTCATCTGAAAGGTCAACTGAGCTGGACATCCAAGATGACCTCTTCACTCATGTTTGGCACTTCAGTTGGAATGGCAAGAATAGATGGTAACTGGCCAAGCATCCCTCTCTACATGGTCTCTCCAGGTGGTTAGCTTGGTCCTCCTCACAGCATGGCAGTCTCAGGGTAATTGAATGTCTTATATATTATTTGGCTTTCCCCAGTACAAGTTCAAAAAAAAAAAAAAAAAAAGGTAGAAGGATCCAGTTCTCTTAAAGGCCAGCAAGGCACAGAACCAGCACAGAGCCAATGGAAGCTTTGCAGGGCTCAGGCTAGTGGAGGCAGTGAGTCTCACCAAGGCTTCAGGGGCACCATAGTTGAAGGAGGATATAGAGCTGAGACATTAACAGAAAGAGACTGAAGGCCAGAAAACAGAATCCTAGCATGTCACCAAACCAAGGGGATCAGAGGCAGATATGGCAAGGGCAGGTTGGAAAAAGAACAGGGAGAGAAAAGAGCAGAGGCCAGTGGCCAATCATATTCTATTGGTTGAAGTAAACATGTGGCCAGCCACTCCATCTCTCAGTGGGAGAATAACAAATAATTTGCACTTATCGTTGTCCAATACTGTCTCCCTGGCAATACTGCAACCCCTAAGTGATAGATATCAAGAAGAACAACCTTTAATATTATTTTTCATTATAATAATTCTCACCATCACTTACTAGGTCCCTGACTTGCTATGCTCGGCCCTTTATATCTATTACTCCATTAAATTCTCACAACAATTATTTTTATTGTATAGAAAATGAAGCTGAGGTTCAGAGAGGTTAAATGACTTACCCAAGGTTATACAGAGAGTAAGTGACGGGAATAGGACACAAAACCAAAGCTACAGTCTTGTAGCTTTGTAAGTTTTAGAGCTCACAGTCTTGACTCAGCACCTCTGATTCATCTCAATTATTATCACCCCAAATATTGTTTGGTTTGCCCTTGATTCACCTCTAGAAGATTCACCTGGCCTGCCTAGCTTTCCATCAAGAAGCAAACCTGCCAATAGCTCCTCCCCACATGTCTTTTTTTTTTAAATAATGCCCTGTCCATCAGCAATGAGTTAGGAATGACCTCGTAGCTCAAGAACTGCAAGTCATATTTCTGCAGGGACCTATGAGGGGCTGCCAAAGTGCCTCTCAGCCCTGGCCAGAGTGAGCAGGTAATTAGATTGAATCCACTATTTGGCTCAGTTTCTTTTCCAAGCAAATCGGCTGTTAAGCAATCCATTCTTCAGGCACTCATACATCACCTGAGAACACTAGGCCATGATGGATGAGCTGGGCCATCAGCAAGGCCCACGATGGATGGCTGTCATTCATCACCATGGGGAGCCAAAGGAGTCATGAGTTACTCAGGCTGTGGCACCTTCCAGCCCCTTTGGGGACAGAGCCAGGAGGACAGAGGCTGGGAGTGGGGGTGCAGAGCCGGGAAGACTTCTCTGGAAGATGTGTCAGCAACCATAGGAACATTCTGTCTGAGTCACTCCAAAGTAACGAAATGTTTAATGTGGTTTGTTGCTGGAACAAGGAGCTCATAAGAAAAGGAGAATGTAATAGATAAGATCACAGACTTTGGAAATTATACCTGCCTGATACATGTCTTTGTTCTGCAAGCTTGAGCAAAGGATTTGCCTCTCAGAAGTTCAGTTTCCTCATCTCATTCCAGGTGCTCCTTCACATTTCTCAACCCCTCGTAGTTAGTTAGGCTGGGCCATGTGACAAGTTCTGGTTAATGAAATATATGTGCAAGTAACAGTTGTCACATCTGAATGATGCACTAAAAAGTTCCCACAAGACTCTCCAACCTCTCTCTTCCCCTGCCACAATAACCAAGAGGTCTCAGGCTAAGATATCAGAGTTGCAGAATAAAAATAGCCTGGATGGCTGATCACCTGGAAGGTGAATGCGCTGGAGGGCTGCACAGACTCACAGCTGACATTGAGTCAGCAAGAGATAAACCTTCGTTAGGCTAAGCCATTCAGTTCATTGTTTGTTACTGCAGCATAAACTAGATGTGCCTGGCTGTTTTGGCTTGCTATAAAGAAATACCTGAGACTGGACAATTTATAAAGAAAAGAGGTTTAATTGGCTCACAGTTCTGCAGACTTTACAGGAAGCATGGTGTTAGCTTCTGGGGAGACATGAGGAAGCTTACAATCATGGCAGACGGCAAAGGAGGAGCAGCCACATCACACGGCAAAAGCAGAAGCAAGAGAAAGAGTTGCAAGCGTGTAGGTATAAACGACCAGATCTCATATGAGCTCAGAGCAAGAGCTCACTTATCACGAAAGGGATGACCCAAACTATTCAAGAGGGATCCGTGCCCATGATCCAAACATCTCTCACCAGGCTCCGCCCTCCAACATTGGGGATTACAATTCAACATGAGATTTGGTGGGGATACATATTCAAATTATATCACTAGCCTACTCTGGCAAATACTCCCTATCAGGGGTTGGCAAATAGCCAGATAACACATATTCTAGGTTTTGGGGGCCAGATGCTCTGTTTCATAATCTTCTTCATTTTGTTTACAACTCTTTTAAAACGTGAAAAAGCACTGTTAGCTTGTAGACCTTATAAAATAAGCCACAGGCTGGATTTGGTCTACAGGTTGCAGTTTGTGAACCCCAGCCCTAAATCATAAGATTGTTGTTAAAATTAAATGAGATGATGAACACATGCATTTTTTTAATGTTAGCTGCCACTATCTTTAACAGTGGTAATAGCTATGATAAATAGTAATATTTACAACTATGCCAGGAACTCCTGTAGGCATTAGTGCTTGTGCAATGAACAAATCATTATGAAGCTTCTATTGGGGAGGGGGTGGTTATTGTTGTTGTTATGGTGACATCAGTGGTGGCGATGATAGCAAAGGTTATAGGATATTGTAAAAGTTTAATCCAATTCACGGGGCCTTGTTTCTGTTATGATTTGGGACAACCATCATGGCTGGAGCCTGAAAGAGGCATCCTCTCTGCCCAAGTCCCATGGTTTCCAGGGACAAAATCATCAGGCCATCCCACATAGCCCTTGTACCATAATAATGATCATCATAATATTTGACTAGCCCAAGTTGTCACTGAACCGTGTCCAATGTTAATATCCTCCCTGCCACATGCAACCCCAAACCAGTGTTCCAAAAGGCCCCTTTAGCTTCAGAGTGGTCAAAGCTGTCTTGCTCACCCATGTGCAGACCCCTGGTTTGGATGATATGCATGCCCAAGATTTGCTGGGGTCAAGATAAAGCCCTCCCTAATGTGTATGGCTTTGAGATGTAGCTTCAGAGTTTCTGTAGTAATTTACAACCTATATTTATTGAGAGCCTGTTATATGGTGGAAACTATCCTATATAATTTATTGACTCATTTGATGTGAACCCAAATGATACTGAGGGTCAGAGAGGTGATAAACCTTGCCCAACACTACTGTTGACTGTGGCCAAGGCATGAAAGTGACAATCTTGCTGATTCCAAAATCATTGTGTTCTGCCTGCTACACCACACTGCCTTTTTACAGAGGAAGGACTCATCAACTGTGCATTACAGAAACCTGCACCAAAGAAGCAGAGTTGTTTTTGCTAATCCTGTTTAATAAAAAAAAAAAAAAAAAAAAAAAAAAAAAAAAAAAAAAAAAAAAAGAATGCCCTTGGGATTTTGATGAGGCTAGCATTGAATCTACAGACCACCTTGGGCAGTATGAACATTTTTAATAATAGTAAGTCTTCCAATTTATGAACATGGGATGTCTTTTCATTTATTTGTGTCTTGTTTTATAGTTTTCAGTGTACACGTCTTTTACCTCCCTGGTTACGTTTATTCCTTAGCATTTTTTTCTTGTTGATAATATTGTAAATGGAATTATTTTCTTAACTTCCTTTTCAGACAGTTCCTCGTTAGCGTACAGAAATGCAATTGATTTTTATGTTGATTTTTCACCCTACAACTTCATTGAATTTGTTTATTACTTCTAACAGGTTTTTTGTGGAACTTTTAGGGTTTTCTACATATAACATCATGCCATCTATAAACACAGATAATTTTACTTCTCCCTTTGTGATTTGAATGCCTTTTATCTTTTATTTCTTGCCTAATTGCTCTAGCTAGGATTTCCAGTATTGTCTTGAATAGAAGTAGTAAAAGTGGGTATCTTTGTTTGTTCTAATCTTAGAGGAAAAGCTTTCAGTTTTTCAGCATTATGTGATGTTAACTGTGGATTTGTTGTTGTATAGTCTGTTCTCATGCTGCTATAAAGAACTGCTGAGACTGGGTAATTTATAAAGGAAAGAGATTTAATTGACTCACAGTTTCACATGGTTGGGGAGGCCTCAGGAAACTTACAATCATGGCAGAAGGAAAAGCGAACACATGATGGCAAGGAGAAGTGCCCAGCAAAGAGGAAGAAGCTCCTTATAAAACCCTCAGATCTCGTAAGAACTCACTCACTATCATGAGAATAGCAGCATGGGGGTAACTACCCCAATGATTCAATTCCACTACAACACATGGGAATTATGGTAACTACAATTCAAGATGAGATTTGGGTGGGGACACAGACAAACCATACCAGTTGTATATGGCCTTTATTGTTAGAGCATAAACTTTTGAAATACAGAATCAAAAACAATAGAAAAAGTCAACAAACTAAGATTTCCATTCTTGAAAAGAAAATAAAACTTGAAAAACTTTTATCTACATTAAGAAAAAAGAGAAAAGACTCAAAATCAGAAGTAAAAGAGGAGACCTTACAACAGATGGCACAGACATAAAAAGGATTATAAAAGACTACTATGACCAATTACATGCTAACAAATGGGATAACCTAGAATTCATAAATTTCTAGAAACATATAACATACCAAGCGTGAAACATTAAAAAAATAGAAAACCTAAGAGACCAATAACAAATGAGGACATTGAATCAGTAATCAAAAAATCTCCCAACAGAGAAAACCCAGGACCAGATGGCTTCACTGGTTAATTCTACCAAATGTTTAAAGGAGGGCTAACACCAATCCTTCTCAAACTCTTTGAAAAAATTGAAGAGGAAGGAACACTTCCAAACACACTTGACAAGGCCAGCATTACCCTGATACCAAAACCAGATGAGACCACCACAAAAAAGAAAATTATAGGCTAATATCCCTGATGAATGTAGATGCAAAAATCCTCAACAAAACACAAGGAAACCAAATTCAATAACACATTAAGCTCATACACCATAACCAAGTGGGATTTATCCCAGGGATGGTTCAATATAAGAAAATCAATTAATGTGATATACCACATTAATAAAGAACTAAAATGACATGATCACCTCAATAAAGGCAGAAAAAACGTTTGACTAAATTCAAAATTCATACCCTTAAAATTCTCAACAAAGTAGGTATAAAAGGAATTTACGCCAACATAATAAAGGCCCTATAAGACAGTCCCACAGCTAACATTGCACAATGTTGAAAATCTAAAAACTCTTCCTCTAAGATCAGGAAAAAGACAAGGATGCCCACTCTCACCACTTCTATTCAACATAGCACCAGAAGTCCTAGCCAGAGCAATGAGGCAAGAAAAATAAATAAAGGCATCCAAACTTGAAAGGAAGAAGTAAAATTATACCTGTTTGCAGATGACACAGTCTTATATATAGAAAATCTCAGACTGAGTTTCTTGAAAGCAGGGATGTTTGCTTTCTGAAAGCCCACCACCTGTGCAAAGCCTGAGAATGACAGGAGCTCACCCAGCATGGGGCATACAGCCTTCTTGTTAGGACTCTGGTGATGGGGGTAAAGTGGTCATACCTGTGGTGATTTGGAAGGTTGATAACTCATCACTCACTTCCAGGTGAATCTGGATAAGCACGTTCTTCCTGTAAATGGCACCACAATTCATCCACATGCTCAAACTGAAAACTAGGAGTCATTCCTGCTTTCTCCCTAATCCCATCCAGTTCAGTAACAACTCCTGTTGACCTGAACTTCTGAGCACACCTGAGATCCAGGCACTTCTCTCCATCTCATCCACCCTCACCAAGCCCCAGCCACCACCATCTCTTCCAGAACAACTGCAGCAGCCTCCTCATCAGTCGTCCAGCTTTTCCTGTTACTTCCCTTCAATCTATTCTCCATGTTGTAGCCATAGCAATCTCTGTAAAATAGAAGTGGAACCATGCTATTCCCCCAAAATACTTTCCATTGCTCCTAACAGAAATCCTGTTGTCCTCTCATCACCTACAAGGCGTGGTGTATGGTCTGATCCCTGCCTTCCCCATCCACCTTACCTCACACCACTCTCCCCCTTTCCCATTCACTCTACTCCAACACACTGGTCCCCTCTCAGATTCCATAACACATCAAGCCCTTCCCAGCTTGGGGCTTCTGTAGGTACCTGGAATGACCTTTTTTTGTTCTCCCTGGCCAGCTCCTTGGAAGTCCTTGGAGAGGTTTTCTCTGAACCCCTATCTAAATAATTATTCATCTCACCTTGAATCTCATCACTATGTTTATTTCCTTCTCAGTACCTATAACATGCAAAATATTCTTTTATTTGTTTCCTTGTTTATCACCCCTACTAGACTATGCGCTCTATGAGGATAGGATCTGTGTCTGTCCAAATCATTACTGTGTCCCCAGTGTTCAGCACAGTGCCTGGCACACAGCAGCAGCTCAATAAATATTTGTTGAGTGCATGATCCACAGAAAGAAAACCTCACAGCAGGGTCTACACGCTCCCCATGCCCATCCTGACCTAGCCTCGACCCATCATGTTCACTGTCCACCTAATCACATGGTCTCAACACGTGGCTTCACCGGACCACTGTCACTTTGGATACAGGTTTTCTCATGACTCCAGAGAAAGCTCTGAAGCAAAAAAAGTGTTCTCTGTGCCTTTGTGTCCTCAAGCCTAGGACAGTGCTCTGCACCTGGCAGGTACACAGGAAAGGTTGATGATGATGCAAAAACTCTGCTTTGAAACAATATTGCAGACAAGGTGGGAGGGAACAGCAGAATCTCACTGATATCATCTCAAAGTCACATGAAGAATCTTTAGGAAACCAAGGAGAATGCTGGAGAGGCCAGAAGAAAAATAATGTATTGATTTTCCAAAACAGGAAGCAGTCAGATTCAATCCCTTTTTTGACTCTAGACCTTCTCATAAACTGGTCAGTTGGCAAGTAATTTAAAAAGAATGAAGCAATTACCATGATCTGATGTCCATCCCCAGAGAATGTCAGGTGAAATTACTCTAATTTCCTTTTTGATGTGATGCCCATGCTTGGGACTGATAATATCTGTATTTTAGACAAGTATTCATTCAACAACTATTTATTTCTTGAGATAGCACCAATTTCAGGCTCTGTGCTTGCACTGTGGATATAGCATAAAACCAGAAGAACCCATGTCCTCGGGTGGCTGCATGAGGTGCCAGACACAGACAGCACACAGCTTAATAACATGTATAGTATGTTCCATGGCAATGATTGCTATGAAGAAAAACTAAGGCAAGGTAAAGGGACAGACTGAGCAGTGAGGAAACTAGCATTAAATAGGATGGTCAAGGAAGAGCTGAGAAGGGGGCATCTTGACTGAGACTGAAGAAGGTTGGGAAGCAGGCTATGCAGATTCTTGGGGCTGGGGCTTCCCAGGTAGAGGAAGGAGCAGGTGCTTCACCTGAAATCACAGCATTTTGGGAGACCAAAATGGAAAGATCGCTTGAGTCAGAAGTTCGAGATCAGCCTGGGCAACATGACAAAAGCCCATCTCTACAAAAAAAAAAAAAAATTAGCTGGGCAAGGTGCCATGCACCTGTAGTTCCAGCTACTCAGAAGGCTGAGGTGAGAGGATCACTTGAGTCCAGGAGGCAGAGGTTGCCATGAGCCCACATCATGCCACCGCACTCCAGTTCAGGCAACAGAGCCAGACCCTGTCTCAAAAAAAAGAGAATGGAAGACATGGCTAGGCAGGGTGGCTCACACCTGTAATCCCGACACTTTGGAAAGCTGAGCCAGAAGGATCACTTGAGGCCAGGACTTCAAGACCAACCTGGGGAACATAGCAAGACTTTATTTCTTTAAAAAAAATAAATAAATTAGCTGGGTGTGATAGCATGCACCTAAGGGCTCAGCTACTTGGGAAGCTGAGGTGGGAAGATAGTTTGAGCCCTGGAGGTTGAGGCTTCAATGAGCCATGATCATGCCACTGCACTCTAGTCTAGGCAACAGAGTGATACCCTGTCTGGAAAAAAAAAGAAAAGGAAAAAAAGAATGGGAGACATCTGTGGAGGGGGCCACAGGTTTGGTTCTTGCCATGTTCTCTTACAACTTCATAGACTTAGAAAATGAGCTCTTGTCTTCCAAAGGCTAATAAATAACTGATTTGGCAGAATCAAAATGATCTCCACAAACTGGATGGCTGGGACAAAATCAACAAAGTAAATTCAACAGGGGTGATTATTTCACCACACATTGAAGTTCGGTTCAAAGCATACATTGCATAAGCTCAGGGGAAAAGAACGTGAAATCCTGTGGACCCTCTTGTAAAATGATAGGATTTCTTTGCCTGATAAAGGCACACGGGTCATGAGAGGGGACCCCTCTAAGTCCTCCATGCTTCACAGAGCACACCTGGAGCTCTGTGCCCAGCCCAAGGATCTTCCCTGGCTTGACCCAACTCAAACCAATGGCGAAAGCCATGTCTGGCAGAACATTAGCAAGGTGTTAGCAAGCATAGCTCACATTGCCTTTCATCCCAAATTCAGACTCCTGAGGTGAGGATGTGAACCCCAGGTTTCCCCATCCTCCTTGGCATGAGAGTCCAATACCCCTCCCCATGCCCCAGGGTCCATCCACAGAGATGGACTGCAGTAAGCCTGCCCAAAAGAAGACTGGGAAGAGGCTGACTCTATTATCAGCCTCTGGTCCCAGCCCCAAGGAAGGTCCAGAGACTCAGGGCCTATAGGGGGCCAGGCAGGAGACACTAGTGGCTGATACCTAGAACAACTGGTCACAACCCAAACTCCCATCTCCCTCCCACCACAGATACTGTCATTTTACTCAGGGCCATGTGTTAGGGAAGGTGAGACTGAGTCGGCCTTTGGGGACACATCTGCTGGAGGTTATCAAAGGCACTCACACAGAACCATCATTGGCATGGGCCAGGCCTGCCGCTCCCTGAACCTCAGCAGGATGTAGATAGGGAAGAAGAGGAGGCTGGGCCTGGGCAGGCCGGGGCTGGCCACCTGGCTGTGGACATGGCCCCAAGGTGGGAAGTCCAGTGTCAACGTCCAGAGACATATAGCAAATTCAGTTCCACTCAGCCTATGTCAATATCCAGATGCATCCAACCCCGATCAGGATACCAGATCTGCAGACAGAATGACAGAGTCCAGCACAATAGGGAGTGTTAGGAGAGGGCCAAGAGTCAGGGTCCCAGCCAAGCAAAATAGAGTCAGAGCAGGATTCCAGTACCTGAGACACCATAAGAACTAGCAGATCAGTCCAATAAGAAGTTTCTAATACTACTATACCACCAGGACCAGAGAAGATGTGCTCTCAGTGGAGAGCTGAGGAAGACTATGACCTGGTGGAAGTGAGGTGACCCCAGGCATTGAAGCAGCAGGCTGAAGGCCAGGAAACAGAGGCAGTGACTCTCCAGCCAGCCTGTTAACATTGAGCCAATACTCCAGTGAGATCTTCCAGGTATGGAGAGCTTCTGAAAGTCACAGTGACCCATCTCTCACCAGGGACCTGGTCCTCCTCCTCCAAACCCTGTCACTAGGGCTGTGTGCTCTGCTCTCTGCCTGGTTATTGCATCCTCCCTCCAGGAAACTGGTCACTGCAGAGGAAAGCTGAATTGCATGTGTTTGCCAGGGAGAGGAATCCCTGCAGCAAGAATCTTGGGCAAGCCACCCTTACAGGCATAGGTCCCAGGGGCCTCTCCATCACTGTACAGAACCACCCTCCTTGGGTTCCCAGCGTCTGTTCCCCCTGTTCAACTCTAGCCACTCTGGCGCCTCAGCAAATGGTCACCTTTGCAGACTAGCCAAGTGAAAACAGAACTCCCCCACTTCTTGTTATTTAAAACCCACTCCTGTTTTTTATTTTTTTAAATCCCAATCCTAGGGCATTTCCAAAACTCAGGGAGACTTTTCTACATTGGTTTCTTTCCCCAGTTGCCCATTCCAAAAGGAAAACTCAAGATCCACAGTTTCCCTTGCACATCAGGATTGGGGTTCGAGGCCACGCTCTGTGGCCATGGATGCTGCTGTTAAATTTTATGAGTGTTAAATTTTAAAAAATCATAACAAAGGTTGGCTCCAGCAGTCGTGCATGCTGAGGCCTCACAATGCTTGCTGTCGTAAGGGGCTGATTACCCAACTCCATTTATCAAAGTGTCACTTCTCTGACAGGCCCTAATAAATATCCTGCCAGAGACCCCGCACCTGGCAGCCGGGCCTCTCGGCAACACGCCGCTAACCTAATTTGCTAATTGCTGCTTTCCCCATTAATTTTAGTCCTGTCTTGTTTGGTGTTGACATGGAGGAAAAAGAAATAGGGTGGAAAAAACAGACAAGAAAGAAAATATCTCGGGGTCCCCCAGCATTCACTCCACCCTCCCGCCCCTTCACATAACCACTCAATCGCACTCACCCCTAAATACCAACTTCCTTCCCCTCTCTTCTTATCATGGCTGGGGGGAGATTAAACATTTAAAGGTGCAGGTACCATATTTCCCAAAGTGAAAATCAGGACATGTGCCTCATAATGGGATATAATGTTTGAAAATGGGGCAATCGTAGAAATATAAGGGGCCTGTGGTTACCATATCTAAAGAATTTCAGCCAGGCACCATGGTGTACTCCTGTAATCCCAGCACTTTGGGAGGCTAAGGCAGGAGGATTGCTTGAGTCCAGGAGTTCAAGGCTGCAGTGAACTATGATCACAACACTGCACTTCAGCCTGAGCAGAAGAGTGAGACTCTGTCTCTTACAAGAAGGAAAAAAAAAAAAAATGTCATCATTCTAATCAATATCATTGCACTAGCTAGGGAAGAGATTAAGTAGGACATCAAGGGGTTAACAAGTCTAGCCCATCAGTCCTCTCCTACCCCTGCATCCCAGAGCCTTCAAGCCTTGAGGTTCCTCATTCCAACCCTCCCTGCATCACAGGCAAACTCTGCCTCCCTTTTGGTCTCACTCTAAACAATGATGTCCAAGACAATATCACAGTCTGCCTAAGGACTGAACTTCCCAGTCAGGACTGACTCACCCAGATGGTGAAGAGGCCTTACTGTGGATTATTTGGTTATAGATCATTACCTTTGAGCCCAGTGGGTTCAAAGACCTGAATACACTCTCTGAGATATATGAAAGTTTCTATCTTAAAAAGAAGCATGGTCCAAGGATCTGAAAATGATCTCCTCCTCCATCTTGGTACATGGAAACTTTGGGCATTATTGAGCTGGTGGTCCCACACTGGACAGACTGGATATATCCACAGATTCTATTTAATTCATGTACTTCCTTATTATAGATGTCATTATAGGCAAATCAGCAACATCAAACAAGACAGGGTTGTGGCATTGCAATTTTCTTTTTAAGTTGACAAAGATGGTGCATGCTTGTTGTAGAAAAATGTACACCTTCAGAAAGATGCAAAGATTCTTCAACGTCCCATCACTCCAGGACAACAGCCATAGGAGTATATATTACTTTGCATATAGATCATGCTATTACACCACCTGTCTCATTTTTTCACTCACATATCAAGGTGCTCTTCTGTGCCATTAAGCGTGTATCTCCATCATTCTTTTTAACCATTTTACCAGAATTTATTTACTAGTCATATATGGACAGCTAAAATGGACATTTAAGTTGTTCCCTTTTTTTTTCCTATCCACAATGCTGTGATAAATAGCCTTGTACAATAGTCCTCCTCTTACCCACGTTTTGCTTTTCACTGTCTCAGTTATCCACGGTCAATCACAGTTTGAAAAATCATCATGGCTCAATGATCCAGGACCACTCAAAGCAAGTTATTCTCCTTCTGATGTATTGTCATAGTGGAAAATATCAAGGCTGATAGTAGCTTAATGCCACGTCACAATGCCTATGTCATTCGAAACCTCTTTGTCTCATTATGGAGGCATTTTACCATCTCACATCTTCACAAGAAGGGTGAGTACAGTATAATAAGATATTTTGAGACACAGAGAGACTGCATGTACATAACTTTTATTACAGTATGTTGTAAAATGGTTCTATTTTATTATTGTTGTTCATCTCTTACTGTGCCTAATTTGTAAATTAAACTTTATCATAGGTGTGTATATATGGTATAGCAAAAAACATGGTGCATTTGCACAGGGTTCAGTAGTATGCACAGTGAGATGCATCTAGTGGAGGGTTTGGAATGTCTCCCCCACAAGTAAGGGGCTACTATACCTACATCTTTGTTAATTTGTCCAATTACTATCCTAGGATAGATGACTAGAGGTAGAAGCACCAGTTTAAATTCAAATAAACTTTCTCACATGTCCCCACAGAAAAGATGAACAAGCTTATATTGCCCCCACCATCATGGTGCATGAGATTTTACTGCTCTACAATCTCAAATTAGTCAGTTATTTTTCATGTTTAATTATTGCCAATCCTCTTGGTAACAAATTATATTTTATTTGCATTTTTATTAGTTGTGAAGTTCAACGTGATTTTATGTTTGTAGGCCATTCAAATTTATTTTTTAAATTACTTGTCCTTACCCTTTGCATATTTTTCTGTTTGCATTTTTCTTATTAATTTACAGGCACTCTTTACATATTAGGGATACTGTTCCTTCACCACGTACAAGTTTTTCATCCATTCTTCCTACCATGCCCAGTTTATTACTTCAATTTTCTATATAGTGTTTATTATATGATAGTGGAAAATATCAAGGATATTTGTATAATAAAATCTACAGTAGGAAAGTACATGAGATAAGTAGAATCTATGGACATATCCACCGTATTCAATGTGGGACCACCAGCCAAACACTAAGGCTTCCATGTGCCAAAACAGAGAAGAATATTATATGCAGATTCCTGGATGAGTAAGACAGTCCTAAAATCTCTCAGCTTCCTCATATTCATCTACTCCTTCCCTCAATGGATTGCAAGTTTCCTGATGACCTGAATTCCAGGAAGGAGCTGTTAGAACCAAGCAAGGCTATGTGACAAGTCAGTAGCCCAGCCCTCGAGATTCTCACCTTGACAATAGTGAGCTCTCTGAGACTTCAGTTACCTGGCTTTAGCCTAAATAGAGCACCCAATTCTTTGTCCCCAGGTCATAGCAGCAAGTATATTTTGTTGAGGATATAAACCATATATCCTCACCAAAAGCGGAGCTTGGGTTAGAAAGAGGGAATGGCATAAGGGTAAAGAAGAAACTAGGGAGAAGCACATTTGAGTTAGTCATCCTTCATTCCTGAGCTCTATAGCCAGGTTATCACCGGTGGTACAGGATGAAGTTCAGGTGATCACATACACTGAAGGCAGAAGATCAAGGACAACACCCAAGGGTACAGGGATATGTGTGCATGTTTACACTCCAGCTGCTCAGTGTCCACAAGTGTATTCACATGTGGGCTCTGGTGTGTGTACAAAGCTGTGTGGCAGGCATGAGTTCTGAACAACTGAACAAGGCTGACATGAGCATGTCCCAGTCCATCTTTGTACAAGCCTGCCAGTGTAATTATCTACTTAGAGACTGTGCCTAGACAGAGGAATGAAGATAAATGTCTTTGTATATAAGGACAGGGTTGCAATATCTGTGAGACTATAAAGGAGACATTAGACCCAGGGCAATAACTTTTCTAAATGTTTTCCAGACTTGCACACTCAGTCCCAGAGGCACTGAAACTACATCAGAACTAGGACCACATGTTTGGAATATCCTCATCCTCTTTCATATACTTGGAAAATTTCTATTTCTACTTCAAAATCCGACTCATTTGTCCTCATACCCCCAACCAGCCTCATGGAAGAGTTCATCTTAGGACCTCTGTTTTATAATACTCTTTACACCATATTCCAGTTATCTGTGTACACACATTCCTCCTAACTAGCCCATAACCTCCTCCAGGTCAGGACCTGTGGGTCTTACTCGTCCCTGTACCCACAGCATCTAGTTTTCCGGCACTCGACAGGTAAAATAAACATTAGCAGAATGAGTTCTTGAATGACGGCTCTCTTACCCAGGATTGGGCCCTGGGGTCACACAGCCTTGGATTGGATGTCAGCTATGGGACACAACAAAGATATTGGGACACTCCTACTTCCTCTAAGTCAGTGACAGCAAGAAAAGAGGTATATATATCCAGTCCTGCTTAATTAAAGCAATCAATAAAAGCCCCCCAGGCCCTCCAAAGATGTCCAGTAAGGAAGCATTTAGAAGCCTTCTCCTTTCCTCTCGCCACTGTCTAGAACATAGGTTGACAAACTTTTTCTTAAAAGGCCAGAGAGTAAATAATCTGAGCTTTGAGGGCTCTATGATCACCTGTAGTTTTCACTCATCTACTGTTTAAGAGCAGTCACAGACAATACATGAACTACGTACGTATGGCATGGCTGCGGACCCATAGAACTGCAGTCTGCCAACCCCTAGTCTAGAATTCTGAAGTGCAGGAAGAGGCTCAGACCCACAACAAGGACAGCAGTGGCCTCTATCAAGGGAGGCTAACCCATTATCACCCTTTCTGAGAACCACACAGCCAGGCCCCTCCCCCCACATCAACACCATGCCAAAGCAGAGACATACTAGAGGCTGAAGACAGAGCTACTGCATGTGGTTGCCCAAGCTGTGCATTGCACAAATTCAGGAGATGCCATTCACATAGACCTTGATATAAATGGTGCCCTCCTGTGAGTTGGGCAACATGTCAGCCCTGCCTAAGGGTTGCCAAGAAATCCCATATATGTAAGAGTCACTGGCTGGTGGGTGATCATGGAGACCTTTGGCTGCTAGTCTACTAGTTCAAACACCTGATGGACAAGGGTGTCTGCTCCAAGAAAGGACTGTGAGCCTCTGTTTCTTTGGAAGCAGCATAATGGGGGCTTTCACACTGCATAGATAATTTGAGGCTGAAGGGCCAGGGCTGAAGGGTGCCCGGAAGGAGTAGATCAGGGACTATAAGGAGTTGTCAGAAATTTTTTTAAAGCTGTTTCTGTTGAAGCTTAAAGAGCATGTGATTTGGGAATGCAAAGCTGCCTGCCCCCAACATGCACTTCTGAGTCTGTTGCTCTCAGCTCCTGATTGCTCAGGAATCCAAGAGGCAGCAGGGGCCCCTGGAAATATCCAGCCAGGTACCCCACCTAAGAAGCATGGAGGCCAGCTCTGGGGAGGAGGTGAAGTCAGCCTTCATCCTCACAGGCTACAGGGCCCAGCCCCTCAGAGCCAGCAAAGAACCACCCCAGATCCCACCCTACCCCAAAAGGCCCAAAACTGGCTGCAGCTGGCCCCAGATCCCTCCCAGGATAAGCCTGCTGCCCAGCTCTCAGCCATTAAACTCCACTGAGCCTCTTTCCAATAGCTACAGATGAACAAAATATTGCCCTGTTCCCAGTTACGTTAAAAGGGCCTAGTAAAGAATAATGGCAAAGATGCTTGCGGCCAAAAGCTGCTCTTGATGGCCCTTTAAGCGAGATTTACAGCCGACATTTAGCAGTGTCCCTGGAACACTTGCTGGCACCGATCGGTGGGAAGTATGTGCGTGGCGCCTCCCTGGGCCAGCAGGCAGGGCCATTCTTCATTCCAGGCCCCTCTGCCTGCCCCCTGTGCTGTGCTGGCTCCCCCACTAACCCTGCCCAAGTCCATTAGGCCCCTGCCTGAGCTGCCCACTAATAATCCTGGCTGTCAGGTGTCTCAGGATGAGACAAGCAGAGGGGATGGGGAGGCCATAAGGTGTGCCAGGTTCTGAGAAACTGAGTCAGAGACAGGGGTGGAAGCAAGGAAGACAAAGGTGGTGGTGTCCCTGGAGAATAGAGGGCCCTGTTAATTTATTTATTCAACACAGATTTATTGAACACCTGTATGTGCCAGGCAAGCCAGGTAGAGGGGTGCACAAACAAGCACATTTGCTCACTGCCCTTATAAAATGTATTATTGGCTGGGCACAATGGTTCACGTCTATAATCCCAGAACTTTGGAAGGCCAAGGCAGGCAGATTGCTTGAGCCCAGGAGTTCAAGACCAGCCTGGGCAACATGGCAAAATCCTGTGTTTACAAAAAAATACAAAAATTAGCCGGGTGCAGTAGCGTGCACCTGTAACCCCAGCAACTTGGGAGGCTGAGGCTGGAGAATCACTTGAACTTGGGAGGCAGAGGTTACAGTGAGCCGAGATCATGACACTGCACTCCAGCCTGCATGACAGGAGTGAAATCCTGTCTCAAAAAATAAGACACAATGTATCCTCCAGAGAAGAGGAGAAATACTAAACTATCAATAACAATAAAGTATGATAACTGTTTTGACAAGGAGAGCCCAAGGAAGGAGCAAATAAGTCAGGCTTGGGGTTATCCCCGAGAATGTAGGATTTGCCTAGGACATAAACCTGTGCATGTAACACAGTGGCCACCAGCCACATATGGCTACTGAGCACTCGAAGTGTGGCTCATGCAAATTGAAATGAGCTGCAAGTGAAAAACATACTCCTAATTTCAACGTCTTGCTACAAAAAACAATGCAAAATATCTCATTAGTCATTTTTATACTGATCATATGTTGAAATGATTAGATTTTGAACATCTGGATTAAATAAAATATATTATCTAAATTTCAATTGTTTCTCTTTGCTTTTTTAAATATGACTAGTAGAACATTCTGAAGTACATAGGTGACTCACATTTGTGGCTCACATCATATCTATTGGTAATGTACATGTCATTCAAGATAAGCCTTCTTATGAGAGCCAGCCTAATGATAACTAGTGCTGGCCTAATGATAACTAGAAATCTGCCAGGTGAGGAAGGATAGAGCACAGACCAGCAACGGAAGGTTTAGTAATAAAATCCACCCTACCAAGCAAAAGTCAAAAGTCTGGACCCCTGACAAATAAGCTGGGATCCAGGAAGAGAAAAGGAGGCAGAAGCCTCTGTCAGCTTGCGCAAGCACATTGAAAGTCTAGGACAGGCCAAAACTCAGGGAGTAAGCTGGTGCCTGAAGCACTCATCAGCATGGCAGGTCTCCGGCTGCACAACTCACTCCAGGTCCCACCTAAGGATTCTGCTTCAGTTTCATCTTGCCTTCTGGCTACAGCATCTTGACATTCCAGTTGCCCTGTAAGTTATAGGCTTACTCTCACCTGGAGCTCCTTCAATTCTGTGCAGCAAGACCCCACAGTGTGGCTTGCCTTTCTTGCTAAAGAGTTTGAGAAGTTCTACTTGTTGGATATACAGTTTCCTTTTCAAACCACAGCAGTATGGGGACTTACCATGAGCCTGGCGCTGAGCTCTGTACTTCACTCACATGCTTGCTTAAGCCTCACACAGACCCTATTAGGTGCTCAGTGACTGAGCAGACAATAGAAACAGCTTTTTCCTCATTAAGATAGTTGAGTTTCTACTCCCATCCTTCATTTCTCAAATCCAAAGAGAGCCTACAGCAAGAATGGTTGATACGTTTTATTTCATATGCCACCTGCAATAGATTGGTAGTGTCTGCCTAAAGCGCTGTGTTGAGAAGGATTCAGAGGTGTAGCAGAAAAGAGTGACTTTGATTGATCAGTAATGTCTGCCACGGAAGAATGCATGTGTGGTGTTTGCCACTGTTAATCTCGATTTAGGTCAGATCCTATAATCACTGGTCAGACAACGTTCAAAGCAGATCTATACACTGGAATTCAATCCACGTGTTCAGCAGCTCATGCAAGTATGTAGGGGTTTCACTTGACAGAAAGAAGACATCATGGCATGTCCTCCTGGAACTATACTGGGATCTCAAGATCTCAGGCTGTATGAAAGGAGATTACAGGAGGAGGGTCCTGCTGCTCTGTGCCAATGAGACCACATCTAGACTACACTTTATAGGAACATAACTAAGAGAAGTGCACTCAGAAAAAGGCAACCAGGGTGGAAAGGGGTCACAAAAATGCATTATCTGAAGGTTAATAGAATCAACAGGGAGCCAAACCTGGAGACCCAAATGGCATAACTACTCTCTTCAAGTACCCTAGAACTTAAAAGTATAATAAAAAGAAAAGAAAAGAAAGAATTCACTAGTTCAACAAACGTTTAATAAGCACCTACCATGTGCCAGATGCAGTGTCAGGCTCTGTGCATATGTCTGAATGTGGAGTATCTTTCATCGGCCCCTTCAGATCCATGGGCACCCTCTCCATCCTGCTCTGCACCCCAAAATGTTGACCCGGTAAAACATAACAATGGACTCCCTTACCCCCTCACTTCCAGCCAGGCTCAGACAATAGAAGATCAGAAGGCAGGAGGAGAGTGAGGTCAAGGTATTTGCCAAGTTGTTGCTGGCGGCCTTGACCAAAGACTCCAGCCAGGGCTCCAGTACCATGTTCTTCCTTCCCTCAGTTATTGGGTTAGTTACAGCTTTCTGGTGTGGCTAGTCCTGGGTACTATACTGTCCCTTGTGGATTCCCCTAAGCCTGCCTACACCCTTGTGGGTTTGGGGGGAGTTTATTATTTTTTTGTTTGTTTGTTTATTGTTTGTTTTGAGACAGGGTTTCTCCCTGTCACCCATGCTGGAATGCAGTGGTGCCATCATGGCTCACTGCAGCCTCGACCTCCCAGGCTTAAGTGATCCTCCCACATTAGCCTCCCAAGTAGCTGTGACCAGAGGCATAAGACACCACACCCGGCTAATTTTATTATTATTATTTGTAGAGATAGGGTCTTGCTTTGTTGCCCAGGCTGGTCTTGAACTCCTGAGCTCAAGTAATCCTCTTCTCTTGACCTCCCAAAATGCTGGGATTATAGGTGTGAGCTACCATGCCCAGCCTATACCCTTATAAAGAGTCCCTTTCTTAAATTCAAACTACAGAATTCAAGGGTGACATCTATTTCTCGCCAGGACCCTTACAAATCATGTGAATAAAGCAGGCTTGGTCCCTGCTCTTAGTAAAGCTTACAGTCTGGTGGGAAAGACAGGTGGTAAACAGGCAAGCAAATATAGTATCAATTGTGGTATTTGTAATAAAGATAACAAGCTTAGTGTAGTAAGTAGCAGAGAGTGGGGGGTACCAAATAAAATGGAGTGGTCAGGGAGGCTCCTGAAAATGTGGCATTTAAGCTGAGATCTATAGAATAAGAATTAGCTGGGTGAAGAGTTGTTCTGTTGTTACTGAGAACCAAGAGGGGTAGTGATGAATTTGGTCCCCAAAATCTATCAAATATGGAGTAAGCTTCCCAAAGAGATAGTGAGCTCCCCCTTCAAGACACTCACATAGAGTCTAGAGGGCTCTGGTGGTAGTAATGCCAAAACAAGGATTAATTTCCTGGGGAAGGGGGAGACCAGCAGTGTGCTAGGAGCTTGTCCTAGGAGGGTCTCTCCATTCCTCTCGTGTCCAGCCTGAATCTTGGTGCACTACTACTGCACTCCTGCCAGCCACATCGATTGGGAGAACAAAGAAATAAGGGTGCTAAAATGTGCATGACAGAAAAAGATGGGCAAAATTATCACTGTTCTAAACCAGTTTTACAGAGGTGAAAGGAAGAAATGAGGGCCAAGACAATGAGTAACAAGTGGTTTTTTGTTTTGTTTTGTTTTTTGAGATGGAGTCTTGCTCTGTCCCCCAGGCTGGAGTGCAGTGGCGCGATCTCAGCTCACTGCAAGCTCCGCCTTCTGGGTTAACGCCATTCTCCTGCCTCAGCCTCCTGAGTAGCTGGGACTACAGCTGCCCGCCACCACACCCGGCTAATTTTTCTGTATTTTTAGTAGAAACGGGGTTTCACCGTGTTAGACACCATGGTCTTGATCTCCTGACCTCGTGATCCGCCTGCCTCGGCCTCCCAAAGTGCTGGGATTACAGGCTTGACCCACCGTGCCCGGCCACAAGTGGTTTTAATACATAGTAACTCTGCCCACTGCATACACAAGGCAACCAGGCTTCTAGGATCTGCCCCAATCATGAGGACATAAGAGCAGACAGCAAAGAGAATTCTACTTCTCTTGCAATAAGAAGAGATCCAAGGATTGCCTTCCTCAAGAGTTGGAATCTCAGGAATCTCATGGCTCTCAGCCCTGGATACCCATTCAAATCACCTGGAGGACTCTTAGAAGGCCCCACCCCTAAAACTCCTGGCATAATTGATTGGGGATCTAGTGTGAAGTCCATATTGAAAGCCACTGTAAAAAGAGATAAATGGGCTGGAGCATGCAAAGAGAAATGCCAGAGCATCCTGGGAAACTGTTTAAATGAGGTTCTCTCTTAGGAACATTCTCTAGTTACTGTCAAACCTCAGAGCGAAACAGGGTCACTTGGGTGCTTGAAGCTCACAGGTACCCAGTCTCCACTCCCCTAGGTTCCGATTCCCTATGTCTTAGACGGGATCTGGGAATATGCACACTTAATATGCTCTTAAGTAGATTGGGGAAAATACCGTTTTGGGGGAAAAAATAAAATAAAACCAGTCCCAAATATTCATGTTACTCCCAGGGAGGACCTCTTAATACTTCAACCCCTGCGTGAGAGCTTGGAGAAAGTCAGCACCCTGGGCAGAGGCAGCAGCAGGGGTCATCATCCTGGATACCATCCTTGGTTTTGGAAAATAAAAGCCTAAGGAGAGAGCATGAATGGCTAGACTGAGATGCAGCCAGAAAACTGAAACAATTGATTCATTGTTGGGGCAGAGGGGCAGAGAAGAGGGAGGGGAAGCATTAGGGATTTGAGAATATAAAAATGAGGACTTCAGAGTGACGAAACTAGGCTGAGAAAGGGGACATAAAAATTCATGCTTTAATCCCACTGCAGTTGTCTATGGAAAGGGAGGGGAGAAAAAAAAATGAAATAAACTTTGGACTTTGAAATTCAGAAGCAAACCAACTCTCAGCACTTGCATTTTATGGGCATATTAGATTCATTTAATCATGTAATCATCAGGATAAGATGTGAGGAAGTTCATATGAAGTTTGGTGCAAAAGTAACTGTGGTTTTCGCCATTTGCAAAATTACCGTAATTACTTTTGCACCAACCTAATATTATTCCCATATGATATAAAAAACAAGTGAGGCTCAGCAAATAGAAATGCCTTGCCCAACACCACACAGCCAGGATGCAGTGGTGCCTGCAGGACGTGGGCACAGGCCTGCCTAACTGCATAACCAACACTCACTCAATCACACTAGCCCCCTTCCAAAAAGAGCTTAGGGACTTTGACACCATCACTCTAGGAAAGGAGAGAGGAATCCAAACTCCAAAAAAGTCCCAGTGAAGCGTGGACTAGGAAAAGTCAAGGAAATTATAATTAGTAAAAAAAATGACAGATTTCTTCTTTCCACAAACATTTGAGCACTTCATATACACCCGACTCTTTACTAAACTCAAAGGACACAAAAGTGAACTTTTGAAAGATTCAATCCTTAACTTCATAAAGTTTACGCTGAGACCAGGGATGGCAAAGTCATGTGATTCGGGCCATCACTTCCTGCTCCTGCACCCCGAGACACACCACTAAGCAACCCCAGCATCCTTTCTACTGAGCCCCAGTTTGGCCTCAAATTCCTTTTCAGGTGGCTGCAGCCATTCACATGAAGGCTGGCAGGTGGAATGAAAATTCTTTGCCATCTTTGATTTGAACTTTAGAGTTTACGCAAGGATTTTCTGAATACCTACCACATGCAAACACCGGGAATTTGTCAAGCGTAATGTCCCCATGTTATAGATGAAGACACTACCGTTCAGAGAGCACCATGCTAACAGAACTCTGTAATAACCCAGATCTGCTATACAGAGCCCTTCAACAGTGGTCACAGTACAAGAGGAGAAGTGAAGAGACAAATTTGAAAAGAACATTAGAGACCTCTTAGGAAGAATCATAAGGTTTGTACAAAAGTCATGGTGGTTTTTGGTTTTTTATGTGTGTTTTGTTTTTTTTTTTGTTTTTTTTTTGTTGTTGTTGTTGTTTTTTGTCGCTGTTCTTTGGTTTTTTTGAGACGAAGTCTTTCTCTGTCGCCCAAGCTGGAGTGCAGTGTTACAATCTCAGCTCACTGCAACCTCTGCCTCCCAGGTTCAAGCGATTCTCCTGCCTCAGCTTCCTAAGTAGCTGGGACTACAGTCACGTGCCACCACGCCCAGCTAATTTTTCATATTTTTAGTAGTGACAGGGTTTCACCATGTTAGCCAGGAAGGTCTTGATCTCCTGACCTCGTGATCCGCCTGCCTCGGCCCTCCAAAGTGCTGGGATTACAGGCATGAGCCACTGCGCCAGGCCCATTGTGGTTTTTATCATTGAAAGCAATGGCAAAAACCGCAATGACTTTTGCACTAAGTTGATATTACACCTGGGGCTCAGCAGGAGCCCTAGGGCCACTGCTTCCAGTGCCAAGCTATGTGTGCTTCCTCCTACCTTCCAAGCCTCCCACCCAGCCCCTGCCTGGAGTCCTGCTTCTGTGGTCCAGGTCTCCTCTGACCATCTCCAGGAGGCATGGTGGGGGAAGGAAAGGCAGGTTCCATTCCTGCTGCATCTGCCAACGGGGAGAAGAGGAGGGAGTGGGCCTTTGATCTGCCTGGGCATTAGGCATGCCTTGGGTAAGTGTCCATCTCTGGGTCACTCAGTCAGGCCTTTGACCCGTCTCAGCTCCTTTTGCCAAGCCTGCCATCCCTGGAGCAGTGCTTTTCAAACTGTACTGCACATTAGGGCCACCTGGGGAAGCTGACAACTTCACTACCCGGCCCCATCCCAGACCAACGACATCAGCATCGGCCTGAGGAGGACAGAGCTGCCAGCAACATGCTCGAAGTCGAGTCAGCTCTGTGTGGAGATGACCAAGGTGGAGACAGGCGGCCGGCCTGCCAGCTGCTCACCCTCCAAACCCCATCCCCTGCCGGGCTCAGCACTGAGCCATGCCAGGCCTGCTCCCCAAGGCGCCGGGTCCTCCAAATAAAAACAGGCGGCCAGAGTTCAGGGCCCGCTGGCGTTCTCCCGGTAAGCACCTTTTGTTCCAGGCTCAGAGCTGTTAATTAAAGAGCCGTGATTAATGAGGAAGCACTCCCGGTCCCCATCCAGGATGAGAGGTCCTGGGGATGCTGACTTTGCTGGAGGAATCTGCAGTCAGATTCCAACTGGAGCTATTTATAGTTTCAGCTCCAGTAGGGGTGGGAGAAAGGTGCCCCTCCTCCTCCTCACTTTGTCTTCTTCCCCGCTCCCTCCTTCTCACCACACTGCAATGGAACATAGAGGTGTGAATATTTACTGAGGAAGAATTTTTAAAGGAGTAAATCTCAGCACATATGCGTTCATATTAACTTATCCGTTCATTCATTTCTCCGACATGTATTTACTGAATGCCTACTACGTGCTGGGCTCCAGGCCAGTTGTTAGGGCTGCAGCTCCGATTGAGAACAGCGTGGCCCCTGTTCTGGTGGAGTTTGCCCCCCAGGAGAGGAGTCATTACCAAAGAAGTTGACAAGTATGTGGACAATTGTACATAGAGGCTGGAGCTCTGCAGGGGAGAACCATGGCTGCATGGGAGTGTTGGAGAAAAGACTCAAGAAACCCTCCCAACATCACACTGCCTAGGAGATTATCACCATTTGCCCTTTAATGGGGAAACTGAGGCTCAGACATGTTAAGGAAGCTAAGGTCCCACAAATAGTGTGTGACAAGTTCTAGATTCAAAACCAAGTGTGGCAGAGACTGATGTGGCTCTCCAAATCCATTTCCTCTTCTTCCTAGGCATGCAATTTCCCACTCTCCTTGAGGTTACACATAGCCATGAGGCTAAGTTCCAGCCAGTGATACAAGAGGAGTAATGTGCGCCACTCCCAAGGGTGCCCTGCACCAGCCCCTCTTGCTGTGTCCTGTTGCATCTAGCTTATGAAATCCAGAGGGACCTTGGAAGCCACATGTTGAAGGCATAGAGTTTTCTGTCAGCCTGGATGCCTGAATGGTTTTGCGGAACAGAAAACCCCCACCCACTCCCAACCCTGCCACCAAGTGGACTTTCTATAAGCAAGCAATACGCTTTGTTGGGCTGAGTCCCTGGGATGTCAGAGTTTCCCTGTTACAGCAGCCAGCATTGCCTAAACTAACACAGCAGATCTCCCTGCTCCAAGCTTATGCTTTATCTACTGCCCCTTAGGAAGATTCAATGACTCCCTAAAACATTTTATAAATAGACACCATTGGGAGCTAAGCGCAAAGATGCTCAGTGTCCTTCACAGATACCTTCTCAGTCAGGCCTTGTTCATAGTCACTGTGAATCAGCCCTAAATTGTCCCCCAGCCCTGGCCCTACCCTCTTTCCCCTCTTAAGCTGGAACCAAGGTGCTCCATCTCTGCACTGGAGGACGGTGAAGGAGGGAGCAGAGGAGGTATCTTCCTGAACCAGCTCAAAACTGTGGCATTGCGTTTTCCATGGAGGTAGTGCCTGGTGGCATGGAGGAGGAAGGGGAGCCCTGAAATTCGAGTGAGAAGTCTTGCCACACATCCTGGGGATACCACAGGTCAGTGCCTTGGGCTTCCATATCCTCCTCCATAAAGTAGGTAAATGAAACTACCTTGGCACAATGTCCAACACATGAACGACAAACAGCTTCAAACCTACCTGCAAATGGGAAGCTTCTCAGAGTGGGAATGGCCTGAAGAAAGATGGAAAGACCTGCAGGGCTTGGTGGTTCATGCCTGTAATCCTAGTACTTTGGGGAGCAAAGGCAGGTGGATTGCCTGAGTTCAGGAGTTTGAGACTAGCCTGGGCAACACGGTAAAACCCTGTCTCTACTAAAAAATACAAAAAAAAAAAAAAGAAAAAAATTGCCGGGTGTGGCAGCATGTGCCTGTAGTCCCAGCTACTTGGGAGGCTGAGGCAGGAGAATCACTTGAACTCAGGAGGCGGAGATTTCCGTGAGCCAAGATCACACCACTGCACTCCAGCCTGGATGACAGAGCAAGACTCCATCAAGAAAGAAAGGAAAAGGAAAGGGCAAGGGAAAGGAGAAAAGACAAGACTCGACTCCAAGTCACGGAGTAGCTAGGCTGCTGAATTGACCAACCCCAGAACCACCTTACATCCAGAGTCTTCTATATCCAAGCTAATTAATCATCCTCATTGTTTAAGACTATTTTCATTGAGGTTTTCGTTACTTGTAACAAAAAAAATTCTGTCTCATCTATAAGACAGACGCATAACATCTCTGTGACCCTATATCTCAGCTGTAAAATGGGAACATCACTCACTTTTCAATGATGACTTAGCTAATGGGACAATCACAATCATCATACTCACCTTACCAGATTTCTGTAGGGACCAGGTGAGCCTGCATTTTAATGAGCTGTTTAAAATTGAAGAGCAATTTGCAAAGCTCTACAGAACTGGCAGTGTCCTTACAATTTACTTTACTCAAGTGGTTTTCCCATCTTTTGCAGATACTAAACCCTCTGTTTATGTAAAATGTTAGTGAAAGCCCAGTATCCCCTGTGGATGTAAGACGACAACAGTTTTGCTCTGAGCCCAGCAGACTTCTAAGGAGTCTGGCTCAAGAGGCAGCCCTGCCCAGCTTTGTTCAGCGAAGCTCTGTGATGGGGTTTATTACATGAGTCTATGGGGCTGAACTGCTTGTCCTATTCAAGGGAGAGGAATTGAGACCTGAGGAAGAAGGGGAAGAGGGAAGCTGACGTTTGCTCTGCAGCTGAGGGATGTGATCCTCTCCCCGGCATCCACAATTTGGGTGGAATGGACCCATCTCCTTATTCTTGGTATGTGGGTGTTGTGGAGGATGCCAACAAGGGGGCTGACTTTCTGATGTTCACGGCAAGGAGGTCATGTGTCAGGGCAGACGCAGAACCCAAAGAGGCCAGAGTCTCAGAGGCAGGAGAGGGCCAGAGAGGAGCAGTAACTTTCTCGAGGTCACGTAGTGCTTCGAGGCAGGGCTGGGATTCAAACACAGGTGGAGCAGCGGGTGCAGTGGCTCACGCCTATAACCCCAGCACTTTGGGAGCCTGCGGCAGGCGGATCATGAGGTCAGGAGATCAAGACCATCCTGGCCAACATGGTGAAACCCCGTCTCTACTAAAAATACAAAAATCACTGGGTGTGATGGAGCATGCCTGTAGTCCCAGCTACTCAGGAGACTGAGGCAGGAGAATCGCTTGAACCAGGGAGTCGGAGGTTGCAGTGAGCCAAGATCACACCATTGCACTCCAGTCTGGCAACAGAGCAAGACTCCATCTCAAAAAAGCAAAACAAAACAAAACTAACACAGGTGTACTTGATCCCAATGCACTGCATTACATGCACCCCACTTGCTGTGGCTGCAGTCACCCAGACACTCCTGCCACTCACCTGATTTGCTTCCCTGCTACACAGCCTTGTCCCCAAGGAGGCATCTTAGCTTCATGTTTGAGAATCAAGAGTCCACAGGGCCATGAAGCTAAGCAAGGCTGAACCTTGCTTGGTGCCTGGAAACGGTGTGTGGTGAGTCCATAGTGTGCACGCATAGTGTCTGTTCATGCACACACAAACAGGTGCACACACTCCTCTCAGAAGTGTTGGCCCTGTCCTGGAAACCTCTGCTGAAATGAATCCCTCTGAGCTGGGCTGCACTGCTCTAGACACGGGGACTTTCCATAATACTCCTTCTCCTCCTCAGACTCCTCTAGCTCCTGTATTCTGGGTAGGGAAGGCTGGTTATGGGCTTAGGAAGGGTGGTTATAGGATCCCTGTCTTAGGCCAGGATACCCCAGAGGCAGACACTGAGACCCGGATCTGAGAATAGCGGTATATTTAGGAGGTGGTTCCAGGTAAGGCACCAGGTGTGGGAGAGTGATATAGGGAATGAAGACAGCCAGTATGGGGTCTGTTCATGAGCTGGGGACCCCTGTAGGCAACTGGGCTTCGATCCACTGCAAACCTCTAGGAAATAGGGTGGAGCATGCCTCAGAGTTGTCCCAATAAAGGACAATTCCTGTCTTCATTGGCTAGGGCCATCAACCTTCAGCGCTTACGGTCTGCCCTGCATGCAATCCAAGGGAAACCCTCAGTTGAACAGAGTAAGATTCCATCAGCAGGAAGCAGAATTGGGAGAGGATGCATGGACAGGGCACTGGCAGAGTCCACTGGGCTCTCATCCTTCTGTCTACCTGCCAACCTGGAGCTCCCTGAGAAATTATCTACCCCCATCCTCTTACCTGCCCCAGGCCCTACCTTTAACTATGTGGCTAAGAGCTTGGACTGAGACAGACTGCCTAGGTTCAAATGCTGCACTTAAAAACTGTGTGGCCTCCAACAGCATGCAGAACCTCCTGAAGCCTCAAGTCCCTTCTCTGCAACATGGGGTTGATGTTTTCCAGGTTATGCAGCTGTTGTGGGGGTAGAATAAGATAATCCATGTCCCACTCTTAGCATAGAGCCTGCACACCGTAAGCACTTGTAAAATGCTGGTTATCACCCAGGGCTGTCATGCACAGCTGTGGAGGTTGACCCTTGTACCAAGGCACCTAGCCAAGGGGGAGCCAAGTGCAACTGGAGTCCAGCCTCAGCTCCCCTTTGTCACCAAGCTCCTCAGTGGGGCTGCCTCAGTTCAGGGGAAGGAGTGCCTCATCCTCAATGGCCATCAAAGAGGACACCTTGCTGTCACCTATTTGCCTTGAGATAGTGCCTTGTTCTAAATCTCAGAGCTGCCACCTGGGCTACTGGTGTCCCTGAATATTATTATTGTCTTTATTATGACTGCTCCTATTAATAAGTTAATTAATTCATGGAAGGTATCCCTTAAAGAGTAGAAAATGTATGCCAGTGTTTCAACAATTGCTCTAACCAGAAGCATTTCTCTAGTAGGTTAGGACAACTTAAGAGGTTATTTTGGTTAAGGACCCTTCAGTCCTCTAAACAGCAAGGCCCATGGCATGTCACCTGCTTCCCAGCCCCAAGGGAGCTGGCAGGGACAGGTGGCTCCAGGAGCACTTGGAGCTATGAGCTGTGTGCCATTCACAGGTCCCGACACTACCAGTTGAACAGTCAAAGCAAAAGGTGATTTAATGAGCTTGCAAGAAAATACTTGACTCAGGACTTCTGGGGAAATATCTGTTTTTTTCTGGCACTGCACCCTTGGTTGCCAGTGGGGCATGGAGGGGAAGCTTCAGATTCCTTGGGAAATAATCTAAACAATGGGACAGAGAGAAAGAAGGACACAAGATTGAGCCAGTCAACATTTTCCATGTGCCAACTTCTCCCCGACTCCTGCCTACTGTCCAGAGAGCTCTGTCCCTACATTCATGCTCCTTAAGGATCCAGCCCAGATCCAGGCACACCAGCCCATCTCCTCTCCTTAGTTCTGAAGGGGTCACCCATCATATCCCATGGTCCTCAGGGTCCTGCCCCAGCCCCTCCAATCTCTTTATGTCCACTCTGAGCCTCCTCCAAACCTCTTCTGTTCAGGGATTCAAATAGACCATGCTACCTCTGAGAGCAAACCAGGCTCCGACCCTGAACTTATCTGAAGTTTAAAACTTATGAATTTTCTTTTAAAGTTGAAAGAGACCTTTCTAATTTTCTTCTCCCCACACTCCAAACCCTTTCACAAAACGATCTGAGTTCCCACCAGGAGGGCATGCCGGAGTTCCCCTCCCAGTATGCACATGGAGACGCACATCCATTTCCCCAGGGTCCAGCCCCCACTCTGTGTTGTCAAGGAGACAGGAGCTCACAGCGGGAAGCATAGTGTTCAGCTTGGAAGACTTAAACTCTGTCCGCCTGGAACTACTCACCCCTGCCCAGAGCCAAACCTCCCACTCAATCCCTGGACAGTCTGTCTAGAACAACCTCCCACCTTGGTCCAGCATGACTAAGCAGGGCGTCAGGGCAGAGCTGAACCCCTCACTGCAAACCACCCACCTCACAGACCAGTCTTCCTTCACCTGCTCCCTGAAGTCTCTGAATTCTCTCCTCCTTTGGGAAGAGCTTCCAAAAGCCCAGTGCAAACACAGATGTTACCTGGGGCTGGGGCTGAAGCCCTGTTTATAGAGCCATGTTCACACACATTGCACACACTCATGATTGCAGAATGACCATGGACACATACACATGCAACCCACACAGTCGCTGAAGCTTCAACCATAGGAAAGGAAAAAAATCATAAAAAAATCATTGCACACACCCATACTATTTGGGCACATATGTGTATTTACCCCCTTGCCCACATACATACACATGACCATGATGATGCACATGTGCACACGTTCCCATCTGCACACATAGAGATGCACAAACAGAAATGCAAGGTATATACATGGTCACTCACCAATACATGTGCACACACATGCACAGAGCACACAAAGCACATGTCCAAGTGTATGCACACATACTGACATGCACAGACATGCACACATCCTAAACATGTGTGCATGCGTGCACACACACACACACACACACACAAATACACACTCAGGCATTGCTCTGAAAGCCCAGATTAGAGGGAGTCCTGCTCCAGACTGGCTGGGGGGCTGCGGATGTTCCCGTGGAGAGTCAGAGTAATTAGTTCTTTAATTAAAGTCCCCTCGCTGCTCACTGGCCATGAGGACCAGCACACACACCGGCACCTGGCTTGGATCATGACCATCTCAGAAGCTGCAGATGGGCCAGGCTGATGCTGCCCAGAGGCTCGGTCTGGGTGGTAATTAGGGACAAGAACTCAGCTGAACAACTCGCAGCCAACCAGCCATTTCATTTTTCTCTTGCAGGAGAAAAGGTCCTGCTGGCTCCACGGCTCGGCTTCTCCATGTCCTCATTATGCCTCTGGCTCAGGCTCTCCTTCCTGCCTGCCACACCCTGCATCCCCAACACACACACACACACACACACACACACACACACACACCCAGGCCAGCACCAACCAAGCTTCCACCACAGCCTCACCCGGGGCCAAAATAGGAATGAATGTAAGGTGCCTCACCCTCAGTCACCTACCACAGCCCCAGCCCACTTCCCACCCAAATACCTCCTTCCACAACCCCTCAAGACAAATTCATGGCTTCCACCCTGTGTGTATTAATGCCCTAGGGCTGCCGTAGCAAAATTCCACAGGCTGGGTGGTTTCAACAATTGAAATTTGTATTCTCACAGTGCTGAAGCCCAGAGTCCAAGCTGGTTCCTGTTGAGGGCTATGAGAAGTCTGTTCCACAGGAAGACCCTTGTGATGCAGGAAAGGTATGGGCTCATCCCTGAGGTCCCCAAAGCAAGTGGGATAGGATGAGACAGGTGGGAGGGCTGGGCAAAGATCAAACCATGAGAGGCCTCATAGGCCTTATCAAGAAGTTTGGATTTTATCCTGAGAGCAGAGTGGGGTACAATGATTCCTTTGTGTCCTGACTTTCCTGTAGAGCCTGTATTGGAAGGACCAGGGTGGAAGTTAGGAGAAAACAAGCCATTTTGCAGGGCCCTGTATCTCAATGCAGCCGAGCGGTACATGTGTCATGGTGAGGTCATGCTCCACATTCCCAGCACATTTTAATTCACCATGGATTTTGATGTTCAAATAAAAACATTCCATTCCATTACTTTGAATGCCAATCCATTTCCACTCCTGTGCCTGTAAAAAAATAGACTGAACATGGCATTGAGGTGATTTCCTAGCTTTAAGTCTGACCCCTCTTGAGCCCCCGAGACTCTAGAGTCTATAGGAATTTCGGGGAATTCCATAGAGCTGACGTGGATTATATAAATTGCTCAGCAAACTCCAGCCCCATGCCAAGCAGGGCAGGGTTGGTCCTCACCTTTCTTGCACCAGACAGGGGCTCCCTCTGCTTCCTGAACATACCAAGTTCTTTCCCATCTCGGTGTCTCTGCATTTGCTGTTTCCAAAGCCAGGAACATTTTTCTGTTGGTTCTTCCAAGGCTCATTCCTCCTTCTCCTTCTGACCCTCACATCTGTCAGCCACTCAGAGAAGCCTTCCCTGATCACCCCATCCAAGGGTGGTCCCCCCTGTAATAGCATTTGTCATCATTACTTCATTGGTTTATGCCTATATTGTCTGAGATGTCCCTCTCAAGATAAATTCCCTGAGGGCCTGGCCATATATCTATCTTGTTTAGAAGGGAGGAGGTAGGAAAGAAAGAGGAGGAGGGAGGGGAAAAAAAAGAAAAGAGGAAAGGAGAGAAGAATGAAAGAAGAAAGGGAGACAGAGGGAAGGAAGGAGGGTAGATGTTTGGTGGTAAACATCAAATGATCTTAGATTTTAGATCAGGGTTTCTCAACCTCAGCACTGCTGACATTTTAAACCAGATAATTCTTTACTCTGGGGGATTGTCTGGTACATTCTGATGTTTAGCAGCATCCCTGGCCTCTACCATTAGATGCCACTATCCTACCATCCCTCCCACCGACCCCCACCCAGTTGTGACAACCAAAAGTGTCTCCAGACATTGCCAAATGTCCGCTGGAGAACAAAATTGCCTCCAGTTGAAAACCACTGTTCTAGAGGCTTTCGATCTGTTTTCAACAATCAAATTCTTATTTCAAACACACTTTTATATAGAAACTCAATATATGAAACACATTCCACTGGAGCTGCTCTGGGGCTCTGTATTGGTCAGCTACTGCTACACTAATGCTGCGCAACAGGCATGCCAAAACTCAATGACTTCCCACCACAAGTGCTGGTTCTCATGCTCCTGGGTCTGCAGGTTGACTAGGCTCAGCTCATCTAGGTTGGGGTCAAGGGACCGGCTTTGCCTCCAGCTGAAAGTTGGCTGGAATTGGCTTCAGACCACAAACAAGGTTCAGGTCTGTTCCATGCATGGTCATGCGGGGTCTAATTTGGATATGCTTATCATGACAGCAGGTCGCCCATGTGCATGCAGGAGGGCATGAGCCAGACAGCACAAGTGTGTTCACAGCTTCTTCTTGTTTGAAGTCTACTAATGTTTCACTGTCACATGAGTAAACACATAGGCAAGACCAACATCAATAGGGCAGGGAAATATGACTCCACCACTCTGCACGGGGAGGTGAGTGAAGCTTTCCTGAACAATAACCCATCTAGGCCAAGCCTAAGAACACACTGATCCAGACAGTTGAGGCTCACGGGAAAGGCCCAGCTATGGTCCTACACTGACTCTTCCAGAATACCAATCCCTCAATGAGCCCCTGCCTAGGGCTAGACGAGCACGTCCCAGGGCTCTGAACCAAGAGACAGTCCACAGCGCAGGATCAGGAGTTGGAGCCCGTGAGGCTGCCCCAGGCCTGTGTGCTTGGCCACATTCACTGCTTTCACCTTCCTGAGCACCTGCAAGCAAGGCTTTCACTCAGCAAGCATTTTCCCAGTGTCTGCTCAGTGCCAGACACTGTCCAGAGCACTGGAGATCCTGGGGTGAGCATGGAACACACATCCAAGTGGATGAACACCCCACTCCCCAGGGATGGCCCCAACAACCACACAGGAGCGTGCCACTGTCTCCCACAAATCTCCTCTGATGAACACCCCTGGCATTACTTTCTTCAGAATCTGTGTTTGGGGCCTCAGAAGGACTCTTTTCCTGTGGCAGCTCCAGCCCCTCAAATAAGGATCCTTTGAGATGGGGACTTGTCTCGTCAAGATAGCATCATGTCTAAATTGAGGCTGTGTCAGCAGCCCCATGAAAATGAATAATGGCCTCAATTATGACCCATATAACAGCCCAATAAAACCTAATTAAAATGATCCACGTCCCATCTGCCAAGTGTAGGGCAAGGCAGCCAGGGAAAGTTGGAGGCCCAGTCAATTCAAGGAGAGCAAGTAACATGAATAATGATATTTATATTATTGTAAATAGATCCTATATAAGCATATAGTAACAGCACTATTATTATTATTACTATTGCAGCTAGCATTTATTATGTGCTTCCAGTGTGCCAGCCCTGGGCTAATAGGGGCTATCCCTCATACACTAGACAGGCATCATCCCATTTAATTCTCACTAGCTTGCCAAAAATTAAGTGCTAAGCATTATTCCCATTTTACAGATGAGAAAACTGAAGCACAGAGAGGTTAAGTAACTTGCTCAAAGTGACACTGCTAACATGTTAGTAATGGAACCAGAAGGTCAGGCCCAGCAGTGCCTGGTCTGCAAAAGTTGTTCAGTATGTATATGTTGGATGCCTGAACGGATTTGGCCAAGAGTCTATCTGGCAACCCAAGATGCCAAACAGACAACCAACAAATGTTTGTTTAGCATTAACTAAATCCTAGGTGTTCTATTAAAAATAAAGTGGAGAAAGACAAGCCAATCATCGAAATCTAATATGATTATTGCTATAATGAGGGTATGTACAAACACAATGGGTAGATGAGGGTGGGAGGGACTTAATTCTGCCTGGGAAATCAAGGAAGACTTCTCATAGGAGGCAGCACTGAAGCTGAGCCTTAAAAGATGAGTGAGAATTTGCTGGACAGACAAGTAGAAAGCATTCCAGGCAAATGGAACAGTACATGTAAAGTTATAAAAGAGTCAGAGCCCAGCATTTTCTGGGACTTACAAAGCTACATAGTATGAAATTGCAATCTCATAGTCTAGGCGGAGCATGACGTGAGAGTCTGACAAGAAGGCAGGCAAAGTCAGCAGGTCAAGATCATCAAATACCTTTTAGACCAGACTCAGGAATTTCAATTTTGTCCCATAAGCAATAGGGAGCCACGGAAGATTTTAATCTGACCATGGAAGATATGGTCAGATTTGCTTGTTTGAAGGATTCTTTGAGTAGCTGGGCAGGAAATGTCTCAGGAAAGACAGAAAAGAACAAATCCTGGGACATTTGGATATAGCATCCCCCGCAGGAGCACAGATTGCCAAACCTAAAATTTTATCAGAGAAAAACCTTAAAACAGGTCCAGTATGGTCAGATGGGCTGCCTCAGGACCAACTCCTACCTGGCACAAAAGCCAGAGTTGAACCAGCACCCGCTGTCTCTCCCTAACTAATGAGTAGATTGCTCACAATATCTTTAAGCGGTTCTCCATAAGCCACCCTTGCCCACCCCCAGGGAAGATGACTTTTGAATCCTGGGTACCATCAAAGGTCTCTACTTGCCGACAGAATGGCAGGAGATGGTACATGCTGTCTCCTGCCTGAAGGCCTGAAGTTCAGGAAGCAGCTGACTCCTCCAAATGGATGGATCTTTAAAAAACCAAGAACACCAAGGTCACAGGCATGTGAGACAGATTGGTTAAAAAAACGGTCTCTGTCATTGCCTTTGTCATTTCAAATGATGCTGCTCTTTGACCCAGGAAGAGGTTCCAAATGCATAAATAGAGCAATAAACTCAGCATCGGTGTTTTGATAAAATGAGAGAGGGGGGAAATATGTATTATAAACACCACCTCCGGGAAGCGCAGTCAGAAAAAGTTATTAAACATTCTGTCACAAGCTTGGCAGCCAGCACTGTCCACCCACCCGGCACTGAGTTCCTAATAAAGGCGGCATCTTGGAATTTGTCACTCTCGAATGCATAATTTACTAGTCAAAAAGCAGCGGTAATACATTGCATTTTCATAAGGGGCTCTGAAGCTGTCTAATTTCCCTGAGCTGCAGGACGACAGGAGGCTGTGGCCACTTGCGGGGGCCTCTTTATGCATTATGGATAGAGGCTTTGCAATTCAAAGTGACAGCTCAGTCTCCCTGTCGCCCACCGTCCAAAATCCCAGATCATATTGGAAGGCCCAGAACTAAAGCATGGGTCTGCCCCCAAAGCCTACAGCCCTTTGGTGCCTAGAAGTAAGTGAGTGAGTGAGTGAGTGAGAGAGTGAGTGTGAAAGAGAGAGAGAGAGAGAGACAGTGTGTGTGTGTGTGTGTGTGAGAGAGAGACAGACTGTGTGTGTGTGTGTGTGTGTGTGTATGAGAGTGAGTGAAGATAGAAAAGGAAACAGAAATCATTGTCTGGGTCTTACCAAACATAATCAGATAACAGCCTGACCTATCACTTGATAACGTATTTGTGAGATGGGGCAAAGAACAAGTAGGCAATGACTGGATAGGATCAATCAGCCCCACGCCCCAGACAAGCCATCAGTGTCCTCTTCAGCCCCAAAAGTTAGACAAACACTGACTTATCTGCAACCTGGATTACAAAGTCTGTAGGTGCATAACACTAACAATCATGGCAACTGGATTGGAAAGGTCTTGGGGAGTCTTCGCAGCCCCCTTATAGAGGAGGCAGAAGCAGAGGACAAAAATCAGGCAAAGAGATGGGCACAGCCTTGGGCAGAGGCAGCTTGATGTGGTGGGAAGAGTTTTAGACCAGGATGCAGAAGGTCGCTACTATAATCTCACCTCTCACAGCAAAGTCCAGGGACCCCAGGCAAGTCCCTCCACTTTATCCAGGGATGGCCTAATCAAAAGCAAAACAGCTTAGTGTATTAGAAAGAGTACAGGACAAGGAGTGGAGAGAATTGGGTCCAAATACAGCTCTGCAACTGACTCACCTGTGGCAGTGACCACCACGACACCAGGGGTTTTTCTCTACTCAGACACATTTGGCCCTGGTGGTCAAATGTGAACAACTCTTCCTTCCTTGGGGTGAAAGGCCCAGCCCATATTATTATACCCTGTCTTACCTTTTATGCAGAGAATGCAGAGCTAAGCTGCCTGGGTTTGTCTCAGCTCTGCCCTAACATCTCTAGGCCTCAGTTTCTCTACCTCTAAAATGGGAATAAAAATGTTACCCACTTCCAAAAAATATTAATGCCTGACCAGGGGCAGAGGTGCTGGAGAGGAAGATCACAAGAAAAGCATGGCACTGAGATGGAGCTCAGAAGTGTCAGGCAAAGGAGGGGAGCAAAGGAGATTGTCATGTATGGGCTAAGTCAGGACAAGACAAAACAGCTCCTGGCAATGCCTATGCTGACAGGGTCTTTCCAAATCCTGCATAGCCAGAGATGTCATGCCCAGCTTTCTGCTCCCAAATACACGTCATCTTGGCTCTCTGATCCCCTTCTTGAGGGTAAGTTGTCAGTGAGCAAGACTACAAAAGCCAGAGGAACATCCAGCCTCAGTAACAGCTGGGTCTACACAGTGGCAAGTGTGATCAATGCAGTCAATATGAAGAAAAGTGAAAAGAAACAATAACAATATCGAATAAGAAGGAGGAGGAGAAAAAGATTCCATTTCATCCTTCCAACTATTCCCACAAGAATGAAGCTAGTTCTCTTCATCCTCTCTATCCTCCAGGGCTTCCCAAGCCGTTGGTGGTGATAGACAAGCACTCAAAAATAACAGAGGTGAGTACCTCTTAATAGCTAGTCCGAGAATACCCCTGGGGGTAGGGACAGACTATCTTAGATAGAAATGCCTCAATAAACCACTTAGCAAGGAGTCAACAAAGGAAAACAACTCAACTTCTCTGCATATGACAAGGAGGGGAATATTTGTTACTGAGAAGAGGGGGCAGGAAGGTTTAAAGAGGGAAAAGGTTGAGAAGGAAGAAGATAAAAAGCTAGAAAAAATGGCGCTGAGTGACACTGAGTGAAGCCCTGATGGTAGAGTAGATTGGAGTCTATTTGAGAAGAGAATGAGAATATTTCCCTATGGTATTAACCCCTTATCCCTGAAATACCTCTTAAGTTCTACTACACTCAGTGCATTCATAAATGCTTGGAAGATGTGGTGTTGTTCATGGACCTCAAAGAAGAGACTGAGTTTTCCAGTCTTAATCAAGACTTAAATTCTGAGGGCAGTAGGCCCAAGGCAGAGGAGTCACTGAAAATATAACACCTGGAAGAAGACACAGAGAACCAGGGAGAGTTTGGGGTAAATTTTAGATATAAAATGGGAGCACCAACCAAGCTTATCCAGAACTCAAAGGACCAGGAGGTGCCAAACATCTGGAATCCACGGAAAATCTCTGTCCAAAGTATATTCCTAGGATATATATGAACTCCAGTGGGAGCAACGGGGAAGGGTAGATAACTGCCAATGTGGGCCTTGGCAGGTAAATGAAAGTTTCTCTGTCCGTAAGGCCATTTATTCCAAGAAAAGGAAATGACAGGTTCAAAAACACATAGTTATAAACAGGTATTGTGTTTGAGCATGGCAGCTGGTGCAGAGAACTTCGAAGGTTAGGGGAACACATAAGCAAGTGGGAAGTTGAGCATGGAGTGGCAGAGGGGCAGGCCAGGACAGATCAACGTAAGTCTCACCGCGAATCAGAATTTTGTCCTGAAGAGTGAGGATCCCTTAAAGGACTTTTGTGAGTGTCCTGTCATGGCCAGATCGATGATAGAAGTTCAGAAGAGAGGAGAGCCTAGAGTCACAAAGACAACAGGTCCAGGGAAGAGAAATGATGCTTGACCCAAGATTGCAGCAGCCTAACAGACAGACAAACAATAATGACAAAACCAAAAAGAGACAAGAGCAAGATGGTGGAACAGAAGACTCCACCGATCGTCTTCTCCCACCCCACAAGGACATCAATTTAACAACTACATACACACACCAAAAAAAGCACCTTCATACGAACCAAACACCAAGTGAGCACTCACAATACCTGGTTTGAATTTCACACCGCTGATGAAGGCCCTAAAGAGGTAGGAAAAGCAGTTTTGAATCACTGATGCCACCCTTTCCCCATCCGCCAGCAGTAACAGTGTGGTATGGAGAGTGTCACTGTGCACTGGGGAGAGGGAGAGCACAGCAATTCTGAGACGTTGAATTCAGTACTGCCCTGTTATAGCAGAAAGCAAAATGGATCCAAACTCAGCGGACCCCACCCACAGAGGGAGCATCTAAATCAGCCCTAGCCAGAAAGGTATCGTCAATCCCAGTGATCCCAACTTGAGTTTCCAAAAGCCTCACCACTGCAGGCTAAAGTGCTCTGGGGCCCTAAATTGGAAAGGCAGTCTAGGCCACAAGGACTGCAACTCTCAGGTGAGTCCTAGTGCTGAACCGGGCTCAGAGCCAGTGGACTGGGGGAGCATATGACCTACTGAGACACTAGCCAGGGTGGCTGAGGGAGTACTGGCATCACTCCTCCCCTAACCCCAGGCTACAGGGCTTGTAGAACCAAAAGACACCCTTCCTCCCACTTGAGAGGAGAGGAAAAAGTGGGGAAGACTTTGTCTTACATCTTGGATACCAGCTCAGCCATAGCAGGATAGGACACCTATCAGAGTCAATGAGGCCCTCTTTCTAGGCCCTAGCTCCCAGACAACATGTCTAGACATACCCAGGGCCATATGGGAACCCACTGCCTTGAAGGGAAGAACCCAGTCCTGGGAGGATTCAATAACTACCAGTTGAAGAGTCCTTTGGCTCTGAATAGCCAGCCCCAATACCCAGGTACTACACTGAGGGCCTTGGGTGGGAATCCAAGACTTGCTGGCTTCGGATGAGACTCAGCACATTGCCAGCTGTGGTGGCTATCAAGCATAACTCCTGCTTGAGAAAAGCAGAGGAAAAAGTAAAGGGAGGAGACTTTGTCTTGTACTTCAGGTACCAGCTCAGCCACAGGGTGGGTAGAGCACCAAGCAGGCTGTTGGGGTCCCCAATTCCAAGACTTGGCTCTTGGATGGCATTTCTGGACCTGCCCTGGGCCAGAGGGGCTTCCACTGCCCTGAAGAGTGAGTCCCAGGCCAGGCAGCATTCATCACAAGCTGACTGAAGAGCCCTTGCGCCTTAAGGGAACACTCCAGTAGTCTGACAGTACTTTCCATGGGCCTGTGGTGGCTGTGACCCCAGGGTGAGGCTCCTCTGCCTTTGGAAAGAGGAGGGAAGAGTGGGAAGGATAGTACCTTATGGTTTGAGTGCCAGCTCAGCTGAAGTATGACAGAACATGAGGTAGATTTCTAAGGTTTCTGACTCTAGTCCCTGGCTCCTGGATAGCACCTCTGGACCCTCATTCAGTTCTATGTCCTTCTACCATGTGATATTGTTTTCTGTTAAGCAGCCATCAGGTTTAGCAGCCCCTGTAAGCTGCTTGGCTTAACCAGGGCTTCTCTTTCTCCAGAGTCTGGAGAAGGTCAAATCTGAATCAAAAAAGACTGTGTTGACCGTGGTGTTCTTCACGTCCCATCAAGATTTCTGCTTCACTGTAGATGTCAAGATAGATACAGATGGGAAGACATCCCTCTGCTGGATTAAATCTGCTTTGAGAGGAGGTGGTTACAACACTGTAGTCTGGGAATTGCTGGCCCAGCTACCTCACTCACAACCGCAAACACTGTTTCTAGAGGGCACATACACCCAGACTTTTGGAATCCAAAGGGTAATCAAAGTGATCACCTTTGCTGTGCACGGTTGGTGACAGATGGGTTTCTTAGGCTGGGTTCCCCAGAAGCAGACCCTGAGAGGAGGATTCAAGGCCAAGTAGTTTATTTAGGAGGCAGTCCCAGGAATCAACAGAAGAGTGGAGAAGTGAGACAGGAAGGGAAGGAAAACAACAGAGTGTGTTGCTGAGTAGTTTGTTGCCATGCGTAACTGAGGCTCAATCTCTCTGAGGAATTTTAGGAAAGAGGAGAGTGTAGAACAGCTCTCGGTGTTACCTTACCCAAGAGGCAAGGAAATTGGAGTATTTATCCTCCAACCTTTTACATATCGGGCTGCACAATGGCCTCTAATTATATCACACTCTGATCCCTAGAACCTGTGAATGTGACCTTATATGGCCCAAAAAAAAAAAAAAAAAAAAAAAACACGGGGGGGAGGGTTTTGCAGATGTAATTAAGGACTTTGAAACGTGGAAATTTTCCTGAATTATCCAGGTGGACCCTAAATGCAATCACAAGCATCCTTATAAGAGGGAAGCAGAGCAAAATTTGACATAAACAGAAGGGAGAAGGCAACATGACCATGGAGGCAGAGATTGGAGTGATGTGGCCACAAGCCAAGGAATGCCAGCAGCCACCAGAAGCTAGAGGAGGCAAGGATCAGATTTTCCCCTAGAGCCTCCGGGTGGAGCATGGTCCTTCTAGTATCTTGCTTTCTGCCGAGTGATAATGATTTTGGATTTCTGTCCTCCAGACTGTGAGACAATAAATTTTTGTTGTTTTAAGCCATCGGGTTTGCGATATTTAGTTATAGCAGCCACCATATACTAATACACCCCATCGAGTAGTGGGTGAGGGCTCCTCCCAGGGGCATTGTCTGCACATCCAGCATTCCCCAGAAACAGAGAAAACTATCTCTGGCAGAGTCACAGATGCTTGCAATGGAATGCCAGTGTGCACCTCCTGCAACAATAAATGCTAAGGGACTATGGGCAGGCCACAAACATCAGTCTCAGCAGGCATGGCCTGGGTTGGGCTGTGACACTGCACTAACTCCTGAGTTGTACAAAACAGGGGGCTCCTCTGGTTGAGCTTGTCTGGGTGGCTCCAAGATGAAGTTCTCACCTTTCTCTGCATGGGAACAGCCTAATCTGCCCAGGTGCTTGGAGCTAAAGCCCCAGGGAGTCAACGTGTCAGAATACTCAAGAACTAGGCATGGGAGAAAGATGCCTGCATCCACAAAACTCAGCCTCCCCAGCTGGCCAGATCTGCCCCAGACACCATCAGCCACACCTTCTGGGTTAAGGCTTTGGAGAAGAAGCGTATAAGCTGGCTCCCATCTCCTGACACCCCAGTTATTAATAAATGTTATGCCCAGCAAAAAGGTTCTTTGGCCAAACAAATTTGAGTCAAGCAGAATCAAGTAAAGGTAGACTGACTAACTCTTCAAGAAAGGAATATTACGCAATTTTCCCAATTTTTTGTTACAGATTTTTTTGTGAATGTCTCATGAGATTTGTTTCATGAAGCATACCTGGAAGTGATGAGATAGAAGACAGCCAGAAAAAGGAGGCAATGCAAAGGCCAGAGGCATGATTGCTACCAGGGTTGGGGGATGTTTACAGTGAGCTGAGACCCTGACCTGGGTGCTTTTGAGGGTTGGCTCCTCTACCTTCCCCACTCCGCGAAGAAAGTATTGGGGGTTCCCATTTCACAGGTGAGCAAATCGAGGTTTGACAAACAGTAGTCGGATGTGCAGAGCTAATCCTGCCCATGGGATGATAAAGGCAGCTCCCCCTGGCTGGGTGGGGGTCATCTGAGGATTATCCAGGGAGGAAGAAGATGAACTACACTCAAGTGAATCATAACCTGGCCTTGGGGCTTTCATAGGTTGACTCATGGCTGGAATTTGAGGGCCAGGATGAGTCTGGCAACCTGGCTAATAATGAAGAACAGAATGTCAGGGCTTGGTTAAGCGTGGCTCCCTAACTTGTCTGCTCCCTTCATTCCCATGTGACCACACCTGAGACTGTCTGCCTGAACACTGAGCCAGGGGGATTATAAAGGAGGGGCATGGTTGGCATTGTGGGGCTTCCTGTCCTGGTTTCTGCTGGACTGGTCTCATCTCTGCTTCATCATCAAAAGGAGTGAAGTGAGCTGATGGGTACTAGAAGGGAGCAGGTTAAGATGGATGGCTGGTGTGTGTGCCTTCAGGCCCCTCAAACTCCTGACTGTGCAGGGAAGCCCTTCACTGCCCCTCCAGCATCCGCTGCCTTTGACCCCCAGCCCCTGCTCAGCCCAGAGCCTACAGATGTCTTTGCTGCCACTAAGCCCACCTACCCCTCAACTGGGTCACCCAGGCACATCTTCATATCCAACGATGGACTTTGTTAAAGATGCAGAGACCAGGTGAGGGGCAACCATACTTTACAAACATGGCCAAGGGAAAGTCAGAATTCTCCAAGCTGGTCCAAAGAGGATGTGCGTGCTGCATCTGGCTGAGGTACCTTGGGATATTAGACCCAGAGTCAGCTGAGGTTGGAAAACAAGGTAACAGCCAAGTTCTGGGGCTGGCAGGAAAGGGATGACTGTTGTGAAGCCTCAGACAAGGGCCATGGAGAAGCGGGCAGAACCTGACTTGCTGCTGCCTCTGCAACATCTTGCTACTCTAAGTGTGACCCCTGGAGCAGCAGCAGCCACCGCAGTGCCTGCAGGCTTATTGGAATTGCCAATCTCAGCCCCATCCTATACCCACTGAGTCAGAATCTGCATTCCAACCAGATCTCCAGGTCATTAGCACACGTTCAAGTTTGAGAAGCTCTGTCTGTGCATATCTGAGCTTCTCTTTCACCAGAACTGGAGGCATGAAGGAAGCAGGAAGGAATGAATTCTCTCCCTGCCTCCCTCCCCTTACACTCATAGGCTTTCTGAGCTGCCTGGTGAGCCCATACCTTCCTCCCACCTGGTAAGAGTGGGGACCAACTACTGGGACCCCTGAGGGGTCCCTTTGCCTCCCTCTTCACCGTCGCTCAGCTCAATGATCCCAGGCCTAAGGCGGCCTGAGTGGGAAACCAGCTCGCCTCCATGGCCAGCCCACACTCTGCACCAGCCCTGTTTGGCCTGTGGGCTTCTCAGGGGGACCCCTGCCTCCATCTGGAAAGAATATGGGGCGATCCCTCCACCCCAAACTTTTGTGTCTTTGTAAAATGTTTAGTGAAAAATTGCCGACTATGTAAATCAGAGATCATTAGAGGTTGGGTTTTTCCTTAAAGAATGGATTCAGCAAAATGCTGTTTTCTCCCCGGCTCTGGGTCTCTATTTAGGGGATTGGAGCTCTGCTTATTTATTTATTTATTTATTCATTAGCTGGGCCCACAGTCAAGGAGAAGAGAGCAGGGCTATTAATCTTTCCTGTCATCCATTCACAGATGTGGAGTTCACACCACAGCAAATGTGAAGTCAGCAGTACACAACCACAAGGTGGAAATTTCAAGAGAAACAAGCTTAGAGGAAGAAGAAGAAAAAAAAAAAAAAAGGAAGGGAGTGGGGGTGGGGTGGGGGAGACAGAGATGCGGAGACAGAGCCCATTTAAAATACAGTGTCTGAGCCTCCCTGGGCGCTTGTGTGTGCTGAGGGTAATCTTGTTCTCAGCATGGAAGTGCCATTGATATGTTAATAATAATTTTCTTTTCTCTTCATCCTAAAGAAATGAAGTTTGCAAACTGATACTGATGAAGTAGGTCCGACTCTGTGTGTGTGTGCATGTGTGTTCATAGACTGAGACAGACACACACACACCCACACTCCCTTCTCTACCTATTTATGGCATCAACTGAGTAGATTCTGGAAATCTCCATAGAAAGGCAAATAGTTGAAGGCTTTAGGTGCCCCTTTTGGCATTGATGTGATTGCCGGATCCTAGGGTGGAGAGATGTCTCAGTGGCTAAAGAAAAAACCTGACAAAGTCATAAGCAGCTCTCACTTTGAGTCCTAACATGGGGCGAACCCACTCTCCAGCATCCCTACACCAGTACTGATCAGGGTGGAGTAGATCAGAAAAATCAGCCCTTGAGCCTCCTAGAGCTGCTGTCCTCCTAAGCCTGGTGATCTGCACGACTCTTGACACAGGTGTGCCCAATCGTGCTGCGGAGTCGGGCTGGCTACTCCCCTGCCTCAGTTTCCTTCTTGCTCTGTTTCTGCTTTGGAGGCTGAGGTCCTGATACTGTAGCATTGTGCTTGTCAGCTCCTTCCCCTTCTAGGCCTGGAGAGAATGGGTGGCCAGAGCCCTAAAGTGTACCACCTTATCTGAAGATTCCAGAAACCCTAGTGCTGTACCCACTGCTCAGACCAGGCTCACTGTTCATTGATCCTAATCTGGTGTAAACCTGCCTTCATCCTTTACCTTGAGTTGCTGCCATTCCAGTGGGGTCCTCTCCCCCTCCTTATCTGCATCTTCTGCCCTCTGGTCTGAGATGCAGAAGTCCTAGCCATGCAGCCCCACCCAGGCATAGCCACATCTCAGATGGGGAAGCCGGAGTCCAGCTCTGCAGGGCATGCGGCCAGCACAACTCCGAGAAAAAGCAGAGAAAGGCTGCCACTTCAGTGGTCACTCAAGCCAATAACTTCTCTCATCAGAATGTGAGCTCCTTAGGGCATCAAGACCATATTTATTCATCGCTGCTCCTTGACACTTAGTGGATCTCGGTGAACATTTGTTGAATTGTGCTGAATCCCGGGTCAAAATCAGAGTTGACAAAAAGGCTGGCTGCCTGGGAGCAGTGACTAGGTTTGTGCAGAAAGTACTGCGTGAGTTCAAGCTTTCCCCCTAGGTTAAGGAAAGGATGGGAAGCATGCTGGGTGATCAGTGGAGGGCTGTGTTGAGCAGGATTCTGAGGCTGTGTCTGGATTCAGTGGGAAAGTTTGGTGATCCCTTAGCAAGTCTGCTCTGAGCACAAGAAGGGGCAGGGTGATGCTTGCGCCTCACACTAAACGTTAAAGGGTAGCGCTCTGAGTCATGGAGCTTTGTCCCAAGTGTGGATTTGCAGGTCCTGTTGGAGCCCCAGAGCAGAAGGCACAGGTTTGATGGGAAGAGGAGGAAGAACCAGATGTGGAGCTGAACCCACAACTCAAGAAGCCCTGTCTTAGGTGGGGACCCCAGTAGGAGGCTGAGTGTGGGCACAGGACACTCTAGGACTGGAACAAGTCTTGAAATGCATAGCACAGGAACCACGAGTTAATGAGACAAAGCCAGGCTGCACCCCCACCACTCTAACCAGAGCCCATCCTGCCACTCATAGGATGTGGCAAACACACAGGAATCGTCCATCCAGAAAATCCCTGCCTCCGGAAATTCCAGCTCCTTTATTGCCATGTTCATTTCACATCTGTAAAGTGGAAACATTAAAACCCAGTCCTGGAAGGAATAGAGAACACATTCATATTAATAGCATAGTGCCGAGCACAGTCCACTGCTGATGGATGCCAACTTCCTGAATGGTGATGAGATGCCCAACATGCCACCAGCACTATCCTGCCAGCCTCTTCTCTCAGCTCCCACCACCCAAAACCCCATGTTCTCTCTTACCTCTGGCCTCTGTTCATGCTTTCCTCTCTCGGTGATCTCTCCCCATACCTTTGCCAAAATTCCTGAACTCACTATTTAGGTCTTGGAGTAGACACTGCCTACTCCAGGAAGCCTTCCCTGATCCCACCTCCCACCAAAGCCAAGCACTTACTTCTGTCACAGTATTGTCACACTACATTGTCATTGCCTATTTATCTGTTCATCTGTTTATGTTTCTCTTTTCCACTAGACAATAGACTGGCAAACTTTTTCTACAACAAGCCAATAGTAAATAGTTTAGGCAGTAGGGGCCATAGAGTCTCTGTCACAACTACTCAGCACTGCCATTGTAATGTTAAAATAGCTGTAGACAACATGTAAACAAATGAGCATGGCTGCATTCCAATAAAACTTTATTTACAAAAACAGATGGTGGGTCATACTTGGCCCGCAGGCAATAGTTTACCAAACTGCACTAAGAGGGAGAGCTTCTCAAAGCAGAAAAGGTTTCCTATTCAACCATTCCTTACATAGTTCCTAGCACAGAGAAGGTACTTGATACTTAATGAACAAAGGAACAGTGTTAAAAAGGTTGTTTGCAAACCCTGTCATGACCTGACAGGAATAAATGAACCCATCACATTCCTGAAGCATAGAGGGGCTGCCTTAAGCATTATGCCTTAGCCTGAATATGGCTGGGCCCATTGCATGTGCTAGAGAGTGTGCTGAGCCTGGAGTGTGCCCAGGGTACAGGCCACATCTCCAAGCAGGACACCCTGCCCTGTTCCTCAATCTTGCCTCTCCCTACCTGTCCAGATCCCTGCCATTCCTAATAGGCGGGCACCAATATTGCTTCCCCTGGTACAGCTGCTTTTCTTGGACACTGCTTCTGCCACCACTGAGTATGCCATATCCTACCCGCTGCCAGCCACAGTCATTTCAGATGTCTGGGGCCACAGGGGTTCAAAGCCCCAAGGTGAAGACCTCTGATCTGGGGGGAAAAAAGAACCTCTTCCTCTTCATGTTTAACTCCCCCAGAAGGGACTCACAGCACTGGTGTTTAGGCCCCAACATCTCGCAAAGTTTTCTTGGAATAATCAACTCCTCCCAGGGACTAGTCGTGAGTCAATGGTGGGGATAGGGGTCACACAGGGAAGAAACCAGAGACTTCCATCATGGAGTACTCAGAAATGCCCCTCTCTTCAAGGACTGTGATTGTGTTACTTGGATAAGCTCCTTGGCCCAGCTCTGTATTACCCCAGAAGGAGCTCACTCTCCTAAGAACCCTCAGTTCCTCCTTTCAGTAGCCCCTGCTGATTCAGCCTAGCCATCTATCAGACATTCCTAGATAAATACAAACCTTCACTTGCACACAACATAGGTTTAACCCCAATACCTCAACCTCCCGCCCCCTCTGGGTAAATATGGTAGACTCTGTCTCAATTCTTACTCCACCATACTAAGATTAGACATCTCAACTTTTGCCATGTAACTTGCAGTGTCCTCCCACTGGGAGAAAAGTTTATGTCTCTACCCCATGGATGTTTTGCTTGGCCACGTGACTCACATTGGCTGATAGGATGAATAGTAGGCATGACCAGGTAGAAGCCTCATGGGTGCCCAGATGGTTTACCTGCCCTCTGATCTCCTCCTATTCTCCATGAGAAGCTCATGCTCTGGAGAGCCACTGCTCCAAGGAGAATAAAGCTCTGTGGAACAGATTCGAATTCCACATCCTCCCTGGAGTCCAGCCTGGCCCAGCCAAAATCTCCTGAACCCCAGCCAACCCACAGACCCATAAGAAAGAAAAATAAATGCTTGTTGTTGTTTACCACTGACTTTGAGGTGCTTTGTTATGTAGCATTATAGTAGCAGTGACTAAAATAATGAAGTAGGAAACTTGCTCCAAACCTTCCTGGTAGGCTTCCAGGGACTGATTTACCAGGTTAATAAAATGCTTGGAGGTACTTACCTCCCTATACTTCCCTGGCAACAGTTCCAACTATTTGGATCTGGCTGTACTCTCCATTCATCCAGTTACTGGGAAAGCTCTGAGCTTTAGAAGTCTTTCATTTTCAGTTGGTTTTTACTTTTTGAACATCTAAGCAGGCTATGGAGCTCTGTGGAGGCTCCCCTGTTCAGTGAGGGCTTTGAGGAGGGAGTCTGGCTTGGCATCTTCTAAAGATGATAGAAAAGTTAATTATATAATGATTCTCATTAACAGACAGGGCTACATAGTCAGAGCTATCCTTGAGTCAACTGCTTATGGCAAATGAATGGAGAATTACAGCTCTTGCCTCCATGATTCGTGACTGAAAGAACAATTTATTCAGAAATATCCACTGATTTTAGGAGGAAAAAAATCTCATTTGAAATTATCAGGCATTAGCCTTGATTCCACAATTCCCAGCATAGTCTAGTTTTGCAGGTGTGAACCAGAGCCTTTGAAACTCATGAATTGGGTGAGCCCACTGGAGCAAATCTCAAATGCAAATTCCTTCTGTCTGACATGAAAGCTTGTTGAAAAGTTGTTATGCTAGATTTTGGGGAAAAAAAAAATCGTTGTAATTATTCACTTCTCATATCCACATCCCTTTGCAGACCTTCCTATCAAGAGACAGAGATTTCCCCACACTTTAAATCTGGACTAGCCTGGTGATTTACTTTGACTAGAGGAATTCAGAGGAAGTAATGTTGTTCCACTTCTACTGCATGCTTTAGTTTGTTCTCTTGGAACCCTGCCTAGCCTTCATGTTAGCAAGCCTGGCCTTCTGGTGAGAGATGGCATGAAGCACCAACGAGTCACCCCAGCTGAAGTCTTCCTAGACAAGTCAATACAAAGCTTGCCCTAGACCACATGGGTAAGTCTGGCCAAGACCAGAAGAGCCACTCAGCTGAGCTCAGTCCATATTGCCAACTCAAGAGAATCATGAGCTGAGTAAATAGTGGTTGTTTCAAGCCCCTGATTTTAAAGTAGTTTTTATGGAGTAAAACTGATACAACTGTCATTACTAAGAATACATTAGGACTACCTCACACCCATCAGGATGGCTACTAGAAAAAAAAAAAACAGAAAATAACAAATGTTAGTGAGGATATGGAGAAATCAGAACTCTTGCACACTGTTGGGGGGGAACGTAAAATGGCATAGTCACTGTGGAAAACAGTATGGCAGTTCCTCAAAAAATTAAAAATAGAATTACTATATGATCCAACTATCCCACTTCTGGATATACAACCAAAGTAATTTCAATCAGTATGCCGAAGAGATGTCTGCACACCCATGTTCACTGCGGCATTATTCACAATAGCTATCACATAGAAGCAATCCAAGTGTTTATCAACAGATAAACAAAATGTGGTATATACATACAATGGAACATTATTTAGCCTTAAAAAAGAAGGAAATTATGATACATGTTACAACACGGATAAACCTTGTGGACATTATGCTAAGTGAGATAAGCCAGTCACAAAAGGACAAATATTATATGATTCCACTTATATGAGTTGCTTAGAATAGTCAAATTTACGATAGAAACTAGAATGGTAGTAACTAGGGGCTGGGGAGAGGAGGGTAGGCAGGGGATGGGAGTTATTGTTTAATGGGTACAGAGCTTTAGTTTTGTAAAATGAAAAGAGTTTTGGAGATGGATGAGGATTTGGTGATGATTTGCATAACAGTAGGAATAGACAATACCACTGAAATATACTTAAAAATGGTTAAGATGATAAATTGTATATGTGTATTCTACCATAATTTTTAAAAGATAAATGCATTCAGATGGTGTTGGGAACTTTCTAGGAGTGACTAGTGTTCAGAGAATCCTTAGCCAATCTGTGAAAAGGCATGAACTGCAGCAGAGGAGAAAGGAGGCACAAACACCACTGGGAAATACCAGTGGGATGGTGGGTGGTTCAGACAGGACTCAGAGTAGAGGGACTGTGATGGATGTACTCTACTCTGAGTAGAGGGAATGTGTTGGATGCTGAATTCATCAGGATCCTTTGGTTGCAAGTGACAGAAAGCTAATTCAAACTAGCCTAAGGTAAAAAATGAGAACTATTTTCTGCCATAGCTGAAAGCAGTACATGCTCAGGCACCTCACAGAACTGAAGGAGGACCTGCCAACAAGACAGGGTCACCAGGTTTTACTTTCTCTCCTCTTCTTTGTTCTCTCCTAGAGCTCTGGCTGTGAGCAACCTCTCACCTCCTTCCAGATCAGTGACCCCAGAGGCATGTCAGCTTCTCCAGCTTCTAACTGGAAATGCTGGGGAGGCACCTGATTGGTCTGACTTGAGTCTGAGGGTCCACTCCCAGACTAATCAAGGTCTAGGGCAATGGAGGATTCTGATTGGCCACCAGACCTGGGTCAGGTGACCCTGTGGCCAGGACGGGAGTGAGAGCTGCTTCAGAGAAGCAAATGAGGATGCTTGCTGGGCAAACACACACAGTGACTACAGTCCATAATGGATGCTATTATATTAGAGCACGGGTCACTTAGGATCATCATCCCCCATGCTGAGGAAGGTCCATATACCTACACTCAGTACAGCAGAAAGGTAAAGAGCTCAAGCCATGGAGAACATTAGGCATCACGACTAGCAGTGTGAATACGGACGAGACCTTCACCTTTCAAAGCTTCCATTTCCCCGTTTACAAATTGAACTATTACATGGGTGATGCAAGGGTGAAAGATGAGAATGTTTATAAATTGTTTCCCACTGTGTCTTGCACCTTATAAGCATCAAAAAATAAATTTATAATAGCAGTAATAAAAATGACTATGAATATTGCCTACAACGTGTTCTCTTTGCTGTCTGCCCTATGGGACACCAGGAGGCAGAACTCTATGGCTTTCATTCATTCTTTCAAGCCCCATCTGAGCACTTCTGTATGCAGCCAAACCCCAGAGTGTAGCTGGGTGTTGGTTTTCATATGGTTAGTGCCTGGGCCAGGACCAGAGTGAGGCCAGTGAGGGGCCTACAGTATAAAATTCCAGGAGGCTTCACTCTCAAGGCCATGTGAGTACACGTCCAAGTACTCGCTGGCTTCGCCCTAGTTCTAGCCTAGCCTAGCCTACTGGGTTAGAATCATTTGCGGATCTTGTTAAAAGTACATTCTCGGGTGAAATCCAGATCTAGGAAATCTGAATGTTCATAGGTGGGCCTGGGACTTTGAGAAGGTCTCATTCCTAGGAATTCTTCTGTTGTCCATGCTGGGCTGGCAACTAACTTTTCAGGACAGGGCTGTCCAGTGTGCTAATGCAGTGGTTTTCAAAGCATGTCTACAAAGAGGATTTCTGCAGAGACGCCTCTGGGTACCACAGCGGGGAGGGCTTAGGAGGCACGTGAGAAGCACCCTGCACTGACCACTTCAACGGTGTTTAAATTTCATAGATACCATACTTTCACTCAAATAAGATGTCACTTAATAAAACGGTTTCATCGCTTTAAAAGAAAGTTTGAAAACTTCTGGGCTAGAAGTGTTAGAGAACTTGAGATGCTTTTTTTTTCTTTTTTTTTTTAAATGAGATGGAGTCTCACTCTGTTGCCAGGCTAGTGCAGTGGCGTGATCTCGGCTCACTGCAATCTCCGCCTCCTGGGTTCAAGCAATTCTCCTGCCTCAGCCTCCGGAGTAGGTGGGATTACAGGCACACGCCACTATACCCAGCTAATTTTTGTATTTTTAGTAGAGATGGGATTTCACCATGTTGGCCAGGATGGTCTCGATCTCCTGACCTCGTGATCCACCCACCTCAGCCTCCCAAAGTGCTGGGATTACAGGTGTGAGCCACTACGTCCAGCCAAGAGGTTCTTTAATATGCAAATGACTGGCCTCTTCAAGCTGTTCCCTCACTCACCCAACTCTCCTCTTCACTCTCACCTCTCTCTCTCTCTCCTTTATCCCTGGATAAATCCTGACTGGGATCTGGAAAGCTGCCCCTGCCCAGAAAGAACAAGGTGGAAGGAGAGGGGTAGCTGAGCCTCATGGCACGCATGCCAGCCCCCATGTGGCTGGAGCTAGATCCCAGCTTGCCCCTCTGCTGAACCCTCATCCCCGCATGCCACCCTGCAGGACTGACCCCCGAGGCTGCCTGAGCTCAGCCTCCCCACTGCTGGCCTCACTCAAAGTTCTTCTCTGGGCTGGGCTGGGAGTTAGGGCAGGGAGAAGTCTCAATCTGTTGCACCTTTACCTTCCCCTCCCACCCCAGAAAATCCAGGTCTCCCTGTTCCCATGGGGAGTTCTGCTTCCACCAACGCACTGAGTACAACAGGAGGAGGACAAATTCTAGGGACTAGGGAGGTTCCATTCTGGGTCCGATGGGGCCCAATTCAGCCAGTGTCCTCCTGCGAGTCCCTTCTCCTCTGACTTAAAAAGCCAGGATGCTACCTCAACTTCACCATTCCACAATGTACACATATCATATTGTACATGATAAATATATATAATTTTGTCAATTTTAAAAAATGTAAGCTCAGGTTTATATGTGATTTTATAAATATTTATATTTATAAAATAGTTGTCTCATATAATTAGAAAATTATCCAATTTTTTTGAATAAAAATATATTAAGATATGTTATTTCAATGCTTCTAGACTGTGACTAGGAAAAGCATATATTCTTTCAAGCACATTCCTGATTTCGATGTTGCTTACTTGAAGCAGCATTAATGGAGAACTTAATTTCATTTCCACAACTCAGTTTAGCTGTCCTGGAGATAAATATCTAAGGGTTTTATGATGGAGGTTAGAGTTGTGTTGTTTTGTTTTCTAGAAAATTAATGCTCAAAAAAGCAAAGAATCACAGAGAAATGGCCCCTCCATGAATGATCAATGAGGAACGGATCAGGGGCTCCAGGCTGTCACAGGGCTCTAGGCTGCAAACTCCAAAAACAGAAACATCAGCTTTAGAAGTGCTCAGAAGCCACCCCGTAACCCTTGCCAGCCACAGCGCCTAACACTTGGATGGAATCCTTTTCGATACTAAAACAAAAATAGATTATATCTCAGAAAGAGACACGAAAATGATTTGACACTATGTGTATAATCTAATTCAAACCATAGACCCCTAATCGACATTTAATTGATGCAATAATGTTTTTCATGACGGTAAATAAACAAAATATATAAACAGAAACATCTTCTTTGATGTTTAATGACTGCTTAGCAGCTATTTGGGTCAGAGCTACTGAGCCCTAATAAACAAATGCTTAATAATCAATTGAAATGCATTTCTCTGGTTATTGCCTTATTAAATCAGACGCAACTTCAGCTGAGGAATATTCCTTCCAACAGGAAGAAAACGGTTGGGAATGAAAAAGGTTGTGATGGCAGGTCCCTGTGTACCCTGTAAGTGAAATGGACGAGTTTCTCTCCATCCCTGCAATTAGCTGGAGCCTATGAGAAAGCCACACTCCAGCCTGCAGGTACCCTGGGCCTTGTTGTGCTAAAACAAAGTGTCTCCTTTTCAGGTTTGACTGTCATTATAAATCCTCTTCTATATTACCTCTTCTGTGGGGCAATCCATGTAAACAAAACAATCCATGTTTAAAAAAAAAAAAAGCAGTGTCTGGCATGTTCCATAAATCTTCAAAAAGATCGTTATTATTATTGTTATTTGCTACTGTCATTATTATCATAATATTAGTATAATCCTAACTTGCCACTGCTCTCTGAGTGTGCGTGAAATTCACTCTGGTCACCTGAGTTTTCATTTTTCATAAAAGCAAGCCTTATTTTTCAGTGCCTGAGTCAAGCCACATCCCGCTGTCCCAAACAGCAGCTCCATCAGCTCCAAGCTGTGTCTGGGGAGGGCCACAGCTGGCCACGGCCAAGTCTACAGTCAGGGCCACCTCCAGCTGGAACTCTGAGCTCTTGCTCCTTTCTCAGGTGCCTGGAAGTTCACGCCAGCCTTTTCTGTGTCACTTCCAGTCCTCATGCTTCCAGGTAAGCCCTGTGTTTGGGGCCCTGGAATGGACATCCAACCTGTTTCTCATTCCTAAAGATTCCCAGAGCCCAGCTCCGGGCGGCTGAGCCCATAGGTGACTCCAGAAAGTCCTTCCTACAGCTGCGCAGCCACTAGCCCCCTGGCAAGCCCCTCACTTCTCTCCTTTCTGCTCCCCTCCTGCTCTTCTCCCCACTCCACTCCTCTCTAACACAACCCAGTGACTGGGCTCTCTACCCAGGGTGAGCAGGAAACCCAGAAGTTGGCTGCCCTGCTACAGAGATAAGGAAGAGGAGCAAGTGTGCAACACTTAAGGGAAGGAATAATCACCAGAGGCCCATTGAAGAGACTGGGCAGGCGCTTGATGGTCCCAGGGCGCCATCGTGTGGCCAGTCTACATAATGACAAAAGGGTCCCTCTCCTGTGACCATCCGGTCTGGGCTCCTAAAGTCCCTATCCAGGACCCTTCCTTAGACCTCAGAAGCCCCACAGTTCACCTTCTTGGAGGGATGGGAAGAGAGGGAGAGCAGAGATGAGAAACTGACAGCAGAGGCCAGAGCAAGGAGAAGGAAAAGGTGCCCAGGGTAGTCTGTGCTTCTTAGACAAAAGCTGTTCAGACAAGACCAAGAGTTCCTGAAAGAAAAGGGGTCAAGGGAAAAAAGTCCCATGGGAACAGAAAAAACACAGCTACAAAAACAGAAACCCAGGCGGCCTCCACTGGAAAGCTGGATTTCCAACACCTCGGTGCAGGGAACCAGGAGAGAGGGAGAGAATCAGATTCAGGAGTAGGGTCAGAGAGTTCCTTTCTTCTTCCCTTCCCCTCCTCTCCCTCCTCTCTCTTCCCCTTCCCCCTCCTCCTACTCCCCTTCCCCCTCCTCCTCCTCACCTTCCCCTTCCTCCCCTTCCCCTCCTCACCTTCCCCCTCCTCCCCTTCCCCTCCTCACCTTCCCCCTCCTCCCCTTCCCCTCCTCACCTTCCCCCTCCTCCTCCTCCCCGTCTCTCCTCCCCTTCCCCTCCTCCTCACCTTCCCCCTCCTCCTCCTCCCCCTGCCTCTCCCCCCCCTTCCCCTCCTCTTCCATCCTCCCACCCCTCTTCCCCTCCCCCCTCCTCCTCCCCTTCCCTCCTCCTCCCTCTCCTATCCTCCTCCTCCCCTCCCCCTTCTCTTCCTCCCTTCTCCCCCTCCTCCCTCCAATGTACCCTCTTCCCTCACTCTTCCTCCTGCTCTTTCCCACCTTCCTCCCCCTTCTTCCTCCTCCACTGCCCATCCTCCTTCTCCTGCACCACCCAGACACAGGCTAGGAGAGTACAATTGATAGGATCTTGAGAAGCCATAAAGTTCAAAAGTACATCCCCCATGGCCCCTCCAGCTCTGGAGAGTTATCCCTATCATCCTGCCAGGTTTGTGCAACCTCATTTTACAGAGGAGGCACCTGATGTATTAGTTTTATTCCAAGTGTGTATGCTGACTTTGGGGAGATTGTTATTAAACACTCAGGCTTGGGAAATCAGGCTGCCTACATTTGTGTCTTCAGTCTACCTGGCTGTGTGAACTTGGACAGGCTGCTCAACTTCTCTGAGCCACCATTTCCAGACCTGTAAAATTAAGATATAATTGTATAATTGTACCCGGCCCTCTGGGTTGACATGAAGATAAAATGTGGTAAGATACCTAGTGCTAGATATTTTCACATGCAAGAGCTAATTCTGTTCCCCAAACATCCCAAGGCATCATGAGTACTAACATACCCCATTTTACAGATGAGAAGCTCAGAGAGGCTGAAATTATCGGGCAGAAGTTGTACTGACAGTGGCTCAAGCCTAGATTTGTCCAGCTCCAAATTTGCATGAGAATTCATTGACCACGTACCCCTAGTTTGTACAAGCTCTTCCTTCTGCCTACAATGCCCTTTTCTTTTGACTCAGCCAGAGAAACTATGAGACCCAAGCCAGAGGTCTCCTGCTCTGTGAGGGCTTTCTCTACTCCTCCAGACCCAGCAAAGCTCCCAGGAGACCAGCCCAGCTCTTCATTAGCATGTGGATCACGTGGCAGAGTCGTCACCTATCTACCTGCCTGGCTCCCACTAGGTGGAAGCTCCTGGGGAGCAGGGCTGAGGCTATTTCCCTGCAGCTGTGCCCAGCTTGGAGCATTGAGTGGCATAGTGGGAGCAGGGAGGAAGGAAGGGAAGAGAAGAAGAAGGGGAAAAGAAAGGAAAGATACAAGAAAAGAGGAGGGAGGACAGGAGGAAGAGCACAGGGGAAGCAGGGATGCAAATGAGGAAAAGAGGAAGGAAGGGAGCTGGGAGACAAGGAAGGGAGGGAATAGGAGAGAAGGTAAAGGAAGAGGAGAAAAGAGAAAGGAAGGAAGGGGAGGAGGGGGAGTGCAGAGATGAAAAAAAGAAAGAACCGAAGGGAAAAAGGAAAGGGGGTAAAAGGGAAGGAAGACAGGGAGAGAAAGGAAGAAGAGGGAGGGAGAGGAAAAAAGGAGGGAGGGGAAAAAAGGAGGGAGGGAAAGGGAGGGAGGGAGGGAAAGGGGGGAGGGAGGGAGGGAAAGGGGGGAGGGAGGGAGGGAAGGAAGGAGGGAGGGAGGGAGGGAAGGAGGGAAGGAGGGAAGGAAGGAAGGAAGGAAGAGGGAAGGAGACAGTGCCTTACTTCTCACAGTTACCTTAGGGGGGGGGTCTCTCTTCCTGGCAGAGGAAGCAGGTATGGGTGCCTCAGTACCAGCCACCTGGCCCTCTCCCAACACTTCCTTTTGACCAATTCTCTCCCGCCCCCAAGGCTAGTGCCAGTGCCTGACTCTGATTCTCTCCGAGTCGGCATTTTTCTTCCCATGCTGGGGCACAGGCGCAGACTCTGGGAGTTAACACACCTGCCACTCCTGTGCTGACACACAGCTTTTCAGAAAATGGGAAGACAGGAAACAAGGCTAGATGCTGCTGGGGTGGGAACAGGCCCTGGAGGCTCCCCTAGCTGGGGAGGGGGCTGCTGGTGTGGGAAAGGGCCCTGGAGGCTCCCATAGCTGGGGAGGGGGAGTTCTGGGTTGTTCTAACAGAGGACTCTGGGGGGGGACTCCTCCCACTGACCCCTCTATCCCTGCCCCACCTCACCCTCCTCCTCCTACACATTGAACGGGGTGAAAAAATGTCTCCCCCACTGCAGGTAGGGCACTGGCTGGAACGCACAGAAAGGAAGTCTCCAGCCCCTTCACCTGGACAAGATGTCAGGGCAGCCCTTCCTCTTATCACCTGTGAACAAAATGTCCAGAAACATTGCCAAGAAACAGCCACCAAAGTTCAGCAGCCCTAGAGCAATTTGACAAAATAAAATGCCCCTTTTCAGAACATCATATGAGCCTGCTGGCCCCTCAGGGGACCATTTATGTGGGTCTTGTTTCTGCTAAAACACACCTGGTGTCACATCTTCCTTGAAGAGATGGGAGAGAGCTTAGTTCCAGCAGCTCTGGGGGAAGAAAAAGAGAAGACACGGGTGTCCAACCAGCACCCCAAAGCCTGACCCTCACACCCCAGCCCAAACCACCAAGCACGAGGGTAACAAGAAACACTACCAGCATTTACCCATTGAGTGTTTAGTCACGCCATGCACTACTGAGCTAAGCATTTAAATCACCTTACCCTCTCAAAATTCCAGCAGGAAGCTGTTACTTAGGGAGGACAATTCAGAGAAGTGAGTAAAGTGCCCAAGGTCACACAGAGTAGGGGATGACTCAGGAGGTAAATCCAGCCCAGGCCCTCATTCTGAGTCTTCTTGCCTTCTCTTTCTCTCTGGAAAAAAAGTCCATTGGTGGGAATTGCCAAAGTCGAGGGACAAGGGTTTGGCAGTAATTAGGAAGGCTGCGGAGGAACTAGGTAAAAAGGAAACCAATTATCTCACATTAGGAAGAGAAAGGCAATTCCCGGCTGGAAGAGCTTTTCCTTTGGGGGTAACTGATCCCCTCCCCAGTCCAGCCTGGCCAAAACTGGCAGCCCTATGACTGTCTGCCACCCTGGGTCTGACTAGAAGTAAGGGGTGGGCACAGAGCTGGCAAATAATTGTTTTTAGAACCCATGAGGTCAGAATGCATCATGAAAACAGAGCAGAGTGGAACCCACAGACCGGGAGTCAGGAGAGGCAGGCTTGGGATGCCGCATCTCAAAGGAAGCTGGGGTCAGGAGGAGGTTGTAACACCCAAAGCGAGTTGTCTTCCCACTCTGCCCCAAGGCTAGTATCCCAAGAATGAATGGCAGCCTTTGAGCTTCTGCAAGATCAGTAGCAGTGGGCCCCCAGGATGGGCAGCTCTTTGTCCCTGGGGCATGGAATCCTCAGCTGCTTTGGGCTGAGAGACAGATAGTGTCATTTAAATTGCACACACATTCTCTTGAAAGAGGTGTCATATGGACCCTGGAACAGAAGTAAACTGTATTTCATATATCATCTGTGCTCTATTAGTAATGACTGCCTGGAACAAGAAATATAAAGGGTCCAGGGAGCTGCCCCTGGGCTCCATAAGAACTTGCACAGAGATCAGTTAGTGATGTCTGCCAAGGATGAAGTAGAAGGGCTCACGTTTGCCATCCCTGCCCTCATCTGCTCTTGTGCCTCATATCAGAAGGATGGAAGGAAAGAGATGTCTTGAAGAGACCGAGTAAGAGGTTATCTAAAGGCCAGCCACATCCACCCAGTGGTTGAAGGGTGACTTGTATGAGTCCCTGTGTCACAATGTCACTGGCTTACCCTATAATAAATTCCTTTGCTGCTTAAATTAGAATCCATTTTTCCATTTTTCCCTGCCTGAAGCTAAATAAGAACTCTAACTTGCACACTTCTTCCTTCCTTCAGTCCTTCAAGACTTCATTAATACAAGGCTGTTGTATATAGGAGACTTATTAAATGTTTATGGGTAGGAAAACAACTGTAGAACAAAGAACAATTTCAAATTTAATGCTAGACATGATGCTTCCTAGGAGTATATTGGTTATTCCTGCCATGGGGGATTTCTCGTTGTCCACTCCTTCCATGAGCCACGACTGCTCACCATAGGCTCGATCTCTCCCTTGCTCGCTCTTGCTCTCTTCTCTCTCTCTCGCCCTCCCCCCGATCCACTCTCTGACATCTTCCTTCTCCTCTTAACATGAAACCCTTACCTTCTCTTTCTCACATTATTTCCTGGGAATCTCGTAATTCTACCCAAGCTATATGATGCAGTTATCTATTTCTCCTGCTCTCACCATCTAGACCTGCCAAGGTGAGGTTCACTTGTCTCAACCATGAGGAGCCATTAAAGTTGTTGCCCACAGCCAAAGAGCCTCCCACATTTGAGATAAAGGCAGCCCCTGCCCTAGAATGCAGAATACCAACCATTTTATTTGTAAATAACTTCTTTTCTCTTCATTCCTGACACTCTAGCCTGTCACCTGGTAAGAAGATAATAAGGCATAATGATGATTGAGCAGGAAGAAGGATAGGCCCAGCTGTGACTACCATCCTCTCTCCACCATTCAGGATGGTCCTGAACCTTGGTTGTGTGCTGCAATGCCCTGGAGTGCTTTCAACAATACAGATGCCCAGGCCCCATTCCCAGGGAATCTGATTTAATCAGTTGGGATAGGAGGCTGGCAGCCGCCCAAGTAGCTTGAATGTAAAGTCACAGCACAAAGCCTCTGGTCCATACTGTTGCTGTCACTCAAAGAAAGGCCTGGGGCCAAGATGACTGTGTGCTCACCAGCACCCAATTCCTCTACCTGGTGGGCATCCATGTAAATTCTGTTTCCCAGTAATTCAGTGACTGACTTACTTGGCCACACCCAAATGCAAATCATAGACACATCTAAACCCAGTCCACAAAAACCTCCTGTGCAAAGCTCTACATGCTGTTCTCGCTGCTTGCCAGATGGAAGGGAAGGACTCCAAGATCCTAAGAGATGGCAGAGCTAGAAGATGGGGGGTGCCTGGGTCCCTGCATCACTACAGGGAAAGTCAACTGCCAAATACTCAAGTGGACTTAATGTGAGAATTAGACTTCTAGGATATTAAGTGACTGAGATCTGGGGGAAGAGTTGTGTTACAGGAACTAGAATTACCTTAACTAATGTTAAGGTAGCTTCCTTTCTGGAATATACTTTTGGAGACTGGGCCCAGAATCTCCTCAGCTTAGTGGGAGACATTTGGTAATTCCCTGGAAATGTTAAGAGCCTTCCCCTCCATGCTCCCTCTAATACTCTGCTAACCCCTAACTCCTCACACTAGGTTCCACTGGTAGGGATTCAGAGACAGAGCATGAGGGTTCATCTGGATGCCTGCATCCACCTGTCAGCCTCATCTGTATGTCTTCTGAAGCTTCAGGTGCTCCTACCCATGACCCTCCAACCACAATGGGCTTCCTGTGGCTCCTTGGACATGCAATGCCCTCTTCTGTCCCAGGGCCGTGGCACTCACTGTTCCTTCTGCTTAGGACACTCTTACCTACCTCTTCTCTTTCTCATGGCAATCACCATGTCCCTCAGATCTCAGCTCAAAGGTCACCTTCTAGAGAGGCTTGCCCTCATGCCCCTGTCTCAGTTGTCACCCCCACCCCTTGTCTCTATGTCCACGCTCTATTTGTTTTCTTCATAACACTGGTCACAAATCTTAATCACGCATTTATTCGTGTTCTTCCTCATAGTCTGTTTCTCCCAGTAGACTAGATGCTCCTTCAGGAGGGAGGGATCTTTTCTTCTTGTGATAAGCACAATGCCAGCACAGAGTAAGGTGCTCAGTAATGATTTATTACAGGCACGAACTCATGAATGCTCAAGTCAGACCAGGGATGCAGGCTTCCCAACACTTGTTCCCAGTTCTGGATGTGATGTAGGAGGGCACACAAGACTGAGAGCTTACAGACCACAACTACCCCACCACTGGAGGGAGCACCAAGCCCAGGGGCCCTGGGGTGCACAGTCAAAGCTAGAGGCAGATCCAGGACCAGCACACTTCACATCTCTTGGCGGTGCAGTTCACATTGCTAACATGTGAAGCAGAACCCCAGGGGCTATTAGGGCATGGCCTTTGTAACTATATGTGACCACACTGGACAGGCCCTAGGTCTGCCTGGGGTCAGGCAGGAAAAATAAGTATTCCCAGACAGATCATTATCATGTTGTACTCTGGAAACTTTGTTCATCTCGTCTTAAATAAACTTTCATGTGAAAACCAACACATAAAGGTGGAGACATTTCAGCTGAAACAAAACAGTCTGCAGTCTGCCATGGTAGGCATCAGAATCCTTGAAGACAAGGAGAATACAGCATCACCCCATGGACAGGGCTCCTATGCCCCACGGACAGGGTGCCTGTGTCCTACGGAAAGGGTGCCCATGCCTCATGGACAAGGCACATATGCCCCATGGCATTGACAACATCTTATTCCCCCAAAGGCTGAACTGAGTCTCTAGGGAGACATCCAGAAGAGACCACACCTACCCTGGGCACAAGACAGGAAGCGTGAGCTCCTTCTTGAACCATCCCCAGATGTTATAAACCCAGCCCCCTCCTTTCCTTCTAAGGTGAGGTTTCCAGCCCCAGAGGGAAGATGCCTGGACTGTTTTCCAACAGGTCTAAGTTGACTCTGCCCACCCTGATCCTATCACATCTCAGAGGAGACACGTAAGTATTCACAGGAAGCTACTGTGAGCAAATGTGAGGAATGTCCCACAAAGCAAATGAATATTGCTGTTCTTTATGCCCCCAAAAATGCCTCTTTACCTGTTTCTGTCAATTTTAGCATCCTTTCATGTGATCCAGGTAGGTGTTCTGTTATAGAAAGAATTTATAAATGACACATGGGTAGATATCTACTTACTTCTTCATACATTATGGATTCTTTGTCTACTGCTTTTAGACCTAATTGACTCATTTTTATCCCTTCCCCACTTTCCGTCTCTATTTCTACAATATGCTTCTCCTTTAAGCCATCTGTCATCTGGGCTTGGGGACATGATCACAGACTTTGTAATTCTCCCCAAGAAGTCCCCCAAATCATGGATCTGCCCTTTCTCTAACTACCCTTCCCAGAACCCCTACCTCCTCTGCTTGTGACCCGCTGGCTCTAAACCTTGGAGCCTATTACCTGAGACCAAATCCAGCCCTCCTACATCACAGGGCCTTGAAGAGCTTGACATGGCCTTGAAGCAGCTCCTTTCACCCCACAAACAGATGGGAGGTGAATGTTCCACACAGCATCTCTTCTTTGCCCTGTCTCCATAAGGATGAAGTCCCAAGGCTCTAGAGTCAGACTCAGATCCCTTCTTTGCCATTTGATCACTGTACAACTTTTACCTAGTTTAAAGAATCTGAGATCCAGTTTTCTTGCCTATAAAATGGGATAGAGTCAGTTGAACAGTGACCCAAAAAAAAGATATATCCATGTCCAAATCCCTGGAACCTGTGAATACTATCTTATTTTTGGAAGAAAAGATCTTGGCAGATGAAATGAAGTTAAGGATATTGAGATGAAATCACCACAGACTCCTTGGATAAGCTCTAAATCCAGAGACAAGTGTCCTTATATGAGTCAGAAGAGGAGACACACAAAGGAGAAGGCAGTGTGAAAAAGGAGACTGAAATTGAAGTGATGTGGCCACAAGCCAAGGAAGCCAAGGAACGTTGGCAGCCACCAGAAGCTGAAGACGCAAGGAAGCATTCTTCCCTACAGCCTCCAGAGGGAGTGCAGCTCAGACTTGATTTCAGATGTCTGGCCTCCAGAACTCTAAGAGAATAAATTGTTGTTGTCTTACATCACCTAGTTTGTGATAATTTGTTGTGGCAGCTTCAGGAATATAATACATGAGGTTAAGTCTTAAATGAGATAACCCATGGAGTACACTACCTATTACCCAGTAGGAGCTCAACAATGGTCAGACATCATCACCATCACCATTGCCATTGTCATCTCCAGCACCATCACCATCTCCAGCACCATCTCCAGCACCATCTCCAGCACCATCTCCAGCACCATCTCCAGCACCATCTCCAGCACCATCTCCAGCACCATCATCACCGTCATCACCACTATCAGCATAGCCACCACCACCTTCATCACCATCATAATTACCACCACCATTTCCATCTTCATCACCATCATCACCATAATCATCACCATGACCATGTCTATCTTCATCACTGCCACCCCATCTTCATCATCATCGTCCTTGCCATCATCACCTCCATCATCCTCATCATCATCGTCATCATCATTTCTGCACACACTAAAAATTTTTCCTCCAATCTATACATTTAGGGGCATTTGATATTTCTCTACTGAATACTTTAGCAATTTCTATTTTGCTCTAACATCTTCTCCACAATATAGATGATATTCACATTTGTGCACCATTGCTCCCTCTCCTTTCTTGGGAGAAGCTTAATTCTGAGACATCTTTCCCCCAGTTTTTACTATTAAACTATTCTTTCGTGAAACAGTAATAATAAAAGAAAACAGCTGTTTTATACATCATCACTTAGAAAAGACATGGCCTGCTCTTTACATAAGGGTATCTCCTCTGAGTATTTCATTTGTTTTATTTTACTTGCCTGTGGAATGTAGAAAACTGGAAATCAAAGCTCTAGTGTCTTTGATGCCCCCCACTCCACCCCGCCACTTCAGAGTATGGTTCTTGAGTGTCACCGAGATATGGAGGGAACTTGGGAGCTTCAGATGCAGGGCTAATATCTGCTTGGGATGCTCAGGGAAAGGAAACAACATGAATGTAGGCTTCAAAGCAGACAAAAAGTGAGCCAGTGGTGGAAGTAGTCCAGACCTGAGGTCTCTGTGCCTCAAACTGTTAACGAAGGGCCCAAGCTCCCAGGGAACCCCAGGCCAGCTCAGCCAGTAGGTGACCCCGCATCCCTCCTCCTCAGGGCCTTGCTGCCTCCTGACATCACCCTCCTCTTCCTTCCCACAGGCAAGGATTCGGCACTTCTTCCCTGCCTCCATCCCGCACACACACCCTGGAGATCAGGGCTGGGATAATTACACCAAAAAGCCCCATGCCATAACAAGTATGTAATTATGTACTGAGCAGCTTAGCAGGCAGGATCAGTTCAGCTTCCCCTGGTGAGGGGTGCATCAAATCTCAGTAGGGGAGGAAGAGAGGGAAGGTACAGGATGCTGTGTCTCCTGCTAAAAACTCTGGCAAGAAGCCAGAGGGTCAACTGATCAGTCCCGGCCCATCCCAGGCCTGAAGGCAACAAGCAAATAACCACAGCACAGCACAATCCAGGAGTGACGATGAGGGGTTGGAGCAACTGTCACCTACTTCAGGATGCTCAGGGAAAAGAGGTGACATTTGAATCCAGGCCTCAAGGGATCTGGAGAAGCTGTCAGGGTGAGAAGGAAGCTTCAGGAAGGGAACAACCTGAGCAATGGCCTGGAGGTACAAAAAAGGAATGTGAAGCTGGAGTCTGGGTGTTGAGCAAGCTGTAGAGATGGCTGCCAGGGAAGGAGTCACACTTATCCTGATTTGGGGACTAGGTACCTCTGGTCCCCACCCAAATGAAGCATGGAGAAACGGGAGACTATGAAATGGACAGTGACACAAAAAGGAGTTAAATGACTTATCCAATACTATAATCAAAGCCAGAATTTGAACCCAGAGACTAGGATTCCTCTCTTAACCCCTAAACCTCATACCAGTTAGAGAAAGAGGTGATTCTAGACAACGAACCACAGCGCTACAGTGGGCTGAGCCCAGGGAGTCATGAAGGTACGGAGAAGTCCCTGTGCTCGTCAGATTTCTGTTGCATAATGCTGCATAACAAACAGCCCCAGTGGCTCAATGGTATACAGTACTCAAGGGTCTGCAGTCAGCAGGACTGGCTTTGCTCCTGACTGCAGGTCACTTTCAGGTCTCTTCCATGGGGCTTACACTCTGGGACCAGTGAGTCATTGGAGGATCTTCTTTTCATGATGAATGGGAAAAGCCCAGGATAGCTGAGCTGAATAAAAGAATTTCCACAATCCACCCCAACCCCACCTCTAGTGCCCAAGCCCCCCTTTCCTACTCCTGGGTGGTCTACTCAGATCCTTTCCCTTGGCCACCCAAATTCCTCCAAAATATGCTCAGGAAAGATACCCTATGCCCTCTGTCCATATCATTCCTGACTCCCCTCCCATGGACCCCTGCTCTTACTGAACCAAAGTCCTGCCCCGAAGGCCACCTCAGGAGAAAGCAATGCCCAATAGGCTGATTCTGCTCAATAAAAATCCCTGGGTTCAAGTGACAGAAATGGAAAAGCACACTTTTTATCATTTCCACTACACTCAAGGAAGTCTTAAACAAGCCCAAGCTCCATAGAGAGGGTGGCCCCCACCCACGTATCCTGACCCTACTTCCTAAGCCCCAGGAGTCAGTCTCTCTCAGAATCAGGGCTCCAGGACAGGGGAGGGGAGGCTGAGAGCTGAAGAATACACTAAAGAATATATCAAGCAGGAAAACTTCTTGATTTGGGTACAATTGGAGGAGGGGAGGGAGGAGGAAGGGACCTGCTGGCTTCCCGGGTTCTTAATTTGAGGCTCCAAAAGGAAGAAATAATAACAACAATAACCATCCCTGCTGCAGCCACAGCACTTCCTGCCCGTTAAGGCATCCGAGAAAGTGCTGACGGGGACGGCTGACAAGCGTGTGCATTGTAATTCACACCATAACAGCATCTCCAGGGCTCATGGATTTCTCATTGAAAAATTATGTGATGTCTTTTTGGAAACCCAATACTGAGTTATTGATATCGTGAAGGCAGCAGGCTCACCACTTGCAGCCTATTAGCTTTATACTTTCTGAAGGACTTTTTTTTTCCCCTCTAATTTTCAACTTGGTTTTCCCTTTTCAGTTTAAATTGGATCATTGGGCTTGAGTGAGTGCCTGTGAGTGTATACTGGGGGAGGGGCTGTTCTGTATACCTGGGGGCGGGCGTTCTTAGAAGTGTGTCAAGATGTGTGTGTGTGTGTGTGTGTTTCTGCAGGAGTTAAGTATCTGGGTATACAAGCCTCACTATATGCTTGTGTGTGTGTGGTAGGAGGGAGGACTTTCAACTCTGCATATTTGTGGTCATGTCCAGGTGCAAATATGTGTAGTGTGTGCATGTGTGTATACCTTTATGTCAGAGTAGCCAAGTGTATATTTATATATGAGGTGTATGCATAGGTGTGTGTGTAGTATACGTGGAGGTATGAATGTGGGTACATGCATAGGTGTATTTTTATATCTGAGTAGCCATGGAAATGTGAGTGTGTCCATATCATACGTCTGTCCACATATCTATATGGATATCTGCATTTTATATGCATGTTCATCTATGTATACCTATGTGTCTTTGGGTCTGTACGTGCGTGCCTGTGAGAAGCAGAATTGCTGTATTGTGGTTCTAGGGTCACAGTTTGAGGACCAATACTAGTTTTGCCTCTTGCCAGCTGTGTGACATCAGCCAGTTTTTTTTTAACCTCTCTGGAGCTCAATCTCTCATCTGCAAAGTGAGGATCGTTGTAGCCTTACCAAGTCGAGTTGTTGAGAAGATAATGTGAGCACATGTGTATAAAGTATGCAGCACAGAGCCCAGTGAGTGCAAGATTCCCTTGAACCATCACATAGGTGTCCCTCAGCATGTGTGTCGGAAGCAGAGGCCCTGTACTAAGAAATGGAAACTTCTGACACCAGCTCTTGCCTGCTTGGGGGCTCCAGGGTGTGATTTAAATCAGTTTCGTACCTGGCACCTCCATGCAGGGCCTTTGCAAAAATGCCTCTACAGAACTGAACCTCAATTCACTCTGAACCACACCACTGGGTGTGACACTTGTGTCTGGCCCTAGGAGGTACAAAAGTGCATCAGGCAACGTGCAGCCATCCAGAGGCTCAGGCCAAGAAGGGCAGTGGGCAAAAAGTCTGGAACGAAACACACAGGGTCTGTCAAGTGCTCTGAGATTCCATGGAAGAAGCCCTCGATCCCCATCCCTGGCTCTTCGACTGGGCATCAGGGGATAGAAAGGGTTTCCCTAGAAGTCCTGGGAGCCTAGGAAGAGGGAGGGGTATGCACGTTCCCTTTTGAAGCCCTCTCTGCTCCTTGAAAGTGGGGAGGCTCTGGTGTTGCAGGGCTGGCAATCAGAATCCCAACTCTGGGAGTCTGGTAAGGATATATCTGAGTTTATGGATTTACATGGCTCAAACAGGGGAAGGGATCATCCTATATAACTGATATTGGACCAATCTAGTGGCCAGCCACCCCAAATCAAATCCAAGAAAATAAAATAAAGAGGTGTAACACTCAGCTGCTTGCACCCCAAGGGCACTAGATCCTCCAAATTCCATGTGTGTTTTATACTACAGCACACCCCAATTCACATTACAAGTGCTCAGGACCCACACACAGTTAGTGGCTACCATATTGGACAGTCAGTGCAGTTCTAGACTCCAAAAACTCAGAGGCCTGTTTACACCATGCCTGCTTGGCAACTTCTCTAGGCAGCTCCAAAATGCAAAAATCCCAGATCCGAGGCTGGTATAGCACCAGGGCAGGCACCCAAAGGGCAGAACTCTCCTCCTAAAAAGGAAGGAAATAACTGACCTTCCCACCAAGGTTCAGTGACAGGCAGGGCCTGGGTCGTGCTAGGGCCGGTGGCTGGGGTGGCAGAATGTCCACAGCTGATGAGCCCACGTGCAGGGACTGCAGCCAGACGCAGGTCTGCAGGGACAGAGGAGCAGAGGGAGTTGGAAGCAGGAGGAGGGAGCTGACTGACAGCCCGGCTGGGTAGCAGCAGGGCCAACTGCTCAAAATGATGCTCAGAGCAGATTTGTGGGGCTGGAGGAAGGAGAAAGGGAGAGAGGCAAGGGAAAGGGAGATGGCAAAGGAAGCATGAAAAGCCCCCTGTGCATCAGGCTGTTCACTGCGCCTTCCTGCGCTTGTCCCGTTGAGTCCTCCCAGCAGCCCTACAAAGCCACTATTTCCAATCGAAGAGGGGGTCTGGGAGCATTTAGGAATCTCCCCATGAACCAGAGAACACCATGTGTGTGGGAGGGTGGGGAAGTGCCATTCAAAGGAATAAGAAAAGATTGTTCCATTCAAAATGCCAACAGCACGCCTTGTCAAGAAATACTTTGAAGGAATTCACCTTGTTTTACAAGTGAGGAAATTCAGGCTGCAAAAGGTCAGGTGAGTCCTAGGCATATGATAGATGTTCAGTAAATAGTCGCTGAACAAATGAATACAAATGGTTTGGGCATTACCTTTGACGCCTAGGATTAACTATATATCCCATCCCTGGTCACCTCCCTCAGGGATTGCCATGCTGGAAGACACCTAGGCCTATGTGTCCCCTGGCCTCCCACTCTAATGGCCCTCATCTCCCCCCGTCCCAAACCCCCTTTTCTTTTTCTTTAAGAGACAGGGTCTCAATCTGTCACTGAGGCTGGAGTGCAGCGGCACAATCAAAGCTCCCTGTAACCTTGAACTCCTGCCAAACTCCTTTTTCTATCCACAGTTTCCTCCCTCCTGCTGAGGGTAGACTGGGTGGCAGAAAGTTTTTTTGTTTTTTGTTTGTTTTGTTTTTGAGACAGTCTTGCTCCTGTTGCCCAGGCTGGTATGCAGTGGTGCAATCCTCCACACTACAGCCTCAACCTCCTGGGCTCAAGGGATACTCCCCCTTCAGCCTCCCAAGTAGCTGGAATTACAAGCACCTGCCACCATGCCTGGCCAATTTTTGTATTTTGGATAGAGACAGGGTTTTGCCATGTTGCCCAGGCTGGTCTCAAACTCCTGGGCTCAAGTGATCTGCCTGCCTCAGCCTCCCAAAGTGCTGGGATTACAGGTGTGAGCCACTGTGCCCAGCCCAGAAAGAAGTTCTTAACTTGGAATAAAAAAATTTGAGTTCAAATCCCAGCCCCTTGGTTTGGTAACCTTCAGAAAGGCCAGCCTCTTTCATTCATTCATTCATTCACTGCATACATTGGTGTGATTAAGAGCAAGTACTTGGGAGCAAGATAGTCATGGGTTAGGTCTCGGCCCTGCCACTTAACAGATGAGTGGACTTGAGAAAGTTCCCTAACCTCTCTGAGCCACCATGTCCCCTCCTATTAAACAAGGTAGTCATGGTATCCACCTCCTCACCGGATTGGAGTGAGAGTTAAATGGACACTTGTGTAATGTATTTAACCCAGGGTTTATCAGCCACTCTGTCAGTCAAAAAGTATCTACTGAGTGTGTATGGTGTCCTGTTGGGCTGGGTATGGGTATGAGCAAGATAGGAAATGTACCCCATCCTCAAGAGCTGACATTCTAGTGGCAGGGGTGGGAGCGCAGCAAAGCAGTGGCCACTGTGCCTGACTTACCCTAGGAGCTAGGTCAGGGCCTGCCTGCCTCCCCTCCCTCTTCCCTCCCTGCCTTCACCGTTTCTCTTCCGTCATCCTCTTTGTGAAAAGAGGGACATTCTTGCCTTAATTCAAAATTGGGAGCAACGGCAAGTGAAAACCAGGCCCTCAGACATGAAAGTGAGAGAGATGCATTGGACCCAGGAGGCCCCAAACCCAGAAAGTGTGGCCGACTCCTCTGGAGGGACGCCCAGTCTGCCCACACCCCCTCAGAGTCCGGGGGGACCAACTCCACACAGCTCCAAGGCCATTTTCTCCTTCCCACCCACCAGGCTCTTTGCATCTAGGACTCAGCAGGCTGGGGCAGCCAACACCCTCTAACATTTCAGAATCAAAGGCTGTTTTCTATAACACAGCACAAACACCAATATGGAAAAAGAAAAATGTCCTTTTTATTAAATTCCCAGTGATACTCCAGATGGGAACACATACATACACATACACACACACACACCCCCAAGGAGAGAGGGAGAGAGAGAGAGACAGACAGACAGAGACAGACCATTTTTCCTTTTTTGCCTTACAAAGAAAGAGAAAGGCCCCGAGCATCTCATTCCAAACCCTTTCCTTGGAAAAGGTGTTCCGCCCTGTGCCCCAGTAGGTCTGTATGACTGAGTTAAAATGTGTTCTTTTTTTATTAGATGAATTGCATCATTAAATTACATTATAAAAACTAAAAATGCACCATTAATTTTCAAAAACAATAGTAAATACATCTCATTTCTAATACATGATTCTGCATTTAATTTTTGCCTGGGGCCTTGTCTTTTTTTTCTCCTAGCCTCACTGTCTCCCTTTATGCAGACTATATAAATGGAGCTAAATTGCCAAAGAAATTTTTGCCAAATGTCCATAATGTGAAAATAAATGAATTTCTAATTGGCTGTTGCAAAAAGAAAAATTACTTTTTGATCTCAGCTCAGCCAAGCAAAAATCTACCTAGCTTGGGTAATAAGATGCAAGCACATTTCAGGCAGTGAACAGAGAGACAAAAGGCCTGGCCAAGTGACGTTCAGCATGACATCCCTCCTCTTCCCTCCCTGCCTTCTTCCAGCACGCTAGGAAGCCTGCCCTGGGAAAAACCCAGGGGAGGGGACAAGCAGGGTCCAGCTTCAGCAAGAGTCCGGCTCTTTGCCTCCACGGGGGCCCTGGGACCCAGCTGCAGCACGGCTCAGGAGACCAGAGTTTAAGTCCCATCTATTCCTCGCTGGCTTTGAAACCCTGAGCAAGTTGCCTGACCTCTCTCAACCTGGAACTCCTCATTTGTAAAACATTCATCATTTCTGCCTTTTGTGGGCTTGTTTGGAGGTCCTATGAGTTGAATGGCACCCCTAAAATGCATAGGTTGAAGTCCTAACCTCCAGTACCTCAGAATGTGACCTTATTTAGAGAGAATATCTTTACAGAGGTTCAGGCCGAACTCGGTGGCTCATGCCTATAATCTCAGCACTTTGGGAGGCCAAGGCAGGAGGATTGCTTGCATCCAGGAGTTCAAGACCAGCCCTGGTAACACAGTGAGACCTGTCTCTACAAAAAATCAAAAATTGACTAGGGGTGGTAGTGCACTCCTTTAGTCCCAGCTCTCGGGAGAGTGAGGCAGGGGGATCACTTGAGCCCAGGAAGCCGAGGCTGCAGCGAGCCATTATAGAACCACAGTACTCAGCCTGAGCAACAGAAACCCTATCTCAAAATAAAATAAAATAAATTGTCAGGCACGGTGGGGCTCATGCCTGTAATCCCAGCACTTTGGGAGGCTGAGGTGGGTGAATCACCTGAGGTCAGGAGTTGGAGACCAGCCTGGCCAACATGGTGAAACTCCGTATCTACTAAAAATACAAAAATAAAAGTAGCCAGGTGTGGTGGTACACACCTGTAATCCTAGCTACTCAGGGGTCTGAGGCAGGAGAATTGCTCAAACCTGGGAGGCAGCCATGTCAGTGAGCTGAGATCACACCACTGTACCCCATCCTGATTGACAGAGTGAGACTCTGTCTCAAAAAAAAAAAAAAAAAAAAAAAGGGCTGGGCGCGGTGGCTCAAGCCTGTAATCCCAGCACTTTGGGAGGCCGAGACGGGCAGATCACAAGGTCAGGAGATGGAGATCATCCTGGCTAACGGTGAAACCACGTCTCTAGTAAAAAAAAAAAAGTACAAAAAAAAAAACAAAAAAAAAAACTAGCCGGGCGAGGTGGCGGGCGCCTGTAGTCCCAGCTACTCGGGAGGCTGAGGCAGGAGAATGGCGTAAACCCGGGAGGCGGAGCTTGCAGTGAGCTGAGATCCGGCCACTGCACTCCAGCCTGGGCGACAGAGTGAGACTCTGTCTCAAAAAAAAAAAAAAAAAAGGAACAAAAATAAAAGAAAGAAGAAATATTCACAGAGGTCACCATGCTAAAACGAAGTTATTGCTGTGGGCCCTAATCCAATATGACTGGGGTCCTAAGAGGAGGAAACGTGGACACTGACATGCACAGAGGAAAGTCTATGTGAACAGACACAGGGGGAGGACAGCCATCTACAAGCCAAGGAGAGAGGCCTGGAACTGAACAGATCCTTCCCTACTGGCCCTTGGAAGGAACCTACCCTGCTGACACTTTGATTCTGGACTCCAGAAATGTGAGACAAATACATTTCTGTGTCAGCCACCCAGGCTGTTGCACTTGATTAGAACAGCCCTGGCAAACTAATACAGGAGATTTGAGACATCAACACACATTGTAGATACAGAATGGCAAAAGTAGCCTCTGGGTATCTCCATTATTCCAGCATTCTCCCAGGATAATCCCAAGAGGAGGATAGAGGGATTTAGGATTGAGCTTCAAGCGCTTTGACCTTAACACCTGGCTTTGTCTTTGCCCCAGAGATCAAGAGTCTCAGAGACTACAATACTCCAAAGCCACTAAAATGATCCTTCCAGAATCTTCTTCAGCCCCACCCCTAAGCCCTATATCTGACCACATTGTTCCCCTCCCTGGGTCAAGTCCTCACTGGTAGGTCGCCTGACTTTTAAACCCCTGCACATTGCGGCTTCAGCTATCATGCCCCGCTCAGCCGCTACCTCCCCTGTCATAGTCCATTTGGGCTGCTATAACAACATCCCACAAACTGGGTGGCTTATAAGCAACAAATTCATTTTCCAGTTGTAGAGGCTGGGGAGTACAGATCAAGGCACTGGCAGATTCGGAGTCTGGCAAGGGCCCCATTTCCTGGTTCACAGGTGGCATCTTCTCACTGTGTTCTCACATGGTAAAAGGGGCAAGGCAGCTCTCTGGGACCTCATTTACAAGGGCACTAATCCCATTCATGAGGGCTCCACCTCATGACCTAATCACCTCCCAAAGGCCTCATCTGCTCATACCATCACATTGGGGATTAGGGTTCAACATATGAATCTAGAGGAACGCCAGCATTCAGACCACAGCACTCATCATCCTGCATCATGTCATGGCAGCATTTTTTCTTCTTTTTTTTCTTTTTTTTTTTTTTTTTTGAGACAGAGTCTCACGGTGTCACCCAGGCTGGAGCGCAGAGGTGCGATCTCTGTTTACTGCAGCCTCTGCCTCCAGGGTTCAAGCGATTCTCCTGCCTCAGCCTCCCTAGTAGCTGGGTTTACAGGTGCCCACCACAACACCCGGCTCGTTTTTGTATTTTTAGTAGAGACAGGGTTTCGCCATGTTGGCCAGGCTGGTCTCAAACTTCTGACCTGAGATGATCCACCTGCCTCAGCCTCCCAAAGTGCTGGGATTACAGGCATGAGCCACCATGCCCAGCCAATTTTTTAAAAATTGATTTTTGTGCATGTTCCCTCTTTTTTTTATTCTTTTTTGCTTTCTCCACATTTTGAACTGGTACTAGAGCCTTTTGAATGCCCTTGCCCTTGGGATCTTGCAGAACACAAAATAGCATTTGCCCATTTTCTTCCTGGCTTTTATAGTAAACTCAGAGCCACCGAGAAGACTTGGAGGGGTGACCCAGAGCCAGAGGGTCAGGAAAAGAGGGCCTAGGCCAAAAAGGAGGAATTATTCCCAGGCTAAACAGACAAGACAGGAGTGAGGACTCATCACAGCTCATTGTCCTCCCCAGACATCCAAGGGGCAGTCACACCATGCGCTGAGCAAGACCCCAGGCCCTGGCATGTCCTGCCTGGACATAGATGTTGAGCCTCATGTGGGAGAAAGTCATGGGCTTCAGGAACCTCTGTGGGCTCAGGCAAGCAGGATGGCAGCTGTGGCAGCTGCATGGAGAACAGATGAGAAGATTTACCAGATGCACCTAAATTTGGGACCCCAGAAGGGTCAGGGTCTTGGTAGTGACTGAAATTGAATTTCCTGCTAATTCAATGGATGGGGGATAGGGGTTAGTCTGATTTGATTGATTTAAGGAAAAGATCTAATTAGATACTTCTGTCATAGTTGAACTACCACATCCCTCTAGGGCCTCTCACTGACTCCAAGTCATCCCCTGAACACATAGTAAGCTCTTTCTCTTCTACTTTGTATGAGCTGTTCTCTCTGCCAGAATAATGTCCTTTCTCCCTGGCTCTACCTGAAGAACTCCTATTCACCCACAACACCCCGTCTTCTATGTCCTCTCTTCCGTGAATGTTTCTCTAGCTGCCCCAGGATGGATCAGCCACTCTCCAGACTTCCTAAGCTTCTAGAAGCAGGCGCTGAGTCCAAGTTACCCAGTTATCCTGTCTTTCCAGTAAAACTTCAAAAATCAGAGCCACTCCCCACTTCTACTCCTTCACCGTTCTCCTCTCCTTCTTTCAAGGCATAGGCCTAAAATCCATCTCATTTACACTTTAAAGAAAAAAAAAAAAACAGGCAAGCTGGGCACCGCTGTCATCTTCATTTCATAGAGGAGGAAACCAAGGCTCCAAGAGGTGAAAGGACTTGGCCAGGATCAGACAGTGAGGAAGCAGTAAGCTAGGATTCAAAGCCAGGCATGCGAGTTCCAGGGCCCAAGCTCATAATCACTGCACTTCTACTGCCTCTCAGGAAAATGGGGCAATTGAATTTGAGTTTGGACAGATTACTCCAGCTGCTGTCCTATGAGGGTCTGGTGAGAAACCCCCTAGGACCTCAATTGCCCAGGCGCCCCCTAGGGAGTGGAGAGGAGAACTAGGGACCAGACAGAACCGAAACAGGCAGAGGGGATCAGATCTTGCTTCAAATCAGAAGTCCAGTGTCCAAATGCCCCTCCAAGGAGACCCCAACCTGGGTGTGGCTCAGATCCCAGGATTTAGGGGGAATCCATTGGGAACAATACTGCAGGTAGTAGCTGGAGTCATAGGGTCAGGGTTCCCAGGGAGCTGTCTGACCAGGGCTGGCTACAACACTGGGGCTGAAGAGCTTGGCAAGCTCTGTGAGCAGAAGACAGGTCACCTGGGCATAGGGACAAAATGGCAGGCAGTAGTGCCAGTAGTGGGGATGGTGCAAGATGATTGGCTTCCTTGAGAGGAGGGGGAGGCCTTCTGGCCAGGATGAGCTTGAAGTTGGGTCTGGAAGGGCTGGGCCTCTCCAGGGTGCCTCAGGAATAACCACCACCCCCTTTTTCCCATGTAGGGGAGACTGAAGAACGTAAGAGGGTTTTGCACTTTGACCTTCCATCTAGGAGAACTTTGGTGTCAACTCTGGAGGAGCAAAGAGAAACAGAGATGAGAGAGAAAGAGAGGAAAGAGAACGAGAGAGACAGATTTGGTGGTCCTGAGTCTCTATTCCAATCCCTGGGGCCCAGGCTTCCTGGAACATTTCCTTCAGTCCTGGGAGTTCAGTTGTCTCGGGTTTCTGTCACTTGCAACCCATGTATTCAGTGCAACATTATCATACTGGAGTTTCATTAATGTCTTACTCACCCCCTTGCCCTTATGTCAAACCCCCACTACTCAAGCCAGCATGAGGGGGTTCTGTTACCTGCAACGCAAGAGCCTCAGGTCACACCTCCCTGCCTCGAGCCCCTTCCCAACTGCTCCCAGCTCTCTGTCCTGAAAGAGACTGGCCACTGACCTGAGGACCCCAGGAGGACTCCAAATCTTGAGCCCAAGCGAGGCAGTTTATAAAAACAACCTTCTCCCTTTAGTGTGCATATTAATTACCCCGAAACAGGTGCAAAATCAACCTCATTTATTATTATTTCTTTGAGCCTGTAATGGCAGTTGCTGTGAATAAATCCCATTAACTCAGGGAAAGGATTTATGGCCCCAAATTTACACCGGCCGTTTAATCATAGCACCTTTGCCGCAGACAGACTTTCTCGAGAACAATTTGCCCCACAATTTGTCAGTGGGAAAATGGCCTCATATAAACGTTTGGAGGAAATAAATGCTAATCCAAAGCTCAGTCTTTCATTCTCCTAATTGCCCAGGGAATTTAAAGGAGACAAACTTATTTACTCACAGCAGGAAGTGAGTTGTAATAAACCATCTCCATTGTGGGCTGAAATCGGTTCCTGACAAGGAGGGGGAGGGGGACTGGGGATTTATATAGGGGGGTGGGTGGGTGGGGGAGGCCTCGGGGCAATGAGACAGTTTGGTGGCTTCAAGACTCTTCTGCATTATAAAGAGGTCCACTCTTAGGGATAAGTCAATTCAAAGCAGATAAATGGCTGGGAGGACATTAACCTTTAACCACCCTGGGCTACCTTAACTCTCAAGTTGGTTATAGGAAGGATTCCGGGAAAGGGGCAAGTTAGGCCCCCAAGCTGTCCCCAGGAGAAGCCATCCAGGAGAGTGGGCAGAGAGATGCTACTCACAGTACCAGACGGTAGGCAGAGCCCCGAAAGCCGGCATCCCTGCAGGGAGGGTGAGCTCCAGCTCCAAGTTCCAGGGTTGGGTGTGCAGGGACCTCAGCCTCATGTATGGGGAGCAGAGGGTGAGACCACCAGGTGTTTCTGAACAGGCATCATGGTAAAGAGACCCAGAAAAGCTGACTGGGAGAGACAGGGCTCATACCTCCCATCTCATTCTTCCCAGGAGACTCAATGGCCTGCTGTGGGCTGTCCCTTTCTGATCTTTCTCCCCAGCAGGAGCCCAGGAATCCTGTTCTAAGGTTCTCCCTGTCCCCGTGGCATTCTAGCCAGTACTGCTTAGAAATCCTCTTATGACATAGGATGTGAGATGCATGTCTCTACAGGGCACCTAAACAGAAATGCATATCCCTACAGAGCACCTAAACAGTCTATTCTCATAGACTACAACATGAATGGTGTCATCTAAAGCTGTGCAGTCCACAACCTGGGCAACTGTTCACAGTGGACTTGTGAGATACTGTCTTGGAACTGAAACATTCAAGGAATCTCCCAGAAGTTCTCTTCTCCATCCCCTCCTGTCTTCCCCTAAAGATAACAGGAACTTCTCAAAAGAGGCTGAGGACAGGGACACCAGGGTCTTGTCTCTGAACTCTTACCATCTCTAGCTAGCCTCTGGACTTCTGTCCTTTGTCCTCACCCCATCCCCCGTTTTCCCAACTCTGATTCAGGCATGTTATTACAGAACACCCTCAGAATGGCAACGGGTGTCCAGGTTTGAATTCAAACACAGCCACCAACCAACTGTATGGCTGTGGCACTTTCATCAACCTCTTTGCTTCTCTATTTTCTTCTCTGTAAAATGCGAATTATAATATTGCCAGGGCTGCTGTGAGATTCGAAGAGATCAAGAGGGTACAGTGCCCTGGCATATCATCATGCTTAACGGATGGTTATTACTACTCCGAATGATCGTGAGTGAGGGGTCCCTGGGAGCCTCCCCCACGCTCTGGTTTAGCAAGGAAGATAAAAAAAAAAAAAAAAAAAAAAATTCCTAGACAGAATGGAAGGAATTCCCCACCAAGAAACAGGACAGGACAGGTGCAGTGGCTCATGCCTGCAATCCTAGCACTTTCAGAGGTTGAGGGAGGTAGATCGTTTGAGCTTAGGAGTTTGAGACCAGTCTGGGCAACATGGCAAAACCATGTCTCTATCAAAAATACCACGATTAGCCGGGCATGATGGCACACACCTGTAAGTCCCAGTTACCAGGGAGCTGAGGTGGGAGGATCGCTTGAGCCCAGGAGACAGACATTGCAGCGAGCTGAGATGGCACCACTGCCCTCCAGCCTGAGCAACAGAGTGGGACCTGGTCTCAAGAAAAAAAAGGAAGGAAAGAGGAGGGGGGAGGAGGGAGGGAGAAGGAGAGGGAGGAAGGAGGGGGGAGGCAGGGGGAGGGGGGAGGTGACAGCCCAAGGCAAAGGATAATGAAAGTTTGAGATGAAGCTTCAGCATCTTGGCTGCTCAGACAGCAACAATGCTCTGGCCTAGGGGAGAGTCTACTTCTGAGAAATCACACAGGACAATATAGAAGATGCCGGAGCATTGCTGAGCTGAGCTCCACAGGCCAGGTGGTGGAAGTGAGCTCTCTACTGGGGCTCCAGTAGCGGTTTCATGCAGCCCAGATGTGGCTGGGACTGCAGTAGGTGATGGGCGGCTGTCTTCCTGACACACCTACTGGGTGCAAGATATTTTACTGCTTCACCTCCAAGCTCATGACAATTATCGATACAGTCATTTGTTTTATTTCTCTTTCTCACTAGGCAATCGTCAACATCAAATCACAGACTTCATCAGTCTCATCCATCACTATATCCCTAATGCTTAGCACGATGCCCAAGCCCATACTAGGTCCTTAATATTTGCTCAATGAATGAATGAACATTGTGGGGGAGATGTCATTATCACCATTTGACAGGTATGGCTCAGAAAGGTTAAGTGACTTACCCAGAGCCACACAACTATGAAGGGATTTACAGCCACACTGGAATTAGGGACAGAAAGGGAAAATCCTTTTGCAAGCACTTGCAGCATGCCTGTCATTGCATGGGACACTTTACCTGCATTATCACACTTGCTCCTCACAGCAGCCCTAGGAGCAAGACACTCCTGTCCCCATTTCATAAAAAGCAAGATTTGCTGGGGAGTGTTAAGTGGCTGGCCTGAGTTTGCACAACTAGCTGTAGGGCCATAAAAAGGGCCAGTCATATTATTCTGTTCCCCTCTGCATTGCACTGGCTCCTCACGAGAATGGCTCAGGACAAGACAATGTGACATTTTAGTGACACAATGGCAAGAAGCTCCTAAGGAATGGAGGCCTAGACTGCAGCTGAAGTCCTGTCAATGACGGTCAGCAGGGACCCACACACGCCACAGCTTGAGGGCACCTGTGCCTTCTGGATCAACAAGAATGATCTTCCAGCTGCAGAGGGAGAAGGGACAGTAAGGAGAGGAAACTGGCAGTCAGGGTGGCAGGAAGGACCAATGACAGCACCCGGGGCCATAAAGGAATCACCCTAGACTCAAGAGAAGCACCCTCTCAGGAGAAGAAGTTCTGGTTTCCACTAACCAAGGGCCAGGGAGAATAATGTCAATCCCAGGCCAGATTCTGGAAGGGTTTACTGAGTAGAACTTATTCTTTTATTCGAATGATCTTACACACATACACGAGTGTATGTGTATAAGCACAAACACAGAAACACACACACTCACTATGTACAGTGTAGGCACAAACACAGAAACACACACACTCACTATGTACAGGAAAATATAGTCAGCCTTCCATATCTGTGGGCTCCACACCCATGGATTCGACCAGCCACTGAATAAATTCAGAAAAAGTGCAAAATAATGCAAAAGTAAAATATAAATTGTACAAATAAAAATAAAAATTATAAATAATATAAATAGCATAACAATTATTTATATAGCATTTACATTGTATTAGGTATTATAAGTAACCTAGAGATTAAAACTATACAAAAGGGCTGGGCACGGTGGCTCATGCCTGTAATCCCAGCACCTTGGGAGGCCAACACAGGCAGATCACCTGAGGTCAGGAGTTCGAGACCAGCCTGGGCAACATGGCGAAACCCCGGTCTCTACTAAAAATACAAAAATTAGCCAGGCATGACGGTGCATGTCTGTAAACTCAGGAGGCTGAGGCAGGAGAATTGCTTAAATCCGGGAGGCAGAAAATGCAGTGAGCCAAAATTGCACCACTGTACTCCAGCCTGGGCGACACAGCAAGACTCTGTCTCAAAAAAAAAAAAAAAAAAAAAGTATACAAAAGGATGTTCATATGTTAAATGCAAATACTATGCCATTTTGTATCAGAGACTTCAGCATCCATGGATTTTAGAATCCAAGGAGTATCCTGGAGCCAATCCCCTGTGGATACCAAGGGACAACTATATATGGTACCTTTTCATGAACTTATATTTTAACATAAATGGTATCTTACTTCAAGTAATCATTCAGTAACTTGTTTTCATAACTCGACCATTATGTCTTAGAGATACTACCATCTTGATAGAAATAGATCTACTTCATTGTTTTCTAATGCTCTGAGGCATTGTTTTAGTGCTGAGGCATTCCAGATATAGATGCACCATTGTTTATTTAGCCAGCCCCCGATGATGGCCATTTGGGTTGTTTTTAACATTTTGCCACACTCTAGAGCTTACTGATATCACTTCCACCACATTCTGCATGTCAATGCAGATCAGGAGGCAGCTTAGGAAAGTAGACTACTTTTTAACGGAAGGGACTAAAAAATATCGTGGCCAAGATTTTAAGCTTATTTTAGTCCACTCCCTGCTACAATTACTTTCATTTCTTCCACATTCAAAATATGCTCATTCTCTCCTCCCACAAAATGTCTCATGCCATTATAGCTTCATGTTCAGAACCTTGAGTTCTTGTCTTAGCTCAGGCTGCCATAACTAAGTACCATAGACTGGGGGGTTTAAACAACAGAAATGTATTTTCTCACAGTTCCGGAGCGTGCAGTACAAGATCCAGGTGCCAGCACAGTCCTTAATTTTATCCTTAGACTCAGGTCTTATCTTACTCTGAGAATTTGTTACTGGCTGGGTGACTGGAGATATGGGGCAGTTTTCTTTTCCGACCTCAACAAGTCCCAGGGCTTCTAGACTTCTCTAAAATATGGGCATTGGCTGATGCACATTATCTTACATAATCCTCACAGGGGCGGGCTCTGGGAAGGAGGACAGTCCCCCCTCCTTTTGCAAGTGAGGACACTGAGGCTCAGGAGATGGTTCAAACTCACAAAGCCAGGAAGCATCAAAACTGGAGTTAGAACCCTTTCATTCATGCATGCAACAACTATTTGTTGAGCCCATCTGAGTGCTATTCTAAGCTCTGGAAATAGAGCAGCAGAGAAGAGACAACGCCCTGTTCTCATGGAGTCTACAATCTAGTGGAAGAGACAGACCTTAGACAGTAAACAAATAAATGACATTTCAGATGGTGGCTGGTACAAAATAAATTTTAAAATAACAAGGCAGAGGCAGAGTGATAGTGTATACAACATGGAAACAGGGCCACGGGGCAGGGAGACATTGCTGTTTATAAGGAGTGCCCAGGAAGGCTTCCCTGACACCTGACCTTCAGGACATAATACTGTGCAGATATCCTCCCAAGTATGGTGGCTCACAACTGTAATCCCAGCACTTTGGGAGGCCGAGGTGGGCAGATCACTTGAGGCCATGAGTTCAAGTCCAGCCTGGCCAGCATGGTGAAACCCCATCTCTACTAAAAATACAAAAATTAGCCAGGTGTGATGGCCTACACCTGTAATCCCAGCTACTGAGGGGGCTGAGGCATGAGAATCACTTGAACCCAGGAGGTGGAGGTAGCAGTGAGCCAAGATTACTCCACTGCACTCCAGCCTGGGTGACATAGTAAGATTCTGTCTCAAAAAATGAATACTGTGCAGGTATCTGGGGAAAGAGCATTCCAGGTAGAGGGGACAGCTGGGGCAAAGGCCTAGAGACCTTTAAGAGCAAGAAATTCAATCATCTTGAGAGGCATGAGTGAGGAGGGTAATGGGAGGTGAGGTCAGGGAGGAAAAGGAGAAGGTGAGGAAGACCGTGGAGGGTCTTAATGGAGAATCATGCAAGGACGGACTTCACCCTGAATGAGACCCAGGTAAGAGCATGATCTGGTTTCCATTTTTACTGGATGCCCCTGGATCTTCCACTCAGCATGTCAGGACCCTTTTGGCTAGGACTGAAGAGCTCTAGTTAAAGGTAGGTAGGAAAAACCTTCCTCCCAATCCCATCCCAGCCAGGGCACCCTCAGGCCCCATCTCCCCAACCCTGCTGGGCTCTGGCTCCAGTCGCTTTCTCTCCACCCTGAAGCCCGACAGCCACCCTCCCTTCTCCTCCTCCCTGGAGTCATTCACTTCCAAGACAAATGGCAGATTCTTCCTGCCCATCCGTCACTGCTCTCAGGCCCATCCATTAGCGGCCGCTCCCCATCCTGCCCCCAGCCCCACTGTCCTTGGTTAGGGACGGGGTCCACTGATCAGAGGCCCATCTGCTGCTTGTCACATTCTGGCGGCCCTGACAGCAGGAGACAGAGCTGTTGCTGGCCAGGCCAACTGGGGGCCAAGGGAAAGACAAAACTGCCCACCCCCGGGGTTGGGACTGGGGCGAAAGCCCTGACTGGGAGAAGGGGGCAGTGGGTGGTTGGGGTCAGGGTAAGCCCTTCCCAGAGGCTGCTCCTCCAGGGCAAAATGGAAAGTGAGTTTCACAGAACAGACTTGCAAAGGCTCCCAAGCACCCCTCCACATCTAGGTCTGCTCCAACCTGGGTGTGCAAGGCTAGTGGGGCCCCGACCAAAATGCTGAAGACCCTCCCATCCTGACTCCAGCTCTTCCCACACTTCTCCATGCGCCTCAAATCACCAGGGCAGGCCTAAACTGGGCACCTCCCCCCAACCTGACTCTCTTCTGAATTTTCCACCCCCACCACTAGCCCCCTGGCCCCTCCAGGTCCACTCAAGAGCCTCCTCCCCCTGCTAGGTGGCCAGAGAGGATGACCTATGGACCGCCTGCCCTCTGGCTTCTGGTTGAAATAGGCAGCACTGGCAGGAGACCTGAAGGAGGGAGGATGAGGCTGAGGACTCATACTCTGGCTCCTGTTCTGCAGGGTCCCTGTGGGTGGCCATGGGTTGGTTGTGTTCCTCTACCCAAGGAGCTCTCTTCATATGACTCCTGCTCTGAGTTCTGGTAACCACCAGCCCCTTGCCTCTTTGGCTGGACATGGTAAAGTCTCCCTACAACTCCTAGCTTGGGACACCGCCCCATCCCTTGTGACTCTCTCCCTCTGTCTACATGACTGTAAATGGCCCCTTTATTAAACTGCTCTGAATTACCCAGTTTTAAAGTGTGCATCATTCAGTCAATAGAAAAGAGAGAGTATGCATCAGACCAGGACCAAGTGGCAGGGGGTGAGGGTATGGGTACCTGCCCTGGGGAGGCAATGAGAGGCAGAGGCACACACCCTCCATTGTAACACAAATTCAAATATAAAATCATGAAGAATTTCAAGACAGCAACCATGAAGCACGGGGCCCTTCCAAGCCTGTGGGACTGCCCTGGCAGCATGCCCATGCAGCTGGCCCCGTCTACCACCCTTCTCTCCTTGTCTCTCCCAGCCTCTGACCTCCTGACCACCTCCCCTCACACACTGAAGACTTTGGCCACTGCTCAGGCTCCTGTTCACCCAAGGGCCTGCATCATCCTAAGGGAGTCACCTTGCACCTAGACAATCCATCCATCACCCTGGCTGTCAGGCATCCCCTACCTCCCCATCTCCAGGGACCTCCGCCTTCATCCATCTCAGCTACTCCCTCCCATGGTCAAATCCCTACACAACCCAGCCTAGCTCTGGGCAAGGATGCTTTTAGAAATCTCTTCTCAATATCAGCTAATATCTGCCTCCTGTAAGATTCTCGAATTCTTCTCAGCAAGGCTCTCCAGGGCTCCAGGGAAGGGGCTGGCTCCCTCAGACACGCAGCCCACATAGGTCTGAAGCAGAAGCAGAGGTTGGAATGATGTGCTTTGAAGATGGAGGGGCATGGGCAAAGGAAGGCTCTAGACACTAAAATAGAGAAGGAAACAGATTCTTCTCTAGAACCTCCAGAAGGAACACAGCCCTATGACACCCTGATTTTAGCCCATAAGACCCACTTTGGAATTCTGACCTCCAGAACTGTAAGATAATACATTGGTGTTGTTTTAACCTACTAAGTTTATTGTGATTTTGTTGCAACGTTAGGAAACTAATACAGATTTTGGTCTCCAGACACCCTCTACTCCAGACTAAGCTCAATCAATTTCTCTAAGCGTGGAAATGTGATCCCAGGAAAGTGTGACCTCTCCAGACTTCAGTTTTTTTTGTTTTTTTTTTTTTTTTGAGATGGAACCTCACTCTGCCACCAAGGCTGGAGTGCAGTGGTGCAATCTGGTCTCACTGCAACCTTCCCCTCATGGGCTCAAGCAATTCTCCTGCCTCAGCCTCCCGAATAGCTGGGATTACAGGCATGCGCCACCACACCCAGTTAATTTTTGTATTTTTAGTGGAGATGGGGTTTCACCATGTTGGCCAGGCTGGTCTCAAACTCCTCACCTCAGGTGATCCACCCGCCTCAGCCTCCCAGAGTGTTGGGATTACAGGCATGAGCCTGTGTGCCCGGCCAGCTTCCTCATGTTATGTTGTGAGGATCAAAGAAATCAACCGATGTAAAGTGGTTAGCATGTTAGGTAAAGCACTAGAAATATTAAGCACTCAAAAACTGCTAGAATGTATTATTATTGTTGTTATTATTGTTTGATGTTTTCTATAGCACCCTGGTTTTCAACCACGAGAAATTCTGTCCCTGGAGAGGGATATTTGGCAACATCTGGGGACATTTTTGGTTGTCACAGCTGCAGGGGAGCGGTGTGACTAGTGGGAAAAGGCTATGCATGGTGCTAAATATCCTACCATGCACAAAACTACTCCCCCAACAAAGAATTATTTTGCCCAAAATGTCAATAGTGCAGAGGGTGAGAAACCCTGCTGGGCTTGGTACAATTTAAGTCTATTCATTTTAAGCCTCTGGCTCCCACTCCTGCAACTCAAGTTTCCACCACAAGGTGGCGATTCAGCCAGTGCCTCTCCTTCCTGTACTGGTGGATACTTCCCACCCAAGATTCACAAATTATTCTCCATTATCCCTTTCTACCAAAAGCTGTGCCCTGTAAAGTAGCAAACCACGTTCAAAGAGCTATATGGAGCTGCCTGTATACACAGCATATAACAAAGCAAATCTATCCACATCTTTTCCTCTGTTCCTCAAAACATTTCTTAGGCACAGGTGTTATTATTCCCACTTAACAGAGAAGGAAACAGGCTTACAGAAGACATTCTCTCAAACCAAGTGCCTCCTTAGTGGTTGTTGACTGGGACTCTCCTGGCTTGGAGTTCTGGCTCCACTTGAATTAGAACCCTGATTTCATAAGCTCAAAGTCCAGAACATTCTCTGCATTTGGGGAATTCCTGCACTGCCTAACACTGGCTTCTGCCTTTGCACCCTGCATTCATCTGCCTGGGTTGCAGGAGGCTTATCATCTGAACCCAGGGGTTCCCAAACATGCCTGCATGTTGGAATCTGCAGGGGACCTTCAGAAAGTTCTGGGGCCTGTGTCCTACCCTGAGATTTTGAGCTAATTTGGAATTTTTGTAAGGACTTGCAAGCAATTTGAATTTGCAAATAAGCCAGGGAACCACTACCGCCTTCACTGGCATCCTTTAAAATATATTCCATTATTTTCAAGCATTTCACTATTTAATTTTCTGAAGATTTAAGAGTAGAAGGCCTTCCTCCATCTTTGTTACCCACCAGCTTGTGGCTCTGTTTCCACTTCCCTCTTCTCCCTAAGGCAGGCAGAGCCCCATCTCTGCCTTGTCCTTGCAGAAGAGTTCATCCCACTTTCAGGCTCTGCTGTGACTCACGCAAGTTTGTCAAGGAACTTTCCTTTGGCATAAAAATGCAATGCTGTTCATGAAAAGAATTCTGACAAGTCAAATGTCTTTATTTGATCACAATTATGTATAAAGTAAAACACTGTACAGAGCAGGGGTCCTCAAACTTGGCTGCAGTACTGCGCACTTTAAAAAATAAAAACGATGACCAGGCCACAGCCCAGACCAATTACATCAGAATTTCTAGGTAAAGGTCCCAGGTAATTCCAATATGCAGCCAAGTTTGAGAATCACGCCCTTGCCTCTTTACATGTGTAGCCAACACTATCACCATCACCTGAGTGCTGGTTAGAAATGCCAAATCTAAGCCATACTCCAGACCTACCGCATCAGAAACTGCATTTTAACAAGATCCCAAGTGACTGCCTGCGCATGTTAGAGTCCGCAAAGCATCAATCTAGAACCAAAAATAAGCCAATGTCAGCCGGGTGCGGTGGTTCACACCTGTAATCTCAGCACTTTGGGAGGCCGAGGCAGGTGGATCACCTCAGGTCATGAGTTTGAGACCAGCCTGTCCAACACAGTGAAACCCCATCTCTACTAAAATACAAAAATTAGCCTGGCGTGGTGGCTCACACCTGTAGTCCCGGCTACTCGGCAGGCTGAGGCACTAGAATCGCTTGAGCCGGGAGGCGTAGGTTGTAGTGAGCCGAGATCACAACACTGCACTCCAGCCTGGGCAACAAAGTGAGACTCAGTCTCAATAAACAAATAAATAAACAAACAAATAAATAAGCAAGCGAATGTAAACAAGCCGCCCCCTTCCTCACAAATCTACAGCTGCTACTAGTGCCGGCCAGATAAGTTCCCACTTGTTATCCTTCCGCCTCTCTGGGAAACAGTGCTGTTTGTTCAGTGGGACAGAGGGGAGAATTTGGTGGATAGTTCTCCATTCTAAGTGTCTTCTATGTCCCAAGCATTGTGCTTGGGCACACCACAACACTCGAGGCAGAGAGCTCCTGTTCTCATGGTGCTTAGCTTCTAATGGGCAAGAGCCAAAACAAGCAGACAAATCAACTTTTAAACATTGCAAGTTGGTCAGGCATGGTGACTCACGCCTGTAATCCCAGCACTTTGGGAGGCTTGAGGTGGGTGCATCATTTGAGGCCAGGAGTTCAAGACCAGCCTGGCTAACACTGTGAAACCATATCTCTACTACAAATACAAAAATTAGCCAACGTGATGGCTCACGCCTGTAACCCCAGCTACTTGGGAAGCCGAGGCAGGAGAATCACTTGAACCCGGAAGATGGAGGTTGCAGTGACCTGAGGTCATGCCACTGCACTACAGCCTGCGTGACAGAAGGAGACTCGGTCTCAGAATAAAATAAAATAAATAAAATAAGAAAACTGCAAGCTATGAAAAGTGCTGAAAAGGAAACCAACAAAAGACTGGTGTATTAGTCCGTTCTCATACTGCTATGAAGAAATACCCGAGACTGGGTAATTTATAAAGGAAAAAGGTCTAACAGACTCACAGTTCTGCACTGCTGAGGAGGCCCCGGGAAACTTACAATAATGGCGGAGAGCAAAGAAGCAGCAGGCACCTTCTTCAGACGGCGGCAGGACAAAGCGAGTGCAACGGCAACCGTGAGACATTTATATAACCATCAGATCTCGTGAGACTTACTCACTCTCACGAGAACAGCATGGGGGAAACTGCCCCCGTGATTCAATTACCTCCACCTGGTCCCGCCCTTGATGTGTGAGGATTGTGGGGATTATAATTCAAGATGAGATTTTGGATAGGGACACAGCCAGACCATATCAACCGGGATAACTAATAAAAGGGGCACTCACTGGCTCCTTAAACTGTGGCCAGGGGTGGCCTCTCTGATCAGGTGGGGATTAATCTGAAGCCTAACCAGGAGAAGGAACAGCAGGAACCAGCCACAGGAAACCCAGCAGGGAGGAGCTGACAGGACAGAAGCCATGGCACAGCCGAAGGTCCTGACATGGGCAAGTGCTGAGTGTTCTAGAAACATAAATGAGGCCGGGCGCAGTGGCTCACACCTGTAATCCCAGCACTTTGGGAGGCCGAGGCAGGCGGATATCGAGGTCAGGAGATCGAGACCATCCTGGCTAACATGGTGAAACCCCGTCTCTACTAAAAATACAAGAAAAATAAGCCGGTCGCGGTGGTGGGCGCTTGTAGTCCCCGCTACTCCGGAGGCTGAGGCGGGAGAATGGCGTGAACCTGGGAGGCGGAGCTTGCAGTGAGCAGAGATAGCGCCACTGCACTCCAGCCTGGGTGACAGAGCGAGATTACGTCTCAAAAAAAAAAAGAAAGAAAGAAACATAAATGAGATCACTGTGGTTAAATCAAAGTGATCCAAGGAAAGGGGTGGGAAAGAAAGGCTGGAAAGACAGACGGGGGCCAGGCAAGACTTTTATTGTATATGCCAATAGAAGTCTTTGAAGGCTTCTATTATACTGGGAGAGTGATGGAATTTTAGTCTTAGAATGTTCTCTTTGGCTGCTGGGGGAAGAACAGACTACAGGTAATCAACATCCAGGAGATAAATGACAAATTGTGAAGCCAGGCCACCTAGGTTCAAATGACAGGTCCTATACCTTTTCCTATGTGCCAGATGCTATGATTTGCACATTAACAATAAGGCAAATTCACTTTAGAAGACCAACGCAAGAGGATCGTTTGAAGCTAGGAGTTCAAGACCAGCCTGAGCAAACATAGTGAGACCCCATCTCTACAAAAAATAAGAAAAATTAGCCAGGAGTGAAGGCACATGTCTGTAGTCCTAGCTACTCAGGAGGCTGAGGCAGGAGGGCCATTTGAGCCCAGTAGTTTGAAGCTGCAGTGAGCTATGATAGCATCACTGCACTCCATCCTGGGCAACAGAGCGAGACCCCATCACAAAAAAAAAGTAATAACAATAAGGCAAGCTCATGTGGGTGGGTAGAAAGAACTAGTAAGACTTGTTCAGATTTTCAGGGTTAACGGAGTATCTGTTACATTTTTAAACACAAAGTTAAATAAAAGTGAAAAGGATGACTCTCTAGAGCTTGTTTTTCCTATGTGAGATACCAAGGAAGTAGTATGTACTCATTTGCCTCCAAAGAGTGGGGCAGTAATGCGTGTTAAAAACTCCGTGGAAGGCCATCTTCTCTTCGCCTCCCATAAACCTCACTTCTACCATCCTGGGGTCAAATGTACCTGAAAGCTCTGATAAGGAAAGGGCTGCAAGCTCCCAGGAATCTGCAGCAGGGCAGCTGTACTGAACAGCGGGACATGACTCCCATCAAAGTCCTGCAAACAGCGCCCCTGGAGTGGTGGACAAGCAGACACTGATGAGGACCCAGACATGAGGTTCTGCGGAAGAGGCGGGTGGAAAGCCACGTGGAAGGGTTTGACGACTGCATGACAAGAGAGGAAGAGGCAGGTCTTGCCAGCAGTTTAAAGAAAGTGGGCTGTGAGAGGGATAGGAGGAGTTAGTGATTCGACACAGCTGTGGGAATAAAGAGAGATTTTTGGCCGGGCGCGGTGGCTCACACCTGTAATCCCAGCACCTTGGGAGGCCAAGGCGGGCAGATCACGAGGTCAGGAGATCGAGACCATCCCGGCTAACACGTTGAAACCACGAAACCCCGTCTCTACTAAAAATACAAAAAAAAAAAAAAAAATTAGCCAGGCGTGGCAGTGGGCACCTGTAGTCCCAGCTACTTGGGAGGCTGAGGCAGGAGATTGGTGTGAACCCGGGAGGCAGAGCTTGCAGTGAGCCGAGATTGCGCCACTGCACTCCAGCCTGGGCGACAGAGTGAGACTCTGTCTGAAAAAAACAAAAAAGAGAGAGAGAGAGATCAAATTTTAAGTTGGGAGACACTTGAGAATGTCCAGATGAGGAGTGGCCAATCTTTTGGCTTACCTGGGCCACACTGGAAGAATAAGAACTGTCTTGAGGCCAGGTGCGGGGGCTCACACCTGTAATCCCAGCACTTTGGGAGAATGAGGCAGACAGATTATCCGAGGTCAGGAGTTCAAGACCAGCCTGGCCAACATGGTGAAACCCTGTCTCTACTAAAAAAAAAAAAAAAAAAAAACACTACAAAAATTAGCCAGGCAAGATGGTGCGTGCCTGTAATCCCAGCTATTCGGGAGGCTGAGGCAGAAGAATCACTTGAACCTGGGAAGCAGAGGTTGCAGTGAGCTGAGATTGAGCCATTGCATTCCAGCCTGGGCAATAGAGTGAAACTCCAGCTCAAAAAAAGAAAGAACTGTCTTGAGCCACACATAAATACACTAATACTAACAGTAGCTGAAAAAATCTTATAATATTTTAAGAAAGTTTATCAATTTGCATTGAGCCACATTTAAAGCTATCCTGACCTGCATGCAGCCCACAGGCCACGGATTGGATAAGCTTTGTCTAGATTCTGATCAGGAGAATCCAAGAGAATTCTCAAAAAATCAAGAGGCATGAGAAAAACTAGCCTATCAGTGGAATTTTAATTTGTATATCCCTGATGCCTAGCATATTAGTCACAGTTCTCCAAAGAAACAGAATCAAGAGGAGAGATGGATAGATAGAGATGATATTGATATGCAAAGAGATTCAATAGAGGGAACTGGCACGTGCAATTATAGAAGCTAAGTTCCAAAATCTGCAGTCAGGCAAGCTAGATAGTTGGGAGAGCCAGTGATGTTGTTCTAGTCCAAATGCCAGCAGACTTGAGACCCAGGAAGAGCCAGTGTTTCCATTTGAGTCCAAACCCACGGGAAAAAAACCCTGATATCCCAGCTTGAAGACAGCCAGGCAGGAGGAGTTCCCGTACTCACAGGAGGGCAGCCTTTGTGTTCTATTCAAGCCTTCAACTGATTGGATGAGATCCACCCTCATAAGGAAGGCTTTACTCGGTCTACCCAAATTCAAATGTCAATCTCATCCAGAAATAGATACACCCAGAATAAAGTTTGACCACATTGGGCACGAGTTGACATAAAATGAACCATCACAGCTAGTATGGTTAGAAATGTTTTCCTATGCTTAGGAGATTTTTTTTTTCATTGAATTATAGGGTTGTGTCCTCTGTCCATTCCATCAAGTCCTAGTGATTTTCTTTATCAATTTCTAGAGATTTACCTTTTGCTGTCATGCATGTCAAAAAGGTTTGGTCAGCTTGTCCTTCAGTTTTTTTTTGTTTTTGGTTGTTTGAGTTTTTTGTTGTTGTTGTTTTGTTTTTGTTTTTGTTTTTTGGAGACAGGGTCTCGCTCTGTTGCCAAGGCTGGAGTGCAGTGGTGCAAACATGGCCCACTGTAGCCTTAATCTCCTAGGCTCAAGAGATCCTCCTACCTTACCCTCCCAGCTAGGACCACAAGCTTATGCCACCGTGTCTGGCTAATTTTTTCTTATTATTTTTTGTAGAGACAGAATCTTGTCACGTTGCCCAGGCTGGTCTTAGACTCCTGGGCTCAAGCAGTCCTCCTGCCTCAGCCTCCCAAAGCGCTGGGATTACAGGCATGAGCCACCATGCCCAGCCTTTTTTTTTTTTTTTTTTTTTCTGGCCTCTAGATGGGGGATATGTCTTAAGATGCAGGCATGTAAACACGTTGGAAGCTAAATCTGCTGGTCTTTTTTCTTAGCAGTTCTATCCAAAGTCATGGATAAAGGCCTCCTCATCTGGAAATCAAATATTTTTTTAATACTTTATTCTAGTCTTTTATTGTTTACTTTTTAGTTTCAAATGTTTCACTCATCTAGTTTTCATTTTTTGAACTCTCGAATGAGACAAATATCTAAATTGACTGTTTTCCAAATAACCAGATTTACAGATAGCATTTACTGAATAATCCATCCCTCTTCTATTGATATGTGATCTTTCATTTTTCATGGACTGAGTTTTATTTAGGACTATCTATTTCATTCCATTGATTTGTCTGTCTAGTCGTATGCCAGTAACATGCTGCTTTTATTACTGTAGCTTTATAATGCATTTTAATACCTGGTAAGGCAAACCTTCTTTCACATCAATTTAGCTCTTCTCCTCTTGTTGGATTGGATTGTTGTTTTTTCTTTTCCCATGTGCTTTAGAGTCAGTTTTATCCCTTTTTCCACTGACATCAGAGATGTGACCTTGACATTCACAGAAGGTTGTGTTTTGTGTCAACATCACGGGGATTCTCAGCTTCCCTGAGATGGTGCCTAACCTGGTTACCCTCCCGGCTGTGAGCTGCTGGAGTTAGGCTCACGCTGACCCACAGGGAAATACAGGCTCTTGTGGCTAAGAAAAAGGAGATAGGACTGTGTGTTCCTTCCCCCCAACTACTTTAGTGTTTCTGCTAAATAAAAGTCCATTTTTATTCTTATAGGAGCTGAGCAGGGAGATGTTTTACACCCCAGTTTTCACCCGCCATGATCTATGTCCCTTTTACAAACTTATCTCTGGGTTTTTGCTCAGTTTATAAGCTAGGGGTGATCTTTCTTCCCTAAAGCCTCCTTCCACCACAGTCTGGAGGAACCTTGAGATTTCCTGCCGATGATTTAAAGGGCTATAACACTCGCAGGCTAGATTTGTTTTAGTGTCCATAAAACTCAAAAATTTCATAAAACAATTGGTGAAAATAAAATTACCAAAAAATGATATAGTGCCAGCAGACTGTATAATAGTTACGGGAGAAATGGAGACTATGATTCACTGGGGGATAAAAATGACAATGTATTTATTGCGGTGCACTGACAAGAAACTAATTTGTCCCTTTTACTTTTGAGACAGGGAAAGAATTCCGATTTTTCTCTTCTTGCGCTGACTCTGACAGGGGAGCAGGAGGTGATGGTAAATGATTCTCAGCTTTGGAGCTTGTATGCATGTGTGTTCATGTGTGCACTAACATGAGGGGTTTCAGTAAAAACACAACTGTGTTCTGTCTCACCATGGCCTAGATCTTTTTGAGCCTTGAAAAAGTTTCCTTAACTTATATTTGTGTGCATACATGTAAGTTTGTGTAATGCATGTATGTGTGTGAGTGTGAATGTGCGTATGTGAGAGGGTTATGTGTGTACGTAGTTACACGTATGTGCCCGTGTCTGTGTTCGTGTTCATGTACTTTATCTGGCCATTATTGGCATGGTTGAAGAAGATAGGTTATAGGAAAATGAATATGTTTTACCAAGGAGATGTGTGCTCTCCTTGTGTAAAACACGGCTGGGTGTGGTGGCTCACACATATAATCCCAACACCTTGGGAGACTGAAGTGGGAGGCTCACTTGAGCCCAGGAGTTCGAGACCAGCCTGGGCAACATAGCAAGACCCCATCTTTACAAAAAATTTAGAAATTAGCTAGTAGTGGTGCACACCTGTAGTCCCCATTACTCTGGAGACTGACGTGGGAGAATTGCTTGAGTCTGGGAGGTCAAGGCTGCAGTGAGCTGTGATCACACCACTGCACTCCAGCCTGGGCAACAGAGCAATACCCCACTCAAAAAAAAAGAAACGAAAGAAAGAAAGGGAAGGGAAGGAAGGGAAAGGAAAAGGGCACAACAGGCAAAATGAAAGTAAATGAAAATTTCAACTGAGAGAAAGTGATGGAAATTGGATCAGAGCTGGCTTGACGGTGAGGGGGTGGGTGGGAGGTGACTACAACGAAACTCCAGGGAACTTCCCAGAGTCATGGAAATGGTCTATGTCTTGGTTGGGGTGCAGATTACACAGGTGTATACATTTGTCAAAGGTGGTTGATCTATAAACCTAAAATATACAAATTTTATGTAAATTATACCTCAATAAAGTCCATTAACAAAAAAAAACTTTATGAAGGAGGGAGAAAAGGGAGGGTTGCTTCTGACCTGAAGGGTAAGAGTTAAACCCAGCCTCTAGCATGCTGTGAAGCCCAGGGGGCAGTCCCTGAATGTATGAACAAATGAATGAATGAAATTAGGGCCAAACTTAATTCTTCCCAAAGACAAAGTCACTGTTCAGGATGAAATAAGCCATGGAGAGTGGCCTTGGGGGAGGTCTTAGTGTACCCAATTTACAGGTGAGGCAATTGAGGCTTAGAAAGCTCACCTGACTTGACTTGCTATGGGTCACACAACAAATGAGAGGCAATGAAAGAAAGTGACCCAGGCTCTGTTAACTGCCCAAATTCATCATACCAATGACGGAGGGTAGGATTCACTTAGGATAACCCTGCTGGCTGCTCTGAGCCTTCTCTGGACACGAAGCCTTAGACAGACTTGGTAGTGCCCACAGGGGAACACTTGGTAGCGCCCACAGCGGAGTCCCCCCGACACAGCCTCTCAGGGCCTGGCTGGCCCCTGCTCCCCCTGGTGGCTCCCACGGGAACACTGCTCTCAACACAGCCTGCTGGGATTCTGCAGAGATAAAATGAGGGGACTGTCAGAGGTGTCGGCAGGATCAAGGGCCCCAACAGGGGAGGGGAGCCCCCTGGAACCAGGACCAGCAGGAGCAGCCACATCCCTGTACCTGAGGGTGAGAGGAGGAAGGACAGTGTCATTGAGCCTGTGCCGGGGGAGCCGCAGGGAGGGCCACCTCCAGGGAAGAGGGACACAGCTGTGGCAGGAGCAGGGGAACCAACCCCTGGCAGCTGTCCCCCATTTCTCTGATCCCAAGGGGGCTCCTAGGACCCACTCTGCCTGGAGCCCAGAAGCCCTGGCCCCCAGGAGTCAGCCTTCCCAGGGCACAGGACAGGGTGGAAATGATAGAGTGGACCCCGCCCTGACGGAGTTGGAGCCTGTGGAGGGAACTTGGCAACAGACCTCGCCTGGTTCCCCAGCCCTGACGGTAACCAAGGAAGACAGTATTTTAGAATGAGGTACAGGCAAATGAAATACACAACCTCTCCAAGATAGGCAAAAAGGTCATTCGGGGCACAGAGAGGATGCCCTGTCAGAGTTCCAACTCAGCCCAGAGTTCCAACCTAGTCCTCTGACCAGCTCCCTGATCCAGCCTTAGAGAGGGTCAGAGATGACCTGCTTGGTGCCTGTGACGGTTAATTTTATGTGCCAATTTGAGTGGGCCATGGAGTGCCCAGATATTTGTTCAAACATTATTCGGGGTGTGTCTGTGAGGGTGTTTGAGGATGAGATTAATATTTAAATAGACAGACTGAATAAAGCAGACTGTCCCCCACCACATATAACATGGGCGCGCCTCACTAATCAGTAGAAGGGCTGAATAGAAGAAAAAAGGCTGACCCTCCCCACTGTAAAAGTGAATCTTTCCTCCTACCTAACCTCTTTCCAACTGGGACATTGACCTATTTCCCTGCCCTCTTCCTAGAATGGAAACATCAGCTCTTCCTGGGTCTCTCCCAGCATTCAGGCAGGAACTCCAGCACTAGCTCTCTGGCGTCTCCAGCTTGCCAACTCACCCTGCAGACCTTGGGACTTGTCAGCCTCCATCATCGCAGGAGTCACGCCCCTAGAATCAATCTGTTTCTACGTGTATACATACATCCTGTTGGTCCTGCTTCTCCGGAAGACCCTTATACAGTGCTTCTTCTTCAGTGGTTAGGAAAAGAACAAGGTTTGGTGAGGCCAGAGCAAAATTTCCTACCCCAGGTGACCAAAGTAAAGTGTCAGAGCCAAACCTGGGGCTGGATGAGTGAGTGAGTTCCCAATACTGGAAGTCAAGCATGCCAGGAAGGAGACAGAGACAAGGTAGGGTCTGGGGTCAATCTCCATGGGTCCTCTCTGCCTGGGCTCCATTCCTCTTTGCTCTGCTTTTAGTACCCCAATTTCGTTCTGAGGACCACCCCCTCCCACGTTCAGGCTGTGTGGTTTGAGCTGGGCTGGGCCAACCCTCAGGGTGAGCACCCATACATGCCCAGCCAGGCAAATTGCCACGTCCTGCTGGGCCAGTGACTGGTTCACACCAGCAAGTCAGTCCTGAGGCTTTTGCTGGAACTGTCCTGAAAATAAAGGTCTTCTTTGCTCTGAGGTTGTTCAGCATGAAAGTGAAAATCTAGAGTTACAGCAGCTGTGTAGACTGAGAATCAAGAACACAGAGCCAGAAGCAGTGGCTCATTTTGTAATCCCAGAGACTTGGTAGGCTGAGGTGAGAGGATCCCTTAAACCCAGGAGTCGGAGGCCTCAGCGAGCTATGATCAAATGACTGCACTCCAGCGTGGGTGACAGAGTGAGACCTCGTGTCAAAAAAAATTCATAAAAAACTTTTCAAAGAACACAAAAAGGAAAGGAGCATTGAAAGATAAAGCAGAGCTGACTCCTGACACCACTGGCCAATCTCCTGGATCCAGCGCTTCCTGAAGGCAGACGTATCTCTAAGTGTCTCATTACACAAATCAATAAAGTCCTGACAAATACAGAGTCCAGAGCTCAGAGAACAAAAATAGAAACAGGGCTGGATTGAAGCAAAGGATAGGAGTGAGGAGAAAAGTCAGGGAGGAGCCAGTCCTGAGGGATGACCTTGAGTGGGTAGGGGCTTGGAGGGGAGGGTTGGAACATGGACTGTCTTCCCAGAGTCTCAGGATGCCCAACATCCAACTTCCTAGAGTAACACAGCCTTCAGGGAATACACTCTGCCTCTTTTCCCAGAAAGTGACCTCTCATAACTAAGTTTCTACCTGCCCTTCTGAAAGTTCTGCATACAGGTATCATTAGGTATCATTAGCGCCTCGGAGCCAACCCCGGACAGGAGACTAAAGCTGCTGTATTTGTTACTCAAATGCCAGAGGCACTCATTATCCCCAGTGAACTTTACAGAAAACATGCTGTGTGTCATTCTTCCTCATCCTCCTCCCTCCTGCACCATCTCCTCACCCAGCCTCCATATCTACACCCTCTGAGCTTCGGCAGCCAGACTGCTTAAATGTATCTTAAACCCACCCACGCTTCTCTCCATCCCCACCGCCTCCCCCCAGTCCAAACTCCATCATCCCTCCCTGGACCATGTCAAGACCCTCACACACAATTTTATTCAAAGCAGAGGGACTGGGACCGTACACAAGGGGCCCAAAAACTCTCCAGTTCAAGAGCTCTGAGCTAGGAAACCTGAGTTCATTCTTGGCCCAAATTGGTCCTGGGAGTGGACAGTCTGGCTCCTCGGCAGTGAGAAGCTCTAAGCAGGGAGACGGGTGAATATCTGCAGACCAGTGGCTCCCAGCAGGAGGAGGGAGTCATACTGCATTGGGCTGGAGCCCCACACAAACCCTGGGAGGACACATTGCCCTCCACTTCCCTAGCAGAAGGTTTGAACATGAGGCTGGTTTACAGGGCAGGACATCTGCCCTTTAGTTTAGTTTTGTTTTGTTTTGTTTTAACAAGAACGGGATCTTGCTGTGTTGCACAGGCAGGTCTTGAACTACTGAGCTCAAACGATCTTCCTGCCTGTGCCTCCCTAAGTGCTGGGATTACAGGTGTGAGCCACCACTCCTGACTTCATCTGCCTATTTCAATCTGCAAGAGGCTTAATACGGGGACTGAAACCAACCCCTACCTCAGCCCCACCACCCTCACACACACACACACACACACAGCTCCTCATTTCCCAGTGCTGGTGCAGTGTACAGGGTCCCAGGTCATCAACATCCAGCTCTGGGTGTGGGGAGGGGACAAAAGGACCTGAAATTGCAGGTTGGGAAGAGAGTGGAAAGGGCAGGTGAGCTCTAAGGAGGAAGAGGTTGGGCTGGCCCATCTCGGGGATGTGTACGTTGGGTCTGCAATGTTCATAGACAGCCCAGCCCTGAGACCACAGAGGAGAAAGGGCTTGAAAGGAAAATCAGATCCTGCAGGGAGACCACATTTCTCCAGGTCAGATGCCCGAAAAGGAGAAAGCTCTCAGCATCTGCCCATCTAGAGAGTCTCAGGTATCTCTGCCTCCAGCCACACCCTAAGTAAAGGCTCCTCCTCTCTGAGAACCTGAGGATTCCTGTGCCTCCTCATGCTTCAGGATGTGAATGTTTGGAACCCTGGTTGGAAGGTCTGGAGTGAAGTGTTCCTCCCCCATCCCACAGCAGAAAGAGCTTCCTTTCTAGGCAAAATAGCCTTAGCTCCAATGCCAGGACCAAGAGAATATAGCACCTGGGTCTTTAGAACCTGCAAAACCCACTTTCTCTGACAGTCAGTTTCTTTGGCTGAGGAAAAGCCATGAAAAAAGACTGATCTTGTACAGCTAGTCCAGCTGAATGTGAGCCTATGTATGTGTACACCCTATGTGGTGGGCAGCCTCTGAGATGGTCCCCAATGATCCCCCCTCTCCTTTCACACTTCCTGTAATCCCCTCTCCTTTCTCCTTGAGTGTGGGCTGGATCTAGTGACTTTTTTCTAACAAATATGGCAAAAATAATGGATGTCACTTCTTCAATAATGTTACAAAAATACCATTGCCTCTCTCCCTCTCACACACACACACACTTTCTCCCTCTTTCTCTGTCTCACTCTGCCACGTTGTAAGCCATGTTGTAAGCTTGTCATGCAAGGAATTGAGGAAGACCCCCCCCCACCCCGCCACAGCCAATCACCATCAAGGAACAGAATCGTGACAACAACCTGTGAGTGAAAGTGGAGGTGGATACTTCCTCAGTTGAGTCTTCAGATGAGACTGCAGCCCCAATAATATGACAGTAACCTCATGAAAGACCTTGAGCCAAAGACATTCAGCTAAGCCATGCCCTGATTCCTGACTCACAGAAACTGTGAGATAATAAATGTTTGTGTGTTAAGCTTCTAAATTTTGAAGTAATTTGTAACAGCAACAGATAACTAATACTTTCAGTACACAGAGTCATCAATCCTATGTGTATGCCTATGGTATATGCTTTTGCTGTGTGTGTACATCATCTGTGTGTATGCTGAGTATTCAGTTAGTAATGAGTTACGCACTGCCACAATAATGCTGCAATAACAAATCACCCCAATACTCAAGAGACTTAAAAACAACTGTTATTGCTCACAGGTCTGTGAGTCAGCAGGGCTCACACATGTATCTGTGGTCAGCTAAAGGTTAGGAAGGGCAGCTCTGCTGGTCTTGGCTGGACTCTCTCATGTGTTTGCAAGTCAGTTGGCTATAAGATGGTGTAGGATGACTGCAGCCAGGATAACTGGGCTGTTCTCCCCCTAGTCTCTAATGGTCCCTCATCCTCCAGCAGCCTAGCTCAGCCTTGTTCATGTGCAGCTGGGCACAGTTCTAAGAGAGCTAGTGGAAGCTGCCAGCTGTCTTGAGGCCTAGGCTCAGAATCGACTCATCATCCCTTCCACTTCATTCTATTGCCCAAAGCAAGTTTCAAGTCCAGCCCAGGTCAAGAGGGTAGGGGAATAGACTTTATCTTCTATTAGGAGTAACTGCAAAGTCACATTGAAAGGGCAAGGATTCAGGCAGGAACAAAGGAGTGGGGACATTTTTGCAATCTACCCCAGCTACTAAAATGTGCAGTGTGCATATCTTCCATACTATCCAAACCCTATGCCTTCCTCTCAGGTGTCTCTGGCTTAGGTCAGCACCCTGATTTTACAGTCTGTTTTTTGGTTCTCATGACAATGTGTACAATGTTCACAGGCAGGCATGCTCAGAAGTTGGCTACACATGTGCTCAGGCCCTACACATAGAGCCCCATGAAGACAGACACATTTGATAGCTACATAGTCAATGTGTTCCCGCCCAGCGTTTCCTTGCTTTGTCTACAATGTGCACACACAGCCACATGTTATCACATGAGTGCACGCAAGCAGACACACCTAGGCTGACTAGTCTAGTCAAAGTGTGCCCACGCATTCAGACATATGCAGACGTGTGCACATACCGTTTTAGGAGCTGTACACAATGAGCACACAATAACCACAGACACACTCACAGGATCGTGGCTCTCGACAGAGCCACTCTGAGAGGTCTGCTTGCTATGTGCACACATTCCCACACCCCAAACCCACATGCACATGCAATTCCAGGTCGGTAACTCCGGATCAGTGTGTGAATCCACAAACAGAACCACTCTGGAACTGTTGAATTCGTCTCCACTGGGCAGTTTTCTGCTTCCAGAAAGATAAATGTCCTCCTCTCAAAGATGAGCTTCCAGCCCTACAAATCACTGCTCCTCTGCTCCTGCACCCTCCCACCCCCCGACCCTCCCCCATTACTCATCCAAAGGAAAATGCAAAGAGTAATAATAATTAGACAGGGACAAATCACTGGGCTGAGTTGGGGATGGCTCCACTCAATCCAGGGCCGTTTCCCTGGCAACCAGGGGAGGTGCTGGGAGGCAGGTGGTCCTGGGAGGCCCACTAGAGGTGGGTGTGGAGAGTGCAGCCCAAGGCTCAGCCCCTCCTCCATGTCCAGCAGAAGTTTAAATAACCCCCAATTCTAGGGAACTAGGCAAGTCCAACCCCAATCCCAGGAACACCCACAAATTTTGCTCTAGAAGCTCACATGCAGTGAAAAGGAGATTGATGACAATCTGCCTTGTCTTATATTCCACACTAAATGGTGCAAAGCTTATCATATTTTTGCAAAAACTTATCTTTTACTTTAAAAAGTTAAAATTTCTGAGGCTGAGCGCGGTGGCTCACGCCTGTAATCCCAGCACTTTGGGCGGCCAAAGCAGGCAGATCACTGAGGTCAGGAGTTCAAGACCAGCCTGACCAACATGGCAAAACTCCGTCTCTACTAAAAATACAAAAATCAGCCAGGTGTGGTGGCGGGCGCCTGTAATCCCAGCTATCTGGGAGGCTGAGGCAGGAGAATCGCTTGAACCTGGGAGGTGGAGGTTGCAGTAAGCAGAAATCTCGCCACTGCACTCCAGCCTGAGAAACAGAGCGAGACGCCATCTCAAAAAAAAACAAAAACAGCTACAATTTCTAGAGCAAATATGTTATTCATAAATACTATTACAAGTGCTTGTTTTAAAAATTTTAAATAAGGCCAGGCACAGTGGTTCATGACTGTAATCCCAGAGCTTTGGGAGGCCAAGGTGGGAGGATCACTTAAGACCAGGAGTTCAAGACCAGCCTGGGAAACATAGCAAGACCCTGTCTTTACAAAAAATAAATAAATAAAAATTAGCCAGGTGTGGTGGGGTGGCTCATGTCTATAAGTGGCTCATATCTATAGTCCCAGCTATGTGGGAGGCTGAGGCAGGAGGACTGCTTGAGCCTAGGCGTTTGAAGTTGCAATGAGCTATGATTCCACAACTGTACTCCAATCTGGCAACAGAGCAAGGCCCTGTCTCAAAAAAATTTTTTTTCAATAATATAAAGTAAGTATTTTTAAAAAGTGAAAGTTTTTCTCCTGTAGGCCCAGCTGTACTCCAGTGAGGTGGCACCATTAGCCATCTCTAGAACTTTCTTATTTTCTTTTGTTGTTGTTGTTGTTGTTGTTTGTTTGTTTGTTTGTTTTGTTTCCCTGATACGGAGTTCCGCTCTTGGCACTCCAGGCTGGAGTGCAACGGCGTGATCTTGGCTCACTGCAACCTCCGCCTCCCAGATTCGATTCTCCTGCCTCAGCCTCCCGAGTGGCTGGAACTACAGGCACACACCACCACGCCCGGCTAGATTTTTGTATTTTTAGTAAAGATAGGGTTTCACCATTTTGGCCAGGCTGGGTCTCGAACTCCTGACTTCAGGTGATCCACCCGCCTCGGCCTCCCAAAGTGCTGGGATTACAGGCATGAGTCACCGTGCCTGGCTAGCCAACTCTAGAACTTTCTATGGCACATTCAAAATAGAGACACACCTAGCAAAGTGATAATAGATCTAACTCTTACATAGCACTTACTATATGCCAGGCACGGTTCTAAGCACTTTCTATCCATTAGCTCATCTAATGCTCAAAATAACTCTGTAAGATAGATATTGTCATATCCCCACTTTTCAGATAGAGAGCTGAGGCACAGAGAGGTTAGGTAACTTACCCAGGGGTCCACAGCCAGTGAATAGCAAATCCGCGATCCAAACCCAGGCAGCCTGGCCCAGAACCCAAACTCATCTCCCACACGCTGCTGTCTGTGATCATCCCTAAGATGCTGATGTCCATCTTGTTTCATGCTTTTCTTTATAGAAACCTCGATTCCCTGAGGCAACAGACCTGAAGGGCCTGGGAGGGGAAGGGTTCCAAGGCTTGTTAAAGAGGAGGGGGTGGGGTGGGGGCCAGATGGGGAGGTGGGGGAGCTGCAAGCCAGGGACGCTGAGCTGCACTCCTCCATGGCATCCGGGAGGGCCGTGGGGTGCTGGGGGAGGCCTGTATTGGCTGCCACAATGTCAGAGCCTCATGAAGAGCGCCTCGCCCTGGCTGGGCACAGAGGAAGTGCAGCTGCCCAGCTTCAGATAGGTCATGTGGTTCAGGGTCACCCGGAGAGGCCATCTGAATGGAAAATCAGCCTCTCCTCCCATGTTGCTGGGCCGTGTTGGCCGTGGAGGGGTCTCCTACGTTTCCAGCAGAGAAAGGACAGCCCCCAGAAGGACTGGCAGATGCTGGGAGCAGCCAGGCTGTGCACTGAGTTGTTCTTCGTGGGCACCCCAACCTGCACCCATTCTCTGCCCCTTTTAGCCCTGCTCTGCTCCCCTGGCTGACCTCAGAAGGCAGCACCCCTGAACCCCCTCAGCCTTGGCTCCTGGCTGAGTCCAGCCAGCGGGAGGCCACCCAGGGGTGGGTGGAAAGACAGGGAAGGGGATCTGTTCTCTGGTCCCTTCTCTGCCTCCTCTCAGTTTGGCTCTTCCCTCTGGCTCCTGCAGCCTCAACAAGAGCAATCACGCCCCCAAGAGAGTGACCACTGGTTCTCGGGGAGTCATAACCTTACATATTGCAATAATTTGTCACCCTCCAAAGAGCCACAGCACAGGACCAGGCACAGTGGCTCATGTCTGTAATCCTAGCACTTTGGGAGGCAGAGGCGGGAGGATCGCTTGAGGTCAGGAGTTCGAGACCAGCCTGGCCAACATGGTGAAACCCTGTCTCTACTAAAAATATAAAAATTAGCCAGACATAATGACACACGCCTGTAGTCCCAGCTACTTGGGAGGCTGAGGCAGGAGAATCACTTGAACCCAGGAGGTGGAGGTTTCAGTGAGCCAAGATGGAGCCACTGCACTCCAGCCTGGGCGACAGAGCAAAAGGAAGAGACAATGAGGGAAAAAAATGCCTTAAAAGGTTCCTTGCTGGGAGAGGCTGTGTTAGTTTCCTAGGACGACCATAACAAAGTATTACACACTTGGGTGGCTTCCTCTCACAGTTCTGGAAGCCAAAAGTCAGGAATCAAGGTGTCTGTTGGGCCATGCTTCTTCAGAAGGCTCTTGGGACACAGCCTTCCACACCTCATCCAGCTCTGCATGGTCACTGGTAACCCCGGGGCTCCTCAGCTTGCAGCAGCACCACTCCAGTCTCTACCTCCAGCTTCACGTGGCCTCCTTCCCTGTGTCTCTGTGTCCACATTTCCTTTTCTTACGGGGACACCAGTCATCAGAAGGCTCACCCTAATCCAGTATGACCTTTGTTATGGACAGAATGTTTCCCACCAAAATTCATACATTGAAGCCCTAATCCCCAAAGTGAGGTATTGGGAGATAATAATTAGGTCTAGATTGGGTTATGTGGGTAGAACCCTTACTATGAGATTAATGCCCTTATAAGAAGAGGAAGATAGAGCTCTCTCTCCCTCCCCACCAACACATCGAGGAAAGACCATGTGAGGTCACAGTGAGAAGGTGGCTGTCTACAACCCAGGAAGTGGGCCCACAGCAGGCACCAAATCTGCACCAGCACCTTGATCTTGGACTTCCCAGCCTCCAGAACTGTAAGCAAGAAATGCCTGAGGTCTAAGCCTCCCAGTCTACGATACTTTGCTCTTGCAGCCTGAGCTAAGACAGATCTCACCTTAACTTGATTACATCTGCAAAGACCCTATTTCCAAATAAGGTCACATTCACAGATATTGGAGGTTAGGACTTGGACATATGTTGGATGGTGACACAATTCAACCCGCAACAGGGTGTCATAATGAAAAACAGGTTGAGGCCAGGCATGGTGGCTCATGCCTGTAATCCCAGCACTTTGGGAGGCTGAGGTGGGTGGATCACTAGAGGTTAGGAGTTCAAGACCAGCCTAGCCAACATGGTGAAGCCCCATCTGTACTAAAAATACAAAAATTAGCCAGAAATGGTGGCGGGTGCCTGTAATCCCAGCTACTCTGGAGCTGAGGCACAAGAATCGCTTGAACCTGGGAGGCAGAGGCTGCAGTCAGCCAAGATCGTGCCACTTCACTGCAGAGTGAGACGCTGTCTGGCTGTCTCGGGAAGGGAAGGGGAGGGGAGGGGAGGGGAGGGGAGGGGAGGGGAGGGGAGGGAGGAAGAGAAAGATAGAAAGAAAGAGAGAGAAAGGAAGGAAGGAAGGAAGGGAGGAAGGAAGGAAGGAAGGAAGGAAGGAAGGAAGGAAGGAAGGAAGGAAGGAAGGAAGGAAGGAAGGAAGGGAAAGAAAGAGAAAGATGGGTTGAGAAACACTGATGTGTGCTGACAGCCCAGGCAGGGACCTCCACTTTCCCCTCTTCTCCTCCTGTCCCTTCAGCCCCAGAGGCAGCAACAGCTTCCTGCTGCCCTAGGGCCTGGGTGTGTCTCAGCAATTCTTATTGGTCTCTTTCATCCTGGCCACCCTTGTATAAACAATCTCTTCATTAAATTCTCTTAAATAGAACCCTAGCATTGTTATAAGCATTTTACGTACATCTCTTTCCTACCAGAATCTTGACTGATTCATTTTGATTTCAAAAAATAATGATGTCTGTTACGGAGGACTAGGGAAACAATAACGATAGGGCACACTGAGAACTCTGATGCTGCAGGCGGAGCTGTAAATCGGTACAACCACTCTGGAAGACAGTCTGGCAGTGTCTGGTCCAGCTGAAGACATGGAAATTCTTCAGCCAAAGTTTCCTCTCCTGGATATTTATCTCCTGGTTTCCTCTTCTAGAGAAATGTGGGCCCAAGTATTTCAGGAGATATGTCATAAGAATGCGTCAACCATCGGCCGGGCATGGTGGCGCACGCCTATAATCTCAGCACTTTGGGAGGCCAAGGCAGGTGGATCACTTGAGGTCAGGAATTTGAGACCAGCCTGGCCAACATGGTGAAACCCCATCTCTACTAAAAACAAAACAAAACAAAACCAAAAAATTAACCAGGCATGTTGACACCCATTTGTAGTCCCAGCTACTCAGGAGGCTGAGTTAGGAGAATTGCTCGAACCCAGGAGGCAGAGGTTACAGTGAGCCAAGATGGGACCACTACACTCCAGCCTGGGTGACAGAGTGAGACCCTGTCTCAATAAAAAGAATGCTTAGGACAAATACCTAATGCATGCGGGGCTTAAAACCCAGATGACAGTTTGACAGGTGCAGCAAACCACCATGGCACATGTATATCTATGTAACAAACCTGCACGTTCAGCACATGTATCCCAGAACTTAAAGTAAAATAAAAAGAAGGAAAGAATGCTTCAGCCAGCATTGTTTGCAACAGCCAAAACCTAGAAACAATCCAGAATTATAGCCATTGCATTATTATTATTATAGCCATACAATGGAATAATATTCAGCAAGAAAAATGAACTTCAGCTGCATACAACAACATGAATGGCTCCCCCAAAAACATAATGTTAAGTGAAAAAGGTAAGGCACAAAAGAATATGTGTGATGAGTTCACTTAGATAAAATTCAAAACAGACCAAACTTAACTATGTTGTTCAGGGATACATACTTAGGAGAGGAAAATTACAAAGAAAAGCAAGGATTCTACCTGGGTTTTCTTACTTTTCTACTTAAATTTCTGACAAGTACCCTTTATGAGTGTCAAGGTCATGAAAATACAAGAATAGACTAAGAAACAGCCATGGATGGATGAAACTATGGAGAAATGATAACTAAATCCAATATGGGATCCTGGAGTGGATCCCAGAACAGAAAGAGAACACTCATGGGAAACTGGCGACATCCATAAAGTCCGTAGTTCAGTAAATAGTGTTGGACCAGTGTCAATCTCTGAGTTTTTATGAACATGCTGTGGTTATGTAAGATGTTTCCATTAGGGGAAGGCAAGTGAAGGGTATGTGAGTATACAAAGGGCATACAGGAATTCTGTTTTATTGTTGCAACTCTTATATCAATCTAAAATTATTCAAAATAAAATGATTTTTTAAAAGCAATGATTGTTACTATAAATGAAGAACAGTTACCTCTTGAGGGAATTAATTGCGGAGGGCACATGGAGGGGCTTAGCACTGTTCAATGTCTAGGCCTGGGTGGTGGATACGTGGGTGTTTGTTTTGTAAGTTTAAACTAGACATCTCTGTTTTATGCACTTTTCTGTATATTAGTTATCTCTCAAAATTTTTAACATGTTAAAAATAGAGGAAGGCTGGGTGCAGTGGCTCATGCCTGTAATCCCAGGGCTTTGGGAGGCCATGGTGGGTGGATCACCTGAGGTAAGGAGTTCGAGACCAGCCTGACCAACTTGGTGAAACCTCGTCTCTACTAAAAATACAAAAATTAGCTGGGTATGGTGGTAGCCGTCTGTAATCCCAGCTACTTGGGAGGCTGAGGCAGGAGAATCGCTTGAACCTGGGAGGCAGAGGTTGCAGTAAGCAGAGACCATGCCATTGCACTCCAGCCTGGGCAACACAGCGAGACTCAGGCCCCCTCCAAAAAAAAAAAAAAAAGATGAAAATGACTATCAGGCACAGCAGATACGTAGATTAGAAAAACACAGTTGTGAAAAGAGGAAAAAGAAGTAAGGAAAGCAAATATAAATCTTTATCTAGTAAAGAGAGAAAAAAGGGAGGAAGCCAGGAGAGAGGTGGCATTTCCTTTACCTCAGATGTCCAGCAAATTCATACCCATTCCATATATATAGGCCTTTTTACACAAACAAGATGCTACCACACACATTATTCTGCTCCCTGCACAATACATTGTGGGCATCTTCCATGTCAGCACATACAGGGAGCAGGGTGCATTCTTCATCCCACTGCACAGCGTGGCATTGTGCGGTTCCGCCATCATTTATGCCCTTGGTCCCCCATTGATGGATACTCAGGTTGTCTCCTGTGTCTCACGATGACACGCCAGGCTGCTGCTACGCACCCGCTTGCACTTGAGCCAGGCACACTTCAGCCAGCGTTTCCACAGACTCAAGACCCCTAAATGGAACACAGGGTCAAAGTCAGAAAGCTGTGGGCAAGTATTGACTGATGTGATCTGGGATATTTATTTTTTACTATTTTTATTATGATAATGTATATATAACATAACATTGGTTGTTTTAACTATGAAATGTACAGTTCATTCAGAGATATTAAATACATGCTTGCTGCTGTGCAACCATCACCACTATCCATCTCCAAGACTTTTTAAATCACCCCAAACAAAACCCTGGACCCGTTAAGCAATAACTCTCCATTTCCCCCTCCCTCCAGCCCTGGTAACCTCTATTCCACTCTCTGTCTCCGTGAATTTGCCTGCTCTATATATTTCATATAAGGAGAACACAAATGGAAAAGTGTTGCATGAGACCCATTGTTTTTTTGGTTTGTTTGTTTAAGACGGATTTTCACTCTTGTCACCCAGGCTGGAGTGCAGTGGCGTAATCTCGGTTCACTGCAACCTCCGCCTCCCAGGTACAAGTGATTCTCCTGCCTCAACATCCTGAGTAGCTGGGATTACAGGCGCACACCACCATGCCTAGCTAATTTTTGTATTTTAGTAGAGATGGGGTTTCACCATGTTGGCCAGGTTGGTCTCGAACTGCTGACCTCAGGTGATGCATCGGCCTTGGTCTCCCAAAGGGCTGGGATTACAGGTGTGAGCCACTGTGCCCGGCCCCCATTGTTTTTTCTCCCAGAACTCACTCCAATTTAGGCACCTGCCTGGCAGAAGGAGCAATGTGGAGCAGCACCGAGGAGGAAAGTGGGGACGTTTCCAGCTTTGAGGTTCAAGGGGTAAGATGCAGAAGAGTGCTTGTTGAGTGAGTTTTCTTCCTGCAAAAAGGGAATCAAAACAAGGGAAACATTCTAAGCCAGAGGGAGGAGGTCGAGAACAGAGTGGGGAGAAGGAGCTGATGAAGGTCTCTAGGGAAAGGCCGGGTGGGTTGCTATGATGCTCAGGTAGGTGCTGAGTAAAGGATGGGGGAGATGGTGCCTTGAATGAGTTTGGGGATCTGAAAGTAGAGGTGACCTGGGCCCCAGCTCAAATCTGCAATCCTCAGCCATGCTAGCAGAGATGGCAGGGGGAGATACGCCGCCACAGGCCACTCTCATATATGTTTACATCTCCAAAGTAGCACGGAGGAAGAGCTGAATGAGTGTGTGCACGGGAGAAGATCAGAAAAGTGAGCTGGGACCCACACCAGAAAGGCTCTCAGTGCTGCACGGTAAGGAGCAAATGGCGCAGAGAACTCAGCGCTGGTCCACAGACACCTTCACCAGCACCATTGTTGCAGTGAGGGGTCACAGCCTAGCAAGGACTCACTACATAAGCAACCCTAAATACGGTGCCCCGCCCCCCAGGAAGCAAGGAAAGGTTCTTTACTAAGGAAAAGCAAAGATCCCCCAGGAAGGAACGTAAGACAAGAGATCTTAATTGGCTGAAGACCCTCTCAAATGGCAAGTTTATCTTGAATTAGCTAGAATTAATTTTCTACCTTCTGGTGGAAAGGTATGTGTTAGGGAGGGAGAGGGAGGTATTGAGACAAAAACCAAATTCAATCACAGAGTAACTAAAACTGACATTTCTTGTCCACCTGAATTTTACTTTTTTTTTTTGAGACAGAGTCTTGCTCTGTCACCTAGCCTGCAGTGCAGTGGTGCCATCTCGGCTCACTGCAACCTCTGACTCCCGGGTTCAAGTGATTCTCCTGCCTCAGCCTCCTGAGCAGCTGGGATTACAACCTGTGTCACCATATCCAGCTAATTCTTTTTTTTTTTTTTTTTTTTTTAGTAGAGACGGGGTTTCACCATATTGGCCAGGCTGGTCTTGAACTCCTGTCCTCAGGTGACCTACCCACCTCAGCCTCCCAAAGTGCTGGGATTACAGGCATGAGCCATTGCACCCAGACACCCACCTGAATTTTAGAGACTAACAAACTCAAAACCGCCATGCACATTTTGCATCTTATGTCATTTCCAAGTTGATATATATCGGGGTTGGACCAATTTGTGCTCCCTTAATAAACACATCAGTGTGCCACTTCCCTACACCCACACCCGCATTTGGTGCCAACCTGAAAGGTACGCCTTTATTAAAAAAAAATAAAATAAGTTCACTTCTTTCTGACTGCACAATCGGTTACATCCACCACTCCATGGTATTATGAATTCTGTCCACAACGGCTCTTGGCACAGAAATGGGAGAAGAATATCACAGCAATTTTAATGAATTTGGAACAGCAAGTTCTTGGCTGGGAAAATAGTGTGGCTTATTGAGGGATGTTGTTCCCTTTGGCGTGGTGAACATCATGTTCAAGGCGATATCCAAATGGAAATGACTCTATCAGAAGAAAGCAGGGAAGGGGTGTGGTGGGGTGGCCTACAAAGCTCACTGAGGGCAGAACCCAGATGCTGGGGCCCCTAGAGCCCCAAAGATACTCTGCCTGCCTGGCAGTCAGGCTGTCTTCCTCTTCCTCCTCTTCTCCAACAGACTCATATCCCCACCAACCATTGTCACCATCTCTCAGGCCCCTGGACAGCATCCTGGACATCAGCTCTAAGTCCTCTGTCACCTCTCTAAACATTTACCTCTTTCTTTGCACCAGTGCATAGATTCTCAGGGCTGGAGGGAGACTCACAAATGGTCAAATGCAACTACACAACAGATGCCAGTTGAAACTCCCTGGTGGCATATCAGTGATGGGGTGCTCACACCTCCCCAGCACAGCTCACTCCATCCCTGAACCCCCTGACCATACAAAGTCCTTTTCCTAAGGACCTAGAAGCTCAGAGGAAAGCCCACATTCTTCCAGGGACACAGAGTGAGTAGGGTCCCTCTTCCACATGACAACCCTCGTTTCTTCGAGGACCGCATCCTACCCCCCCAGTATGAGTTCCCCAGGGCTGCTGTACCAAATGGCCACAAGCTTGGTGGTGTCAAACAACACACATTCCTCCTTCTCACACAGTTCTGAGAAGGAGAGCCATCCAAAATAGAGGTGTGGGCAGGGTTGGCTCCTTCTGGAGGGTCTGAGAAAGAACCTGTCCCATGCCCGTCTCTGAGCTCCTGCAGCCACCTGCAGTCTCTGGCATTCCCGGCTTGCAGCTGCACCTCTCCAGTGTCTGCTTCTGCTTCCACAGTTGCTTCTCCTGTGTCTATGTCTTTTCCTCTTCTGCGTTTAGGACTCACCCAGATAATCCCAAATGAGCTCATCTTAAGATCCTTAGCTTAATTGCATCTGCAAGAACTCCTTTTATCTTTTTCTTTCTTTTTTTTTTTTTTATTTGAGACGGAATTTCACCCTGCCACCCAGGCTGGAGTGCAATGACACAATCTCAGCTCACTGCAACCTCCACCTCCCAGGTTCAAGCAATTCTCCTGCCTCAGCCTCCCAAGTAGCCGGGATTACAAGCATGTACCACCAAGCCTAGCTAATTTTTGTATTTTTAGTAGAGATGGGGTTTCACCATGTTGGCCAGGCTGGTCTCAAACTCCTGACCTCAGGATATCTGCCTGCCTTGGCCTCCCAAAGTGCTGGGATTACAGGTTTGAGCCACCGTGCCTGGCCATTCCTTTAAAAAAAAAAAAAGCTACAGTCACAAGTTCTCAGTGGACATATCTTTTGGGGCAACATCATGCAACTCAATGCACCCCCTAAGTTTTTTATTCTTCCGACAGAATGGTCTCGGTCCTTCTGCCATTCCTCAGATGGTGAAATGTCAAGGCTGCTCTATTCCCATTGGTAATGATGTGATGCACCTAATTGCCCCAAATACCAGCAGACATACCTCCATCTCTCCCACCAAAACATCACACAAACACTTGCCAAGAGCCAGCTGAAGTTTCGAAACACTCTTTATCAAATTTCCTTGAGCTACAAGGAGCAGCAAGAAAAGACAGCACTCAGGCCCACTGAGTTCTGCCATGGACTGTGGTGAGGTTTTCTGCTACTCTGAGCCTCGGTTTCCTTGTCTGAAACATGGGGACAATCATACCCAACTCATATATCAATGCTCCAAGCTCTTGAATAATCTCATCTCACCTTAGGCTTCAGATTTCTCTGAGCAAAGCCCTTCCCAGTTCAGACTCTCTGTATTGTCCCCACCCCACTGCCTCTGCCCTTTCAAGACCCTTAGCCCCTTCCTGGGCTATAGCTGCTGTAGTGTCCTGGTTACGGTGCTACTGATTGAAGAAACAGAGGCCCAGGCAAGCTCATACTCACAAACAGAGGCTGGTCCAAGACCAGCAAACAAAGCACAGACGGCCTCATGGCCCAATGTAACTGCCTTCACCCCTACACCTACACCAATGCTTCCCAATCTTCTTCACATTATGGCAAACAGAGAATGTGATAAAATCCTTAAGGTTCACTGGGTACACAAATGAAGCTGTTCTGGTCCAAAGGTCCCAGCCTGGGGGCTCCACCCGGGCCAGATCTCCCCAGCCTTTCACCAAGGGCAGAGGGGATCTGTATCCCAGCATCTTTGGAACCCATCTGCCGTCCACCTTCAGGGCAAACACAGTGACCTGAGTGTCTGTGTCACCCAGTCCTCCAGAGGAGGAACTCGATTGGTCCTTTGCCAGCCTTGGACCTGAGTGCCCCCTCCCGGAGAGATTTCCCCAAAATTGACTGAGAGCCAGCGCAACAGAAAGAGTTAAGGAGTCAACTTAAGATGTGAAATTTGCATGTCTACCAGTGCCTACAGTTTCTGAGCTTTTTGTTTTTTGTTGAGACAGGGTCTTGCTCTGTCATCCAGGCTGGAGTGCAGCAACGTGATCATAGCTCAGCGCAGCCTCAAACTTCCGAGCTCAAGTGATCCTCCCGCCTCAGGTTCCCAAAGTGCGGTGATGACAGGCATGAGCCACCGTACCTGGCCAGTTGCTAGGATTATCACTGCTGCTCTTCCTTAAGGAAGAAGGCGAGGGAAGTAAATGGCAGAGACATCAAAGACAACGTGCTGGATGCAGAATTCAGACATTGAAGAGGACAAGAGAAGACGTTTCTTCTTGGTCACTCTCATAACAGTTTCATTGGTCCTGAGGGTGGAGGAGTAGGGAATTACTACCAGAACAAGAAGTTTACAGCTTCTGGTTTTCCTGGTATACACCATGCTTAGGATACAGTCATTATGTTGAGCACCCACTAAGCCTTGGGCACTTTGCATGCATTATCCCCTCCCCCATATCAACCTCTCCTAGACCCAATACAGGTCACTGAGGGTACAACCCTGAGCAAGGGAGGCCAGCCCTGCCCTCCGAGAGTTTCGCCTCTCGGGGAGCAGACCAAAAGGAGCAAATAAGCACATTGATAAGGCTGATATGGATTAAATGGCTGTATCATGTATTGTTATCTATATTGTACACTATATATTACTTATTTATATCTATAGTTATCATCCATGCAGCTAAAAATAATAATATAATAAAGCAGAGCAAGAGTATTGAGAATGCAAGGAATATTATTTTAGGTAAGATAGCAGGAACGACCCCTCTGAGGAAAGGATATTTGAACAGAGATCTAAAGGAGTGGAAGTGGGAGCCAAAGAGAGATCTGCAGGGAGAGCATGCCAGGTGGAGGGAACAGCAAATACAAATGATCAGATTAGAATGTGCAGAAGAATTACTCAAGACAGTTTTTTAAATGCAGATCCCTTGGCCCCTAGACTCAGAGATTCTGGTTCAGTAGATCTGGGAGGGACCCAGGAATCTCCATTTTTATATCTCTCCAGTGATTCCGGTGCAGGTGGTCCAATGACCATATTTTAAGAAAATATAGCTTTACATTTCTCCCGTGGTTTCGATCCTTGATCATTCTCAATGACTCTGTTCTGTGCTTTTACAAAATCGAAAAGCTTTGGGGATTTAAGGTCTACACACCCTGAAGTCAGAGCCTGGTAGATCCTCCCAGCCCTTTCCGATGCATCCATGCGCCCTTCAGCAATGAAGAGAGAAGATGATGCTCAGCGGGGGGATCTGGGGGGAGGGATCTGGGGGCTAGATGGGCTGTAACTGCTGGTGGGTGAAGGGTCTGAATGGTGTGCAAGCCAAATGCTCTGCGCCTCTCCTCAGGGCTCTACTTACCCATCTTGGGGCAAGATAGAGGGATGGCAAATGTTCCTCCATTGGTCTACCGGTCTGGCCCCCTAGCTTCCCCACTGTGCTCTGGAATAATGGCCGAGGCAGTCTGGGCTCTGGAGTCAGAGGGCTGGGTTCAAATCCCAGTTCCACCTCCTCTAAGCCACCTGACATAAGCCAGTGATTAAGCCTCTGAGCTCCAATGAATTCATCCAAAAAATGGAAATAAAGTAGTATCCATACCTTTGAGTTAGTATATGACACATGGAAAAGCTCTTAATAAAACCTCTCATCTGCAAAAGCATTCCAATAAAATTTCATCCTCAATGCGAATGGCGTAACTATTAAATCAAAATAAATTCAGTGTATGCACAAGCCCAGTCTAATATGGTAGCACATTTAACAAAACACAGTCCAACAATCAGAAAGTGACCGGGAGCGATTCTAGTCTTTACTTGGATTCCTGAAAGAATGTCAAAGGATGTCATTACCTAACACAGTTCTTAAAATTCTATTTGCAGCCGGGCGTGGTGGCTCATGCCTGTAATGCCAGCACTTTGGGAGACCGAGGTGGGTGGATCATCTGAGGTCAGGAGTTCGAGACCAGCCTGACCAATATGGTGAAACCCTATCTCTACTAAAAATATAAAAATTAGTGGGGTGTGGCAGCATGAGACTGTAGTCCCAGCTACTCTGGAGGCTGAGACAGGAGAATTGCTTGAACTCAGGAGGCGAAGGTTGCAGTGAGCTGAGATCATGCCACTACACTCCAGCCTGGGGAACAGAACGAGACTCTGTCTCAAAAAAACAAATCAACAAAAACAAAAATTATGTCTGCATATCCTTTATTCTCTAATTTTCTCCCCCAACAGCTACCCAGCCACCCCCGAATCCTGCCATTTTCTCTCCCTCAACTCCCAGTCCAAACGCTCTTTAGCTCTTACCATGCCAGCCCTTCACTTTTCCTCTCCCTCCTTCCTGTTCCCACCTGCCTCTCTCTGTTGCGCAGCTTAGCCTTTCAGATACAGTTTTCCGGTCCCCACTTTTCTGCCTCTCCACTCCGTAATAATAATGACTGTCATTACAAATGTGGTGCCTTTAGGGCTATAGGCAGAGAAAGTGGTGATATCAGTGAAACAATGAAGAAAGAGTTTAACCCCCAAGCACACAAGCCCACCCCTCAAAGGCTGATTCTGTGTGCTATGGCGTATGCACGTATATACACACATGCAAGGCACATCTGTGCCCACATGTGTGCCATAGCATATGCATGTGTAAATGCCATGTGATGCAGTGCACACATGTATATGCACACATGCAAGGCCTATTTGTACACATGTGTGCTGTAGCACATGCATGTGTGTGCACACATGCCATAAGCAAATGTAGGTTGCAGCATGTGCACGGGCATGCAAAGACATGTGCAGGCGCATTTGAATGTGTGTGATATAGTGTGCACATATGTGTGTGCACACGCCCTGTGTAAATGGCATGTGCTGTAGTGTAGGCACACATGCCATACAAGCACCAGGGCTCTGTGGTCCAGACCTGGGGCAAACCATGAGTCCCAGGCCAAACAGCAGCCACGCCAGGCCTCCCCACAGTCTGTCCTCCCTCCCACTTGCCTCAAGAAACAAAGACAGTTTATCAAGAACTCCCCAGTAAGCGGTTTTTTTAAGACCTTCAGCAGCAGCCGCCGGGCTGAGCTGAACGTCTCACTTTATTAGTGAGTTTGGCCTTGGGTGTCTGGCTGTTTGATCAATCCTGCCGGGGGTCAGTGATATTTCCTCCCGGCCCCCCCCGCCCCTGCCCCTGCCCCTCTGCCACACCTGATGAACAGCTCGCCCCTGGACCGCTGATCACCTATTGATTTTCCAGCCCGAGGCTACATCCGCCGCCAGCTGCCATCTCCAGCCCTGTCACCGGGACCACTTGGTGACTAACTGATTCTCCGAGCCCCTCCCACCCCCGCCCCTCACTGCACACCCGGCTCCCCGACCCATGGCCCAACCTGCCCTTCCCGCTTTGTCTGTGCCCAGTTCCTACCCTCTCTTTCAGGGCTCAGTGCTGGCACCCAGGACACCAAAATCAAGGTCTTTTCCCAGTGACTCCCTAGCTGACTTTGATGCCCGGCTGCATGACCTTGGACAAGTCACTTTATCTCCTTGTGCCTCAGTTTCCTCATATGTAAAACTGGGGCAATATTGGAACCTACCCATCATGTTTATCAGGCAGCAGTTTCCACAGTGTATTGCGGGTACCCCTGGGGTCTCTGAGACCTTTACAGGTGGTTCATAAAAGTCAGAATAACGTTGACAGTAATACTAAGATGTTATTTGTGGGGGTTTTTTGCTCTCAATGAAAGCTTTTTAGAACTCCCAGCGGAATATTACAGGGAATACGTGACATGTGATATCCCAAAAACTTGCAGAAGCAGATATAAAAATCGAACTCTCTTCTATTAAGACTGACATTATAGAAATCTGCAAAAATATAAAACAAAGCCACACTTCCTTCTCCTTAAATTTTGTGTGTTGTGAAATGTAGTCATTTTTCACAAGAATATATTATTTATGCTCACATGTAGTGTATTATTGCTATTTTAAATAAATTATAAAGAAATATTATTAAAATTTGTTTTGACTCCTAAAATGATCATTAGCGATAGATACAACTCATATGAACAAGAGCTTTGAGAGCCTTTATCATTCTTAGAGTGTAAAGGGTTCCTCAAGCCAAAAAGTTTGAAAACTGATGGTACAAGATGTTAGCACTGTGCCTGGTTCATGTGAGCACTCAGTAAATTGCTATGATTTGGAGGTACCATCATTGGGAGTTAGAGTGATTTCTCCAGTCAAGCTGGGGAGAGGATTTGGGGGTGCAGATTTGGGGAGGTTGCCCCTGATTAGGGACATAGTCCCTTTACCCAAATGGCACAAAGGTGAGATCCCCTCTGCCAGCTCCAAGCAGCCCCCTCCCCTGGCACTCACTGTCAGCTTACAGTGTTCAAAGCCATGGCCAAGGGAAAGGAGCACCTGACTGACCTTGGCCCTAGCAGCTGGGATTGGCTGCACCTCGAGATACACCCCCCTCAAAATTGCTCAGAGGGAGGCAGTTGGTGCAAAGAAGGAAGAGGCTGGAGGAGGAGGTGTAACAATATCTACTCCTCGATTAGCCTTACCATGTATTAGGCATCATTGTAAGCACTTTAGAAAAGTTAAGTCATTTGATCCCTGCAACAATCTTAGATGGTTGTTTAAAAATGTACCCGGGATGATTTTGTTATAATCAGGTATGGGAGGACGATAGACACAGAGTCATCTGCCTGAAAGGAAGATTGTATTACTTACAGTTTCCAAGAGGAGGGGACACCATTCGGGGCCACCTGGGGAAGTGCCAGGTTGGGTCAGGAGGCAGAATGAACAAGGGAAAAGCACAGACAAAAGCCTTTATTGTGGCTTTCATGGGGAAGGAACAGGTGAGGCAAGGTTGGAGGTTTAAATTAAGATTGGCTAGTTTTAATCATCTTAGTTTACAGTCCAGGCTATAGTGGTCATTCCTAATTATCTGGTACGTGGCCCTGGAGTGATTTAGGGCAGGGGGAATATTGGCCTGGTGTTTGAGAGTTTTATAAAGGGGATGTTAGGGGATATGGGCTTCAGACAGGTTGGTGTGCATATGAAAGGCAAGTTTGTAGGCCAGGCACGGTGACTCATGTCTATAATGTCAGCACTTTGGGACGCCGAGACAGGCGGACCACCTGAGATCAGGAGTTCAAGACCAGCCTGGCCAACATGGTGAAACCTTGTCTCCACTAAAAATACAAAAATTAGCCGGGCATGATGGTGGGTGCCTATAATCCTAGCTACTTGGGAGGCTGAGGCAGGAGAATCACTTGAACCCGGAAGGCGGAAGTTGCAGTGAGCCAAGATCGTGCCATTGCATTCCGGCCTGGGCAACAGACCAAGACTCCATCAAAAAAAAAAAAAAAAAAAGGCAAACTTGCTGGCAAGTTGTTCACTCTAAGAATTAACTAGCCTCCCTAGGGGCAGTCCCTCCCTGGGTTCATCAGACTCCAAGATGTCAAAGCATCATAAAACACACAAAAATAAACTATTACTAACTTTATTGTACAGATGAGGAAATTGAGGTAGGAAGCTAAGGGTCATGCCAAGGTCACACAGTTGGTGAGTGGTGGCAGCAGGACTTGAACCCAGGCACTGCCATTCCACAGGCCAAGCCCTTCACCACCATGCCACATTGCCTTGTGCTAGGCCTGCTTCCAGACCAGGGGCTGCTCACTGGCTGGTCTCCAATGGACGAGCACCTGGAATGAGATGGGGCCAGGCCTTGAGACTGTGGCCTCATGGTCTTAGCACAGATGGGCACAGCTCTGGGATCAAGCTGTAGCTGCAAGCACCATGCCCTGGGGCAAGGCTCCTTGGTAGGTCCCGGGCCTCATGTTCCCAGGGCCACTCCCCAGGTACTCTGGCCACTTAAGCTCGCAGGAGGAATGTCTGCAATGAACAAAAATGCAGAAATGGAGTGACCTGGGACAGTCTGGGCATCCCAGTGGCCCCTCAGATTTTACCATGGCCCATCTGCTCCTCCTGGTAGGCCCTCGGGTCTGCAAGAGCCCTGATGGTGGAGAGGGGGCTGCGCGGGTGGCCCCCTCCTGAGGGCTGGCTTTTGACTCCTCTCCTGCACCCACCCCAACTCCACTCTGAAGGACCCTGGCAAGCCAGGTCAATTATTAGAACTCCATAAAGGTTTGCTGGTGTTATTTGATTTTTGTCGTTGCTTTTTGTTATCATGAACTGGGCCTGTAAAATGGAGAGGTTCATGCCTTTCTTGGTGAAGTGGTCAAGATTTAAAGACGTGGTGGGTACGGTACAGCTTTTTGCAACGTGGACAGAGAAGGAGACGCCGTCACGGGAGGTGCGGGGGCTCTTTTCACTCCGAGGCGTTCAGGCCGGGACTGAGCTGCTGGGGGAGTGCCCGGTGGGCAGGCAGTGAGCTCGCACCGGGCAAGACACGGGTCTGACCCCTCCTCCCTGCACTCACCCCCTCCCTGGGCGCCAACAGCACCGGGAGCAGCGCAAGGGCGTCCTGGCTGCGCAAACACGGGGCTCCAGCGCCGCCTGCCGGCCGCCGTGTGCAACGCCGACCCGGAGGTCTCGCTGTCTCGGCCTGCGCTGGGGACGCGCGGGACACCCGGTTCCAGGAATCCCGGTGGGGGTCCGGCCTTGTTGGGCGCAAGGAACGCGGCTCTGCAGGACGGGCCGCCGCCGAGGGCATCGGCAAGTTTCGGGGTGTGGACCCTGCCTGCGCCCGCTGCATCCGTTTTGGGCAAGACCGTGGCTTTTTGAGCCTCAGTCACTCCTTGCGGAGGACGAACAGGCTGGGAATTCGTCTTCTCCCACCGCAGCGTCCCTGCAACCTCGTTCTCGACGACGTCCCAGCCTCCCTTCTGGTCCAGTCCCACCCCCAACATTCCTCCTACCCTACTCGCTGGACACTTCTCGCAATTCCAAATCCCGGCGTGTGGCTCATCCACGTGAAAACCCTTCAGAGTTCCTGGTTGTCGCATAAAACGTTGCTTTCATATTGAAACGAACATGGACTCTGGGAGGCCGAGGCTGGATGATCCCCTGGGCCCAGGAGTTGAAGGTTACAGTGAGCCATGATCCCCACTGCACTCCAGCCTGGGCAACAGAGCGAGATTCTATGTAAGAAAAAAAAAAAAAAAACATTAAAAAGTAAATAACACTAACATGGATCAGACAGAATGAAATTGAGAGAATGCGGAGCTGCCCAGCTCAGAGCCACCAAGCCCCTAGGTATCAGGGGAAGGAGGCCCCCAGAGCTCCTGGCAAGCCAGCCAACAGGAGGCCCATTCTCCCAGGGAAACAGCATTGTCAAGGTGGGCTCTGTCTCCAAATCAAGCTCCAGAAGCCAGGTCAGGAACTGGGACAGCGCACAGGAGGGATGGCTTGTCTGTGCTCCTGCAGGTCTGGGCCTCAGCTGACAGTGATCCAGAAGGCTGGGCCCTGGAAGAGCTGGGCCAGAGGACCCACTTCTGAGATGGCATCATGGACCAGAGCCCATGAGTGGCCTCTCCAGCATCCTGGTATCAGGTAGCTGGCTTGCTCCGGTGGCAGTGTCCCAGCAAGCCAGGCAGGAGCTACATGGCCTTTCATGACCCAGCCTCAGAAGTCACAGCACATCACTTCACACAACCCTGGGTCAAAACAACCAGCAGCCTGGCCAGATTCATGAGAAGGACATAGACCCCACCTCTGCATGGGAGGCATATCAAAGAATCTATGGGGAGGGGGGGAGGCACGGCACCAGTCCATCTATTTTTTTTTTAAAGACAGGGTCTCGCTGTGTTGACCAGGCTGACATGCAGTGGTACAACCAATCACAGCTCACTGCAGCCTCAAACTCCTGGGCTCAAGTGACCTTCCCGCCTCAACCTCATGAGTAGCTAGGACTAGAGACACACATACCACACCCGGCTAATTTTTTAAATTATTATTTGTTGTATAGACAGGGCCTATGTTGCCCAGGCTGATCTCAAACTCCTGGCCTCAAGCCATCCTCTGGCCTCAACCTTCCAAAGTGCTAGGATTATAGGCATGAGTCACCATGCCCAGCTCCATCTAGAAACTATGGTTGTGTGGCCTAGGGAAGGTGTCACCTGGATAAGGTATTGCCTATGTTTCACCTCCAAACTCAGGTGCTCCCTCCGGAAATGGCACTGGTCCCTCCATCCCCACTGGATGAAAGGTGGCCAAGACAGACCTCCCTGAACCAGCTGCAACAGCTGGGGGCCATGAGAGGATGAGGCCATGGAAAGGGGACACTGCAGGAGATGGTAAAAAAAGCAACATGATTTGCCTCAACTGTCATTTCTTAAATCCAGACACTTATAGGGAAGGGAGGCGAAGTGAAGGACACACAGGGAATAATGGGGAGATCAAGGCACTGGGAGAAGAGTTCTTATAGTGCTCTGCCCTTCCACATCTGCTCTGCCAGGTTGTCAGAAGCAAGGGACCAGAAACACGGTCCACCTCCCCTGAGCTCATTGCCAGTTGTGGACAGCAGTGTGGGGACTCACTGCCTCCATGTGGCCAGCAGAGGGCAGCACAGCACAGCTCTGCTGCCTCAGATGCTGGGCAGCTTGGCAGGGCTAGTCCGGAGGACTCAGGACTCAACAGGACCAGACTCAGGACCCTCCACATCCCTGGCTAAGGATGGCCTGCAGCCTGGATGTGGGTCATGTTTTAGCATGTGAGCTCCAGGGAAGCAGGGACTGTGCTGTGTGTGTGCAGTGGTCTCTTGATTTGCAAGTGCTTCTGGGTGTGTCCCGTGTCAGCGAATTTTGTTGTGAAGGGCACGAAGGTGTCCATCAGATTGTTCCTGAGTGGTTCTGAGCAGTGTGTCCTGATGCCAACACTCACCTGGTGTCCAGCAGTTCCACGGGTCTTCCACTCACTGCTCCCCCTGAAAACTCCCGTGTCCCGAGCCCCAGGGCCAGGCGGGCCCCACTCCGGGCCTCTGTGCACCCCCACCTCCTGACATGGTCCTTCCCTCTGCTCAGATCCTGGTCACCTCTGGCCTCTGCCCGTCTTGAGGGTGGGGCCCTCATCACCACATCTGGTTCTTTCCAGGGGTGACTTCCTATCTCCCTTAAATAAAAGGAGTCCTCTTTGAAGGAGATTCGGGGACCTGCACACCACGGCACCAGGGAGGCTGGGATGGGCATGGAGGGAGGGGCAGCAGGTGCCCTCTGTGACACACATGGAGGGAGCAGAGGCTCCTGTTTCCTAAGCAAACCCTGACCCAGCTCCTTTCTGGAATTTTACAATGCAGCTCACTGTAGCACCTGTGCACATGGAAGGACGGGAGGGAGGGAGGGAAGGAAGGAGAAGGAAGGAGAAGGAAGGAAGGAAGGAAGGAAGGAAGGAAGGAAGGAAGGAAGGAAGGAAGGAAGGAAGGAAGGAGGGAGGGAGGGAGGGAGGGAGGGAGGGAGGGAGGGAGGGAGGGAGGGCAGGCAGGCAGGCAGGCAGGCAGGCTCGCTGGTTTTATTATTACCCCATTGCACTGGTAAGGAAACTGAGTTGAAGAAAAAATTATGTCTTGCCAAGGGCCACAAAGTTATCTAATTTTGAGTGTGGGGCTTAAACCAGGTCTCCTCCAGACCCAAAAGAGTATATCCTAAATGATCCCATGTGTATGAAATTCTAGAAAAGGCAAAGCTAGCCCATAGTGACAGAAAGCAGAATAGTGACGCCTGAGGCTGGGGGCAGTCAGGATGGTCATTGACTACAGAAGATCATGAGAAACTTTCTGGATGAAAATGCTCTATATTTGATTTTGGTGGTCACTGTGGTGTATTGATTTGTCAAAATGTATTGACTACCCAATTAAATGAGTGCATTAATTATATGTAAATTATACCTCATTAAAGATGGTCGTTTTTTAATTCGGGTCTTCTGACTTGGAGCTCAGTGCTCCTGTCCTCCCTACTCAGGTGATGCCTAGTTGTGGTGTCACTAATCTGGGTCCTGTGGCCTGTAAGGGTTATCCACATACCAAGGGTGTCCGAATTCCATCTGTGCATGAACAAGGTCAATCAAGAGAGGCTGTGAGGATGCAAAGCCCTTTTATCCTGATACTGGCTGGGGCAACAGACTAATCAAATTGGCAAAAATCCCATGTGAAAATTTAACTCTCATGCCTGTAATCCCAGCACTTTGGGAGGCTGAGGCGGGAAGATCGCTTGAGTCCAGGAGTTTGAGACCAGCCTGGGTAACATAGTGAGACCCCACCTCTTAAAAAAAAAAAAAAAAAAAAAATTTAACTCCATCTATGCCCACTAAGAACAGGGTCAGGCATCATCACAGTTCAGGAGAAGTGACCTTGGTTTATTAATCTGGGGACAGGAAACCTACCCTGTCTCCCTAGAAGCTGAGTTCCCACGACCCCATCACCACTGGATCAGGAAATCGTCCCAGAATCTGCCCTCCTTCTGAGTCTGCAACTGAAGTTGGGAAGACCAAGGGAGATTTAGAACACCCCTCTCCAAGCAATGGAAAGCTTGGAGTAAGACTTACATTGAACAAGTTCCCTGGTGGCCTCTTCCAGTTTGCACACTGCCTCACTAACCTGGCCCAGATTTCTGCCTCCTACCAGGCAATCTTTGGAAAACCATATACCAGTGCTAATTAAACTGGTTCTAAACGATCAGCAAGCCCGGGAGAGGAGGGAGCCACATCTGGGTGTAGCAAACACAGCTGAAGTCTACATGTTCCTCAGATGGCAAAAGCTCATCAAAGGATCTTTAAAGCCTTGGCGTACCCAGTTCTCTTTCGCCTCCTGAAGGCCAAAGGCTCAGAAGCACAGGGCCAAGTGCCGAAGTGGAGGGAACAAGAGTCCCTATGGCCTGAGAGCATAAATTCCATCCTAAGGATACTGATCAGCAGGAAGGACTTAAATGATGCCGTCTGTCCTACTGGTTACTGCCTTGGAAGTATGAAGGCGCTCTGCCCAGATAAATCCCATAAGCTACCATCCATTTTAGTAGCCTATTTAATCATAAACTGGGGAGGGCTTCTCCAGTGAGTTCCTTCGCCTCTACTGAAAGGGGCCGCAGGGCTGCATGCCTTTGACTCCTTGGTGATTAGACAAGCTCTGTGGCTGTTGCTGGCTTTCAGATTGCCGGTGAAAATTAACTGTACCGTGGGGCATGTAGAATAAACATGAGTTAAAAGGGTGTCCCAAGGAGATCATGTATGAGTAAAAATGCGCTGTGATAGGGAAAGCAAGCATGAAAATGTCTCATGTTGCTGGCCGACTCACTCCATCCAGGGTAGAAATGGTTCCTGCCAGGATATGAGCCTGGAGGTGGGAGGCAGGCTCCTGAAGCCAACTCCACAACCTCCTGCCTCCCGGGGCCACTGGTGAGCGGGTCTAAAACCTTAGACAAGAAGGGCTATGTGTCCTAAAATCCACATCTCTTCCAGATGAACACTTATTCTCCCCATCTTGTTTTATTTCATTTTACATTTTCTTTTATTGCCAATCCTTGTTTCCTACCCCCAACCCCACAGGCAACGCTTCCAATGCACATCTTATTTGTACATACATTTGCAGTTGTATTGGTTTTGTGTGCATGTAGTTTTAGTCTCCGTGAACAGGACTATCACATCAGTTTCTTTCTTTCTTTTCTTTTTTTTTTTGAGACGGACTCTAGCTCTGTTACCAGGCTGGAGTGCAGTGGCACAATCTTGGCTGACTGCAACCTCAGCCTCCCAGATTCAAATGATTCTCCTGACTCAGCTTCCCGAGTAGCTGGGATCTACAGGTGCACACCACCAAGCCCAGCTAATTTTTGTATTTTTAGTAGGGACGGGGTTTCACCATGTTGGCCAGAATGGTCTCAACCTCTTGACCTTGTGATCTGCCCGCCTCGGCCTCCCAAAGTGCTGGGATTACAGCAGTTTCTTAATTCTTCCACTCAGCTATTTCTCAGGTCTGTGTTCTATGAACCTGCTCTGTACTTATCCACAATGTTATCCAATACGTTGTCCCTGCACACCTCCCAGGGATGGACATTAGTCCCCACCGCATCCATCACACCAGTAAGCATCCTTATATGTGTCTCCTAAGGACCCGGGTGAGAATTTTGTTGGGAACACACCCCTAGAAGCAGAGTTTCTGGGCTGTGGGGCAGGAACACACTTTATTGGATAAGTAGTTCCAGGTGGCTCTCCAGGACTGCCACACCAGCTGTGCACAGGGCTGCCGCATCTCCATCCACCACCTTTCCAGTTTGTCGGTATCTCATGGGTGCAGAGTGATGTCTAATTGTTGCTTTAGCGTGTGTTTTTCTGATGACTAACACTGAATATCTCTTCGGTGCCTTGGTAGAGTTTTGGGTCTGCCTCTACACACTGCTTTCCATTCCCTTTGCCCATTTTTTTCTGCTGGGGTTGTCTTTTCACTGGTGATTTATAGGAGCTCCTTGTGCATTCTTGACATTTAATCTTTTGTTTGAAATACTTTCCCCCAGCTCCCACACCTACAGGTAGGCCTTTTGCCAACCACTAAAGCAAATTAAGCATAATAAGAAATGAAGAGGCCAGGCGCGGTGGCTCACGCCTGCAATCCCAGCACTTTGGGAGGCCGAGGCGGGCAGATCACAAGGTCAGGAGATTGAGACCACGATGAAACCCCGTCATTACTAAAAAATACAAAAAATCAGCTGGGCACAGTGGTGGGTGCCTGTAGTCCCAGCTACTCAGGAGGCTGAGGCAGGAGAATGGTGTGAACCTGGGAGGCAGAGCTTGCAGTGAGCCAAGATCACGCCACTGCACCCCAGCCTGGGTGACAGAGCAAGACTCTGTCTCAAAAAAAAAAAAAGAAATGAAGAAAAGGGGGGGCAAAGGAAGTAAAGTAAAATGGGAAGTCAACTGTTGAGTTTTAAACTAATACACTAAAGTAGAAGATGAAAATCACAGAAAAGGCCAGACATAGTGGCTCACACCTGTAATCCCAGCTCTTTGGGTGGCCGAGGTGGGTGGATCACTAGAGCTCAGGAGTTCGAGACCAACCTGTGCAACACCAAGAAACCCCGTCTTTACAAAAATACAAAAATCAGGCAGGCGTGGTAGCGCACGCCTGTGGTCCCAGCTACCAGGGAAGCTGAGGTGGGAGGATCACTTGAGCCCAGGAGGCCGAGGCGGCAGTGAGCCCATATTGTACCACTGCACTCCAGCCTGGGTGACAGAGCTAGACTCTGTATCAAAACAAAACAAAAAGAAACAAAAGAAGATCACAGAAGAAAATATTCATAGAACCACAACAACGAAACTAAAGATTTTTTGTACCTAAATGTCCAAAATATAAGTTAAACAAGCAGAGCATAAAAAAAGACCAAGATGTTAACATAAATGTCGAGGAAAAAATACTTTTGAAGAACATTAAAAATCAACACAACTGCATTCTTTTTAAAACTTCACGGCAAAAAGGAAAATAATGCAGAGGTCAGAGAGGTGGAGGTTAAAGGGGCGAGGCACACCCATGAGGAAAAACAAAGAATATCAAAGAAAAAACACAGGGACAGCAGACACCAGGCAAACTGAAGACCGCACCTGAAAACAGAACAAGCCTAAACTGCGGGGAAGAAAAGTAACCAAGAGAAAGGCTAAAATAAACAGCCTGAGGGTGAGCTGGTAAGGCCTTATCAGCCAGCTCCTGCTCTCCTGGGGTCTGGGGCCATGCAGAGGCTCATGGCAGTGGTGGGGACGCAGGAAGGATCTCAGGTGACCTTTGGGTCCTATATGGGTCCGCCCATCAGGCTGAGGCCAGCAAAGAGCCCAGCTAAGACATTCATACTTGGAGCCACTGATGAGGCCATGGTCAAGAAGCCATGGGCTGGGTGTTCACCTGGCTACTGAGATCCTGGGGTATTAAATCCTGTACCTGCGCCACTTCTCCCTTGTGAACCTCCCAGCCTCCCTAGCCTGCTCATTGCCTTCAGGAGAACTCACAAGTAGGAGTGGTGGCCACGTGTGCCAGAGGGCCTGGGGGAACGCTGCACTGCGAATCTCTTTGGCCACACTTAAGCAGGCAAGGAGACACCCTGTTCCAGCAAGTCCAATGCCACCCAAGAGTACAAAAGGGAACATTGCCAGGATTCACCAGAGGCGTCATCCTTGCTTGCTGGAGGGAGCAATGACTGTGAGGACCCAGGGACAAGCCCTCTCCAGACCGCCTGCCACGCAAACTCCACCTGGTCATCCACAGTAGCCAGCTGTTGGTGCAATTATTTGATTGGCTATTTCCAGTTCCAATGACTCAGAAAAAAAGAAGAAAAAAAAAACAGATTTAACTGACAAGAAATCCAGAGTTCCATCATCCTATTTCATCACAAATTAGAAGGCTGAGGAGAAAATCCAGATGAATCATTGCAGAGCGGAAAGTATCTGATCTTATCTTGAGGTGAAGAAGGGATATGGGGCTGAGACCTGCCAACTCGAATTCTTCCAGGGGATAGAAATGTCCCCCAGCACTGCCAAAGTTCACTTGAAACCCAGGTGGGTGCTTGGCAGTTCAGATCCACTTCCCAGAACGATGATCTTGGTGCTGATGCTGCCAGATGCCCTGCCTGGCCCACTCAGCCACAACCCAGTAGTTCCCAGACTTAAGGATTACATCAGTTTTTGTTTCATCATTTTGAATTGGTTTTTAATTGGGTGACAGATGAACAACTGTTGAGTCCAAAGAAAACATTAAAAAATAAAACCACCATCTACTATCACCATCATTTCCTAAAAGCATCTTAGCACCAAGAAGACTAAAGGATGGCCGGATACGGTGGCTCACGCCTGTAATCCCAGCACTTTGGGAGGCCAAGGCGGGTGGATCACTTGAGGTCAGAGTTTGAGACCAGCCTGGACAACACAGTGAAACCCCTTCTCCACTAAAAATACAAAAAGTAGCTGGGTGTGGTGGCAGGTGCTTGTAATCCCAGCTACTCAGGAGACTGAGGCAGGAGAATCACTTGAACCCGGGAGGTGGAGGTTGCAGTGAGCCAAGATCATGTCATTGCACTCTAGACCAGGTGACAGAGCAAGATTCTGACTCAAAATAAATAAATAAATAAATAAATAACACTAAAGGATGGTCTTTTATAGAAAATAAACTTAAGCTTTATAAAATGCTCATTACTACAGATTACTCATTTTTGCAGGACTCAGGAAAATTCATAGTGGGCTGACATTGATGCCTGCTGCCACAACCTGCGTGGGGTCGAATCCCAAGCCCGCAGATCTGTGTTCTGGGGAAACACATAAGGGGGATTGGGCTGGGGTTTAAGCACACTTGTGAAGAAACAATTTATCAGCTTTCACTCAGACCTGACGCTCTGATCTCCCCGGCAGGGGCTACCTGTCCACCAGGCTGCATGTCTTCACATCTTGAACTCCTGTCCCCAGGATTCCCAAGCCCACCATGTCATCAGAACCACCCGAGATGGGGCTTTTACAACTTACAGCTTCCCAGGCCTCACTGCCAGACATCCAGGCTTGTGGCTCCAGGATGGAGTCTCATGGTTTTCCAGATTTAGGCCCCTTGGCCTGAGCTTCCCTCCCCCAGCCACCCAACCCTCTGTCTGGTCAGCAGCAGACGTCCTTGCTCAGACTAGATGTGTCAGCCACACGCTGTCAGCGCCGGGCCCTGCCAAACAGAGCTGAGGGCAGGCAAGGAAACACCCTGTTCCAGCAAGTCCCTGGAAAACAGAGCTGAGGGCAGGGCTGGGGTGCTGGGGACAATCCAGGACAGAATGGCAGGGCCTGGCCCATGAAACTGGAGCAGCACTGGTAGCAGGCTGTGCTGACACCAGGACAAAACAGTGGAGATGGGAGCATGGAGCTGAGGCACTAAGCAGCTCTCAAGTTCATGGCCCACGTGAAATGCTCAGCAGTGAGGTACAGCCAGGGAAGAACATGAGAGCGGTCTGTCCTTTCACCAGGAAAGCATCTTATCATGGGGCAGTCTCTGTAGATACAGCCCTGGCCTTAACAACCCCTACTGGACCTCTACCATCTCCTGCCACCCTGTCCTTCTCGCGTGCCCAGCTCCATCCTGGTCCACTCATCTGGTTATTTGTTGTCAAGCGTCTCCACCTCATTCCTGTGCCATGCACATGGCCTGAGGGCTCAACATTTGCTGGCTGGACTGAGCAGTGCGCTGGCTGAACCAGGGGCTCCCCATGACAACAATGTCCAACCCCTGGGGAAACCAGCTGTGGCAGAGAACTGCTCTGCAAGCCACCAACACAGAAAGCTGCCATCTCCGGGCCTACAGGGCACCACTGCCTCCATGCTTTCCAGCGCCAGCTTCTCTCTGTCCTCTCACTTGCTCCAAAGGGAAGACACAGCAATGCTGTGGGTAATTGCACTAGCAGTATCTGAAGACCTGTGTGGACCCCAAAGGGACTAATTCTGTGGAACTACTAGTACTGTGAGGTACTAGGCCCTGCTGTCACATCTGTGGGCTGACAATGGGAACAGGGATACAGATCTGCAACAAACAAAGTCAAAAGCTCTCATCTCTCACACCCAGGCTGGGCCCCACTCCCTGGCGAGTTGTGTGGTCCCAGCCTATTGTTCACCACTACTGTAAAGGGGACTCCCCTCGGGCCCAGGATTTCGCAGTTGCTCCGGACAGCGAGGACCTGTCCCACCCATCGCAGACTGTGACATAACACAGGACACAACACTGGGAGGTGTCCCTGGGGGAGCGCTGCCCTCTGAGAAGTGGAGGGACAGAGGGGAGGCATGTGCTCAGCATCAGGGGCCCAGGGGTAGGGGCAGCATGCAGGGACAGGCTTGCCTCTGGGTGCTCCCTCCAGACTGTCCGGGCTCCCGGTGGACTCTGGTCTCCAACCTGAGGGTGTGAACCCTGTACCTCCCTTTCCACCACCACATAAGCTTTGTAGGATCAGCCCCAGTCCTAAAGCCAAGCTTGAAAAATAATGTTTCTGACCTCTCTACAGGGAGATCCCAATTGGAAATGGCAAGAATTAGCACCTCTTTGGGACTTCTTTTAATGTCCCACAGTTTACTCTAATCAGGTCTTGAGGTCATTCAGTCACATCATCTTGCTTTGGGGGGCTTCCTGTGTCCCTGAGATCCCAAAGCTGCTGTATGCCACAGCATTAAGTTTCTTAGCTAATGTCAGGCCCTCACTCCAAACAATTCATTAGAACATCTTCACATATAAACCATGAGAACCAGCTGTGGGAGGGAATGTATTTACTTTAGGTATAAAGGTTTACTATTATTAACAAGTTATCACTATTATTTACATGTTTATAAAATGGAAATAAAAATGACATACACATTTGGTGCCAAAAGTGGCACATCCAAACTAATATCAGTACAAAAATAAATTTTCAAGCTATGTGTTTTTAAAATAAAGGTCATTGAAACAGTAAGGGGGAAAAAATCTGCATCTGGCATGTGTTGAAATGCAATCATCATCACAGCAAAGCAGCCCTGGGGCAACAAAACCAGTGCCTGCTGGAAGAACCACCCCCGCGTGCTCTTGCAAGACGCCAAGCAAACAAACAAAAAAACAAATATACCAGTTATGTTCCTGAGCTACAGAAGTTTAGGGCGTCTAAACTGTTGTGAATTCCTGCTAAAGAGGAGACCCTGTGGGATCGGAACTGATGAACTCTCCTGAGTGCTCAGCTAGTGTGGCACCAGGACCTGGCACTGCACTGAGAAGACGCTAAGCCCACCTGTGAAACAGAAATCCTCAGCTAACACAAAACAGCGCACAAGTCCTCTCTGTCAATCACCAATCCCTTGCAAATCTCCTGGCTGCAGATAAACAGGGACAAGGGCTGAGGACAGACGGAAGCCACTGGGTTTGAGAGCCCCTGTGCCCATCAGACGTGCCTCTTGGTGGTTTCGGCAGAGATCCCCGATGTTTCGTTCCTTCGTAGATACATGCTTGTTCACAAACTTGGCAGCGGACCTCATTGGTTAACACAGCCGTGGCCCCAGCAGGGAAAGCAAAACCAGCCCAGCAAACCATTCCTCTGTCCACCCCACATGGTATTTCAGCCTTCACTTTCCTCCTTGTTTCCCATAGAGCTGGGCCAGGACTGCATGCCTGCTGGAAGTGGCATGCTGGGTTAGTGAGCGTGTTGAGTGAGCCAACTCCCACTCTGCCCGCTGCAGCACAGAAGGATGTCTGCCCATGCACAGAGTCCTCCAGGATCCCAGCAAGGATGCAAATGCTGTGGGCAGTAGGAAGAAAGGGCTAATGAACAGGCCGCAGCCCCCTTCAGAGCAACCAAACATTCTACAGGAGCTGGTGCCAGCTCACCCCACCTGGGGCCAGGGGCAGCAGCATGGAGGAGAGGACACCAGCAGTCCCTGCAGCTGCAGCTGTGGGCTCCTCTCACTGGTCCTGGACCTTGGCCCTTTTGGCTTTCAGGGACAGGTGCTGCAAGAGAAGAGAAGACACTCCAGTTGGGGTTGATTAGACAAAGAAAGCAGACTGCAACATACTCCCCATATGAATGACCACATCAAATCTTCCATCTGGTCCACACCTTCCCAGTAAGTGCTGTTCATGAAAGAGCATGGAAGGAAAAAGCCCAAGTGGCCAATGAAGAAGCAGACCTTAAGTCAGTCGCCAGCAACCCGAGGCCCAAGCCACAGTGGCTGAAGCTGGTTATATAGGGCTCTGCAGAAGCTGTCAAGACAAGGTTTTCTTTTTGAGACACGGCTCTCCTTCTGCCCCAGTCTAGAGGACAGCACCGCAGCCAGACACCTGTGCTCAGGAGACTGGGCTCAGGCTGGAAGTGACCTCAAATCTCCAGGAAGTTCCTGACAACAGTCAAGAAAAAGTATCCTCTCTTTAGGAACAAGGAAGTCAATTTACCAAGTGTCTCAATACTCCAGGTACACATGGAGTACCTGGCTCAAGGATGGAGATAAAGACACGGCCTCTGCCCACAGGGAGGGTACAAGCTTGCTGGGAAGACAGAAAGGACACCTCCTAGTGACACTTTTTTTTCCCCCCAGAAATGTCACTTTCTACCATTATGAATAACATGAAGCTCAACATTATAATCATAGGCATCAGATAATAGGATTGGAAGATGAAGTATTTTTTACATTCTAAAGCAAAGCTGAAAGTGGCAGAAATCCTTAAATATGCCTTTGAGGCAGGGTGTGTGAATATAAGCTTTTAACGAAAGACCTCCCTCCACTCATCAACTGGGATACACCCGACAGCCCATTACTAATCATCAATAACCAAGAGATCCCTGAGCCGTGCCACCTAACACATAGTGAGAGCCTCACACGAGAGTGCCCACCCCGCCTGCTCTGGGGCCGGCGTGCCCACTCCTTAGCACATCCATACGGCCTCACAACATCAAGCCGCATCGCCCCCAGAGAGAACTGCAGGCCCTGACAAAATGGAGACACAGCGCACCACCAAGTGTGACGTGAGAGACAACAGAGCGAACGGGACCCAGGTCTAAATGAGCTACGAGAACTCAGACTTTCTATCTGCTTACTCCTGAGGGAGGATCACTACAGACTCTTGCAAAGGCCACATTAAAGGAGTTTTCCCTAATAATGAAGATATCTCTGAGAATAAGGAAAAATAATTTAAAAGCCAGAAGGCAAATCTCTGAATAGGCCACCCCATTCTTCCCCTGTCTAGCTGTAGGTCTTGCTGAATTTCTCTGAATTCTCTCCTCTCTACACATCACCTGATATAACCCCTACAGCTAATGTTAGACATCCATGGCCTTAGCTTGGGGATGGGAGATGACGCCGTTGTGCCTGTGGGGCCATTTTTGGTGCTTGTTTCTGGGAAGAATGTTGAATATAAACAAAGCTGACTCTGAACCATTTCAGGCCTCCACACAGGGTGAGAGCAACATTCCGAAAAACAGCAGTGATGGAAAGTCTCCAAAGGTGCCAGGAACAGAGCTGCAAATGATCTGTGGGTTGTGGATGGTTGCGAGGCACTGCACTGTGTTCAACAAAGGAACATCTACCGTACATGGGCAACCCCTGCAGATCTGGAGGCTCTCTGAGAAATCAATCTGCTTTGGACAAGTTAATAATAGAAGTGCCCTTGGACTATACAGTTAAGAAATAACACAAGTTTCTCTGTGGTTTGGGGACCATCGCTATACAATGAGGTTGTTGTACTAGGTGATTTCTTTTTTTTTCGACAGAGTCTCGCTCTGTCGCCCAGGCTGGAGTGCAGTGGCATGATCTCGGCTCACTGCAGCCTCCACCTCCTAGGTTCAAGTGATTCTCCTGCCTCAGCCTCCCAAGTAGCTGGGATTACAGGCACATGCCACCATGCCCGGCTAATTTTTGTATTTTTAGTAGAGACGGGGTTTCACCATGTTGGCCAGGCTGGTTTCGAACTCCTGGCCTCATGTGATCTGCCCGCCTCAGCCTCCCAAAGTGCTGGGATTACAGGCGTGAGCCACCATGCTCAGCCGCACTAGGTGATTTCGAAAGGTCTGTCACAGCCTCTCTAAAAATACTCTGATGACAGTGGAGGTGATGGGCTTAAAAAAAAAAAAAAGCCATTTGGAGAGAAGAGACAGATGCAGAAATCTGGGCTTGTCATTTTCTTCAAACTTCTGAAGCTATTTGCTCTTTAATTTTGTGGGTTTGACCTAAAGAAACTGGAATTTTGAGCTGAGAAGGGAAAATGACTCAGCTTCTGGGCTAATTCTGTTTCCAAGAGTCTAAATGAATCCAAGACAATTTCAGGCTTATCCTTCTCTGGCTGTCTGCATCTTCTCACTCGAACAGGCACTTTGACCACTGCACCATTCCTCTTTCAACCACTAGTTTACCTTTCTAATCCCTTCTCTTGGACTCCTGAAGTCTGCTGCTTTCCACCTGAGAGGTTTTGAAGGAAAAGACTTTCTTTCACCAGGTTTATTCTTATCAACCTAATTCAGCAAAGACAACACTCTGCATTTTTATCAGTCCCTGCAGGCTGATGTGCTTTCTAGCTGAAATATCTGAATTGGGATGTGTGAAGAACTATAAAGGCGTGAAATGGTTTTTGTTTGATTAGATAAAAATTAAATATTATAAAATTTTGAGAGGGCAATTTCCCTTGACTTTGCTGGAGTGGGAGAGATGGTGGAGATTCTTCCATTTACAGGATCACAAATTCAAATGTCTCCAAGAGTGGAGCAGGCAAGTAAGCAAGTGGGGCTGTGGCACCTGGCGATGTCACTGACAGCAGGCAGCCACCCCTAAGCCCGTGATGCCACCACGCAGGAACTCAGGCTTAGTGTTACCAGACTAAACATGTCTTTCAAGATAAACTAGAAATTCATGTTTAATATGAAATCTCCCAATTTTTAAATGTGACAATCAATTCAAATAACGCTTTGAAAACACTGTGTAGTCCAATTCTGGCCCTCATGGAGAAAAAGGTTTCAGACTTTCCCTTCTGCTGTAAACAACAGTAAACTTGGGCAAAATATGTAAAGCAAGTATTTTCAGGCAACAAACAGCACAGGGCTGTAACCCTTTTTAAAAAGGAGCTGGGCATGGTGGCTCACACCTGTAATCCCAGCACCTTGGGAGACCCAGGCGGGCAGATCACCTGAAGTCAGGAGTTCAAGACCAGCCTGGCCAATATGGAGAAACCTTGTCTATACTAAAAATACAAAAATTAGCCAGGCATGGTGGTGCACACTTGTAATCCCAGCTATTAGGGAGGTTGAGGCAGGAGAATCACTTGAACCCAGGAAGCAGAGGTTGCAGTGAGCTGAGATTGTGTCACTGCATTCCAGCCAGGATGACAGAGCAAGACTCTGTCTCAAAAATAAATAAATAAAAGTAAAAAAGGAACTGGTGGGCATGGTGGCTCACACCTGTAATCCCAGCAATTTGGGAGACCAAGGCAGGAGGACCACTTGAGCCCAGGTATTCGAGACTAGCCTGGGCAACATAGTGAAACCCCATCCCTAAAAAAATTTTTTTTAATTAGCTCAGGCCAGGCCTGCTGGCTCATACCTGTAACCCCAGCACTTTGGGAGGCTCAGGTGGGTGGATCACTTGAGACCAGGAGTTTGAAACCAGCCTGGCCAACATGGTGAAACCATGTCTCTACTAAAAATACCAAAAAAAAAAAAAAAAAAAAAGAAAGAAAGAAAGAAATGAGCCAGGCGTGGTGGCACACACCTGTAATCTCAGCTACACGGGGGCTAAGGCAGGAGAATCGCTTGACCAGGAAACGGAGGTTGCAGTAAGCCATGATTGTGCCATTGCACTCCAGCCTGGGCGACAGAGTGAGACTCTGTCTCAAAAAAAAATAAAAATAAAAATAAAAGAGAAATAGTTTGGAAGAACAAAAGGAGAAAAAGCGATACCTTTTTTTTTTTTCTTATGAGGTTAGGGGGATTTATTTTTAATTGCACTTCACTATGAATTAAACGCTAGAGTGCTTTCTCAGAATGTTTTGGGGATATGGTAATAGCCTTTCCACCTATGCATCACTAGGAGGAACACACATAGGGCATTAAGTTGGAGAAAAAGAGTACATTTAAAAACATGGAGAGGCTGCTAACAGGTGGCTGGGGCACAGGCTCTGTTCATTCCTACCGTTCCTTGTTGATAAAAGTGTGGAGCCAGCTCCAACAGCCAGGCCGATTCAATGGCAGTCACATCTCTCATGTAATACTTGGAGGTCTGTATAACTTCGTTATAGATAACCCTGAAATGAGAAAGAAACATGAGCTAATTTCCCCCTCTTCTGATGACAGTCAGGAACCACCCTCTTATGATGACAGTCAGGATCCACAGTTACACATGCTGTTTCCTTTAACAGGTTCTACTCCATGTGCCAGACACTGTGCTAAACACATGCATTTATGTCGCTCACCAAAGCCTTAAGACCTACGTGCTGGGTAATGGTCTGTCCATTTTTCAGATGAGACTCTAAATCCTAAATGACTTCTGGGACATCTCAGTTATCCATGAAGGACCTTTCTGGATCCTGCATCTGCATTTACAGAACTCTGAACTGAGCCTAATGACTTTATTAGAAAATGCAGAAATAGAGGCAAAGGCTTGCCTGATTCTGAAAGAGGCTGGGAACTGACTGTAAAGAGACACAAAGGAATTTTCTAAAATGATAAAAACATTGTATAACTTATGTGGGTCCAGGTTACATGTATACACATTTGTCAAAACTCATCTTGCATTGTAAATAAATTATAAAAAATGTTTCTGAGGCTCAGGTAATAGACAACCAAAGAGCCAAGAGCAGGTGTGCATATGAGTAGATACTAGTTTCCAAAACATCCCAAGTGCTGATTCAGGGCTTCCCGCGTAACTATTAACACACCAGCCACACTGCGCTTCCCTACTCCTCAAAAACCAGTAAACGAATCTCAGCTGACGAAAGGAAAAAGGAGAACCCCCTGCAAAGTGGCCGTGATGGGGGAGCCCTTTCTTTGCCACCTGAACGGTATGGCGCTGCTTCAGGCTGGCTCTATTTCCCCAACCTTTCTTTGCCCTTCAGAGCTCCTTAGGAATGAAGCAAGAAAAAGAAAAGCCTTTCTCTTTTAAGCAACTCCCAAATTTAACCACCCAAAAGTCAGCAAAAAAAAAAAGGATCTAAAACTGAGGTTTTGCATCTCTCTTGATTTAAAAAAGTAATTTTTTTTTTTAAAGGCTGGGTCTCGCTCTGTCACCCAGGCTGGAATGCAGTGGTGCAATCATGGCTCACTGAAGCCTCAACCTCCTGGGCTCAAGCGATCCTCCTGTCTCAGTCTCCTGAGCAGCTGGTACTGCAGCCATATGCCACCATGCCTGGCTAATTTTTTTTTTTTTAAGAGTTGAGGTCTGGCTATGCTGCCCAGGCTGGTACTGAATTCCCGACCTCAAGCAATCCTCTGGCCTCAGCCTCCCAAAGTGCTGAGATTACAGGTGTGGGTACTCTTCAAATTCTCCTGCACACACGAGTGTGCATATCCTGGCCACATTAGTGTCGTCACTGGGTAACATTTCTAAACCCAGAACTGACCAAGGTGCTCTCAACCTAAGAAACTTCTAGGTCTGCACTGGCTACAGGATAAATCTGATTCCTTGGTCTAGGGAAATAGAACTCAAACTTTACTGCTCAACAGAAACATGTGGAGGGCTTGTTAAAATGGAGTCCTGGGCCCTAGTCCAGTTTCTGACTGAATGGAACTTGGCATGGCCTGAGAAGCTGCATTTCATACAAGTTTCCAGGTGATACTGATGCTGGGCTGGAGACCATACTTTGAAAGCTGCAGTTCTAGGGTACAAAGTGTTTGACCACAGACCTTCTTGCCTTCAAATCTACCGCTGTCTTCTCTCCCTCTCTTCACACATGCCCCACCCTTTTTCCCAGGGCTTCTCCATGTTCCAACTGGAGAAGGACAAATTGTTGTTGTCTTTAAAATTTCCAACCTGGGCAGGGCACAGTGGCTCATGCCTGTGATCCCAGCACTTTGGGAGGCCAAGGCAGGCGGATCACCTGACGTCAGGAGTTTGAGACCAGCCTGGTCAATGTGGCAAAACCCTGTCTCTACTAAAAATACAAAAATTAGTTGGGCATGGTGGCACACACCTATAATCCCAGCTGCTCAGGAGGCTGAGGCAGGAGAATCACTTGAACCCCGGAAGTGGAAGTGGAAGTGAGCCAAGATCACACCACTGTACTCCAGCCTGGGCAACAGAGTGCGACTGTCTCAAAAAAGCAAAATCCAATCCATGGTTGATCAGTACTTTTAATCAATACTTTTTATTGGTAAAATACAATATAAATGAATTCTAGAAAAATGAAATTGTAAACAAGAAAAATGTAAGTCCCCAATTTTTATTATTAACTTGGACAAACCTAAACTTAACTATTGAAATGCCATAAAGATGTCTAAAGACAAACCTAAACTTAACCAATGAAATGCTATAAAGATGACTCTAGACTTCTGTGCTTACCTCTGTCTTCCCAGGCAGTGTTACAGAGCAGTACCATTTCATAGGCCACCCATACTAATGATTCCCCATTTTCCAAACGTAAGAGGCTCCTTTATGTTCCATGGCTCTGGCCCTGCTACTTCTCTACCTGGAATGCCCTCTGGGTCCTTTCTGCCTGAACACTCTTGTTTCCAGGTTCAGATGAATGTTATCTCCTCCATGAAGCCTGCCCTGATTCTCACTGGCACATGATATGCCAAGCCCAGCACTTCATCCACGCCACTAGTAAAGCCCTTCCCCCAAGGTAGCTACTCTGTGTCTGTCTCTATGTCAAAACTGTGGGCTGGGGCCGGGTGCAGTTGCTCACGCCTGTAATCCCAGCACTTTGGGAGGCTGAGGTGGGTGCATCACCTGAGATCAGGAGTCGGAGACCAGCCTGGCCAACACAGTGAAACCCCATCTCTACTAAAAATACAAAAATTAGCCAGGTGTGACTGCACACATCTATAGTCTCAGTTACTCAGGTGGCTGAGGCAGAAGAATCACTTGAACCTGGGAGGCAGAGGTTGCAGTGAGCCAAGACAGCACCACTGCACTCCAGTCTGAGCAACAGAATGAAACTCTGTCTCAAAAAAAAAAAAAAAAAAAAAAAAAACAAAACAAAAACCTGTGAGCTGGGATCCCAATTCATCTCTGCATAGCTGTGCCTCGTGCAGGGCTAAGCATCTAGTCAGTGGGTGAAAATGAATGTTTGCTTAGTGGATGAGTGAGTAGACAAATATCACTGTTTCCTTAAGGAGATCTTTGCCAGAGCAGAAATTCTTTTTTTTTTTTTTTTTTTTTTTTTGACATGGAGTCTCGCTCTGTCACCCAGGCTAGAGTGCAGTGGTGTGATCTTGGCTCACTGCAACCTCTGCCTCCCAGGTTCAAGTGATTCTCCTGCCTCAGCCTCCCGAGCAGCTGGGATTACAGGCGTGCCCATCGCGATCGGCTAATTTTTGTATTTGTGGTAGAGATGACGTTTCACCATGTTGGCCAGGCTGGTCTTGAACTCCTGACCTCAGGTGATCTGCCCACATTGGCCTCCCAAAGTGCTGGGATTACAGGCATGAGCCACCACGACCGGCCCAGAGCAGAAATTCTAGAGGCAATGTCAAGAAATACGTACAGGAGAAAACCAAGAACATGGCCCTGCTCAAAGCAGGCACAGGCTAAGCAGCAGGACATGCTTACCAGCGAGGCGGTTTCTCTGCATAGAGGACTGACGCAGGGTGTATGTGCAGCTCATGGTCATCACGGATAGTCCTTGGGACATAGAAGAATTTTGTCTGAAGTACATTTTAAATACTTACAGCAAGACTTTCCCACAGATATTTTTAATACTACCAAAAAAAGCATGCAGACTGAACTTGTCACAAGCAAAACAATTATCTCCATCTTCTCTTATAACCTTTCTCGATCCCTCCCCGGCTGCCACCCCAGAAGTCAACAATAAACCATGTGGAAAAGAGAAGAGGAGAAAAGCAACATCTGGACACTCAAGAGAAAACATTTGGGAATAAAATGCTCTGCCTATGTTTATATGTATCTTCTGCAGGTGCTCTTTCAAAACAATTTCCTTTGGAATGGAAATAATACATGTGATTTCTTCTATAATCTAAAAAGCAAAGTTAAATACTAAAGATAATGACTATAGGAGGACGTAATGATAATGAAAAAAGAAAGCTCACAGCCGGGCGCGGTGGCTCATTACTGTAATCCCAGCACTTTGGGAGGCCAAGGTGGGCAGATCACCTGAGGTTGGCAGTTCAAGACCAGCCTGGCCAACATGGAGAAACCCTGTCTCTACTAAAAATACAAAATTAGCTGGGTGTGGTGGCGCATGCCTGTAATCCCAGCTACTTGGGAGGCTGAGGCAGGAGAATCACTTGAACCTGGGAGGCAAAGGTTGCGATGAGCCGAGATCACCCCATTGCACTCTAGCCTGGGCTATAAGAGCAAAACTCCGTCTCAAAAAAAAAAAAAAAAAAGAAAGAAAGCTCAATACTGGACTATTAATTTCTCTGAAATAGTACTTCCAATTCCAACTCAGTAGAATGATCTGTTTCTTGGGGGAAACGCTTCAAGTGCTGTGAGAGCGCCTCGTCGGCGCTGTAATAAAGCCAGTGTTCTGGGGTCCTGGGCTGTCCTACCAGGTGGTGGTGAGCTGATCAACACTAAATGTTGTCTCAAAGGAATGACTAGCCTGGAACCTCCTAGGTAGCCCACATTGTTGCTGAGGACACTGATAAAAGAATTTTCTAAACACTAGTCGAAATTGCTAACTCTCCAGGAGAGTGGGAGCAATCAAGATGACAAGCTGGCAGCACTCCTTGGGAAGATCTCGGGCCACTGCGGGGGTCACCTCCACATGGACGAGTTGCCTCAAATACAGACAACTCAGGGTGGGGAGGTGAGCTCATACAATGGGCAACTGAATCATGATACTGACAGGCCACAACATGCCTGGAGTAACAAAGAGAACAGACTAGAGATCAATGTAAAGTGCTATACTGCAGTTCAAACAGTCGGCTACTAGGATACTAAATGGAGCAGATCCGGCTGCCAAAATTAAAAAAGGCTCACTGCAATTCTGGACTCATTAACAGGAGCCCAGGACAAGGAATCTCTTGGCTGACCTCAAGATAATAGAGCAGTAATATTTTCTGAGGGAAAAAAAATTAATGACAAAATCACACATAGGAAGAAGAGCTGGGGAGAAATTCTTTGGAGTGTGCTCTTATTAAAGAACAGAAAATGATAATAGCTATACTTTAAGCAGGCTACAGTGAGGTTATGAAACTAAAATGAGCCAAAAGACAGACTAAAAGTAACAATTCAAAGCACTGGAATGATTAGTCTGGAGAAAGGAAAGCGAAGCTATGCTGAGTTTTCACTGCATTTGAATATACTAAAGACCATTAGGAAGGCATCAACGATCAGTGGTTTTCTGTGCCTAGAAAACGGAACTGGAAGAATCAGGTTATGTAGCAGGAGGCACATGAGCACATGAGAAACACCTGGCTACCTCCAAAGACACCAGACGTGACCACACTGTACCAGGGTGGGTGGGGACTTCAGTCCTGCAGATCTCTCAAGACATGATAAACTAGCCAACTGTAGAAGTAACTTATCTAGGAAAGATTACTTTTAATGGTTTCTTCAGGTCATGTTATTCTATCATTAGAATTGAATTATTACCAGCCTCAAGATGTAAAATTGTCATCCTTCTAAAACATACAACATATAGATGAGCTGAAAGTGTGAGAATCATTTTTAGGAAGTCAAGATATTTTGCTTAAAGCTATGTCGCTAACCTCAACTCAGTTTTGGAAGGAGACATGGTAGAAAGTAAAAATAATTATGTAATTACTATCTCTGCACAGGTTTCTGTGGGGTCTGGGTCATTTGTAAGACTATTCCTTTAACAAATGACTTCACCAAGTATCGTGTTACCTATAAGCTCCAGTAGAATGAAACCTCGCTGCATTGGCGAAGAAGCCGGAGACAATGCACCTCAGAACCGGATCCGGATCACCTACACAGGCAGCCAACAGACAGGCGGGTGAGACCCTTGCCTGCCCTATGCTCCGTGTGCTCTAAGGCACAGGATCCACTCCCAGGACCACCCCAGACTGCTTCAAGCCACCTCGAAACCCTCCCCTGAACTGGCTCCAGCCCTGCCCTTCCGGCACTGTCTAAGGAGGTCCCACTCCCCACAACCACTGCTGAGAACTATGGTGGTCTGCTCCTTGAACCTGGGACCCCTCCAACCTCCCCTAAGCCACACATGGCTGGACCATGGCTTGGCACTAGAACCTAAGAGTGCTGCTCTGCAGGATGGTCAGTGACCTCAGGACTCCTTTGTAAAAGAGTGTGATATGGCAATGACGCTCTTTCTATAAAACACAAACTGGAAATACTATACAACGTGACTTCTGTGGTTGTGAGCTAGTGTTTGAAAATTGAAGTAATTCTTCAAAATTTTCAAATGTTCCATTTTAACTGTTGTTTCTATTGCTACAGCTAACATCTTCCACGAATAAGGCTTCCCCACTATTAGATGATGTCCATGGGATACATTCCAAATTGTTTTGCAAAAGGCTAACAATTTGTTATTTTTGTCATTAACGACATACCATATCTCATCAATTTTAAGACTCCCTCGTTTTCTAACTGTAATTCACTGAAACTAGGATAGCATTTTACAATTATAACTGGCAGCATTTTTTTTCCCTTGGTGATACATAAAATGATGTTTCTTACACATGATGGTATCTTAGATCCAATGGAATATAGCATGTTGGTAAGTAAGTTCCCTAACGGTGGTACTATTTCCAAAGCCATCAACAATATATAAAAATGGCAGTTTCACTGCATTCTTACTAGTAATGTTTTGGCAAAAAGGGTTACCTTCTTTTATGTTACATTTATTTGATTACTATTGGCATATTTCTTCTTTTGTGAATTTTTTGTTCTAATCCTTAGCCCATTTATCAACCCGAAAACTGTTTTTTCCTAACTATGTTAAATAAAATAATTCTGGCTGGGCGCAGTGGCTCAAGCCTGTAATCCTAGCACTTTGGGAGGCCGACACGGGCGGATCACGAGGTCAGGAGATCGAGACCATCCTGGCTAACACGGTGAAACCCCATCTCTACTAAAAAAAATACAAAAAACTAGCCGGGCGAGGTGGCGGGCACCTGTAGTCCCAGCTACTCGGGAGGCTGAGGCAGGAGAATGGCGTAAACCCAGGAGGCGGAGTTTGCAGTGAGCTGAGATCCGGCCACTGCACTCCAGCCTAGGCGACAGAGCGAGACTCCGTCTCAAAAAATAATAATAATAATTTTATAATAAAGTTTTTAATTTTCATCTCATGACTGCTGAAAGTATCTTTCACTAATTGCTTTCTATTTTTTAACACTCAGATGTTTTAAATTTGCATGTAATTTATTTAGTCTCCATGATTTTCTATATTGTTCCTAAGCACTGAGCTGATAAATCTCAAATCTATATGTATAACTATGATCTAATCCGATGCCCAGTCTCTTCTCTCCTATTGTCCATAAGAAATTTCCATGTAAAATATGCACTCTAATCAGGGGTGATACCACTTCTAAAGGGGTGAAAACTGGTTCTTGGAGGCAGGGGCAGGGAACTATCTTAGATACTACAATGGCCTGTGGCCCTCCAAAGCTCAATTTTACCCTACAAAATCTTATTCCTTAGTATTTAAGGATTTAATTTCTCAGGCTGGGTAGAATTTAAATTTAACTTTTCTCCTGGGCAGAGGTCTGATAATGAAACACAGGTGAAGAACACCAATTGCTAAAGTAAGGCTGTCATCTACCTGCTGGGTGACAGGCATTTGACCAGCTGCTCTCCAACTGGGTGCTCCTTGTAAGCTTCCTGTTTCTATCAATGACTCCAACATGGCTCAATGGCCCAGGTTTCAACTCTTCCCTCTCTTGTGAGCGTATTCACCCATCAAATATTCTCTAAGCGTCTAATACACTCCTCACTCCAAGCACTTGTCTCCAGTCCTCCATCCCTAGAGTACGCTTTGCCACCATTTTCTAATTCAACCAGACTCTAAAGCGTGACCGGACTCCCACCACACCTCAAGGAAGCTGCAAGACTTCCCAAGCCAGCCCTCTCTGGATTCCTTCTTCCTGGCATTCCTTCCACATTTTCCAGCACATCTTCTATGATTACTAAAGTATCTACTACTTTAACTTCTAAGAGGACTGATAATCTCAGTACTTTGTCTATTTGTATGAATCTCTCCCTTCATTGCACTGTTCCCTTAGAGTAAAGGCCAAGACTCAGTCATTGTTTAATCACTTACTCTTAGTATAAAGACAAAATAAGACTGAAATGGAACCACCTGGGCTCAAGTTCTGACTCCACCATACCCTCACTGTGTAACTTCAGCAAGTTATATTTTACCTCTTAGCCATGCTTTTCTCACCTATAAGAAGGGGAAAAGAGCACACATTTCACAGCGCTGTTGTGAGCATTAAATTAATAAACACATGGAACACTCAGAGCGCTGCCTGGCCACTTATAAGCACTCAGGAAATGTTACCAAGTACTAATGGTGCTGAGGAGGTGGCTGAGTACCTGGCACACAGTAGGCTTTCAAGCTGACTGCTGAGGCGGGTGTGTCACTTCCTTAAAACCGTAGACTTCTGAGCCACACACAGGTCTGGCTCTCCTCCTCACCAGCTGCATTGTCCCGAATTTAATCTAACTTCTCCCTAGGATCTTATGACTAATTGTAAATGAGGATAATACTGCCAACACCTCACAGAGTGGGAGATTGAGCAAGAGAATATTTGGAGAACCCCTGCCACAGTGTAACCTACCATGTCCCTGATTAACAGTAGTCACTGTCACTGCTAGAGGCCAGAGACTATGTCTTATATAGTACTTTTCTGTCTTACCCTTAGTGACTGCATAGGCTAAACACCCAGCACTTGCTGTAATAATACTTGTCGTTGAAAATAAAATTTAATTTTTATGTAATAGCTACTAATATCATCAACCAAAAAGTAATTTTTCTTGCAAAGCCTACATGGGAAAATCAATGACATGATGTGCACTGATGTGACTGTTAATGATTCTTAAGTATTGTCATGGGCTATGAAATTCCCTTAGTAAGAATGCCCATCAGAAAGAAAAATGGACCTCCTTGGAAAAAATATGTAACTTGACCTTTAGATTTTCATAGACGCAGGCAACTCAAAATATAAAACCCAGCGTTGTTACAGAGCACGCCACGCTGCCTTACACCAGCCCAGCATGAAAACTTCAGGAAGACAACTCAACAGAATGAAGCAAGGGAAGTCACCAGCTGGGACAGTTTCTTCTCACCTTCACTAGACTTCTTGGGCACTTGAAACTTGACAAGAAGCTTTTTCAATTGTTCTCTTACAGTCGCAGCTCTGACAAGACCCTTGTAATTCAGGAAATGTTCCTGACACCATTGAGAGTTCTTATTGTGCTACAGAACAACCCAGAAAGAGGGAGTTAGAAAACAGACGTGTTCTCGACTAAGTCTATGTTGTAAAGATCATTCTTCTCTCTTCCCCCATGTGCTGTTCAATGGCATGAGATCTAAAGATTGGAACTGGCCCTTTTTTGCCCCATCTCTCAAAACAGATATTAACAACCTTGCACACATCCGACTGCTGTGCAACCTCACTCTTTGCACTAAAGAGCAAATGAGAACTTAATGATACGTAGAGATGGTTTCGATCTTAAATACCTTCATTAGAGGTAAACTATCAGAAAGAACCACTTCTCCATGCGGTTCTTTGTAAATCAATTTTTCTTCTTTGGTATGCTTGAATTTATCACTTTATTATACTAGAGGCCAACAATATGACACTTGCCAATGTAGAAATAATTTACAAATTACTATTATTTATCCCCAAAGCATGATTTTTCTATCAATAGTATTCAATTTTTTCTGAATAAGTATGATCATTATGTCTTAGAGTAAATTATTGCTGTGGAAATGTACCTCTGAAATTATATTGTAAGTTAAAGTGCTTTTAAAAAGAAAATGTAATTAAAGATATTCCAGGAAGGCAACCATAGAATAACACAATGTAGACTTATACCCACTTTCTACTGGTAGAGAAAGCTTCAGATTACAGATGATACATTGTGCCTGTACAAATGAATTTTAACTGATTTAAGCCGTAAGTCTCAATAAGAGGTGAATTTCTTCTTTCTGAAAACGTTTCACCAACTGAATCATCTCCTCAAATCACTGGTAAACAAAAATTTAGTATTTCTTCACTTCTAAAAGAATATTTAAGAAATGACTATTAAAAATCTGAAATACTATACCCTTTCTTTTATGTAAGGTTTCTTTTTTCATAATTTTCATCACCTTTATTAACAATTTTTATGGGAACTTTAAGCTGTATTATTTGCTTAGTTTTAAAGAATATTAACAATAAAAAATTAACATCACTTATAGCTAAATACGGGTGGGATATGTGAATATGCACAGATCTCAACTAAATGTCTTCTCACGGCATCTGGCATAGCTTTGAAGAGTCAACCCAGGACTACAAGTTGCTCTCAGAAAATGTAACAGAACTTCCTATTCAAATGTTGCCTTTCTGTCCACTACGCGGTGGATATGAGACGACGTGAGGCAGGGCCACTGGCCTGCCACTAGTGTACCATATCTCCAAGCAAGGGAAAGCAGTGAATGATTCCCGTGTTCTTCTCAGCAATACAGCACCACAAACTCAGGCAGAAAGCCCAACCCACCAGTTAGAAGTACTGGCAATAAATCTAAAAGGAAAATCAAGGGCTCTCTTGGCCATTCCTTTACGAACTGAACTTCTGGAATCCTCCTTCCTAGATCACCTCCAGAAGGTGGTGTGTTGAGGTGGCACTTCGAGCAGTTGTGCTTACTTTGATAAATGCTTCATATACATTGAGCATAGTGAGGTGGTCGCCCTCCTCCACAGCAAATTTACGGTGCACTCGAATCTGGAAAGAATAAAGCAACATTCAGAATTTGACTCTTGGCTGGGTGTGGCGGCTCAGGCCTGTAATCCTAGCATTTGGGGAGGCTAAGGTGGGAGGACTGCTTGAGCCCAGGAGTTTGAGACCAGCCTGGGCAACATAGGTAAACCCCATGACTACAAAAACTAAAAAAAAAAAAAACAAAATTAGCAGGGCATGGTGGTGTGTGCCTCCAAGTCCCAGCTACTAGGCCGAGCTGGGAGGATTGCTTGAGTCCAGGAGCCATGTTTGCACCACTGCACTCCACCCAAAGGAAACAGAGCAAGACCCTGTCTCAAAAGAGAAAGAAAGAAATTGACTCCTGTGAGCCTTTTGCACTGGGAAATAATATTGCACGGTGAATAGCGTGTGGGTTATGGATTCAGAAAGAACTGGTTTGCAGCATTCTAGCTCTGCCATATCCTGAAAGAACTCAGCTTGGTTACTTAAGCTTTCTCAGCCTTGACTTCCTTATCTGTAAAATCAGGAAACTAAACCTATCAAGACTGCTGTGGATTAAGATAATTTACTATAAAGTATCTGGCAAAGAAATTTGATAAAATGTTAGTGTTCTCGTCCCTCTGCTCCTCCAGGTTAATTAAAAACAAAACTAAACAAAAACAGACATAGGCATCTGGGCAAAGAGGCAGAAAAACTTTGTAATCTATAGTTATACAACTGACAAGGAGGATTCCAACAGTCCCTAAGAAAGTCTCTCTCCTCCTCATTACACATACAAATTCAGTCCCTCCATGCATAAGGCTCCTGATTCTCTGACTCTCAAATAGGAGCTGACTTTGAACTCATCTTTGACCTAACTCTATCAGTACACCTTATGTCTGAGTATCTAACTCTTCAGTATCAAAACTTCTCCTTCCACCTTTCCAGTGTTCACTCAATGAGTCATTGCTGATGCCTGCGCCTTAGGTGGGGATTGGATCTCTCTAGCTTATAATGATCCACCTGCAATATCACCATGATGCCGTGTGGTGCCCAGAATTAGCCTGCTATACCCTGGCACCTGACTTCTTATGTCACTAATGTGCCCACCGAGGTTTCTAACAGAGCAGTCTGAGTGACAATTTCCCTGACAGAAACTAGAAGTTGGTATTTCCATGGTTAAGGTATGGGGCTCTGGACTGTGAATCCAGAGCCAACAATTCTGGCTGTGCAACTGTAAATGAGTTATCTAACCTCTCTGTGCCTCCATCTTTAAAACATGATAACAGGCCGGGCACAGTGGCTCACACCTGTAATACCAACAGTTTGGGAGATCAAGGCGGGCAGATCACCTGAGGTCAGGAGTTTGAGACCGGCCTGGCCAATATGGTGAAACCCCGTCTCTACTAAAAATATAAAAATTAGCCAGGCATGGTGGAGCACACCTGTAATCCCAGCTACATGGGAGGCAGGAGAATTGCTTGAACCCGGGAGGCAGAGTGCAGTTGCAGTGAGCTGAGATCATGCCACTACACTCCAGCCTGAGCGATAGAGTGAGACTCCCTCTCAATAAATAAATAAATAAAATATGATAATAATATCTACTTCCCAGGTTTACGATGAAGATAAAGTGGAATGACGCCTGCAAAACGCCTGACACAACATCAAGCACACAATAAACACTCAAAACATGAGCAGATCACATTTGTACAGCTCTGTCTTCAGCAGTTCCTGGGTACAGTTTTGACAAGGAAAGCTCAAAGCGAAAGAGACTGGTACAGACAGCCTGGGGACAGAGCTGACTTACTGCCTGAGACTTCTGGTTTGGGGGGACCACAAAGATATTCTGGATCTGCATCATGGCAGCGATGCTTAGAATTTCCTGAGAACAGCCAAAGTTTCCTGTAAAACAAAAAGCATGTTTGGTTTCAACCATATAATGTGTCAACAAGAGGTGAAAGACATTTTATGATACTTTCCTTGCACCACACTGAAAACTAAGAACATATTTTTTTCTATAGCTTAATTTTTTAAAGTTTATAGTATATAAGCCTGTGCAACATGGCAAAACCCCATCTCCACAAAAAATTAAACAATTAGCCAGGCATGGTGGTATGTGCCTGTGGCCCAGCTACTCAGGAGGATTGCTTAAAGCCGGGAGGTCAAGGCTGCAGTGAGTCAAGTTCACGCCACTGCACTCCAGCCAGGGTGACAGAGCGAGACCCTCTCTCAGAAAAATAAAAACAAAAAAATAAAGTTTACAGTATATAAATATTTCACTCAGCCAAATGTGAAGTCCCATATGTAGTCCAGATGAACAGTAGCCTTGAAGGACTCCAAAAAAGAAGGTGTTAGTGCCCTCTGCAGCTGAAATATGAGGGACTCTGACTGTAAGCCAAGGTCAAAACCGGCCCCATCACTAAGGGCAGGTCAGCTCCACACCTGCTCCCTACCCTCCTGTGGGAACATCTGGAATCCTGGCAGGAAGTCCGAGAGGGGAAGGGGACAGGGAATGAGAGGCTTGTGCCCCTTCTGCTGTTTCTCTGCTCCTGACCACTTCTATGAAGTGGCTTCCTTCTCAAAAGGGTTCATCTCAGCTGGGAAGCCCAAGGCACAACTAGACCAGCAAAGCATGCCGCGGGGCTGCTGGAGCACCTGAAAACAGAGTCGGCAGCAATCACCACTCCAGGGCACAAGGCAAAGCACACTGCACTGCCCGTGTCCCATCTCCCCACTGACTCCCACCTCATGAATGATGCACTTCCCCAGTCCACACTTAGAATCCTGTTTCTCGGTCAGGTGCGGTAGCTCACACCTGTAATCCCAGCACTTTGGGAGGCCAAGGCGGGCAGGTCACCTGAGGTCAGGAGTTTAAGACTAGCCTGGCCAACATGGTGAAACCCCATCTCTCCTAAAAATACAAAATTAGCTGGGCGTGGTGGCACACGCCTGTAATCCCAGCTACTCAGGAGGCTGAGGCACGAGAATCGCTTGAACTGAACCCGGGAGGCAGAGGTTGCAATGAGCTGAGATTGCGCCACTGCCCTCCAGCCTGGGCAACAGAGTGAGATACTATCTCAAAAAAAAAAAAAAAAAAAAATCCTGTTTCTAAACGGAAGCCTGAGGACAAGTGGTTGTTTCAAAACATAATTAGTTAGCTTTCCCCATACTGGGTCTGAATCTTCATAAATTGCCAGTTGATATAAAAGTTAGACAAAAGCAAGAAAAAATTAAACTATCTTTCCCAGGGGTAAAAAAACAAATTATACTTTCTAGATGATTTTGATTTCTAATTATGAGAAGACTTCCAGATCTTTTATCCTAGAACTCATGTCCTCACAAAAATCTGAAGAAGTCAAAGAAATTGGAACCCTCGTGTACTGCTGACAGAAATGCAAAATGGTACACCCCTTAATGGAAAATTATATGGCACTACCTCAAAAAACTAAAAATGGACTTATATGCTCTAACAATCGCACTTCTAGGTATATATCCAAAGGAACTGAAACTGATATTTCAAGGAGATAACTGCATTCCCATATTCATTTCAGCATTATTTACAAAAGCCAAAATTTGGAAGCAATCCAAGTGTCCATTCATTGGACGAATGAATAAAGAAAATGTGGTATATATAAATATGTACACACACAATGAAATAACATGCAGCCTTAAAAAAAGAAGAAAACAATGTCATTCACAACAGCATAAATGGAACTGGAGGACATTATGCCAAGTGAAATAAGGCAGGCACAGAAAGATAAACACTGTATGATCTCACTTATATATGGAATCTAAAAAAGTCAATCTCATAGAAACAGAGAGCAGAAAGGTGATCACCAGAGGCTGGGAGATCCCCTAACTGAAACTAACAAAGTTTCAGTTAGACTGGAGGAATAGGTTTTGCACTGCACGGTGACCACAGTTAATAATAATGTATTGTATATTTCAAAATTGCTAAAAGAATAGAATTTTAACATTCTTAGCACAAATTCTTAGCACAAAAAAATGATAAGTTGGTGAGTTGGTGAATATGTTAATTTGCTTGGTTGAATCTACAATGTGTACATAGATTAAAACATCACACTGTATCTCATAAATATATACAATTATTATTTGTTAATTAAAAACAAATTTTTAAAAATTAAAGAATTATCATGATTTAGTAATTCCACTTCTGGCTATATACCCAAAAAACGTAAAAACAGGGACTCAAAAAGATATTTGTGTATCCATGTTCATAGCAGCATTATTCACAACAGCCAAAAGTTAGAAGCAACCAAAGTGTCTGTCAACAGATAAACAAAACATAGTATAGATATACAAAAAAATACTATTCCGCCTTAAAAATGAAGAAAACTTTAACACATACTACAACATGGATGAACCTGGAAGACATTATGCTAACAGACACAAGAGAGTCACAAAGGACAAATACTGTGTGATTGCACTTCTGAGGGTTCTTAGAGTAGTCAAATTCACAGAGACAGAAAGTAGTGGTGGTTGCCACGGGCTGGGCAGAGGAGAGAATAGGGAATTTGTGTTTACCAAATATGGAGTTTCAACGGAGAAGATGGAAGAAGTTCTAGAAATGGATGGTGCTGATGGTTATACAACAATATGAACGTACTTTGTACCACAGAACTACACATTTAAAATGGTTAAAACAATAAATGTTACGTTACAGATACATATATACTTTTTTACCATATTGTACCCTCTTCCACAGGGTGCTCAGAATTCCGGCAAACAACACCTCTGACAGTCCAAATAAAATCAATTCAAGCTATCAGGCTCTACCCACCTGATTCAAGCAGCATTTTGGCAAACATGGGATTCAAAGGGAACTCTGCAATTCTCATGCCGAGCGGTTCAGTCAGGCGACAGTCTTTGTCCAGACCTGCCATAAGAACAACAAAAGAAATCAGAAGGCAGATACCATTGTGTTGGAAGGCACATAGTTGTTGAGAGAATAAAAGAAAATATATGCTAAAAAGAAGAAAGTATCCAAAAGGTGATTCATGCACTACCAAACTCCATGACACTAAAGTGCTATTACATTAAAAGAAGAAAAGATCTCCACTGAACTCTTGAATACCCAGTTTTTAAACACTGATACTTTTAAAGACTTCTATTCAAGGACTTAATTATAAGGAAATGTCCTGCAGCCTTCTGCTTGTACCCTCTCCCCAAGCCACAACAGCCTCGCCTGTTCCCACTACTCCAAAGAGACCACTCTTTCCAACAACCTAACAACCGGGTAGTGCCAAACGCAAGGCATCTTCCTAACAGCCTCGGCAGCACTCAGCTCTGCTGGCCGCTGCTTCTTGGAACTACCCTTCGCCAGCTTCTGGCCCCCCACTCTCCTGGTTCTCTGCCATCTCCCTTGTCCCCTCACTGTCTGGACTTTCTTCCACCTCCAGGACAGGACAGGCCACAGATGTGCCAGGATGGCATTGATGGCATCCCATGTCCTGTGCTCTTCTCAAACTACATGAGTGATATGGTTTGGCTGTGTCCCCACCCAAATCTCACCTTGAATTGTAAACACGTCAAGGGCGGGGCCAGGTGGAGATAACTGAAACACAGGGGCAGTCTCCCCGTACTGTTCTCATAATAATGAATAAGTCTTGCAAGATCTGATGGTTTTATAAATGGGAGTTCCCCTGCATAAGTTCTCTTGCCTGTTGCCATGTAAGACATGCCTTTGCTCTTCCATGATTATGAGGCCTCCCCAGTCATGTGGAACTGAGTTCATTAAACCTCTTTCCTTTATAAATTACCCAGTCTTGGGTGTCTCTTTATTAGCAGCATGAGAACAACAATGAGCAACTACGAGGCCAGCAACCTGGAATCTAAACACTAACCCAGATCCCTCTGGTGCCAACACCAGCCCTGTTCATGTGACTGCCTCCTGAGCATTTTGCTGAACTGGGCTGACTCCTTCAACTCCCCAACTGCCCTCCTTGCGCTCTAACACTCGCCAACATCCAGGTATTGGATTCCCAAGACCCCCAAGATACAGACTACTGTTTTACTACTTAAATGCTGCAAGACCTCAGAGTAAGGCAGAGTTCAATAAGACATCTCTTTAAAGGTGATAATTCAGCTTGAAATTAAATGAAGCTGGGGGGCTCCCTCTACCTTTTCCAGCTTATTTAGGCTATTGAAGAAATAGGAAATATTTTAAATTTCATTGTTTGACCGGAGAAAAACCATCCCAAATAAAAATTCCTATGCTGTCAATATTCTCTCATCCTCACTACAGATCAGCCCAGGAAACATGCTTTTGGTTCCTATTACATGCTGGAGAAGAGGGGGTGGAAACCTCCAACACACATTCACTCCAGGTTGATCTTATGTAAATCCAGCTGAAGGTCTTTTAAATCACCGGAGCTCTTTTAAATCAGTAACTGGCTATTCACAGAGAAGTAAAATCAACATAATGAATGAAGATGGACCCCTACCTCACTCCACACCGAAAAAGTAACTCAAAATGGATCAGAACTAATGTAAGCGCCAAAACTATAAAACCCAGGAGAAGATCTTAATGACTACAGGTTAGGCAAGTTTCTTAGACATGACACCAAGGGCACACGTAACAAAAGAAAAATATAGATAAACTGAACCACACAAAAACTTAAAATTTTTGTACTGCAAACAATACTAATAAGTAAAAAGTAAGTACATGTAAGTAAAAAGCCAAACCACAGAAATGGGAGAAATATTTACAAACCACATATCTGATAAGAATACGTGCCCAGAATATATAAAGAACTTCAACTCAATTTAAAAACACAATAGCACAAATAAAAATGGGCAAAGGATTTGAACAGACTTTTCTCCAAAGAAGATTTACAAATGGGCAGCAAGCACATGAAACGGTGCTCAACATCATGACTCATCAGGGAAACGCAAATCAAAACCAAGATACCACTTCATACCCACTAGGATGGCTACAACACAAAAGACAATTACAAGCATTGGCAACAATGTGGAAAAACTGGAACTGTCATACATTGCTGGTGGGAATGTTCACCAAAACCATATTTACATGCTAATATTCATAGCAGCATTATTTATATTAGTCAAAAAATGGAAACAACCCAAATATCCATCAATCAATGAATGGATAAAAAATATGTGGTATATCCATACAACAGAATATTATTCTGCGAGAAAAAGGGATAAAGTACGAATATATGCTACAACATGAAGGAACCTGGGAAACATCTTACTAAATGAAAGAAGCTGCTATGGTTTGGATGTAGTCTGTCCCCACCAAAGCTCATGTTGCAATTTGATGCCCAACATGACAGTGTTGGGAGATGGGGCCTAGTGGGAGGTGTATGGGTCATGAGGGTGATCCCTCATGAACAGGTTAATGCCCTTACCCAGGGTGAGTAATGGATTAGTTCCCACGACAGCAGGTTCTTAAAAGAGCCTGGCTTCCTCTGTTTCTCTTTCTGGCTTCCTCTCTTGCCATGTGATCTCTGCACCTGCCCACTCTCCTTTTGCTTTCCACTTTGAGTGGAAGCAGGCTGAGGCCCTCCTCAAATACAGCTGCCTAATCTTGGAGCTTTCAGCCACCTGAATCGTGAGCCAAATAAACCTCTTTAGAAATTACCCAGCCTCCGGCATTCTGTTATAGCAACAGAAGACAGACTGAGACAGAAGCCAATCACAAAAGTCCACATATTATACAAATCCATTTATATGAAATGTCCAGAAAAGGCACACCTGTAGAGATAAAAAGTCTCTCTAGAGATGGAACCAGATAGTGGTTGCCCTGGGCTAGGGGACTAGGGGAAAGAGAATGAGAAGTTCGGCGCTAATGGGTAAAGATTTCTTTTTTGGGTGATGAATATGTTCTACAACTAGACTGTGGTGATGGTTGCACAACCATGAAAATATGCTAAAAGCCTCTGAATTTGTACACTGTAAACGAGTGAACATACATAAACTATACTTCAATACAGCTATTTAAAAAAAAGTAACACTCAAAATAAATCTCAAAAAGCAAAATCTCCACTAAAACTTAATTCCAAATTGGAAATTATATTCATTTGTGGTACCAGTCACAGAAGAGACAGTACTCCCCGAAGAGGTGAATTCAGACTATGATTTTCTCTATGTCAAGATAAATGCTATTAAGGTTGGTACAAAAGCAATTGTAATAACATCTTTAATCAACAAGTGAATAGAAGTTCCCCCATAACATCGTGTTTCCTTGCCCAAACAATACTAGAAGCTGATAATGTCCCCAATTCTCCACAAGTAACTCCAGGAATGAAATGAAGAGGATTTAGGGAGAGAATACTGAGCCATGATTAAGGATGTGGTTGTTAGGTGGAGAAAAAAGGTCTGGGGAGGTAAGATCTGACATCCTGGTTGGGAACTGCCGATCTCTAGACGTCTCTTAGGAGTGTGGCCCTGGTGATTCTTATTAATAGCTTCTGACGAACTGGCATGTTTTATATACTGGCTGTCATAATCAGCTTTCATCTGTCTAATTATGGTCCCAACTTTCTATTTCAATAAAGTATCATTAAGGGGATTATATATAAGGGGAGAACCAACCCCATTCCTGAAGATACTAAGAGCCCTAAAGTGAATATGACCTCACTTTTAATATCGCAAAAGAGAACACATAATAACAAGAGAGAACGATGAGAAAAACTGGCATACCTCCCAGAGCATACAGTAACTCCAAGGCTTGAACCATCGACTGTGCTGGAGGGGGCTGGAAAAAACATTTAAAAATCTTTCTAAATCAATTTATTTGAGCAACAAACATTAAAATGTGACTGTTTCCTTTTCAAATCCACTCACCCCTCTACCATACCCCATTCTTCCCAGCCTCCATGTTTCTGTTCATGCTGTTGGCACTTCTCAAAATGTCCTTCCTGTTGTTCCAGGCACCCTTGTACCGCTTGGCCTTTACGGCTCAGCTTGATGAAACACTTCCCTTCAAAGCGCTCCCTCATCCTCCCCTCCATCAGATGTGACAGGTCCCTATCTTAAACTACCTCTTCATTTTCCTTAAACCCTCCTGAGACACTTCTAATTTTTACTTCGCAGACTCAACCTTCTACCACACTGGGGCCCCAGGACACTGCAGCACTCGGGGATGATCTATCTTTGCATCCCCCAGAGACCCACTTCAGCCCCCATGGTGGGTAAATAACATACGCTAAATTTGTTTTTTCTTAATCCCTGTCTGGAAACTGCAACATATGTTGAATTTGAATTTCAAAAAATAATAGTTCTAGAGAACCTAAAGTTCATAAGCAAAGTTGATGTAGTCAGCCTCAGTCTGATTTTCCAGATCTTTACCTCCTTTTCTTCTACAAATCTTGACTGAGCACCTAAGTGCCAGGCATCATATTTTTTTCTCTCTAAATTATGTGGTTTCTAATAACCCAGGTAATAAAATTATAGTACGTTTTTAAACTGCATAGCATGTTGTCTAAATGCATTTTTTTCTAATTGCATTTTTCATAATTGCAAATTCATAATTGCATTTTTCTAATCACATAGCATTTTTTTATAATTGCATTCACATAGCAAATGTATTTTAATCATCACGTTGTTTTAGCTCAGTTTTACAGATGAGTAAAGTGAACTGTAATAAGGAAAAGATATCTGAACAAGGTCATATAGGCAGTTGGTGGCAAAGCTGAACTCAGGCCTCATTTTTCCCAGTCTACCTCCCCTACTTTGTTTGCCAAAGACCAAAATTAAACTATTTTAAACGTTGTAGTGACTGAACACACAGGTGAACACACTTACAAGGGCAGGAACTAAACCTACTGGATTCACTACACAGAGAGGATTCAACAAATCAACATTGAGCAAATCATGTAAATGATCCACTAGCCCTTCCTTGGTGCCTACAACATCTTTCTCTACAAAGAGGCAAAACGGACAACACCTAAATGAAGGAGCTTAAACCCTCTGGGATCTTTTATACTGAGAGTGGATGAGATAACAGGAATAGCAATCTCTGAACTAGGCTTTTAACAATTACAGAAAAAACTAACAAGGTCATCTCTGACTCAATTCCTGGCCTGATTTCCAGTCAATTAACAAAAAAAACTTATCCCCCTCCCCACAAAAATCTTATCCATAGTATTTTCATCTAATCACATTCACTGGTATTTCTCTATGACCTCAACTGATTTGGGATAATACAGAAACACTGTTTTAATATATCTGGAATTACTGTGTATGTATAGTTTTAGTGTGGTCTTCTCACTACATGTTTTCCTGTTTTCATTGTTTCTTGCACCCATACAAACTTCACAGTAACTACTTGGGATGGCTGCATAATACTCGATGACGATCATACTCCATAAAGAAGTCAATTTTCTTATTGCTGGGCAATTAAGTTGTTTCCAGTTTTTCACCATTGTAAATAACATTGCTAAATATACAAAACTATATGTAGTCTGTAATTTCAACCATAAAAACCACAATTTCAGGGGATAATAACCACAAGGAAATATGTGAAGATAAACTTGTATGTATTTTTTTTCATTTTTCAACTGTTCTAAAGTTTTGCGATAATTTTCATTATTTATATTTTTAAATTTAATATAAATGCTATAAGCATTATCATATATGTAAGCTTTTTTTCTTCTTCTGAATTATTTTTTCAGCAGAAATTTTTATGAGAAGAAATAGCAGGCATTTCTACAGCTCATTAAATGTCATCAGAAAGTCCTCCATGGGGACAGAAACAGCGTTAACATGGGAGGAATTTACTTTCCCAAATTGTGGCAGTTTTGGATTTCACCATTTTTCTTTATACTTAATCATTTAATTAGTGTAAAGTCAACTGCCCATGGTGGCTCACACCTGTAATACCAGCACTTTGGAAGGCCAAGATGGGCAGATCACCTGAGGTCAGGCATTCAAGCCCATCCTGGCCAACGTGGCAAAACCCCATCTCTACCAAAAATACAAAAAATTAGCCGAGCCTCGTCTACTTGGGAGGCCGAGACACGAGAATCGCTTGAACCCATGAGGCGGAGGTTGCAGTGAGCTGAGATCACACAACTGCACTCCAGCCTGGGTGACACAGTGAGACTCTGTTTCCAAAAAAAAAAAAAGAAAAAAATAGTGTAAAGTCATCCTTTATAGCTATATCAACGTGCAGTCACCTCTCTCCTAGAGAAGCTCAACATGTCCTAATGATAGTTACAATTTGAATTTGTGCTGTTTTTTTCCTTTAGCTTTATTTATTGAATATTTACTGTGAATGATGTACGTATAAAAACTCTTCGTATTTTTTGAGATACTGATCTGTCATTTCTGTCACTGCATGTTTTTCTTTAATTTTACATGTGGGGCTTTTCATAAGCGTTTAAATTGGCACATACTGTTCATCTTTTCCTTTTTTTTTTTTTTTTAAGAAGGAGTCTTGCCCTATTGCCCAGGCTGGAGCGCAGTGGCACAATCTAGGCTCACTGCAACCTCCGCCTCCCAGGTTCAAGCGTTTCTCCTGCCTCAAGCCTCCCAAGTACCTGGGACTACTGGCGCATGCCACCATGCCTGGCTAATTTTTGTATTTTTAGTAAAGACAGGGTATCACCACATTGGCCAGGCTGGTCTTGAACTCCGGACCTCAAGTGATCCACCTGCCTCGGCCTCCCAAAGTGCTGGGATTACAGGCATAAGCCATCACGCTCAGCCTGCTTATGTTTCTTTATAATATCTTCTACTCTACACCAATAAACAAAGGGTCCATTTTCCCTATACTTATGGTAAGGTAAGTACACAATTTTCTTTGGGAGAGTTGATATTTGTATGTTCTAGTCTTTCATTCACCTATTTTACCATCACATATGACATTAGGGACTTTCCGATCCAAGAATCCAGACTTGTCATACCATATACAGTTGGGAAAAAACAAAGTTCCCAAATCATAAAAATTCTAGAGGAAAATATGAGTGAATATGTATTAACTGACCCAAATATAAGAAGTATTTCATAAGCACAAGAATAACCAAAGAGGCCGGGGGTGGTGGCTCACGCCTGTAATCCCAATACTTTGGGAGGCCCAGATCTGTGGATCACCTGACCTCAGGAGTTCAAGACCAGACGGGGCAACAAGGCAAAACCCTGTCTCTACTAAAAATACAAAAAATTAGCCGGGCGTGGTGGCACACACCTGTAATCCCAGCTACTCACGAGGCTGAAGCACAAGAATCACTTGAGCATGGGAGGCAGAGGTTGCAGTGAGCCAAGATGGCACCATTGCACTCCAGCCTGGGCTACAGAGGGAGACTGTCTCAGAAAAAAAAAAGAGAAAAAAGAATAGCCAAAGAAATCATAAAGGCAAAAATAGATTACTGTGAATATGTTTAGAATGTCTACACATTAAAAAAATAAAATAAATGCCGGGCACGGTGGCTCAAGCCTGTAATCCCAGCACTTTGGGAGGCCGAGATGGGCGGATCACGAGGTCAGGAGATCGAGACCATCCTGGCTAACACGGTGAAACCCCGTCTCTACTAAAAAGTACAAAAAACTAGCCGGGCGAGGTGGTGGGTGCCTGTAGTCCCAGCTACTCCAGAGGCTGAGGCAGGAGAATGGCTTAAACCCGGGAGGCGGAGCTTGCAGTGAGCTGAGATCCGGCCACTGCACTCCAGCCTGGGCGACAGAGCCAGACTCCGTCTCAAAAAAAATAAATAAAATAAAATAAAATAAAATACAAATAGAAAATATTTGTAAGAAATATTATAGACAAGGATTAATGTCTTTAATATTCAAAGGACTCTTGAAAATCACTAATAGACACAAATTCTAACAGATAAATAGCTTAACAATTCAGAAAAAATACAAACTGACTAATAAATGTTTTTATAAAAAGCTACCTTATGAGAAATTTAAAAATAATTATAATAAAGGTAATTTCCCCCCTCTCTCTCTCTGGCCAATCAAGTCAGCGAAACTAAAAGAAGATAACATGGCACAATGGAAGTACCACAAGGTGGGCATTCATGCACTGCTAGAGTTGACATTGGTAAAGCAATCTGGCCACGTAACAGGACCCTCAACAGGACTATGGCTCTTTGACCTAGTCATTCCACTCCTAGAAATCATCTCAAGAAGCAATCAGATACAAGGGTCTTCCTGCAGCTCTATCTAAACCCTCCAGGATCCCCTAGTCATGGTACTCCTGCATCTAGGCCTGTACAAAGACTAGCTGTCCTGAACTCTCCACTTCTCCCAATCTGGTGAGATCCTCTTTGGGTTTCAGGTTTCACCTGGGACACAATTGACTAAGGTGGGGGCACTTCCTCTGTCTCTCAGAGCCCTGGGCACACTGCTCTGTAATTACCCACTTACTTGTCTCTACTCCCCAGCAGACAAGAACAGGAACTATATAAGAACAGGAATTGAGGCTACCTTGTCTGGCTGTTTTCCCCTACGTCCTGCACAGGGCCTGGTTGCAAAGCAGACACACAACACATGACCTGAGTAGGGAAAAAAAAGAAAGACAGCATGCCCTACGACAGTGTCCTGACATCCCCCTGTGAGCTCCCTAGCCTCCCTATGGCCCCAGACAGCAGGCAGGACTTACCGACATGAAGTGGAACCTGAGGACATTGTCAATTCCTAGCGCTTTCAGCTGCAGGATGACAGGTGCCAAATTACTACGCTGCATCTCAGGAACCGTAGACTGAGGCAACTTGTCAAAGGCTTCCTCTGAGGATAGGAAATCAGAACTGTGTGGGACCAAATGTCACAATCAAATGCAATCACTATACCAAGGGACAAATTTTCTTCTCTATCTTGAACAAGAAGCTCTAGGATTCTAGGAGCAGATGCACATGATAACATGATATAAAATTATTTTTATACTTAGGAAAGACCATTCTATTTTAAAATGCCTTAGATAAATATATTTGAATACACCTTTATAAAACTTTTTCTTTTTGCTTTAAAATGCTGTTTTTTTAATGTTTTTTGTCAGCAAAACATTAAATCAAACCAGTAAGTATTTGCTGAACCACTCTATCAGTTCCTAGTTGCCACCATCTCTGTATGGAATAAGTCAAGGAAGCAAGAGCTTCACATACAAGCAAAGAACAACCTCAAGATAAATCACCAAAATATAACGAATGACCAAATCTTATAAAGAGCAAAAATTGTCCAAATCAAAGTTTTTAAATCAACGAAGCAGGTACACAATATCGTTCCCAGAATCCAATGCTGCCCCAAACCAAGAAATGAATGTTTGCATGCCCTGCCAGGAAAAAAAAGGTGACCTTACACAGGAAAAATCATCCTCAGACACAGAGATCCCAAGACAGGAAGGACAGAAAAGGAGGGGGAAGGAGAATAGACTTTGGAAGAAGGCCTTTTTATAAAAGCTAGGCAGGAAGGGTGGGGAAAAAAGAGGAAGAGCTTAAATCATTTTCATGTATATTCAGAAAGCTTAACGATTATGTAGAGAATGCTCCACCCACCAAAATCTCCCACATCAGTCAACATTTTAACTGATGCACACCCTTCGTAAACAATACAAGGGTGACCCAACTTCCATTTAGATCTTAAAGCCTTAGTTAACTAGAAAAAAAAAAAAGTACCTTGAAGAAATACCACTGTCCCTGAAGAACTTCAAAAAGGTTTTCTTTGAGAAAATAGACAACCAATATTCTGTGGACTAACTGATACAAATTGGGTCTAACTGGAAGGTTCTGGATGACAGCCAACAGCCAGAAGTTCCAAACGAGATACTTCAACAGCATTTGGAGTACAGCTTCTTGATAATATAACCCCATTTTCCAAGCACTCTACTGACCAAAGGAGAAACAAAGTTACCACATAAGAGGACCACTCTGCCAAAAAGCTCACAGGAAGTGGGTGTTTCCTGAAAGTTCAATGACATGCAAGTTCTCCTGAGGACTCAAGTGTGTGAGGCATAGGGCCAAAAGCTGTAGGAGTCACAGGTAATCCCCTTGAAAAGCTTCAGTGATAGGCAGGGGTCTGGGAACTGGACCAGAAACAGTTGACCCTCAAGGAGAAATAGGAAAAGTCCCAAGGAGTGGTCTTCCCAAACAGAAATGGAGGCTCAGGGAAGGAGGAAGCAGGGTGGCTGGAAGAAGGCCTCCAGGGAAGCTGCATGTTGCCATTTGAGGGAGGATTTGAAGGACAAAGAGGATCTGTTGGGCAAAGAGGAAACAGCCCAAGGAAAAGGTATCAAAGTGTTTCTCATGCAGAGGGCATGTCATGTAGTTCAGCTGGGAAGCAATGCGTAGTGGTTAGTAGGAGAAGTAAGCTGAGGAAAATTCCTGCATGGTTTGAGAAACTGTGGAGGGTCTGAGCAGGTGGCACCCTGTTCAAAGCAACACTTTCTGGAGGCTCCTGTGGAAGCCTCGAGGCTGGATACCAATGCATTCACTACAGTCAGGGGCCCTCCCTAACCCAACTTCCACTAAAACTGCTCATGCAAAGAGATTCAGTGACTTTTCACCCAAACCCACCTGCCTATCTTTAGTCTGTGATTTTTTGGTGCATGAGATAATGCTGGGCTCTATAAAAGTAACTTGAGCTCCTTAAAAGTTAAACAAAATTACATATAACCTTGTAATAGCCAAACAAATTAAAAACACCTACTCAGTACATGTACATACAGGTTCATACCAGCACTGTTCACAATAGCCAAAAGGCAAAAACAGCCCAAATATCCACAACTAATAAATAAATAAACAAAGTGTGGTTTATCTGTACAACAGAATATTAGTCAGTAATAAAAAGGAATTAAGTACATGCTACAATGTAGATAAACCTCAAAAACATTATGCTAAAAGAAGCCAGACACAAAAGGTCACATATTGTATGACTCTTCACATGAAATATTCAAAAGAGAGAAATCCATTGAGAAAAACACAGGTTGGTGATTTCCAGGCACTCGCAGCCAGAAAGAATGGGAAGAAACTGCTTAATGCATAAGGGATTTTACTCTGGAGTGGCTGAAATGTTCTGAAACTAGATGGAGGTGGTGGTCACACAACATTGTGAATATAATAAATTGTTCACTTTAATTTGGTTAATGTTGTGTTATGTAAATTTCACCTCAATAAATAATTTTTGAAGAGAAAAATGTCTTGAAATCTTCTCTGCATGTCAGAATCCCTTTCAGTCCTGGCTCTCCCTTTTCTACTCTAGTCATTTCTTCTTAGCATCTTCAGTGGTTGCCCTTGGTCCTCTGGTCCTGGGTTCTGCCTATTCTCTCCCTTCCATGAATGTTCCAAACCCACTTCCTTCCCTGCAAGTACTTGTACATTCCATTCCCTCTGCCTGGTGTGCTGAAACTGAATCTCCCCAATCACCTCTTCACCTAGATAAGGACTGTATTGCCAATAAGATCAGGCTCAAGCACCACCCTGGTTGTGAAGCGCTCCCCAAATCTCCAGAAGGATAACACCAGCTTCTAGGAGAAGGCATCTAAGGTAGCTTCATGAGGGAATTGCCATCTGAGAGAGGATTTGAAAGATAAAGAGGATCTGCTGGGCAGAGAAAACAGCCCAAGGAAAAGCCTCTGCTCTCTGCTTCCAAGGCTCCCGATTCTTTATTGCTCCCTATCATACCATAGTATGCTGATCTGTTTTGAGGTCTACCTCCACCACCAGACTGTCAGCCACTGTGGCCACAGACCGTGGTTACTAGCCCCAGATCTCCAAGCTCTAGCATCATGGCCAGCATACAGCAGGTGCTCTACCAACACTGCTAAAAGAAAGATCAACATCAAAGACTGAACAAGGACAATGATAACCAGAAAGGAAAAGAAGAGACAAATGGCAGAGCTAAAACCCCTGGACCTTCTTCAAGGGTAGCAACGCCAGAAGAAACAAAACAAAATAAAACAGAAAACCCTGGGCCTGGTTAAGTGAATGCAGATGGATACTGGATAGAGAAGGGAATTAACAATGACTTGGAAATTGAGTTTGGACAACTGGGGAAAATCTCAGCAGCATTCCCCACAAAAGAGAAGTGCAGAGAGAGAAAGAGCAGCTCTGGATCCATCACTGTCTGTAGGTAAGGCTCTCTTCAAGCTGGATAAAAAGCTCCAGAAGGGCTGAGACAGTATTAAAATTGCCTTCTGTTCCCTCAGAGCCTATCTAGCATAATGCACAGCACAGAGCAGGAGTTCATCAACTTTGTTTTCTATGAATGAGTCTCGGGACAGACCTTCCATTTTCACTTGGCAAAGATGCTCTGAACCAGAAGTAAAAGTGGAACCCAATGTGAGGCTCCACAAGACTCAGGGATCTCGGAATACGAAAACAGCACATTAAGTCAAGAAAGAAAGGCAAGAAAGGATCCAGGACACACAGCCCATGCCCTAGGGGCGCATGGCTACACAGGCCTGTGCCCAGATGTCAGATTAGAACAGGATAGCAAACAGGCGGTCACTCACAGGCCAGCTGTGGCCAATGGGGACTAGTAACAAAGAAACACCATATTTAAAGTGAGGAAGGCGGTGGGGGGCAGATTACACAGGGCCTTGTGAGGAAGGCCTGTATTTTATATTAAGTTCTACCATTAGGAGTAAACATTTGCTATACTCTGAAGCCCAGGTTGACTATGAGGGAGACAAAAACCCTTAGGGAAAGCCACACTAACCTGTATAAAGGCGATAACATTTTCCCGAGCGACTACGACCACCACGTCCTGCTCGCTGGTTAGCTGATGCCTGGGAGACTGGCACCACCACCAAGCATTCAATAGCTGTCCTGGGATTGTAGGCTCGGAGTTTGACAAAGCCACAGTCGATCACGTACACAATGCCACTGATTGTGATAGAGGTTTCTGCCACATTGGTGGCCACTATCACCTAAGTTCCGCACAGAAAGAAGAACAAAAGTCATTTTACTCTTTTTGCTTTTAATAAACTCCTAAAAATCCTAAAAGATTTAACATTGCAGAATCTGTGAGAGGCAGTTTAATATACTAGAAAGAGTGAGTGTTTCTATGTCAGGGGGTGCCCTGAATTTGAATTCTCCCTAATCATGTGACCCTGGATAAGTTACTCAATCTCCTGAACCTGTTTCCTCATCTACATCATAAGATTTACCACCTCCCTTAGGGCTACTGAAGGGACTATATACAATTAATATATAAAGTGATCAGAGCCTAGTATTTGTTAGTTTTCCCCTTTGGCATAACCAAATTAAATCACCACCACCTTGCGCAGGTATAGTCATTTATTCATTCATATTGTGATTACTTCCTGAGGGTATGCACTTTGTCAAACACTGTTCAAGGTGATGGGATGTAGGATAAACAAGACAGACAAGGCCCCTGCTCTGCCAGAGTTTACATTCTAGTGTGAGTGGGCTGAAGACATGCTGAACATAAACCAGAAGATAATTTCAGAGTACAACAAATACTATAAAGAAAATATTAATACAATGAGGCAATATGATATGATATAGTATATAACATGTATATTATATATTATTATAATAATAGGGCATGCTACTTTACATTTGTTGGCCAGGGAGAGCCTCTGTGAAAGATTTTGAGCAGAGACCTGAGTAATAAGAAGCAGCCAATCCTACAGAGATTCAAGAAGAAGAAACAGTTCAAAGGAAGGAGAAACAGCCAGTGCAGCCAAAATACACAGTAAGTACAAGATGAGGTTGCAGAGAGAGGCAGAGATGCGATTGTATGTGGTCTCTGGGTCACCATGAGGTATTTGCATTTTAATCCCAGTACATCGGGAGCTGCCCCTGGAGGGTTTAAGTAGCAGGGGACACATACATATAGCAGTTACAACTTTTTTCAGGCACTTTACATTTTATAAATCATTTTATAAAAATTATTTTATAAATGATCATTTTATAAAATAATCTTCCTAATATTTTTATGTAGTTGGGATTAAGATATTATGCTATTAAACTACCTATCTGAAAGTTATTATTATTTATGTTTTACAGCTGCAAAAACTCAGATTCAAGGTTAAGTCAGTCGTCCCAAGGCACACAGTAGCTCAGGGGCAGAATCCAGGTCTCCTGATTGACTGGCTGCAATTAATGTTTGACGCAGCAGACTCAAGTTGCTCCATCCCAATGGTCAAGAGGCTGAGCACCCTCTTCCAGGTGATCTGAAATTGGGAGTGGATCCTCAGACCATCCCTCACCTGCTCTATTCTCTGCCACCTGTTCATAAATAGCTACTACAGTAAAAGCTGTCCTCGGGCTGGTTCTGCACGGTCCTCATCTAATGAAAGGAAAAGGCAGAGTCAGGCCCAGGGGGACCATGAACAGTGGGCGGACTGGCTGCCTGCCGGCTCCTTCAAACCAGTGCTTTCCACCACACCCTTCCCCACTCTCACTTCAAGGCCAAACATTTTTAAGCCACACCTTGAATTAACTGATTTAAATTTGGCCTTTTAAAATAGGCAAGCTGATACTTAAATTATTTAGAAACCATGTGTACCAACCTTTCTATTGCTCCTGACAGATGACCTAAATCCCCACAAACAATCCCTTCAGCCAAAGTAAGCATGAGTTGTGGGAAATATTAGGAAGGCAGAAGAGAAGAAAAGGGAAGTCACCTGATCTGACAACTACTGTCAGAGTGACCCTTCAGTGGGACGGGTTTAGAATCTTCACAACGGGCCAGGCGCAGTGGCTCACGCCTGTAATCCTGGCACTTTGGGAGGCCAAGGCAGGCGGATCACAAGGTCAGGAGATTGAGACCATCCTGGCTAACACAGTGAAATCCAGTCTCTACTAAAAATACAGAAAAAATTAGCCGGGCGCGGTGGCGGGCGCCTGTAGTCCCAGCTACTCAGGAGGCTGAGGCAGGAAAATGGCGTGAACCCGGGAGGCGGAGCTTGCAGTGAGCTGAGATTGCGCCACTACACTCCAGCCTGGGGCGACAGAGAGAGACTGAAAATGGCGTGAACCCGGGAGGCGGAGCTTGCAGTGAGCTGAGATTGCGCCACTACACTCCAGCCTGGGGCGACAGAGAGAGACTCCGTCTCAAAAAAAAAAAAAAAAAAAGAAAAAAGAAAGAAATCTTCACAATGTATTATTTATTGTGTGCTTTTAGATCTACTACACAGAAATACAGACCTAGAAGTCTGCCTTGTATTTAGCAAGTTTCAAAACAAGTAAATGAGCATCATTATGATTATAGACGGCTGCCAACACCCTTGGTCATCAGGATAGTCTCACCTTTCTGACACTGCGTGACACCCTTTCAAACACTTTCATTTGCTCAAAGGAAGGCAGTCCTGCATACATGGGGAGAACTCGGAGGTGTCTCTTCATCCCAGTGCGAGCTAACGCCCGAGCCTGCTCGATGAGCATCGACACAACAGTTTCTACCTCTTCCTAAAGACATTGAACCAGGAACCAAAGAAACTGAGATCACTTTAAAGCATGCTATTTTATCATACTGAAAGAAAATCAAAGTCAGAATCTGGATTTTAATTTTGGTCAGATGCAATAATTTCAGTGCCATCATGTTCCATTCTGGGATGATATTTAATTAAATGCTAATAAACAATGATGACAATGGGTGAAATTTTGCGACTACACTATTAGTTACTAAAAAATCAATGTGATCTGCAATGAATGGACGAGTTCCCAATAAATAAAAACAATGACTATTTTACTCAGCATACATATACAGGGTCAAACAAGCATCGCATGCATATGGACAAGTTGTAGCATATAAAATCACTAGAAGCTTTCTCCAAAAAAGATTACTGAACCATGGAAAGTGTTTGGCAGTGGAAAAGATTACAGTTGGAGGGCAGGTCTGAATAGTGCTGCCACTTTCAGTGAGCACTTGGGTCTGTTCAGTTGTTTTACCAGTAATATGGCCACTTATCACCTTTAGGATGAGCTGTAAAGGTGTCACTGGAAAAAGAGGTACACAGCAGCAACATGTGTGCAGGACCATGGACCTAATGTAGTATCCAATTCTGGCAAACAAAACAGCCCTCACTCAACTACTTAGTTTATTTGGAATCAGTTAATACATTTAAAAAACATTTAACCCGCTGCAGACAGAACAGGCGGGGGCTAACGACTCCCTGACAATCTAGATGGTAGATGAATGACATCAAATCAATTTTTTACATAATTATGGAACCACAAAATATAACAAAACATGAAATAAATGGCTGAGTAAAGTAACAAGGCTCTGTATTAATTTTGGTGCTGTCTTAACATGTCTGTTCATCAGAGAAGTACAATGGCATTACCTGGCCAGTAAGAAATGCTAAAATGTCTCCGTCTCCCTCTGTCTGGTGAATTTTCACCACAGTTTCCACAGTTGATTTGATATAATCTGGAACAGGACTGAAAAGACAAATGGGATGAATTCATCACTAGAATATGCCGTTAATTACAGATCAATTACCCTAATAATCTGGCAGCAAAGCTCATAAAAGTGAGTTTGGGCCTGCCCAGTAGGTAATTAGTACATTGATAAATAAAATATTCATTTTTTTTCAAATCTAATATTCAAGAATAATCCATAATTATATGTCAACTATGATTTTTAGCTTTATTTGCAAAGAAATAAAATGATATACCCATACAAACAGATGTGCTATCTTTAGTATGCAAAGACATCGGACCAATGAAAATCGGGAGCTGTGGTCCCAGTGCTAAAGCCCATGCTCTTCCCAGCCCGTTTTCCCTCCTTATCAATAGCAGCATTTATAGGTCAGCTGGATGGCCCTGATGGATGTGCTTGCTCTCCAACAAAACGATTCAGAAATCAAGTCCACAACTCTGGATTTATCAGCCACTGGAACAGGCTCCTGGTCTTTGTTTGTGCAGGGACTAGTACAGGAATTAGGATGGCCCCTTGCTTGTCCAAGTAGGCTACTCCCAAAAGTACCAACTGGGCCTTCTAGCTAGGGATGTAGAGAACTGAGAGCCAAATGATTCAAATCAATACTGCCCCTGCTGACATGCAGCCTTGTAAACCCCAGTTCTGAAAACTATCAAGCTTCCCTCTCCAAAACCTTTCACCACTTTTGCTCTCTCTGGCTGAGCTACTAGCCACAGACTCACGGAAACTTGCGTGTCAGTGTGAAGAGTTTAAAGTAAATTCAGCAGTGATGCAGAGCAGGGTAAAAACATTCTAGACCAATGACAAGGGACACAAAACATGCTCCTCCCCATCCTTTAGAGTTGTGAGCAAATGCAGTTCTGACATTCTACATCAGAGGCCGATGGTGATTTTCTAGTCACCATCATCAAGAATTCAAGCATCATCAAACCTTTGTAGATAAAAGATATCCACCGGAAATGTTCGCCCTTCCACTGTAAGGATCACACTTGTATCCCTTGCTGGATCACTGGTTTCATTTTGATTAAAGAAATCCCGGAATTTCTAAAAAGAAAAAAATTAATTCTTCATTTCTCTTAGAGAAAAAGGTTCATAGCGATTCATGGAGGGAAAAAAATAACATAAAACTGGCCAAACACAGGTGAGTAGCAAGGATTACATATACGCAATACAGATTACGGGTTGTAACACACATTTTTTAAATTCACATTTTTCTTTTTTTTTTTTTTTTTTTTTTGAGACGGAGTCTCGCTCTGTCGCCCAGGCTGGAGTGCAGTGGCCGGATCTCAGCTCACTGCAAGCTCCGCCTCCTGGGTTTACGCCATTCTCCCGCCTCAGCCTCCCAGGTAGCTGGGACTACAAGCGCCCGCCACCTCGCCCGGCTAGTTTTTTTTTTGTATTTTTAGTTGAGACGGGGTTTCACCGTGTTAGCCAGGATGGTCTCGATCTCCTGACCTCGTGATCCGCCCATCTCGGCCTCCCAAAGTGAAATTCACATTTTTCTAACTGCAATTGTGGGGAATCACATTTCAATGACAGTCTTTACTAAAGTTTTCATAAAAATAATAAAGGTTAGATTTCAAAAGTGCATTCAGTATAGCATCTGAGTTAACATGTAGCTGTAGTATTATTTATTTTATTCCTATCCTCTGTATTTCATTTAAGCAAAAATTAGGTCAAAGATGTGATTCAAGTTCAGTACAGGTTAGATTAGGTTGGTGCGTAACTCTATCTGGAAAACATAGATATGATCATTTGAGTTATCAATTTATAAGGAAACTTTTCCTTCTGTGAACAGTAGGTGTGTTTCTGGCCCCATTGTTAATGGTTTTAGGTCACTTGATGGCAGGGATAGTGTCTTCTCCATCTTTACACGCCCTACAGTAGTGAGTGCGAGGCTTTGCATGGGGTAGGCCATCAATCATGTACTTTTCCGACACTCGTGCAGTACCGCTGGGAGAAGTGTCTCTTGGCAGTTTCTCCCAAACAGGTGGCCACATCCTATTTAATGGTACTTGACTACCACTTGCAGCCCACAAGGAGACCTGTCTTAAGGGCTCTGGCCAATGATGGAGGAAGGAAACACCACCAAAGATCCTCTCTTGGGGAATGTGACACTAAGGTACAAAGAGAAGCTGCGACTGAGAAGAGTTAAGTGACTATGCAGGCAGGCAAGTGAGCACCAGATGGGAAGCAGCTAGTATCCACTGCAGAGGGGGCATGGATGTCCCGTCGGGTGGAGTGCTCCACGATTTGAATCTAGGTCCCCTTTCCATTCCCCACCTCTACTCATTTCCCCAAAGCCTGGCTACGTAACTGCAAAGCTTGTCTTTATTTCCCTATGTACCTTTATAAATCATGTCCATCCTGCTCCAGGAAACCCAAAAGCCCAGGAGCTGTGCTAATGAATGGCATCAAACACTAAGTGAAGGGGCTCCGAGGGGTATTTTTAAAAGAGTAAACTGGATTTAACTACAAAGTACAGGGATGTTATACATTAACCTCAAAATTGAGAAGAATAAGCACAGACATAAAAGTGCCTCAGGCCAACAAAACTATGTTTTGCTATGCAGAATTCCACACAGTACCCCTGTTCACTTTCTTTTGGGTAAATTCCCTTCAAGTTGTTTCAGCCTTCCTGCATCCCTATGACATGCACAGCACAGGTACACTAGAAGTAACACACAAACAAGTGGGAACAGAGACCCCATGCCCCAAAAGAGTAAACAGTTCACAGAAGGCAGATGTGCAAAGAGCTGATAAAATAAATCCTAAGGCAGACTGACCCTGTGACCAGGAAAGAGCTGCAGACTACAATCTGACAGAATGAAAAGTTAAGAACTACTGGCTTTCAGGGAGAGCTTCATGGAAGCGGCAATATCCCTCGCCTGCACCGTAAAGGCTAAGGAGGATTATTACTGGCTGGGAAGGGGGAGACATCCCTTACCAGGACAACAGCACAGTGTGGACTAAAATGTAAAGGGGTCCCTAAGGGAGGACAGAGGCAAGGTCTAGGGCAGGCCTCCCTCGTCTCTGGTCAGCCGTCTCATCTGCAAAATGGACAAACTGCTATCCACCCTGCAAGGTTGCTGTGAGGTTCAAATAAAGTGTGTGGGACAGCTGTGGCACACATCTAGCCTAGAATGGCACTCAATAAGTGATATTAGCCATAACTCTGAAGGGACCCAAGTGCTGAGCTGCACTGACACTTTATCCAACCGGCAAGACAAGGGCAGTGAGGATGGGCATAATATTATCAGACCTGCGAGCTGGATCCCGGACTCCAGTGGCCATTTTGGAGAAGGGCAGAGGAACTAAAAGATTCAAGGCAAACAAACTAATTAATGAAGCTATCATAATAGTGCAGGGGAGACAAAGTGTGAACCTGGGCAAATCATTTCAGAAATACAACTGGTAGGAACTAGCAATCAGTGAGTGAGTGTGCACACACGTGCACATTGGAAAGAAGGCTGGAGTGACTTCTTACTCAACCGGGGATAAAAACTTCTTAAAGAAATGGAGGTCTTGGTCTGAATGATCACGAGAAAGAGACTGAGATGGAGAATCCGAGAGTCACAAGTTTATGAGTTTAGGATGTCCACAGCTAGCCAGCTGCCAGACAGCTAAGGCTAGTGTGCAGGCACACAGTCAAGACTGCCACAAGCATGAAGGCTCAGCTGAACTAGGGGTCACAGGGGTGTGCAGCCTTGAGGGGGAAGAGCAGACAGAGAAGGAGCCCAAGAGGAAGCCAACAAGGAGGTGGGAGAGGGGAGTTGGCAGGGCTCCAGGAGCTCTGGAAGGAGGAGGAGGAGGAAGATTTTACCAAAGGGCTTGGACAGGGGTGAATGTTACCAAAAAGGCAAGCAGAACAAGGAAGAAGATGATGCCTTGACAATTTTATTAGAGTGGATGCCTAAACCTTACCATTAAGGAATACATGGTACTGAAAAGTAAAGATAGGGAGTTACTCTTTCAAGAATTAAGTCTCGGCCAGATGCGGTGGCTCATGCCTGTAATCCCAGCACTTTGGGAGGCCAAGGCGGGTGGATCGCCTGAGGTCAGGAGTTCAAAACCAGCCTGGCCAACATAGTGAAATCCCATCTCTACTAAAAATGCCAAAAAAAAATGGCTGGGCATGGTGGCGGGCGCCTGTAATCCTAGCTACTAGGAAGGCTGAGACGGAGAATCGTTTGAACCTGGGAGGCAGAGGTTGCAGTGAGCCAAGATCGCGACATTGCACACCAGCCTAGACAACAAAAGCGAAACTCCGTCTCAAAAAAAAAAAAGAATTAAGATTCAGCATTTACTGAGAAGGCACAAGACCTTTAAGATCTTTATCTTGTATCTTTATTTGGAAATACAAAATACATTAAAAAAATAAATAAATATAGTACCAACAATGCAAGAATCTTGAGGCAGGATCAAGGAACAAGAAGAGCAAAATGAGTTCAACACACCCAGAAAAGAGGAGTTTGAGTCAGGTTTGAAAGAGGTGGGGTCACATTGACATATAGACACGGTAAGAAGCGTACATCATATAAAGGCAGGGGACAGTCTATGAAATGGAATGTAAATGATGTGGCCATCTGCAGGGTTGTCTTCTAGCTCACCATAGGCTCCTTCCCTGGTAGCTGCTCCTTCCTGATCCACCGGAGTGGCCGCCAAGCAGCCATGTCTACCCAAGACACCCATCCCTTGGCCAACAGCCCTTGGCCCATGTAGACAGGTCCAGGGTGGGGACCTGACCCCAGCTGATCCTAAGTTCCTTCTCTAAGAACCTGAAAAGAGAAATTTAGTCTCTCTTCAAGTAGCTGGACTTACGACAAAAAAACTATGGGAACAGTAACCACATATTCTGCCATGTAGTTGGATGCAAATAAAAGAAAAGCAATATCATAATATCATGTGATACAGGATCAATAAATACTTCATAATTATATCCAGTCATGTTACATAATTGTTCGTTTAAATGGGCTTACATTAAGAAAGCAGCTAAAGCAACCAAAGCAGCTATTTGATCCGCCCCATCATGCTCTGCTGGTCTCTGCCTCCCGGCTGCAGCCGCTGCTGTCTTCATCTGCAGGCTGGGCCACCCCAGTCGCTGAGAGAAACCACAGCAGGTGGCCTATCAGCAGCCCTAGCTCTAGGAAGTTTGAAATTAGTCTATCACCCACAGACCGAGCCACTGGGGGCCAGGGGATGAGTTCTGGACTTCCCTGGGTCTCCAGATCAAAATGTTTCCTAAGCCACACCCAACCCCACTGCCACTCCCACATGGTCCTCCTCGTTCTTGCCCTCTTTCGCCCACTCATATCCTCTTTCTTTCTTTCACTCACATACAAATTCACATCCCATACCTCACATAGGCCGCTCACACACGGACCCACAACCCACACAGAGATGACTCACACACAGATCCCCCATTCAGAGACACACAGAAACCACTGTCCACTTCACACAGGAGGTACCGGCTGAGCAGTGAGGATGGGATAAGAAGGAATGGCCCAGCTCACCAGGGTCCAGCATGTCCTGTACCACAGCAGAGCAAGGCAGGACAAAGTTCCTACATGCTGCCTTCTTGCTTACAAAACTGCTTCCAGAAAGTCATCTATATCAACTACCATAGACAGAACTGAAAGAAGCTATTTTTTTCATCTCTGTGTCACACCAAGACAATAAAAGGCAATTGTGAACAATTAGTATTAATTAACAATGAATCTGGCCGGGCGCGGTGGTTCACGCCTATAAATCCAGCACTTTGGTAGCCCAAGGCAGGAGGATCACCTGAGGTCCGGAATTCGAGACCAGCCTGGCCAACATGATGAAACCCCATCTCTACTAAAAATACAAAAATTAGCCAGGCATAGTGGCTCACGCCTGTAGTCCCAGCTACTCGGGACACGGAAGCACGAGAATCACTTGAACCTGGGAGGCAGAGTTTGCAGTAAGCTGAGATCACACCACTGCACTCCAGCCTAGGCAAGAGAGACTCGGTCTCAATAAATAAATAAATAAATAAATAAATAAATAAATAAATAAAATGCATCTAAGAAAAGACTTGGACATTACAGTTTTGAACATAATAAAAACTGGAATAATTTTTAACTTAATTTAGTAATTTTTAAGGAGGGAGTGAAAAAGAGATAGAGATGTTCCGTGTAATGTGGCCACAGAGGAGCTAACTAGAGGTGAAGTCAGCCATAGTCCACAAAATAGCATGCCAGCAGATACCATGGGTGAGGGAGATGACAATTAAACAGGGCAAGAGAGGAGCTTTAACCCAAAAGTTGCCATGGGCAGACCTAAGACAACAGACTCCTACAGCCTGTGGAAAGGTCTGAGAAACCAGTCTCTGGACACATTGGACACTCACCTTCGCCATGCTGCGCTTTCTCTCTCTCCAAGTTGTTCTGTTTCCCAGGAGCCAGGAGCCAGGGACCACATCTCACTTGGATTTCAGAACTGGCCTCCATATCTACTGGAGACTCCGTATCTACTCTTGTCTCTCATACACAGCACTCAGAATGATCTTTCTAGAGCTCAAACATGATGAAGTCACTGCCCTCTCTCACATGTTCCCATGACTCCCAACCAGACATAGGATGGAGTTCATCCTCTCTGGCTGAGCATGTAAGGCCTTCCGTCATCTGACCCTAACCTCCCCATTTTAATCTTCCATTGCTTTCCATTCAATCAAAATTCATTCAACCCAAGTGCCTATTCTGTGCCAACCATTGTTTTAGGTAGAAGGGACAAAATGAGACAAAGTCCTGATCTTAATGGAGCTCATGTTTTAGTGACAGGAGGCACACAATAAACAATGCATATAATGTTAAGTAGTGATAGACAAGTGATAAACATAAAAAAAAAATCAGAATAAGGGAATAAAGAGCATTTGGGGTGCTGTTTTAGATAGCGCCTCTCTGAGGAAGTAACAAATACTCAAAACTGGAATGAAATTAGGAGAGAACCTTAGACTGTCTGGGGAAGAATGATCTAAAAAGAGGGTTCCTCCAGAGCATAAGCATGCCCGGGTTGTTTTGAGGAACAGCAAAGGGACTAGCGAGGCTGGAATGGAGGGAGCACTGGAGAAAGTGGAAGAAAATAAGGTCAGAGAGGAAGTTCGGGGGTAATTCACCCATAAAGGTCTGGCAGGTAAGATAAGACTCGAAGCTCCGTGAACTCATGGTCATGTCCCTGTGATTTCATTTATGCTTAGGGTGCCCTTCCCCACCTTCATCCATCTGGAAGACAGCTGTCCATCTTTCAAGCACAGCTGGTACGTCACCACCTTTATGAAAGTTTCTGGGCACCCCCCGGCTGGCTGGAGTTAAGGGCTCCCTCCTTGGCTGCCTCAGTACTTTGAACACACTGAACTGCAAACATCTATTTTTGCAGGTATATATAGCAAGTGGTCAAAAGTATTTGTTGAGTTGAGCTGCTGTTTAAACTATCGGTCATCAAGAGAGAAAAATAAGTAAACCTAGCCATAAAAAACTTCAACATGGAAATTATTATACATACAGGATAAACTTTTTTTTTTTTTTTTTTGAGGTGAAGTTTCGCTCTTGTTGCCTAAGCTAGAGTGCAATGGAGCGATCGCGGCTCACTACAACCTATGCCTCCCAGGTTCAAGCGATTCTCCTGCCGCAGCCTCCCAAGTAGCTGGGATTATAGGGATGCGCCACTACACCCAGCTAATTTTGTATTTTTAGTAGAGACGGGGTTTCACCATGTTGGCTGGGCTGGCTTCAAACTCCTGACCTCAAGTGATCCGCCTGCCTCAGCTTCCCAAAGTGCTGGGATTACAGGTGTGAGCCACCATGCCCGGCCCAGGAGAAACTTCAATTGCACAGAAAAATCTAAATATATATGGTATAGTCATAAATAAATTCAAGAAATACAGACTCATACTGAAAAGATAATAAAAAGAAGCTGCCTAAGTGGGGAGAAAGACAGAATGTAGATAAACAAGACAGGTAGGTAATTATGAACTTAATTAATTACAGGCTAATTTCCACCCACAAGCTGAAAAGGAGTATCCTCTGACTCTATGAAATCTAGGACATCAGATGGTCCCATAAAGAAGGTAGGCCATTCTGCCAAAGATAAGCTCTTGCTAGAGGTAACTTCCCAAGGATATATAGGACGAAAGTGTTTGTGAGGAGAGGAAGAAAGGGGAGGAAAGGCTCTTACGTCCGCATCCAGAGTGGCTGAAGCCACAATCAATCGAAGATCCCCTCGCTTTTTCTGAATCTAAAAAAAGAAGACATTAAGAAATAATAATAGTGCAATACTTATGGATGAGATCATTTGATATCTGAAATGTATTTCAAAATTCAGTGTTTTTGTTTTTGTTTTTGTTTTTTTGCCTGAGGAGGAGGTAGGGGAGCTTACAGATGAAAGGACTGACTACAAATTAATAATTGTCAAAGGTAAAGCAGGGGGGTCATTACACTATTATTTCTAATTTGTAAATGTATGGAATTTTCCAAAGTAAATTTTTTTAATTATAAAAACTATAAAGAAGCTTTAAGACCCAAATCTGAATTTGCTGCGAATAAAACCATTTTTTCCTGAAACCCAGGTCTCAAGATAGTTTGAATCTATGTATGAAAAAGTATATTAAAAGCAAACAAACAATAAATGATAACACCAAGACAGAAATATGGCAAAAAAAAAAAAAAAAAGAGGTAAAAGATATTAAGTTACTCAAAGAAACACATAATCAACAGGCATTAGAGAAGTGATCAAATGAGATACAGCTAAGATATATAATAACAATGAGATTTTTTTCCCCATCTATCCCATTGGCAAGCATTTATTTTTTTAAGGCTAATACTCAGTGTTGGCAAAAATTCAGTGAAATCAGTCCTCTTATTATACTGTTCCTGAAAAAGGTAATAACATGGTACAATAATTCCCTCAAAGTATCAAAAAATCTAAATCTTTGGCAATGGAATCATAATGAAAGTAGTAATAATAACAACTAATACAGACTAACTTATGTGCTAGCCCAGAGGCCCTGCATACAGGTACACAGTATACCCACTGTGCAAAGATGCCTGGCTGAGAGGGCTAGGGGCATCAGCAAGGCAGCCCACTTGCCTCCTACCTAGCTCTAGACATCCTCCCAGAGGGGACATCTTTTTCTAATTTGCACAAAAGAACCTCACAGTCTAGCTGTGACCCTATGCCAGGCACTAACCTAGAAGTTTTTTGCTATCTTACTTAAGCTTCAAAACAAATCACAATATACAGCACCTATGTCTAACAGAACTCTCTGCAATGACAAAAACTTTATTTGTACTGTCTAATGCATAAGCCACTAGCCACCTGTGGCTACAGAGCCCTTGAAAAATAGCCAAAGTGGCCGGGCACAGTGGCTCACGCCTGTAAACCCAAGACTTTGGGAGGCCGAGGCAGGCGGAGTTCGAGACCAGCCTGACCAACGTGGAGGAACCAAACCCCACCTCTACTAAAAATACAAAATTAGCAGGGCATGGTGGCACATGCCTGTAATCCCAGCTATTCGGCAAGGCTGAGGCAGGAGAATCGCTTGAACCTGAGAGGCGGAGATTGCAGTGAGCCAAGATCACGCCACTGTACTCCAGCCTGGGCAACAAGAGAAAAACTCCATCTCAAAAAAAAAAAAAGAAAAGAAAAATAGCCAATGTGACTGAGAACCTGAATTTTTTTACTTTCTTCTATTTTAATTAACTTTTATCTCAATAGCCACAGGTGGCTAGTGGCTACCATAGAGGAAAGTACACCAGCACAGATATAGAGACTCCTATTATCCCATTTTAGAGATAAGTAAACTCAGCAAAGTCAGAATTTGAACCCAGGTAGTCTGACTCAATGCCTATGCTTTTAATCGCCCTGTTCTACCACTTCTTTCTAGACTCTAATTGGGAATCTGTCCAAAGAAAACAATCAGAAAATATGGGAAGGGAAGAGAGAGTGGAGGTAAGATTGAAACAAAATTGGCTGTGAGTTGTAATTGTTGAAGCCAGATGATGGGTACATGGGGGTCATTATATACTTCTTTGGGATATGTTTGAAACCTTAATAAGAAAGAAAGAAACAGAAATGTAGCAGATTTAATTACAAGGGTGCTCGCTGCAACAGTATTTATAATATTTAAAATCTGCAAGCTATATAAATTGCTAACAGTAGGGGAAGTTAAATACTTTATGATAGAGATGTGATTAAATAACCATTAAAAATAGTATCTTCAGAGAATATTTAAATGACACAGAAAAATGATCCTAATGTAATGTTAAGGGAAATATGAAAGATACAAATTAGTATATATAATTCAATCAATCCCTAGTATGCCAAAACAGATCCAAGTACACACACACACACACACATACAGAAAAGAGAAGAAAACATACCAACATTTTACTGCTGATATTCTCTGAATGGGTAGGATTACGGATGATTTTAATTTTCTTTCTTGGTATTTTGTTTTATTTTCCAAGTTGCTACAACTGTTTTTGTAATGGGGCAATAAAATAAACACACACAATAAAAAGCTAGCAGTAAAGTCATACCTTTTTTAGCAAGCCAATGGCAATATCAGTGTACAAGGTCCTCTCGTGGGCTTCATCCAGCATGATGACACTAAGAATCAAAGAGAAGCTCTCAGTGAGCCTCTAAAAAAACTACACATCATCTCATCTAGACCATCAAAGAGCCAGCCTCTGGGTATTTAGTCCTCATACAATCGGTCTGCATCAAAAGTAAACCTAACCTACTCTTCTTTGACAAAGAGGCAATTCTTAGGTTAATAAAAACGGTGACAATAACATATCTGAATTTTAAAAAGTGTACTATTGTTATCTTTAAGGGTTTTACCATTCACACTGAATTCCAACTGAATTTAATATCTGATTTTAAATGAAAACATAACCTATAACCCCACAGAACACATAAAAATCAGAACAAAGCCCAACCACCTGAAGACTGTTAAGCTATAACAACAGTCAAAGAGGTAGCTGACTACAGTTGTGACATACGTGGAACAGGGGGTCAAATGTGACACCCTCCTCGAGAATACCACAGCCTGGGTAGGACAGCTTTAATGCTATGAGTGACAGACAGATATACAAGGAGGGAGAAAGTGATAAATTATTTGGACTCTGTAAATTACATTTAACATGGGCCAGTTAGTTCTCTGCAGTCACCATCAATACTGGAGTGTGACAAGGCAAAATAAAAAGGACAAGTTACTAGAGTAAGTAAAGACAGGAATTTTAATGTGCCCATTTTTTACTGTCTGTAAGGAGCCATACTATTTAAATTCTGAGAAAAACACCAAGGGCCCCAACAGCCAAGGTCAAGAGAAAAGCTTTGGGGAAGCTTAAAACAGACATGAATCCCAGCTACTAACACACCTGCTTCTCCATCTCCCTGGGGACTTTGGAAACTAGGAAAGCTATCATAAGAAAAACACATTTACCTATATTTTGTTAACAACGGATCAACCATCATTTCCCTGACCAGCATTCCATCAGTAAGAAACTAAAAAATAAAAACACAAAGCTTTAGAAATAATTCACTTACACTAAATATTAATGGTATTTTTTAAGTTCAAGTGCAATCTCTTTGCCAGATGTGTACAAGTAAATTCCCACAAAGGACTGTGAGAAAATGCCTCCATATTTTCATTATCGAGCAATGTAATTGTTTACAAAAGGCTTTAAACATTGGGTCCTCGGCTGGAGTTGCAAATCTTTGAACAGAATTTCACTTGCATTTATTATGGAAACATCAGCTAAGCCCCATTTCCTCTGGGCTTGCACCACTAGTATGATAAAGAGGCAGTGAAGACCAATTGGTATCTGCCCAAAGAAACACCCTAAGTCTAAGATAAATTGCTCTTCAAATGTCCCAAAGACTACAGATTGCAGTTCTTGATGTTATTAACTTAAACTTCAACTAATATTATTTCACAGAATCTAGACAGGATCATGGTTAAGCACATGGGCTACGGTGTCAGACTGCTGGGAGTTCAGATCCTGGTTCTACCTCTTACTAAGCTGTGTGAACCTTGGGCAAGTTACTCATCTTCTCTGTCCCTGATTGCTCATTTGTAAAATGAGGTAATCAAAGTATTTACCTCACCAAGTTAATGTGAAAAATAAATAAGATAGTATAGTAGTTCCTGGGTATCCTTGGGGGTTGGTTCTAGAAACCGCCCCTCTCAGCCCACACCAAAATCTGCAGATGCTCAAGTCCATTATATACAATGGCATAGTATTTGCATGTAACCTATGCATACCCTCCCATATACTTTAAATCATCTCTAGATTATTTAGAATGCTTAAAACAATGTAAATGTTGTGTAAATAGTTGTTATACTGTATTTTTTAAAATTTACATTATTTTTTATTTTTTAATATTAGTAATTCAAGGTTCGTTGAATCCACAGACACAGAACTCGCAGGATGCAGAGGACTGACTGTACATGTAAAGCATTTAGCATAGGATCTAGGGCAGAGTAGTGCTCAAGAAAAGTCAGCTAATATTATTTAAGATTAATGAATCTATAATGCTTCAGAAACATACAGTAACAGCCTTCTTAACGTACTGAATTTGTTTTCAGGTTAAACCATCTCCCTTGCATGCTGTATCTTAGTGTTTTTTGCTTTTTTTGTTTTAAGAGCAGGATGCATTACCATCATATTTTTCTTGGACCTGGTACTAGCTGCCACATACATATGTAAGAGCGAAAGTGAGAACTTGCCACCAATGACAAATCACCAGTCAAGAACTGAGCACCTTGAAATTGTGACCAAATGGAATACAAAAGGTTTTTATGGATGGCTCAAAGGTTTTTATGGTTATGCAAACCACTGAAAATTAGCTAGTTCAAATATATTTGATGGTACAGAAAAATATTCCCTTCACCTAGCAAAATGAATGTTACAAAATATAGTAATCCGGAAAGTAAGGTCCATATTTTTATAAATCGCTACACTGGTCATTCAGTTCATCTGATTTTCAATTTTTCCTCTGTTGCAAATTAAGAGGTAACTGAGATTCTAATAACCAATTTTCATTTCATCATTACTGCACTGACTGATTAGACTTTGATTCTAGCACAGTGGTAGGTAGTAGGCAGACACCCTGTTGAGTTGATTATACACTGATTACTATTGATACTAATTACTTTAATATTAGCAAGGAGGCCAAAGAACACACATATAAAATCCACTTTCACATGTAAATGGAAAATTACTAATTAGTGAAACAACATTCATGAATTCTACACTTCATCAACTTATACTACTTGGTCTCTATTTTCAAGTCTTTTACAGGCTTGTTTCTATATTTCGATAGCTATTTGAGTCAGTGAAAATACAATAAAATACACATAAGAAAAGACAGCTTTGAGTCTTGGTCCTATCACTGATTAGCATATAATATCAGGCAAGTCATTCAACCTTCCAAGCCCTTAACCTCTTCATCTTTGGAACCAAGGACTAAACCTTACTTCCAATCTCCTTTCTGGGCTAAGACTGCAGGACTCTTTGAAAGAGCTCTGTGTCGCCGGGTGCGGTGGCTCACACCTGTAATCCCAGCACTTTGGGAGGCCAAGGTGGGCGGACTGCGAGGTCAGGAGATCGAGACCATCCTGGCTAACACGGTGAAAACCCGTCTCTACTAAAAATAGAAAAAAAAAAATTAGCCGGGCATGGTGGCGGTTGCCTGTAGTCCCAGCAACTTGGGAGGCTGAGGCAGGAGAATGGCATGAACCCGGGAGGCGGAGCTTGCGGTGAGCTGAGATCGTGCCACTGCACTCCAGCCTAAGTGACAGAGCAAGACTCCGTCTCAAAAAAAAAAAAGAAAGAAACAGTTCTGTGTCTCCCAGCTGACTAAAGTCTCTGAATGTCAGGATAATTTTCTTCACTTTCTGCCATGGTATCAATGTCCTGTATAGCAGCAAGGGCTACATGTTTTTAATTCTCCCAAAATAATCTTCTTCCTTATTTCCACTAGGAAAAGCAGCTTGAGCACTTTACCTTAATTCTCGTGGCCAGCTGGTCGGTGCAGTCATCAAAGCGGATGCAGTAGCCCACCTCGTGGCCCAGCACTGCACCCCTTTCTTCAGCTACTCTCCCTGCAACCTTTGGGAAGAAAGATCATGCTGAAAATAGAGACATAGAAATTACTGCACAGAGCACATACTATGGAAAATCTAAAGGTCATTTATATTTTAAATAGTATGTGAACACAATGAAAAATGAAAGACAAGTTATTAGAGAACAAGCATAATAACTTTTACAATTATTATTATTATTATTATTATTATTGAGACGGAGTCTCACTCTGTCACCCATGCTGGAGTGCAATGGCACAATCTCGGCTCACTGCAACCTCCACCTTCCAGGTTCAAGCAATCCTCCTGCCTCAACCTCCTAAGTAGCTGGGATTACAGGTAAGCGCCACCAGGCCCAGCTAATTTTTGTATTTTTAGTGGAGACAGGGTTTCGCCATGTTGGCCAGGCTGATCTCGAACTCCTGACCTCAAGCAATTTGCCCACCTCAGTCTCTCAAAGTGCTGGGATTACAGGTGTGAGCCACCATGCCCAGCCAATTATTAACTTATATATCTCACTTCATTCTATAAAGGTCTTGGGGCAACTTACAAGAACATACACAACGAAAACCAAAATCACATAAAAATGTTATAGATCAAGATCCAAAAAATGACAGAAAAAAATTCAAAAGATCAAAGCCAATGAGAAAATGTTAAACATAGATATGCCAAAGTTATTCAAGTTGAGCCACAAATTCAGCTCTAAATTTGGTGGCCAAAGCAAAAAGGAAAGTAAAAGAAACGACAAGATTCACCCCGTTCCTAAAGAAAGGGCACACTGACCAGGGACAGCGTTTCATCTCCACGCTCGAAAAGAAAACCCATCCCCCTGGACCATGAGGACAGAACAGGAATTACCATATTCAATGCCAGGTCAGTTTCATTTTCTCATTGAAGGCAAAAAGGTTAAGTTTCAAGAGTGAGATACCTGAAACAGTTCACAACTGTGTTCCAGCTGCCAAAGCCATTGAGAGGGGAAATACAGACTAGAACTCGGGTTTAAAATAAAGAGGGCAGATGAGTGGATGAGAAGATTAACAAAAAATCCAAGGTAGCATAATAAAGTGAAAGACAAAATATGTAATACATTATGAAGACCATAAACTATAGACAAAATTTCACCCATCAAAACATAACAAATAAAAAGTGAATGCAGGAAAGAGAAAAATGAATCCAACAGCAAGATCTCTGCATTCCCCCCAAGAAGGCTATTCAAAAGTTAACTTATTAATAGATAATATTTAAAAGAATGAATAAGCATAAAAGTAGAAAAGCAATAATGAGTATCATTTAGTTTAATTTAAAAGAAAATAGGACCGGATACAGTGGTTCACACCTATAATCCCAGCAATTTAGGAGGTCGAGGCAGGCAAATCACCTGAGGTCAGGAGTTCAAGACCAGCCTAGCCAACATGGTGAAACCCCATCTCTACCAAAAATACAAAAAGTTAGTTGGGCATGGTGGCATGCACCTGTAATCCCAGCTACTCGCAGGAGGCTGAGGCAGGAGACGCCTGAACCCAGGAGGTAGAGGTTGCAATGAGCTGAGATCACCCCACTGCACTCCAGCCTGGGTGACAAAGAGAGGCTGTGTTGGGAAAAAAAAAAAAAAAGAAAGAAAAGAAAGTTTAGTATTCACCACCACATAAACTACCTAAATGAAAAGAACCAAAGGGAAGCAATATTAATAGGTTTCCCAGGGACCCAGCACACCAATCCCCAAGAAGGAAGGAGTTCAGCTCCCTCTTTCACAGGTGAGACAACCTCCCCAGCACCCACGCAGTTCCCAGGTGCTGACTTTAGAACGTGGTTGGCACAGGAGGTGTCCTGAGGCAGAGCTTACTGCTCCAGCCTTTCTACCCCAGCAGCCCCAGGTTCAGGAAGGCAGAGGTTCTCTGCACTCAGCTTCTGAGCCAGGCACACCCAGGCGTTTCCTGCCCATCAGTGTTTAAGACACCGAAGAGCAGATGAGGATCAGAAGCAGCTCTGCCTGGTGACTCGAAATTACAGACTGGGGAGGCCAAAACCAAATCAATCATCCAGCAGCTGGTCTATACCATGTAGGCTTTCAAAACATCTGATGAAACCAGAAAGTTATCCCACACTGCTCTACCTCTGGTTGGTTGTATTTCCCAATGACCAGCATTTCACCAGGACAGACTTGTTCTTGTTATTGTTCCAATTTCAGCCCTACATGTCATTATATTATAAATCTCAGAATATGGTACAGGTAGAGAATGTATGCATAGAGATACTAGGAACTGATGGAGAAAACAGGCTTATAAGAATGAGCATACATAAATATATACACCTACAATGTACCCACAAAAAAAGTTAAATTTTAAAAAATGAGCATAAATTAACGAATCTCTGTAAAAATATAATCATTTTATGGGTCTATAAGGTAAAAGCCAAACCTGTTTATTCTTACTCCTTCACTATTTGAATACATCTGCTATAAAAAGTATTTTTATTTTCAAACTCTATTTTTGAATTTTTATTATTTATAATCACACAAGGTTATATTCTATTGGTTTTTTAATAGATTTTTATCTCTATCACTTTAGTTCTGCTCCCAATAACCTCATCAACTAGACTGGACAAATACTCTTTTTGACAGACCAAAAGGAAAGGGAGGTAAAAAGACCAAAAAAAAAAAAAAAATCACTGAGCACCTACTACTGGCAAGTACTGTGCTCTAGGCCTTCACAAATTTGTATCTCATTAAATATACACACAGCCCATGAGGCAGACAAGACACTATTGTATTTACAACTGAGGAAACTGAACTAAGACAGGTGTTAGAGCTTATTCTGAATCATGGGTCAGGGAGGACCTGGTCTTGAAGTCAAACCCAGGCCACATGAGTTCAACAAGCATCCTCATTACTAATTGCCTCTCTCAGAGATCAAGCAACAGCTTATGCAATCTGTTTTTAGGCTCTGAGATTGTTTGCAGATTTTAGTCTGCATATAAAGCACTTTCTGAGACGTAGCATCTCAAACTTGACAGCTCTATTAATATTACATGCTCTTTGCTCTTTCAAGAGAAAGCTGTGGTTTCATGGAAGTTATCCATGGCTACAAATTTGGAACTGAAATGCAAACTGATTAAGAGCTGGGATTCCAAACCACAAACAGGAAAAATTGCTCTAATTTTTAGGTAACTGAGTCATCTTTTAGTGACAAAAAAGATTAACTCCAGCATTTCAACTTAGTTTCCAAACTGTTACCACCATTTTCATACAAAAACACAACACACACACACAACTTGTAAAACTGTATAACTTCTTAATTGAACACCATTAGAAAATGAACTTTGGGCAAAATGACGACACAATAATTAAAACTCAGTAAGAACAAAAATAACTTGGGGAAATAGAATTAATTTCTTGTCCAGGTAAAGACTGCAAACTAAAGGCCCTACTTCCTTTTCTATAAGCTTTTTTTTTTTTTTTTTTTTTTTTTTGGAGATAGGGTAAAGGTTGGAGTACAACTCACTGTAGCCTTAAAACTCCTGGGCTCAAGTGATCCTCCTGCCTCAGCCTCCCAAGTAGCTGGGACCACAGGCAGGTGCCAGCATGCCCAGCTAATTTTTTAAAAAATTGTTTTGTGGAGACAGGGTCTTGCTATGTTGCCTAGGCTGTTCTCAAACTCCGAGGTTCAAGCAATCCTCTTGCCTCAGCCTCCCAATGTGCTGGGAATACAGGCATTAGCCACCACACCCAATCTCTCAGAGTTAATTCAAAAACGACAAAAGAATTTAAACATACTATCAATGAAAAACTTAATGGTGGCTCCGACTTCTACACAGTGACCCTCAATTGCCAAAAGGCAGTGAGCAAAGTCTGCACAGTTCACAGGGACAGCGTCAATCAAGAATTTTATATCAACAAAAACCACAACTGAACATTCTCAAGCATATTTAAAAAAAAAAAAAAAAAAAAGCTGAACGATAAAATTCAGCCAATACAAGAAATCAAAGGAAAACAAGCAATTAAAGGTTGGCAAAACCATGGAAAATAACTAATGATGAGTACTGAATCCATTTAAGCTAGAATTAAGGTTAAACACCTGTGAGAATTATGATTAAGAACACGTACGTTATAAATATTGAAATGAAAATGACAGGACTGTATCTATGACAAATGGAGAAAGCAAAGGTGGAAAGAAGAATACATGCTAATTTCCTCTTCTTTCATAACAGGAAACTATAAGGTATAATTTGAAATATAGGTAACATCCTGAGGTTTTTTTTGTACTCTTTCTTCTTACTTTTCAAGCTTTAATAAATTATCTTGTGGTGAACATTTATCCAAAGTACAGTCACTACTCCTATTTCACTAAAGTTTCCTATTTTGTTAAATTCAATAAAAAATAAATATTAAGGCCGGGCGCGGTGGCTCAAGCCTGTAATCCCAGCACTTTGGGAGGCCGAGACGGGTGGATCACAAGGTCAGGAGATCGAGACCATCCTGGCTAACATGGTGAAACCCCGTCTCTACTAAAAAAAAATACAAAAAACTAGCTGGGCGCCGTGGCGGGCGCCTGTAGTCCCAGCTACTCGGGAGGCTGAGGCAGGAGAATGGCGTGAACCTGGGAGGCGGAGCTTGCAGTGAGCTGAGATCCGGCCACTGCACTCCAGCCTGGGCGACAGAGCGAGACTCCGTCTCAAAAAAAAAAAAATAAATAAAAATAAATAAATAAATAAATAAATATTAAATATGATCTCATTTTTATAAAATTATTTCTATCCAGCCAGTCAACCATTCATCTTCACCTTTAAGAGAAGCTTGGAATGATGTTCACAAATGTTCACATTGTTTATGTTGGATGGTGAAATGTGGGGCTTAAAAAATATTTTGTTTTTTTATTTCCTCAGCACTTTATTACTTAAAATGTTCACAATGTGCAGGATCAATTTAACAAAAATATTCAAATCGTAATTCTTTTAAAACTGAAGACCTGGCCAGGCACGGTGGCTCATGTCTGTAATCCCAGCACTTTGGGAGGCCAAGGCGGGCAGATCACAAAGTCAGGAGTTTGAGACCAGCCTGGCCAACATGGTGAAAACCCATCTCTACTAAAAATACAAAAAAAATTAGCCGGGCGTGGTGGCACATGCCTGTAATCCCAGCTACTCGGGAGGCTGAGGCAGAATAATTGCTTGAACCCGGGAGGCAAAGGTTGCAGTGAGTTGAGATCCCTCCATTGCACTCCAGCCTGGGTGACAGAGTGAGACTCTGTCTCAGGAAAAAAATAAAAATAAAAAAAAAAACACAAAAACTGAAGACCTACATTCTTAAGGAGCAACTTCTATTCATTTGAAGCCTTTAGGAAATGTAAACAAATCACAAATGTAGACAACACAGATAGAATCTTTCCAATACAAAAAGAAACTCACTGTAACAGCAGCCACTCTCCGAGGCTGGGTCACTCCTACCACTCTTCCTTCGGCTGTCCAACCGGCTTCTGCAAGGTACTACAAACAAAATCACATATAAGTATACATATGACACCACTTTTCCAGAACAATCTCCCCCAAGATGCTCCCATACTGTGTTAAAGTCACTAAGAAAGGAAAAAGCACAGTTATTGTCCCAGCAGAACTTTGGGAATTATTTTACAGATGAAGAATCTGAGTCTTGGTAACGTTAGGTAATTAAGTTCACATCAAAGCTGATCAACAGAAGAACTAAGGCACAATTCTAGCATTCTGACACCCCAGTCCTGGAAAATCACCGTGTTCTACAGATGCCTCAAGGAACAAAAAATTATCCATAGGTCACTCAAAACAGTGCTAAATCTGTAGAACAAAGAATTTTTAAGCACATAGAGAGATGGCTCAATATAAATATCAACCATACAACACATTTCAGTCATATTAAATACAACAACTGGATTTTATATATATGACTATATACCATTAGATTATATTAGTACACATATATAAAATTTGATTGACCAGGGACGGTAACTCATACCTGTAATCCCAGCACTTTGGGAGGCCGAGGCAGGCAGATCACTTGAAGTCAGGAGTTCAAGACCAGCCTGGCCAACATAGTGAAACCCAGTCTCTACCAAAAATATAAAAATGTAGGTGGGTGTGGTGGCACGTGCCTGTAATCTCAGCTACTCAGAAGGCTGAAGCAGGAGAATCACTTGAACCTGGGAGGTGGAGGCTGCAGTGAGCCAAGATTGTGCCACTCCACTCCAGCCTGGGTGACAGAAAAAGATTCTGTCTCAAAAATAAATAAATAAAAGTAAAAATTTTTTTAAAAACAATTTGCTTAAGTGTATTTATCTGAGTTATGTACTTATTTAATATCTATGTATTTATTTGATTATATGCACTTAAAATCCAATATGGATAACAGTGGTTATCAGTTACATGTTTTTCTAACATCTAATTGTTTTACAATGAACATATATTACTTCAACACTAGAAAAAACATTCTAAAAGTTATTGCATCTATCTGCTCATGTGTTCAAAAGAAATAAAGGAAGGATAATATAGATACTAAGAAAATGGTTGTCTACAGGGAATGGGTGGGAAAGTCGTAGAAAGAAGGGGAAATGGAGGCAAGGTAACAGGGATAAAGAGGGCGTGTCAATGCTCTCAGTAGATCTTTTTATGTAGCTCTGACTCTCAGAACCATAGCCATGCATGTTTCACAATGCTTTTTAAATACCCAAAAGACAAATAAAACCAACCAGGATGTGGAGGGAAACCTAAAGGAAATACAAACACTAACAGATGACCCTTTCTATACTACAAATGAATAACATAACCACACTGCAGGGGGTGGAGAAGAAAAGAACAAACCTAGGTAATGATGGAAAAATATATCTTGACTGGATGTTGTAAGGCGAAAGACAGAACTGGACATAAACGCTGTAATATAGTTAGTAAATATCCAAACAAGGTTATGAGTTAGCAATTCTGAAACTATTTTAATGAATCCATAAATATACTGTAGATAATAAGGACTAAGCTTCTCATTGTTGCAGAGAAGTTATAAATAAAGAAAGGCTCAAAGGAGCCCTATAGTATTAGACTGGAATCAGAAGCATCTGCATAAACTCATGGTGTTTAAGATATAGATGGATAGACAGATACAGATAGCTAGATTTTTTACAATGTATTGCTTAATATTCATACATATATTTCCTAAGTCTGTGCACTGAGACTCAGCAATGACATCTAGTAGTGATGAGCACTCTAGCATCCAGATTATGATTTTTTTTTCTTTCCTTTTTTTTTTTTTTTTTGAGACGGAGTCTCACTCTGTCGCCCAGGCTGGAGTGCAGTGGAGCGATCTCGGCTTACTGCAAGCTCCACCTCCCGGGTTCATGTCATTTCTCCTGCCTCAGCCTCCCAAGTAGCTGGGACTACAGGCGCCCACCACCACGCCCGGCTAATTTTTTGTATTTTTAGTAGAGACGGGGTTTCACCATATTAGCCAGGATGGTCTCGATCTCCTGACCTTGTGATCTGCCCGATTCGGCCTCCCAAAGTGCTGGGATTACAGGAGTGAGCCACTGCGCCCGGTGTTTTTGTTTGTTTGGTTTTGGTTTTTTTTGTTTTTTTGAGATGGAGTCTCGCTTTGTTGCCCAAGCTGGAGTACAATAGCATGATCTCAGCTCACTGCAACCTCCGTCTCCTGGATTTAAGTGATTCTCCTGCCTCAGCCTCCCTAGTAGCTGGGATTACAGGTATGCACCACCATGCCCGGCTAATTTTTTGTATTTTTAGTAGAGACGGGGTTTTGCCATGTTAGGCAGGCTGGTCTCAAACTCCTGACCTCAGGTGATCTACCCACCTTGGCCTCCCAAAGTGCTGGGATTACAGGCATGAGCCACCACGCCCGGTCCCAGATCATGATTTCTAAACATCATTCTCCAATAAAAGGAACCAGGGCTTGTGTAGGAAAAATACAAGACAAGCCTGAAACATCTTGTAGTACTAGAAAGTAAGGAAGTGGTCAAAAAAATGAAAGCTTTTAGAAAGAAAACAGGAGCCAAAATGAAGGAGCTCCTAATGTTCAAAGATGAAACAATTTGAGCAACACGATAAATAATGACAGAATTGGGCTTTAACACATAGAAAAAAATAAGTATCTATGAATCCATATAGATATACGCAAATAATCTAACAAATAAATGAGGAAGAAAGCACAGTTCTTCCTTACTGAAAATTACATTTAACAAAGATAGAGGGAAAGAGGAGAAAAGAAAATCATCATTGCTGCAGACAAGATCCACCGAGGTGGATGCTAAACTTAGTAGGTGAGAGTTTGAAGAAAAGCAGAATATTTGCAGTGTGAAAATATGTCCCCCAAGATACATATCAACTAAAAAGGGAAAGACAGTAGCTTCATAGGCAAAAGTTGGAACCTTAACCAAGTGACCAAAGTTGCTATTACCAGAGACAAAACATACCAACATTATGAACCCCTGAAATGATGCACTAAGGATACAATATCATTTCTGTAGTATTCTTGCCAAAAACACAAAAGCTCCTTCTAATCATGAGAAAACATGACATAAACCCAAATTGAGGAACATTCTACAAAGTCAGTCCCATTATTTTAAAGTGTCAAGTTCATGAAGGATGAAGACATACTGAGGAATTCACACAACCTGGAAAAGATTAGGGAGAAATAACAACTAAAAGCAATGTAGGATCCTAGAACTAAAAAAGAACCTTAGTAGGAAAACTGATGAGATTTAAATAAGATCTATAGTCCAGTTACTATTATTGTACCAGTGTTAATGTCCTGCTTTCGATCTCTGTACTAGCAGCAAAGTAAAGAGTATAAGGGAATTCTGTATTGTTTTTTGCAACTTTTCTATTAGTTTAAAAGCAGTTAAAAATAAAGTTTAGAAAATGACTGTAAGAAACAAAGCATAGTAGATAATGCAGGGTTTTTGCTATAAAAACTATAAAGTTTATCTTGTATTAAATACCCACACAAAATACTACCAACCACCCCAATCAACACAAATACAAAAACAGAACTATAAGAATAATACCTAAGAGTCAATGAGCACCTTACTAAGTGCCAGGAACTGTGCTGAGTGCCTTACATGCATTACCCCATTTAATCCTCAAAACAAAACCTATAAGGAAGGTAACGTCATCTTCAACAATACACAGATGAGGAAACAAAGAGGCCACATAATTTGTTCAAGGAAACAAATAAAAATCTGTGTCCTGAACTTCAAGCTCAGCAAACTAGTCATGACACATAAACAGAACAAAACATATTATCCAACTTCAAACACACATAGCCAATCTCTTAGCAGTAGTGTTAAGTGAAAGAAAAATAATTTCCATAAAAACAAACCTGTCCATAAAGCTAGTCACCTCAATACTAGAAGACTGAATCTGTGATTCAGACTTCTACGGCCTGCTTATGATTGCTGAGAGGTGGAAATGTAAAGCTACCGAAAAAGCAGGTGTAGCGCTGACGTCAAGAGGCAGCGGCCTGTCACCACCGAGGGAGATCACTAAAACATAGCTGAAATCCATCTGAGTTCTCCACTTTTTAAGGATCACCCAATCTGGGCTTCTGGCTAAAGGACAGAATTAGGAAGAACTCCGCCAATAACAGTACTAATAAAAACTGTACTTAAGAAGAGCTTGTATTCATAGCTCTTTTTTTTTTCCTTTTTTACAGAACTCTAGTAAAAAATATATACATATCATCTAGGTTCTACCTATAGTTTGTAGAATTTCAAAATTATTAAGTATTTGGTGCTTTTGCATGTTGTTTTTTCCCCAAGGAAAGGTACCATATAAATCTAACAAAACAGAAAAACCTGCTCCGTATCCTTGCTGTAACCTTTAGTTCCTCAGTCATTCCAATCTTCCTAGGCCATAGCCCAAATTTAGCTTCACAATAAGTTGAAAACAGTGACTGTCTCAGGGACGGGGAACTGAGTGGCTAGGAGAAAAGGGAATACTCCATAGGAGATGTAGCAGATATTTGGACCAATAATACAATCTATCATAATGATCTAATCATTTTCAACGGCAAAGCTTAGGAGATTCACTTTTCACCATTTATTCCTTTGTTCTTTGTGAATTTTGTACCATGTAAATGTATTTCCTATTTTTAAAAAGTGTTTATAATAAAATGCAATTCCTTAAAATAATTCAATTCAAATGCACATGTGTTTTGAGCCAGCAACCCCCATAAGTATTTTATTTATTCTATAAAAATATCTATTATGTGTGCAAAATGATTTATGTGCAAACCAACTCCACTGCATCATTGTGATAATACAAAACTGTAAACAACCTAAATGTCTATCAACTGGGGATTGGTAAATTATGTTCACATACTAGCATCTATGGAACTGGGAAAAAAAAAAAACCAGTAATACATTACATGAAAAAAAAAAAAAAAAAAGTGTGAAGGCATTACCTGACTTCAAAATACACTACGAAGCTATAAACAGAACAGCACGGTCCTCACATAAAAACAGACACACAGACCAACGGAACAGAACAGAAAATCCAGAAATAAATCCACACATTTAAAGTCAAGTGATTTTCAACAAAAGCACCACGAACACATCTTAGAGAAAGGACAATCTCTTTATATTAAACGGTGCTGGGAAAACTGGATAATCACATGCAGAAAAATGAAACCAGTTCCCTAACTCTCACCACATATAAAAATCAAATCAAAATGGATAAAAGACTTAAATGAAAGGCCCAAAAGTATGAAACTACCAGAAAAAAAGAGAAGGGAAACACTTCATGACACTGGTCTGGGCAAGGATTTTTTTGTACATGACCTCAAAAACACAGGCAACAAAAAGCAAAAATAGACAAATGGGATTGCATCAAACTAAACAGCTTCTGTATAGCAAAGAAAACAATCAAAGAGTGAAGAGAAAACCTACAGAATGGGAGAAAATAAATGCAAACTATGATCTGATAAAGGGTTAATATCTAGAATGTACCAGGTGCTCAAACAATTCAATAGCAAAAAACTAGAAATCCAATTTAAAATGAGCAAAAGGGTGTGACTCCACTCTGCGTGGCTATCCTCTGGAGCAGGGGTCATTTATCTCTATCTGCTTTCTCTCCCACCTAAGTACATGCCACCACCCCATGGAAGATTCGATGGACATGGACATGAGCCCTCTGAGGCCCCAGAACTATCTTTTAGGTTGTGAACTAAAGGCCAACAAAGATCATCACTTTAAGGTGGATATTCATGAAAATGAGCACCAGTTATCTTTAAGAACGGTCAGCTCAGGGGCTGGTGCAAAGGATGAATTGCACATTGTTGAAGCAAAGGCACAACGTTGAAGGCAGTCCAATTAAAGTAATACTGGCAACTTTGAAAATGTCTGTACAGCCAATGATTTCCCTTAGCGGCTTTGAAATCATACCACCAGTGGTCTTATAGTTGAAGTGTGGCTCAGAGCCAGTGCATATTAGTGGACAGCACTTAGTAGCTGTGGAGGAAGATGCAGAGCCAGAAGATGAAGAGAAGGAGGTGAAATTCTTAAGTATATCTGGAAGGCGATCTGCCCCTGGAGGTGGTAGCAAGGTTCCAGAGAAAAAAGTAAAACTTGCTGCTGATGAAGATGATGATGATGATTTTGACCATGAGGAAACTGAAGGAAAAGCGCCAGTAAAGAAATCTATACAAGACACTCCAGCCAAAAAAAATGCACAAAGGTCAAATCAGAATGGAAAAGACTCAATACCATCAACACCAAGATCAAAAGGACAAGAATCCTTCAAAAAACAGGAAAAAAGGTCCTACAATATCAAAAGTTCTGCAGAAAACACTGAAGCAAAAATGCAAGCAAGCATAGAAAAAGGTGGTTCTCTTCCCAAAGTGGAAGCCAAGTTCATCAATTATGTGAAGAATTGCTTCCGGATGACTGACCAGGAGGCTATTCAAGATCTCTGGTAGTGGAGGAAGTCTCTTCAAGAAAATAGTTTCAACAATATGTTTAAAATTTTCCATCTTATTTCATTTCTGCAGCAGTTGATATCTGGCTGTCCTTTTTATAATGCAGAGTGAGAACCTTCCCTTCCGTATTTGATAAATGTCATCCAGGTTCCATTGCCAAGGCTGTGTTGTCCAAAATGCCTGTTTCGTTTTTAAAGACGGAACTCCACCCTTTGCTTGGTTTTAGGTATGTATGGAATGTTATGACAGGACATAATAGTAGTGGTGGTCAGACATGGAAATGGTGGGGAGACAAAAATATGTGAAATAAATGTGAAATAAAACTCAGTATTTTAATAAAGTTAAAAAAAATGGGCAAAAGACCTGAACAGACGTTTCTCAAAAGAAGATGCACAACAGGTGTATTATTTCATATATATAAAATAATGTTCAACATCACTAATCATCAGGAAAATGCAAATCAAAACCACAATGAGATACCACCTCACCCCAGTTAGAATGGCTACTATCAAAAAGATGAAAGAAAGCAAATGTTGGCAAGAATGTGGAGAAAAGGGAGCTCCTGTACGCTGCTGGTGAAAATGTAAACTAGTACCGCCACTATGGACAACAATACGGAGGTTTCTCGAAAAATTAAAAACAGAACTACCGTATGATCCAGGAACCCCACTACTGGGTATTTATTCCCAGCAAAGGAAACCAGAACATCAAAGAGACATCCGCATTCCCATCACTACTCACAACAGCCAAGATATGGAATCAGCCTAGGTGTCCATCAACAGATGAATGGATTTTTAAAACGTGATGTATATACGCAAGAGAATACTATTCAACCATAAAAAAGAATGAAATCCTGTCATTTGCAACAACACAGATGAACCTAGAGGACATGATGTTAAGTGAAATAAGCCAAGCACGGAAGGACAAAAACTGCATGAGCTCACTCGTGTGGAATCTAAAAAAGTTGATCTTACAAAAGTAGAGAATAGAACAGTGCAGAGGGGAGAGGGTGACAGGGAGTAGGGAGAATAAGAGGTTGGTCAACAAGCACAGAGTTACAGTTAGGTAGGAGGAATAAGTTCTGGTGGTCTACTGCACAGAAGAGTGACTATAGTTAACAATAATGTGCCATAGACTTCAAAATAGCTAAGAGGAGTCTGAAAGTTCTCATCACAAAGAAATGATAAATATTTGAGGTGATGGATATGCTAATGACCCTGATTTGATCATTATATAACATATATACATATCAAAACATTACACTAAATCCCATAAATATGCATAGTTATTATGTCAATTCAAAACAGCTTTTTAAAAAAATGAAAGAATAAGTAAAAAAGAAAAAAGACAAGGCATACTAAAACATGTATAGCTGTTTCATGTTTAAAATAGGGCATATATGTGCATACACACACACACACTCACTTCTCTGTAAATGCATGAAAAAATTTCTACCAAGAAACTGATAATATTGATTATAAGTGCACAAAGGAAATGAGTACCAGGAAGACAGGGCAGAAGGAAATCTTTTTATGTCCCTTTGTGCCTTTTGAATTTAAAACCATGTGAACCTATCAATGTTCAAAAATAATAAAAATGTTCAAATCTTAAAATTAAAAGAAAAAAACTACCTTTGTTTGCCCACATTACCCAGCCTAGATCCTCATCCCTCCTCTTTCTCCTTCCCACCAGTATTCCCTGGACTTAGTAACACAGCAGGCCCTCTCTGTTCCCTGGCAGCTAAACTTTGCAGGGGTAAATGGTCAAATCACTGTGATATATTTATCACTGTTCTAAATACCTGCCACCCATTCCTATGGGAGGATTATATATGCTGCCACCCCGTTGCTATCAGGCCTGGCCATATAACTTGCTTTGACCAATGAAATGTGAGCAGAAGGGCCACTTTCGGTCAGAAGTTTTAAGAGCTATCTCATGATTCTGCCATCTACCATAAGACCAACAAGTCCCTCATAAGAGCAGTACCATCAGCCTAAGGCCCAATGATGATGTGATAGAATCTCAAAGCCAACCCAAGACAACCACATAGTATGAGCAAGAAATAAACCTTTGCGCTTTTAAGCCACTGAGATTTTCAGGTTCTTTGTTACCAGAACATAGTTTATCCTAAGCTGACTACGTAACATCACAGACTAATTCCCAAACAATTCTGAACATCGTGTGGCCTTTTACCTCTGTTCTATATTCCATAACCTCACTACTCTCTACAGTGTCCTCACCTATAAAATGAAGACAATAATGGTGTTTGCTTCATAGGGTCATTAAGGATTAAACAGATCAACATGTGTAAAATCACTTTATGCAGCACTTACTACTGTTATTAGTTGTTATATTATTGTTATATTACCCTCTAAAAGACAATCACACAGTAATTTAACATTTCTCCTGTTTCTTCCTGTAAGAAGTGAGTAACTTACTGGCTCTCAATTCCATCTGCATATATGGTTATCTTTTTCCTCCAGGCCACCATTTCTTCTGCTGTATGCATTTCAAATTGTCCTTTACTAGGTCATTCTCCTCTGTCTACCTTTTCCTAGCTGTCTATTGAGAAACTTTAAAAAAATAACTATATCTGGGTCCCAACCTATTAATAAACCCATTATTCAGAATGGAGTTGGGGAGCAGACAAAAAAGAAGACCTACACAGATGCTGGCATGACCACAACTCTGGACCAGGCAGTCAACAATACATCGTTAACATATTCAAAAATGCAAAGGGATTTTTATCATCTTCCCCTTAGACACCCTTAACCCTAAAACCCTACCACTGGACGTGCTATCTCCAAGAGGAACAACTCAGGACTGAACCAGTTCTCCTGCTCCCTGGCCGCTCTGTTGGCTGCACCTGCCACCTGCCCACCTCTCCAAAACCTCACTCTTTCTTTGCTTTCTCTAACCATTAACAGTCTCCTCGTTCCTCTGTCATCTCCCTGGCTGCCATTCTATCTCATTTCTGCTCCTGACTCCTAAATGTTGATGCTCCTAGGACTTTGTCCTTAATCCTCTTCTCAGTTATTTCTGTTCCATCTCCTTCCTCCATGTATCAGGATGTTCAATCCCTATGTCCACACCTTCTACATCTGACCTCCACCAAGCTTCAGATTCCCATTCCAATCTTCCTGCTAATAATGTCATCAAAGGCCATCAATAATATAGGAAAAAATAAATCTGTTTAAAAGCAAACACGTTAATTTCCCCTCGAAAAAAATCTTTACTGTCCTATCACATTTAATATTAGTACTGTTCGCCAAGGCAGCAAGTCATGGTCAGTCAGTGTGCACCTTTGTACCTTCCACTTTGTCATCACAAATATCCATGTATTAGATCGGTGCAAAAGTACCAACCTAAGTTTCTAATATCTACAGACCCTAACGCTAAAATTGTTCTCCTCCCTATCCTCATCAGATTATCCCACTATCACCTCTTGGTTGAGGACCCCGTTACACCACCCTTCTCCAGACCACTGCAATAGCTTTCTATGGCCTGCCTCCTCCAGTTTCTAAGTCACCTTATATCTCAATACAATCATTTATCTAAAGCTCAGCTTACCATGTTGTTCACTTGCTTGCAAACCCTACAAGGACACAACCACTTTGAATATCTTAGACATTATTTACTAAAGTTGAACACAGGATCCAGCAATGCTGCTCTTAGGTAGAGCTCGGCAGGAGAATGTGCACGTATGTTCACCAAAGACAAGTACATGAATGTTCACAGCAGCACTATCCATAACTAAAAACTGGGAATGACTCAAATGTCAGTAACAATAGGAAAAATAAACAAACCATGGAATACTCATACAGTGGAATACCAACTAGCAGGGGTTAACATTACATTTCACATTTCTGTAAAGGGCCAGATGGTACATTTTTAGGTTTTGAGGATCGTAGGGTCTCTGTCAAAACTGTTCACCCTGTGTGGTAGCCTGAAAGCAGCCACCGGCAATATATCAACAAGTAGGTATGGCTGTGTGCCAGTAAAGATTTCTCTACAAAACAGGCAGTGGGCTGCATCTGGCCCACTGGCTGTGACTTGCTGAACCCTGCTATGCAGCAATGAGAATGAACAAACTGCAACTAATTCAACAACAAGGAAGACTCACACATAATGTTGGACAAAAGAAGCTATATTACTCCTTTATAAAATTCCAAAAATAGGCAAAACTAAATTATGAGGTTAGTAGCCAGAATAAGAGCTACCTTTGTGTTCATGATTATAGGGATAAGCAGAGAGGGCAGTTAGAGATCAGAACAGGACACAGAAGAAGAGTTCTCGGGGTTTTGGTAATGTTCTGTTTCTTGATCTGGGTGCTGGTAACACAGATGTACTCCACTTGCAGAAATGTATCAAGGTGTACAATTATGATATAGGTACTTTTCTACATATATTTCATACTTCAAGAAAATTAATATTGAAAAATGAAAGAAGAACCTGCAAAGTCTCTCAAGCTCGGTCAGCCTTTACTCTTCAAGTTAAGGTTCTTAAGGCGCACTCTGAACTCACCCTATACTTCTCCTCCCCAGTATCTCTAACCACAATATTCACTGGCTTGGAATATCTTCTCAGTCAGCTCCCACTGATAATTCAAGGTCAAATTCAAATGCCAATTCCTTTACAAGGCCTTTCTTGATCCTTCTTTCTACTCCTATCCACACCACATAGGATTTTTCCTAGTGAGAAAGGGTTCTTCTCATAGCACTGCATAATTCTATAATAACCAATTTTTATTTACAACCATAGCAATATTCATTTTACCCAACCTCTTCAACTATAACTATTTAAGGATAAAAACTCTGTATTACACATCTTTGAATAAGTTTCCATTATAACTTTCAGAGGATAGCTGTTCCATTACTATTTTGGAATTATAATAAATCAAAGACAAACTATTACTTTAGCAGTCATCAAAGAAATTGTAAGCCCTAAAAGTTTAATTAAAAATATCTAGTTAAGGCTGGGCGCGGTGGCTCAAGCCTGTAATCACAGCATTTTGGGAAGCTGAGACGGGCGGATCACGAGGTCAGAAGATCGAGACCATCCTGGCTAACACGGTGAAACCCCGTCTCTACTAAAAAATACAAAAAACTAGCCGGGCGAGGTGGCGGGCGCTTGTAGTCCCAGCTACTTGGGAGGCTGAGGCAGGAGAATGGCGTAAACCCGGGAGGCGGAGCTTGCAGTGAGCTGAGATCGCGCCACTGCACTCCAGCCTGGGCGACAGAGCGAGACTCCACTTCAAAAAAAAAAAAAAATCTAGTTGAGGTGAACATTTCCTGAGAGGAGATCTTAAAAATGTAAGTGATAGTAAAAAGAGTTCTCAAGTTACAAAATCCTTCCAGCCAAATCGAAGTGTAAAGACACATATTAAATATGTACTCACCTGAGGAATCTGTGTGCTCTTCCCACATCCCGTTTCACCAACAATCACCACTGTCTGATAATTTTCTATCAAGTATAAAATATGATTCCTAAGCTGAAAAAGAATAACACACCTTGTAAAAAGCCATACATTGTCTCAAAAGACCTAAACAACAATGATTTTGAAACATTACGAAATGAGCTGTTTTCAAAGGAAAGTAAATTTTAAATAGAACTATCAAAATGTATTTCTAACTCTCAGGTACTGTTCCTCTCAGCATGAGCGAATACAACTGCAATCAAGTGTAACACCAAAATACATGCAGACACCCTTTAACATTTTCACTTATAAGAAATTATAGGCTGGGCGGGGTGGCTCATGCCTGTAATCCCAGCACTTTGGGAGGCCAAGCGGGGTAGATCACAAGGTCAGGAGTTCAAGACCAGCCTGGCCAAAATGGTGAAACCCCGTCTCTACTAAAAATACAAAAATTAGCTGGGCACAGTGGCAAGTGCCTGTAATCCCAGCTACTTGGGATGCTGAGGCAGAAGAACTGCTTGAACCCTGTGGGGGAAGGCTGCAGTGAGCAGACATCATGCCACTGCACTCCAGCCTGAGCAACAGAATAAGACTCTGTCTCAAAAAAATAAGAAAAGAAATTATAGACATACTACTACATACTACATGTGTACAAAGACATAAATACATGCATACTCACTGCAGAGTTGTTTATAATAGCCAAAAATTCAAACAGCCTAAATGCTGATCAACAAAAGTTTGGTTAAATCAGTTATAAAATACTCCAATAATGGAGTAATTTGCAGTTATTAAGAAGAGGAAATACCTATTTGTACTGATATGGGATGATCTATAAGATATGTTAAGAAAAGGAAGTAAGATGTAGAACAGTGTGACTAATACACTAGTAATTGCATTTTTTTAAGGGCAAACACGTATCTACTTGTTTAGTACTAGATTTATCTTTAACATCTTATAAGATCTCAACTGTACTTAAACTCTACTTTGCTTTATATCAATAACGTATACCGTTCTTCTTACCATTTTAATTTTATCAACATTTCTCAACTCCTTGTTGCTTTTCTTTTTTTCTCATTTGCTGTTTCATTTACGTTATCTTTTAAGTACAGTTGGGAGACAAAGAAGAGTCAAGAAAAGGCCAAAATTAATAAACAGTAATTTCCCTTGTACTTGAGCATTTATTACACGTCAGGTGTCTTGCTAAATGCTCTGCATGAATGATCTCATCTGGTCCTCATAACAGTCCTATGAGGTAGGTGCTCCTATTAGTCCCACATCACAGATAAGGAAAAGAAGCTCAGAATGGAGAAGTGCTTCACGAAGCACATAAATGGTGAAGCTTGGGTGTGAACCCTGAAGTCTAGCTCCAGAGTCCAGACCCTACTGAACCTACCATCTCATCTCCTGAGAGTCAGACCTGCTAACATTCATTCATAGTGAATGAGTTAGTCACTTGAGGAAGAAACCCAGAGACAGTCAGTTCACATGTGACTAAAATATTGGGAGCCACATAAAATTCCAAGTAAGGCAATCTGGCTAAATTAAGAAGGCTGCTGTTGCCTATCTATTTGGAGAAAAAACACATTAATAGAAGAGGAATTATCAGGACAGTCTAGCCAAAAGAACCCCCTGAGTATAAGAACTTGGCACCTTTTGGCTGCTCACACCTGTAATCCCAGCACTTTGGGAGGCCGACGCAGGAGAACTGCTTGAGCCTACGGGTTCGTTACCAGTCTGAGCAACATAGGAAGACCCTGTCTGATTTACTGACAGACAGAGAGAGAGATAGAGAGAGACAGAGACAGAGAGAGAGAGAACATGGCAACTTTCACCCAGCAACATCCAGAAGAAAGAAAGAGACACAGGTGCTGGCAGCCACACCTACTCAGGTCATTCCAGAGGCATCCTGTGGAGCAGGGAGAATTCACCCTCATCAGGGGCTGTATGACATTTCTGTAACCTGTCTTTGCTCTGTACTTCCAGATTACAATTTGACTTCCCATGTGGATGTGCCAACAGGAAGAAAGTGTATATATCAACCGTGTCCATCTGTAGTGGAGAACTATCATTAGCCATAAATGAACATGTTCTGAATGAATTCTAGTTTGCACTTTGGTCTGTTGTAGCTGAGCACGCATCTATTTCATGAGCACTAATAAAACCGAGTGTCTGGATGTACACTTTGTAAGTACTAACCATACCAAAATCCTGTCACTGTCTGAGGAAGTCAGAGTATTAACTGATGTCTTCAGCAGAAACAACCTCATATTCCCAAGTAAACTTGTTTAAAGGAGTGTCTTCAAAAATAAAGCAAAAGTTGGCCATATGTTGGTAATCTGTCATATGGCATATGGAAAGTAACTGCTATTTTGTCTACTTTCCTGTATATCTGAAATTGTCCGTAATTGAAAGAAATAAAGGGGGAAAAAAAGTCATTCTAATTCTTCCAGTTTTCCAGTATGTACGATGCAACTGAAAAAATCTTAAGAACTCTCAAGATTTACACGGTTAACTAAAAATTACATAGTATGAAATCATCCCTTACGATAAGGGTTTCTCTGAGCTCACTCTGTTCTAGAAAGAGGACACCATTCCCTTCAGTGGTGAGCATAAAGCTAATGCAGACACACGATTCAAGCCCACAGATCGAACACGATTATTTGATGTACCTTGAATACTGGCAGCTTCTGCCTCTGCTGCTCTATGGAAAGGGCAGCATAAGGGTTGTAAACAACTGTTGTCCCAGAGTTTTCAGTCAGACTTTGTCTCTCTTCAGAGATGCTTACACCTGGTCCCTCTGTACCTGCAGCAGAAATGTTTTTTTCAGATTCTCTGATACAACGAACAGAAAAAGGTGTTAAGGTTACAAACTTTTGAAGAGGAAGATATACAAGAGAAGCAATATTTTTTATCTCCAACTACTCGAAGGTATTCAACTTTATGAAAGCATCCAGAAAAGTGTCTACGAGGAACCAAAAATCTTCCCTAAAAGCTTCACCACAGTGTCAAAAACAAACAAGATGGGGTCAGGCGCAGTGGCTCATGCCTGTAATCCTAGCACTTTGGGAGGCCAAGGCAGGCAGACTGCCTGAGCTCAGGGGTTCGAGACCAGTCTGGGCAACAAGGTGAAACCCCACCGGTACTAAAATACAAAACATTAGCCAGGCATGGCGGTGTGTGTCTGTAGTCCCAGCTACTTGGGAGGCTGAGGCAGGAGAATTGCTTGAATCCAGGAGTCAGAGGTTGCAGTGAGCCAAGATTGCGCCACTGCACTCCAGCCTGGGCCACAGAGCAAGACTCTGTCTTCAAAAAAAAAAAAAAAAGAAATGAGATGGCAGTCCCACTGGGCTCCAAATTGGCCACTCAGAATTGTATATTACAGACCACAGTGTCTTTAGTTCTGGCCTCCATGTCCATGTTATTACTGAATTCTTAACGGAAGTGAAAGAAACCCAGTGGGAATTAGCTGAGGTAAAAGGATGAATCCTGTTAATGTAGGATGGCAATAAGGCTCAGAGATGACAGAAACTGGGCACTCAAAGCAGCCATGGCTTTCTCCTTCTCTCATCTTGGCACCTCTTGCAGGTTCCTTCCAGCCCCTTAGGTTGGCTACTCTACAGGAGCTGGAAACACGGCTGCCGGCAGTGCCAGGGTTCACGCTTACAACTCCTCTACCAAGCACCCATCATTCATCCAGCAAGGACCAGCAAGGCTGGACCGAGGGCCCACTCCACGCCAGGCACTGCTCTAAGCACTGGAAACACTACAGTGAACAATACAGATGCCAGTCCTACCCTCACGGAGCTCACTTGCTTTTTTAATTCTTCCTCTCCGTGGAAGGTAACTTAGTGCATGAAGTGGTCATAAGTGCTATGGAGAGAAATAAAGACACCATAAGGGGGACTGGGAGTCCCAGGTATGTGTTGTAATGGGGGGTGGAGGAGGTTCTTTTACACTGGACAGGCAGGGACTGACTTCTCCCAGCTTAGGTCCAATCCCCACCCCAATACAATCGACCCTGGCCAGTGGAATGTGATGCGGTAAATGACAGTCCCCATTGCAACCATGGAATTGGGAGTGGATAGATGGGAAATGCTATTTCTGGGAAATGCTATTCCCAGAAACTGCCATGCTGGGCAGATTAAACAAGAGATCTTCACCCCAGCTTCTTGCTAAGAACAATGACAAACCGGTGCTCATTATGGTGAAGAACAGGGAAGCCATATCCCATCCTGAAAACCTGTTGAAGGTTCCATACAGTTTTAGCTCAAACAAAAAAAAAACTCAGGAGAAACTTAAGTTTAAATTGTGTGATCGGCTTCTATAACTTTTCATGCTGATTTGCTGCTGTAACCCTAGGACAGAATTAGGAGTAAGAAGTAAATGACACAGGGTTCAGAATTCAACTCAATGTAAGGAAGAAATTTCTAAAAGGTCACACCGTTCAGCACTGGAGTATGCTGCCTTGTAAATGAATAAAAATCCTCCCTAGATCAAACACATGCTATACAGCCTCCTGCTGGGGCACTACAGTGACAATAAGCAGTAACTATCATTTCCTAGGTCTTCTGAACTCAGAATCTGTGATGCTATGTGAAAACACAGGAGCTTTGTAACAAGAATACTCAGCTCAGTGACTTACTTTTACACTTTTTAGGGTTCTCAGATTGCTTCAACAATCTGATAAAGGCTATGAACTCCCTCTCCTAAAAAAACACACCAGAATTTACCAGAACATAAAATTCTGGGGGTCCATAGACCCCCTAGAGCTAAGTTTAGAATCACTGACCCTTTGGATCTCCGACCCTCTTCCATTTACTTCCAGGAACACAGTTGTGTTTCAGAGGTTCAAGACTGGCAAAAATCAGGTAAGTGGGACAGTTATGTTGCTTTTGCCAAAATGTTGACCTTCCTTTCAACAAGAGAAAAGATGGAACAGGATCTGGAACAATGCCTGTCCTCAAAAAGGCGGGCTTCCTTTCCTTTCTTTTCTTCCCTTCTTGTCACTACATCTTAATTCCTTGTAATTGTTACCCAAGAAAACAATTACAAAGAATACCTTATGCTCTTCTGCTGTGTTTTTGTACTGAATTCCTGCCTTTTCATACCATGTTTTAAACCTTCATATCCTCTCTGGAATATTTAATATTTCAACGTGTCTTTTGTACTACTACATTCCTCCCTTGTCTCTAACCTACAGCCCAAACCATCTCTTCTGTTAGAAGCTCTTTTTTTTTTTGGAGATGGAGTCTTTGTCGCTCAGGCTGGAGTGGAATGGCAAGATGCCTTCTCACCGCAACTTCCGCCTTCGGGGTTCAAGCGATTCTCCTGCCTGGGTATCCCGAGTAGCTGGGATTACAGGCACGCACCACGACGCCCAGCTAATTTTGTAATTTTAGTAGAGACAGGACCTCACCATATTAGCCAGGCTGCTCTCAAACTCCCAACCTCAGGTGATCCACCCGCCTCGGCCTCCCAAAGTGCTAGTGTATTACAGGCATAAACCACTGCGCCCAGCCGAGCTCTTTTATAAGAACAGCTATGTCAGCTGATAAACAATGTATCTTCTCCTCATAAAAGACTTCCTTCAACCAAACCAGAACATCAGGGTTCCTTTCCCTCTATAAACACCCCTCTGTGGCTGCCTATGATTGATCTTTCCTTGAGAGTACGCTCTATGCTTAAGGGAGCAACACCTTTATAACTTTTGCAAACTATGAACATCTTCATTTCTCTATCTTAACAAGGCTGATATCCCCAATCTCACATTCCCTTTAACTCGGTTTTTAAAAATTTGAATGGTAACCCATTAGTGGGTTATGAAATCAATGTAGTATGTCATACCAGCACTTTTTAAATAATGAAATAGAATAGAAAGCATCAGAGCACATTCCAGAAAGGAATACTGTTTATGAACAACTTTTTTTGGTTGTATATGTGTGCTAGATCACAACACAATATATTCCTTACTGTGGGTCAAGTCAAAAAAAGCTTAAAAGCTATTGTTGTAAAGTTTTTGTCAAGCACAAGGTCAACAATCATGAAATATTTATCAAATGGGCAAACGAAAACAGGCAGGCCCTTCTGATCCACATGTACTTGCAAATTAAGTAAAAGATTTTTGTAGAAAACTCTCAGGCCAGTCATACAAGGCCCTTAAGTCACACTCCTAAGGTAGAGACCACACTTAAGGTCCCCGGACATGCTATTGTTACAATGTTTTAAATCGTTCATTTAAAACAACACATAAAATTTTCCCATTCAGATCTGGATATCAGGCTTCTTAGGAAAAAAAAAAGATTGGGCAACTCTGAACTCATATGATAACAATTAGGTGAACCCGAGTACAGCTCCCTATTTTAGAAAGCATATGTAAGCTCTACTGTCGATCTCCACCGTACACATCTATCCAGTGCATGCACCCTCTGCACACTCTGTGACTAGGAGTCACGGGCTCAGGCCTACAGGATATGTTCATGATTCCAATGTCTAGCTTTATATCCAGCTTCAACCACCTCCCTGACTTTCGCCTTGCATTTCCCACAACCTACTTCATATCTTGAATTTCCTCACTAAAATAAGAGTATTATTGTCATCACAGAGATACTGTGACTGTTTAATAAGATGTGTAAATGAAAGTGTTAAGGGCCCAATAACTGTGTACTAAAGCTATTTCCATGTCAACTAATAACAACACAATTTACCTAGACCAATGGTTCCCAAATTTTGATGCATGCTGGAATTCCTTAGAGACTTTAAAAAACACTGATGCCTGCCTCTTAGCCCTCCAAAGTTCTAATTTATTGGTGTGGGGTGCAACTGGACATCAGGACTTTTCAGAGCTTCCCAAGTGATTCAACTATAAAGCAAAATTAGAGAATCACTAACCTAGACAGTCACCCAACCCAGAAATCTGAGTCATTATTGACTTCATCTTCTCTCACATCTTCCTCTAAAATGTCTCTCCAACAGGCCCCTACTCTAAGCTCCCAGGTCAGAATTAAGGTTTTTTTTTTTTTTATTTTTTTATTTTTTTTTGAGACGGAGTCTTGCTCTGTCGCCCAGGCTGGAGTGCAGTGGCATGATCTCAGCTCCCTGCAAGCTCTGCCTCCCAGGTTCACGCCATTCTCCTGCCTCAGCCTCCCAAGTAGCTGGGAAAACCCGGCTCATTTTTTTGTATTTGTAGTAGAGATGGGGTTTCACCATGTTAGCCAGGATGGTATCGATCTCCTGACCTCATGATCCACCCGCCTCGGCCTCCCAAAGCGCTGGGATTACATGCCTGAGCCACCGCGCCCAGCCGAATTAAGGTTTTTAACATCCCTCCTGGATTTCAGTAGTACCTTCTCTGTTATCTTTCTAAAGTAAACCTGATTTGTCCCTGCTTAAAAACAGTGAAGTCGGGCTGGGCCGGTGGCTCATGCCTATAATCCCAACACTTTGGGAGGCCGAGGTGGGTGGATCACGGGGTCAAGAGATCGAGACCATCCTGGCCAACATGGTGAAACTCTGTCTCTAATAAAAATACAAAAATTAGCTGGGTGTGGTGGCACACACCTGTAGTCCCAGCTACTCAGGAGGCTGAGGCAGAGAATCGCTTGAACCCGGGTGGTGGAGGTTGCAGTGAGCCAAGATTATGCCACTGCACTCCAGCCTGGATGGCTGAGCCAGACTCCGTCTCAAAAAAAAGAAATAAAGAAAGAAAAGAAAGAAAAGAAAAGAAAAGAAAAGAAAAGAAAAGAAAAGAAAAGAAAAGAAAAGAAAAAAACAGTGAGGTCTAAATGTTTTAACTTGTCATGAGGACCTTTCACAATGAGGCCCCTACCTACTTTTCTAGTTTCATCTCCTGTCATACCCCAAAATATACCCTAGCACTTAACACCATCACACTTCTCTGTTATTTTGGCTTTCTGGACATTCTAAAGGCACAAATTCCATTCTGCCTTTGTTCATGCTGCACCCTTTGCTTTGAGTTCCATTTCTCTATGAAACAAAACCTCTTTCATCCTTTAATGTTCACTCCAAAAATACCACCTTAATGAAGTATTTCTTATCCATACATTCAACTTTCCCTCTCTCTTCCATATAATTATAATAGTAACCTATCTAGTGCCAAGATCCTTTTGTGTGTTATTTTCATTTAATCCTCACAACAACACTTTGGGTAGGTATTACACCCAATTTACGGATGGAGTAACTGAGACTTTAAGAATTTAAGAGACTATCAAATCATCAACTTAGTAAGTGGCAGACACAATGGGCACTGCAGTCTGACTCTAGAGCTCATCTTTACCACCACCTTACTCTGCCTCATTGTAAAATCTCTTCTAGAGGACATCTTACTTTATATTCAATTAAGAGAGAGAGCGAAACTTGAGAGCAGAGCCCTGAGCATCTATATTTGTCTCCTGAACACAGGATTAGGTTTTCAATAAGTGTACCCTCAATGGATGAACTAAATAATGAAATAGAACTCTTATAGTAATTCCACGTTCTTTAGCCAAAATAGTACTCTGGTCTGATTTCAAACAGTTCATTCAGCTCTTTACTATACCTAACACTTTCACCTGTTACTAAAAGTGTGAACAAATTAAAAGTATTCATTACTTACTTAATTTTACAAATTAAAAGTATTCATTAAAAGTAAGTTCCTAGTTTTTGGATGCAAGTAAAACTCAGGATGGATAATTGACTGATGACTTGAAATGCTGAATCATAAAACTGTCAAGTGACAAACTACAAATTTTTAAAAAGCATTAAACACATCTCTTGCTTGGGTTTATCTCTCACATCAACATATGCATGGTCAGAATTTCAGGGAACCACTGAAAAATTAAAAGCTTTGCTTATATTACATTCTTGGTGTCATTTCATTTTTGCTGCAATATACTTTGCACATCCAGACCTGCAGGGGTGCAGGTGGTGGAAAAAAATCAAGCTGGTAGCTGTAATTGAAAAACTTTTGTTTTTTACAAGAAACTGATTGTAGAGAGAAAGTAATGCATCTAGTATGGTCTGGCATATACACATTCAATAAAAACCTGATTAACGAGTAAATATCAAGACAAAACAAGCAAAGTATTTTGTGACTGTGATTCGTGTTAGTTTGTAAGACAGGAAGTGGCTGGCAGCCAATATGAAGGAGTGTTCCCTTTTCTAGTAGACATTTGGAGTGGACAACAATTATCCTACAAGAAAATAATACACTCTCCCTTTTTTTGAGCATTTATTCTAAGTCTGACAACGCGTTGTACTCGTCTTCTAAGCCCACAGGATAGAAGTTATTGTTCTGCCCACTTTACAGGTAAAGAGGTCATGGCTCAGAGGCGTTAAGTTACTCGCCCAAGGTCACCCTACTACTACAAGGCAGAGACGAAAATTCGAATCCGGACAGTCTGACTCCATAACTTGGGCTTGCAAGCCCTGAGCAGCGAGCAGCATTGTCTGTCGGGCCCCAACGCAATCCCAGCGCGGTAACGAGACACGAGGGGGAGCTTTAGTATTCCCCATCTCGCGGGGTGGGCAGGACAAGCATCGGTAGCGAGGAAGACGAGGCCCGAGGAGGCTGGACCACTTTAACAAGGTCACAGAGTTTCTGCTCACGCTAGGGGAGCACCCCCGAATCCCTTGGGACCACTGGGGAGACTGAGCCAGAGTCCCCCCCGCACAGAGGCGGCAGCGCCCAGCTCGCCGAGGTCAGGCCTGCGAGCAGGTCTGCTGGCCCCAGGACGCCGGTCACGGCGCCAAGACCGAAGTCAGGCCGCCGCATCTGCCCAGCGTTCCACCAAAGGCCTTACCGGGTCGCCAGAACTTCACCGGTCCCGCGGGCGCAGCCATGCTGGGGTAAAAGGTCACGAGGCTGACTCCACCCCACCGCCGTTCGCTAGGCCCCCAGGGCCCGGGGGGCGTGGCCCCCGAAGAGCCGCTGCCCAGGCGCATCGGGCCGTGTGACGGCCACGCCCCCATGGCTATCGCCCCCGTCTGAACCACGTGACCCGCCGCCCTGTTCCGGCGAGCGCACCAACCCCGCCCCCGAGCCCACGTGACCCTGCTCAGCCATTTTGGAGAAAAAGGCGCGCTCCTTTGCTTCCCTCTTTAACGTGGAGAGTCGGTGATGCAGGTGACCTAGGAGCGTGGCGTGGCCTGGATGGCGGCTGCACACTTGGAAAGAACAGGCTTTGGGAGAGGACTGCTGGCCCGAAAGTGGAACCTTGCACGCAGTGGGCGCTGAAGCAGTGCTTTCTGGATTAAATAGGAAATACTGATGTTACCAGCTACCCCAACTTGGCGACTTCTGTTTTATTCTCAATTTCAAATTGAAGGGTAGTAATAGGAACTACCTCGTGGGTTGGATTTATCAGTAAATATTGGGCGCCTGCTGTGGGCCCAGGTACTGCGGCACAGTGCCCCAAATAAAACAATGTGAAATGATACGGAAGTCTTCAGGGACCACGAGGAAAAAACGGAAAACCGGACTGGGGGTGGGGTGGAGCGAATGGGTTGGAAGAGGAGACTAAAAATGGGTACATAAATTAAGGTAGTCCACTAACTCAGTGCTTCCTCCAATTTGATGCCCTTGAGTCAAATGCTTGTTAAAAACACAGATTCTAGGCCTCGATCCAATTCTTACGATGTCCGGGAGCATAGCCTGGGAACCTGCATTTTAAGAAACTCCTGAATTCTTAGGATTAACAAATTTGGGAAAGACTAATCCATCCGAGGAAAGGTGAGGTCAAAGAAAAAAAAAATTACAGTAATCGAAAGGAGCGCTAAGGAGGGGTGATGAGCGCAAGTGGAGGAAATGACTTTCTAGGTAGGCAACTAATTGGAAGTGAGAGGCTTCAGAATCTATGCATTTTTAAAGCTGTGAAGAAAATTTTGAATTCTTTGAAATAAGTGGCATCATTACGGCAAGAGCAAGGGCTTTTGTGGACAGCCAGTGCAGATTTGGAATCCTAACTTTGCCATTTCCTAGCTCCTGGCTGTCATTTAATTTTAGTTGTAAATGAAGTTTAAAGAGGTATTAAATGAGATAACATGTAAAGTACCTAACACTGCACAACATAGCAGGCACTGAATCAATGTTAGCTCTCATTACTTCAACTCAAACAGAGCAAATCCACCAAGGGGAAAAATCTGAATTTACTTGCATAGGTTCATTTAACAAATAATCTCCCCTTGATTTATTTTTATAGTAGTTAATATAGGGACTCAATACCTGTTAATCCCTCTGCCTAGAATTCTCCATCCATCCTTTAAATTATCCCTTAAAGGGCCAGCTCTAAATTATTTATCCAACTTAAAGATTCCTCTTGTAGTCTAGGAACCTGTATTCTCGCTTTTGTGAGAAAAGTGACCTATAGTTTACGTGCCGCCACTATCACACAGAGAACTTACTGAGGACGAGGACCATGTCACTTTTGTAGCCCAATAACAAGTGCCTGTTGAGTAACGTATAGATAAACATCATGCTTTAGGCTTAGTTTTAGTTGACCTGTAGTTTACCTGCCGCCACTATTACACAGGGAAATTACTGAGGATGAGGACCATGTCACATTCACATTCGTAGCCCAATAACAAGTGCCTATTGAGTAATATATAGATAAACATCATGCTTTAGATTTAGTTTTAGTTCTTCATGACATTGATTTTTCCTTGTTTTATTTTTGTCTTATTTTTACTAACAGCCCAAATATGGAAACCAAGGTTTATACATGAATATAAGGCAAAATGAAATAAATGCCACTTTTAAGATTATTTCGTGGCCAGGCACGGTGGCTCACACCTGTAATCCTAGCATTTTGGGAGGCCGAGGCAGGCAGATCAACTGAGGTAAGAGTTCAAGACCAGCCTGGCCAACATGGTGAAATTCCATCTCTACTAGAAATACAAAAAAATTAGCCGGGTGTGGTGATAGGCACCTGTAATCCCAGCCACTTGGGAGGATGAGGCAGGAGAATCACTTGAACACGGAAGGCAGAGGTTGCAATGAGCAGAGATCCGCCACTGCGCTCCAGCCTGGGTGACAGAGTGAGACTCCTCAAAAAATATAAAAAATAAAATAACTTCTCTATTTTATCTATTACTCATATAATGAAACCTTCCTGTTTATGAAGATACGGTAAATCGGCCATGCCTGTATTATTGGATCATAATCTTTTTTCTTTTTCAGATGGAGTCTTGCTCTGTTGCCTAGGCTGGCGTGCTGTGGTGAGATCTCATCTCACTGCAACCTCCCCGCCCCCGGGTTCAAGTGATTCTCTTGCCTCAGCCTCCCAGGTAGCTGGGACTACAGGCACGCACCACCACACCTGGCTAATTTTTGTATTTTTAGTAGAGACGGAGTTTCCCCGTGTTGGCCAGGCTGGTCTCGTGGATCATAATCTTAAAGCTGGAGGAGACCATACTTAACACCTCGCCTGAATTTCTTGTCTTACAGGAAACTGAGGTACATGAAAGTTAAAAGGACTTGGTCTGAATCAATGAGTTAATTTAGTATCAGAACTAAAACTAGAACTTGGGCTTTCTAATTCCCAGGCCAGTGTTTGCTCAACCACACGGGCCTTTTAAAATCATTAGAGCTACATACACTCTCCTAGAAGAAAATTAGTTCATCTGCCTTAGAAAGTTCTCAAAGTCCAACTCTCCTCGTGGGGTTATTTTGCCTACACAGACTTCTGTTAGAGAAAACACTTAAGTAGTAACCTACATGTTGATGTTGTGGTTTTATTTCCACAAATTAGGAATGGTCTCAATAAATTCTTAGTCTTCCTAATTATTTTCAAAAAGAATGGGCTAAAATAACAGCCCTAAAATTAAAACTGATATTTCTTGAGATGGCATCCAGAATTTATTTAATTGCCAACAATTCCATAAAAGTGTAATCATTTTGTTACATAAAGATGTATTTTGCAGCTTCCAAATGATAAGCTTTCCAGAAAGATAATGTTCCTCAAAATCATGTTACAATATGGAAGTTTTTCTGTGCCTATGATAAAGGGTATTTTTTGCTTTGAAATATTTCCAGACTAAACGTATTGACCATGTTCAGGAAGGCATAGAATGTAGGGTTTTCATTTTTATATCAGTTAAGACGTTTATGGATATAAGTGATAGAAAATCCAACCCAACCTCTCTTAAGCAGAAATGGCTCATATAAACTAAAAAGTCTGGCTGGGCACAGTGGCTCACACCTGTAATCCCAGCACTTTGGGAGGCTGAGGCGGGTAGATCACCTGAGGTCAGGAGTTCGAGACCATCTTGGCCAACATGGTGAAAGTCCGTCTCTACTAATAATACCAAAAAAATTAGCCAGGCATGGTGGTGCACGCCTGTAATCCCAGCTACTCGGGAGGCTGAGGCAGGAGAATTGCTTGAACCTGGGAGTCAGAAGTTGCAGTAAGCTGAGATCACACCATTGCTCTCCAGCCTGGGCGACAAGAGTGAAACTCTGTCTCCAAAAAAAAAAAAATAAATAAAAATAAGGCTGGGTGCGGTGGCTCATGCCTGTAATCCCAGCACTTTGGGAGGCCGAGGTGGGCGGATCACAAGGTCAGGAGATCCAGACCATCCTGGCTAACATGGTGAAACCCCGTCTCTACTGAAAATACAAAAAAAAAAAAAAAAAAAAATTAGCCGGGCATGGTAGCGGCACCTGTAGTCCCAGCTACTCGGGAGGCTGAGGCAGGAGAATGGCGTGAACCTGGGAGGCGGAGCTTGCAGTGAGCCGAGATCGCGCTGCTGCACTCCAGCCTGGGCACAGAGCGAGACTCTGTCTAAAAAAAAAATAAAATAAAAAGTCCAAGAGTAGTTCTGACTTGAGATGCAGCTGCATCAGGATTCTTTCTGATCATATTGATCCACCTTTTGCTGATTCAGGTGTAACATGGTAACGAAGTGGCCATGCCAGTTTTAGCCACCATATCCTCTTAAGCATTAAACCTCTTTCCAAAATTCCTTGGCAAAGTATTCCTGACAGGCCATGTATCCATCCCTAAATCAATCACTAAGCCAGGGAATCTAATGTACTAATTGACTTAGGCCTTGGTCCCACGTTCCACATCCAGGGTCAGGTTAGGTCAGCTTCAGCAGAACCACGTGGACTGAGAGTTGGGAACAGAAGGGTTCCCCAGAGGGAAATCTGAGGGTGAGATAACCAGAGGATGAACGATTGAATGAATGAAGCAAAAATAATAGATGTCCATTACAACCACCCATGTATCCACTTGCTACAACTGTTAGCTTCCTAAGAAAAACACTAACTGCCCTTTGGTTGCCACCATCAAGCTAGGTGAGAGGCAGCCATCCCCCAGACTGAAAAGTGGTGGTCCTTTGCAGAATTGCTTTACTAAATTGCATTGTATCAGGATTTTTCCGAGAGTCTAAGGTGCAGTCTTCCACAAACTTGTTGTAACATATGTAAACCTGTCTGGTTTGTTGGTTTGCACACAAATGATCACGTTCACACAGTTATTAGCATAAGCACAAGTGCTGATGCAGCTTCAAAGATTTGGGTACAGAGTTGTGGAAAGATCCACTGGAAAGGATTCAGCAACCAGAGGAGCCTCTGTCTCTTTGGCCTGAGGGACACACAATTCCGTCAAGTTGGGTGAATTGGGGACGGCCTCCTTAGGTCTGCAAGGTGCTTTCTATATAGGATGACTATATACTTTAATGTTCAAACTGGGACACTTTTGAGAATAAAAGGAGGTGTTAGCCAGATGGGACTTGGGGATAAGAGGCACCAACTGGAACTCTGCCAGGCAAACTGGGGCATACATCTAGGTGTGTGTGTAAACTTAGCCTAACAATGTTGATCTAAACATATTCAACATAAGGTATGTATTCCATGCTCACAGAATACACTTGAATACATTCACCTCATTTATTGCTTCAGACAACTGCCCCTGCAGAGTTCAGGGTACGGGCATGGCTCAGAGTATGTCATTGTTTATTATCGGAATGTGATTACCAGAATGTCATTTTTATAAGTATCATTTTTAGAAAAAGATCCTTGAAAGAAATTCTTATCTTAGTGCCTGGAACAATTGTGTTGTTTTAGAGATAGGGTCTCACTCTGTCACCCAGGGTGGAGGGCAGTGGTGCCATCACAGCTTACTACTGCCTCGTCCTTCCTGGCTCAAGCCATTCTCCCGCCTCAGCCCTCCAAATACCTAGGACTACAGGCACATGCCACCATGGGGAATAATTAATTGTCCTTTCTGTATCTGGATTTGCTTTAATCTTCAGGACACTGCGAATGGTGTATCTGACCAGTTTTCTCTGTCTTCACTATTGGAAAGCTTAAACGTGTGGCCTCATGAAGTAGGTGTGTATGTCATGGTGTGCTTTTCGAGCCTCATTCCAGACTCCACTTTGCATCCCTCACTCTTGGGTGTCCTTCATGTAATTTTTCATTTACACAACCTTGTACCCTAGCTTTTCTTGTTAGTCACTTTAAGTCCCATAAGTAAATGACAGATACCAGCCCAACTGCCTACAGAGGTGGGGTGGCCGGCCACCTCTTCAGTTGATTCCTTTAAGTTTAATAGGAGAATGTCAACCCTGCATGGATCAACCTCTAATTCAAACAAACCATCAGGGGGAAGAAAAAATTAGACAACTGAATTTAAACACTTTATTTGATAAGTTTTTTTTTTTTTTTTTTTTTTTTTTTTTTTTTTTTTTTGAGACGGAGTCTCGCTCTGTCACCCAGGCTGGAGTGCAGTGGCGCAATCTCAGCTCACTGCAAGCTCCGCCTCCCGGGTTCACACCATTCTCCTGCCTCAGCCTCCCGAGTAGCTGGGACTACAGGCGCCCGCCTCTGCGCCCGGCTAATTTTTTCTATTTTTAGTAGAGACGGGGTTTCACCATGGTCTCGATCTCCTGACCTTGTGATCCGCCCGCCTCGGCCTCCCAAAGTGCTGGGATTACAGGCGTGAGCCACCGCGCCCAGCCCTATTTGATAAGTTTTTATCAAAGTTGTTTAGGTGTGACAGTGGTAGAATGGTTATGTTTTCTTTTTTGTTGTTTTTTGAAATGGAGTCTCGGTCTGTCACCCAGGATGGAGTGCTCACCACCACCTCCACCTCCCAAGTTCACACTATTCTCCTGCCTCAGCCTCCCGAATAGCTGGGACTACAGGCACACACCACCATCCTCGGCTAATTTTTGTATTTTTAGTAAAGACGGGGTTCACTATGTTGGCCAGGCTGGTCTTGAACTCCTGACCTCATGATCCGCCTGCCTCGGCCTCTCAAAGTGCTCGGATTACAGGCATGAGCTGCCACGCCTGGCCCTGGTTATGTTTTCTAAAACAGTTATCTTTTAGATATATATGCTGAAATATTTACAGCTAAGTCTGCAATGGCCAAATCTGACAGTAGACAGAGGAATATAATTTTCTCCCAGGGAGGGATAACAAATATTTTTGAACTACATAGGCTGCCACACTCACCTCCAGCTCCCCTGATAGTGAAACTGGTAATCAGCATTTCAAATGCAAGCACCCAAGCACCCCAAGACTGATGCAGGTGGTCCTCAGATCTCACTTTGAAAAACTCTGCCCTATAAATAATACTTTCTGGACTCGACTCCAGAAAAACTTTGCTTACTCTGAGAGACTGAGTCATTTTCTTGGGACTCCATGTATCTCTTGCTCTTATTTCTAATTGTTGGCCACACTCTCAGACAATAAAGATTTTGAGTCCTGCTCCACAAAAAGAGCACTCTGTGGTCAGGTAAGTTTGTGGTAGGCCATATACCTGTCCTGCTCTGAGAAATTCACTGTGATCATTACTTCAGAGCTCTGAATAGTCCTGCATTAAAGAACCTTGTTTAAATTTATTTGGCCCAGTTTCTCACACTAAACACAGAACCTTTGTTATGTAATCCTATTAATAGTTCCCTAGAACATGGAGTTAAAATTTCAAACTACATTAAAATACATTATCACAAGCTGGGTGCAGTAGCTCATGCCTGTAATCCCAGCACTTTGAGGGACTGAGGCAAGAGGATCACTTGAGCCCAGGAGTTTAAGAGCAGCCTAGGCACCATAGTGAGACCCCGCCTTTGCAAAAAAACACAAAAAACAAAAAAGTGAGCTGTGATTGTGCCACTGAGCTCCAGCCCGAGCAACAGAACGAGACTGTTTCAAAAACAAACAAAAAGAATTATTACAGATTAGGACTTTGTACTTACATTTGTTAATGAGGCTGTTTTAATTTTCCATTCACCATTGCAGTAACTGCCCTTTCTCAAGGTACACTCTCTCCTGCCTCCATACTCCATGTAAAGAAATAGTTGGCTGCGGGGCTTTTTATCCCAGCTGAGAGGAACCTGCAGCCAGTGTGGCTGGCTGGTTTTGCCATTAGCGGGGGCCTTTCCTGAGGAGGGCGTACGGAGTGTAGGGAATGAAAGATGGCAGCACGCCGTGCATTAAAAGCTGTTTTGGTAGATCTCAGTGGCACACTTCACATTGAAGATGCAGCTGTGCCAGGCACACAGGAAGCTCTTAAAAGGTTACGTGGTGCTTCTGTAATCGTTAGGTTTGTGACCAATACGACCAAAGAGAGCAAGCAAGACCTGTTGGAAAGGTTGAGAAAATTGGAATTTGGTATCTCTGAAAATGAAATATTCACATCTCTGACTGCAGCCAGAAGTTTACTAGAGCAGAAACAAGTCAGACCCATGCTGCTAGTTGATGATCGGGCACTACCTGATTTCAAAGGAATACAAACAAGTGATCCTAATGCTGTGGTCATAGGATTGGCACCAGAACATTTTCATTATCAAATTCTGAATCAAGCATTCTGGTTACTCCTGGATGGAGCACCTCTGATAGCAATCCACAAAGCCAGGTATTACAAGAGGAAAGATGGCTTAGCCCTGGGGCCCGGACCATTTGTGACTGCTTTAGAGTGTGCCACAGATACCAAAGCCACAGTCGTGGGGAAACCAGAGAAGACGTTCTTTTTGGAAGCATTGCGAGGCACTGGCTGTGAACCTGAGGAGGCTGTCATGATAGGAGATGATTGCAGGGATGATGATGGTGGGGCTCAGGATGTTGGCATGCTGGGCATCTTAGTAAAGACTGGGAAATACCGAGCATCAGATGAAGAAAAAATTAATCCACCTCCTTACTTAACTTGTGAGAGTTTCCCTCATGCTGTGGACCACATTCTGCAGCACCTGTTGTGAAGCAATGTGTGCGTCTGAAGCAAGTTGAAATGCAGCTTCTTATTGTCTGGAATGAATCCCTGACCAACTCAGTGCCAGCATCAATAGACACACACCAGTCAGTGCTGATCGCTTTTTAACCCTCTTTTGTTGTGCATTAAATAGAAAGAAAGGTATTGAATTGCGGCCAGCCAGTAAGCCTTGCTAATCTCTTTTATTTTGTAACTGAAGATGAGACCCAAAGAAAGGAAAAGCTGAGATTTTGTGCCATTCCTTTTAAAATATTCATCAGGTTAGGCAGGGCTGGGAGGGAGAAGCTACCACAGGGAAGAGTGTTCTCTGCTGTCTCCTCACTGGAAAACAGGGAGGGGGGATTTCAGACTGTGAAGAAAGTTGAATGGTGGTTTTTAAATTATAAAGTAATGTATTAAAAGGTACATTAGGCTGTAGTTCTAGTAATGAGTTCAACTGTGAAATCCATCGGATGTGCCAAATGGAGAAGACAGAAAGTAACAAAGAGAATTATCCTTTAGCCCAAGTGATACAGTGAATTTGCTTTAATAGATGTTGAAAACTAAATTTTCTACTGTATTCCCAGCATGGGTGACTTCTTTTTGTCTTCATTAGCCAGGAATGACTAATTTAAATTTAGAACCAGAATTTAAAATAATACTTCCATTAATAACCTATTCATTGCAGATACCTATTATACTGTGTAACAGTTGTTTTGGAAATTTTATGTAAAATTAAAACTATCAGTATTTTACAGATGTTTTAATTAGACATTGTTATTAACAGGAACAGTGCAGAAACTGGAATCAAGCCTCGTAATGTCTTATAGACCATGCATTTTTGAAGTTAGTGTCCACTAGGGTCCTATTAACTGTACATTTGCAAGATTTCATTATTTTTGCCTCTGACACTATGGGAAAAAATTTTTAGAAGCTATTGGGACAGATTCAAGCTTTTATATACTTGGTTACTACAGCTGTAAAATGAAATCTCATCTTGTAGCATGGATTATTCCTCTCATGTTAAACCCACCAAAATGAAGGGGACTAAATAGGTAATGATTTTCCTAGTGCATTTGCATACTGTGACAACCCTGGGCCTTGCAATAGTTTTACAGGGCTCTTGGGCATTGAATTATGAGGATGTAATTGTACATCATTGTAGCGTTCACCTTACTGAAGCTCACTCTGATGTTAATGAGCTTCGGGTTTTGATGCTTGTTTAGAGATCAGCAGTCTTGGATGGGAGGGAACAAAGCTAAATAAATCATAGTTTGGTGAAAAAAAAAAAATAGTTGTATAACAGAGTACTGCACTTAGAATCTAGAAACCTGTGTTTAAATTCTTGTGTCACCATTTACAAGCCATGCCATCTTGAATATGCTACTTAATCAGAGCCTCAGTTTCATCAGAAAATTGGAAATAACAGCTATCTAACCTGCATAGCTCTCTGCTACATTGCTGCAAAGATCAAAGATGACACATATGAAGTGACCTAGGTCTGCAAGATGATTTCAAGTAACAATATGTTTACTGGAGGCTTAGCTCAGAGTTGTTTCTAAGCAGACATGGATCAATTTCCTTACATGTGCTTTACAGCCACAGATTACAGCACTAACCCAGTAAATAACCTGACCACCATAAGGGAGTCCTGGCATAGGCATGAGTGTAGGGGCACTCATGATCCAAGTGCATCAGCAGTTTATGTGGCAGATGCCTTCCCCTGCTGTAGATCTTGTTTGCTGTAGCTAAGTCAGGAGAGGGAGGAAGCCATCATTTAACTCCCTTCCCTTTTGTCTGTCCATGAGAATGAGACAAAAACAGGATTCCACAGCCATACCAATCCTGATTAGCAGGGTGTAGAAACCAGTTACATTGCCTGCCACTGGACCAGGAAACCTGGATAATTGTCAGTGTCCTCTTTTGCCCCTACTCTAGGATATTAGATTGTAAATCACTGTCAGTACACCCAGCTGATGAAATGAGGCCCATGGGGCCACCAGAGTTAATATTGGGAATGAATATAGGAACATACACTAAGGCCTCCTTTGGTAGACAAGCAGAGTACCAAAGTACCAAGGACTTACCGAAATAGCTCAGGCTTCTTCTTCAAAAAGAGAAAAGGCAGAGCATGTGCAAAGGCCTGCTATTTCTGGCCAGTTTCCTCACTCAAACTATACAGTAACATCAACATTCACGATGCTAACGAAGGTTAAGTGGATCTATTTTCCCTTCTATAGTTTGGATCATCTACTTCTTCCTCACCCTGACACTATTTTAAAAACCTTCAGATATAGATACCTATATACCTTTATCTATTAGATGCATTTATTTGTGACATATTCCCAGATTTAAAGAGAAAAGTGTCAGAGAAGGGGGAAAAAAGTACAGAAACACAAGTTTATATTTATTTAATGCTAAGAACACAGATACTCTAAAGAGATAAAAAGTAGTTTTATTTTTTCTAAATAGGATTTTGATCACAAAAATGCTGGTAATTCAAACCTTTAAAGCGGAAAAGCATATAACCTGAGAAAAATGCAAAACATATTTCATCTCTCACCTGAGTTAGACTTAGAACACCTAAGCATTCTCCTTAAGAGATTAATACAGTCACGTGTTGCCCAGTGATAGGGATACATTCTGTGAAATGTGTTGTTAGGTGACTTCGTCCTTGTGCAAACAGCACAGAGTGTACTTACGGAACCCTAGATGGTATAACTACTACACACCTAGACTATATGGTATAGCCAGTTGCTCCTGGGCTACAAACGTGTACATCATGTTACTGCACTGAATACTGTAGGCAACTGTAACATAATGGTATTTGTATCTAAACATAGAAAAGGTATAGTAAAAATACGGTATTATAATCTTACGGGACTGCCATCATATACGTGGTCTGTCGTTGACCGAAACATCATTATGTAGTGCATGACTATTAAAATTATGCAAAAAAAAAAAAAAAAACAAGAAAAAAAAAACAACCTGTATCCATAGTGTTTAAACCATAAAACCAATACCTGGTACATACATGACAAAAACAAAACAAAGCACGTAAAAGAATATGCAGCCTATAGAATTCAAAGACAACAAAGGTGACAAAGTCAGGTAAAAGAAAGGCAATGAGGGACATAAGATATTTTTTAAAGCAGGAAGCTGATGATGTCCACTGTAAGCCTGGAAGAAACCAGGAGTCTGAACACGGAGCAGTTACTGATAGGAAGGATAAAGTGCTGCATCTCTAATAGCAAGCAAATTAACTCTGCTGAAATTGCCAGAATGAAGGCCAAAGTGGTTTTCAGTAAAGAGTGTTCTCCTTGACAGCATAGCCAGCATGTGGTTGAGCCGGGACCTGATACCAGCGAAGTGGAATTGTCGCTCTTGGTTCAAGTTTCTAAGTGAGTCACTCAAGTACAGTTCCATGTGGGGGGTGCCCAGGTACTTGGGATAGCCAGGATTGTGGAAGTCAGTGGCTCTGATGGAAGCGGGAGAGCCAGTGGAGCTTGCCACAGAGCCTTGGGAAGACACAGAGGAGGAAGACTTCAAACTGGAAGATCTTGATACAGACATTTTTGAGACTGGTGACCCTTCCGTAGATTGAGTTCCTTGAGGAAAGAGAATGTTCTCATCCATGTCAGTCTGAGTGGTGGTCGACCTGGACCAAACCATAGTTTGAGAGCTTGCTATCCTGGTGGTGACTGCAGTCTGGGTCCCAGCACACGCTGTGGTGATGCTGGTTTGTGTTCCTACATCACTCACACTCAGCCTTGGCATCTCCTCTTCTGGCTCTGTTTGAGTGGCAGCGTCAATGGCCTTTCTGCTCTGGAGCTCGTCCCTGTGGCTGTTGAAGTAGTCTTCCTCACTAACAGTGGAGGACTCACAGTCATGGGGCTTGCGCTCTGCCTTGCCCTCTGCGGGCATCTCTGGGTCCAGGTCCGCCTTCCTGGGAGTACTTGAGAGCCTAGCCAGCCGCATCCGCAGCAGGTTGCCTAGGGTGAGCTCCTTAGACTGTGGTTTTCGGTCGGTGAGGTGATCAAACTTGTTGCTGCTCTGGAAGTGAGACAGGAGTTTGGGGCTGATGGGCTTGGACTGGGCATACAGGATTCGGAACTCCAGATCAAAGTGTTCAACCACTTGGCCAGACAGAATTACCAAGTTACTGCTGTTTAATTTGCCATCTGTCCATGTAAAACTTAAGGATTAAAAAGAAACAAACAGCAGCTGGTAAGGATGAGCAATTTTGGTTTACTCACTGTCCATCTGAATAATATAGCACAGGTATCTTACCACATAAGGGTCACAACTTTGGTGATACAATACCTAACATTTGCATGCATTTAACTAGCCTTAACATATATATAACACATATGTGTGTTACCATAAAAGTAAAAAGGCCAGCTGTTTAACAAACACACTAAATGCTCAGCCTCAGAGGGTTTTTTTTTGTTTTGTTTTGTTTTGAGATGGGGTCTTGCTATATTGCTCAGACTGGTCTTGAACTCCTGGGCTCAAGCAGTCCTCCCACCTCAGTCTTCCAAAGTGCTAGGATTACAGGCATAAGCCACCTCACCTGGTCCTTGCCTCAGAGTTTTTAAAAACTAGAAAGGGGGCCAGGCGCGGTGGCTCACGATTGTAATCCCAGCACTTTGAGAGGCCAAAGTGGGCAGATCCCTTGAGGTCAGAAGTTCAAGACCAACCTGGTCAACATGGGGAAACCCTGTCTCCAGTAAAAACACACAAAAAATTAGCCAGGCATGGTGGTACATGCCTGTAATACTAGCTACTCAGGAGGCTGAGGTAGGAGAATTGCTTGAACCCGGGAGGCAGAGGTTGCAGTGAGCCGAGGTCGTGCCACTGCACACTCTATGACAGAGTGAGACTCCGTCTCAAAAAATTAATTAATTAATTAAAAATAAAAAGTAGGGCTTATAAGTATTTAGGCCAGCATCCCCATTTTAAAGGTAAGAAAACTAGGCCAGCACCCCCATTTTAAAGGTACAGAAACCAGATAAAGGGATTATCACAGTGGGGAGCTACTAATGGACCCCATATCAGGCCCCAGGCCCTATGAATTGCTAATGCCCTGCTCCTTGCTACTGTTTGAGTGGTAACATGCCTTCCTGCCCTCAAGCTTGTCCTTGTGGCTGTTAAAGCAGTCTTCCTCACTAACAGTGGAGGACCCACAGTCATGGGGCTATGGTGCCATTTTCACAAAACACCATGGCTCAAAACATGTTAGAGCTGATTAGTGGCCATGTGCCCTTGCCTGTCCAGTGTCCCTTCCCCGCCTCCCTTGTCTGCTAGCAGAACTCACACCCACCTGTACCCCAGAAAGCTTTCATTATCATACTCTCTCCAACCACAATAGGGGCAGGCATATGGTCCAGACTGGCCAGAGTATCCTATTCCCTTGGATGCAGGGATTCATTCAGGCTGGGCATGTAATCCCACCCGAGCCAAGTAATTTTTTAGAGATTTCTTTTTTCTTTGTCAAATGGATTCTGACAGAAGGGATTGATAGCAATTCTGAGTGAAAGAGTTTCACCCTTTGGGAGACAGCTACTAAAGACCATGTAAGAAAGCCAGGATCTGGCCGGGTGTGGTGGTTCACGCCTGTAATCCTAGCACTTTGGGAGGCCGAGGCAGGTGGATCATGAGGTCAGGAGATCGAGACCATCCTGGCTAACACAGTGAAACCCGTCTCTACTAAAAATACAAAAAAAAAATTAGCCGGGTGTGGTGGCGGGCACCTGTAGTCCTAGCTACTCAGGAGGCTGAGGCAGGAGAATGGCGTGAACCCGGGAGGCGGAGCTGGCAGAGCACCGAGATCGCACAACTGCACTCCAGCCTGGGCAACAAAGCAAGACTCTGTCTCAAAAAAAAAAAAAAAAAAAAAAAAGAAAGCCAGGATTGTTGACTTTAAAGGGAGAGCCTGCCTAAGAACAAAAATCAACTCGAAAACATCAGAATCAGGAGACAGTGTTCTGATCAGTGTGTGGGTCCTAGGTCAAGGTGAACTGAAAACCAACTGTAACTTCCTATGCTTCCTTCCAAGTTCTTCAAGTCAGTACATTTGAGAGTTAGCTGACACTCGCCATCACCCCACTAATGGTGGTATTTGTACCGGAAATAGGTTTCAAATAGAGATCATAAAACACAGTCAACTCTGTCTCCTGTAACCAAAAATCTGACTAATGCAAAGTCCCCCTGAAAACTGCCTTCAAAGCCTGAGAAGGAAGATTCTTTTGAAAGCCTTCAATGAGGCTGGGCACAGTGGCTCACACCTGTAAGCCCAGCACTGTGGGAGGCCAAGGCCAGCGGATCACCTGAGGTCGGGAGTCTGAGACCATCCTGGCCAACACGGTGAAACACTATCTCTACTAAAAATACAAAAAGTAGCCAGTCATGGTGGTATGCCTGTAGTCCCAACTACTCAGGAGGCTGAGGCACAGGAATCACTTGAACCTGAGAAGCAGAGGTTGCAGTGAGCTAAGATGGCGCCACTGCACTCTAGCCTGAGCAACACAGCAAGACTCCATCTCAAAAAAAAAAAAAGAAAGCCTTCGATGAGATAATGTAAATAAAACACCTATCCAATACCAAGATTATAAAACATCCTCAACAAATGGAAGCTATCATTGTCATCAATTTCATTTGAAGAGTGTAGTTTTTATATTTTAGAACAGCCAAAAACCATTTGTAGTTAAGTTTAGTTAATATAGATAAATCCTACTTGGGTTTTATTTGGGTTAAAAAAACTTTTTTTTAAAAAATAAACTTCTTACAAAAGGAAATTCCAAGAAAAAGAGTTCATATTTGTTTTTTCCAACAGCCTCTTTGGTGAAGAAAGTTCAAATTTTATTCTGAGCAATGAGAGTATTGTTTAAAAAGGTGTCAAAATTTTCTTGATCTTACTGCTTCATCTTCCACAAGTCTTCACATTTCTACCTTTACCCAGGGCTGACATGTAATTATCACTCAGGGTTGTATGTTTCTTCAAAAATGGGGTTTTCTTTTTAAAATTCTACAGACACACCTCATGCAAACCATTAGACAATCTACTGCAGAGGCAGCAAAACATACAACCACTGGAGCCACATACGTAAAAATGGCACAAATTCTAGAGATTGATGTAAACCACTCATTATCCCCACCCTCTCTTCAACCTCCCTGCTCTCTACCTTCAGATGCCATTGCCAATGTGAGACTTCAAAGGTGGGTCAGAAACATAATCAGTATTTTCTAGACTAAAGTGCTAAATTACAAGGCTTGAAGCAACATACAGGATTTGAGTCTAAAGCTGACAGCTCTGGCTCTGCTTTCAACACTAATGGAGATGCCTGCAACTGCCCCTACCTTCGAGTGACCAGGGCAAGCTAGGTCCAGATCCCTAAGGAACAAGGATTCCAGATTGTGTGTTGCTGTTAACCCCCAATTTGTCCCCTGCAGACCTGGGTCAAGGCTTGAAATCTAGGACTTGCTGACTGTGTTGTCTCAATACAAGTTCAACTTCTGCATTTTAATCTATGGACTACAGGACAGGGGAGGTGACCCCCACCCAAACTGCCTCTAACAGGAGGCTTTGATAACCAGCTCGTATACACAGATGTGTGCATATCAGAATGCGTGGCCATACAGGCTCCCATTGAGAGGAAAAGGCTTTTACCTTTACGTGACATGCTTCTTAAGAGTTTAGATTAATAAGCCTTGGACGGGTTAGAAACTTACCTGTAGGAGCCTGTTGCCACGCGGATGCCATCAATCAACGTGAACTTTTCGTGAACCTTCCCAATAATTTTAGTTCCTGACCTTGCATAGTAGATATTTCCTGTGATAGTCCGAACTGTCATCAGCTGTTGGTGGGGAGTGGGGGAAATATAAACAAACAATTCAGCAATACTCATCCGTTGAGCAAATGATTAAGACAAAAAGGCTGAGTTTACAATTCCCAGATATAATTATTGGCAGATGTGTGGCTTAGGGTTACCATTTAGTGACAGTACACACGGTACACTAGCCAAACAGTTCTCAAGCCTCAAATGATGTTACATCTACATTTGGTCCTTTTTCTCATCTGTTCTTCTCTTATATTTACTTTTGAGACCCTTAGTTCATGTGTGTATGCCTTTTTTTCGAACCTTTTTGGGATACTAAACAACAGAATTCGAAAAATGATTCTGAAGCAAAATGTGTGGGATAAAATCATCAAAGAAAACACACCAGTAATAAAGAATATTTTAACAAAATCTGAAAGAAGCTAAGCTGATTTTCCTCCAACTTGTTTGTTTAATGGCATCACATCAGAGTACCAGTCCATCCTCACTCACCCTCAACACCATAATGGGTATGGAGAAGAGGAACATAGGATAGGCGTTCTCTAGTACAGGCCTGCTGAGGCAGAAACACTCATATCACATGTGGCTTAACGAGCAATGTCACATCTCCTACAAATACATAATTACCAAAAAGGTACACTGGTGGTGGTATGCTGGGGCAATATATTGCACATGTATGCATAATTATTCCTGTAAAATGACACACATAAATGTATAAACAATGGCATACAAAATACTACAACAATTTGCATTCTCTGGAGCAGACCAGTGATTCTATATCATTAGAAATCTTACACATTTAAATTAAATGTGTAAGATTTTTGTTTGACTCATTGATTCCATAAACATAGAGAGCCCCTACTATGTGCCAAGCCCTGAGACAACAGAGATGTAAGGCATGCTCCTTAACTTCAAGGACTAGAATAAGAGAGAGAAACTAATTGAATGATTTAGAAACTACAATAACACATAACAGCATCCAGAGAAATGAAAACCTATATCCACACAAAACCTCTACACATGTTCTCAGCAACTTTATTCATAATAGACAAAAACTGGAAACTATCCAAATGTCCTTCAGTGGCTGAATGGTATAAGATACCATAAATACTCAGCAATGAAAAGGAACAAACTGTTGATACATGCACAACTTGGATGGATTTCAAAAACACTGTGATGAGGGGAAAAAAGCCAATCTTGAAAGTTACATACTGTATAATTCCATTTATATAATAGACTGCAAATGACAAAATATAGAAATAGAGAACAAATTAGTGGTTGCTAGGGGTTAAAGAGATGGGAGTGATGTGACTATATAAAGGAGAAGGAGGAGGGAGATCTTTGTGGTGATGGAAACTGCTGTCTGGATGTGCATGCATGATGATAACATGGCACAAAGCTGTATACACACATTGTACCAATGTCAATTTCCAGGTTTTGACATTGTACCATAAGTTACATAAGATGTAACATTTGGGGAAACTGGGTGAAGGGTACATGAAACTTTTCTGTGCAATCTTTGCAACTTCTGTTATTTTCTGTGCAATCTTTGCAACTTCTGTTAATCTATCAATATTCAAAATAAGCTAAAAATAAAACACAAAACAAAACTATGGCAAGACATAATACCACTTCTATGGTCTTCTTATCAAATGCGTAATCTGAATTTAACTTTGAGAAAACATCAGACAAACCCAAATTCTACAAAAAATTGGCTAGTTTTTTTTTTTTTTTTTCTGAGGTGGAGTCTGGCTCTGTTGCCCAGGCTGGAGTGCAGTGGCATGATCTCGTCTCACTGCAAGCTCCATCTCCCAGGTTCAAGTGATTCTCCTGCCTCAGCATCCCAAGTAACTGGGACTACAGGCACCTGCCACCACGCCCAGTTAATTTTTTTGTATTTTTAGTAGAGACGGGGTTTCGCCATGTTGGCCAAGCTGGTCTCGAACTCCTGACCTCAGGTGATCTGCCCACCTTGGCCTCCCAAAGTGCTTGGATTACAGGCGTGAGCCACCATGCCCTGCTGGCTAGTATTCTTTAAAGGTGTCAAGACCCAGCCGGGCACGGTGGCAAATGTCTGTCATTCCAGCTACTTGGGAGGCTAGTTGATGCAAGAGGATCAGTTGAGTCCAGGAGTTCAGGACCAGCCTAGGCAGTATAGTGAGACCTCATTTCTTAAAAAAAAAAAAAAAATGGAGTGGGGGCAGCGGAGGAGGGGAGGGGGATGGGTCAAGACCCTAAAACACAAAGAAAGATGGAGAAACAGTTCCAGATTAAATGATATGCAGGAGACTTGACAACTAAATGTAAGGTGTGATCCTAGACTGGATTGGATCCTGGACCAGAAAAAGGGCATTAGTGGAATGACCAGGAAATGTATAACTCTGTAAATTAGATAGTATTGATATCAAGTTTATTTCCTGATTTGTTATTTGTACTGAGGTTTGTAAGATGTTAACATGTGGAGAACTTGGGCTAAGAGTATTCAGGAATTTCTTATATTATTTTTGTAACTTCTTTATAAATCTTAAATTATTTCAAAATAGAAATTAAAAAAAAAAAAAGACGACTAGGGAATGTCATAGAGATACACTTGGACTTGGTGGGAGGAGAGCTTCCTGGAGGAGGTGATGACCCCTGAGCCAAGTCGTAAAGGATCAACATATAATAAGCATAAAAAATACCATTATGGGCAGATTAGGTGTGGTTTTGTGTATCTTTCCCTTTGACACACATCTGCATGTTGTACACGCCTCTGTGATCGTGGCCAAAGCACTCGTGAGTGCCTGCACATCAATGTGTGACCACATTCCTACAGACAGCACAACCCAACATTCTGAACCAGCTACAGAGGCAAAGCATGGGGAAATCAGCCCCCATATGGCAACGGCAGAAATTCACTAGCACAGACAGGCACAGGAGACACAAGCAACCAGAAGGCAGTGCTTCCCCAGGAAGGAGTAAGACTACAAAAACTGGGGAAGCCAGAGAAATAGGACTTCTTAAATCCCCCTACAGAGGATCTGGACACCTATGAAGGCAGCAACCAACAGTAGGCACCTGAACCGGTACCTGCTCATAGATTTCTGTCTAGTAGATAAATCAGAGAAAATCACTTGATCAAAGTTGTGGTCAGAACAATTCTGTGATTTCTCTGCTAACGCACAGCTTTAATTATAGAAAGAGCGCCTTGAAATTAAACACTGACACCTTCAATTTCTTCACCTGACTAGCTGATAATGCTCTTTTCCATGCCAAAGTGTATCTTCCTTGGGTCTACCTGGCCTCACTTTCTAACCACCTGTTGGGTTACATGGCTATCTCATCTCAGTTGGTCTCTAAACCCCAATCGTGTCTTTATCATGAGGCAATCAACAAGAACTCTGTGGGAGAATCTGAATTCTGTAAATCAAATTGCTTGGTAATAACAAGGTGGTAAGTTAGAGTCTCTTAGGCAGTAACTTATAGTACCAAAGACTAAATTCGTTTTGCTGACTGCTTTATATCTAGTACCCGGTGCATAATAGATGCTCAGATAGGTGATGAACAAATAAAGTTCTGAAGCTCACAGGTTAAGTTGCTTAATTTTTACACTTGATCTTAGTCAAAAGGCTGAGAAGTGATGGGTTGCTTAATTTTTAAAAAACAAATTCTGGGCCGGGCGTGGTGGGTCACGCCTGTAATCCCAGCAATTTGGGAGGCCGATGCGGGTGGATCACTTGAGGTCAGGAGTTCGAGACCAGCCTGACCAACATGGTGAAACCCCGTCTCTATTAAAAATACAAAAAATTAGCTGGGTGTGGTGGCGAGCACCTGTAATCCCAGCTACTCAGGAGGCTGAGGCAGAAGAATTGCTTGAACCCGGGAGGCAGAGATTGCAGTGAGCTGAGATTGTGCCATTGCACTCCAGCCTGGGCAACAAGTGTGAAATTCCATCTCAAAAAAACAAAACAGAACAAAAAAAAATTCTGTAATAAATATGACAATTTTTCTTGCTTCTTTCCATGAAAGTGACCAAGCTAGCTATGTTGTATAGGCTTCCACTGAAACACATAGATTATTTTCAGAATCAGAGAAATAGACATAAAATCTAATTTTACAATAATGTGAAATGAACAGCAGCAGCATGTGATACTGATTACAGACACTGGGGTTGGAGGCAGACATAGGAGGAGGCAGACCCCAGTTGTGGACACTTGGGTTCTCTATGTCACTATTTCCTGATCTGAAACACAGATGCCACTTACCTGATAGGGCTGCTGCCAGGATTCAGTTACATAACATCTGTTAAAAGCACAGAGCAGGCTGGGCGTGGGGCCTAATACCTGTGATCCCAGCACTTTGGGAGGCCGAGGAAGGCAGATCACCTGAGGTAGGAGTTCAAGACCAGCTTGGATAACATGGCAAAACCCTATCTCTACTAAAAATACAAAAATTAGCCAGGTGTGGTGTTGCACACCTGTAATCCCAGCCACTTGGGAGACTGAGACAGGATAATCGCTTGAACCTGGGAGAGGGATGTTGCAGTGAGCCTAGATTGTGCCACTGCACTCCAGCCTTGGCAACAGAGTAAGACTGTCTCAGAAAAAAAAAAAAAAAAAAAAAAAAAAGGCATAGAGCAGTGCCAAATACAGAGTGGGAGCTCAACAAATACTGGTTGCCATGATTAAAAGGGCAGCCTCCTGAAACTACTGTCAAAAGCAGCAGCTTCCAGGGTGGCCTTTGGGCCTTCAACAAGGGAGCTGGTCCAGGCTCTATTAAGAGGCAGGACAGTACAGGGGAGAGGCCAAGGTCTTGAATCCTAACATTTCTTTCAACAGCTTAATTGAGATCTAATTCACAGATCATACAATTAACACAAATTCTGTAGTTTTTAGTATATCCACAGATATATGCAACCACCATCACTGTTAGTCAATTTTAGGACATTCTCATCAGTTAGCAATAACCCCGTCCTTCCCTCCAACTCCCCAGCCCTAGGCAACCACTAATCGATGTCTCTATAGATTTCCCTATTCTGACTTAATGGAATAATATCATATGTGGTCTTTTGCGACTGGCTTCCTTCACTTAGCATGTTTGCAGGTTCATCCATGCTGTAGCATGTATCAGCACTTCATTCCTTTTTATGGTTGAATAGTACGCTATTGTATAAATAGACAACATATCATTTAACCATTTATCAGTTGATGGGCATTGGATTGTTTCCACTCTTTGACTTTCTGAATAATGCTTCTATAAAACTCATACACAAATTTTTGTGGGGGCCTATATTTTCATCTCTCTTGGGTAGACACCTAGGAGAATTGCCAGGTCACAGGTACTGTCCATTTTCTGTAAGACCAGGCAAATGACTTTGCTCACATCCTCAGTCCCTTCCTTGTAAACAGGGATACTGCCACCAACCACCTTGTAGATCATGGATGCTTAGTCACATTCGTTGACTGTGGTGAAACTGGATATAGTGTACCACAAACCTTTTCCTGTTCAGGATGAACTTTCAGATCCATGCACATATCCAAAAACTGAGAGAGGAGAGCCTGGTCCAGAAGGATATACACAGCGACTCCCTGTTTCCTGCATATTTCTTGAAGGTCTCTGAAGATGTCGATGTCTGTGAACACGTCCATTACCACTGCAATCACCTACAGGTGAAATGGGGAAGAGCACATGGTCAGCTTATAGGACACCACCTTACAGCGTGCTGTCTGGACTCTGGACTCCACTCAGAACTGGGAAATGATCCCTATCCAACAGTTATCCTTCCCTCCTGCTTCTGCAGTATTGGTGCTCCCCTCACTATAGACATAGACTCTTTTGCACCTCCAAAGACACCTGGGCCCCGTATCCTACAAATCTTGACTTGGCCTAGCTAACACTCCATGCTGTCACTAGGAGTTAACACTCCCAACTAAACTGTCCATGCTGGCAGGTTTCTCAAAAATACACATCAATCCACTGCCTTGCTCTCTTATGAACCTGCTCCATTCACCTTCTATTCCTCCACTAAACCCCTGTCTTACAGGCTTAATTCAGATCAGCAAGCTGTCTGGTTCTGTGGGTAACACACTGTTATCTTTGGCTTGTAGATTTCCCCACCAGGATTCAGTTTGCTGTCCGTTAAACAAGTAAATAAAACCTTAGATTCTCTCTGAGGGCCCTTCTGGGGGGTAGCATTCTTGAAATCTACTTTTTAAATTATTGTCTGGTTTTGAATCTTAATCTCTGACTTTTTTAAGGCCTGCCCCATTCACCACCAACTCATGACTTGAAAGCAACCAAAGCAGGCCCATGGATTCTCCCATCTTCTGCTTCCCTCCTACTGCATACCACATTTGTTAACATTCTGTTCTTTCCACCAGCCAGGCCTGATCAGCTGTCTGTTGGGCAGGTTCTAACCAAATGGCTTCCACTGCACCGGCCTCTCCTCAGTAAAAGGCTCTCTCTGCAGTTCTTTGGTATTGTCCACAGTGCAAGCCCATAGCAAAGAACAGGGAAGTATTTCCTAAGGATTCTGCCCTTAAGCTCAGAGTAGGCCTTTCTTCTCCCCAACAACGTGGCTCCATTCATGCCTCCCAAGTGATTTTCCACACCTAGCATCAGACTACAATTAAGAGCCACCTTTTAGCCACGCATTCTTGGGCAAATTACAGCTGTTTCAAATGTCTGTTTCCTTAGCTGCAAAATAGGGTTGTATCAAGAATTAAATGACTATGTTACATAAAGTACAAGGTACAAAGGATCCCTTAGTATCTGCTCATTTATTCACTTTACCAGTCCTGAGCTGGAGCTGTCCAGACAGTTCAACACAGGGAGACACTGCTCAGCTTTCCTCGCTCTTTTAAAGACAGGCTGCTCCAGCCACAATGCCTCTAATCACACCCTTTGCAGGCTTAAAACCAAGGTCCTCAGCAAACTCCTGGCAAGGCAGTGGGGGTGTCCAAACATCCAGGCTTAGAAACAGGTCCTGACAAACTGAGTCAGAAGCCGGGGGTGTTAACTAAGGAAACCAAGGCTTGGGAGCTCTTCCGTAGTCTGGAGCTATATGGGTTTCTCCTTTCTCCCCATTTCAACAGTAAACGCCTGTCTCTCAGAATCACATTAACTCTTTTTCTGAAAGTTAGCATTATTCATTTATGGGTTTCACTCCTTCTACTGCAGCAAAGGCTCTTGAATGGGATTGATTCATTTCTGTGGTCCCAGAGGACTCAGGACAGTACATGACAGTCATTACTCCTTAAGGATTTGGGGAACTAAAGAAGGAATGAAGAGACAAAAAGGCAATTTGGCTGTCTTTCTCCAACACTCCAGGGCGTGGTCTACTAGGATGTGAGACCTGGAAATGCCAGTTCCTGGGAAGTCACTCCTGTGAGGGGGTCGAGAAGACCAGTTACTCTCCTGCTGCCTTTCCCTCCCCACCCCTTTTAATGATGCTGTAAGCTGTGGGCTATTCTTGGTAAAGAGCAAGGCTGAAACCCACTGAACACAGTGATTTAAAAAACGAGAAACGTTCTTTCTGAACTCATGGCATCCTCTGAAGTTTATATCCTCCACTGGCTTTACACATCCTATTTTGACAGTCCTATTCATCCTACTCATTCGGGTCATACAGCAGGGATTAAAGACAAAAGGTCTGGGCAAAGAACCCAGCTCTACCACCTACCAGCTGTGTGACCTTGGGCAAGTGGCTTAATCTCTCTGAGCCTCAGTTTCCTCCTCAGGAGGATACAATTAATAGCATCTGGGTCAAAGGGCTGCTGTGAGGATTAAGTGAAACAAAGCATGGAAAGGGCTTAGCACAGGAGGGCAAGGCAGGAAACGGGTGCTATTATGCAGCCAAGACCTCCTCAGAGCCCACCGTGGGCTGCACACTGCACTAGGCAGAAAGATGGCTATGAGGAATTTGACATAGACCCAACTTACCTCAAGGAGAGGACACAGGATGCAGAGAGGCAAAATGATATATATAGCCTAAGCAATTAAACTAAGGGGGCTGGGCACGGTGGCTCATGCCTATAATCCCAGTGCTTCGGGAGGCCAAGGTGGGTGGATTACCTGAGGTCAGGAGTTTGAGACCATCCTGGCCAACATGGTAAAACCCTGTCTCTACTAAAAATACAAAAAGTTAGCTGAGCATGGTGTCATGCACCTGTCATCCCAGCTACTAGGAAGGCTGAGGTACAAGAATCACTTGAACCCAGGAAGTGAAGGTTGCAGTGAGCCGAGATCGCACCATTGCACTCCAGCCTGGGCAACAGAGCAAGACTCCATCTCAAAAAACAAAATAAAACAAAACAAAACAAAAACAAGGTGTCTCCTCCAGTGGTGGACTATAGGCACTATAGGTACTCAAATGCTTACCAGATAAGAGCAGGGAAGGCTTCCTGGAGGAGATGGCATTTGAGCTGAATCACAAGGACACTTGGACAAGGGCACGGGAGAAGTGAAGGGAGGAGAAGGCATTCCCACGGGAAGCCATATGATGACAAAGGAAGAGGTAGGGAATGACGGGGTATGTACCAGTCTAGCTGGAACGTACAGCATGTATGAAAGGGAGTCACAGGACATGACTGGAAAAGATGGATGAATGAGCAAGATCACAGAAGGCCCCGAATGCCAACCGAGGAATCAGTTTCAAACTTCTCCACATTGCCTGTATAAGAGTAATGAGTTCAAAGTGAAGAATCCAACAGGATGGGAGAAACTGATGCCAGAAGAGACTGGTATAGGTCAGAGTCTGGCCCCACCTCCTCCAACACAGGACCTACAACACGTCAGTCACATGGATACTCTTTAGGTTAAGCAACTTCAATAAATGTTTAGGAGGACTAGAGACCAAATGAAGAAAAATCAGTGACATGGCAGAAGCAATGAGGGTTGCAGAAGAGGGAAGAAGGAAAATCAGTGGCAGGCAAGAAGCAGTGAGGTTGCAGAAGAGGGAAGGAAGCCATGGGAGAGCCCAGCAGTGGGCGACATGGGCTGAGGATGACAGGGAGAGGGATATTCAGATACAAGGAAACAGGAAACACAAGACAAGAAGCAAGAATGAGGCGTGGGCTTCGAAATGAATTTTGAGGTGGCAGTAAAACTTTCAGAAAGAGGTCTGGAATATGCAGGTGTAAGAATGAGAGTAGCGCTCACGGGAGAAAGCTAAAGAGGAAAACGCACACACCTGCTTGCCTCTCTGATTTCCCACTCTTCTTTCAAATCTTCAGGGTGGACCCAATCGAGGCAGGCAGGTGTTGAGCACTGAGGATCTAGTGTCAATCCCTGTCCTCGAGAACGCAGTCTAATGAGACAGGAGACAAGCCAGGGGTAACAGAGTGTGATGGGCCAATGGACACGTACCCTCAGTGCTTCTGGAAACAAAGACCAGAAAAACCCAGCCCAGCTGCTGGATTAGAGACCTGCTGGAGGCAGAGGCATGCACCCAGGGGCCCACAGCACAAGGCAACACCAAGCTGAATTTTGATTCACCACTTAACAAAACAATTGTGCAACACCTTTGTTATATGGTGAGTAAATACCTAATTTGCTATTTGTTCCACCGTTTGGTTTTAAAGCCTCACCCTTTCCTGCGTGTTGGATTTGAACACTAGTCCTTAACATCCTCAGGGTGTGTAGAGTTGATGGAGGTTTTTCTTTCCCTGACTCCCCCTATACCCAGCACCCACTCCTTTCTTACTAAAGCAGGACTCTTAAAAGTATTCATCTATTTTTTGTTTTTGGAAACAAAGTTTCACCCCACCGCCCAGGATGGAGTGCAGTGGTGTGATCTCGGCTCACTGCAACCTCCCCCTCCCAAGCACAAGCAATCCTCCCACATCAGCCTTCCAAGTAGCTGTGACTACAGGCACATGCCACCACACCTGGCTAATTTTTGTAGACATAGAATCTCACCATGTTACCCAGGATGATCTCCAACTTCTGAGCTTAAGTGATCCACCCACCTTGGCCTTCCAAAGTGCAGAGATTCCAGGCATGAGCCACCATGCCCAGTCAAAAGTACTTGTCTTTTACAGAGGAAAAGTCCACAGTCCTACTGTAGAAGCAATCAGTAGAGAGGTCTTCCTTCAAATCCCCATCCCCATCCCCCTATTCCTATGTCCCAGCCCTCATGCAACCAATTCCTGCGTAGCTGAATTAGACCTGGGGCTAGACTGAAGGGACACTCTGTTCACTGAGCTGAGCAATGACCTGGACTCATCCACTAACTGGCCGAGTCCTGCTTTCCAAGCCAGGATGCATCTCCTAGGTGTCCGGTGCTCATGCTGCATCCTGTGGGCCCAGAAATACACCTGGACTTGAATACTGATGTGGAAATTGGCCACTGCTCCCACTCCTGGAGGCATAATGTGCGAAGGACAAAGGCATGTCTGGAAGGCAGGCAGCCCTTGCACATCAAGTGCCCACAATCATGGCACTCTCCCAGTCTGTGCTGCGTGGAGCCTACCCACTCTCTAAGGGCTAGAAAGTCATGAGAGTGGTGACTTTCAAGAGTCCCTTCCAGGATCAACACCCATTTGCAATTTGCAACTCAGAGCAAGTCAGTTACAGCAGGAGATGTGAGGAGGACGCATTCAGCTAGTCAGGGGCCTAATGGCCGGCCTAATGCAGCACCCCACTGTTCCTGCACTTCTCCAGCCATATCTGGAGCAACTGCACCTGTGCACATCATCTCAGGTGACAAATCTCAAGCCTATCTCTCTCAGTCCTTCTACCTATCCCCCTCCTGATTTGTACCAAGGGACTTGGGAACCTATGTAGTTGAACAGCAGACATCATGATGGCCTTCTTGGTCTCTGGGAAGGTCACAGACCCTGTTTATGTTACTTGCCAAGTAGAACTGAACTCTTTTCTGTTTGCCTTTTTTTTTTTTTTGAGACGGAGTCTCGCTCTGTCGCCCAGGCTGGAGTGCAGTGGCCGGATCTCAGCTCACTGCAAGCTCCGCCTCCCGAGTTTGCGCCATTCTCCTGCCTCAGCCTCCCATGTAGCTGGGACTACAGGCGCCCACCACCTCGCCCATCTAGTTTTTTGTATTTTTTTAGTAGAGACGGGGTTTCACTGTGTTAGCCAGGATGGTCTCGATCTCCTGACCTCGTGATCCGCCCGTCTCGGCCTCCCAAAGTGCTGGGATTACAGGCTTGAGCCACCGCGCCCGGCCTCTGCTTGTCTTCTTGCACAAAAGCTCAAAAGTGCTATCTAGAGATTTCAAAACCCCATTACCTATCATCCCCAATCTATAGATGAGAAAGCCAAAGCTTGAAGAGGTTAGGTAACTTGTTCAAGGTGACAAACTTAAGCAAGTACAAGGGCTGGAATTTCAACCCAGGTCTGTGTGACTCTGCAGTCATCTAAGAAAAGTACTACACTCAGTATTTTATATCATTCCAAACAAGTTTAATGGGCAGTTCTTCACATGATTGGGAGCTTAGAACGAACACTAAAGGCTCAGCAGCGTAGCCCATGAAGTGCATGGGCTCAAGCTCACCACAGATGATTGAGACTACCTACCTCATAGTGTTTATTGGCAGTTCCTAGCATATGGAAAGCCCTCAAATGGTAGCTACTCATATTCTTAGTCCCAATTCTGTCACTATCCCTGGACAAGCCATTCCATCTGAGTCTCAGTGTCCTTGAAACAAGGCCCCTTCCAGCTCTTCGAAGTCAGTGATTCATACACACTCAATGGGCAGGTCTGGGCTCTGACCAGGCACATGTGCAGCCCCAAGAGGCCCCTCAGGGCCAGTCATTCCAGTTCTCATTCCAGCTCTTCTTCCTCTGTGTGAAGCAGGAAGTTTGTACCGATCACCCCTTCTCACTGCACCTCAGTTTCCCTCCCTTCCCTTCCAGAGTCATAAAGTGAGGTCAGGTGTACAACATGCTTGGAATTCCACCAAAGATCTGCGCACGTTCAAAGATATGTCAGCCTGTGCTGCAGTCAATAACATGCTGGCCGCTGCATTCCCCCAGCTGACCACATGGCCTCCACTGCTCCTTCACTTCCTCTCCTTACTCTCTAGGGACCCTCTTGCTAAAAAAGCAAAAGATATATTTTCTCCCCATGTATTACATGTTTTAATAGAACAGAAATGATCTCCTTGGGATTTTGTTAAAAACCTTTAAGTAACTATCTTGACATCTTTGGAGTTTAAAAACAAAAAAGAATGTAAATTCCCATAGCGAAACTTAAACTTGCTTGTATATACTGTTTTCCCTCTGTTTCAGAGGCTATTATCAAATTAACAATTTAGGTCAGGCACAGTGGCTCACGTCTGTAATCCCAACACTTTAGGAGGCTGAGGTAGGAGGATCACTTCAGGCCAGGAGTTTGAGACCACTCTGGGCAACACAGTTGAGATCCCATCTCCACAAAAAACTTTTTAATGATCTGGGCGTGGTGGCATGTGCCTGTAAGTCCCAGTTACTTGGGAGTCTGAGGCAGGAGAATTACTTGAGCCTGGGAGGTCGAGGCTACAGTGAGTCATGATTGCACCACTGCACTCTAGCCTGGGCAACAGAATAAGAACTTGTCTCAAACAAACAAACAAGCAAACAAATAAAACAATTTAAGTATCAGATGAAAGTGCTGGCAGGGTCACCAGAGGGTGGCGGGAGCAAAGTTTTTACTGACCTGTGGAGGGACTGACCACTATTCAGTAATCTGTACTATTCCAGCACGAAGTATACAAGCAGGCGGGCTTTTCAAAGGGGAGGGAAAAGCACCAAGAAGTTAGGGGGTAGGGGGAGGAGGGCTTCTCATTTTGAGTTGTTTTTATAAGTATGTAAAACATTTGCCTAGTTCCAAAATCCAATTTACAAAACAAGGTACTTTCAAAGATACCTAGTTTCCATCCTTGTCCCTCCCTCCCCATTGAGATAATATTTCCAATAGTTTTTTGTTTATTCTTCCATTTTTAATATAAACAAGTATACATAGGTGTATATAAACATATTTGTTTTATATAAACAAGTATACTATGTACACACCTATGTATATGTGTTTATATCCCCCTATAGATAAAAGGTAGCACGGAATATACATTGTTCTAGACTAGCGTGGCCCAACAGAACCTTCCAAGATGACAGAACTGAATCTTTACTTAATTTTAATCCATATAAACTTTAATAGCCTCATGTGGCTACCACATTGGTCAGTACCATTCTAGATACCACATATCAGAGCTAGTCTTCATTCCTTCTTGGAGCTACAGGATATTCCACTGCAGAGACGAATTGGTTTATTCACAATGATGAACTCATCCTCTACTGATGAACACCTAAACTTTTTCCTGTGTTCTGCTATTATAATTAGTGCTGCAACGCATGGCCTATTGTCTACAACTATTCATATTTTTGCCAATGTATCTAGATACATAGAAGTGGAAGTGCTAGATCAATGGGTAAATATAACTGAAATTTTGCTAGATATTGCCAAATTCCCTTCTGAAGGTTATATCATTTGCATCAAGAATTTTCTTTTTTTTTTTTTTTTGAGACGGAGTTTCACTCTTGTTGCTCAGGCGAGTGCAATGGCGCGATCTTGGCTCATGGCAACCTCCGCCTCCCGGGTTTAAGCTATTCTCCTGCCTCGGCCTCCCAAGTAGCTGGGATTACAGGCATGTGCCACCACGCCCGGCTAATTTTGTATTTTTAGTAGAGTCGGGGTTCAAGATTTTTTTAAGCCAATATACCCACTACATTGGTTTTTGCTTTCTTTTTTCCTGAAATAACGTACACTCTATCCATAAAGCAGTCAGAGAAGAATCCTACAGCTTCCTTACTGTCTGCTAGACACTAAGGGAAAAGAATCAAGAAATGGCGGACAGAGGCCAGGCACGGTAGCTCACACCTGTAATCTCGGCACTTTGGGAGGCCAAGGAGGACAGATCACGAGGGTCAGGAGCTCGAGACCATCCTGGCCGACACGGTGAAACCCTATTTCTACTAAAATACAAAAAATTAGCCAGGTGTGGTAGCAGGCACCTGTAGTCCCAGCTACTCGGGAGGCTGAGGCAGGGGAATCGCTTGAACCCGGGAGGCAAAGGTTGCATTGAGCCAAGATCACACCACCATACTCCAGCCTGGTGACAGAGCGAGACAGACAGAGAAAGAAAAGAAAAGAAAAGAAAAGAAAAGAAAAGAGAGAGAAATAGAGAGAGAGAGGGAGGGAGGGAGGGAAAGAGGGAAGGAGGGAGGGAGGGAGGAAGGGAAGGAAGGAGAAAGAAAGAAAGAGAGAGAGAGAGAGAAAGAAAGAGAGAAAGAGAAAGAAAAGAAAGAAAGAAAAAGAAAGAAAAAGAAAGAAAGAAAGAAAGAAAGAAAGAGAGAGAGAAAGAAAAAGAAAGAAAGAAAGAAAGAAAGAAAGAAAGAAAGAAAGAAAGAAAGAAAGAAAGAAAGAAAGAAAGAAAGAAAGAAAGAAAGAAAGAAAGAAAGAAAGAAGAAAGGGCAGACAGAAAGTAGAATGGTGGTTGCCAGGGGCTGGGAAAGGAGAATATGAGGAGCTAGGGTTTAATGGGTACAGAGTTTCACCTTGGGAAGCTGAAACAGCTCTGGAGATGTCTGCTAGTGACAGCTGCACAACAGTGTGAACCTATTTAATGCCACTGAACTATACACTTACAATTGGTTAAAATGGTAAATTTTCTATGTATTTTTTACCACAATATTTTTTAAAAGAAATGGCTAAATTCTAAAATCCTTAACCTGACACATGAAATCAAAAGGAAGGGATAAACAGCAGCAACACTTCAGTCCAGTGGGTAACATCCCATAATGATGCACTAGTGAGAACTTCTAGGCCAGTGGTTCACAACTGGGGGCGATTTTGCCCCCAGAGGGCATTTAGCAATGTCTGGAGACATTTTTTATCGTGGTAAAATAGATAAGTTTGCCATCTTAATAATCTTTAAGTGTACAATGTAGTGGCAATAATTACATTCACAACCATCACTACTATCTGTTTTTTTTTTTTTTTTTTTTTTTTTTGAGACAGTCTCACTCTTTTGCCCAGGCTGGAGCGCAGTGGAGCAATCTCCACTCACTACAACCTCCGCTTCCCAAGTTCAAGCAATTCTCTGCCTCAGCCTCCCGAGCAGCTGGGATTACAGGTACCTGCCACCATGCCTGGTTAATTTTTGTATTTTTAGTAGAGATGGGTTTCACCATCTTGGCTGTGCTGATCTTGAACTCCTGACCTCGTGATCCACCCACTTCGGCCTCCCAAAGTGCTGGGATTACAAGCGTGAGCCACCACGCCCAGGCTGTCTGTTTCTAAAACTTTTTCATAGCCCCAAACAGAAACTCTGTGCCCATTCATCAGTAAGTCCCTATTTCCCCCTCTGGAGACACTGAATATCATGACTACCTGGGGTGAGGGATACCATTGGCATCGAGTGAATGGGGGCCATGAATGCTACTCAACATCCTACAATGCACAGGACAGACCCTCAGGACAAAGAATTATCCAACCCAAAAGGTCAATAGTGCTGAGGGTGAGCAGCCCTGCTTGGGGCTGACACGAGCATTTGGAACAGAAACTGATCACACCACACAGGCTCTACTGTAATGCAAAGGAAAGTTATGCAAGAACAGGAAAGCCTTAATTCAGATACATCCAAGTACATGCCAGGGGCCCCCAACAGATTCCTTAGCTGCTACTCCTCCTGGCAGGGCTCTCTGGGAATGCAATGATTCCCACTACTAACGCTCAGGTTATCAAGAGGATGCCTGAGGGTGAGGTCATAGCAAAAGGGGCCTCTTTGGAACAAAAGAGCATAGGGAATAGGCACTGGTAAGAAAGGTGACTCTGAGGAATTGGAACCTCCTGGTGGTACCAGCTTTGCCTCTGAACTCCCATTCAACAAACAGGAATAGCCGGACAGCCAATTCATAAGCACATTGCCAAAATGACACTACATAGCCCTTCCAGGCAAGGGGCCACAGCAGCCCAGCCAAATCCCAGTTCACATAGCAACAGAGGCAAAAAGCTGAATGAGTCATCAATAGATACAGTGGTGGAGGGTTGGACCTAGAGCAAGTACGTGGGGAAAATATCCTGCACAATTCAAGATTATCCAAAAACTTCCTTAGGAAGCAAACATATGGGTTCTCAAAAGGTTCAAAGCAGTATTTCCTCCAGTTTTGGTGAAGCTCGCCTAAGCACCTGGTAAGCAGCCAGCTTGTATTCAAGCCATGCTACACATAATTGTGTTTTTATTTATTTTTTAGAAACAGGGTCTTGCTCTGTCACCTAAGCTGGAGTGCAGTGGCATGATCATAGCTTACTATGGCCTCCAACTCCTGGGCTCAAGTAATCCTCCTGCCTCAGCCTCCTGAGTAGCTGGAACTACAGGCACATGCCACCACACCCAGCTAATTTTTTAACTTTTTGTAGAGACAGGATCTCACTATGTTGCCCGGACTGGTCTCAAACTCCTAACCTCAAGAAATCCTCCAGCCTTGACCTCCCAAAACACTGGGATTACAGGCATGAGCCACCACGCATGGCCAAACCATTTGTTTTTAAACACTGTACCTCATTTAGTGTGGCAGAATGCCCACACTTTGAAAGGTATATAGAAACAGTGTCAAGGAAGGGGCTGGCAGATTCACAACCCCCAGGCACAGCCACCCAGGGACAAATACTTGCTGAGTAGAAAGGCAGACAGAATCACCTGAACTACTTTTCTTCCTACCTCCCACTCCCTTCCCCCCGCCCTTTATTTCTCCTCAAAGCATGTAGCTGAATGAGCAAAGCTGCACATAATAGGCCCCTACAGTATTTACTGAGCACCTTTTATGTATCAGACACACTGAGTAATTCTGTGTGGCCAGAGAGCTGCTGGATAAAACCTATGCCAGAACCAGCCATTTAGGCTGCAAAGCCAGGATTAGGCCCTGCCATTTACCAAGTAACCCTGGCTTCCTGTGCCTATACTCTGGTCAAGGAGCTTCATATTCTGGCTCCTTCCAGAGACATTCCTGAAGATGCAAGGTGGTCCTCAGACCACCTTAGTGAGGGCAAATAAAGCTGCATGGGGCAAACACTGAGCTCTGACCCTGCTCTACTGCAGCCTGGCCCCAACCTCTGGGGTTAAGTGGGACCCTTCACGTGGCATTCAAAGTTCCTTCATTCACCCACCAAAAGATTCCCATAGATCCCTCTGCTCCAGGTACCAGAAGTATCTATCTGGCTCTATCTTTCCCAGGGAGAGGAAAACGCACTCTAGTTTACAAAACCTAAACCCAGAGACCTATATTCTTCTGGGATCATTAACCACCTTCCCCACTTGATGGGTTGAGGAGGTTCTCTGCCAGCCTTAATGCCTCCTCCTCTAAAAACTAGCCACCTCGTTTTCTTCCTGAAAAGGACAGATCTAGTCACTGTCATTTTCCTGTTTATAGAATACGCAACATGGAAATTTAAAAGTCCCAATCTTCAACTGTTACAAACCTTCAGCCTGTTGAAAACTAACAAAGCTCCAATCCTTCCTCATGGCAGGGAGGCTGTGTGCAGTCGGGATTAGGAGTGTGGGCTTCAGCGGTCAGGCACAGTGGCTCACGCCTGTAATCCCAGCACTTTGGGAGGCTGAGGCGGGCGGATCACAAGGTCAAGACCAGCCTGGCCAACATGATGAAACCCCGTCTCTACTAAAAATACAAAAATTAGTAGCAGGCGCCTGTAATCCCAGCTACTTGGGAGGCTGAGGTAGGAGAATCGCTTGAACCCGGGAGGCAGAGGTTACAGTGAGCCGAGACTATGCCACTGCACTCCAGCCTGGGCAACAAGAGCAACTCTGTCTCAAAAAAAAAAAAAAAAAACCCTACAAAATTTAGCTGGGCTTGGTGGTATGCTCCTGTAATCCCAGCTGCTCAGGAGGCTGAGTCAGGAGAATCACTTGAATCCAGGAGGTGGAGGTTGCAGTGAGCTGAAATCATGCCACTGCACTCCAGCGTGGGTGACAGAGCAAGACTCTCTTAAAAAAAATAAATAACAACAACAACGAAAAAAAAACGTGAGCTTCAGAGCCAGAACTAGACAGACTTGGGCTTGAGCCCAGCTCTGTCCCATGCTAACTGTGTGATCTTGGGCAACTTACTTAACTTCTCTGTGCCTGGTCTTTTCTTAATTGTGGCCTCCTCACAGGGTTTGAAGAGTTAAATGAGGTAATTCAGGGCAAGGGTTTAGCACAGAAACTGACCCATTCTAAATGCTCAATCATATCACCATTAGGTACCTTTGCCATCAGAACACGGATGCAGAACAGCTTCTCATTTCATCCTGAAAGCAGCCTGAGACCTACACCTTTATGATCCTCGTTGTCACAGGTACTAGACTTCAAAGGATGTGGTCAAGGTGACACAGCCACTCCCTTGTTCACAATGCATGCCCTTAAACAGTGGTAGCACTTAGCCAACCACCAGATCTGCTCTCTGTCACCTCTCCCCACCCGAGCACGGGCTCCCGAATCCTCCACAGCGAGTGTGGTTGTTAATAGTGGTTCAGACATTCTGTGCCTCAATTTGAGTACAGGGTCCTTCATTCTCTAGCTGCATGACTTTGGGGCTACTTAACTTCTCTATGCCCCAGTTCTATCAGCCGTAAAATGAAGATGATAACCGCACCTTCCTTGGGATTACTTAGAACAGTGCCTGGCAAATAGAAAGCATTACTTTTTTTTTTTTTTAAAGAGACAGGGTCTCCCCACATTGCCCAGGCTGGAGCACAGTAGCCATTGCACAGCATGGTCATAGTGCACTACAGCATCGAATTCCTAGACTCAACCGATCCTCCTGCCTCAGCCTCCTGAGTAGCTGGGACTACAGGCACATGATACCATGCTTGGCTTTTTTTTTTTTTTAAACAAAAGAGCGTCTGGGACCTCAAATTCAGCACTGTCTCAAACCCAACTCATTTCAGCATCCCTTACCCCAGCTTCCTCTCCTACCACTAACCCGCTATGGGTAATTTGGCTGCCCCCAAACATTCCAGTTCCTTAAACACTTGTGGGCCAGCCCCCATACCCTAGGTCTGGCAAGCCCAACCCAGCTCTGAGGTTGCTGCCACTCCACAGACTTTCTTTCTTTAGCCCTTTCTGCAGTACCTGTAGCAGACTCCTCACTGCTTCCCAACAGCACACTGTCCACCCTCAAGTGTTGGCAAGGTTGATGCCTTCTCCTGTGGCCCCAGGCCTGGTAATGTCTGATACACAGCAGGCAATGAGTAAGCAAATAATTTGGCATCTATTCGACCCACTAAAGATACTCATTGGATTTTTTTCTTTCCCCGAGACAGAGTCTTGCTCTGTCGCCCAGAGCTGGAGTCCAATGGCACAGTCTCGGCTCACTGCAATCTCCACCTCCCAGGTTCAAGCAATTCTCCTGCCTCAGACTCCCAAGTAACTGGGATTACAGGTGTGTGCCACCACACCCAGCTAATTTTTGTATTTTTAGTAGAGACGGGGTTTCACCATGTTGGCCAGGCTGGTCTCGAACTCCTGACCTCGTGATCCGTCCACTTCAGCCTCCCAAAGTGCTGGGATTACAGGCTTGAGTCACCGTGCCCAGCCAATACTCATTGGATTTAAAGGTAACTTTCTCAGTTAAAACTGCCCAGGTTCCAAATATAGCATCTCGGAGGGAGCTGTGGGTAGCTAGACTAGGGCAGCAGGTTCTATCTGGAAATGTCAGTACTACAAAACGCCCGTGGGAGAGTCTGAGCTCCCGGCTCCATCCCCTCCTCAGGCCAGCACGTGAGTTTAATTTCCCTCTGGCCTCTGGTTCCAGTGCCCCTTTGCTATCACTAAAATTTTGGGATGGGCAAAAGACTAGAACAATCCACAGCTCTCACTATATAGACCAGTTCTTTACATTTTTCAGGTTCCAAGTGCTCAAGTTCTACTGGAGGTGAGCTTTGGGAATGCATACCTACACAAGTCTGCCTTTTCCATCTTTTTAATCTTCTCACGGAACCCGCAAGGAAAATGTCTACTACATCAAAAAACCCTCAGCCCACCTAAAGCACCTCAGGGCTGGTAAAAGCCTAGCTGCAGCCCACAACTACTCCCTCAAAAGCAAGGCACTAGGTCACTGTATCCACTACCACTGCAACCCCACCAGTCAGGGAAAGAATATTAAGAACATTGGTGAGAATTGGGGCTTGGACTTGGACATGTCAACCTGACAATGCACTGGTATCTTCACCCACAGTCAGACACACTCATGTACCAGCCCTCACAAGTCTTACCACGGCTGGGGCTTTATCTGCCATGTCCCTGGCGCAGGCAGACAGCCAGGAAGCCGGGCACTGCCAGTCAGCAAGCAACCTGACCGTGGTTCCAGACCAAGGTGTCTGCCACCATCCTGTTCTGCCACACCCACATGCAGGCTGCCTTCTTCCTCCTTGATCCCCAACACCCTGCTGCAGCTTCATTGAGGCTGGCAAGCAGACAAGACCTCCACTGCGCCCATGACCATGCCATACTGAGTCAGACAGTAGGACCAAAACCCACTATGAATACAGAAGCCGATCTAATGCAAATGTATCTGCATTTTAGGAGACCACTGCAATCTGGCACAGACCCAGCCTATGGAAAACTCCTTGCCCCTTTCATTCACAGCAGCAAATTTCCCCTCCAGTCTCTGGCAGTAGAAAAAGCGGCAGGGGGCCGGGCGCAGTGGCTCACGCCTTAATCCTAGCACTTTGGGAGGCCGAGGCTGGTGGATCACTTGAGGTCAGGAGTTCGAGACCAGCTTGGCCAACATGGCGAAACCCCCTCTCTACTAAAAATACAAAAACTAGCCGGGCGTGGTGGCAGGCGCCTGTAATCCGAGCTACTTAGGAGGCTGAGGCAGGAGAATCACTTGAACCCGGGACGGAGGTTGCGGTGAACCGAGTTTCCGCCACTTCACTCCAGCCTGGGCAAAAGAGCGAGACTCTGTCTCAAAGAAAAAAAAAAAAAGACAAGAAAGAAAAAGCGGCAGGGGTCTCACTTTGCCACTTGTGTTTATCTGCTTTTTACAACATAAGACGCGTGAAAGTAATTAGCAATAATAATTGATTCCTAATGCCCCGTAGTTGTCTCTGGAGACCACCTTCCTGGAACTTTCCCTAGGTAAGTTCTTTGGTAATGAGTCTCCTAAGAAGCTCCTGAAAGTGGGATGGTCTAGCGTTGGCTGACAGCCAGGGAAATCAGCAATTTTCCAAGTTTGATTTCAACTGAAATTTGGAGCTGGGAGTACTTCTGGTCCCTCCTTCAGGGATATGAACGTTAGGAGATGGAACCCGGACACAATTCTTATCCTTGGGAACCGAGGCTTCCCCACTATCCCCTGCCACGAGGAGCGGCCCGGGGGATCCGGGGAAGACATGCAGAGTGGGGTGTGAGTCGAGGACCCCGGGACCCCGTGGCCCGCACTTCCGGTAGGGAGCTGAGGAGGTAGTCGCCCCAGCCTGTGCTCCCAGCAGGCCTCAATTTCCCATTCTTAAAGGGGGTCTCCCGTGCGACCCAGGGCCCGGGAGGGCCGCTCACCTCTCGCGCCGAGCGGAGCTGCTGGCGCAGAGCGTCCTTGCAGCCGTAGGGGCCGCCCTCGCCCGTGCCGCGGGGCTGGAAGTGGGCCTCGACGCGCGTGGCGCCGCGGTAGGCGCCCTGGTAGAAGGCGGGCCAGCCGAGCTCCAGCAGCGGCGGCTCCAGGTCCGACTGCTCGGGGAAGTAGGTGCCCGACGAGCAGTCATGCGAGGAGCCGAACGAGTCCTCGGCTGCCGCCGCCGCGCCCTCCTCTCCCGGCCTCTCCGCCGCGCGCAGGATGGCGTGCACCTCATCGGGGTTCAGGAAGCGAGCCAGGCGCTCGCGTCGCAGGAAGGCCGCGAAGGCTTCGGGGCCGCCGGCCACCAGCTCCTCCAGAGCCAGGCGCCGTGACTCGCTGAACAGCTCGGCCGGGTTGGGCGGCCCGCACGGAGACAGGCAGGCAGCCGGCAGTTCGTCCAGGCCCTCGGACAGCAGAGCCATAGCGGCACTCGGACGCGACAGCCCTCGGACAAGAACCAGCCTGCAGGCCCACTTTATAGGCAACCTTTGAATCAAACAGCCCCGCGCCATTGGCCGCACCTCCCCGCCTCGACTCTCCCATTGGCTGCATTCCTTCCAATAGCGGAGCGAGGCGGGGCGCAAGCCTCTACGGTTCCGCCCCCTCATGCGTTATTGGCTGCGATGCTGGGGTTGCTAAGCGGAATTTAAACTTGCAGGGGCGAGGCGGGCCGCAGAGCAGGGACAGAGCGGGGAGAGCCGGGCTCCTGGCCATCCCAGGGCGCCCCCTGCCGGCCGCCCCCCAGTGCGGCCCTACAAGGCCAGGGACAGTCAGGCCTAGGCAGTGAGGAGAGGCAGGTGCCGGCTCCCAGACACGTTGGCCACGCTGCTCCTAGGCTCTCAGAGCTTTGGTATGGCCAACCATATCGCCTTTATCCCCTGCCTTTAACCATGTATTCATTCATTAAAAAAATACCGGCTCATCATATTAGGACCGCTCCTTTGATTACACCCTCGGGTAGTCTTCTCATTTCATCAGTTTTTGCCTTGTAAAACTCCAACCAACCCTGGTTATATCCTACTTTGCACCTGCACCCCGGTAGCCCTACAGGGCTAGAGAAAAAAACAAAAAGAGCATAACCATGCTTACTGACTGGTCATGTTTTAAATTCATAATCTGTAAGACTACCTGCTAGGAGGCCGGGCGCGCAGTGGCTCACGCCTGTAATCCCAGCATTTTAGGAGGCCTAGGAGGGCGGATCACCTGAAGTCAGGAGTTTGAGACCAGCCTGACTAACACGGTGAAACCCCGTCTCTACTAAAAATACGAAAATTAGCCGGGCGTCTTGATGTACGCCTGTAATCCCAGATGCTCGGGAGGCTGAGGCAGGAGAATCACTTGAATGTGGGGAGAGGAGGTTGCAGTGAGTCCAGATCACACCACTGCACTCCAGCCTCGGCGACAAGAGCGAAACTCCATCAAAAACAAAACAAAACAAAAAAACTGCCTGGTAGGCCACATTTCCCTCATTCTCTCTACCTTTTCCTCTCTGACAGCTTGCCTCCTATGTCACCGAGAACACAGAAGCAGTGAGAAGGGAACGTCCACGTGCGCCCATCTAGTCTACCTTCCTGTCTGCATCGCTGCCCATATACTGGGCATTGATGAACTGCGCCTGTGCCCATCCAACCCCAACCCCTCTGCCTGGGCACTTCCAGCCCCTCTACTACTCACCAGCATCACTCCAGCAACCTCCTTCTTTCTCCTGGAACATCAGCTTCCCTCTTTACTGATTCATTTCTATCAACCTACACGCATGCTGAAATATTTTTCGTCTTAAAACAACCCTCTTTTGACCCTACATTCCTCTAAAGCTCCCCATCTCTCTTCTTACTTTTGCAGCGTAAAATCTCAGATGTGGCTGGCCATGGTGACTTGCACCTGTAATCCCAGCACTGTGGGAGGCTAAGGGAAGAGGATCACTTGAGCCCAGGAGTTTGAGACCAGCCTGGGCAACATAGTGAGACCCTGTCTCTACAAAAAAATACAAAAGTCAGCTGGGCATGGTGGTGCGCCTAACTCTTAGTGCATGGCAGTGCTCCTGTTGGTCCCAGACACGGGGAAGGCTGAGGCAAGGGATCACTTAAGCCCAGGAGTTTGAGGCTACAGTGAATTATGATCACACCACTGCACTCCAGCCTGGGTGACAGAGTAAGACCCTGTCTCAAAAAAAAAAGAAAAAGAAACCCTCAAACCAGTTGTCTATACCTGCTGTCTCCAGTTCCCTTCCAGCCCTCTTCAATCAGGCTAAAACCCTCACTTCTTTACCAAAACCTCTTATCAGGTTCATCATGAGTTCCACAGAGCTAAATCCAACAATCAATTTTCAGTCCTCATCTTTCTTATGTAAATGAAAAGTACGTCATAAATGTGAGAGGCTGCTATTATTATTTAGTAACCAATAACCTTTTTAAATGGATGAATACCTGCGGCTATTCAGACGCCTCTCCCTCTCTTCCCCTGCTCTCCTCATCCCTTTGTGAAGTTTCTCAAGAATAAGTGTGGGGCCTTCCATGTGTCCCTGCTCTGGTATCCAGGGTCTGGGAGGCTACAAGAGGGCACCTTTTTTTCTTTTTCTTTTTTTTTTGAGATGGAGTCTTGCCCTGTCACCCAGGCTGGAGTGCAATGGTGTGACCTCGGCTCACTGCAACCTCTGCCTCCCAGGTTCCAACGATTCTCCTGCCTCAGTCTCCAGAGTAGCTGGGATTACAGGCTCGTGCCACCACGCCCGGCTAATTTTCTGCATCTTTAGTAGAGATGGGGTTTCACCACATTGGCCAGGCTGGTCTTGAACTCCTCACCTTGTGATCCAACACCCTTTTCATCCTCTTTCAAGAAAAACACCAACAAAGTTCTGTGTGGGACAAGGACCAAGGATTGTGGTCTGAGGCTCTGCAACCACATAGCTTCTGTATGGCTCTAATGCTTGAGGTAAAAAATGAGAATGGCCAGGGCCTTTGCTGCTGTATTGCTGTCATAAGGTGAAGTACTTTATAGTATTGTACTTCCCCACAATAAGCACACGAGGGGAAAGAGTGGAATAGGGCAGGGGGAAGAGGACAGGACACACCAGTGTACTCCAAGAATGGGACAGAGGAGAGGAGCACCCTTGTTACATACAAATGTCATGAGAGGCCGGGCGCGGAGGTTCACGCCTATAATCCCAGCACTTTGGGAGGTCAAGGCGGGCAGATCACTTGAGGTCAGGAGTTGGAGACCAGCCTGGCCAGCATGGTGAAACTCTGTCTCAATTAAAAATACAAAAAATTAGCTGGACATCATGACAAGCGCCTGTAATCTCAGCTACTTGGGAGGCTGAGGCCGGAGAATCGCTGGAACCTGGGAGGCAGAGGTTGCAGTGAGCCAAGATCGCGCCACTGCACTCCAGCCTGGGTGAAAGAGTGAGACTCCGTCTTAAAAAAATAAAAATAAAAAAATAAATATCAGGAAAAACTTTGAAAATGTATGGAATAAATATATGCAACTCTAGGGCCTCATGTTAATTTCAAAGAGAATATTTGACAGAATGAAGGTCATTCCCAACCACCAATCTTTTCTTGAATTCATCAGTTTTCACCATCTCCCAGTCTGGAGAGACATCTGCTCCAGGTCTGAGCCCCCAGAGCTCCCTCTACTTCAGGGGTCTCATGGGAAAGCCCTCTGTGGGGAAGGGGTGGGGTAAGGGGGAAGAGACTAGAAGCCCTCACCCACCCTCTATTCCAGAAACCTCCTCTTTGTGAATTCAAGTCAGCACTGTTCAAGTGAGCTCACAGCAATAACCACTCACACTAGCAGGTGTTATTAAAAGGAATTTAATAATTTTAATTAAAAACTCTTAACAGCGAATTCCGTCACAGGCCTTGGCATCTGGAAGCAACTCCAGGGACATGTGCCCCCTTTGGGATGTGGCTGAACCACGGTTTTGGACCCGAGGCCCACCGGTGCCGCGTGGCGAGGGGCTACCTGGAAGTTACTTCAATACGATATCAAAGATCCGCGAAGATTTTTTTAAAAAAAGTTTTAAATATATTAGACTCTCTTGATTGCCATTTTTACACAAAGCTGCTGATACAGTATACAGAGTTTTAACATTTTTTTCACATAAAATACATTTTTTAAAGTGTTCTCTGTACATCAGTGGCTTCTGGTCTGGTGAATTATTGCGGAGGGCTGGGGGTCTGCAGACTTTTCCTGGGTGTGCAGAGCCAGGCCCCGCACGGTGGCACTTGCAATGCCCATGGGAAGCGGGCCCTCTGGCCAACAAGAGAGTCCTGTCGGGGAGAGGGCTATAGCTTCTGGCACAGGGGGTCACTTTTGCAGAGTCATCCACTGACCATTGGACCCTTTGCTCTTGTGTGCCCTGGGGCAGGGGAGACCATCCCCAAGTTACAAATAGCAAGAGTTAAATACAGTCTTTCTGGGCATCTTGAAAGGAGCACCCTTCTTGAAAGTACCCCAGTATCCTGCTCTAGAAGAGAGAGCAGGTAGGTGAGAGAGCTCAGGATGAAAAGGTATCTGACACCAACAACCACAATGGTTTCATGTCTTACAAAGCCAGCAAACCGGTGGGGCAGGACAGGGAACACACCCTTGTTAACTTTTCTAAGCCCCTTGGAAATGGATCAAACGGTGCAGAGCAGTTTTATTTATGCTGCATATTTGATGGAGAATTCTATCCTGAAGTCTTCAGTAGCTCTGGGCCTAGAGTTTATTCGGCTTCCCTAAGCTACTCGCCAGAAACCCACAGTCTGGTGATAGCCGCCAACTTTCAATTGTTTGGGGCATATGATGGTGAGTCATGCAGCACCTGCTTTGGAAGTGGTCTCCTTTAATCTAATGAGGAGCTGCCACAGGACCTGGGTCTCAGCAGGAGCTAGGCATTTGGCTGACTTTGCCTGGTTTCTCCCAGCTCCCGAATCCACCCCTGCCATGGAGGGAGGCAGATTCCCGGGGAAAGGCTTTGATGCTGAAGGAAGCAGCAACTTCTCCTCCCATTATCCATTAGTGGGGTGAGGGGACTATGTAATAAATGAGCCACCATGAGCAAGAAACAATGACTTTAAAAACCTGAGATGCATTTGGCAGCAAATTGCAGAACAGTCTTCTAGACACTGATCTCAAGCTGATATTATAGAGTCCCCCAAAGATGCTGGCTGAAGGCAGCTATCACTGAAAGTTCCAGATGGAGCTGGATGATGTCTGCCTGGAACCCGAGACCCAGCATCTATAACTGCTGGCAAATGTTATCCAGGGGTGGCCATGACAGCTGTTCCCAGCTAAAGGAATTCAGACTCTAAGGATTCTGGGAGCTGAAAAGCAAAGGGTCGCTGGACCAAGATGCAGACACTTTGCCTCAGGTGACTTGAATGGAACTGCTGATGCCTGTGATCCCCAAGGGGCAGAAACCACAAAGAACAATTCTCTTGACTCGTCTTATTCCTCCTTTATCCGCAGAACCTAACATAGTGGCTGGCATGTTGCAGCTACTCAGTAAATTACGTGAGTGAATTAATGAATGACGGCGGCTCATTCATTGGAGGTTAGTCTCCAACTTGTCTCTCAACACTCAGAAGACCTACAGGGAAAGCTCCCCAGGGACTTAAAGCCCCAAGAGGGGATGGTTTATCCCTGGCTGAAAACATGAGCCAATGCCTGAGAGTCACCCGTGTGTGAAGTCAGCTCCTGTCAGGGAATCAGCTGGGATTCCCAGCCTTCTGGGTGGAAAGGAATGGCCCAGGAGGCAGGAGTCATGCGGAAAAGGAGGGAATGGCCTCAGGCGCTCAGTGGGTTGGGCAGCACATGCCTTCAGTGTTTGGCCCCTGAGCAAAAAGATAGGAAAACCTGCCCAGCTCTCTCCTGAGGAGCACGTGGCTTCCCTCAGAACTCCCTACCTTGTAGCTAAGGTCAGCTCATGAGGGATTTCAGCGTCAGTCTGGGCTCATACTGTTTTACAGCCAATGGTACGTGTGTTTTACATCATCCTGTCCTGTTCCAGCCACAGCCTGAGATGTTGAAGAGCCCACCCCAGATGGCAGGGACGTGGGAAGCATCTGTGCACCTGTCTTCAGCCTCCTGGGCCGCCTCCACCTCTACTCTAGAATACATCTATCCTGGCACTGGGGTGGAGGTGGCCTGATGCTGAGAACCTCTCCCCTTCCAGCAGCCACCAAGGGCGCAGTCACTCCCATGGGCCCTCTACTCTCTGGTCCAGTCGCTCTGCTCCTGGGAAAGCATCACTCAGGCTCCCTGAAGCCCAGCTTCCTCTCTGCGTTATGGGGCCATGGGGGCCACAGTAGGGGGCTAAGAATGAAGAATGACAAAAAGCAGATCCCGTGACAAAAGTTGTGGCACAAGGCGGGGATGGTCTTCCAGCCCCAAGCCCCTAGCCCAGGTGCCCCTCAGGGAAAGTTTCTCATAGACTGAGAAAGAAGTGGGTTAAAAAGAACCCAGATCTGTTCCCCAGATTAAAATCTGGACCTAGGGGACCCCTTCAGAGCTCTAAGGAGGTAGTTTAAGGACAAATAAAAGGCGCACAGAGCAGGGGACAACCTGCAGCTTGTTGGTTGCACCAAAAGGTTCTGGCTGAGCCTGTGGGCAGTGCCCGTGCCATGGGCAACTCCAAAGGGGGTCCTGGGAGAATCAGCAGTGAGGGGAGAACAGCCATTCACAGTCCTCCCTCCCCAGCATCAGGAAGGCTGGGACTATGAAACTGCAGAGCTGGGCAAGACCCAACTCCAGCCCTACCATGGCTCTCCTGAATGCAGGACGGGATATTGACCACGTGCACCCTGGATTCGCAGATTTGGGACATCACCACTCCTGCAAGTGCAGGCTGGGAGCCCCTGGGCCAGGCAGGAACTCAAAAGGGCTGACTGGCAAATCTGCCTCACCAAGCATCCCCAGAAAAGCAAAAGCTGGGCCCGGGATCCTGAGCACTGACTCCACACACATGACTGATGGGGGTGGATGGGGGTGGGAGGTGGAGGTAGGCTGGCCCCTAATTGCTTGCTCTGACAGCTCAGTCTGAGGAGGGCTAGCTGAGATGGGCTGGGCTGAAACAGTTTGGATATTCACAAAGACCCAAGGGTGCTGGGCTCTGTCACTGTTAACTAGCGACTGTTTTTTAAAATTAACTGGCCTCTCTGGCTGGAAAAGCATTCCAATGGAAGCTCCTCACTTAGCTTCATTTTTCCAGCACCAGCCAGTAAAACCCAGTGACCGTGATATGATCGGCAAGAAGAAGTTAATTCAGATACCTCCCTCCCTCTAGGAGTTTTACAGACTGCAGGAATTTTTAAAATCAGATATACTTTTGTAAATACTGACCTTGTCCCCCTCCCACACCCTTCTGCCTTTGACACTTCCATCCAAGAGGAAAACATGATTTGGTTGATTCCAGAAATGGAATCGCCTGGTTTTCCCCTTTTATCCCTGGATGGTCATACAGCTGGTGGAAGTGTGGCTCTCAACAAGGTTGCGGGGAGCAGGTCTGTGTCCATCTCATCTACCCATGTAGGTTCCTGGCTCCCTCTGAACACAGCGAGGACTTCTCGCTCCTGTCAGGTGTGGCTGGTGGCCCAGACCTTGGGATGACTCTGAGCAGGACTATGGGTCTCAGCTTAGCAGGTCCCCTCCTCTGCTAAAGCCACATTGGCAGTGGTAATGAGACTCTGAGTCTTAATTTCCATCCTTTTGGGAATACCCCATACATTCTAAGCCCCCTTGCTTCCCCTGAGCCCAGGTATGTCATTCCTACACACACTGATCGAGCTTGTGTGTGCGTGTATGTCTGTGTGTGTGTGTGTGTGTGTGTGTGTGTGTGTTGATGTGACATGCACGTACTGATCCGGAGAAGCCTTTATACCAAGAATAGAGCTGGGATCTCAAGCCCACCCTCCCAAGATCAGACAGCAGAGTGAGCCAGGAGGCCATGACGGGCCTTGTGTCAGATGGCAGACGATGCAGCAGGAAGCAGAACCATGGGACGTGGGACATGGGATGCTATGGGCAGCCAGGTGAGGGCTGGGGTCTGAGTTCCTCTGAAAAGCAGAGCCCACCTCTCCCCAGCTGCCCTATGACACCTCCCCAGCCAGGGCTGTCGGGCTGGCCTGGATTCCAGGAGCCCCTCTCCAGGCATCTCCCTCCTCCATCACATGGAGACTAGGAGATACGGCAACAGCCATGCACCTTCTCCTCCATCTCCTCTATGGGGGCCTTGAACTTTAAGAGTGGGGGATCTCCGCTGGTGACCGTGTAATATACCGAGGTCCCATTGCTGCTGTACGGTGAAGTTCTGCCTCCGATCAAGGGGGCCTTGCCTTCACTGCTACTCTCGCCCGTCCTGGCCATGCTGCTGCCCAGGTGGGTGCTAAGGAAGGGGTGGCTGAGCAGCTTGGCTGCAGCCCGCTGCCGCTTCAGCTCCAGAAGCGTCTGAGGGCTCTGCTCCTTGTAGCTGCTCCAGGGCGGGGTGGCGTCGGCCACGCCAGGGTTGCCATAGGCCATGCTGTAGTCGGGCACCTCATGCACCTTCCAGACATCCCCATTGGCCAGTGCATACTGGTAGGCACTGACCGGAGCCCGGAGGCCATTCTCAACAGGCATGTCCAGTTCACCTCGTGGGATCTTGGTAGGAAATTCGGAGAGTAGCACTGGCTTCTCCAGCCTGGGGTTCTGCGAGTGAGAAGGACAATATTACCAGCTGGCTGGAATATCTGAACCTACTATCCACCTGTCTCTCTGCTGAGGGCATTATTCTTTGGACCTTTCCTCTATCTATTTTCCCTCTCTGGGTATTGGGGCCAGGGTTATCCTTTGGGGAACCCCCAATCTATGAATTTTTGTACAGCTGACTGACCCCTGGTCTTGCTCCAGGGCCTGGATCATGACCTAAGGCCTAGCCAGTCAACATATTTCACTACTGGGATTGGCCCAGGGATGAGTTCTTAACTGAAATTGCTTCAGTGAAGCAACCCTGGGACTTCTGCGAGAACAATTGGGAAAGAGAAGTTTCTGTAGGAACTGTGGGTAGTAAGAACAATGTAAGCTGAGGGCTGGGGAGATATTATGTTGAAGGGTCTGCTTGCAAGTGAAGTTGACATGAAGGAAAACTAAGAGAGACTGCATCCCAATGACACATTTGAAGCCCAGGATCCTTCCAGGCCCAGACTTTTCAGTTGCACAAGCCAATAAATTCCTTGTGTGTAAGTCCATTTTAGTTGGGTTTTTCAGTCACTTGTAATCCTTCCTCTGTATTTGAAGCATATCTCACAAAGATTCTTACCCAGGGACCCTGTATACCCAATAATCCTTGGACAACAAGAGTTTGAAAAGTAGCTGCTTCCGAAAAACTATAAACTAAAAAATAGATACAAGCGACAATAACATTTAAAACACAGCAAAAATCACCATGAACAAGGAACAAGGTCAAAAGACACATGAAGAAATTAGAAAAATATTTTCAACATATATGACAGAAAAGAGAGTAATTTTCGAAAAGTATAAAGAGCTCTTCAAAGTTTTTTTTTTTTAAACGGAGTCCTGCTCTGTCTCTTAGGCTAGAGTGGAGCAGTGGCACAATCTCCGCTCACCACAACCTCTGCCTCCCGCGTTCAAGCAATTCTCCCACCTCAGCGTCCCGAGTAGCTGGGATTACAGGTGCACACCACCACACTCAGCTAATTTTTGTGTTTTTGTAGAGACGGGTTTTCACCATGCTGGCCGGGCTGATCTTGAACTCCTGACCTCAAGTGATCCATACTCCTCAGCTTCCCAAAATGCAGAGATTGCAGGCATGAGCCACCGCGCCCAGCCAAAAGTCAATTTTTAAAAGACTACCTACCCAGGCCAGGTGTGGTGGCTCATGCCTGTAATCCCAGCACTTTGGGAGGCCGAGGTGGGTGGATCATGAGGTCAGGAGATCGAGACCATCCTGGCTAACACGGGGAAACCCCGTCTCTACTAAAAATACAAAAAATTAGCCGGGTATGGTGGCGGGCGCCTGCAGTCCCAGCTACTTGGGAGACTGAGGCAGGAGAATGGCGTGAACCTGGGAGGCAGAGCTTGCAGTGAGCCGAGATCATACCACTGCACTCCAGCCTGGGCAACAGAGCGAGACTCCGTCTAAAAAAAAAAAAAAAAAAAAAAACCTACCTACCCAATGAAAATAGTAGGCAGAGGATACTAATATGCAGCCCACAGCAAAATATATAGATATACATGGCATTGGAAAAAAGTATTCATCCTCACACATCGTTAATAATATAAAAATTAAAACAACAAAATATCAGTTTTAGATATCACATTGACAAATATGTTTAAAGTGTGTTATTACTCAGTGTTGGCAGGGGTATAGGGAAATGAGTGAGAATGTAAATTGCTACAGTCTCTTTGATGGACAATTTTGCATCATCCTTCAGTGAAATTTTTTTTCTTTTTTTCCTTTCTTCTCTCCCCAGCTCTTCAGTAAAAAAAAAAAAATAATAATAATGATAATAATTTTTTAGAAAAGATTATATACTTTGCACCAGCAAGCCTATTTCCCAGATTTTCTCTCTCATTAGTGCAAAGCCTAAAAGTCATCATTGGGCAAGCAGGAGATTGTGGCCAGTACTTCTATTGGAATGCTCTGTAGCTTGTAAAAAGAATGAACGAAGTCTCCATGAGCTGGCATGGAAAGATGTCGAAGATATATACATAATCTAGTTTTCTAACATATATATAATAACACATATATATAATAACATATATATGGGGTAATATGTGATAAGGCAAAGAACACTTTCCATAGTAAGTTTCCATTTATGAGTGTGTATTTCTTCTCTTTCTCCTTTTAGAGTCAGGGCCTCACTATGTTGCACAGGCTGGTCTTGAACTCCTGGTCTCAAGTGATCCTCTCACCTCAGCCTCCCAAAACACTGGGATTACAGGCATGAGCCACCGAGTCCACTTTTTTTGTTGTTAATGGCTCCTTCTGAACTATGCAGGCAGACTGATGCCATGTCATGCGGAGACCGTTTCTTGGTGGTCCTAGTCAGTGCTTCTCAAACTTCGATGTGTATGTGAGTTGCCTAGGGATATTGTTAAAATCCGTATTCTGATTCAATAGGTCAGGGTTGGGGCCTGAAATTTGGCACTTCTAAGAATTTCCTGCTGATGTTTAGAGTGTCAAAGATCTGAGACACTGATCCCATCTTCGATGCACATTGGCATCATCTAGATCATTAAAAACATGTACAGGCCGAGCGCGGTGGCTCACGCTTATAATCCCAGCACTTTGGGAGGCTGAGGTGGATGGATCACTTGAGGTCAGGAGTTCAAGACCTCCCTGGCCAACATGGTGAAACCTTGTCTCTACTAAAAGAAAAATATAAAAATTAGACAGGTGCAGTGGGGCATGCCTCTAACCCCAGTTACTCAGGAGGCTGAGGCAGGATAATTGTTTGAAGCAGGAGGCAGAGGTTGCAGTGAGCCAAGATTGTATCACTGCACTCCAGCCTGGGCAACAAAGTGAGACTCCATCTCAAACAAACAAACAAACAAAAAAAAACCATATGCAACACCAATCTGAAAACATCACATATTATATAATTCCAAGTATATACCATTTTGGAAAAGCAAGACTATGGAAACAGTAGAAGATCAGTGGTTGCTAGGGCTTGGGGAGGAAGCATAAGTAGAACACCAGGGCTGTTTAGTGGCACAGCCTTTGTCTCTTTAACCAGTTGTTCACAATCTTGGCCATCTAATATAACCGCATAAACCAATTGGCGAGAGCATTCTGTGTGACACTATCATGATGGACACATTATGCATTTGTCAAAACCCACAGGAGGTACAACACAAAGAACAAACCCGACGTAAACTATGGGCTTTAGTTCACAATAAAGTATCAATATTGACTCATTGGTGATAACATATGTACCACACTAATGCAAGTTGTTAATAACAGGGGAAACCAGGGTGGAGGGGGGTGTATATGGGAAATATCTGTACTTTCCACTCATTTTTCTAGAGTTCTAAAACTGCTCGGAAAAAAAAAATCTATTCGTTTAAAAAGAAAAAATCCCTGCTGGGTGCAGTGGCTCATGCCTGTCATCCCAGCACTTTGGGAGGCTGAGGTGGGAGGATGGCGTCAGCCTAAGAGTTGGAGACCAGCCTGGGCAACATAGTGAGACCTCATCGCTACAAAAATTTTAAAAAATTAGCTGGGCATGGTGGTGCGTGCCTGTGGTCCCAGCTACATGGGAGGCTGGGCAGGAGGATCACTTGAGCCCAGGAGGTTGAGGCTGCAGTGAGCCATATTTGCACCACTGCAGTCTAGCCTGAGTGACAGAATGAGACCCCATCTGAACAAAACAAAACAAAACCCACCTATATCCATCTCCAGTGTCAGAAATCAGAGCACTGAAGGAAGAGGAATTAACTCCGGCCTGAAGGATGTGGGTTAGAGGAAAGAGGTTTTCTCATGATGCAGGGAACTTCTAAATATATTTATCTGCCTAATGCTTAATGAGATACAAATTATGGGCTGAGTCCTATGCAAATAAGAACACAACTGACCCTAGAACACCCTTTGTGGTAGGCACATCATCTTGGCAATGGTGAACTGAGATACTGGAAAACAGGAAGGTTAAATAAAACCCCCACCTTTCGTGTTCTGGGGAATGGCTGACTGCACAGAATCACCCTTCCCCATAGGATTTCCAGAGCGGTCAGACGACCCCTCCTTTTCCTAGGACAACCCAAACACAGTTCCCCAAATTCTCATTCTTTTTCTCTGCAATGATTAGCTAAACTGTCAACTTATCAACTGAAATTAAATGCTTGCTAAATGATTTTTTTTTTTTTTTTTTTTTTTTTGAGATAGAGTCTCACTCTGTTGCCTAGGCTGGAGTGCAGTGGTGCGATCTTGGCTCACTGCAACCTCTGCTTCCCAGGTTCAAGTGATTCTCCTGCCTCAGGCTCCCAAGTAGCTGGGATTTCAGGCACCTGCCACCACACCTGGCTATTTTTAGTAGAGACAGGGTTTCACCATGTTGGCCAGGCTGGTCTCGAACTCCTGACCTCAGATGATCCGCCCACCTGGGCCTCTCAAATTGCTGGGATTACAGGCGTGAGCCAATGTGCCCAGCGGTAAATGATTTAACCAAATTTTAGTTAAGCTGCTCCCCTCCCCACAGGATCCTGGACTTTGGCTCACCCTGAGGGTAAACAAGCACTGCAATGCAGAAAAACTCTCCTGAAGACCCTTCTGGAAATGGGCTGACCATGGGACACACATTCCTGGTCAACTGTCCAATTACACCACCTGCTCGTCCCACCCCCGACCCTCAGTCCTTGCAGCCTCTGTCTTCCTCCCTAGGAAATGAACTCCTTTCTCCCTGACCTCCGGAGATCCTTGCCAATTCTGTGGTCAAAGCAATCTACTTACTGCTGCAATCACTTGAAAAAAGTCTCTCTTTAGGTTTGAAAAACAACGACATGGCCAGGTGCGATGGCTCACTCCTGTAATCCCAGCACTTTGGGAGGTCGAGGCGGGTGGATCACGAGGTCAAGGGATTGAGACCATCCTGGCCAACATGGTGAAACCCTGTCTCTACTAAAAATACAAAAATTAGCTGGGTATGGTGGCGTGCGCCTGTAGTCCCAGCTACTCAGGAGGCTGAGGCAGGAGAATCACTTGAACCCGGGAGGCAGAGGTTGCAGAGAGCCAAGATTGAGTCACTGCACTCCAGCCTGGTCACAGAGCAAGACTCCATCTCAAAACAAACAAACAAAAAACCAACGACAAACATATACAATGCCGAGGTCCCAACTCCTGAGATTCTGATTTAGTCTGTCTGTACTACTTTTTAAACATTAGATTAAAAAACAAGGGGCACGTTGGCTCACGCCTGTAATCCCAGCACTCTGGGAGGCCAAGGCAGGCAGATCACTTAAGATCAGGAGTTCGAGACCAGCTTGGCCAATATGGGGAAATTCTGTCTTCTATCAAAAAACACAAAAATTAGCCGGGCGTGATAGCGGGTGCCTATAATCCTAGCTACTCAGGAGGCTGAGGTGGGAGAATTGCTTGAATCTGGGAGGCAGAGGCTGCAGTGAACCAAGATCGCGCCACTGCACTCCAGTCCAGCCTGGGCGACAGAGTGAGACCCTGTCTCACAGGAAAAAAAAAAAAAGAAGAAGAAAAAACAGTGAACCAAAGTCAGCCACAGTCTTGGAAGAAATGTGATTTGGGGGTCAGGCTGAACAAATTATTCCTCAAATAAGTGGTTCTGAAATTCTTATGTGCAGCAGTATCGCCACATCTGGGGTGGGTCCTGAGAATCTACATTTATTTATTTTTACTTTTTGTTTTTTTTTCAGAGACCAGGCCTCACTCTGTCACCCAGGCTGGAGTGCAGTGGTGCTATCATAGCTCACTGCAGCCTCAAATTCCTCGACTCAAGCAATCCTCCTGCCTCAGCCTCATGAGACCGAAGACTACACACCACCACACCCAGCTAATTGTTTTTTTTTTAGGTGGGGGGTGGCAGAGATAGGGTCTTGCTATGTTGTCCAGTAACTCCTAGGCTCAGGAGATCCTCCCACCTCAGCCTCCCTCAGTTTTGGGGTTATAGGTGTGAGCCACTGTGCCCAGCCAAAATCTGCATTTCTAACAAGTTCCCAGGTGTGCTGATGTTGCTGGTCCAGGCACCATGCTTTGAGAATTCCCACTTTAACCTAGTGAAACTCCATCTCTACTAAAACACAAAAATTAGCTGGGCATGGTGGCAGGTGCCTGTAATCTCAGCTACTTGGGAGGCTGAGGCAGGAGAATCACTTGGACCCGGGAGGCAGAGATTGCAGTGAGCCGAGATGGTGCCGTTGCACTCCAGCCTGGGCAACAAGATCGAAACTCTGTATCAAAAAAAAAAAAAAGACTGACTATACCAAGAGTTGGCAAGAAACACTCTGCCATGGGAAAGCAGACAGGTACAAAGCACCTTGGAAAACTGCTTGGTAGTATCCACTAAAGCTAAACATATGCCTACCTGTGACTCCCACTGTGTTCCTGGGTATATTCCCAACACAAAATAGCGCTTATGTCCACCGAAAGACATGCACGAAAATGTTTATAGCAGCTTTATTCACAGTAGCCAGAAACAAGAAACCCAAACGTCCACCAAAAGGAGAATGGAGGCCAAGAGCAGTGGCTCACTGTAACACCAACACTTTGGGAGGCCGAGGAGGGTGGATCATTTGAGGTCAGGAATTCAAGACCAGCCTGGCCAATATGGTGAAACCTTGTCTCTACTAAAAATATAAAAATTAGCCGGGCATGGTGGCACGCACCTGTATTCCCAGCTACTCAGGAGGCTGAGGCAGGAGAATCGCTTGAACCTGGAAGGCGGAGGTTGTAGTGAGCCGAGAGCGCGCCACTGCACTCTAGCTTGGGTGACAAAGCGAGACTCTGTCTCAAAAAAAAAAAAAAAAAGGAGAATGGATATGTAAATTTTAATATTCAAACAACCGAATTCTAGAAAGCAATAAAAAAGAATGAGGCAGCCAGGCGCGTCAGCTCACGCCTGTAATCCCAGCACTCTGGGAGGCCGAGGCAGGTGGATCACGAGGTCAGGAGATCGAGACCATCCTGGCTAACACGGTGAAGCCCCATCTCTACTAAAAATACAAAACATTAGCCGGGCGAGGTGGCGGGCGCTTGTAGTCCCAACTACTAGGGAAGCTGAGGCAGGAGAATGGCGTGAACCCGGGAGGCGGAGCTTGCAGTGAGCCAAGATTGCGCCACTGTGCTCCAGTCTGGGTGACAGAATAAGACTTCATCTCAAAAAAAAAAAAAAAAAAAAAACAGAATGAGGCCAGGGAGACTGGGACATGAGGATCATTTGAGTTCAGGCGTTTGAGAGCAGCCTGGGTAACATAGCAAGATTCTATCTCTAAAAAAAATTTTGTGTTTTGTTTTGTTTTGTTTTGAGACAAAGTCTCACTCTGTCCCCAGGCTGAAGTGCGGTGGCTCAATCTTGGCTCACTGCAACCTCCACCTCCTGGGTTCAAGGAATTCTCCTGCCTCAGCCTCCTGAGTAGCTGGGATTACACGTGCCCACCACTACGCCCAGTTAATTTCTGTATTTTTAGTAGAGACGGGGTTTCACCATGTTGGCTAGGATGGTCTCAATCTCTTGACCTTGTGATCCACCCGCCTTGACCTTCCAAAGTCTGGGATTACAGGCATGAGCCACGGCACCCGGCCAAAAAAAATTTTTTTAATTAACCAAGCATGTTGGTGCATACCTATAGTCCCAGCTACCCAAGAGGCTGAGGTGGAAGGATTACTTGATCCCAAGACGTCAAGGCTGCAGTGAGCTAGGATCACACCACTGAACTCCAGCCCAGACAACAGAGTGAACTCCTGTCTCAAAAAAAAAACCAAAAAACAAAAACAGAACTACTGCTATATGCCACAACGTGGGTGACTCTCACAGATGTTAAAAAAGCCAGACACAAAAGAAGACAAACTACACTGTCTATTCATATGCATATACAAAACTAATCTTTAGCACTCAAAGTTAGATAGTGGCTACATTTGGAGTGGGGGAAAGGACAGAGAGAGAACATGGATGATGAAAATGCTCTATGAATTCATCTGAGTGTGTACATTTGTAAAAGTTTGTTGAAAATCTCATTTAAGATTTGTCTACTTGGCCAGGCATGGTGGCTCACGCCTGTAAGCCCAGACTTTGGGAGGTCCAGGTGGGCGGATTGCTTGAGGTCAGAACTTCAAAACCAGCCTGGCCAACGTGGTGAAACCCCATCTCTACTAAAAATACAAAAATCCACCAGGTGTCGTGGTGAGCACTAGTAATCCCAACTACTGGGGAGGCTGAGGCAGAAGGATCACTTGAACCCGTGAGGCAGAGGTTGCAGTGAGCTGAAATCACACCACTGCACTCCAGCCTGGGTAACAGGCAAGGCTTCATATCATTAAAAAAAAAAAAAAAAAAAAAGATTTGTCTGCTTTACCATACTTAAGTTACACCACAATCACAAAGGAAAAATAAATAAAGCACAGCTGGGAGACATCTGAAATGTGATTTGATCTTGATGTATGTCTCTTTTCTCACCAATCCTCAGACTAAGGGGCCAGGCAGAACAAAGCTTTCCTATGTGCCCTCTCCATCACCCGCTGGTGGCTTTGATGTGGCCTCCCCTTGGGCAGGCACCTTCACACCTCCTGGTGAGACAGGCAGTAGGTGACCTCACTGTTCATGCTGGGAAGCAGGGTCCCTCTGAGACACGTGGGCATGCTGGGTAGCTAATCAATTGCATCCCACCAAAGCTAAACTCTCTAGGCATGTTTTCATCTGTTCATGGTGTGGTGGAAGAACAAAATAGGCAGACCACCTCTGGTACAGTTAGCTTCTCCTCGTCCTCAGCAATTCCACTCCAGCCCCAAACTTGTTCACTCCACTCAGCAAGAAAGCAGCCATGCTGAGTGTGTTGGTTCTGGGTTAAGTAGTGTCCCTCAAAAATTCATGTCTACCTGGAACCTCCAAATGTGACTTTATCTGGAAATAGGTATTTGCAGGTGTAATAAATTAAATTAAGATTAGGTCATACTGGATTGGCATGGGCTCCAATCCAATGACTGGTGTCCTTATAAGAGGAAAAAACAGGCTAGGTACAGTGGCTTGAACCTGTAATCTCGGTACTTTGGGAAGCCAAGGTGGGAGGATTGCTTGAGGCTAAGTTTGAGACCAACCTGGGCAACATAGCAAGACCTCATCTCTACAAGAAATTTAAAAATTAGCCAGGCGTGATGGCCCCCACCTATAGTCCCAGCTACTTGGGAGGCTGAGGTGGGAGGATCGCTTAAGCCCATGAGTTGGAGTCTTCAGTGACCTATAATCATGCCATTGCCTGAGTGACAGAGCAAGACCCTGTCTCAAAAAAAAAAAAAAAAAAAAAAAAAAAAAATCCAATAAAATAAAAATAAAAAGAGAAAATACACACACACACACAAAGAAGAATGTCATGCGGAGATAGAAGCAGAGACTAGAATCGTGCTAGCAAAAGCCAAAGAATGCCTGAGCCACCAGAAGCTCACAGAGCTATGGAACAGAATCTCCTTGAAAGCCCTCAGGGGGAACCAATGCTGTGTCACCTTGATTTTAGACTTCTGGCCTTCAGAACGGAGACAGAATAAATTTCCTCCATGTTAAGCCATCTAGTTTGTGAAAATTTCTCAAAGCAACCACCAGAAATGAATGTGTGTTCCCTTAGGAAAGCAGCTTAAAGCTTAAAGGACCATTGGCTGCTACAGGAGCAGGCTTCTCAGAGGTCCTACTAGGATCCTACTCCATTTTTCAAAAAGCATGTTCTGATCAACACAATTCTCAATATCTTGTTATATTTCCTGAAAAAGAAGTTGTAGCGCCCTCAGCTCCTGGGTGACTGCCCTATTGAACCTCTCTTCTGGGAAGCCTACTGCTAGGTGTGCTGGAGCATAGCTAGGCACATAGCGGACACTCACCCCCTGTCAATTAGGAGACCCACCTGTGTGCCAAAGCACCCAGCTCAGCCTCTAACATGCTCCCTGATCACCTCTTTAACTACAGCAGCCACCAGCATCAGACTGAAACTGCTGGTTGAACTACAGTAGCCACCACCATCAGACTGGATATGCTAGTTTAAGGGCAGTGCCTGGCTACTTCCCTCTGAAGGCTCTCAGTTGAAGAGGCAAGGCCAGGCTGGGCCCTGTTCTCCTCCCATTGCAGTGGCTGACACTGGGGCAGGGCGCGAGGCCACTCACAGGGTCCTTATTCTCTTGGTCTGTCCTGGTCTCCCTGATGTCCCCGTTGTAGGTGGAGGTCCGCTGATCCTCGGCTGCACTCCGCTGCTGCCACAGGATGGCCTCTCCCTCATACTCCTTTCTGTACAGATTGGTTCTGTCCGACAGGCTGGCTCGACGCACCACCTTCCTGAGAGGACAAAGTAGGTGCTGGAGGCTGCACCCAGGCGCCACAGGCAGGAGCACGCACGGGGACCCTTGGCTGCCCTGCCCTGGACTCACCCACGGCTGCCTGCACTAGATGTCCTCCGGCTCAAGGATGACTTGTGCCTCAGCTGTGACTTCATGATCACGTCATGCTTGTGTTTTAGCTCCAGCAGCAGGACCTTGAACTCTTCCTCCTCGCACAGGTCTGAAGGGGTAGAGGAGTCTGTTGTGGGGGACAGGGCCAGGACCTGTGGCCCAAGAGGGTGCTCCAGACCAGACGAGCTGCCACCCCAACCCAATGAAAACTCCAAGCATCTTTTGGGGCATGCAGGGAGGGAAGCAAACAATGCCAGCCTAAGTTCCTGGGCTGCAACCCAAACCTTAGAGGACTATAAGAATGGGAAACCCAGGTTCTGGGCACAGTCACAATTCCTAAGGTTCCCAGCTATGACTGAGGGATTCATGTTCCTCTTTGATAGTCTCCAAGAAGAGTCCTCAAGTCTTCACTGACAGGAGAAGTAGTGAGGGAAACAAGCAGGTACCCCACATAGCCCAAGCAATAAATTATGCAAAGATGCTAAGAAAGCTACATACTCCCATCTATTCTACTTAACCCCTTCATCTATCTATCTACCCACTGCTGACTGAGCCATCTATTCAGATTCATCCTTTACCCACTCATCCACTTATTCTTCTATCTATTCATCCATCCATCCACCCACCCACCCATCCAGTCAACCATACCTCATAATATCTACCCATGTACCCCCGTCATCCATCCATTCATCCATTTATCCATCTATCCCTTCATCTGTCCATCTGTCCATTCATCTACCGTCCATTAATTAATCCATCTATCTATCTATACACCAATCCATCAGTCTATACAACCATATATTTATCTATTTCTCCCTCTACCCATCAAAAAATTGATAACTGTCTATATGTGCACACCAGCTGTTGTGCTGGACTTACCTATTGGCATCTCATCCATGGATGTCCTTGCACTGAGACTAGCTCCATGGGACACCAACAGCTCTGCCATCTGCATCTGAAACACAGGAAGAAGCTCAGTGTCCCCCTGCCCGAGCTCAGAAAGCCTAGGAGGTGGAGAGAGTGCCCAAGGCCTCTTAGGATGTGACCCAAAGAATGGTGGGACAAAGTTGATTTCCAGGGAAGGCCTGCATGCTAGAGCCATGGGGGGAATCCAGACAGATGCAATGAGCTTAGCTCCTCCTCCACATGCCTGGGCCACACCAAGAAGAGGGAGAAGAAAGAGTTGGCTGTAACTCTAGAGCTGGCAGGTATCTAAGGAGGGACTAGGTGTAAGCGACAATCAGAGTTTTGTGTCTGGAAACAAATGGAGAAACTACTGGGAGCAAAAATGCTGAAAATTTTCTTATTTGGCAAATTTGATTACCATCCTATTAGAACACAACTTGTCAGCCGGGCACGGTGGCTCACGCCTGTAATCCCAGCACTTTGGGAGGTTGAGGTGGGCAGATCATCTGAGGTCAGGAGTTTGAGACCAGCCTGACCAACATGATGAAACCCCGTCACTAATAAAAATACAAAAAAATTAGCTGGGCATGGTGGCACACGCCTGTAATCCCAGCTACTCAGGAGGCTGAGGCAGGAGAATTGCTTGAACCCAGGAAACGGAGGTTGCAGTGAGCTGAGATTGCGCCACTGCACTCCACCAGCCTGGGCAACAGAGCAAGACTCCGGCTCAAAAAATTTAAAAAAAGAAGAATAATAATAATTAAAAAAAAGAACAGAATTTGTCTTGTCCAATGTTTTTGCAAACTCCCTAGGCCTTTTCATATCCCACATATGAGCTATATCAACACCTTAAGCCTTAAAGTCTTATGTTCTTTGAAACCAATTGCCAGCCCAAAAAACTTGATGTTAGCAGGTTAGCCCTGTGCCGGCTTCCCCCACAGCCCTGTGGGTGAGAACTACCTGTCCCCAGAAGGCAGCTGCGTGCAGGGGCTCCCAGCCATCCCAGTCCTTCACATCCACACGCACTCCATGATCCAGGAGGAGCTCAGCTGCCCTCAGGTATCCATTGGCTCCAGCTATGTGCAGCTGGAGAACAGGAAAGAAGTAAGCACTCCCTAGGGGATCAGCCCCACATTGAAGGTAGGCTAGCCCTCACCCCCACCCAAGCCCCACAGCATCCTTGGGGCCAACGGAATGGAATAGAATGAGATGGAAATACCAGTCACATTGCAGAGGATTATTAAGTCTGAAATATGGACCTAGAAAGAAAGGCAGAGAGCTGAATTCTTCTCCCATGTGGTTGGTCTTGCCATCCATGTGGTTAAAGCAACAGCATTTACTGAGCCCCTACTGTACACCGAGCCCTGAAGAAGGGGTCTCTGAGGTTCAATATGGTGATTTTTAAATATGTCTACAAATTCTTTGACACAGCTTCCTTTAGAAGATGGAGCCCGACTGTTCTCACCTTGAATGTGGGCCAGATTGAGTGACTAACTTCTAACAAATAGGATATTGTGAAGTGAGTGACGATGTGTGATTTCTGAGGCTAGGGCATAAAAGGCATTGCTTCTTCTACTTTACATTGTCTTGGATCAATTACTGTAGAAGGAGGCAGCCACTATGTTGTGAGGACGCTCTAGAAGCCTCAAGGAGAGGTGAGAAACTGAGGCCTCCTGCCAACAGCCAGCACTAACTTGCCAGCCATGTGAGTGAGCCACCTTGGAAGTGGATCCTGCAGCACCAGTCAAGCCTTCAGATGAGACTGCAGCCCCAGTAGTCTCAACAATATTGCAACATCTTGATTGCAATATCATGACAGCCACCAAGCCAGAGCCACCCAGTTAAGCTGTTCCTAACTCTCTGACCCAAAGAAACCATATGAGATAATAAATATTTATTATTGTTTTAAGATGCTACATTGTGGGGTAGTTTGTCATGCAGCAATAGATAATACATCCAATAAGGGACTGTGATCCCCCATTCAAGGCCTTCAGTCATGGCCACTGCCTGGCAGACCTCAGTTGTCATGCTTGTTCAATCTGCCCCCAAAATACACAAAGTGCTTAGCCCATAATGAACACTCAGGAAGGGATTCAAATTCTTAGAGAGCCCTAAGTGATGACCATGAGAATGAATGAGGGAGAAGGAAATAAGGCAGAAAGACATCAACTGTCCAGCCAAGATGAGAGAGAGAAGTGAGAGTCCAAGGCAGCCAGCAGAAGACTGGCTGGGAGGAAGCCAGAGAGCCTCAGTGGACCTGAGGTCTGGGGCCAGAGAGTCAGTGGGACAAAGAAGGCATGGCCTCAGGAAGTGATCCTTCCGAACACAGCCCTGATAGTCAGATGCTACCTCATCCTGGGAGAAGGTTGCTTAAAGCTCTGGTCAGTGGAGGGTTTTTGTTTCTTTGTGTTTTGTTTTGTTTTGTTTTCCAACTTGAAAAAGCAAGGGTATGACGTGAAAATTAGTATAATTATCTGATTTATAAATGTTTGATTCTTGCCAGTTGTAGAGAATGATACCTGCTGGCCAGTACGACATTATGAACCTCACTACTTGGCTGGAAATTAAAAGGTATGAGTGGAATAGTGGCATTGTTAGTAAAAATAACGGTCATTGCTAACATATATTGAGAATTTACAGACTGTGCTAAGCACTTTCACACAGAATCTCATTTAATGCTCCCAATGACACTGTGAGGAAGACGAGGAAGACACTATGATCTCCACTTTACTGGGAAGACCTGAGACCTAGTTTGTGCCTGGTCCATGGGGGTGGGGCCACCCTGAGGCCAGCCCCAGCCCAGGAAGAGAAGATCCCTGTGTCTTGACGATCCAGTCACAGCCCTAGTAGAGCTGCAATGAGAGTGGGTAATGCCTTAGTGCAGCCTGACCTTGACTTCAGACAGAAACAGTCAGTCCTCCTACCTGACCCCATTCTTGAGTGCTAGGCTGAGCAGGTAATCCAAGCAGGGACCCAAGTAATAGAAATGGGCACAAAACAGATGTGAGAGCTCAGGAAGCAGGTGGAAGAAGCCCACTTATCACACCTAGGCTGCCAGGTCAGGCCTGAGGGGCGGTGAGGATACCTGGTACTGCTGAGCCCTACCTAGTGAGCTTGAGATCCTGAGACTGCTAAGTGCTTATGACCAGCATGGAACCTAAGCCTGGGACAGGGCACCCGCCCCCTAATCAGGGGGGTAGGCTGCCATAGCCATGCTCTGAATTTTGATTTACAGGCTGCAGAAGTAGACCTCCCAATATTAGGCTGCAGTGTGCTCTGAGAGCCTATGAGGAGTGGCCAGGGAGGTTTTCCTAAGTCATTGACACTTGAGCTGCAAGGATGAGTGCAGTTAACCAGGCAAATTTGAGAGAGAAAAAGGTCCCATTGTTCTCTGTCTCCAGGGTCTAGTAAAGTATGTGGCACAGAGGAGATGCTCATAACTGTGTGTTGACCGGATGGATGGATGGATGGATGGATGGATGGATGGTTGGATGGATGGATGGATGGATGGAAGTCAAGGAACCCAAAGGAGAGGCTATTGCAGTAATAACAGGGGAGCTGATGAGGCAAGGCAGTGGGGTGCTAGGGTGGGAGAAGAGACACTAAGGCAGAGGAATGGACAGTGCAAAGCAAGAAAGCATGGGTGAGTGGGTGAATGGTGACACCAGTCCTTAATAGAGGAAGTCATTAGAGGAGAGGGAAATAAGGAGCTTAAGATGGACACCTGAAGCCTTGGGTGAAGTAGTATCTTGGAGACAGCAGGTGGTGAACAGGTGGGAGCCAGGCCTCCCATCTAGGCTCCTAACTCCAAGCCCCACTTGAGAGTGGCCGGATTCTTTTTTGTTTGTTTGTTTATTAAAGACAAAGTCTTGCTCTGTTACCCAGGCTAGAGTGCACTGGTGGAATCACAGCTCAAACTCAAATTCCTGGGCGCATGTGATTCTCCCTCAGCCTCCCAAGTAGCTGGGACTACAGGTGTGAGCCACCAAGCGCAGCCCAGAGACAGGCCAGGTTCTCAAAGAGGCTGAGCCCTGCTCTGCTGACCCTCCCTATCCAGGGGCAATCCTGGCCCAAAAGGATTCTCGAGGAGGTCCAAGGTCACAGACAGGCCCCAAGGGTACAGGGTTGGTTCCCACCAGTTGCTGGCCCACTTTGGACCTAGCTGGTTTTGGTTTTGGCACTGGCCCATCTCCTCACCAGTGTGGCACCCTGGGCATCTATCCAGTCCAGGTCCTGGCCTGCTGCAATCATGCAGTGGATGTCCGCAATCATCTGCTGCTCAGGAGCTGCCCGCATCTCATTGATTTTCTCTTGGGTGATGCCTGCAGTGGGAAAGAGGGGATTTATTTAGCACCCTCAGGCCTAGGACCCCAGATGGGAGGGGAAGGCAGACGAGGAGGCATGGTTCTTGTACCCTAGGGTACGCCACTCAAGGGGGCATGTAGACATGCCCATAGATCATTGTCTTCAGGCCTGATGAGCATAGGCACCATGCACTGGCCCACAGAGCAAGGGCATTCCTGCCTGGCACCCACTAGGCACTGGATTCATGTCAGCTGCTTTGCATATGCTGTTCTTCTACCTGAAAGTCCCTACCATCCACCTACACACCTCCAACTGCTCAGATGGCTGCCTCTGTCTTGTTCTTTAGGTCCTGGACTGGATCATCTCCCAAGCTGGCCTCCACTGACCGCCCTATCTGACCAGGGTCTCTGTTAGTTTCCTTCGTCTTAACCACAGTTGTGTCTGTAGCACCTGGCACAATGCTCAATCAATTTTAGTTGCAGAACGACTGAATAAGTGAATGTATTACTTTCAAGTGGAGAGCTGAGTCAGCTGAGGTAGGGGGCGCAGAGAGACATTGTATAGCCCGAATCCCATTCCTGTCTTAAAAGTGTGTTACTGACAGCTACAAATAGTATTTAAGGAGAGGATGACATGCTCCGTAAAAACATGCATTAGACCAAGCACTCTTCGATCGAATTCAGGAGAGGTCTACAAAAGGAGGAAATAAAATCACACGTTTATTTTGACTAAGCTTTAAATGAAATTTAGCATTCCCTACCATTAGAATGTAAGCAAAACCCACAGTAGTGCTAGCAGTGCTTGTGACTTTATTACCAACAGATACTATAGCTATTTTCATATCCTGTTATCTTATCGTTTAATGAATTAATGAAGCTTCTATCTAACACATCGAAAAATATTTTGGTAGTTACGCTTTAATATAATTGGCTTCCTTTATAATCCTATAATTTTATAACTGCATTTAAAAACATTATTCTGGCCAGGCGTGGGGCTCACGCCTGTAATCTCAACACTTTGGGAGGCTGAGGCAGGCAGATCACCTGAGGTCAGGAGTTCGAGACCAGCCTGGCCAACATGCTGAAACCCTGCTCTACTAAAAATACAAAAATTAGCTGGGCGTGATGGCGCACGCCTGTAATCCCAGCTACTTGGGAGGCTGAGGCAAGTGAATCACTTGAACCTGGGAGGCAGAGGTTGCAGTGAGCCGAGATTGTGCCATTGCACTCCAGCCTGGGGGACACAGCAAGACTCCATCTCAAAAAAATAAAAACATTATTCTGAGACGGGGTCCATAGAGTCACCAGATTGGCACAAAAAATGGTTAAGAACCTCCATGGGAGATGAATAGGAAGAGCTGGGTGCAGGGAACAGGAGATTCAATCATGGTTACTGTGGCTCTGTGGGGGACATGAGGGCAGGGCCAGGGCAGGACTGCAGCTGCAGCTGAGGATCTGGGGTGTGTGACATATTTCCAAGGAGGTGGCACTTCAGAGGCCTGTCTGTGGGGTGCTGGGGGCACACAGGTCTCTCATTGCTGCATTTGTTTCCTCTCTGAACCTCATTTGTGAGTTAAGAACAGCCCACATCTTGTCTATCTGGGCCCCTGGCAGCCAGTGTGGTGCCTGGCACAGAGCAGGCACCCTCCAGTGTTCTTGACTTTATTATTGTCCTACATAGAAATATATCTTTACGGTGAATGTTTATTGAATCAAATTGTCACAGCTGATGAAGACAAGGCCAGCTGCGGCCATCTGCATGTGTGGGTGACACAAATGAGATCAATACCTCCCTTCTGCGCAGCACATTTTCCAGGGTCCTCTCACGTCCTGCTCTTGACAATCACACAGATAAGGATACGAATGAGCACCCATCCTATTCACCGAGCGCGGCGCACAAGGCAGGACGATGAGTAGCTAATCTGTTTGCCTGCACTGATTTAAGAGACGCTTTCTGCAACTCTGTGCTTTGCTCACTTCATAGCAGGCTGCCCTCCCTTACCCTGGTATGCCATGCAGGTCTCGATGACATCCAGGGTGGGTTCATCCTCGCAGAGGTCATATGGCATGTTCCCATCCGAGTTGACAGCAAGCAAGTCGGCCCCACTGCAGAGAAAGAGGCAGGGTGAGGGCCAAGTAGGTGTGGCTAGGGTTGGTCTAGCTGCCTCTGCCCTCTGGCCTCTTGCCTGCAATCCTACTGTACAACCCGGCACTCAAAACCCTACCAAGGTGTACCCCAGCAAGATGATGCTTGGATCTGCCTGACACACAGTCCAAGAGCACGACGGCTGCAGGATCCCAGAGCCCTAGGTGGGAAGAGACCAAAGTCCCAGGACAGCTACCCCAGGAGACCTCCCTAAGCCTTTCACTCTGTTGAATCCGCAGGCAGGGACTTAGGGACAGATATAAAAGTCCTCCTGGTGGCAATAACAAAAATCGCATGAATGGCAGCAGCACCACTTACCACGCACTTGCTTAGAGCCAAGCCTGATCTAAGCCCCTTTTGCAGGCATCCTTTTATTTAACCCTCATAATAGCTCAGGTTAATATTGTTGGCCCCATCTCACGCAAGGGGAAACAAAGACTCAGATATGACTGGGCACAATGGCTCATGCCTGTAATCCCGGCTGGGAGGCCGAGGGGGGCGGATCATCTGAGGTCAGGAGTTCGAGACCAGCCTAGCCAACATAGTGAAACCCTGTCTCTACTAAAAATACAAAAATTAACGGGGTGTGGTGGTGGGAGCCTGTAATCCCAGCTATTCAGGAGGCTGAGGCATAAGAATTGCTTGAAACCAGGAGGCGGAGGTTGCAGTGAGCCAAGATCATGCCACTGCACTCCAGCCTGGGCGATAGAGCAAGACTCGGTCTTAAAAAAAAAAAAAAAAAAAAAGACTCAGACAGGTTCGGTCACTTGTCTAAGGTCACACAGCTTGGATACAGTAGAGTCCAGACTTAAACCTCTCATATTAGTTCTTTTTACTTCTCCATGTTCTATTTCATTTTTTGCCCATATGCAGAAACACCCTCAGTTACATTCCACCTCCTCCAAGTCCCTACTCAAAAGGCTGATAGGACAGAGGTAGAAGAACAGAGACTTGGGACTCCCTGGAAGAATTTGCCCTTTGGGCCAGTGGTTCCTAAGAATGGACCTGGATGCCCTGTGGCAGAATTACCTGCGGACCATGGGAATAAAATGCAGCATCTTGTGGGGGCTTCACTCCAGCCCTCCTGAAAAAGTCCTTGTATTAGGGCATGGGAATCTGTGTTTTAAACCCATGCCCCAGGTGATTGTAATACCGATCAGCTTTGGGACCCACTGACCCAGGCTGGCACCACTTTCCTTGTCCTCTTGGCACCATCACTAATCAGGCTGTGACTGCCTGAAGCTCCTAGCAGAATTAACCATACTCAGGTTCCCATCAGAGATGTAGGCACGGGCCACAATCCAGTCCTGTGGCCTAACAGCCCTCCACTGTGACTTCTCTGAGCTCTTGTACGCCCCAGAGCAAGTTCATCCAGCTCTCTGAGCTGGGGCAGCAGTACTGTCATCTCCATCCCCGCGGGAGCCAACGATGGGCTCCTGCTGCTCTGCCAAGACCAGTGCAAAAGGCTACCTGCCCTTGGCCACTCTCTCTGACTCCCTGCCCTCAGATGATCAGTCCCCTGGTCTGGCTCTGTCTCAACTCTGGCACTTAAGCCCCCTTGGCTTTCTTCCTGGCTCCCCAGGACTTCTGCATCCCTGTGTGCCCAGTGCCCAACTCTGGGTAATACCAATTATTATTTAGGTTGGTGCAAAAGTAACTGTGGTTCTTGCTATTACTTTTAAGAATCACAATGATTTTTGTTATTGTTGTTATTGTTGTTGTTGTTTTGAGACAAGGTCTTGCTCCATCACCCAGGCTGGTATGTAGTGGCTCAAACTCAGCTCACTGCAACCTCTGCCTCCCAGGTTCAAGCAATTCTCCTGCCTCAGCCTCCTGAGTAGCTGGGATTACAGGCATGCACCACCACACCCAGCTAATTTTTTAATTTTTAGGAGACACAGGGTTTCACTATGTTGACTAGGCTGGTCTCGAACTCCTGGCCTCAAGTGGTCTGCCCACCTTGGCCTCCCAAAGTGCTGGGATTACAGGTGTCAGCCACCATGCCCAGCTCTCTAGTGACGTTTTTTGCAGACTAGAATAGCTTATTCTAAAATTCATAGGGAATCTCAAGGAACCTGAATAGCCAACACAACCCTGAAAAAGAAGAATGAAGCTGGCAGATTCACATTTCCTGATTTCAAAACGAACTCCAAAACTCTAGCATCAAAACAGTGTGGGACTGGCATAAAGACAAATATACAGACCAATAAAATAGAATAGAGTCCAGAAACAAACACTCACATATACAGTTAAATGATTTCAGACAGGGTACCAAGGCCATTCAATGGAGAAAAGACCAACTATCTTTCCAACAGATAGTGTAGGAAAATTGGATATCCATATGCAAAAGAATGAAGTAGGTCCTTACCCAATATCATATATAAGATTTAATTCAAACTGGATCCATGACCTAAGTGAAAGACTTAAAACTATAAAACTCTTAGGAGAAAACATAGAACAAAAGCTCCATGACAGTGGATTTGGCAGTGATTTCTTGGATATGACATCAAAGGCACAGGCAACAAAAGAAAAAGTAGATAAATTGGACTTTGTGAAAATTTAAAAATTTTGTGCAGCAAAAGCCACAACCAACAGAGTTAAAAAGACAACCCATAGAATGGGAGAAAACATTACATCTATCTGATAAGGGATTCATCTCCAGAATACATACAGAAATCCTAAAATTCAATGACAAAAACCTAACCCAATTCAAACATGGACAAAGGACTTGAATAGACATTTCTCCAAAGAAGATATACAGATGGACAATGGGCACATGAAAAGATGCTCAACATCACTCATCAATAGAAAAATACAAATCAAAACCACAGTGAGAGACCACCTCACACCTACTAGTATGGCTAATAACAAACAAGAAAAAGCAGAAAATAATAAGTGTTGGCAAGGATGTGGATAAACTAGAACCCTTGTGTACTGTTGGTGGGAATGTAAAATGTTGTGGAAAACAGTATAGCAGCTCCTTAAAAAATTTAAAATAGCATTACCATATGATCCAGCAATTCCACTTCTGGGTGTATAACCAAAGGAACTGGAATCAGGGTTTCAAGAGATATTCGTACACTCATGTTCATCACAGCATGATTCACAATAACTAAAACATGGAGGCAACCCAGGTGTCCATCAACGAATGGATGCATAAGTGAAACATGGTATAGACATACAATGGAGTACATTCAGCCTTAAAAAGGAAGGAAACTCGGACACATACTACAACATAGATGAACCTTGAGGACATTATGCTAAGTGAAATATGCCAGTCAAAAAAAGACAAATACTGTATGAATCCACTTCTTGTTTTTTTGAGATGGAGTCTTACTCCATCGCCCAGGCTGGATTGCAGTGGTACGATCTCGGCTCACTGCAACCTCAGTCTCCTGGATTCAAGAGATTCTCCTGCCTCAGCCTCCCGAGGAGCTGGGATTACAGACGTGAGCCACTATGCCCAGCTGAATCCACTATTTATTTATATTTATTTATTTATTTATTTTTTGAGGTGGAGTCTTGCTCTTGTTGCCCAAGCTGGAGTGCAATAGCGTGATCTCAGCTCATTGCAACCTCCACCTCCTGGGTTCAAGTGATTCTCCTGCCTCAGCCTGTCAAGTAGCTGGGATTACAGGCACGCGCCACCATACGCAGCTAATTTTGTATTTTTAGTAGAGATGGGACTTCACCATATTGGTCAGGCTGGTCTTGAACTCCCAACCTCAGGTGATCCGCCCTCCTCAACCTCCCAAAATGCTGAAATGACAGGCGTGAACCACTGCGTCCGGCCTTTCCGAATCCACTTCTATAAAGTGCTTACGGTAGTCAAATTCATAGAGACAGAAAGTAGAATGGTGGTTGCCAGGAACCAGGGGTGGACAGGGAATGGGAATTACTGTTTAATAGGTACAGAGTTTCAGTTTTGCAAGATGAAAGTTGTTCTGAAGATGGAGGGGGTGATGGCTGCACAACAGTATGAATATACTTAACACCACTGACCTGCACACTTAAAATGGGTAAGACGGTATTTTATGTTATATGTGTTTTATCACTAAAAAAAATTTGGGGAGAAAGAGAGCATGAAAGGAGAAGAGAGAAAATAAAAAGAGACTGGAAAATACAGAGCAAGACCAAGAGTGAAGGACAGACAGAGATAGAAGAAGAAAATAACAGGCACACAGAGATGCAGAGAGTAAGGAGGAACTGAGGGGAGGAGAGGGCAAGAGGTAGAGCAGAGAGAGAGAGAGAGAGATGAAGAGAGGATGTGAGGAGAAAGAAAGTGACAAGCACTAAGAGATACTGAGAAAGAGTGACAGAGAGAGAGAAAAAAAGAGGAGAGGAAGAAAGAAAAGCAAAAAAGGAGGGAAGGAGGAAGGGAAGAAAGAAGAAAGGAAGGGACGGAGAAAGGGAGGGAGGCAGGTAGGGAAAAGAAAGGAAGGGAGAGATGGAGGGACAAAAGAAGGAGAGGAGGAAGGGGGGAAGAAAGAAAAAAGGGAGGAAGGGAGGGAAGAAAGAAGAAAGGGAGGAAGGGAGGGAGGAAAGAAGAAAGGAAGGGAGGGAGGGAGGAAGAAAGAAGGAAAAGAGGCAGGAAGGGAAGAAAGAAGGAAGGGAGGGAAGAAAGAAGAAAGGGAGAAAGGGAGGGAAGAAGGAAGGGAGGAAGGAAGAGAAGAAAAAAGGAGGAGAGGGAAGAAAGAAGGAAGGGAGGAAGTGAGGGAAGAAAAAGGAAAGGGAGGGAGGGAAGGAAAAAAGAAGGGAGGAAGGGAGAGAGGGAAGAAAGAAGAAATGGAGGGAGGGAAGAAAGAAAGAAGGGAGGAAGGGAAGGAAGAAGGAAGAAAGGAGGGAGGGAGGGAAGAAGGAAGGGAGGAAGGGAGGGAAGAAGGAAGAAAGGAGGGAGAGAGGGAAGAAAGAAAGAAGGGAGGAAATGAGGGGAGAAAGAAGGAAGCTGGAAAAAGACAAGAGGTGGAGGGAGACTGCTCTGGGGCAGGGAGGGGCACGTACTATTGAACGAGGATCTTCACCAGGTTGATGTGGCCGCAGGTGGCTGCAGCATGGAGGGGTGTCCACAGCTCGTTGTCCTTGGCGTTCACGTTGGCACCATGGGAGAGGAGCAGCTTGACAATTTCCTCAAAGTTGTCGATGCAGCACTGGGAGGGACATACAGGCAGAGTCAGCTCCAGGCAGGACCCTGGGCCCTGGTCAGGACATGCCAGGTTTCCCCTGGAGGCCATGAGGAAGACTGTGGAAGGCCTAAGTTTGAATCCAGCTCCATGATGTTCACACTGTAAGCATTGCCCTTGACCTTGAGCAAGCCACTTAACCTCTCTGGGCCTCAGTCTCCTTGTGAGTAAAAATGAAGTAAATAATATATAAGATAAAAATATACACGTAAAAAACACTCTGTCAGCTATAACGTGCTTTGCAAGTATCAGTGAAATGGGACAAAATTTTGAATGAGATTTTAAAACTTTTTTTTAATCCCAGAAGGCTTTCTCCAAACAAAATTGTATGGGGAACTCTCACTTAGATGACCAGTAAATCCAAGCAGGATTGCTTAGGTTGAGGCAGGGGTGTGTGTGTGTTGTGTGTGGGGGGGGGGGTGTCCCCTTTCCCGGCAGTGGCCTCCAAAGTGGTTTCAAGATCATAGCTTGAAACCTCTGACTTAGGAACCTCTGACCCCGTAGCTCAGATCTTGGGGAAGCCTTCAAGTAACCAAGACTCCCCTCGAAAGAATCCAGCTCCACGTGAGCGTTCCACGGGGTCCCGACAGTCCCTGCGAGGAGACAGCCATGTTTGTGCTCCTGCCTGTATGCTGCAGGATTGCGCACGGGGCAGTCCGGGTAAGAGGGAAGGGCCGGCCGGGCGCGGTGGCTCACGCCTGTAATCCCAGCACTTTGGGAGGCCGAGACGGGCGGATCACGAGGTCAGGAGATTGAGACCATCCTGGCTAACACGGTGAAACCCCGTCTCTACTAAAAATACATTTTAAAAAATGAGCCGGGCGCAGTGGCGGGCGCCTGTAGTCCCAGCTACACGGGAGGCTGAGGCAGGAGAATGGTGTGAACCCGGGAGGCGGAGCTTGCAGTCAGTGGAGATGGCGCCACTGCACTCCAGCCTGGGCGACAGAGCAAGACTCCGTCTCAAAAAAAAAAAAAAAAAAAAAAAAAAAAAAGGGGAAGGGCCAGCAGCCTGCAGCCTCCTAGAGAGAACACAGGCTCCAACACAGGTAGCCCCCAGACTCCAGGGATAGGGAGGAAAAGATCCCAGGGAGACAGAGGGGTGTCAAGCTAGGCGCCAGGGTGGGAGAGGCCGGGAGAGAGGAGAAAGACAGGGAGCCACTTTACAGACTGCAGGAGGAAACTCTTCCCTAGAGGTGACTTCTGCGGAAGCCAGCAGGGGACACAGCAGGGCTCCAAGGCTCAGCCCTGCCCATCCAGATAAGGGCTTGGGACTTGGTCCTCAGTGCAATGGGAGACACTGAGTTACGCTAAGAAGGGGAGCAGGATCAGACTTGCTTTTAAAAACAACAGCTCCTCTGATTGCACGTGGAGAACAGATTGTGTGTGTGCGCGTGCACGCCCACACACATGTGTGCACGTTGGGAGGGGACAGCGAGGACCTGTGTTGAAGTCACCCGGTTAAGAGATGATGGTGGCCTGGCCTCCAGAAACGACCACGGGGATAGAGAGAAGAGTCCAGATGCCAGCAGAAGGAGCAGGAGCAGCTGTGGAAGCCCACGGCCCCAGGTGGGTGTGGGCGTGGGTGTAGGCGTGGGTTGGGGCGGCACCACAGCCCCACCCCTATCCCCAGGGAAGCCAGGGCTCAGCGCCAGGACATGTGGGAAAGGAGCAGCCGTTTGCACAGATGGCGCCAGAGACTCAGGTTCTTTCTGCGCCAGCCAGTCTTTGCGGGGCGGGGGACGGGGGGGCGGGGGGACAGTGGCTAGGTCTGATGACATCTCTCCGGACAGGCAGGGAAAGACGTGACTCTGTAGTGGCTGGGTGCTGCCTCAGGTGGGCGGGAGAACCATGCAGCAGCACAGCGCGGCCGGCAGAGGGCGCCAAAGGCAACGAAGCGAGGCTGTGGTGGAAGGTGAACATCTCCAGGACTTCACTGGGAGATGCCACTGAGAAGCCCCTGGGGTCAGGGGCAAGAGGGCCAGAAATCCAACCCCTGGAGACTGCAGGAAACATAGAGGGTGGAGTGGAAGCCTCAGGTTGAAGCGGGAGGGGACTCTGTGCCCAGAATGGCAGAGTCTTGTGAGACAATGTCCAGGGGCTGGACCAGTCTATACCTGGGAGACCCAGCCTGAGTAAGGGCTGCGTTGGGGGCTGGGTGCAGGGGCGCATATGGAGTAGTTGGTAGCTGGTGGAGTGGGCGGGCCTCCTCCTCTGCGGTGGCTGAGGTGGGAAATGGCACCTGGCAGTCAGTCGCCTCCTCCCACCTCCTCCCTTCCCACCTTCAATCTATCACCAGGTATGAATTGCACATCTCCTAAATCGCTCTCCCCACCCTCTGCCCTGGATGAAGTTTCATCATCTCTCTCTACCTCCCTGTCACTCCCCTTCCTAACACCCTCGACCAGAGAGAGCTTCTTCATTAATCTAATCATGTTGCTCTGCATTTACAAACCTCTGAGGGCTCCCTGTTGCCAAGAGAAGAAAATCCACACTCCTTTGCCAGGCATGGGCAGTTCTTCTTAATGTGCCCCCATCTCCTTTGTTGCACTGGAGCCACAGTGACAATAGCAGTGATAACAATAACAACAGCCCCGGCAACAACAGTAATAACATGTCACATCACATTGTCAATAACAATGTCAAATACTTTTTGAGGACTTACAAGAGTCAAGCAGCTTGCTAAGCTTTGGCCATGCATTGCCTCATTTAATCTTCAAAAAAAGGAGGATTTCTCTTTTTACAGATAGGGAAATGGCCCCTTTTATAGATGGGGAAACTGGCTCAAGGAGACCTGGTGGCACAATGTCACACGGAGTTAAGAAATGAATTGAAATCCAAGCAGTCTAACTCCAAAGGCCCTGTTCTTAACCTTCTCAGTCTCACCAGCTGCACCTCTCCCTGAGGCTCCCTGCACTCTAATTGTGCCACACGGAACCCTCTAGACTCCAAACTTGAAATGCTGAGCCCCTTTCTCAAGGCTTTGCACATGCTATTCCCTTGGCTTTGAATGTTCTGCCTTACCCTTTTCTAGCTAGCAAGCTCCTACTCATCCTTCAAGACCCAACTCAGATATCCCTTCCTCTTAGAAGCCTTTCTCAGTTCCCCTTTGGGTCAAGTCTTCGGTTCCCAGCTTTAAGCTGCCTCTGTGCAAGGGCTGACCACACTGCATTACCTCTATTATGATTTATGTGCCTGTGGCCACAGCACACTCTGAATTCTGAGAGCAGGGACTCTGCCTAACTTACTTCCGGGGCCCTGTCCCCAGAAGATACCTGGCATGGAGTAGGTACACAATAGGTACTTGTTGAAAAAATAAATGGAATCCCACAGGCTGATGAGGATGGATGTCTCCCTGAAAGGGATCTCAACATGGGGCCCAAGGCAAAGGTGGTGGTTGGGGTGGGGTGTGGGTTTCAGCTGGTCAGCCATGAGCTTCATGCAGCTAAACTCGGAGCCTGCTGAGTTCCTGCCTCCCTGACCATGCGTCCCCAGGGGCCTAGGAACCCACAGGAGAAACTGGTCCTGAGAAAGCAACGTGACCAACAAGGAAGAAGCACTATGTGAGGTGGCGGGAACCCCAGGCTAAAAAAAGGGCGCCACTTGAGAGTTCATTGCATAGGGATGGCAACTCAAGGGGAGACCTGGAGCTTAGAGAATTGCAGCTGTAGCGTCCACAGAGCAGTTAAGACTACCTTGTTTCAAATCCTGGCTTCAACACTCAATCACTGTTTGACCTTTGACAAGATTTCACCTCCCCAAGCTGCACGGTATAATACGACAGCCACTGTTTCTTTAAATCCAGTAAAATTAAATAAAATTCAAAACCCACTTCCTCAGTCACATCAGCCACATTTCGAGTGCTGGAGATCTGCATATGGCTGGTGGCTATTGTACTGTGCACTGCAGGAACACAGAACATGTCCATCATTGTAGAAAGTTCTATTGAATAGGCTGCCTCAGTTTCCTCAGTCATAAAATAGGGATGATAATTCTTTTTTTTTTTTTTTTTTTTGAGACAGCGTCTCACTCTGTCACCCAGGCTGGAAGGCAGTGGCATGATCTTGGCTCACTACAACCTCTGCTTCCCAGGTTCAAGCAAATCTCCATACCTCAGCCTCCCTAGTAGCTGGGATTACAGACACCCACCACCACACCCGGCTAATTTTTGTATTTTTAGTAAAGACAGGGTTTTGCCATGTTGGCCAGGCTGGTCTTGAACTCCTGACCTCAGGTGATCTGCCTGCCTTGGCCTCCCAAAGTGCCGGGATTACAGGCATGAGCCACCATGCTCGGCCTGGGGAGATAATATTTCTGAGCTTTGTTGTAAGGCTCAAAATGAAATATACAACTGAAGTAATTTGCAGAGAAGTGGTCACAAATACATTTTAATAATAATAACTTTTAATAAATAATAATAGATAATATTTATCCAGTATTGAGCACTGCTTAAAGGAGTTTTATGTGTATTCATTTAATCCTCACAACCACCCCATGAGATGGGTACTTGTTATTCCTCTTTTAGAGATGAGGAAACTGAGGCACAGAGAGCTTAAGTAACTTCCCCACAGTCACACAGCTAGTGGGTGACAGTTCTGGGCCACAAGTCTGACTCTCAGTCCTGACGTCCTCACCTTTCTGGCACGCAGTAGGAAGGAGCCTACACATTTGGTCCTCATGCCCATGGCTGGTGGGTGCTACCCAGCCTTGGAAATTGGTATTTGGGTCTCCACTTCAGGGCACGCTACAGCAGCCACCTGCTCTCCGCTCCCTGGTGGAGTCCCAGGCCCTCTAGAGTTCATGGAGCTGGGAGTCTGGGAGTTTCCAAGGGCAGATGGAGAGAGGGTACTAAGGCAGCTGCCTGAGACTGGATGCCTAAGGCCCTGTGAGAGAGAAGTCAAGAGGACACACAGGGACCTGCCCCTGGGGCTTGTGGGCAGGGCGTGGCCAGTCTCTGTCCATCCCACCCCGGCCCTTGCATGGAGGTGGAGAGGCCCTCGCCAGCCCAGGGTTCTGGCTGCCTGGCCTCTCACTCAAGTCCATCTACTTAGAAACTCGGGCACAGGGAGGCTTTAGTGTGTTCATGCATTAATTCAGCATGCACATATTGAGTACCTGCTGTATGCCAGCATGGGGAAAGACGCTAGGACACACCCATAAGCAAGAGGCATGGGCTGTGCCCTCGGGCAGCTCAGCGTCTGAGTAGGGGAGAAGTCAGCATCAAATGATGACATCAATGGCTACAATGACTAATTACAAAGGAAGAGGGCCTTCAGAAGACAAAGGGTATGTCCATCACAGCACAGCTCTGAAGCTCTTGCTGTGGAGGGCAGCTAATGGGTGAAAGCACCAAGTGCTGTGGGAAGTGTGGTGGGGAGGAGCGCTGTGGGTCCAAGGACCTGAGAAGTTGGGTAGCTGGAGCCCCGAGAACCAGGAGGCTTGGAAGATCGGGTGCAAGCCGCGCCTCGTGGGGCCTTGTGCACTGTGGCAGAATTTGTTTTTATCCCCCCCATTATAGGAAGACATCAGAGAACTTTGAGTAACACAAAGAGAGTTTTGGCTTCAGCATCCCCATGGCTGCTGTGTGGAGAGAGAATTATGGCAGGGCCAGACTGAATGCTGGGGACCAGTTACGAGGCTGTAGCAGCATCCATGTGAAAGGTGACAGCCGGAGCAGCCGTCCCCAGCAAGGAGGACTGGACCCATCCTTCTGCCTTGGAAAGGACATGTCATGATAGCACATGGCTCAAGGCCATAAATCAAGATCATGTGACCTTGGGCAGGTCACATAAGTCCCGCCAACTGCCTCTGTCACCAGGGTGGATGGGATGTCCTGATGAAGTGTGAATGTGCTTCGTACACTGTCAAGCTCCAAACACACTTGCTTTCATGGGCAGGAGGGGTGCAGTGAACAAAGGCTCCCTGTCAACAGAGCCTGCATGTGCAGGCGCGTCTGCGTGCACACAGGGCTCCGTAGGATGGCAGTAACAGACACGCGTGTCTCCAAAGTAGACAAGAGCCTTTCAGATGGGCCAGCTGCAGCTCCTCCTCCCTCCCTCATTCCCTCCTCCCTGAGAGTTCTGAGCAGGAAAGTGCCAAGAAACAGGGTACCTGTCCAGGTGAGGAGCAGGGAGCCCGGGAGCCCCAACAAGCCCAGCCTTACCTGGTGTAGGGCTGTGAGTCCGTCCTCATTGCACAAATCAGGGCTGACCTTATTCTTCAGGAAGTAGCGTACTGCAACAGGAGGGTACAGGAGTGAGCTTCCCGTTGCACACTGGGTGTGCAGGCATGCAGGGGCCTAGGTAAGACCCACTCTCCCCCAGGCCCATGAGGAATGTAGTAACACTTCCCCATTTTACAGATGAGACAACTGAGGCCCAGAATTTCCAAGAGGTGGATGCCACTGCCTGTCTTATTATGGATAACAATAACAAGAAGTAACAATTATTCCAATTATTCAGCACTTCCTGTATGCCAGGCACTGAGCTAAGCTATTTACATTTGTTGTCCAGAGGGTGCACATTCTAGTCATTGAAAGCATACACTCTGGAGGTTCAAATTTGGGCACCATTCTCATTGGCTGTGCAACCTCGGTCAAGACACTACCTTCTCTGTGCCTCAGTTTTCTCATCTGCAAAATGGGGATGATGTTCATCCTCCACACGGTGACTGTGTGAGTGGTCATCGAGGTGAGCCATGCCGGGGACTCAGCACAGTGGCCTGCATGTGGTTTGGAGGTGAACTCCTGCTCTGGCAGTTGTGGTGATTTTTATTAAAACTGTGGGTACCCACAGCAGGTAATGGCTCACCTATGGGTGTCAAATGCCCCTTCTTTGGCCCTACTGAGCCCTGAGGAAGGAGGGTAGCAGAGGTTTTAACCATCCCCAATCCCTAGAATTTTGTCTAGGGGTGTGTGTGTGTGTGTGTGTGTTTTCAGGGATTCTGGGTGGACAGGGAGGCCACAGTGAACAGCACCGACAGCCTGGAATCCCTCTTGCTTAGGATAAGCCCCCTCCCCTTATCACTGTGACCCTCCTCCCTTCTCCTCTGCCCGCCACCATTCAGGCCCTAATTCTCCCCTGAACCCAAGTGCAAAGGGAGAGAAGAGAGGAGCTCACCCAGCAGCCCTGCAGGCCCCTTCCCCAGCTTGGCAACTGGAACCCCAACTCTGGCTTTAGCAGGGTGATCTGAGGCCTTCCAGCTTTGCCTCTCCCCATGGATGAGGAGTCTAGGGGGCCAGTAGGATGAGTCCACTCGAGCCCCTGGCTCCCCTTCCAGGCCACACCTCTACTGTTCCTGTCCAAATGGCTCCGAGCCTGCTTGCAGGGCCTCAGTAGGATCTTCCCTGGATCCAGCTTCCCAAAGGTAGACTGTGCAGTTACTGGGCAAGTGGACCTCTAGGCCAGAGGGGTGAACAGAGGGTGGCTGTTTGTGGGGCAAGTGGACGAACTTGAACAAGCAAGCTGGCTTGTGTGTGTTGCCCTCGTGCCATCGTGCTGATGAAGCCAGGCGTGGAGGCCCAGGCACTGCAGATAGGATACACAGGCTGGCCCTGAGCCCTCTGAGCCTCCTCCCACCCCCAGCCAAGTCTGGCTCCCTGTGAAACAGAAGCCAAAGTCCACACCCCCTAATCCCCACCGCAGACACTATCTCCACACTACGGTTCATGCCACAGGGCAGGGCTGAGGTGGCTTCCTCGTTGATTTCTGCTGTGGGGAAACAAATTAGAAGTGAGCCGGGCAGGGTGGAGAGAAGGCTATCCCTTCTGCAGGACAAAAAACCCAGTCAGCAACTCCAGGGGGTACAGGGGAAAAGACTCTGGCAGGCAAGGGAGGAGTCCTTAAGGGCTCAGGAGCAGTGAATGGGGTGGGGGTACAGCCCCTCAGCTCCATCCTCATGAGGCCCAGTTCCCAAACCACAGTCCCAGTTGCACCCTAGGCCTCAGTGTCAACCAACGCCCTGCATGAAGGGGAGGTTGAGGTCACCACCCAGCAAGAGGTGGCATCTCCAGTAGACCTGCCCAGTATGCATAGCCAGTATGGGTTAAGCATGACAGGACCTTGTCCAGTAAGGTCAGATCCTTTGGCGCTGTCCTGACCAACGTGGTGCCACTAGCTACATCTGGCTATTATGGCTGCTTAAATGAATTAACATTTCAAATTAGTTTCTCAGGCATGCTGTGCTGTTTCAAGTGGTTGGTGGCTACCATATTGGAAAGTGTAGAAATAGAACATTTTCATCTTCCTGGAAAGTTATATTGGACAGTGCTGCTTTGGGGCATTATAAATGAAAATTAGCTCTACCACAAATTGTTAAAATCCTTCCATGGCTCCCCATTGCTCTGGGAATAAAGTCCAAAACTCTTCCTATGGCATACAAGTTCTTGCATGATGTGAGCCCTGCCTGCAGACCTCCAGCTTGTACAATTCTAGGGGGCACTATCCACATCATGGTTTCTAAGACTGGCATCCTCTGGAGTTGTCCAGTACACAACTTGCTCAGCTGTGCACAATCATCCTACCTGCTAACCTCTCCACTCTCATTTCTTAAACTCCTAACACCTTCCACAAGAGTCTTGTCAGTTACAGAGTCACACCACTTCTTGTGGTCTCTGAGACTTTGCATAGTCTGTTCCCATTGCCTGGAAAACTCAATCATTCATCCATCCATCCACCAGCATCCATTCATCCATCCAACCACCATCATCCATTTATCTGCCTCTAACACTAACACACACACACACACACACACACACACACACACACACCCCTCAGCCCCACTCCTCATCCTTTAGGTCTCAGCAAAAACTCCCCAGGCTCCTGTTATATATACCCATAGCTCCTATACATCTCATTTACAGCCTTGTCACAACTACAATTATATAACCAATTATGGGCTTTGAGTGTATCTGCCCATTGGACACTAAGCCCCACGAGGGCAGAACCATGACCTGGTACTTATGACTCTGTCCCTAAAGCCTGGTACACAGTAAGTCCTCAAGAACTTCTGTAGGACCTTGACCCAACTGGCAGCCCTCTAGTTCAGTCCAAGGACAAAGCCTCTCCATCTCTGAGCAAAGCAGATCACCTTCAAGGGCTGACTCTGGAAGACTCATGTCTGTAGCAGGCAGTTCTCTGCTCGCAGGCGCCTCCTACAGACCTGGTGCCTGGTGTTAGCCTCAGGACCATGTAGGAGATTATGGCAAAGCCACTGATCACCAAAGCCCAACCTGCCCATGGGTGAGTGGGGGTGCCCTGAGCCTGACAGATGGCCTTTGGGAGAGGAGCAGTGGCCACTATGTCCCTGACTAGGATGGGTTTCTGGATGGTTCTGCTCACATTAGCTAGGGGTTCAATTCCCATGGGATGGGTAGCAGAATAAGCTTCCTGTCCAGGAGATACTCTTTGAGGCAGAAAATAAGCATCAGCTGCCAAAAGCAGTGTTTGTGCACAGTAATTATTGGGGTGTCCTCCGTGCTGTGCAGGAATCCAAGCCATGTAATTACCCTGATGTTGGGCAGTTATTTTCAGCCCAAGAGGTGGGACAAATCATTCCCCTCTCTAGGAAGCTCTTAGTACTCATGAGCCAAGGCTGCCTCAGCAGTGCTACTTCCAATGTAGCTAGGAGCCCAAGGCCCAGCTCTGCACCTAGTCACAGGAGCAAAGTCCTCGCCGTCCAGTGCATAATCAGGCTCCCTGCCTCTAGAGTTCAGTAAGAAAATGATTATTATATTAATAATGTTTTCTGGCCAGGCACAGTGGCTCATGCCCGTAATTCCAGCACTTTGGGAGGCCAAGGCATGTGGATCACTTGAGGTCAAGAGTTCAAGACTAGCCTGGCCAACATGGTGAAACCCTGTCACTACTAAAAATACAAAAATTAGCCAGGCGTGGTAGCTCGTGCCTGTAATCCTAGCTACTCAAGAGGCTGAGGCAGGAGAATCGCTTGAATTTAGGAGGCAGAGGTTGCAGTGAGCCAAGACTGCACCATTGCACTCCAGCCTGGGTTACGGAGCAAGACTGTCTCAAAAAATATATATAAATAAATAAAAATAATGTTTTCTTACCAAGCTTTTCATTTGCATCTTGGTCAATTCAGAATCACTTTGTTTTATGGGTTCACATCTATAATTATTCCTCTTATGCAGAAGAAGAGACAGAGGGCCAGGAAGGTGTAGCTCAGTCACACGTGGCCAAATTAAGGAGCAGGGATTTGGCACCAGGCCTCTCTGATTTCAAAGCCCAGGCAGGTGGCCAGTGGACCATTCTACTCTGCCCTAAGGCCAGGAATGGGAACCAACATTTCTGGATTTCTGACCATGTCGAGACCTGTGCTGAGAGCTGATTTGGGGACGAAGGTAATGGGAAATGGACAGCAGTGACCTCTGCTTCTGGAACTGTCTATGTATCAGAGGCCCTGCAGTCCCAGGCCAAGCCCCTCCTTGAAGACAGAAGAGTTCAAGGATCTGCAAATGGGACAGAAGAAATGGTGTTACCCTGCTGAGGGATTAGCTTTTTCAGGGGCATTTAAAATGTAAACCTGCCTCCCTGACTCCCTGCTTTAAATCTTCTCATGGCTCCATTTTGCTCTTTTCTTCTTCTTCTTCTTTTATTATTATTATTTTTAAATATAGAGATGGGATCTCACTATGTTGACCAGGCTGGTCTCAAACTCCTGGCCTCAAGCAATCTTCCCATCTCAGCCTCCCAAAGTGCTGGGATTTAAGTCACGAGCCACCATGCCCAGCCTTCTTCTTCTTTTTTTTTTGAGATGGAGTCTCGCTCTGTTGCCCAGGCTGGAGTGCAGTGGTGTGATCTCAGCTCTCCTGCCTCAGCCTCCCGAGTAGCTGGGACTACAGGCACATGCCACCATGCTCAGCTAATTTTTTGTATTTTTAGTAGAGATGGGGTTTCACCGTGTTAGCCAGGATGGTCTCAATCTCCTGACCTCGTGATCTCCCTGCCTCGGCCTCCCGAAGTGCTGGGATTACAGGCGTGAGCCACTGCGTCTGGCCGCCACCTTCTTTTTTTAAGAGACAGGGCTTCACTATGTTGCCCAGGCTGGCCTCAAACTCTTGCTCTCAAGCAATCCTCCCACCTCGGCCTTCTGAGTAGTTGAGACTCCAAGCGCACACACAACCACGTCCAGCCTCCACAGTGCTCTTGGGAGGAAGTTCAAAATCCTTCCATGACCTTCACTGGGACTGGCAAACTATGGCCTGTGGGCCAAATCTGGCAGGCAGCCTGTTCCTGTAAATAAAGTTTTATTGGAACACATCCACACTCATTCATTTACATATCACCTATGACTGCTTTCACCCTACAACAGCAGATTTGGGTAGGTACAACAGAGACTGTATGGCTCACATGACCTACGATATTTACTATCTGGCCCTTTGCAGAAAAGGTTTGCAGACCCCTGGTCTTCAAAGTCCTGTATGGTGTGGTCCCGCCTACAGAGCTCCTGCCTTGCATAATTCCAAGGCAATATGCAAATACGCTTGCATAACAGTAGCTTGCACTGTTCTCATCATAGTCTGTGTGAATAGAGTGCCCTGGAATTATGCAGTGTGCAGCCTGCTCAGCCATGCCCAGGGCTCCTGTCTCTCTACCTCTCCAGGCTCATCTCTTGCTTTCTGGAGCACCTGGAACAATGGAGGAAGCTGGCTTGGGTCTAAGGTGTTGCCTGGAGCTCAGGGAGCACAAAGGCGAGAAAGGCATACTTCTTTCCTTCGGCCAGGAGTGTCCATGCCTTCCCTCAGTTGCCCACACTCAGGGCAGCTCCCTGCCCACAAAGCCCTAAGTCCCAGGCTCAGCCATCAGTTCGTCGGAGTGACCCATTTATTCTCATGCATTTGCTTCGCTGCAGCTCTAGGCAAGTTATTCCCCCTCTCTGCCTCCATGTCCTCATCTGCAAAATGGGGATCACAACAGTGCTCCCCCATGGCATTGTTGTGGGGTTAAGGAAGACAAGGCCCTGGTTACTGTTAGCATTTATTTTAAAAATAAAAACAAAAACCAACCAGTGAGCTCTTGCTTGTGTCCCAGCCTGTGCTGGGTGCTGGGAATACAACCATCAACATCTTGCATCTCTCAAGAGCTTTGGCGCTGGTGGTAAAATGACAGAGGCAGTCTCCCTCCAGGGAGCTCTGAGCATATGCTGGTTCACGGACCACTGCAAGGCCACAGTCGGTGCCCCGCCACCCCTAAGCAGGCAGGACCCTATTGAGATGGCAAAGAGGTGGCTCCCGCCCTCCTCACTCACGTATCCCTGCTCCTGGCGCCGACCCCGCCGCTCCGCCCACACCTCCCTGGCAATCTGGCTGGAATCTGGGCCAAACAGGGCCATCTGGTCCTCTCCATCTCCAGCTGTAGCAAGTGAGGCTGAGCCGGCCCGTCTCAGCAGGAAGCTGGTGGCGGCTGCCTTTGCAGGGAGACATTACTGCTGACAAGCTTGTGTTTTCTTTGGCATGTGACCCACGCCGTCTCACAGAGCATCTTCCTGACCTCGAGATGGTCAGTGACATGCGACCATAGGCATGGCTCCTGCTCCTCCTCTGGGGAAACGGGGACAGCCAGACAGAGGTGTCTGCCCAGTGAAGGTGGACCTTGGGCAATCTGCATCTCCCTGGGGGGTGCCCTGGGGCTGAGCTGCTGCCACCTGGCCATGTGACTTGCAGTGTCATGTTCACTCACAAGGCCTACCCTCCTATCTCTCTTCCTTCCTTTCCTGCCCAGTGCCCAGCAATGAGGCCTCATCCTCCCACTGCCTCCAAGGCACTGCATGATCTAGTCCCTGCCTGCTCCACACCCGCCTCACCTGGAAATCACTCCCTGAATCCCTCACCGGTTTAGCTACACTGGCCTCTCATTTCCTAAAACAAAACAAAACAAAAACCGAGCTCCGATTCTCCAGGCCTTTACACACAGTTTCCAATGCCTGGAACCCTCTTTCTTCCCATTGTTGGGCCGGCAAACTCTTCTTCATCCTTCAGATTTTAGCCAAAATGTCACCTCCTCTGGGAGGCCTTCCTTGATTGCCTCAATCTCCATTGAGCTTCCCCATCTATTCTCTCCACACTACCCTGCATTTCTGCTTTTGTCCTTCACAGCAGCACTTACTTTGTTGCCCATGGAGCTACCCGTTCCTGAGGCCATGAAACTATTTCTCAGCGTAGTCCCACAGACACGGGGCACTGCAGGAGCATGACTCATGAATGAAAAGCAATGATTGTGACTTTTGTACAAAATTGAGTGAGGCCAGAAGTGGTGGCTCACACCTGTAATCCCAATGCTTTGGGAGGCCGAGGCGGTAGGATCACTTAAGGCCAGGAGTTCGAGGCCACAGTGAGCTGTGATTGTACCACTGCACTCCAGCCTGGATGACAGAGCAGGATACTGTCTCTTAACAACAACAACAACAACAAAACAAACTTTAAAAAACGAGTCAGCAGACACCCTTCCTTGAGCCTCCCTCATCAACACCGCCAGACCTGGAGGCTGACCATAGGAGTCCTTCAGTCCCACCCAACACTATCCCCTCTGCAGGCTGGATGTAGGGGACTCAGCAGGTCCCTTTGTCCAGGACCCCACTCCTCATTCTCTCTGCCCTGTGCCCTTGCTCTTTCTATAGCCCAGCACTAACTGTGTGCCAGGCATTGTGTTAAGCCCTTCATATCCATCAAGTCAATTAGTCCTCATAATCCAGCTACGAGGATAAGTAACCTGCTGTTATTAAATAACTCCCTGGGATTATTGCTCCAATTTACAGATGGGAAAACTGAGGCTCAGGTTTGAATATATGAAATGATTTGCCCAAAGACATCTGGCTGGGAATGGTAGAGCTGGGATTTTCACCCAGGCCCAGCCAGCTCTGAAGAGTGAACCCTTAACCACTTTGCTAAAATGGTAGCAAACAAGGACCCAGGGAAGGAAACATATACAGCAGAGAGACATACAGGATGGACACAGATGTTATCATGAAGAGAGCCCACAGGGATGGCTAAAAGCCAAGAGAAAGGTCAAGACCATTGCCAATAAAGGTCAGTGTTCCAGAACATCACGTGATAAAGAAGACAGTTGCCAACAGGCATTGCTGCAGCCTTTGTGTTTACTATATTTGCAAATGAAGTCACTGAGGCACAGAAGTGAACACTGAGCCTGAGGTCCAGCACCACCTCTGTCGGTCTTCCTGCTGCATCTCCACTGTGGGTAGACAGCAGCCTGCCCCTGCTTCCGAGCACCATGGTGGCCTGCCTCATGTTACCACATCCCGCCCACTGGGTTGCACTTCCTGCATGAAAAGCCCAGTCTGCAAAGACTTATTTCGCCCTCTTCAAGGTGCTGTCAGGACTGCTGTGAGCCCAGCCCTCTGCTCTGATAATGCCAAAGGGTCAGCATTCTCAGAGCAGCCCCTCTGCTCTCCTCCCAAGTCAAAGCTGTCCTGTGTCCCCAAGGCAGTGCGCTTCCAAAATCACCCAACCAAGTAATTGCAACCTTTCCACCCACCATTGCTCCTCCCTGGAGCAGAAATAGCCAGAAATAGCTGCTCCCAGGGAAGCCCGACAGCCTGGAGCTGAGGGTGGAGACTCAGTCAACTCGCATGGTGGCTTCTGCAGTGGCTGGTGCAGCCCGCCCCTCTGCCAGGCAGCTCCCTCGAGATCCTGGGTGGTGACTCACCCTGGTGGACCAGAAAGACACGGACTTCCCTCAAAGTCACATTCCCAGGACCAAGCCTCAGGCCCCAGGCGCCAACTCCCTGCTCTTCACCAGATAGATAGTATCACTCTTGGCCCATTCAAGAAGAGGAGGGGTTGGACAACCGTGTGAAGACGCACGGAAGTCAGAGCCCTCAGGCCTTGCTGGTGGGAATGTAAGATGGCACAGCATTGTGGAAAACAGACTGACAGGTCCTTAAAAAGTTAAACATAGCATTACCGCCTGACCTAGCAATTCTACTCCTAGGTATATATTTAAGAGGAATGAACATATATGTCCATACAAAACTTTGCATATGAATGTTTTTATAGCATTAGTTGCCATATCTCTAAAGTAAGACCCAAATTTCCATCAACTAATGAATGGATAAACAAGATTCCATACAATGGAACAGTATTTTGCCATACAAAGAAATAAAGTATGGTTATGTGTGACAACACGGACGAACCTTGAAAATATCGTGCTAAGTAAAGGAAGCCAGACACAGAGGCCACATGTTGTGTGACTTCATTTACATGAAATGTCCGGAATAGGCAAATCCATAGAAAGAGAAAGCAGATTAGTGGTTGCCAGGGGTCAGGGGACTGGAAGGAGAATGGGGAGTGACTGCTAATGAGTACAGGATTTCCTCTGAGGATGCTGAAATTGTTCTGAAATTAAACACCGGTGATAGTTGTACAATCTTGTGAAAGATCTTGTAGCAAAGACCACAGAATAGAGTAAATTTGGGGCTGGGCACAGTGGCTCACACCTGTAATCCCAGCACTTTTGGAGGCCAAGGCATGTGGATCACCTGAGGTCAGGAGTTTGAGACCAGCCTGACCAACACAGAGAAACTCTGTCTCTACTAAAAATACAAAATTAGCCAGGCATGGTGGCGCATGCCTATAATCCCAGCTACTCAGTAGGCTGAGGCAGGAGAATCGCTTGAACCCAGGAGACAGAGGTGGCAGTGAGCCAAGACAGCGCCATTGCACTCCAGCCTGGGTAATAAGAGCGAAATTCCACCTCAAAAAAAAAAAGGGTAAATTTTGGCCAGGTGCAGTGGCTCACGTCTGGAATCCCAGCACTTTGGGAGGTCAAGGTGGGCGGATCACGAGGTCCAGAGGTTGAGACCATCCTGGCCAACATGGTGAAACCCCACCTCTACTAAAAATACAAAAATTAACCTGCCGTGGTGGTGGGCACCTGTAATCCTAGCTACTCAGGAGGCTGAGGCAGGAGAATCACTTGAACTTGGGAGGTGGAGGTTGCAGTGAACTGAGATCGCACCATTGCACTCCAGCCTGGGCAACAAGAGCAAAACTCTGCCAAACAAACAAACAAACAAAAAAACAGGGTAAAATTTGTAGTATGTGAATTATATCTCAACTTTAGAAAAAGAAGAGGAAGGGGTTCCAAACTAGGTCTGCTGGGATCTCACTCCCCTGGGAGGCCTGTGAGGTCAAGACAGCATCTGTCCCACTCATCACTGTACCCACAGTGCTGAGGACAGTGTCTGGTACACAGTAGGTGCTCAATCATTGTGTAGGGGAAGGAAGGGGGAAGGCCACTGGCCACTTGGGCCCTTCTGGGCCGTATGTGATCTGCCTGTCTTTCCCGGCATCATCCCTCCTAACCACCACACACCCTACCAGCCACACTCCATACCACCCTCTCTTGTGCATCTTCTCATGTGCTGTTCCTTCTTCCTGTCTTTTTTTTTTCTTTTTTTTTTTGAGACAAGGTCCCTCTGTCACCCAGGCTGGACTGCAGTGGCATGATCAAGCTCCCTGCAGCCTCGACCTCCAGGGCTCAAGCAATCCTCCCACCTCAGCCTCTTAAGTAGCTGGGAGTATAGGAGTATAGGTGCACAGCACCATGCCCAGCTAATTTTTTTTTTTTTTTTGATTTTTGTAGAGATGACATTTTGCCATGTTGTCCAGGCTGGTCTTGAACTCCTGAGCTCAAGTGATCCTCCTGCCTCAGCCTCACAAAGGGATGGGATTACAGTCGTGAGCCACCACGCCCAGCCCTGCCTGCCTTTCTCTGTCTTCACTTCACCTGGTTAATTCTTACTTAGATTCCAAGTCCCAGCTTCAATGTCATTTCCTCTACAAAGCCTCCTGCAGGTCTCCCAGGCTGGGCCAGGCACCCTTCTCATATGACTGCTGTGCCCCCCAAACTCCAAAAATACTTAACACTATTTTATAGTCATATATGAATTTGTCTGTGTCTTTACAACACTAAAGTTCTAGAGGGGTAGGGCGAGTAGGACCATCTTTTGGCTACCATGTTTCTCTATGTGATGCAGTTCAGGCCCCCAGTCCATTTCAGATGACGGCAGAAGTGAATGGAGCTTACCTGGCCTCTACCCAAGCCTCAGAACCAGCCAGAACATCTATTCTTGGGCTACTGTATGCTTCTTCCTTTGGACAAGAGCATTCCCTGGCTGGGCCACAGACTTTTCCTTCTCAGAGAGAATCTTCACCCTTTGGCTTGAACAAAGAGGCCAGTTCCTCTCCTACCATCTCTGATACCCTTAGCATCACCAGGACAAGATAGCCAAGGGGACCCCAGACATGTAGCTATAAACCTTCTCCCTTCTAGAACCTCCGTGCCCAGGACATATGTCTCTGCTAGACAAAAGGGGTTGACAGAGATTCACATCAGTTACCCAGATGCCTCTGCCCATGTAACTTACATCTGGCATTGGGTGTATGCAGGAAAAGTGACAGCACACCCTTTAGGATATAAGCTCTATGTGGGCAACTCGTGTCTGAATTCTTATCTGGGGCATGCAGCTCCTAGAGAAAGCACTCAACAAGTATTTGTTGACTGAATGAACAAATTAAAAAGACGTTTTTAATTCTAAGAATAAAAAACTAAAGATACCCAGAAAACTGATGTACCAAGTAGGCCCGCAGTTAATCCTTTTCAAAATGTGTAGTCTTTCTGAGACATGGAGGTTGGGGTGAGGTGGGGCATCACTTCCTAATGTGTAAGGGGACATTTGTGTATTAGATTTCCTGAAAGGGAGGGAGAACTGCATTTAACTCAGCTACCGTGAAGGTGATATGGACCTGTAAGGTTTCTCCATCAAAGCTGCAAAGACTGTGTGCCTTGGACCCTTCCTTCTCTCTTCTTCTCCCTTCCTTCCCCTTCTCTTACCCCTTACAGTGCTTAATCTCAGAGAATGACGGCAAGGGTCCCCCTTATCCAGAAACATGATGTTGGAACTTACGCATTCTGTTCATACAACATCAGACCCCCGATGCATCAGGCCCCTGTTCTTTACTGATTCTGCCTCCAGAATTCTCCCAGCACCTCTCCTTACAGCTTCACTGCAGACCTAGGGACCTGATCTCCCTTCTGCTCTGCAGAGCCTGGCGTGCGTAAACAGACACTGGCCGCCCGGGAGCTCTCCAAGGTATCTGCTCTTATCCCAATTCCTCTCTCCTGAAATGCCCTGCATGCCTCTTTCTGACTTGCTCTTGCTCTCCAAGACCCATCCCTCTCACCTCACTTCTCCCTCCAGCTATCTCTCCTGATTTTTTTTTAATAGTCCAATTACTTTATCTCTCCAGGCAAGTAATAGATAAAAATATTTCCAGCCCTGCAGGTAGGAGATACATGCGTATAAACACTGTAATAGCTTCACAGCCATCATAATAGCATCTAACATTCATTGACTATTTTCCGAGTATGAGGCACTGTCCCAGGATGTTACATGTATTATCCCAGATCCCTGGGATCCCTCAATCCCCACTACAACACCATGACTTAGGTGCTATTATTAGACCATTTGACAGAGAACTTACATGATTTGCCCAAGCTTATTTAGCTAGTAAGTGCTGAGATTCAATTCTAGTCTGGGTGATTCCATACATAACTGGTATTTCAGGCATGACTAATTACAAGGGACCCTCATTCAAATATAGCCAAGAATAAAATCCATTCCTATCAATCTTTAGTGAGAGGCAACAAGCTGAGTATAAAGAGGGAAGTTCCTTCAGCTCACACCTGTCCCTTCTGAAGCTTCATTCTAATTTCCCTGGTCCTGTTCTGCTGTCCCAAAACTACCTCTCCAGTCTCTGCCTGCCTTTCAATTTTGGTCTTTCCTAAAGATGCTACTCTGCCTCAGCCCTGTATTACATAGGACATGAACAAATCCTCCTTTGGGCTTCCAAGTGTCTGCCTGGGAAAATAAAACAAGATTTCTGAAAATTTTAAAGGTAACCACACAAGAAATTGAAGTCACTACTTGTATATTCCATATTATCGATGGAAAAGATAAATGCAAATCAACATAGTATTCGTTAAAGTCACAAAATGAAAGAAATAATAAAGAAACAAATGCCACAAATCACGAAGCAAGACGACCGACATCCAAATATGTACCAGATGAATAAATTGAATCATTTATCCTTCCCATAAAGCAGCAATGACTTGGTTGCCAAAAAAAAAAAAAAAAAAAAAAAAAACAATCAACTGTGTGCTGCTTACAAGAGATATATTCCGAACAAAATAACAGGGAGACTAAAAATAAAGGAATGTTCAAATATAAAACAGGCAAACACAAACACAAAGAAAGTGGAGGTGGCAGCGTTACTATTATGAAGAATGGAATTCTGAGCAAATAAGGAGGTAATCAACTTTAGGCTGATCAAAAATGAGGTACTTCAAAATGAAATTAAACAGAAAGCAGATCAGTGGCTGCCTGGGGCTAGTGGTGCAGGAGGGGAGAATGAAGTCATTATCAGTGAGGAAACCTTATGAATTGCATAATCAGCAAAGTCAAATTCAGTTAAAGCAAAAATGGTTAGTATAGTCTGGGTGCCGTGGCTCACACCTGTAATCCCAGCACTTTGGGAGCCTGAGGCGCATGGATGACCTGAGGTCAGGAGTTCGAGACCAGCCTGGCCAACATGGTGAAACCCAATCTCTACTAAAAATACAAAAAAATTAGCTGGGTGTGGTGGTGGGTGCCTGTAATCCCAGCTATTCAGGAGGCTGAGGCAGGAGAATTGCTTGAACCTGGGAGGTGGAGGTTGCAGTGGGCTGAGGTTGCACCATTGCACTCCAGCATGGGCAACAAGAGCGAGACTCCAACTCAAAAAAAAAAAAAAAAAAAAAAAAAAAAAAAGGTTAGTATATAAGTTATAAGTCTGAAGCACAGTTTTCCTAGGAATCTTCAGCACACATACTCCCTAAAGAAAAGATCAGAGGGCAAAGATTTACAAACAAGGATGTTCACAGTAGCATTGTTTATATGCATATCGTTTATAAGTGAGAAATCCTGGAAGCAACCCAAATGCCTAAACAATTGGAGGTTGATTTGGTAAATGATGGAACATCCATATAATGGAATATTCTGCAGCTGGTAGCTTTGAGGAATTTCTAATGACATGGGAAAATGTTTGATATGTAATATAGAATGGAAAAACAAGGAGTCAAAACTTTACATTCAATGCAATCTCAACTGGAAAGGAAAAAAATGCATTCCACACATCCACACACTTTTCATTGGAAAAAAATATATACAGTAGCTGTGCTTTATTAGGGATTTTTATTTTCTGTTTGCCAATATTTCCCAAGCATTTTAAAATCCATGTGTACTACCTTTATAATCAGAACTTCTCAGTTTCACCAAAAAATAAAAACCTTCCACAGAATGATAGCCAAGTGGTAAGAATTCTATTTCCGCTCAAAGTAGCTAGCGCAGAAACAAAGTCTCAACCTGGCTGACCCTATGAAGGAAGTGATAAAGCTGGGATTCCTATATTGAGTAGGAATTAAATAGCAACAATAATACAAACCATTATGTTTGGAGAGTGCAGGGGTTGGCACACTGTGGTCTACAAACCAAATCTGACTTAATTTTATACTGCTTGCAAGCTAAGAATGGCTTCTATTTTTTTTAATGGTTGAAAAAAATCAAAGAAGAGTAATATTTGGCAATACATGAACATTATATGAAAGTGGCATATCAGTGTCCAAAAACTAATTGGAACACACGCTCCCTTGTTATGCATTGCCTATGGCTGTTTTGAGGCTCCAGCAGCACAGCTGAGGAGTTAGACAGAGACCATATGGCCACACAGCCGAAAATATTTCTTATCTAGCCCTTTGCAGAAAAACTTTGCTGATCCTCAGGGTAATGCTTTTCAGCTAACAAAATACGTTCAATGGCTGGGTGCGGTGGCTCATGTCTGTAATCCCAGCACTTTGGGAGGCCAAAGTGAGCAGATCACCTGAGATCAGGAGTTCGAGACCAGCCTGGCCAACATGGTGAAACATGTTTCTACTAAAAATACAAAAAATTAGACAGGTGTGGTGGTGGGCACCTGTAATCCCAGCTACGCAGGAAGCTGAAGTAGGATAATCACCCAAACCTGGGAGGTGAAGGTTGCAGTGAGTTGAGATCGCACCTTTGCACTCCAGCCTGGGCAACAAGAGCGAAACTCCATCTCAAAAAAAAAAAAAAAAAAAAACAAGTTCAAAACCACAGTCTCATTTCACCCTCACAATAAAAGTCTCCTGGTCCCTGGTAGGAGAGGAAGAAACAAATATAAGTCCAAGGTGAACCCTGGGATCGTGGCCAGGAAGGGAACAGACAGATTGGGCCCAGTTCCTTCACCTGTCAAGAAGTGAAGGGTGCACGAACCTTCCCAGAGAGCCTGCTGTTGCTTCTGGCTGTCCCCACCGTCTCTATGCCCGGTCCCAACCCAGCCACCTCTCCCCTCTGAAAGCAGCCGCATTTCCTGTCAAAAGCGTGACCTTCTGAAACCTGCATGGTGGAGGCTGCAGCTGCATAGAGGATGGTATTTTTATCCAGACCCTGCTTCCTGTTTGCTTGGCTAGGGGGTTTTGTTTGCGGGTGTTTGGTTTTGTCATTTCTGATACAGACTCGGTTCCCATGTCATAACAGAACAGAGAAGTCTGGCTCCTGCAAGGTATGCTGACTGCCTGGCACCCCCACCTGCCCAGGGGGGCCTGTCCTGCTACCCTCCCTTAATGCTGCATGATCTCCTGTGACTTCCAGATACCCATCTTCTGCCCGTGCAGTAGCAGAAACCAGGGCAGCTGGGTGGGCAGAGAGGAAACAGGAGCATTTCTGCTGCAGGAAATGGAAAAATCCACTCTCTTATCAGACAGGAACAGCTAGAGAAGAGCTGGCTGGGCCCAGAGGGGAGCGAGCTGCAAGTTATCCAGGGCTTCTGGAACCCTCTGTTCCTGGCTCACAGAGGACCAGGACAGGATGGAGGTAAAGTGATGTATGGGACTTGAGAGCCATTTGCTGAGAATGCCCTGAGCTCTAGGACCTGGGGGATGGATCATTTGCTGATGCTCCCAGCAATAGACAAAAATGCCATGGTCTTCAACACTCATATCCTCACAGCTCAGCCAGATGTGGGAACAGAGAGCAGATGCATAGCAGCATCTAACAAGCCGGTGATAAGAAGTGCTCACGTTTACTGACCACTTGCTCTGTGCCCAGCCCTGAGTCTTGCACGTGTAGGAAATGATCTCATTTAATCCTTACAACAGCCCAAGGCAAATGTGAGGCAGGCTCTACCATGAGCTCCTATTTTACAATTGGGGATACTGAGGCACAGTGAGTTTAATTAACTTGCCCCAATCTACTCTACTCAGCTGGTAAGAGGCTCCAATACACCCACACTTGACCCATGCTTGCTCCACCATGAGAATGTATGAGAGAGCCAAACTTGACCCCAGGTTTTAAGAGTTGGGGATCTGCCTGCAGCCCAAAGCCTTCCTGTTTCCTCTTCTGCCAGCATGCCTAGTGCCAGGCTCTGAGCCCAAGGGATGAAAGGGCCAGTCTGACCTTTGCTCCAACCACTTCCACCCTGGAGAGAAGCCATCAAAGCATACTGTTAAGGGACATGCAGTCTACCTAAGCATTGCACCTAGTATGATAAGAAAACACAGGTGTAGTGGTTCAGAATTCAGACCCCAGCATATCCCAGTGGTTTGATCTCAGATGTGTCATCTCCTCTATCTGAGCCTCAGTTTCCTCATCTGTAGAATGGGGACTATGATCTCACAAGGTTGTCTAAGAATTAGATTATAAAGTGTTGACCACAGTGTCTGGAATGAGTAAGTTTAGCTACTAGCTGGCTCTCCCCTACCCCACCTCCTAGCCCCAGCAGGCACCCCTTAGGAATGCAGGGCCCAGTCTTCAAGCTCCAAGACAACAAATAGCAGCACCAAATAGAGTTATCTTTGGAGATCTGTGGACTGACTGCGAGATAAGGCCAAAGGACAGGTTGGACATTGTGGTCCGTCTCCAAGATGCCACCCAAGTACCCCAGCCTCCTAGGATTCACGCTCTTGTCCAGTTCCCTCCCCCAGTGAACAGGGCTAACGTGTCACCAATAGGATGGAGTGTGCCTTGTGAGTCTGAGTCATAAAAGATGTTTCAGCTGGCCAGGCGCAGTGGCTCACGCCTGTAATCCCAGCACTTTGGGAGGCCGTGGCGGGCAGATCACCTGAGGTCAGGAGTTCGAGACCATCCTGGCCAACATAGTGAAACCCCGTCTCCACTAAAAATACAAAAATTAGCCGGGTGTGGTAGCGCATGCCTGTAATCCCAGCTACCCAGGAGGCTGAGGTAGGAGAATTGCTTGAACCCAGGAGGCAGAGGTTGCAGTGAGCTGAGATCACACTATTGCATTCCAGCCTAGGCAACAGAGCGAGACTCCGTCTCCAAAAAAAAAAAAAAGATGTTTCAGCTACTCTCTTGGCCCTTGGATCACCTGTTCTGGGAGAGGCCAGCTATCATAGTGTGAAGACTTAGCAGTCCTGTGAAAAGACCACCAGTGAGGGAGTGAGGCCTCCCGCCAACCGCCTGTGGGCGCCATCGTAGAATCAGATCTCCTAACCCAGTCCGGCCTTGGCCCACATATTGACTACAGCCTCCTGAGAGACCCTGAGCCCAAACCACCCAGCGACCCCGGGTTCCTGACTCACAGAAACTGTGAGAAAACAGACATCTGTTGTTGCTTTCAGTCGCCACATTTTGGGGTGATTTGTTATGCAGCATACATAATGAGTGCCCCCAGAGAAGAGGCTCAACGGGAGGAAGCAGTCTCGAGCCTGAAGGCATCACGCTGAGCTGGGCACCATGAGGACCGAAGAGCCCAGGCCTCCTAGACGTCTCAGAACCCAACCTCCCCCTCACCCGCAGTCAGTCAAGTTTCCGTTAACCAGGGAAATTCATCGCTGAACCCCACAGCTGACTAAGGGTTTCTATTTCCGCCCACAGTGCAGAGAACCATCCACATTTGACACTCATCACTCGGGTCTGTTTCTTGTTCTGGGAGCATAGCCCAGGCTTCCCCACCATGTGAGGATGGAACTGGGTCCTGACGCACCCTCCTGAGCTAAGGGTGCCACTGACCTAGCAGGAGAGGTGGGAAGGAGGTGGAAACCCCTGTCCTCAGCAGCCACGCACAGTTTTCTGATCAGCAGGGGAGTTTTGACCTGCTCTGTTTCCAACCTGGGCCGGTTCACCCCTCCTTAGGCATCCTGGTGGTCCTCCGCTCCCGGGAGATCACCATATTCATGCCAAACTTAGTGTGGACACCCAATCGGCATAGCACACTACAGCCCAGATCTTCCAGACCCAAGTGATCCTCCTGCTTCAGCCTACCCAGTAGCTGGGACCACAGGCACGGGCCACAGTGCCTCGCACCCACAGTTTTCTAAATCACAAACCTAAGTGCGCCCCTCTCTCCTGCTCAGAAACCTCTCCTGGCTCCTCTCTGCCTTCACAGTGTTCATGGTTTAGCCCAGTGGTTCTCAGTGATCCCTGGACCAGCAGCAGCAGCAGCAGCTGGGAATCTGCTGGCAATGCAAATCCTGTGGCCCTACCCCAGCCCTCCTGGATCAGGAATCCTGCAGGAGGGGGTGTCTAACAATCTGTGCTTTAACAAACCCTCCCAGTGATTCCAGTGCACCGTCAAGTTTGAGAACGGTGTCTTCTCTGCCTGCTGCGCTTTAGAAATACCCAACTCCTCTCTCCCTCCTTCCCCACTCCACAAATATTCACCAGGCACCAACTCTGCACCAGGTGCAGGGCTACAGCAGTGAACCAGACAGACACCAGTCTGCCCTCTCAGAGCTTGCAATCTGCTCCCCTAGTCTGGAATACCCTTCCTTCCTTCCTTCCTTCCTCCAAGCAGAGTCTCTGCCCAGCTATCACACCCAACGCAGGAAGCATTCAATAAACATTAGTTGAACAGTAAATGAGCAAATGAATAAATGACTGAAGGCACCACCCGGTGAAATCTTCCTTGACCCTGGGTTAAGTACCCTCAGCAGGCTCTGCGCACCTCAGTCAGAGTGCCTGCCACCCTCCACGGTGTCCAGGGCTGGGGAGTACTTGAAATGTGCATAATCCAGATTGAGACGCGCTGGGGGTATAAAATGCACACGGGACTTTGAAGATTTAGTGTGAAAAAGATATGTAACATACCCATTAATATTTTTATACTAAATACATGTTGAAATGATGTTGAGTTAAATAATTATTCAAATTAATTTCACCTGTCTCTTGCCTGCTTTACTGGAACTATTAGAACATTTAAAATTACATATGAGGCTCACATTATTTTTCATTGATCAGAACTGAGCTAGATTGTAAATACTTAGTTACATTACCATGGGCACAGCTGCACCCACAGTCACATGATGATGAGCTCTGTGATGGTATTTCTGCCCATTTGTCTTCCCTCCCTCCCTCCTTCCCTCCCTCCCTCCCTCCCCTTCCTCCCTCCCTTTCCTTCCTTCCTCCCTTCCCTTTCTCCCTCCCTCCTTTCTTTCCTTCCTTCCTTCCTTCCTTCCTTCCTTCCTTCCTTCCTTCCTTCCTTCCTTCCTCTCTACTTCCCTACTCTCCTCCTTCTCAGTCCTTCCCTTTCATCCCACCCCTCTCTCCTTCTTCCCACAAACATTGATTGAACATCTGTTCTTGTATCCCCCCATGAAGCTTGGCACAAAGCACGTGTCCACAATGTTTGCTGAATGAATAAACCAATGCTCAGAATGCACACTGGCCCAGAGGTGACCCTGAGGGCACTTGCCTCCTATTGAATTCCCCATACCTGCTTGTTTGAGTGCAGGTTTCCCATTTCATTTCAAAAGGAGCCAAATTCCAAAGATGTTCTTATGTAACATGGGGCTGGGGTCAGTTTTCTTCTTGCGTACAGGGTTCATGTGTGCTCAGATACCGGGGCCAGGACTCCGTGTACAGGACACCTTGTTCTCAAAGCTCCAGGAGGCTGGCCAGGGCGTGGGCCTGAGCTTGCAGCTTTATAGTCAAATTCTCCAGTGAGAGGAGGGCATGAGGCTGAGCCATGTGCTGCCCCACTCCCCCCCACCCCCCAGGCCCTGGGAGAATGAGGGTACACACAGGTCAGGGAGATGCAGGCATCCAAGCCCTGTTTGAGGGTGCAGCTGCGGTAAACTGGGGCCTGGGTGTGAATCACTGCAGGACTGCGGTAAACTGGGGCCTGGGTGTGAATTGCTGCAGGAATTACATGCCTATTTTCTGGTGGTCTCTGTCACAGCTGCCACTAACCATGCCCCAACCCTCCAGACCTCCAGTTTGAGAGGCTGCAAGACACTGGAATGAGCCACAATATCCCAGCTGAGCTGCCTCTTGGAGCTGAGAACGCAGCAAGAAAATTGGCCCAGAGCCTGGCCCTTCATGTCTCCAGTCCTCCCTGCAGCTCACACAAAGTCGTGGCCCCTACAGTACAGGCCATCAGCCAGCAGGAACATCCCTGTCCCTTCCCTTCCCACTGTTTCACACCTTCCTAACTTTGCACTGAACCACCAGAGGATTTCCCTGCCCCAGGGCCCTTGCTCTTCCTATTTTGTTCTGCCTAGAACACTCTCCTCTAGCCCAGCCTCCCCTATCCTTCTGCACAGCTGGCTCAGTTCCCATCCTTCAGGCCTCCCAAATGTCACCTCCTCAGAGGGACCCACCTGACTGGCCTTCCTATACCCACACTGTCCCTCTGTTCCCTCTCAAAGCACTTTGCCTGTACCTTCGTAGCATTTAGTCAGACTTTTATATGATAGGTTATGTATTTGTGGGCTTGCAGTTCCCCCTATAGATTATAAACTCTACAAGGACAGGGACCTTTTCTGTTTACTTATAAATGAGTCCTGGCACACCACAGTGCTCAATAAATTTTTGCTTTGCAGGCCGGGTGCAGTGGCTCACACCTGTAATCCCAACACTTTGGGAGGCTGAGGCGGGTGGATCACCTGAGGTCAGGAGTTCGAGACCAGTTTGGCCAACATGGTGAAATTCCATCACTACTAAAAATACAAAAATTAGCTGGGCATGGTGGTGCATGCCTGTAATTCCAGCTACTCAGGAGGCTGAGGCATGAGAATCACTTGAACCCAGGAGGTGGAGGTTACAGTGAGCCAAGATCATGCCACTGCATTCAGCCTGCATGACATGTCAAGACTCTCTCAAAAATAAATAAAAAAATAAATAAATAAAATGGCTAATTTTTTATGTGCATATCACCTCAAAAAAAAAAAAAAAGAAAGAAAGAAAAAAAAAAGGAAAAAAGAAAAAAAAAATAGCCTGTAGTGGGGAAAAAACCCATCAGAACAATAGCTGCCTGGGAGAGGGTAGAGGACTGCCTGGGAAGAGACACAAGGGAACTTTATGGACCGATGGCACTGTCCTAGGGAAATATAACATAGGCCACATATGTGATTTGAAGTGTTTTGTTAGCAACATTTAAAAAATAAAAGCAGGTGATATTTTAATGATATATTTTATCTAATCCAATATGTCCAAAATATTGTAGTTTTATCATGTAACCAGTATTTCATAATTCTGCCTCTTGACTGCAGTGCTGGTTACACAAATCTGTTCCTGTGATTAAAGATTTCACAGAGCCAAACACACACACACACACACACAAATTAATGCATACAAAACTGGCAAAATCTGGATCAAATTGGTGAACCGTATCAATGTCAATTTACTGGTTGTGATAACATGTATTGGTTTTGCAAAATGTTACCATTTGGGAGGCCGAGGTGGGAGGATCACTTGAGGCCAGGAGTTCAAGACCAACCAGCCTGGCCAACATGGTGAAACCCCATCTCTGCTAAAAACAAAAACTAGCCAGGCGTGGTGGCGTGTGCCTGTAATCCCAGCTACTCGGGAGGCTGAGGCAGAAGAATCACGTGAACCTGGAAGACAGAGGTTGCAGTAAGCTAAGATCGCACTACTGCACTCCAGCCTGGGTGACAGAGTGAGACCCTGTCTCAAAAAAAGAAAAAAAAAAAGTTACCATTTGGGTAAACTGGGTGTAGAGTAGAAGGAATCCCACTGTATTTTTAAAACTGCATATAAATCTATAATTATCTCAAAATAAAAAGGCATGAGCTTAGCTCACTGGGGTGTACCATGGGGTCCTTAGATGAAACGCAGGAGTGGTGCGGGCATGCAGTTGTTCAGAGGGACTGTGCCCAGCGTGTACACTGTGCTGAGCGAACCAGAGCCAGCCTTTGCCCTGTGGAGCGCACAGTGATGCACAGTAACAAGAAAGCCCTGAAATAGATGGAAAACAGCCCAGGAGAGGAGCAGTAGGAAGAGGCAATCCATGCTAAGAGGGTGCATAGTGCCCAGGCAGGGCCTCAGCACAGTCACAGGACTGCAATTTTGGGGGGAAACACCAATTGATAGAATCAAAGAATCATGGCCAGGTGTGGTGGCTCACACCTGTAATCCCAGCACTCTGGGAGGCCGAGATGGGTGGATCACCTGAGGTCGGGAGTTTGAGGCCAGCCTGGCCAACATGGTGAAACCGTCTCTACTAAAAATACAAAAATTAGCCAGGCGTGGTGGTGCATGCCTGTAGTCCCAGCTACTTGGAAGGCTGAGGTAGAAGAATCGCTTGAACTCAGGTGGTGGAGGTTGCAGTGAGCCGAGTTCACACCATTGCACTCCAGCCAGGGCAACAGAGCAAGACTCCGTCTCAGGTGAAACAACAACAACAACAACAACAAAATCAAATAATCACAAGAGCTGACAGCTAACACATTTTGGATAACTAACACATTTTGGAAACATTCCTCTGTGCCAGGCACTGTGCTAAAGCAAGGCTTCATTTAGCTCTGGTACAACCCTTTTAAGTAGGTAGTATATTATTCTATTTAACCAAAAGAGAAACTGAGGCACAGAGAAATTGAATGGTTTGCCCAAGTTCACCTGGTAGGCAACAGAGCTAGGATTTGAGCCTAGATGGTCTCGCTCCAGAGCACAGCATCTGAACCATGGACCCTGGTGACTCCTGAGTTGGACCACACAGGAAGCTCATATTCTGTCCCTGGTGGATCTTTAACCATCCCCATCCCCCAGAGTCACCTCCCACCTCTTCCCCATCAGTACCAGACTGATGTTTGGGCATGAATGGCTGGTGAGGTCAAGGAGCCAAGACCACAGTGCCCTTTGGGGACATCGCTTTAACCACCACTGCAGAGGTGGACCTTAGGGTGACTCCAGCCTGGGTGTGTGTGGTTGGCAGTGGGGTTTATCCACACAATGTAATATGATCCAATCATAAAAGGAATAAAGTTCTGACACGTGCTACAACGTGGATGAACCCGAAAAACATTATGCCAAGTAAAAGAAGCCAGACACGAAAAGTCACATATTATATGAAATATCCAGAACAGATAAATCCATAGAGACAGAAAGTAGATTAGCGGTTGCCAGGGGTTAGGGGGAAGAGGAAACTGGAGAGTGACTGCTAATGAGTCCAGAGTTTCCTTTTGGGACAATGAAAATGTTCTGGAACTAAGTGAAGGTGATGACTGCACAGCTTTGTGAAGGTACTTAAATGCCACTAAACTATACTTTTAAATGGTTAATTTTGTGTTTTGTGAATTTTACCTCAATTTAAAAGAAAACACCAGTACTGTGTGCACTGCAGGCGCCTCTGCTCCACAGCGTGTGCCTGATTCCTGGCATCATCAGACAGAGGCTGAGCTCCAGGCCCAGGAGGCCCACCCTCCATCCCAGGCTGTCTCCTGCATGGCGGCTGTATCCCCTCCGTGGGAAAAAGACGTGCCTTGCCTCACACCCCAGACATCCATGGTGCAAGAAAAAGCAAGCAGGCCTTCTTTGGGTTCGTTTCCGATGGGCTAACCACAAGAGTGCTGGCGAGATAATAGGCAGCTGCTATGGGACACTGACCGCATGTCAACACACCTTCCAGGGCATTCTATGTCATCCACATTGCAAAGGAAGCTGTTGCTGTGCCCCGTTCTACAGATGAGGAAAAGAGACTCAGAGAAATCAAGTCAGTTGCTGAAGGTCATGCAGCAAGTCTGGGTAGAACCCAGAGGTGCCCCTTCTTCCCGCTGCACACACTCAGCCCACAGAGGACAGCAAACACGGGATTTAGGAGCTATTCTATTCCCTGGGGGCCCATTGCCTAAGTGATTATCTTCCCTCTGAAACCAGAAGCAGAAATCAAGCCTCTCAAATTTTTATTTATTTTTAAATTTTTTTTTCTCCAAGATGGAGTCTCACTCTATCGCTCAGGCTGGAGTGCAGTGGCGCGATCTCGCCTTACTGCAACCTCTTCCTCCTGGGTTCAAGCAATTCTCCTGCTCCAGCCTCCCAAGTAGCTGAGATTACTGGCGCACACCACCATGCCTGGCTAATTTTTGTATTTTTAGTAGAGACAGGGTTTCACCATGTTGGCCAGGTTGGTCTCGAACTCCTGACCTCGTGATCTGCCTAACTCGGCCTCCCAAAGTGCTGGGATTACAGGCGTGAGACATCGCCCCTGGCCACTTTTCAAGTTTTTAAAGCCCAGATGATGAGTTGTGCCCTCAAAACAGAGGCAGGTTCTGCAGGGGTAGCTGAGATTACAACAGAAGCAGGAGACCCGGAGGTAGGAATCCGGCCCTGCCACCTATTGCCGTGGGAACATTCAGTAAGTGGCAACTCCTCTGCACCTCAGTCTCCTTATCTGTGAAGTGGAGCCCACCTGTGCAGGATGTGAGTGAAAGGTGGACCAGGCAATGCATCTAAAGAATGCAGCAGTGTACATGGCACAGGGTAGTTGCCCTGTGCAAGTCAGAGGTCTGTGTGCCAGGACACAGACGGAGGGGCCCAAGGAGGCAGAGTATGAAGAATGAAGCCTCTACTTCTCCTTCCAGTTCCCTCAGTCTGGGCCCCAGGATCATCTCACACTTGAGCTTGGATATGGGTAGAGTTTGCCTTATACTCCAAACCAGAAACTCGGGCCATTCTGAATTCCAGCCTGGCTAAGGGGACAGAGCTCAAGAGACAGATAGCCCCAGAGAACCAGGGCTGAGGCCACCGGCATGATTCCAGGCCAACCCAGCCCATTTAATGGTGTTTTCCCAGCCAGAAGGAGGCCATGCTAATTAAGTGGAAACTGGCGGTCTGCAAATCGATTTCTGCAGCTCCAGCTCCAGGAGGGGCCAGGCACTCTCAAACTGGGTCAGAGACATGTTAGTCCCGTAATGTCACCCAGAAACACCCACTTCTTGTCTGCCTCTCAGAGCCTGGCTCTCTGCTGGTATGTAGGCCCCACACCCTCTGCAACCAAGTCCTGGCAGATCCCTTTGTGACAGGTGGGGGGCTCCGGTGGTCTTTCTGGGTGAATGAGGTCCTGTGACTCCCTCTATTATACACGCAGTCCGACCTCTGGTTGCAGTAGGGGGCAGCTTACGGTGGTGGTTCAATCCTAGACCACCACTGCTTGAGTTCAGATTCCAGGTCTGCCAACTAGCTCTGTGACTCTGGCCATGTTACTTCACCTTTTCTGTGCTTCTGTTTCCACAACTGCAAAAATGGGGTAATGAAAGGACCTCCCAAAAGGTTGCTGTGAGAATCAAATGGGTGAATATTTAGGAAGCAATTTAAGTCAGTGGCACTAGCAAGTGCTAGTAAGTGTCTCTTCCTCTCCCTAACTTCTCATTTTTAAATAGCTTTATGGAGACATAATTCATATGCCATACAACTCGCCTATTAAAAATGTACATTTCAGTTTTTAAAATTATATTTAAAGTTGTACAACCATCACCACAATCAGTTTTAGAACATCTGAACACCCCAAAAAGAAACCCCATACCCTTGGCTGGGCGTGGTGGCTCATGCCTGTAATTCCAGCACTTTGGGAAGCCGAGACAGGCGGATCATGAGATCAGGAGATCGAGAGACCATCCTGGCTAACACAGTGAAACCCCGTCTCTACTAAAAATACAAAAAAATTAGCTGGGCGTGGTGGTGGGCACCTGTTGTCCCAGCTACTCGGGAGGCTGAGGCAGGAGAATGGGGTGAACCCAGGAGGTGGAGCTTGCAGGGAGCCAAGATTGCGCCACTGCACTCCAGCCTGGGCGACAGAGCGAGACTTGTCTCAAAAAAAAAAAAAAAAAAAAAAAGAAACCCCATACCCATTAGCAGTCACTCCTCATTCCCCACCACACCCCAAACCTTAGGTAACTCCTAATCTACTTTCTGTCTCTATAGATTCATCTATTCTGGACATTTCACACCAGTGGAGTTCTGGAACACGTGGCCTTTTGTGTCTGGCTTCTTTCACTTAACATAGTGTTTTCAAGGTTCATCCGTGGTATAGCATATGTCTGTCCTTCATTTCTTTTTATGGCAGAATGAGATTCCTTTGTATGGCTAGACAGCATTCCATGTATCCCCTCATCAGTTGATGGACATTTGGGTTGTTTCCACTTTGGGGTGATTGTGAGAAATGTGGCTATGAACATTAGTAGACAAGTGTTTATATAGACATATGTCATTTCTCTTCGGGGAATATATCTAGGAATAGCGCTGCTGGGCTTTTGTGCACACTTTCATTAAACAGAAAACTTTCATCTCATCTGGGTCCCCCAGCAGAAAAGATGAGAATTAACCTCTATTGAGGACCTACATATTCCAGTCACTGTTCTAGGATGACATCCACAGGTTCATTTAATTCTCACAATTCCCTTGAGGTGGCTGTTACTGTGACCGTCACTGTCCAGATGAAAAACCTGGGGTGCAGATAGGCAAAGCGACTGGCCCAAGATCACACTGCTGCTGTCTAGAGGAGCCAGAACAGGAACCTGGAAAGGGCCTGGTCCTTCCCATCATCCAGGCCAGAGTAAAAGGAGGCAGATGGTGTGGGCTCAGGCTATGGGGAGACAGACATGGAAACGTGGAAAGTTTTCATTTCCGTTACCCCTCACTTCGGCCTAGTGGAGCGGTCCTGGACTCTGCAGGAGCTCAGTCACGCAGGGAGTTAAACCTGTCAGCAGGGATCTTTGAGCCACAGAAGCATGAAACCAGCCAAGTTCATGCTTCACAGATGCGAGGGGAAGTACGAGGCGCATCAGGTCTCTGCGGTCAGACCAGGATTATCTGAGCCCCAGGAAGTCGCCTTCTGGGAACGTCCCCATTTCCACATTTTTTTGTGTTTTGTGCTGTGGTTTGTAAGCACCAGAGGCAACTTGCATCCAGGGAGGCAGGCTGACTTCTGGGTGGTGGGCTTCCTAGAGTCACCATGGTTCAGAAGCTTCGGTTCTGGGCCGGGAGAGCCCACAAATGCTCTCTCTGCTTCATGACCCAGCACCACGATGGTCTCCAAGCATCAGGGAACCAAGTAGGGGGACCACTGTATCTACTCATCTTGAAGCCCACTCCTTCCTATAGACCAGAATGTTCTCATCCACCATCCACACACCCTCTTTCGAACATCAGAACACCCAGGAAGCTGAATTGGTGACAAGCAGTGGCTGGGTGAGCCAGGAAGCAGGGCAGAGATCAGACACCCTCCAAAGGCCGTAACTCATGGAATCAGGGGTGGGCGGGAGAGCAGGGAAGGAACCCCCAAGAGCTCCAAGATCTTGCTTTTGTACTCCCCACCCTAGGGCAGGCCACAGTCACCCTTGTGGCCATGCTCTCCCTCCTGAACACTCTTCTTCATCCCATTCCTCATTTCCTCAAGGACCTGCTTATTCCTGACTCTGACTCTGGGTTCCTCGGGATGATGAGGCCCATCCACTATGTCAGGAATTTTCTGGACAAAGGGTCAGACAGTGATTTTATTTCTGAGTCTTTGGGACTCTTCACTTTACCTCTAGCTACTAGCTATATTCTGTCTACATTTGCTTTCATATCTTCCTTTTAGTTTTTAGGTGGTAGGGTTGTGTCGGGGGCATTCACTTAACATCGAGTCAAAATTCAACTTGAGCACTTGGAGCTGTGAGACCTGAGCAAGTCTCTGAACCTCTCTGTACCTCAGTTTCCTCTTCCACAAAATAGGTATATAATAGTATCCTCTGCCTTATAGTTTCTGCCTTATATCATTTTCACGGCACCCAGCCCAGTTCGATATTCACTATGCTAACATTGCCTTTGTCTCTTCTGAACATAGCAATGAGGACTGGCTCAGGGTCACTGGTCACCTGGCATTAACTGTCCCCTCCTCATAACTTTTCTTGGTGCTTCAGGAAGCCAGCCCAGCATGCCCTGCCCCTAGAGAGAGGGAAAGAAAACAGGCATGGGAGGCAACAAGGCTGGGGGGCCCTACACAGCTGTAGGCTGGACTTGGGCCTGTTCTCCAAGGAGAATGGGCTTGGTCAGGGCTGGTGTCAGCCTCCTAAGAGTCCAGTAAGAGATCAAAAGCAAAAGAAGAACTGCAGTCCAGGCATGGTGGCTCATGCCTGTAATCCCAGCACTTTGGGAGGCCGAGGTGGGTGGATCACAAGGTGAGGAGTTCGAGACCACCCTGGCCAAGATGGTGAAACCCTGTCTCTACTAAAAATACAAAAATCAGCTGGGCGCAGTGGCAGGCTCCTGTAATCCCAGCTACTTGGCAGGAGAATCACTTGAACCCAGGAGGCAAAGGTTGCAGTGAGCCAAGATTGCGCCACTGCACTCTAGTCTGGGTGACAGAGCAAGGCTCCATCTAAAAAAAAAAGAAGAAGAAGAAGAAGAAGAACTGCGGCAGGCCAGGGGGCCACCATCCGGATTCTCAAGTGGCAACAGGAGATTGATGCAGGCTGGCTGAAGGGTGGGGGTGAGAAGATATCCCATCCCAGGGTGAAAACTGACAGGTCAGGGCCCTATCAGAACCATGCTGAGATTCTTCAAGCCAAACGTTTTAAAAGCTGAATGGTGACCCTGAGGCAGAGCCTAGCCCTCCAGGTGGAGCCATCACTTTGGAGGGACACAAGAGCCTTGGCTCTCCCAGGCATCTCATAGACAAGGACATCTCATCGCAAGATCAAATATATCTCCCTCAGTGGGAAGGGGTCTCGCCCTCTTCTAGGGCCTGCCCAGGTCAGAACGAGCTCAAATACCAAGTTGAGCTTTGGCCTGCAGCTGTGCAGCACTGGGACAGGCAGGGGCCAACATCCCACCAGGTAGCTCTGGTTATTCCCATTTTACAGAGGGGACAGTTGAGACTCAGAGAGGTTGAGTGACTTTCCTCAGGGTCACACAGCAGGTGTGTCATAGAACTGGGGCTGGAATCCAGGCCCAGCTGCTTCTGAACTGCATGTTTCTCCACTCATGCTGCCTGTATGTCTGTACATGGTGTAGGGCATAAAAGGGGAGCGTAAGAGACTGAAGAGGACCCAGGGAAGGGGGAGGATCAGGGAAGATGGGCACAGGAAACTGAAGAAAACACCAATCCTCCCAGTGGGAGGAAGGGCATGAGTAACAGTGTGCAAATGGGACCTGCAGGGAACCCCTGGGAGCACTGGGAAACAAGTTAGCATGGAAGACCCTGGAAGCCACTTTAAGGAGTATGAAATATGAGCTAAAGGAAACCAGTATATAAAGCAAAAGTTCCTCCACCTTACTCAAAACCTAGGTACAGCCTGCCAACCAGGCTGACTAGCTCACAGTAGATGCACAGAAAATTGCTGGCTGCGGGGAGAGACTCTGCTGAGTGTTCGCTAGACTTTGCTTCCTTATCCTCCTGGGCACAAAGCTAGATGCTGCATGTTCCAGTCTCCCTTGCAAAGGTGTGACCACAGTCTGGGTTCCGGTCAGTGGAATGTGGGCAGAACTTGCCACTTCCAGATCTGGTCTGCAGATCCCTCCCCTGCAATCCGTACCTCCAACCTGAATGAGGGGACTCTGAGGATCCAGGGCTATACTGCCCCATATGGTGACTATGAGCCATGTGTGGCCACGACACTTGAAATGTGGCTAATCTGAATCAACACAAGATGCATCAGTTTCAGATTTCAAAAACATACAAAAAGGCCAGGCACAGTGGCTCACACCTGTAGTCCCAGCACTATGGGAGGCCGAGGTGGGAGGATCACCTGAGGTCAGAAGTTTGAGACCAGCCTGACCAACATGGTGAAACCCCGTCTCTACTAAAAATACAAAATTAGCCTGCCATGGTGGCGCATGCCTGTACTCGCAGCTACTCGGGAGACTGAGTCAGGAGAGTCACTTGAACCTGGAGGTGGAGGTTGCAGTGAGCTTAGATCGCATCATTGCACTCCAATCTGGGTGACAAGAGTGAAATTCCATCTCTAAATAAATAAATAAATGTAAAAAATATGAGAAAACCAGAATGTAAAATATCTCATTAATAGGTTTTACGTTTTTTGCATGTTGAAATGATATTTTGGATATATTGGATTAAATAAAATATATTATTAAAATTAATTTCACCTGGTTTTTTTTACCTTTTAAAAATGTAGCTACTAGTGCATTTAAGAATTACTAGCCAAGCACAGTGGCTCATGCCTATAACCTCAACACTTTGGGAGGTTGAAGTGGTAGGACTGCTTGAGGCCAGGAGTTCAAGCCAGCCTGGGCAACATATCAAGACCCTATCTCTACAAAAATTTAAAAATCAGCCAGGTGTGGTGGCATGTACCTGTAGTCCTAGCTACTTGGGAGGCTGAGGTGGGAAGACAGCTTGAGGTCAGGGGTCTGAGGCTGCAATGAACCATGATTTTGCCACTGCATCCCAGGCTGGGCAACAGAGCAAGAACCTGCCTCTAAATAAATAAATAAAGTTACATATGTGGCTTGAATATTTTTTCTATTGGACAGCTCTGATCTAGAGGGCAGAGCCATAGGATGGAAGGAGCTTGGGTATGGGGTCACTGTGTTGAAGACAGCTGCCTAAGAGGGATTTTTGCACAGAGTTGCAACCATCACCACAATGGTGCACCACAACGGTTCACAGAGTTGTGCAACCATCACCACAATCAATTTCAGAACATTTCATACACACCCCCTCCCCAGAAAAAAAGGAACCCACACTAGCAGTCACTCCCCGTTCCCCACCCACAGGCTGAAGTAAGCATGAATACCCGTGCTGGGCTGTCACATGAACAAGAGATAAACTTCAAAATGCTGTAGCAGGTAGCCTCCTGTGGCAGTTTAAAGACAGCCCCAGTTGTGACCATCGAACTCCTGCCAGCAGATTGAGGTCTTCATCCCTTCCACTTAAGTTGGGGTCAGCTTGATAGCTGTTCCAAGGTCTTAAGATCCTGCATTTGCTCTTGGAGCTCTGAGCCATCATCTAAGAATTCTGACTCTGCCAAGGCCACCATGGTAGAGAGGCCCTGGGACAACAGGATGACTGTTTCAGTCATTGTAGCTGAGGCGCTACAATGTGGAGCAGAGACAAATTTTCCCCTGTGTGCTCCATCTGAACCCCTGATCCACGTGAGATCATTTAAGCAGCTAAATTTTAGAATTTTTTTTTTTTATGTAACAATAGAGAACCAGGACACCTCCCTAATAAGACAGGTTCCTTCTACATCCCTACTTGCTTCAAGTTCCTGGGCACCTCTCTGGGTAGCATCAGGGATTTGGTAAACAAGCCCACTGCCCTCTCCAGAGTTTTATGGGTCTGAATCGTATCCCCTTCCTCCAATCTCATTGCCAGAAGAGCATGGCAGCCACTAGGTACATTCGTTTATTAATATTTACTCAATACATCAGGTTTGGCCCCTTCCTCGGCCTCTTTTCTTTTCCTTTCCACCAGGACGTTTTCAAAGACCAGGGTTCTCCCCCACAAAATGATATGTCCTGTGTTCTGGCAGGATCTGAAGACCCTATAGCTCTTCCAATCAGCAGTAAACTTTGCTTCAATGCAGCCAGGCCTTGGGAATGGGCTTCTAGCTTTTTGAGGCCATTGTGTCCACCCCAAGCCTTCCAGAGAATCCCTCATCAGTTTCTCCAGCATCACAGAGAAGCCCAGGGATATCAAAGAAGCCAGCTCTCTTGCCCAGCCTCAGAAAGTGCCTGCTATAGACTACACTGTGTTCCCTGCAAATTCATACATCGAAGTCCTATCCCCAGTGCAATGGAATTTGGAGATGGGACTTTTGGGAGATACTTTTAGATAAGGTCATGATGGCGGGGCCCCCATGATGGGATTAGTGTCCTTAAAAGAGACGCCAGAGAGTCTCTCTTACCCCAAACTACCACCAGGTGAGGAAACAGTGAGAAGGTGGAAAGCCAGGAAGAGAGCCCTCATGAGAAACCAGCCATTCTGGCACTTTGATCTTGGATTTCTGGCTTCCAGAACTGTAAGGAAATACGTTTGTATTGTTTACATCACCCAGTCTATAATATTTTTTTCTGGCCACCTGAGATGAGATAGTGTCCTAGTGCCCAACTGAGGTTCTCAAGCCATGTCTGCCAAGAAAGACCGGTGGGCTCAAACCATCTGGGGGATTTTTGACCACATCAGCTGTGTCCTGAGAGGTACTTGGGTCAATGCAACCATCAGTCACTGAGTACCATGAGTCAGAAGCTTCTTATTAACCAGAGCACACCAAGACTGGAATATACTTGCCAAAAATGGAGCTTTAAGAAATCTACAGAGTTGTGTGGGCTTTAAATATATATTTTCAGCTGCAGAGACAAAGATGGTGTATTTGACATGTCCCCAAACCTACCTACCAATCTATCTATATAAAATTCAACCCTCTTCCATTAATTAGTGCTTAACCTTAAGCTCCTTTTAGTGCAAAACAGTTTTACCAATCAAGAACCTCCTGGAGTAGATGGCCTATCTTGGAGCCAGCAGCTTATTAAATGAGGGACCACATCACCAATGACAATGCGACTGCACTGCTTCCATTAAATAAGGAATACAGTTAGGCTCTTCAGGATCCAAACATGAATTTTTTTAATTAAAAAATTACAAAGCCTGGAATTATACAACATGTTCCAAGTACCTAGATGACCCTTGACATGGCATCTGTCCCAAGACATGCTGGAAAGGATGGCTGTCAGACAGAGGAGGGAAGAAGAAACTTCCTAAACCCAGGAGCCTTCCGTTTCTTTGTCTCATTCTATATAGATAATGGAAATTCACCGTGGACTATAAATGTCTCAGTGCAAACGAGGTCTGATTGCCAGTGGTGGGTGCACCCTGGGGAAGACTGATTCTAAACTGTGACTTTATCCAACAGACCTCATGGGCAATGGGTTTGGAAAAGGGCAGCCGGGTGGCCATGCCCACCGTATGTAGGGACCATAAGCATTTGAATTGTTTCTCAGGCTCCTTACCCAACCAGGACACCCTACCTGAGCTTTGACTCCCAGCCCAGACCTTGCTAAGTGCTGTTAAATAGTGAATGGGTAGGGGTGAGCTTTTGAAGGAGAAATGCTCCATGTAGAAGTAACCATGATTGTGGCATAAGGCTTAGAGGACAGATTCTGAAGTCAGACAGTCTTGGCTATGCCTCTTACGTGAGCAAGTTGTTAGACTTTTTAAGCCTCAGTTTATCCACCTGTAAGATGGGGTTACTAATGGTTCCTATTTTGTAGAGTTGTTGAGAGGATGCAATGAGTTGATGCATAGAAAGATTTTTAGCACAATGCCTGGTACTTAAGTTGTCCAATAAAACAAACTGGTTTAGAGAAGGATGAAGGTGATGATGGGGAAATTGCGGGCTCAGGTGTGAGCTGTGCCAGGACCTCTGGCAGGCAACCTCACCCATCCTTTGAGGAGCTGAGAGAAGAGAGAGCCCCTCCTTCAAGGAAATAAACTCACCACATCTACCTGCTACTGCTACAACCTGAGCCTCACTCCCAGAGAGCTTCACCCCAACAGTTTACAACAGCCCAGATTCCAGCTAACTGGTACAGACTTAGGCTGAGTTTACTTCTCACCAGCAAGACCTAAGGAAGTGGCAAAATGAAGGCAACTGGAACAGAGCAGAGTAGCCTCTACCCCAGGTCTGGGGCTGTCTTCTGTTGCCCCATTGCAGTAACTCCCACTTTGTACATGGCCTTCATCATCAAGTTACTCTCCCATTCTCTAGCTACTTTGCCTTATTGCCTGGTTACTCTCTTTCTCCCCAGCTACTTCCCATCACCTTACCTGCCTCTTCATTATCCAATTCTCTGTCACCTACTCAGATGCTCCCTCATTACCCAGCTATTTTGCCACCCCCAGCTTGTTATCATATCTGGAGTTATTATCCTCTAATTTAACATCAGTTTGGAACAATCAAGGGAATCCTAGTTTCAGCCAGGGCAAGTCTATCCTGGTCTCTCCTCCTCCTCCTCTTCCTCCTCCTCCTCCTCCTCCTTCTTCTTCTTCTCTCTCTCTCTCTCTCCATATATATATATATATATATGTAGGAAACTGTCTCTTCCTGGACCAAGCAGCTGGTATTTACAGATGGGATGTCCTGCCTATTATCTTTGAGGCCTTTAGTCTGGGCTGCAGGGAGTGGGACGGCAGAGCTCACATGGTACACAACTTGGAGCACTGCCTGGAGTCTCAGCCACAATGGGGGCACCCCACTGGGTGGGTAGCACGGCCCTGTTGCAGCTCTCCTGGCTCCAAGTGTGCTGCTCAGGCAGGGGGCTCCTCCCCTTCACCAGGGCCCTGCCCTTAACCAGCCCTGCGGTTCAGGATGTTTTCTCCTGAAAGCTGGGAGAGCTTCATTATGGATCTGATTAAATCATAAGGAATCTCATCCTAAGCTTGCCAGAAAACAAGTTATTTTCAGCGTCCGTGGGCAGCAAATGGAGAAGAAAGTCATGAGCCGGAAGGAATGACTATATAGAAACCGAGCCCATTCAGGGGAAGGTTGGCCACCATGTCTCCTTGACAAAATGTTAGGTGCCAAGTAACTTGGGAGAAGTTTTGTGGAGTATCCTAGGGATTTTTGTCTTTTGTTTTTTGTTTTTAATAACAAGGGAACAGATTGCATTAATTCCAAAAGGTTAGAGAAAGTAATTTAAAGAAGTTAATTAGCATCCCTCCAAAGAACTTTTGTTATTAAGATGAGTTTTAGACATTCAAATGGCTCAAGTCAACCAAAACAGATATTCATGGCCATGTTCAGAGATGACACATGGGAACCAGGAAAAGCCGGGCACCATTAGATCTATGATCTCAGAAGTTCTTTAGGGGGCAGGTCCTTTTCTTTTAGAGACTCTGCAAGGGCTCTCTATTGCAAGCAGGTTTTAAGTCACATATTATGTGGGGTGGCCAAAGCCTTTCACTTCCCACTGGCTTCCATTGAAAATAGATACAAAATGTGCTGATTCATTCATACTAAAGTGTAAATGACTACAATAAGAATACTCTTATGTAACTGACTGATAGAAGGCTGCCATTGAGTAAACAGAGACAGAGAAAATGGGAGTAGTTTTGGCAATGTGGGGAGCAGAAGAATTAGAAAGAAAAGGAAGAGATGTTAACCTTGCCTCTGGCTTGCTGTAACTGAGGCTACTGGCAGATGATAGTAACAGCTACACTGACCATGTCCACTATCCATCATTTATTTCTATGAATCTTCATGGCGAGCCACTCCCCTCCCTTCCCTGCATCATTCTCTCCACTTTACAGATGAGGAATCTGAGTCCAAAAGAGGTTAAGTAACTTGCCCAGGGTCACAAAATAGAGATTAAAAATTAGTTTTGTCTGACTCCATGTTCTTAACCTTCAAGGTCCACTGCATCTTGGCAGAGCTTCCCAAGCTTTCCACTGCAGGCCTGTTTATATTCGATTGCACCCATGTCATCCACATTTTGAAAGATTTTATTACTGAGCACACTGCATTTGTGAACTAATAATTTCTTCCATCTGGCTGATGATTATTTTTCTATTCCTGTTTCTGTTACAACATCAATCCAGACTTTAACCCCAATTATTGAAGGTTCAACATAATATTATAAAATCACATAAATCACTGTTGTGTCTATGCAGCTAATAGGCTAATAAAATTAAATCAGCATATGCGCCATTGCCTAGTGCTGAATTCTGAATCCCACATGGTTTTAGAGTCAATGCCAACTAAATACTAGGCATTCTCAACCCAAAGTTCAGGGTTCCCAGAGAGAGGCAGTGTTTGGTCCACCCCATACATCTCAGACATTCCAGGGACATCAATAGCCAATTACAGTGTCTGAGCAACATGACATGTCCAGGGTTATCACATCGAGTTGCTAGAATTCAGATCTAAAGCAAAGGAAAGTCTAGAATGTGTGGTAGATTATAACAATGGCCCCCGATGAACTATGCCTTTCAGTACCCAATAACTTGTATAGACTTCTCCCACACTGAGTCTGAGCTTGGTCATGTGATCCATTTTAGCCAATGAGACATGAGCAAACACGATGCAGGCAAAGGCTGGATAAATACTTGTGCATTGGAGCTTACCTGCTTGGAACCCTGAGACCATCGTGCTGGATAAAGGACCACATGCAGAGAGAGGCCAGGCCATCCCAGTTGAGCCCCAGACACTGGTTGACCGAGCAGCTATATGTAACCTCATAAGTGAGCCCAGGAAGAACCAGCAGAAGAACTGCCCAGGCAAGACCAGCAGAAAGAGTGCCCGGTCAAGCCAAAGAATCATTGAGAAATAAGAAGTTGTTGTTTCAGTCCACTAAGTGTTTCAAGAGTGGTTTGTAATGCAACAAAAGGCAAGTGATTACAGTCTAGCTCTTGACACTGATTCACCTGTTGGACTGCCACTACTACTTTTGTGGTGCCCAGGAAATGTGGGGTCCTGAAGTCAAAAAGCCTGTGTCCTGAGCTTCTCTTGAAAGATTGAAAACTCTGTGACACCTTCATTGAGATTTGGGTTTCATTTAGCTTTTCCAGCATAACTGGCAGAGGGACAATTTCCCTCTCCCCTACTCAGCAGGTTTCTTGTATCTCCTTTCTTAGTCTTCACCTCTGCTCTGCATGCAACTTCCTCAGCCTAACATGGTAGACAAAGGATGAGGGCAGTGGGACCAGCTCTGTTTGTTGGTACAAACATGGGATGGACATGTTGGAAAATGTAATACTCTGAGAAGATTCTGGAACATTCCTGTTTTTCAAACCCCAGCGTTCCTCCACGTGATGCTTCAGCTTTGGCAATTGTTGAGAGAAGGGCCTGAAGTCCATGCATACAAACAGCCTCATGAGTTTCTTTGACAGAAATACTGACCATTTTCTCACTCCATTAGAAAGGAAACAGTGGGGCAGGATGCGGTGGTTCATGTCATTCCAGCACTTTGGGTGTAATTCCACTTTGGTGCTGTAATTCCAGCACTTTGGGAGGCTGAGGGGAATGGATCACCTGAGGTCAGGAGTTTGAGACCAGCCTGGTCAATATAGTGAAACCCTGTCTCTACTAAAACTACAAAAATTATCTGGGCGTGGTGGTTAGCACCTGTAATCCCAGCTACTCAGGAGACTGAGACAGGAAAATCACTTGAACCTGAGAGGCAGAGGTTGCAGTGAGCCGAGATCATGCCACTGCACTCCAGCCTTGGCAACAGAGCGAGACTCTGTCCCCCCACACCCCCACCCCAACAACAAAAAAAGGAAACAGTGGTCCCTAGAAGCCAAGCAAGAATCAATCATATTCACTACACTGAGAAATTTCAAAGATAGAAAATGTCTAGACTCCATTGAGCACCTGACAAGCCTCTCATATATCTCCTTATTAACACCCTGCAGAAATACTGGTTGAGTGTCATTGTGGTTTGATTTGAGGGAGGTTCCAAGGGAGTTCCAATTGGTTAAATATCCCCAAGATCCCTAGGATGGTATCACCTTGGTGATCAACCATGGTTGACCAGCCTACCAACAGCAGTTTCTTCTCCCAAAGGCAGTCTCATACTATCCAAGTTTATGAGGTTGCTGCATAAAAACACAATGCCAGGATCACAGGAGAATAATTGCTTTGCATGTATGAAATTCAGTTAAGCATGGTCAACTCATTTTGTGCTTGTAGGCAGACCTGGCTGGGATGCCAAATTATAATCAGAAGGTTGTAAGGAAGTACATAATCATCATGTTTAATGATTACGCCAAGATCACCAAGATGGGTTGAAGTCCCCTTTTTCCATAATCAGATTGTCCTTAGCAATGGGATGATAATCGTCAAAGTTGTTGTTCACAGTGTCCTCTCCCCTGAATAATATTTAAATAGAATTGTTCATAAATGATCTCCTAGCCCCCTTTTTCTGGCATCTGTTCTTGACAACACTTTCTTTTTTGTTTTTTCCCCAGATACAGGGCCTTGCTCTGTCACCCAGGCTGGAGTACAGTGGCACAATTGTGACTGACTGTAGCCTTGCCCACATGGGCTTAAGCAATTCTCCTGCCTCAGCCTCCCAAGCAACTAGGACTACAGGGCCACACCACCATGCGTGGCTTTTTATTATTTATTTATTTATTTTTGGTAGAGATACAGTCTCACTATGCTGCCCAGGCTGGTCTCCAACTCTTGGTCTCAAGTGATCCTCCTGTCTTGGCCTCCCAAAGTGCTGGGATTACAGGTGTGAGCCACCATGCCCTGCAAGGCCTTCTTTATAATAATACCATCCATTGTTAAGCATGTTAATACTATACTTTCTTCACAATGACTTTGCTAGACTCTGAGCTCCAAGGTGGCCTGGCCCATTTTGTTTTGTTCACTACTGAACCACCAATGCTAGCCTGATGATGTCCAGACTATGTTCCATAAATGTCTGTGCATGAATAGCTACTCTGATCCATCACATTTTGTTGTAATTTAACCCTCAGAGAGAAATCGTCTTCCAAGTTTTGTAGGAAAAGATGGCTTTTTTCTAGAGACAGAGTCTGACTCTGAGGCTGGAGTGCAGTGGTGCAATCTCAACTCACTGCAACATCCGCCTCCTGTATTCAAGCAATTCTCCTGCCTCAACCTCCTGAGTAGCTGGGATTACAAGCATGTGCCACCACACCCAGCTAATTTTTATATTTTTAGTACAGACGGTTTCACCATGTTGGCCAGGCTGGTCTTGAACTCCTGACCTCTGGTGATCTGCCCACCTTGGCCTCCCAAAGTGTTGGGATTACAGGCGTGAGCCACCACGCCCAGCCAGCTCTTTTTTTTTTTTTTTTTTTAAATTGTAGAGACTCCTGCTACTGTTCCCACATACCAATTGCAAATAACAATGTAGTTAAGTTCATTTCAGTTGCACAACTATTCCCAATGTTTAATAGTTGACTTTGATACATTAATCTGAAAAAGGTCTCCAGGGGTGTGGCCCCAGGCAGCATCTCTACCCATGACCTATTCAACAATTTTTTTTTTTTTTTGAGATGGAATCTTGCTCTATTGCCCAGGCTGGAGTGCAGTGGCATGATCTCGGGTCACTGCAACCTCCACCTCCCATGTTCAAGCAATTCTCCTGCCTCAGCCTACCGAGTACCTGGGACTACAGGTGCCCATAACCACACCTGGCTATTTTTTGTACTTTTTAGTAGAGACAGGGTTTCTGCATGTTGGCCAGGCTGGTCTCAAACTGCTGACCTCAGGTGATCCACCCACCTCAGCCTCCCAAAATGCTGGTATTAACAAGCGTGAGCCACCGTGCCAGACCCTATTCAATATTTTTATCAGGGATTTGGATAATGGCCTGTGACTATGTTTCTGAGTCAGCAGCCTCTAGCCTAGCCACAGTTGACTAATTACATTATTTCTAACTAAATAAAATCAAAACTTTAGCAGCTATCATATTGGACAGCACATTTCCATCATCAGAAAAAAATTCTATTGGACAATTCTGGTCTAGAAGGCAAATCCTTATTGCAATTATGAATGATATGGAGTAGAAACTGCTGGTGAATATTTCATTTGAGGTGAATATATTTAATCATGGCCTGACCAGCATCCATTCTCCCTCCTTCTAGAAATAGCATCCCAATATTTTGGGGGGAGTGGGTAGGTACAACATAATTCCAAGTGTCAGTCCATGCGTTTGGGAGAAGCAGACTCCAGGAGTGGGCATGTGGCTCCAATCAGACCAATCATAGCATTGCTTCCCTGATCTAGCCATTGCAATTGACTCAGGAATTGACCTCATAGCCAATGAGGTTCCATTCTGGGACTTGTTGAGCCTGGGACACTTCTGGGAAAAGAAATTATTCTTATTGAGGTTGCCAAAAGGATTTAGGATATATATTTCAAGCTGCTGATAGTCGTCTTCTCAGAGACATTTCTTGGTAGTCTCATGCATCCACATGTGCCTGAAGCTGTGCTGTCTTTGAACTTCTCCACTACATGAACACTGTTTTGTTAACCTTGTTAGTGTGAGTTTTTGTCACTGGTGACACCAAAGTCCTAACGTATCATTCAAGAATCCAAAATTGTCTGACAGGTAGATAATTGGGCACAAAACTCAACAAGATAAATGTAGAGATTGACCTCAATGTTAAAAATCACCTGTGAGTCCAGGAAGGCTTCTGGGGGTCCTGGTAATGTTCTGTTTCTTGATCTGAGTGCTGATTAGTTACACGGGTATGCTTAGCACATAAAAATCCAACCAGTTTTACCCTTTTCTGCCAGATGATTATGCTTCAACAACTAGTTTGTTTTTTAAAAAAATCTGTATGGGGAAAATGTAGCTTCATTAAAGGGAAACTGACTTGGGGGTTTTGTTTTCTCATAAATTCAATATGAGTCAACAGCAGTTACCCAAAAAAACTAATGGAAACTTGAGTCATACTAACAGGCAAAACCAACCAGAACGAGGAAAGTGACAGTTCCATTCACTCTAGAGTGAGCCAGATCAGACTTTGGGAAGAATGTAGACAAAGTAGAGCATGTTCACAAATCTCAAGGTCACGTATGATAAAAGAATACTAAAAGGAACAGAATTAGTTAGCCTGGAGAGAAAGGGAGAGAGGATAGAATCTGGATAGGACTCAGATCTCCAGGCTCACTGAAACACTGGAATGATTAGACAACCTTATCATCTGCAAATAATGTTCTTTCTATATAGAAACCCCCAAGATAACTTACTGAAAAACCGAGGCTAAGGTGAAAGCAGTAAATTGACTTGGTATAACATTGATGTACAAAACCCAAAGCCCTCCTTTTAAGACATTAAACAGGACTTACATGAAAACAAAATAAAACAAACAAACAAAAAACCCTACAGCTTTCCTAAAGGACAAGAAAGAATACACGTTTAACAGAGAAATGTGCCATTTGCATGCTTAGAAAAACTCAGCATGGCAAACGTATCAGTTTGGTCCAAATTAATTAATTATTTTAATTTTTAAAAAACTTTTAAGTTCGGGGTACAAGTGCAGGTGTGTTACACAGGTAAACTTGTGTCTTGGCAATGTGTTGTACAGATTATTTCATCCCCCAGGTATGAAGCCTAGTACCCATTGGTTATTTTTCCTGATCTCCTCCCTCATCCCACAATCCACCATCCAACAGGGACCCAGTGTGTGTTGTTCCCCTCTATGCGTCCATGTGTTTTCATCATTTAGCTCCCACTTATAAGTGAGAACATGCTGTATTTGGTTTTCTGTCCCTGTGTTAGTTTGCTAAGGACAATAGCCTCCAGCTCCATCCATGTCCCTGCAAAGCTTTGGAGAAATCTATTTTTGAGGTTTGGAGGGAAAACTTGACCAAACAGTCCTAAATGTTATGTGAACAGCTGAAAATAACCAGGAACATTTTGAAAAAGAAGAATAATCTGAGGAAAAACTTGTTTCATCACATATTAAGCCACAATATAAATCTACAAGGATGAAAGCGATATGTAACTGGCACCAAAATAGGTTGCTGGAACAGAATAGACAGGTTGAAGAGTTACCCTTCATTACAGATGAGGCTCTAGAGTACTAGGGTAGCCTTGCAAACTCGTGGGGAAGGAAGGGATGTTGGGATAATTGATGATGCTTTGGAAACAAAATATAGACAGATTTTCATTTAGTACTCTATACTAAAATGGAGTCCAGAAATACTATTTATTTAAATAAGGCCAAAAAACCCTAGCAGAAAACATAGGTTTAATATACATCACTAAATGAGGAAACATTTTAGTGCAAGAGCCCATAAACTATTTCTGTAAAGGGCCAGAGAGTAAATATTTTAATCTTTGCAGGCTATATGGTGACTGTTACAACTCAACTCTGCCATTGTAATGTGAAAGCAGCCATAGATAATAGGTAAATGAATGGGCATGGCTGTGTTCCAATAAAACTTTATTTACAAAAAAAACAGACAGTGGGAAGATTTGGACTTCAGGCCACACTTTTCTGGTCCCTGCTTTAAAGGGATAAAAACAAAAAATAAAATGATTTTTAAAAAAGAAATCAAGTAGCATTAGGTTTGACAATATAAAAAATAAGAACTCCAAGGCATAAAAAAATTACTATACACAAAACGTTAAAGCAAAGACATACACACACTGCAGAAAATATACAAACCATACATGACAACAAAGGGTTGGCATCTCTCCCTCCAATGTAATTCTCCCCCTTTCTCACCTTCTCTCTGTCTCCTCTCACACACACAAACATAAACGTACACAATCATTGAAACCAATAAGAAGCACACTAGTAGAAAAAACCGACAAATAGTCTGGGTGTAGTGGCTCATGCCTGTAATCCCAGCACTTTGGGAGGCTGAGGCAGGCAGATCACCTGAGGTCAGGAGTTTGAGACCAGCCTGGCCAGCATGGTGAAACCCCATCTCTACTAAAAATACAAAAAGTACCCAGGTGTGGAGGTGGGTGACTGTAGTCTTAGCTACTCGGGAGGCTGAGACAGGAGAATTGCTTGAATCCAGGAGGTAGAGGTTGCAGTAAGCCAAGATTGCACCACTGCACTCCAGCCTGGGGACAGAGGGAAACTCCATCTCAAAACAACAACAACAACAACAAAAAGACAAACAAACTAGACAACTCAAAGGAGAGAGATGACCAGTAAACTTATGAATAGGCATTCAACCTTAACTGTCTCAATTTTATGCAAATTAAGACAACAGGACTATTTTCCATATATCAAATATATCAGCAAAGGTATGTTTTCAATGTCATCATCCAGCATTGATGTGGCAGGTAGTGATGAGGTGGGGAGACAGCAGGGATGGATACACACAGCTGATGCAACCCCTCTGGGTAGTCAAATGAGTGGTTTATATCGAGACCTCAAAGCCAATGAACATCTAGGAATCTACCTAGTAAATAAAGCTATGGCCAAATACTTTTTATTTTTATTTTATCTATTTAGTTTTTTGGAGACAGGGTCTCACTCTGTCACCTGGGCTGGAGTGCAGTGGCACAATCACGGCTTACTGCAGCCTCAACCTCGTGGGCTCAAGAGTTCCTCCCACCTCCACCCCACCAAGTTGCTAAGACCACAGGTACACGTCACTACACCTGGGTAATTTTTTAAATGTTGTGTAGATACAGGATCTCACTATGTTGCCTAGGCTGGTCTTGAACTCCTGGGCTCAAGTGATCCTCCTGCCTTGGTCTCTCAAAGTGCTGGGATTTATAGGCATGATCCACTGCACCCAGCCAACCAAATACTTTTATACATTGATATTCACCACGGCATAATTTACAGTAGCAAAAATTGGGAATGGCCTCAAAATACAATAATAAGGGAGTAGTTGTATAAATTATGGAACATTCAGACAGGATATATGAGGTCATCATTAGAAATCTCTTTTTCCAAAGACTGTATAAAGATAAGACGAAATATTCAACCCCTCAACAGCATTTGACTGAGTCGACAGTCCTTTCTTCCAGGCTTCTGAGATGCCACACTCTTCCTAGTTTTCTTTCTACCATCTGAGTAGATGATTCTGGTCTCCTTTGTTCTCTTCTTCTTGAGTCAACAGGCAGCTATTGAGGTGTCCCAGCGCTTTCTCTAGTGATCCCTTCTCTGCGATCCCTTCTCTGCTCCAACTACCCTTTCTTCCTAGATGACCTCATACAGTCCCGCATTTTTGAAAAGACTGCACTCGTATCATGCTGATGACTTCCCAAATATTATAACCATCCCTCATATCTCCCCTGAGCTCCAGACTCACATATTCATCTGCCTTTTCAAGAACTCCATGTGGATGTTAAAAGGACGTGTCAACTTGGACAGTCGTACAGAACTTGATTCTCTCCAAATCCCCTTCTCCCTCCTACTCCGATCTTCCCAGTCTCAGAATGTGGCACTGTTATCCACCTAGGTGTTCAAACCAAAAACCCAAGAGTCATCCATCACTTGACACAGAAGCCCTGTGGGCTCCACCTCCTGATTTCTGCATCATCCAGTGACCACCATAGGTTCTCACCACTGTGGCGACTTCTCATGAGCCTCCCTGCTCCCCTCACGGCCCCGTGAAAATAGATTCCTACAGTCCATTCTGCACTCAGCAACTAGGAAAATCCATCCCTAATTCAAAATCTATGTCTCATCATATGATTCCCCTTTCAAAACCACCAGTGGCTTTTCATCGAAATCAAATATACAGTTCCTACTCTAGTCTTCTAAGGTCAGTATGCTCTCCCCAACCACCTGCTACCCCTACCCTTCCACCTCCCATCTTTCTCCTGTCTTCAAACACACCAAGCCTATTCCCATCAGATATCCTTTGTACATTTCTCCCAGGCTCCTCCACATTCAGGTCCAAGCCCAAATCACCTCCTCAGACAGGCTCTCCATGATACCACAGCTCTAGCAAATGACTCATTTTGCTGAATTCACAAGTTAATGTTAGGCTAAAAGTTGTTTTTACTTTTACACTTTTATGTATTTGTTTATTTATTTTTTAGGGACAGAGTCTTCCTCTGTCACTTAGGCTGGAGTGTAGTGGCACCATCACAGCTCATTGCAGTCTTGAACTCCTGGGCTCAAGCCATCCTCCCACCTCAGGCTCCCAAAGCTCTGGGATGACAGGCATGGGCCACCATATTTGGCCCTAAAAGTTGTTTTTTAAATGTACACAAACTCACTTCTTGTTTGTGTGTAGATCCGCAGGGTTGAAGACAGCTGGGCTCACTCTCTGCCCCATCTGTCCTTCTAGATCTTCCCTTCTCCATGCCTGAGGAAGTCAGCCGACTTGCACTACATCAAAGGCTTCCTTGCATTCTGCTTTCTGGTTAGGTTTGTCATTGAAAGCACCAGAATGGCAGAGGCATGGAGTGGCAGCCACCGCTCCTGTTAGGCAACCCTCTCCCATATGTACCATATGTACCTGCCTTAGGTTCCAGTAGGTTCCATTTCCTTGTCTCCTTCAGGCCCAGGGGGGCGGCGGGGTGGGTGGGTAAGATCTCCCAACTTTTGCTATCCCAGGGTATTGCCCCATTACTTGTTGACCCCCATAAACCAGTGGTTCTCAAAGTGGTCCCTAGACTCTTTCAGGGTATTAAAAGATCAAAACGATTTTCACAGTAACACTTAGAAATTACTTGCATTTTCCACTGTGTTGACATTTGCACTGATGGTATAAAAGCAATGGTGGGTAAAACTACTATTGTTTTAACAGAATTAACTCAGTGACACCAAGCTGTACTAGCAATCACCAACTTCATTGTTTTGTATGAGCAATCAAAAGAAAAAAAATCAATACCAGTTTCCCTTAAAAATGTCCTTGATAAAGCAGTAAAATGTATCAATTTTATGAAACCTTAATCCTTGAGTATATGTCCTTTTAATATTCCATGTGACAAAATGGGAAGTTCAAAAAAAGAATAATCATTGTCTCCAACTGCAATACTTGAACCAATTTTTTTTTTTTTTTTTTTTTTTTTTTGAGACGGAAGTCTCGCTCTGTCCCCCAGGCTGGAGTGCAGCAGGCTGGAGTGCAGTAGCTCGATCTCCGCTCACTGCAAGCTCCGCCTCCCGGGTTCACGCCAGCCTCCTGAGTAGCTGAGACTACAGGCTCCCGCCACTGCGCCTGGCTAATTTTTTGTATTTTCAGCAGAGACGGGGTTTCGCCGTGATCTCGATTTCCTGACCTTGTGATCCGCCCGCCTCGGCCTCCCAAAGTGCTGGGAATACAGGCGTGAGCCACCGCACTCGGCCCACTTCAGCCATTTTTTAAGCTGTGTGCTAAGCTAGCCTCTTCTTTCATGGAGCACTGGTTTTACTTAAAGGATGTCTAGCAAACAATGGTTATTCAGACTTGAGTATTTAATAGGCAGTGTTGTTTTTTTTTTCCTAAAAAGGGCAAATGGATCTTCTCACAACTAACAGCATTTGTTACCAATGATAGAATTTGAACTTTTAAGCAAAAATCCAAATTTTAGAAAACTTTTATAGCTACCATGAACTTAAGAGTTTCCCAGTACTTGAATAATTGTATGGCAAGACTGGTATTGAAACTATACATTTTCTTATATTGTATAAAGCAATGTGTCAACATTTGGAAGATCTGTATAATCAGTGAACCAATATTTTCTAACAGATCCAATACATTACATTTTTTAAAAAAGTACACATGGGTAAAGTGAACCAATATTTTCTAACAGATCCAATACATTACATTAAAAAAAAAGTACACTTGGGTAAAAGAACCATTCAAAATGCAAGACAGACCAATGGATTTTGATGTAAATTGATATGGCTTCAGATTCTGCACTGCAACTAACCTTTAAGAAAGTACTACTTGTTGAGTTTAGATGTAGTATCAAAGAATATCCACAATATCTGAAAAAGCAAATTAAAATATTTCCTCCCTTTTCCAACTACATAAGACTTTCTTTATTTACTTCAACCAAAATAACATATCACAACAGATTGAAGGCAGAAGCAGATAAGATACTCCAACTGTCTTCCGTTAAGCCAGATCTTAAAAAGATTTGCAAAAATATAAAACAAGGCTACTCTCCTCATTGCTTTTTTTTTTGTTTTGAAAAATATCATTTTTCATAAAAATATTTATGTTAACATGTGGTGGTTTTAAAACATGTCCACAAATTCTCTCTTCAAAAGATGAAGCTTAATTCCCCACCCCTGGAGTGTGGGCTGGACCTAGTGAGTCATTTCTCATGAATAAAAGATGGTAGAAGTGATGGTACATGATTTCCAACACGAGGTCATAAAGGCATTGTGGATTCCTCTATCTCTTGGATCACTCACTCTGAAAAACGCCACCTGCCATGCTGAGAGAACAGTCGAGCTGTCCTATAGAGAGGGTTACATGGCAGGGAACTGAGGCCTCCTGCCAAGAGCCATGCCTGTGAGCCATCTTGGAAGCTGGATTCTCCAGCCCCACGTAAATCCTGAAGTGACTGCAACCTTATGAGATATCCTGCACTAGAACCGCCCAGCTGAGCTGATCTGGATCCCTGAGCCACAGAAATTGTGTGAGGCAGTAAATGTTTATTGTTTTAAGCTGCTAAATTTTGAGCTCATCTGCTACGCAGAAGCAGATAGTCAATAGATAATGTGTTTATCACTCTGACTTAATTACTGAATAAATATTGAATGCCTCTGTTTAAATTTCAAATACAGTAAATATGGGTAGATAGAACACAGTTAAACCAAAGCTCTTAGAAGTTCTCAGGTTTTAAGAATATAAAGGGACTCTGAGACCAAAAAGTTTGAGGACCACTTCCCTAAACCTTTTACAAACTGCCCCTTCATCAAACTTTCCACAAATCGCCCCATATAAAATCACCATTTGTTTCCTCCCAGGACGCTGCCTGACACAACAATACCAAAATATTATCAATGGTTGTTGCTGTTCAGTGGGAATATGGGTGATTTTATCTTCTTCTTAATGCTTCTTTTTTCTGTACTTCTAAAAGTTTCTATAACAATAATAGGGTTAAAAAAAAAAATAATTAGAAGAAAAGAAACTTCCCTTTTCAAAATCACCAAAAGTGAAAGTCAGAGTTAGTTCCTGTAGATGAGCCAATGGTTTAAGAGGGGGGCGGCAGGGCCCAGGGGTCCGGTGCTGCGCCTGGGGGCGGGGGAGGGGGTTGCAGGTGGCAGGGATGACTGAGCACCACACCCATCTGACCCTAGTCAGAACAGCTCCTTCCTTGGTTTTACATATTGGGCTTCTGAATAATATCTCATTTAAAGAAAAGTTTCCACTGCTTAAAAAAGAGTTCGAAAACCTTTACAGTGAGAAAAATCATTAAATTTAATAAGAGTTAAATTTAGAGTACAGAAGAATCACTCAAACATTTTTTGAATGAGAATTTCCATAAAGAAAACCCTACACATTCTGAGAGAAAAACAGAAGTCTCTAACAACTTAACATAAATTCGATGATTTCAAGGGAGGCTGGGCTATTGTGGCCCTAGAAAGAGTTATATCTGGGGCTAAAGAGCTTATCTGGGGGCCCCCAAATCAAAGGGCCTAAGAGGCCAGCAGAAACACCAGGATGCCTAAGGCCAAAACAAACACAGATCAGAACCACAACTGAGGGTTCTCTGCTTTTCTAGTGAAAACAAAAGCAGGAAGTACAGAACTGCCTGGTGGTTAAATACATGGGCTTCAGAGACAACTGATCTGGGTTTGAGTCCTGGGATTGAGTCTGATACTTAAAACCTATGAGACCTTGGCAGGTGACTTAGTCTCTCTGAGCGTCAAATTCCTCATCCGTAAAACGGGGGGATGAGAATTAACACAGTGAACCCATTTTCCAAGACACTACAGCAGTTTCTTAAAAAGTTGAACATAATTTACCATATGACCCAACAATTCTATTCCAAGGTGATGACCCAGGAGAAATGAAAACATATATCCACACAAAGACTTGTACCCAAATTTGCTTACCAGCATTCTTCATCCTACCCCAAAACAGAAATAATCCAAATGCTCACCTACTGGTGAATGGATAAACAAAATGTGGTATATCTATACAATGGAATACTACGGGGCAATGAAAAGGAATGAAACCCTGATATATGATGTCACACCAAGGATGAACTTTGAAAGCAGTATTCTGAATGAAAGAAGCCAATCACAAAGATCATATATTATATGATTCCATGTAAATAATATGTCCAGAAAAGGCAAATCTATACAGACAGAAAGTAGATTATGGTTGCCTGGGGCTGGGAACCAGGAGTTACTGCAAATGAGCATGAGGCTTCATTTTGGGATGATGAAAATGCTTTCTGTTTGTTTTTGAGATGGGGTCTTGCTCTGTCACCCAGGTTAGTGGTTCAATCATGGCTCACTGCAGCTTTAACCTCCCAGACTTAAGTGATCCTCCTGCCTAAGCCTTCCAAGTGACTGGGACCACAGGCATGTGCCGCCACGCCTGGCTTTTTTTTTTTTTTTTTCCCTGCGGTACAGACGGACTTTCCAGGCTGGTCTAGAACTCCTGGGCTTAAGCGATCCTCTACCTGGGCCTCCCAAAGTGCTGGGATTATAGGTGTGAGCCACCCCACCCAGCGATGGAAATGTTTTACAATTAGATTGTGACTGATGGATGCACAACTCTGTAAATTTACTGAAAATCATTGAATTGTACACTTAAAGTGGGCAAATTGTATAATATGTAAACTGAACCCCAAGCTATTTTTAAAAAATGGGGTTTGACTCTCTAACCTCAAAGAGTTACTATGAAGATTAACCGAGATAACATATGTAAGGCAAGCTGTCTGGTACAAAGTACCTGATAAATAATAACAATGATGACAATCAGAATATGCCGTAATAATAGATTATGTAAATGTAGAATAATAGTGTAGAATAACAACAATTTATATCACTTACATAGCTCTTACCATACCACTTCAACATTTATCAACTTAATTTAACCCCCCCAACAACTTTTGGAGCAGGTATATTATCATCCTCATTTTTACAGATGGAGAAACAGAGGCACCGAGAAGTAAAGTAACTTTCCCAAGGATGCACAGCTAGTAAACGGTAGAGCGGGGATTTGAATCCTGGAGGACAAACTGCAGGGTCTGTGCTCCTACCCATGACACTACACTGTCTCTCAGTAAACATCAGCTACGTATTGAGTTGCTACTTTAACCAGTGATGGGGTGGGAGTGCAGAAAAGGCTCACGGATGGCTCCCTAGAAGTCACGCCGGACTCAAAGCTGAGGGTTACAGAAGTTAGTCACAGGAAAAGTGTCCCAGACAGAGGGAATTGCATATATAAAGGTGTGGAGGTAAGATAACACAGGGAATATAGGAGGATCTCGGTGGAGCTGGCATTGCCTGGGGCAGAGGGTGATGGCAGTGAGAGCAGTGAGCATGGGGCTCAGGCAAGTCCAAGGGCAAGGACACTAGCCTAAAGGCAATATGGGACCAGAGGACGAAACTCAGAGTTCCCAGCCTGCCTTTCTCTGGAAACAACTCACATTCCCCAGGCAGGTGGGGGAGGTTGACTCAGAGGCTGCTGTGAGCTCAGGGGAGCGGGGGAGCTGCCACCCCACGTTCCCACGCCACTGTGAGCTAACACCCCGGCAGCCTCCCAAACACCAGCTCCACCAGCAAGAAGCAGCCGTTTCTAGCCTGCTGGAAGCAGCAGGCTCTGTAGTGCTGCCAGGAAGCTGAGCATAGCTCAGTGAGGTCAAGGGCTGACTGACGGCAGCCTCACACCACTCATCCAAACTCAGGCATCTGTGGACCCCCAAACCAACCCCAGGGCCTGGCACAGAGCACAGTGTTCTGGCCCCTTCCCCTCACTTGGCTGCCCCTAGAGACAGGGGGACCAGCCCATGGGGTCTAGCACTTTTCTCATTCAAATTTAATACCTTCAGATCCATCGCTCTCATTTCACCACATCTGTCCTCAATAAACATTTGCACATGCACATAAAACATTCGCTGTGGCAAAAGCAAAGCTACTGGAAAGATCTGCATCAATAAGGAGCTAGTTTGAAAATTCTGGTGAATCCATACTATGGAATACTACACAGCAGATAAAAATAATGGCACAGATCTGTACTGTATATGTTCTGGCATGAAAATGTCTCCAAGATAAACTGTTGGATAGGAAAAAAAGAAAATTGCAGAATAATGTGTCCAGGATACCATCACTTATGTAAAAGCTTTTTAAAAAAGAAACCTAGCTCTCTATTTCTCTGAAGTCCACAAATGCATAGGCAAATGAAAAAAAAAAACCTGGAAAAGAAACATCACACTAACAACAGTAGTGACGGATGGACAAAAAGAAGCAAAGGAAGGGAGGAAGGAGAGAGGGAGGAAGGGAGAGACAGAAAGGACTTTTTACTTTGTACACTTCTATGTTGATTGTTTTTTACAAGAAGAATGTATTTGTGCATGTTTAGGTTCTGAAAAACATTAAAGTCTGAAAAAACAAAACAAAATAAAGTGCATTATCACCGTGCTGGTACAGGTCTCAGGGTAAATTTTCAAAGAACTGTCACATCCAGGACCTTGTCTAAGTCTTGCCATACCCTCTTGAGGACAAGCTTCAAAATCTGATTTCACAGATTAAAAAACTGAACGCAGTGGCTCACACCTGTAATCCCAGCACTTTGGGAGGCCGAGGTGGGCGGATCACTTTGAGGTCAGGAGTTTGAGACCAGCCTTGCCGACATGGCAAAACCCCAACTCTACTAAAAATACAAAAATTAGCTGGGTGTGGTGGCGCGTGCCTGTAGTCTCAGCTACTCGACAGGCTGAGGCAGGAGAATCGCTTGAACTCGGGAGGCAGAGGTTGCTGTGAGCCAAGATTTCACCACTACACTCCAGCCTGGGCGACAGAGCAAGACTTAGTCTCAAAAACAAAACAAAACTAAACTAAACTAAACAAAAAAACTGGACCCACAGAGATGAAACAAGCTGCTCAAAGTCACAGGCAGGGCTGCGGGGCACTGACCCCTTCACTCCCAACCCAGTGCTCCTACTAACCAGGAAACAAGACATCAGCAAGGGGTAGGGGCTCGGCAGGGGGCTGGGAGAATGGTCTGAAGCCCGCAGCCCGTGCACAGAGCCCCTCAGGGAGGGGCAATGGGGCTTTGTCAGGCAAGAAGTCAGTCAATAACAAGGGGTGAGAAGAGCTGATGAACTTCCGCCCCCAACAAAAATTAGACATCATGACAAGCCACCCACTGCGTGGGGATGGGGCTGCCGCGTCACTCGGCAAACTGCACGTGGGAAGGAGCCTCGGGGCCATGTCCCCAAGCCCGAGATTCCACCTCTCTTCTCACCAGGGCTGCTCACCCCGGGCTCTCCGTGGAGCAGCTTGCAGCAGAGTAGTTCCAGGGATGCCTCTTGGCTCGTTTCCTAGAGCCCTCTGCAGCCAAGTGGAAGTGGAATTACACTTCTCAGAGGTTCTAGAACCTGAAGAGCAAGGTGACTAAAACCCAGCACCTCTTGGGCCAGAAATGCCACCACCTCTCTGTTCTTTCATTGACTAGAAGGTGTGTGCAGGGACCCAGGAAGCATGGCCAGGCCTCTCCAGGGACAGCCAGGAAGGTTTATTATACAGGGATGGGCCAGAGGTGCCCAGGGGAACAGGGAGGTGCACAGACCTTGGCTCACAATAAGCAGGCGAGACCGCCTCCAAACAAGCCCAGGGAAGGGGGCTGTGGTTAAATCGTGGATCCTCCATTTATTCCTACAACAGGAAGCAAACCTATAAGGCTATGAGGGCAGTGACAAGAGTCGGATGCCAGTGGTTCTGATCCCGCTCTGCCACCTTGGTCAAGGTTCTGAACCTCTATGAGTTTCAGTTCCCCCATCTGTAAAATGGGTGTTATCATACATGGCTCTTAAAGCACTGTACATGGTACAGATCATGATATCTACCTCATGAGACACAAAAATAATATAATTAAGTTAAATATGACAAGTACAAGGTATCCATAAAATCTGGAAACACAGGCTGGGCCCAGTGACTCATGCCTGTAATCCCAGCACTTTGGAAGGCCAAGGCAGGTGGATCACCTGAGGTCAAGAGTTCAAGACCAGGTTGGCCAACATGGTGAAATCCCATCTCTACTAAAAATTTAAAAAAATAGCCAGGGCATGGAGGTGTACGCCTGCAATCCCAGCTACTCAGGAGGCTAAGGCAGAAGAATTGCTGGAACCTGGGAGGCAGAGGTTGCAGTGAGCCGAGATCATACCACTGCACTCTGCCCAGCCTGGGCAACAAGCGAGACTCCATCTCAAAAAAAAAAAAAAAGAAAAAGAAAAAAACCTGGAAACATAAATTATACGAATGTGTATACATGTTTGTTTATATTTATTTACTCATTCACTTTACCGAGTGAAAATGTCCTAGACAGCATTGTCTATATCTGTTTTCAGACTTTATGGACATCCTCTGTTAATGTAAATAAAATATACTAATATAATAAAATAAAACATTAATAATCACTTCCTTAGCATAAGGGACCATGTTTAAGAACTTCACAGGGATTTTCTAACTTAGTGTTCACAGCAAGCCCTTAAAGTGGATTTTCTTATTAGCCCCATTTTACAGAGGTGTAAACGAAATACAGAGAGCAGAAGAGACTTGTCTACTTGTTAAGCTCATGCAGGGAACTGACAAAACCAGTTTTCGATTCAGGTAGTCTCACTTCAGAGTCCATCCCTCTACACCATTTATGACTGCAGCAAAGGCTACATACAGTGAATACACGGAACAGCATTCAGAGGGTGCCAGGCATGGGGTCTGGCACAGAGGAGAGCTTTACGAAATGCAAGATCCCATGAGTATTGAGCTCTTGGTGGGGAGAAACCAGATCCAACTTTTCACCACTATATCTAGGAAAGTAATGCAAAAGAAGTTGTAAATATTTGTGGTTATCTGCAAATATTTGTGGGAGAGAAAGAAAGTTATTATGGTATTCCTTAGCCAAAGGCTGGAATCCTTGTTCTCAAAAAAATAAAGCTGGGCAAGGTGGCTTGCCTATAATCCTAGCTGCCTGGGAGGCTGAGGCACAAGGATCCCTTTAAGCTGGGAGTTTGAGACCAGCCTGGGCAACATAGTAAGACCCTATGTATAAATAAATAAATAAATAAATAAATAAATAAATAAATAAATAAAAATGAATGAAGATGTTTAAACAAAAAGTCTAGGTCTGGCGCTGTGGCTCATGCCTGTAATCCCGGCACTTTGGGAGACCAATGTGGGCAGATCACTTGAGCTTAGGAATTCGAGACCAGCCGGGACAACAAAATGAGACCCCTATCTCTACAAAAAACTTTTTTTTTTTTAATTAACTGGGTACGGTGGCAGTACACCTGTGATCCCAGCTACTAGGGAAGCTGAGGTGGAAGGATCACTTGAGCCTGGGTGGCAGAGGTTGTGGTGAGCTGAGATCACACCACTGTACTCCTCCAGCCTGGGAGGCAGAGCGAGACCCTGTCTTAGAGAAAAAAAAAAGTCTATGATAAATTCGAAGGTTTTCCTAGGAACGTCCACTTCCTAAGAGGAATGGGGCTGCTGGAACTTGGAAGAGGGTCTGCAGACCTGCCTTGCCCACACGTCTCCTGCACAGAACCTGGATTCCAAACCCTGAGCAGAGGCCAAGGCAGCTGCATGGCCGCCAAGGCACAGAGAGGCCTACCTTCCTCGGCGTCGTTCCTCAGCGAGGCCTCCAGCAGGGCCACGCTGGCCTCGAATGACACTTTCTTGCGGCGGCTGCCTGTGCTGCGCTTCCGCTCATGCTTTCGCTTGCGGTGCTGCAAGTCCTGCTCGTACTGTGCCCACTTCTTCAGCTGCTGGGCCCGGCGCTTCTGGGCGGCCCGCAGCCGCTCCAGCGTGGGTACCTTCTCCAGCAGCTGCAGCTCCGTCAGCAGGTCCACGTGGCTGGCCATGGCCACCACCCTCCCCACGCCCTGGCTGGGGGCTAGCACAGTGCACCCTGGGCCAGGGCAGCGCGGGGCCTCTGGTGGGGCTGGAGCCTCATGGTGGGGCCTGTGGCAGGGAGGGAGGGAGACACAGATGAACACATATGTCAGGCTCCACAACTCAGATCTGATTGTCACCCCAACGCCCCGTGTTCAAAACGCTTTTGAGGTTTTCCTTCCATTGCTCCTTGAAAAAAGTGCAAATCCTTACAGTGGCTCTGTAAGTATCAGCAAGGTCTGGCTGTGCTGTCTAATGCAGCAGCCGGTAGCCACCTGTGACTATTTACATTTAAATTAGTTAGAATAAAGTAAAATAATGTAATTCCTTGGTTGCACTATCCACATTTCAAGTGCACAATCGCCACATGCTTCATATTGGACAATGCAGATAGAGAATATTTCCATCACTGCAGAAAGCTCTATTGGATAGCTTGGTTGTCTGCCTCTCTAGCCACACCATTTAACAGGAACCATGCCCTTTTAGTTTTCTTCTACCTTTTTTTTTTTTTTTTTTTTTTTTTAAAGACGCGGTCTCTCTCTGTCACCCAGGCTGGAGTGCAGTGGCGCTACATTGGCTCACTGCAAGCTCCACCTCCAGGGTTCACGCCATTCTTCTGCCTCAGCCTCCCGAGTAGCTGGGACTACAGGTGCCCACCACCACCACGCCCAGCTAATTTTTTTATATTTTTAGTAGAGACGGGGTTTCACCATGTTAACCAGGATGGTCTCGATCTCCTGACCTTGTAATCCTCCCGCCTTGGCCTCCTAAAGTGCTGGTATTACAGGCGTGAGTCACTGTGCCCGGCCAAGAGTCACCCTACTTTAAGGATCTGGGTATCTGGGTGCTGGAAACAGAAGGGGTGCAGCGAGGGTCAGGACATGATGGGGGCTACAGATCCCCCAAAATCTGGAGACTATACAAACGTCCAAGGCCTCAGAATTATGAATATCTGACACTTCTGCTCAAGCCTCTTTTGTTCTGATCACTATGAGATGCAAGTTGTTCTGGAGATGGGATGGACAGGACTAGAAACAGACCAGAAGAAATAATATGCTATTGCAGTGCTTCTCAAAGTGTGGTCTGGGAACCCCATAGGGAATCCCTGAAACCATTTCAAGAAGTCCATAGGTCAAAACTATTTTCATAACTATACTATTACTAACCTTTTCCACTCATTATCTCATGAGTGTACAGTGGTTCCCAAAGCTATATGAAAAGTGACATTGCAACAGACTAAATGCAGAAGTAGATACAAGAATCCAGCTGCTAAGCTCAACATAAAGAATTTTGCAAAATTTTTAAACATCACTTTTCTCACTAAATTTTGTTTTGAAAAATAGCTATTTTTCATCAAAATGTTATATATTATGCTTTCATAACAGTCTAATAAGAATATATTATAGATTATTATATTATTATAATATATCTTGGGTTTATGGCTTATTTTAAAGGAATTATTACTATTTTTTAAAATTTCTCAATATTCATTTATATTATGATAAATATTGACAGATATAATCCACATAAACAAAAGCTCTTTGGGGTGCTCAATTTAAGGAACTAAAGAAATCCTAAGACCAAAAAGTTTGAAAAATGCAGAACTACTGAGACATAGAAAATCTTAAAGTTTCTCTCTTTGAATGACCTTTTAAAGAAAATTATATCTCTTGCTGTCATGAGTCTCAGACGATATGAGGTCAACAAAATTTCGGAGTGTAAAGCCAGCTGGTCTTCGGCACGGACTCTATGAATTTTCAGACACAGAGGGAAAGGGTCTTAGGACAATCACTTGATCCTCTCTAAGCCTGTTCCTCCACCTGCGAAGTGTTCTATCCACCTCCCAGAAGTTACAGGTGCAAGGAATAAAAAGAGCTGGGACTGGATGCAGTGGCTCAATGCCTGCAATCTCAACATTTTGGGAGTCCAGGGTGGGAGGATAGCTTGAGGCCAGGAGTTCCAGACCAGCCTGGGGAACATAGCGAGATCCTTATCTCTACAAAAAAATAAAAATAATTTTTTTTAAAAGAGCTGGCTCAAAACATTAAGACACCTAAGCAATGAGACACAAGCTTGGAGGAGGAATGGTAGGGAGATGTTAATGCAGCACGTCTGTGAACCAGCAGGCAAGGCTGGTTTTGGGTTGTTGGGTAACAGGAAAGAATGCCAGGAGTCTACATCTGTGTGATGTGGCCCACTGTCGCATGAGTATTGGATTAGCCCCTGGTTGGTTTCAGGAAGCGTTGTTAATCTCCTGGGTCGCCCCCATCACCTGCCCCTCCAAAAGCCCTTTCTACGGAAGCTGAAGAGCAGGGTTCAGCCTAAATCCTCAGGTGCTAGGTTGGGTCAGATCCAGATCGTTCTTCACGCCTCTCCCAGCTTGGAGACGAGAGAGTAAACAGGCAAAATGTGGAAGGGGTTGGCTTGGCAATGCCCAAAGGGCAAAAGTCCCAGGGTCTGAGTGGGTGTGACCTCCAGCATACATAAGCCAGTGGCAAGTCTCAATGGGAGACAAGCTAGCTGGCTCTGGTTGCCTTTTGTTTTGATTTCTGTTTTGAATACACTTGCAATGCACTTTCAACTAATTAAAGTTTTTATTTTAGATCATCGTAGATTCACAGGGAGCTGTAACAAATAGTACAGAGAGATCCTGGGTACACTTCACCCAGTTTATCCCAGTGGTAGCATCTTGAAAACTACTACACAATATCACAGCCAGAAACTTGACAGTGATACAACCCACCAATCTTATGCCGATTTCCCTAGTTTTACATGTACTTATTTGGATGTGTTTTGTTTTATGCAACTGTATCAATGTATCTACCACCTCAGTTCATAACCACACCTATCTCCTTCTCTAAGCTCCCCCTCCAACCTACTCCTGTCCCTGCCTTGGCAATTACTAATCTGTTCCCCATCTGTAGAATTCTGTCATTTCAAAAGATGTTATATAAATAGAATCAGATAGCAGGTAACCTTTGAGGATTGGCTTTTTTCACCCAGCATCATTCCTTTGAGATTCATCCACATTGTTGCATGCATCAATAGGGCATTTCTTCTAGTTGCTGGGTAGTATTCCATTTTATGGATGGCCTCAATTTGTTTAACCATTTGCCTATTGAGGAACATCTGCATTGTTTCCAGTTTAAGGCTGTTCCATTCATCTATAGATTGTGTAAACATAAGTTTTTGTTTCTCAGGAGCAAATACCCAAGAGTATAAGTGATAAGGCATATGGTAATTGCATGTTTACATTTTTTTTTTTTTTAATCTCACTCTGTCACCCAGGCTGGAGTACAATGGTGCCATCTCGGTTCACTGCAACCTCTGCCTCCCAGGTTCAAGCGATTCTCCTGCCTCAATCTCCCAGGTAGCTGCGATTACAGGCACCCACCATCATGCCTGGCTAATTTTTTTATTTTTGTAGAGACAGGGTTTCATCATGTTGGCCAGGCTGGTCTCAAAAGATTCAGGTGATCTGCCCACGTCGACCTCCCAAGGTGCTGGGATTATAGGGATTACAGGCATGAGTCACCGCGCCTGGCGCATGTTTGCTTTTTTTTTTTTTTTTTTTTTTTTTTTTTTTAAGACAGAGTTTTGCTCTGTCGCCCAGGCTGGAGTGTAGTGGTGCGATCTCGGCTAACTGCAAGCTCTGCCTCCCGGGTTCACGCCATTCTCCTGCCTCAGCCTCCCGAGTAGCTGGGACTACAGGCGCCCACCACCTCGCCCGGCTAGTTTTTTGTATTTTTAGTAGAGACGGGGTTTCACTGTATTAGCCAGGATGGTCTCGATCTCCTGACCTCGTGATCCTCAGCCTCCCAAAGTGCTGGGATTATAGGCGTGAGCCACCATACCTGGCCGCATGTTTACTTTTAAAAGAAAACTGCCCAACTGTTCTCCAGAATGGCTGTGCAGGTTTCATGCCCTCCAACAATGTGTGAGTGATCCAGCTCCCCGCCAGCATTTGGGATTGTCACTGCTTTCTATTTTAGCCACTTAGATAGATGTTTTGGTTGCTTTTTAAGAAGTAAGGAGTTCAAAATGGCTCAATTCACAACCACCCAATATAATTATTATAGTCAGACCTCTCTGGGAGCTAGCAGACCACAGGTTTTTTTCACTCCACTTCCTCAAGTGAGCAAACATTTAATGAAGTCCTGTTCTGTGATGAGCCCTGATTCAGAGATGGATGTGGACCAGCTCTGCCTTCTGTCTGTCAATTTATCTTATAAATCCATTTAATTATCCCAGTAACCTAATAAAATAGCAGTACTGGGTACTATCATGCCCATTTTCCAGATGAGGAAAATGAGGCACAGAGGGATTAAGTCATTTACCCAACATACCACAGCTAGATAATGGAAGAGCCAGTCCGCCCGGGGTTCTCAAGGAAGGCTCTCCAGAATGCAGGACAATGGATCTGAATCTCATTGCAGAAGCAGGATTTCACCAGTTGAAAGGAGCAGACACGAGCTGAGAGGGAGTTAGGCAGCGTTCAAAGGTGTACAGAGTGGCTGACCACAATGGAGGGAACTCTGGAAACCAATATGCACAAACATGGCCCAAAGAGGACGTGGCTGCCCAGCCCAAAAGGAGCAGAGAAGTCTTGTTGGCAGTGATGAGCCACTTGTGGCTGTGGGCCAGGCCTAACCAGAAAGTCCCCCTGCGATCCACATCATGTTTGTTGGTTTGTTTGGTCGAAGTCCGCACCATGTTTTACAATATTTTAATTCATTGCTAACATTTACAACTTGGAGATTTTATATCCAACATCAGAGGTTCGGCTTTTCTTAGAACATCTTGGTATGTGGCCACAGTGGACTCAGACGGCATCACCATCAACTGGTGTAGAGTCGGGCTGTCCCCTTTAGATAGGGCACATACCCTCTCCATTACCATAGTCCCCAATGCTCCCCATTACTCTTGCCTGACTGCCCTCACTGACTGACATCATTTGCCAGCTCCAATGTCATTTGAGTTTGCAAACTCTGTCTTAGGTAGAATGAGACAGCAGTGTCCAAATAACCAGAGCTCCAATCTGCATAAGAAAGGAAGGAGAGCCTATGAGTTTCCCCAACACAGAGCAGGATGAACACAGCAGCTGGGCAGCCCCAAGACAGGGCACTGGCCTGGGTGCTGCAGCAGCCCACGGCAGCCAGGTTCCAATGGGCTGCAGCCTGGCCTCCTCGTGAGACCTGGGCTCACCTGTCCACACTTCCAGAGAAAGCCCCAGAGGGTAGTAGGAACACAGCCCAACTGCCAGGACCTGGGAGAGCAATGGCTATCATCAACGCTTAAAGGGGATCCCCAAGGAAGACCTCATTTGGAGGAACAAGGAAGTATAAGGAAGCAGTTGGGTGCACCCCAAGAACAGACACCAGCCTCCAGAGCTGTCCAACAAGCAATTCGACAAAGGTACTTGTGGTCAACGGCTGTCTCAGGAGGTGGCAAGTTCCTTGTCACTCACTGGAGGATAAAATTTCCACCCGTGTCAGACTGGCCTAAGTATTTGGTGAGATGTCTTTCAGCCCTAAGACCCTGTACATAGTTAGTCACTTCTTCATTATTATGACTGATCACCTCTGAGTGGGAGGTACCAAAAACATGCTAAAAGTAACGATAAGAGTAATGGCACCAACCACTTATGCTGTTAAAGCACTTTATCCCTTTCAAAGAACTTCCCCAGCCATCATCTCAGTCAAGTGCTCCCCTAAGTGTGGAAGGAGAATCCACTCCAAGGAAATTTTCAAAAGTACAGGAACAAGTCTTGACGTAACATGGACCCACACAGACAGCAGGGTATATACACTTTTCACTTCTCTTTTAATCTTTCAGACTTTCTCCAGAGAAAAGTGTCAGTCCGATGCTAATAGATCCTTAACATCTTTATAACCATGCCAATCCTCCTTGTAAACAAAGAGAAAGCAGGCCTCAGGCTCCTGGCCTGGGCAAGCCACTATATCTAGGATAGAATGTAATAGCATTGTTTTGTTTCCTGTGGATTTGTTTTCACAATTACTGTTTATTTATGGCTGTGATATAAAATTTCCTTTTTAAACAAATCGATTTCAGTTGGAAACATCAAGTTGATAGTAAAGAAAAATTTAATGACAATGGCATTTAGTGTTGGCAAAACTTATAAGTGACTGACATTTGGGAAACCCGTCTTGCCACTTATCCTCATGGCAATAATTTTATAAGAGAAACACTCATATAAACTCATTATTTTGTTTGACATATATTTAGGGGGCACCTACCACATGCCAGGCCTGTGCTCAGGGCTAGAGAGGCAGCAGGGTGAAGGCAGACACAGTCCCTGTGCAGTGGATGGATAGCACAGACACACGGGAGTGGGTGACGTGCTCCAAGGATACAGAGGCTGAGCAGTAACTAAACTTGGGGCCTGACTCACAGCACAGTGCTCCCTCCATGGGCCCCAGGGTGGCAGGCCCCAGGCAGAGAGAAGGCACCACTGCAGTGTCCTCCCTACTCCCAGCAAAAGAATTAAGGGCAGTTGCCCAGCCCCCTGGAGAAAGGTGAGAACAATGTCTCCCAGGGGCCAGTAAAAGGGGCCAGAGGCACATTTTCTCTGACTTGGCCCTCCCCGCCAGCCCCTCCCACCTCACCCCTCTGGGTTCCTTGGAGCTGGGGCTCGAGGACAGCTCCCTCTTGATTACTGGTTTTCAGGTGACCTACTTTCCCCCAATAGACCCACACATCTCCTCCCACCCCCGTCTGAGAAAACCCTGCTTGGTCTAATTAAAGAACTGCCATGGTGCTGCAAACACAGCAGCGGGGCAGCCCCAAGACAGGGCACTTGCCTGGGTGCTGAGGCAGCCCACGGCAGCCATGGCTCCAATGGGCTGCAGACTGGCCTCCTTGTGAGACCTGGGCTCACCGATCCACGCTTCCAGAGAAAGCCCCAGAGGGTGATGGGAACACAGCCCAAACTGCCAGGATCTGGGAGAGCAAGGGTTACCATCAACACTTAAAGGGGATCCCCAAGGAAGACCTCATTTGGAGGAAAACCAGCTCCATGGAGATATAGCAAGTCCAGCATTGGAAAATCTAGACGGACCATCCCACAGAGAACGGGACACATGGGCCCACAAGTCAACAGAGTGTCCAGGACTGGCAAGACATCTGTGGGAGGGATCTGTGGAGGCCAGGTCGGGTGAGGTCATCCAGGAAGTAGGTGTGATATGAGAAGAGAAATCAGAAGCAAGGGGAAATAGGGCAGGGTACTTAATTTTTCTAACATCTGGGTGGATGAACAAAAATAGTTTGATTGTGACCAGCAGGAAGTCTGAGGCCAAGGCACTTGACCCTTGGGGAAGCAGAAACAGGCCGCTGAGGTGTGTTCACCTCTTCCCCCAGAGCCTTAACTCAGGCCCTGTTGTCTGACAAAGTCTGAACTTCATTCCTCGTGTTGACCCCAAAGGGAGAGACAGAGTCAGTGCATATCTGGGGAAGCAGAGACTCAGCTCTAGAGAGCTGACCCTTTAAGGGAAGGGCAAGAAAGTATGGTAGGGTACACCTCAGCCCTCCCACAATACACTTCTTTGAATAATAGCACCACCCAAAGTATGGCAGAGAAGTGGGCAGGATGTACTACAGAACTCCTCACACTCCACACCCTCAAAAAAGAAAGACGACTATTACAAGAGTTGTTTAGGGGACTAAATATACCTCTGGGAAAACTACAGAGGCACTGGTTTGGTGGTGATCTGTGTATTCCCACGTTATTAGTCAGTGCTGGGTCCTGATGGGCCAGAGAATGTCAGCAGCCACCTGAGCCCTGCCGCAGTGATTGGTTGGGGCTAGGCACGTGTCCTGAGTTGGCCCAATCAGAAGCTCTCTCTTCTCACAAGCTGTGAACTGGCAGCATAACACCGGGTTGCTCCTGGAAGCCATCTTGCTACCATCCCTGCAGGAAGCTGGCTTTTGGATGAAGCCAGTGCTTGGCAGTCACCAGAGGGAAACAGGGTCCTTTCACTAAGGGGTCGCAGGACTTCAGTTATCCAAGCCAACAAAAGCCCCTTTATTATTTGAGCCAGTTGAATTGGATGCTGCTACCTGTAGCCAAAAGCACCTTAAGAGACAGCAATGATGTTTTTAGGGGTGCAGAAATAGGGACCCCAGAGGCAACTGTTGCTTGTAGCAAAATGAATGGCCTCTCGCTGAGGCATATTACCAAATACCTTCTCTTACCCCTACAATGGTTATTTCTTGGCCCTTCAGGCCCAAGGTGAGGCCCAGCTTTGAGGAAGGGTAGGAAGGTCAAAGCCAGGTTCTCAGAGAAGCCCTGCCCACTCGGCTAGGAGAAGGGGGCCCAGGCTTTGTTCCTTCTTAATTCTGGGGGAGCAGTCGGTTGACACATCTTTGAACTCCAGCCTAGTACCTCGAGAAAAACAACATGAAGGAAGGTGAATTCAAATTTAAGAGATTTTAAAATATGAGTCAGAAAGTGTTTCAAAGTTCACACTGTTAAAAGGAAATGTGAAGATTTGTTTTCATGTTCTTCAGCTATTCTTCTCTACACAATATTGGCAGCAGCCTGGAGGAAGGCGATGGGTCCTTTTCTCCTTGTGTTTCCTGTACCATTAAGCATGAGGGAAAGAAGAAAACAAAACAAACAGTGCTGGCTTTCCTACTCCTGGGATCTCACTCGGGACCTACTTTTTCTCCTAAAGGATGTACACCCCCGCCCTCCCACAACACACTTCTTTGAATAATAGCATTTTTTTTTTCAAGCATAAAGATGCTTTAACTCATGAGCAAAGAGACTTCTGGGGCCCTTGGTGCTCCAAATACCTGAATTAGAAATCACTGTTGTCTCCCCTAATCTCATTCCCATGGGATTTTTGTGGACTGATTGTCCTACTCCTGCTAGGATGAACCTTCTAGACTTTGGGCCTTGTCATCATAGACAGATCTCCTGGTTTTAAATTGGTTGTGAAACTCAGATCCCCACAGGCCTGCTCTGTAACTCCAATTCTCCCAGCTGTGCTCCTTCATTCAGATCTCTGACTTGTCACTGTCCCCTGAAGCCCATTGACTATAACCCCATTTGGCAAGACTTTGTGTGTATTGGGGAGGCTGAAGGTAGAGGAGGCAGGATTCAAAAACCACACATTCAACAAGAACAAAGATGAAACAACTCATGTATCTTGAGCTGTCCCAGGAAAAGAATCAGGTCATCATGTCCAGCAGTGGAACAATAACAGACCTGCTGACCTGTGTCTGAACTGGCTGGGCCATATTGGGAGCAGAGGACCAGGTGTTAACAAAAGGCAACAAGAAAGCTTTGTTCTAGACCTCTGGAGGGCACAGTGAGGCTCAGGCATGGTAATATGAAGAAGTGGAATCTGCAGCCTGGGCAACATAGCAAGACCCCATCTCTACAAAAAAACAATTAAAATTAGCCAGGTGTGGTGGCGTGTGCCTCTAGTCCCAGCTACTTGGGAGGCTGAGGTGGGAGGATCACTTGAGCTTAGGGGTTGGAGGCTGCACTGAGCTATGATGACACTACCCCACTCTAGCCTGGGTGACAGAACAAGACCCTGTCTCTAAAAATAAAAAATAAAAATAAATCATTCAAAAAATAAATACATGAATAATTTTTTAAAAGAACAACTAGGATCAGCCTGGCATGAGGATAAACTGTCTAACAGTGATAATTCAACAAAGTCCAGCCACTGCATGATGCTGGAGTCCCCACTGCCAGGAACTCCATGGCCTTTAGAGGTCTATGTTGGGTGGTAGATGAGACTGGCCCCGTGAAGGCCCGTGAGCCCCAATCCTGGCCTGCAGGGGACGGCATCGTATTGGGACTAAGCAGTCTATCATGCGTATCTGTACCCAGCATTTGGTAACCACCAGGCTACACAACTTGCAAGGCCCATTTTAAGCAGATACTGATTGATGATTTGGATTGGTTCTGCCTGTCAGGGTGAAGCCGCTCTCTCAGGCTCAGCCCCAAGAAAACTTCAAAGGAGGCCACAGCTCAAACAGGTAAAGGAAAACCCATGAACACACCCATCTTCCATGCTGAGCTTCCCCGCAAGATCTTCAACCCAGGGAAGCCCACACACTTGTGGGTAAGTACAGCAGTGTTGAGAAGGCCGTAGGGGACAGGAACAAGGGTGCCAAGGACAGGGGCACTCACAAGCTGACATGATGTCTACAAACACATTAGTCAGTCACAGTCACGGTGCTAAACCAAACAGCCTGTCTTCTAAAGAAGCTTATGTAATAGCTAAGCTTGGGGAAACGGGAGTTAAATTACAAACAGTTTCTCCAGGCTTGAGGGAGTGTGGTCCACCCCCTCCCTTCACAGGGAGATAAAAACTCCCTTTGCAGCTGGAGGGATCATTTTCCAAAGGAGACCACCTGTGGCTACGGAACACACTCCTGGGTTACACAGGTATTAAAAGGGGATGGCCCTTCACATTGGGTAGGCTGGGGGTGGCCTCTAATCCCTGCCTTTCTCTCCCAGCATGACACTCATGACAAAACTTTCCTCTGTTGTGCCACCACTTAGGTTGGTGGTGGCTACTTGGTGCACTGTGAGGAGAGGGATTACGAAGCCATGTGTGATAACGGGAAGAATGTGTGTTGTGATTAATTAGCAAAGCCTGCCATGGCTGAAGAGATGGGAAGTAGCTGCCTGCATACTGAGTACGCAATTCTGTTCTACATCATGCTGCCTCAGAACTTGGCATCCAATAGTTGCCTTTGTATCCACTGATTAAAATCCTTGGCTGGGCATGGTGGTTTATGCCTGTAATCCTAGCACTTTGGGAAGCCGAGGATCTAGAAAGTTATCAGATATGAGTGGAAAGGCCCCTCAAATCCCAGGATATCATCCAAACAACAGCAAAAACTCACCGTGGCATCAGTAGATAAGCATCAAGAAAATCTCAGGTTCACATCGTAATTTTTCCAGTAACCCACCCTAGGGGGCAAAGGAAGAACTGTACTCCACCCTGTTAAGGTGACTAGATCCAGACTCTAGGAACTCAAGCAGACGAGGGCAGCCCCTGTTTTGCTCCATATGGATGTTAGCAAGTATTTGTTCTATTGCAAATTGGTCTGTCTGCTTTGTTAACCAAAATGTCCCCTTATCTCCCTGATCACTAATACCATGGATTTTCTGACATCTCTTTGCATTTTACCAGGAAGATCTTCTAAATAACTTGCAGCTCTTTTACAGTTTTTTCTAGTTCCTACTTCCCCCTCCCAAGCCTGGTCCTGGAATGTGGGGAGATAGCACGCTGTTGGTAATTGAATAGGGTCCATTCAGGAATGGAGAAGGACCAAGGCACTGTCGCCAGCTGACACACTTCCTCATCCTGTTCTGGGGATCACTGTCTTGTCCATTCCAGGCATCTTGGGCTCCACATCATTACGAGCATGAGAGAGGAAGGGGAACATAGTTTGCTGCCTAATAAGACCACTCTCCCCATTTCAGAAACCTCAAATATCCCTAACAAGCTATCTCTTCCCCTTTAGCTAGGGATGTTCTTAGCCAATTAGGAAGTAGTTGGGATAGATTTTTTTTTTTTTTTTTGGATATAGAGTCTAACTCTGTTGCCCAGGCTGGAGTGTGTTGGTATGATCTCAACTCACTGCAACCTCCGCCTCCTGGGTTTAAGTAATTCTCCTGCTTCAGCCTCCTGAGTAGTTGAGATTACAGGCATGCACCACCATGCCCAGCTAATTTTTGTATTTGTAGCAAAGACAGGGTTTCACCATGTTGGCCAGGCTGGTCTTGAACTCCTGACTTCCACTGATTCCATCCATCTTTGCCTCTCAAAACGCTGGGATTATAGGCGTGAGCCACCGTTCGCAGCCTGGGATGGGAAATTTTTAAATCTTTTCATATAGTTTGTTCACTGAAGTTCAGAGAAGAATTCCAAGGAAACAGGGATGATTAAAAGCATAGAATTGAACTTGAAGGAAAAAGTCCTACCTTGGAGGACAAAAGAATGAGAAGAGGAAGACAGAGGGCAACACAGAGAGCAGATTCCAATTAAGTGCAGGATGGAACTGACATTCGAACCAACGTCTACCTAACTCCAAAGCCTACACCCATAAAAAGCAGAAGGAGAAGAAGGAACTGGGAAAATCTCTAAAGGAATCATAAGTGCTTTAACAGATCTTTCTCATGAATTGCCAGAAGATTTCAGAAAACTCACAGTATTTATGACCAGGAAGATGGGGACATTTTGGCCAACAAACCAGACAGACCAATTGGTAATAGAACAAATACTTGCTGAAGTCAGTATAGAGTAAAACATATATGCTTAATGAAATTAAAGGCTAACATTGCAGAACCTATAAACTAGATACATGAAATGAACCTAGAAACAAAGAATGCCAGGTAATCATGGCAGCTTCTGTGTCCAGCATACCTTCCACCTGCCAAGTTCTTTGCATGTAACCTTTCTGGGAATCACTGTACCAACTCTGCAATGTAGGTATTGTTCCCATTTCAGAGAGGAGAAAACTGGGACTCAGAGAGGTTAGGGAACTCGTAACTAGGGCTGATGTTCCAGATGTGTGTGGTTGGCATCTCTTCTGATTAGTCTGGCATCTGTTTTGATTGGTCAGTCTCTATGCCATTAGTTAAGTATTTTTAATATCCTCCCTGCTTAAAAATAAAAGAAAAAATGTCGGACAGGAAAGATGAGCCACAGAGGCATGACTGTAACAGGAGTCCTTGAAGGAAAATAAATGAAATCTATGCAGAGTAAGGATAACTGATTAAAGTCATAACTTCCCTTACTGTTGGAGCTGTCATCACTTTTGGAGGCTTGGGCAGGAAATATATCTCATCCTAAATTTCATAAAATCTGCCTTCCAAACCCCGATAGGTCAACCCCCTATGGGTGCTCCTTTTTTTAGTGAGCATTTTTGTGTTTTTTTTTTGTTTTTTTGTTTTTTTGTTTTTTTTTTTTGAGACAAAGTCTCTGTCACCCAGGCTGGAGTGCAGTGGCACTATCTCGGCGGCTCACTGCAACCTCAACTTCCCAGGTTCAAGTGATTCTCCTACCTCAGCCTCCTGAGTGGCTGGGACTACAGGCAAGTGCCACCCTGCCCGACTAATTTTTGTATTTTTAGCAGAGACAGGGTTTCACCATGTTGGCCAGGCTGGTCTCAAACTCCTGACCTCAAGTGATCCGCCGGCCTCAGCCTCCCAAAGTGCTGGGATTACAGGCGTGAGCCACCGTGCCCAGCCTCAGTGAGCACTTTCTCACTTTCACTTCACCCGGTAACTCCCAAACCAGATTCATAACAGCAACTGGGCTCTCTCCTCTTCTGTCTGAGAGATGAAACTGCTAGTAGAATAAAACAGAAAGTTTCCAGATGCTCTACATTTTGGTAAGTGAAGTTTCCATCCAATAGGCAGGTTTTGAAGTCTCAGTACTGGATCTATGACCTTCCAGGTCACCATGCAGAGAAGCAGGCTGTAGTATTCTGCCTTTAGAGCATTGCTTCTGTTCCTCCCCTCTTTGATCTCCAGCCAAAGTTCCTCCACTTTGATTCCCTCCTCTTGGGTACACAGAACTCCAAGCACACCTCCGCTTCCCTCTCACCAGTTGTATTTCCTTTCAACATGGTAACTTCTCTATAAGCCATAGTTTCATCCTACGAAAGTGGTGTTGCTAACACGATTGAATTTATCTCCTCATGTTAAAATCTCAGGTTCACTTTGTTAACTGCTTTGGTCTACACTCAAATGTCTGGAGCTCTACAACCACACCCATCCTTCTACTCAGCAAATTCCTGAACACCCTGTTTCATACTCAATGCCAACAATGAGTAACTACTAGTTTCAGGATTTTCTTCTGGCAATTTTCTCTGTGAATTCACTTCCATTTTTAATTTAAAGCCTATTTATTTAGCCAATGAACAAATATTTATTGCCATCTATATGAGGTAGGCAATAAAGTAGGGTGGCTCTAAGGATCCCTTAAAGAACAAACCTATTGATCAGAGAGGTCCTGCTTCTAGTAAGGGCAAAGTAGCTCTTTCTGGACCAAACTTCCCACACAAAACTATAACAAACTCTAGACAAGAAAAAAAAAAAAAAGATTGGAAGGCACTAAATGTGTTCAACTACAAGCAAGTAGAAACTGCAGAGGAGGCAACACCTGAAAGAAAGAAAGAAATGGCATGGCCGGGCGCGGCGGCTCACGCCTGTAACCCCAGCACTCTGGGAGGCCGAGGCAGGCAGATCACGAGGTCAGAACATCGAGACCATCCTGACTAACAAGGTGAAACCCCGTCTCTACTAAAAATACAAAACATTAGCTGAGCATGGTGGCGGGCGCCTGTAGTCCCAGCTACTCGGAAGGCTGAGGCAGGAGAATGGTGTGAACCCCGGAGGCGGAGCTTGCAGTGAGCCAACATAGCGCCACTGCACTCCAGCCTGGGCGACAGAGTGAGACTCCGTCTCAAACAAAAAGAAATAAAAGAAATGGCACTAGATGACTTTCGTGTTTTTATAGCTTTTTACTTGTGGGAAGCCCCCAGGCAATGCTGTACTTACTAGCTAAAACTTGGATAGAAAACCAAAACCACTGTCTTACTATTTGAGGAGTTTAAAGACAGAGTTCAGGTAACCACAGCTGGAAAATAAGGAGAAATATCCCAGAAAAGAATCACAGAACAGTAGCCCCAAATTCTGAGTATAAACAGTGCCCAGATCTCACTGAATAATACATACAGGGCAGACTTCAAGTAGTTCAACTAAAGCTAAATGAAATGAGCAAAGATTTCACATGTTGCCCACCCAAGGAAGACTGAGTTTGGAGTTTGAGTTTGGTCAAGTTAATTGCCTGATATATATATATATATAATTTATATATATAATATATATATATAATTTATATATATAATTTATATATAAATATTATATTATAATATATTATATATATATTTCTGAGGAATAGGAAAGAATTCAGAGTCTCTTCAGGTCTCATTCACAACATTTAGGGTGTAATCCAAAATTACTAGGCAAATTAAAAACGAACGGGAAAATGTGACTCAAATTCAAGAGAAAAGGCAATCAATGAAGACCAATCTCAAGGTGACCCAGGTGTTGGAAATAATAAAGATCTTTAAAGCAGTTATTACTTTGCTCAAGAATGTAAAGGAAATTATGCTTATAATAAAAGAACAGATAGGAAATCTCAGCAGCAACATCGAAATTACAAAGAAAAGAACCCAAAGCATCAATTCCACTAAATTCTCACCAATACCTTCCTCTGCAACTCTTTGGGTGGTGTCTCTCACTAGGGACAGTTACAAAGTTCTAATATATTTATTTCAATGACCACTTTTAAGCACCTTCCAAGTGCCAGGTTCCAGACAGCCTTTGGGGCACAAAAAATATGTCACAAAGACCAGATTTTCTTCTCTGACAATGTCTGTATAGCCCACTAGTCACTTCTCATATCTTCCCTTCTCATTCAGGTCTTAAATTTTAAAAATAGATTAAAGTCCTGCTGCGGCATCTTTCCAGAGCTTCGTAGTGCTTCCCCCTTAGCTTCCAGATCACTCCTGGTGGAGCCATTTGCTCCAAATAAAGCACAAAGGAATGAGAGGCAGGTTGTCAGGTTTGATACGTGTGAATATTCTCCCTCCACTGGCTGAGAGCCAGGTCAGTTCTACCAAAAACTCTGGGACATCACAGGAAGTCCATGGGGAGGCACTCACCATTACAACATCTCTTTCCCCAGTTCTACTCTGCTTTTGCAAAATCTGTTAGGAAAGAGGTTCTCAAACTTGGCATTGGAATCACTTGGAGATGCTGGGAATATACATGAAGATCACAGAGAAAGGCCACTACAAATCTATCAGAATGGTCAAATGTTTTTTGAGACAGAAAATGCCAACTGTTGGCAAAAATTCTTACACACTGAGTGGGAATATAAATTATACAACCACTTTTTAAAGCTGTTCAGCAGTGTCTTGTAAAATTAAACACGGGCATGTCCTATAATCCAGCAATTGAATTCCTAGGAATACACCCAGCAGAAATTTCTTTTCTTTTGAGACGAAGTTTCACTCTTGTTGCCCAGGCTGGAGGAGTGCAATGGCGCAATCTCGGCTCATCGCATCCTCTGCCTCCTGGGTTCAAGCAATTCTCCTGCCTCAGCCTCCTGAGGAGCTGGGATTACAGCCATGTGCCACCACGCCCGGCTAATTTTGTATTTTTAGTAGAGACAGGGTTTCTCCATGTTGGTCAGGCTGGTCTCGAACTCCCAACCTGAGGTGATCTGCCTGCCTAGGCCTCCCAAAGTGCTGGAATTATAGGCGTGAGCCACTGCGCCCGGTCAGAAATTTCTATATACATTCACTAAAAGGCATTCACAAGAATGTTAATTGCACTATTTCTAATAGACGCAAACTATAAACAACCCAAAATGCCCCCAACAGTAGTTTGGAGAAAAAATATGATTTGTTCACACAATAGAACATTGTACAGCAATGAGAATGAACAATATACAATTACACTCAACAATATGGATGACTCTCACAAACAATGTTAACCAAAATAACCCAAACACACAAAACTGCATGCTATGTGATTGCATTTATGTAAAATTCAACAACAGGCAAAACTAATCTATGCGGTTTCAGGGTGTGGGGAGTGACTGGAAAGGGGCATACAGGGTAGGGGAGGGGGATTCTGGAGTGCTGTTAGCGCCCCAAGCAGGATATGGGTTAGACAGGTTCAGTTTGTGAAAAATTGATTCATTTAAGATTTGTGTACTTTTGTGTATTTGTTTTTCCTTAAGAAATCACAATTTTTTTTTTTTTTTTTTTTTTAAATACTGCTGTCTGGGTCCCACCTCTTCAGATTCTAGTTTAATTGGTCTGGAACGCAGCCAGAAATTGACATTTTTAAAAGCTCCCCAGGTGGGTCTCATGTGTACCCAAGAACCACTGTATCAGAACCTGGCAACTCTCCTATTTCTTGGAGCAGAAAGTGCTGCTGCTTCTCCAGAAAGGCTAAAAGCCGAATGTTTTTGGTAGAACACTAGTAGCACCAGAGGATGTTAATAGGAGTTACATGAAAAAAAGTCTTCTATAGTCATATACGTAATATATTTATTTTTATTTTATTTTATCTTTTTTGAGATAGGGTCTCAGTATGCTGCCCAGGCTGATCTCAAACTCCTGGGTTCAATCAATCCTCCCGCCTCAGCCTCCTAAGCAGCTGGGATTATAGCTACTGCCACGCCCAGCTAGTAATATATTTCATTACAATTATCAACTTTTATTGAACACTCACTGCATTCCTGGAGCTAAGCTATATGTTTTAGCTACTCATACTATCTCATGTAATCTTCACAGCAAGCCTATGAGAAAGGTACTATTAATCCCTATTTTATAGAAGGGCAAACTAAGCTCAGTGGGGTTAAGTAATTTCCCAATGTCCAGTAAGCAACAGGGCTGGGATTCAAATCCAGAGTGGCTTTGACACTAAAACCCATGCTCTTTTTTATTTTTTCCTTTTTCTTCCAAGAATTACAAGGGGTCAGGTACAGTGGTTCATGCCTGAATCCCAGCACTTTGGGAGGCCAAGATGGAAGGATGGTTTGAGCCCAGGAGTTTGAGAGTAGCCTGGACAATACAGTGAGACTTCATCTCTACAAAACATTAAAAAATTAGCTGGGTGTGTTGGCTCCCACCTGTAGTCCCAGCAACTCAGGAGGCTGAGGTGGGAGGATCGCCTGAGCCCAGGAGGTGGAGGCTGCAGTGAACTGTGATTGCACCACTGCACGATCGCAGATCACTGCACTCTAGCCTGGGCAACAGAGTAAGATCTTGTCTCAAGAAAAAAAAAAAAAAAAGAGGACAATCAGTGAAGCCTGCACACTCAACTAATGCCCTAAATTCCCTGTCCAGACAGCACTTGACTGCAGGAGTTAACAGAGCCTTTGCTATGGTAATCTGAGCTGTGAGGTGAAGACAAGAATATTGAATGCAGCAGTTCCCAAAGTGGTTTCCTTGCCTCCAGCGCTTACCTTCCAAACCACCATCCACATCACTGGTGGAGTTTTCACTCTTAAGCCAAGTTTGATCCTGTATTTCCTTTGGAGGGAAGCATCTTGATGGCTTCCACTGCCTATGCTGTCCAGTTTCAAGCTCTCAGCCTAAACCATCCAATATCTGGACCTTGACATTTTAGCTTTCTCTCTGGCCAGCCTAACTTCCCTCCCCACCCCCAACTCACTAAATACCTAATTTTCCAGCTGCACCCAATAGGACTGATGGATTCACTCCTCCCCAATGGTACTCACCATTTGCTGAGACTCTACTGTGTGCCAGGTGCTATGCATAAATTGACTTTAATCCCCGCACTGAGTCTTAGAAACAGGTGTCATTACCCCCACTGGATTTATTAGTAAAAGGAGGCTCCTCTTTGACATGCCCGAAGTCACAACTAGGAAGTGGCAGGGCTAGGATTTGAACCATGATGTATCTGCTACAAAGTCCATGCAATTTTCACTACACCACACTCACCTCCTCGCCTTCACACACGCTGTTTTTTGTTTTGTTTTGCTTTGAGACGGAGTCTCACTCTGTCACCCAGGCTGGAGTGCAGTGGCATGATCTCAGCTCACTGCATGCTCCGCCTCCCAGGTTCATGCCTTTCTCCTGCCTCAGCCTCCCAAGTAGCTGGGACTACAGGCGCCCGCCACCACAACCGGCTAATTTTTTATATTTTTAGTAGAGACGGGGGTTTCACCGTGTTAGCCAGGATGGTCTCGATCTCCTGACCTTGTGATCCGCCCACCTTGGCCTCCCAAAGTGCTGGGATCACAGGCATGAGTCACCATGCCCAGCCCACACATGCTGTTTTATGAGTGGCAGTACCCTTCTTTCTCTCCACCTGGCAAACTCCTCTTGTTCTTTGAGAGGTAGCTCAAGTGCTAAAACGATAATAACTATCATCTCTTAAGGGCTTTCCAGGCACCGTGTTCAGCACTTGCCTTGTCTCATTTAGACAATATTGTCTCAATGTCTTTTTTTTTTTCTTGAGATGGAGTTTCGATCTTGTCACCCAGGCTGGAGTGCAGTGGTGTGATCTCAGCTCACTACAGCTTCCGGCTCCCAGGTTCAAGTGATTCTCTTGCCTCAGCCTCCCAAGTAACTGGGTTTACAGGCACACACAACCATGCCTGGCTAATTTTTTTTGTATTTTTAGTAGAGACAGAGTTTCACCATGTTGACCAGGCCAGTCTTGAACTCCTGACCTAAGGTGATCCGCCCACCTCAGCCTCCCAAAGTGCTGGGATTACAGCCATGAGCCAACGCACCCAGCCTCAATGTCTTAATATTGCCTCTGAATTGTCCTATATCTCTCCTGTGCCAAATGGGCTTCGTTCCCCTCTCTAGTCCCAAGGCATTTGACCGCATCTCTTCTGTGGTGCTCAGCACTCTGGTAATTGCTGGTTTCAGATCTGCCTCTTCCATTGGACTGGATGCTCTGAGAAGACAAGGGATATGTATTGTTCACCTTTACATCCTATCATAGCGCCACCCAGCACGTAGTAGGTATTCAATAAATGGGAGAGGGTGGACAGCAGGCTGGCCAAGAGACTGAAAATTCACGAAGAATTTCTGTTCTGCCGTGAGAGAGTGGTCCCTTCACTTAGAACAAGAGCTGTAAAATCAAACTGCGCAAAACAGACCTGGCTAATGGGCGAGGAGGGTGGGCCTTGGGACCAGAACCAGGACATACCTCGCCTGGCCCCTGTGCTTTGCCTCCTGTGAGAGGGTGGACTAAGATTGTTCTGGTCTTCACGGTCTCTTTGCCACTCTGCATGCTTTGCAATTGGCTCTATCTATCCCTGCTGAGGGGATTTGTTATAAAACAATGGTTAGGTTCATTCCACAGCACTGATTCAGTTGATTTTCTCAACTGCTCCTTGTGTTGTGTTGCTTTTAAGATGTCTCAAGTGAATGAAGAGCTATCTTCAGGACAGGTGGGCCCAAAGAAAATGTATCTAGCTAAGGCTTGGTTCCCCCCAGGTGGGTCGACCAGATGGTCATACCCCTTTCTACATGGGCCTGTTCTTTTTCAGAAGGAGGCCCCTTTACAAGACATAGACAGATGTTTGATGTTCACTCATTGATTGAAAACCATTCTGTGGATCCACTCTACCACAGGCCTGTTCAGAGCACACCTGCTTGTAACCCCTGTGGTAAACAACCTATTTATGCCACCCACATCCAACCTCTATGAGCTTCAAGGCTGCTGATTTTTAAAGCCAGCCTCCTGTTCTCTTGCTCACACTCTATCTGGACCAACATACAGATCTGCCCAGGTTTGAGTGATCGGTAATCAGTGCCAGCTGCGAACTCAGCTGGGTTTCCCCACAGGATCCCTCAAACAAACCCTATTTGTAAACATGGAAACTACCAAAGAGACTATTTTAAAATTACTCACCCCTTCCTAACTTCCCACTTCTTCTGCTGCCCTAATAAGGATAAGCTCCATTATTTTTTTTTTTCTTCTAATCAAGTTGTTTTCTTTTGAGAGTTTCAAGCCTCCTCACACTGTGGGACAGCGCATACGGTATTTTATGAATTTATTTGTGATATTCATGAATATAGAGTTTATCAAACAAAAGTTAGTTAAGCTTATGCATTTCTCTAGCATAATGTGAATCATACTGTTTTGCTCTCATTTTATTTGTTCCTGTGTCTGCCAACTCCAGGAGATGGGATCAACCTGAGGGCAAAGGCTGGTTTCATTTCATTTTGTATCCAATTCCAAGCATAAGGCCAGGTACAATGTAGTTTCTGAATATTTAATCGTCATTATGTAGGCATAATCCAAAAGGTCATAAAATCTAAAAATTACTGCAGCACCTGCTGCAGAAACGTTCTGTTTTATATCTATCAGACTGACAAAAATGAAAGTTACTTAATCCTCAGTGCTGGAGAATAGATGGGGGAAACAGTCACACACTGTTGAGGAAACAGAAATTGGTTCAGCCTCTTTGGAGAACAGTTTAGCAATGTCTAGCAATGTCTATCATGGTTGAAACTGCCAGGAATTTTCCTTATGAATAAAATCATCAGTGTATAGAATATACAAAGATATATACACTGCTCAGACAAGGATATTGCAATATTATACATTTGTAGGAGGAAAAAACTGGAAACTATCTTAGCCATCATCAAGAAACTAGAAAATAAATGATGGTACATTATCACTGGACTATCAGATAGCCTTAAAGATCCAGGTATATCTGTGTTTTGGCATGTGCTCAGATAAATTAGCTGAAAAAGAAGATCTCAGAAGAGTTTTGTATAGTTGTGTTAAAAAGAAAAATGGATAAACATGTAAAAGAATATGGGTTTGTATATGCATATGAAATTTATGGAAAGATACATAAAACATTCATAGATTTATTCTGGGGAAAAGGGATGAGTGGCTGGGAAGATGGGGAAAATTTACTTATGATACACTTATATACTTTGTGTAATTAAAAAGCATGATATACAGCAATAGGAAAACAAAAGCTTAAGTTATATATAAAAGAAAAAAGTGAGTAACATTTTGGCGAAAATCTTTGCTATATTTTTATAAGGTAATAGGCAATATTTATAAGACAACATTTCCTCTCTGTCCAGTCCATGGGATAGCCAATGACAGCAACAGTTCCAGAAAGAAAACCAGAGACAGAGAAAATCACCAAAAAGGGCTAAGAGCCGTAAAGAGAATAAGTGTCAAAATGTGTACCTTTTACTTGTTCTTGGATGCAAGGAAATAAAGCCAGTTCTGATTAAGAGTCTGAACTAAGACATTCTGAGAACTCACCAGGCTGGCACAGACACTGGGGCCAAGAAGCAGAGACTAGGAACACCCAGATAAGTAATGGCCATAAGTAACCTAGTGAACAAAATGAATGACCGAGCTCCTGGGGACAAAATGACACAGTGCTCTGCTCACCTATTTCCCCAGCCCCTGAATACTCCTAGGGACTAACTCTAATGATAATAACGCCATAATAGTTGGCATGTATCAGGAACCTCCTACCTGTCAAGCAGAAGCTAAATGCCTAATCATATCCATTTATATTATGTTATTATTATTCCTGTTTTACACATGGGGAAATTGTGGCTCAGCAAATATATGCATGTAACTTACTCAAGGTTGCAGTCGGTGCTAGAGGTAGGAATCAAACCTGTACCTGACTCTAAAGCCAGCCAAGGTCATTGCTAGCCTTCCCCGCTCTGAGGGAAGGACAAGAAAAAAGCACTCCCTCCAAGTAGGGAGTAGGGACAGCTCCATAAAGAGAAGACAGCATTTTTATGCAAAGAAAGGGCCAGAGAGTGTAGTGATTCAATGCAAGGACTTTGAAGCCTGAATTCGAATCTTGACTTTGCCATTTACTGGCTGTGTGACCTTGAGTAAGTCATTGAACCTGTGCTTCACTTTCCCAAGCAGCAAAATCAGAGTAGCAAGAAAGTCATCCCTGGCCAGACGCAGTGGCTCATGCCTGTAATCCCAACACCTTGGGAGGCCGAGGCGGGCGGGTCACCTGAGGTCAGGAGTTCGAGACCAGCCTGGTCAACATGGTGAAACCCCGTCTCTACTGAAAATACAAAATGCAGCTGGGAGTGGTGGCGGGTGCCTGTAATCTCAGCTTCTCGGGAGGTTGAGGCAGGAGAATCACTTGAACCCGGGAGGTGGAGGTTGCAATTAGCTAAGATCGCACCACTGCACTCCAACCTGGACGACAGAGCAAGACTCTGTCTCAAAATAAATAAAATTATAATAATAACAATAATGTTACCCCTTAGAGTTGTTAGGAGGACTGAAGGAGTTAAATAGACAGCACCTGGCTCATAACAAGTACCAAGTGATCATGACGAATATTAAGAAAAAGGTGCCCTTCCCTCTAAGCAGATGCAACCCTGCAGGGTGTAGAGTTTGGCAAGTGGATCACAGGCTAGATTTCAGCCTCTCCTTTAGCCGAGTGCCACTGTGCCTATCAGCAATACACAACTCTACAACCTTGCATAGGTCCTGCTGAGCAATTAACCTGCATGTACTGGCAGTTCTTCCTCCTACCTTCCCTTCCATCAGTCTAGCTGTGAATCAGAATCACCTGGCACACTTTGGAAAAAATACAGACTTTCAGGGCCCTACCTTGGCCAATTCTAACACAGGTGGACTGGGCTAGGGCCCAGGCATCTGTACTTTTCACAAATTCCAGGTGACCAGATGACCCAGAAACAGCATGCTCCTGGATATGTGTTTTTGGAAGTACTCAAAGTTCATCATTCTGGCCGACATTCTGGCTGTCTGAGTTGCTTCTTGAGATCAAGCTTCCTCTTTGTCAAGTCTGGTCCCAGGCCTGGGCACACAGGGAAGGGGCACAGTGAACATCTGTGACTCTGCAAGTCAGCCAGCACAGCAGATGGCTGTGTGAACAGGCACAACAGGCTGCATTTGCTTTTGTGCTTAAGTGGTTTGCACCAGGGAACCCTCACCTGTAGACTTGGGGTCTCCCATACCCTTGCTTCTCAAAGTGCAGTTCACAGACTAGCAGCTTGACACCCCCTGGGAGCTTGGTAGAAATGCAGAAAACTCCCTACCCAGCCCTACTGAGTCAGTTTCTGCACTTTAGCAGGAACCCAAAGGGGATCCATATGCAAGTCTGTGGATACGCCCTAGACCCCTTCTCCCTATCCAAGTAAGTTCTAACCAATGGGCACATCTAACCTGTCCAAACACCCTTTGGGGCCAGTCTTCTCTTTCAAACTCCTACAGAGACCCAGAAAAACAGCACAGTCCCTTCAGCAGCCCAGACTCACACATAGCAGCCAGCCGAAGGCTCCAGGTGAAACTTCGCTTTAATAAGTTATTTATTTCTAAGTCCACATTAAAATAAACCTTCCCAATAAATTGAAAAAGAGACACCTCTGGCCTCTGTAATTCCAGGACATAAAACACCCTCCTCTTTTGTACAGAATTGAGACCCCTGCTTTCCTGCCTAAAGCCATCCAGGGACATCAAACAGTCCAAAGAAAACAAGCGATGTCTTCCTGTTGGCCAAGCTTCAAGTTATCAGGCAGATTTCACACTGCAGCTTGACCTCATTAATCCAAGGCCTATCACATTGCTGTAAATGTCAGTGGAAAATAGCCATTCAGTGGGTTTCCTTCATTCCACTAGAAAGGGACAAAACAGGAAGCTGACAAGCAGCTGTGCCCCAGCTTGGCAAATCCCAAGGGCCCAGCTGACAGCACCTATGCTCCTCTGCCCCAGCCTACTTTCCAGATAAAGACGGCTCCTGTATCTACATAAGTAAAATGCAGTGGTGATGGCAGGAACAATTCAGATAATCTGGGCCCCCAAGCACCTGCTTGGGAAGGAAAACAGCTCGGTCTGAATGTCTTTGGCCTGAATTACCAATGGGCTGTTCATCATTCAAGTTCATCTAAATCTCTTCTGCCTATTCAAATGTTCCACAAGCTAAACCCCTGGGACTCCAGGGGACATAAGGCCTTCCAAGTCCTCATTCATTCCTTTAATGCATATTGATTGTCTCCTGTGTGCTGGGCATCATGCTGATCACGCTGGCCAACTGGAGACACACAGCTGAAAGAATTGGACACAGTCACCGACCTTACGGGGCTCATAGTCCAGTGTAGTCTTTCTTAACCTCAGCACTATTGATATTTGGGATCAGATAATTTTTTGTTGTGGGAGGCTGTGCTGTGCACCATAGGACATTTAGCAGCATCCCCGGTATCTACTCACTGGATGTCAGTAGCTCCTCTCTCCCACTATCCCCCACAAAGTTGTAACAACCAAAAATGTCTTTAGACATTGCCAAATATCCTCCCCAGGGAGGGTCAAACTGCCCCAAGTTGATAACCACAGGTCTAGTGGATGAAACAGAAGACTAAGAGAGTAAGGCTCACATATAACCATATAATCACAATTATGATAAGTACTGCAGAGAAAAATCTGCTGGATATTATACCAATATTATCTACAGCTTGGAAGCCAAGCATTTTACATATGATTACAAATCCTTATGACAATTCAGAATTGTGTTTGTTAGTCACTATTTAGCAACTTATCGAAGATGGTAAAAATAGCAACTTATTTCTTCATCTTTATTTCCAGATGAAGAAATTAAGGTTCAAGGAAGTGAAAAAATTTCCCTAGGCCCCAAAGCCAGTGGAAGGCAGAGCCAGGATTTGAACCCTGGCCCCAAACTTTGCCCCCATATAAAAGGAAATGTAAGCCTGTGTTTGGATGTCCTCTGAAACAGGGAGGGTCTGTGGTCATGTGATGCTCTGACCAGCCATCCTAAAAGATTCATTCCTTCCTGGGGCCACTGTGGGGGCTCAGCCACCATCTGCCACATCAGTCAAACTGCACATTGCTTGCAACAAGGCACATCTGTGGGTGAAGGAATGCCATTCTAGATTCTGAGACATCCAAGAACACCTCCCCTCAAAGCGCCTGCACCCAGGAATTTCCCCAAAATCAGGGTGCATACCCAGAGCACACCCCACTGTGACCCATCTCCAGAATTCCTACTGCCCAGCACCCAAAGGTAGACAAAGCGAAAGAGGCCAGATATTCTGCAGTCAGCCTCAGATTTACAAAGTGTGTGAAGAAGGTGGTGCAGGATAGCACATGGCAACTTTGAGATGCCCCCAAGACATGAGTTCCTGTCACTTACAAGCTGCATGCCTTTTAGCAAATAGCCTCACCCTCTGTGCCACAGTTTCTCCCTCTGTGCAGTGGGGGATACGTGCATTCTTTTCAATGGATTGGTATGAGAATTCAACGGTGATGCAAGTAAACACCTTTGACAGTGACCAGCATCCAGTAATGCACTTGGTGCTATATCATGATCAATAAGTGAGTCAGGTCATGACGCTTCCTCCACCTCTACCCTCTTCTGTCAAGTGAGAAACTGAGTCCCAGGAAGAGAGAAACAAGTGTAGAGGTGGGAAAAGCATCTCAGGAAGAGGGAGTGGACCTCTTCTTCTTCGTACTTCCTGGGTGGAACAAAGAGGGAAGGATGGTGAATGTATGGACAGTTGAGCTGAGGCCAGCCGTTCCTCCCATGCAAAAGTTAATCCTGAAGTTTCTTGGACAACCCTCACTAGAGAGCCACCCTCCAAGGAAGGTGCAGAGGGACTGCTTCGGGTCAGTGAGTGTTTAATCCTTCAGGGCTCCTGGCAGGATGGCCGCTGCTACCTCCCTGGCCTTGCTTCTGCCTCCATCAAACTTTCTGATGACTCTGCTCCATCAGCAACTCCTCCCACTGCTCTCCAAAAACATCCAGCACTTTTAAGCCTCGGTGCCTCTGCACACGCTATTCTCCCTGCTAGGGCTGCCCTACCACCTGGAGAACTGTCACTGAAGGGCTCAACATGCTCCCACAGCAACTTTTGCCCACCTGTTATTGGCAATAATAGACTAATAATAGCAATGAACATCTGTGAGCACTTATTAATATCTAGAAAGCCCAAGCTAGGTTTTTAAGTTTTTTGGTTTTGTTTTTTGTGTTTGTTTGTTTTCTAGACAAAGTCTTACTCTGTTGCCCAGGCTAGAGTACAGAGACGCACGCAATCATGGCTCACAGCAGCCTCCACTTTCCTGGTTCAGGTGATTCTCCCATCTCAGCCTCCCAAGTAGCTGGGACTACAGGTGCACACCACCATGCTTGGCTACATTTTTGTATTTTTTGTAGAGACGGGGTTTTGCCATGTTGCCCAGGCTGGTCTTGAACTCCTGGAGTCAATCAGTCTGTCCACCTCTGCCTCCCAAAGTGCTGGGATTACAGGCGTGAGCCACTGCACCTGGTCCAAGCTAGGTTTTTTACCCACAGTGTCTCACTTCTTTCCTCACATCATCACCTTAGGGAGGTGGCTTATCTGCTTGAGAGATAAGGCCCCTGTCCATCCTCACCCAGCTACAAGGTGGCAGCTTCAGGATTCAGACCTGGGTCAGCCTGAGCCATGTGGATCTGCTCTTCACTCTCTCTTCTTACTGCTGTAGACTTTATCCCACAGTGTCCTCATTATCTGTCTCCAGGCCTGCCTCTCCCCATAGAGGGAGAACTCTGAGAGCTGCCTCATTCATCTTGAAATCCCTTGCTAAGCACAAGGGCCAGGATGGAATAAACGTCTTTTGAATGAATCAATGAATCCTGGAAAATGGCAGTCAGCTAAGAAAGGCTAAGTGGCTGCTCACAGACTCCCCGGGGAAAAGCTGGTGCTAGACTCAAGTTCCCAGGAGAGAGCCCCCCACCCGCACCCCAGGAGACAGGCTGAGAGGTTTTCCCTATCCTGATGGCTACAGGCAGAAGAGACAGGGTCTAACTCACTCCCCATCCTGGCACTGGAGGAGGTGGGACCTTTGAGAGCTCAACACAAAGGAGGAAATAGTAGTGATGGTGACAATGATCATTTTATGCATTCCTACCCACACCAGATGCTGTACTGAGCACTTTCTTTTTTTTCTTTTTTTTTTTTTTGAGATGAAGTCTCAGTCTGTCACCCAGGCTGGAGGGCAGTCGTGTGATCTCGGCTCATTGCAACCTCCTCCTCCCGGGTTCAAGCAATTCTCGTGCCTCAGCCTCCCAAGTAACTAGGACTACAGGCATGCGCCACCATGCTGAGCTAATTTTTGTATTTTTAGTGGAGACAGGGTTTCACCATGTTGGCCAGCTGGTCTTGAATTCCTGACGTCTAGTGATCCTCCCGCCTCGGCCTCCCAAAATGCTGGGATTACAGGTGTGAGCCACTACACCCGGCCCTAGTACTGAGCACTTTCTATGTGTTAATGGTCTCATGGAATCCTTACAATCCCACAAAGTGGGCATTACTATATGATACCTGTTTTACAAATGAGAAAACCAGGCTCAGAGAGATTAAGTCATGTATACAGGGTCACGGAGCTTTTAGGTATAGATCCCTAATTAAAATTAGACATCTCTGGCTCCCTCACTCTTCATACTCATAGCTTTCTGTAAGAGGCAGGCTTGTCCAAGCCCTCCTTGAAGTCCAGTTGCTAAGATGCACTCAGGACAGTGAAGGTTTTCCTGGTCTCTGCTGGAAGAGTGCCGGTTGGGACCTACTATTCAACAAATGTGACAAGTGTCCTGGGTGCAGGAAGGGTGGTGGTTAGGTTGTGAGAGGGGAGGGAAAGGTTGGGGGGATGGGGTCCTGAGTGTCCAAACACAGCACCTGAATTCAGGTATGTGCCTCCTGCCTTCTGCTAAACCAGGTTGGCTGCAGCCTCTGTTGCTCCTCTTGGGGCATGGAGCTGGTTTTGAGAGGAGCTGAGCCCCAGTTTTCCCATCTGCAAAATGGGAATCAGTAATGCCTACTTCATGGGGTTGTGAGGATTCTGTGAGGCCATCACACATAGGCCTAGTTTCCAATGGTCTCAAATGGGCTCTGCAGAAAGGAGAAAGGTTCTGGCTTTAAGGAAAAACCACCTCCCTACGTCAGCATCCTCTTAGTCCTGTGGCTCAAGCTCCTGAAATGACTTAACAGCCAGATTAGAATTTAACTTCCGCTCCACCGTCAATTACCAGAGAGAGCAAAGTCTGAGTGGGCACAGGGCCTTGCCTACCATGTCTTTCCAGACCATGGATGATCTGGAGAGCACAGATGGCACGGGGCCCTTGACACATGAACCACAGAGCCACTAATGAATGCCACAGTGGTAGGAGACCAAAAGAGAGGAAAGAAGACATTCCAGAGGCTGGGAAGAGCTGGGGCCAGGAAGGTTCCAGGACAGGGGGGCACTGTTAGGTAGACCCCAAGAGACAAGTAGGTACAGAGTTGATGGTCCAGGGTGGCCTGGTTGACACCTTGCCCCCAGCATCCTGGGGACTCAGCCAGGAAGATTGGATTTGGATGACAGGTGGGAGAGAAGGGCATGGGAGATTTGTGTGGGAAGGGCCGTGTGAGCAGGCAGCCGGCTGGAAAGATTTGCTGGCCCCCACCGGCCTCCTGCAAGCTGGCTTTTTATGACAGAGCTGGGGGAGGAAGATGTGGAAACTCCCCCAGCCCCTGCAGAACCACCCACCAGGGCTCCACTTCTGCACCTGTCTAAGAGAGACACGCCCCACTCATAGCCAATCCCGAGGGCGGCCAGTATTGGCCAAGGAGTGTTCATCCTCCCGCTCTGCTGCACCCAGCCTCTCCCTCATCTCCCCACAGCCTGGCGGCTGTTAGCCCCAGTTTCTTAGAGGCAGTTGAGACTCCAGAGGCCAAGTACCTTGCCCACGAGTAGACAGCTAGTCGCTGGCTGAGCTAAGAAGCTTTATTACCAGCCTTGGAGGAGGCCTCCTAGATGGAGGGTTTTTCTCCAGTGCTTCACCAGCCGCAGGAAATGGCAGAGTACACAGGGAAGTACCCCTGCGGACTGAGGCCGCCATCGGCAGGCCCTTTCCAGGGACAGCCCTGCGGGAAAGGGCGCCTGGTACCTCCGGGCCCCGCGTCCTCCACAGAGGGTGATTCAGAGGCGACACCTGGTGCCCCCAGCCGCGGAGAGCTGGGGGGCGCTTCTGACAGTGAGAACAGGGGCCCTTTATGTGAAATGCAATCACATGGGCGCGCAGGCAGCTCGGTTTTCCGTTCCTAGAAGCGCTGATGAAGCCACATCCCTCTCCCTCCGCTCCTGAGGTGCCCGGGAGCACTGGGACCCAGGCCTGTCGCGCGGCAGCGGCGCAGCCCTGGGGTCTCGGGAGGGCCAGATTCAAAGCTCTCCCAGGCTCAATTATCCACCAAGGGCTGGGATCTGCATCATCAGCATCTCCAGTGAAGCTGGAGGCCAGGCCGGGGTGGGGGAGCGGAGGAAGGGAGTCTGCATGGGGGAAGGAGGCGGGCAGCGAGCGCCTGCCCCTCCCCGCTCTCCACCCGGGGCGGTCTGGGCAGCTCAGTCTGGGCACTCCGGGTGACCTTGGCGAGACCCCTCTGGGCGACCTCTCTGGGGCGCTGCACGTCTCCGCCCATCCTCGGCGCTCGGGGGCGCTCCTCCCGGCCTGAATCGATGAGCGGGAGTCGCCCGAAGGGGAGCGCTCCCGGCGCGGGGGACCCAGCAGCCGGCGCACGGGGCCCTGGGAGAGGCCGGACGCGCCCCTCCCGGGGAACTACCAAGCGCCGGGTCTCCCCGGGCTGACTGGTGCTGTCAGCTCGATCCTGAGGCGGGGCGGGTCTGCAGGCGGAGGCGCCTGCTTTGGGGACCTTTCCTGCCCAGGCAGGAGCGCTCTCTGTGCCCTGCCGCTGCCCGCGGAGACCAAGCCCCGCCACGCGAGGGGGCGGCACCTCCATGCCCGGCCGGGAGAGTGGGCGCGAGGGGGTTGTTTGTTGTCCGCTGTGGCTCTCGCCGCCCGGCATTGCACCCCCAGCAGACGGCGGCCCACGAGCCTAGAACCGACGGAGGACCCCACCTCCCCGCCCTAAGATTGGGCCACGACGGCCGCAGCCAACAACCTGCCAATGCGCCCCCTCCCCTGGCCTCGTCAAGGAATTGCGAGGCCGGGGAGAACGCCCCCACTCCAGCCCGACTCCTGGACCCAGCGCCCTTGGTACCCGCCTTTCCAGAGTCCCCACACTCCCATTTATCTTAAGCTACTGTCCGTTGGCCAAAGCGCCCTGGCCCCCAGCTAGGTGATCGGAGGCTGGGACCACCTCCCCGCCCCAGCCTCATCCCCCGCCCCGCGAAGCCGCAGAGGGCAAGGAGGGAGGCGGCGCCGCCGGGGAACTCACCAGCTCTCCCGAGCCCTGCCCCGGGCGGCTCCCGACCCCGGCTGTGTCTGTGGGTCCCCGAGCCGCAGCTGCTCCAGCGGCGACAGAGCCGGCTCTGCTACGCCGCGAGCCTCCGCGCCGCCTCTCGGCTCCTCCCCCAAGGCGGGGCCTGAGCTCCCGGGACTGGGGTGGGCGCGCTCAATCCCATCCGGCTTGGGAGGCAGCGCGGGACAGGGTCCCGGCGCTCTCGGGTGGGGACCCCTCTTCTGAGCTGCAGGAAGTTGAAACTGGTTGGGACGCGGCCAGGCTTCGGAATAGTTTTCCTAATGCTACCTCCTCCTCCAAAATAGTTTTCCTAACCCCCACCCCGACCATGGAAAGAGGGAAGCCAAGGACGGTATCCCTGCTCCCATTTGACAGACGGGAATCCTGAATCCCAGAGAGGAGTAGTAACCTGCTCAAGGTCACACAAAATGAATTCCAGGAACTCAGGGTTCCTAGCTTGAAGTACCGCGCGGCCTGAGTCTGAAGGCTTCCCAGGAGGTCCAGGGGCCGGCCCTGGCCTTGCGCTGGGGACAGAACTGTGGGGCCATGTTGCCCAGCTGGCGGGGGCGAGACATGGGGGCTGTGGCCTGCGGCGTGGGGACTCGCATCATTTCCTCTTTCTGGAAAGAAAGGAGGTGAAGTGCTAGAGGAAGGAAGTGGTCGTACCTCTGCTGACGTCTGCCACCCTTTCAGGTGTGCAGGATGAAGATAGGGGCTGCTTCCCAGAGATTTAACGCTAAAAATAAAAAGCAAATCATACCCGGTGACTTCTGTCACCTTATTCAAGCCTCTTTGTGGGGCTGAAGGCCTCTGCGCTCTGTGCACCAGCCTTTCTTTACATCACAATAGGTTTAACTATTTAAGTTGCTGAGAGTCAACACCCCCCCAACCCCCCCCACCGCCACCGTCACCACCCCAGGAAGAGAAGAGAAAGTTCATAAACAAAGCGGAGAAAACATCCCCAAACATTCTCTGGAATCCACATTTGCTGAACCCTGGCCTTAGAACAATAGGTTTCTCTTCTCCACAAAGTCTTTGTTTCCTGAGCTTTCCCGGCCTACAGAGGAGAGCCCTAGGCACCCTAGGGCCAGCCAGCTGGGGAAATTCAGAGTTTAAGTTTGGGGAGTTTGGGGATGGTACCCAGTTAATTTAATTCTCAGCTGTCATGTTTGAGGAACTCTCCCAAATCCCTTTTTTTTTTTTCACTACCAATGTTCTTTTGAGACCACCAGCATCACCTGAGTTTAGTGATTTTCTGTGTGCTCAGTCAACTTTCTTGGGGGAGAGAAAATCTGCGGGTTGAACTTGTTCCAGTCCCCCAGGCCCTCCCCAGGAACTGTGCGAGCCCCCTTGGTTGGCTCCCTGGCTCCCTCTCAGTTCATTAATAATCCAGTTGTGAATGACACTGTTTCAGGAAAAGCAGTTAGACAGCAGAGCAGGTGGGGAAGACTTAAAGTGATGTTTAAAATAACCCAAGGGGATCATTGTTCTCCACAGAATGTTTCCATTGATTGATAATGAAGAGCCACGGGCTGAGAGGATGGGAACCCATCTCTCCAAGGCTTTTGTGACACTTGGGGCCTGTATTCCTAAAATGAGGCCCTTGGAGGGGCTCCCAGCTCCGATGACATGCTGTTCATTCACCTCTCACACAGTGTTTGGTATCAGAAGTTAAAGTAAATTCAGAATAAGTTGGAGGACTTACATGTCCTGATTTCAAAACTTACTAGGAAACTTCAGTCATCAAGGCAGGGTGGTATGGGTATAAGGATGGGCATACAGACCAATGGAATAAAACTGAGAGTCCAGACAGAAGTCCTTACATTTACTGCCAATTGATTTTCAACAAGAGTGCCAAGACAATTTAATGGGGAAAGAATAGTGTTTTCAAAAAATGATGCTGGGACAACTGGATATCCACATGCAAAAGAATGAATCTGGATCCCAGCTTCGTACTATATGCAACATGTAGATCTAAATGTAAGAACTAAAACTGTAAAACTCTCTGAAGAAAACATAAGCCTAAATCTTCATGACTTTGGATTAAGCAGTGGTTGCTTAGATATGACACCTATAGCACAAGCAACAAAAGAAAAAATAGATAAATTAAAAACTTTTGTGCTTTTAGGGGTATCATCAAGAAAGTGAAAAGATAGGACTGGGCCTGGTGGCTCACACCTATAATCCCAGCATTTTGGGAGGCTGAGATAGGTGGATCACTTGAGGCCAGGAGCTAAAGACCAGCCAGGGCAACATAGTGAGACTCTGTCTCTACAAATTCTTTCAAAATTAGGCAGATGTAGTGGTTCATGACTGTAGTCCTAGCTATTTAAGAGGATTGCTTAAGCCTAGAAGTTCAAGGCTGCAGTGAGCTATGATGGTGCTACTCTACTCCAGCCTGGGTGACAGAGCAAGACCCTGTCTCTTAAAAAATAAATAAATGAACAAACATAAAAAGAACAAAAAGAAAGTGAAAAAATAACTGTTATAAGCTGAATTGTGTGCCCCCGAACTCATATGCTGAACTGTACTGGTTACAGTCCCAGAACCTCAGAATGTAACTGTGGATGGAGACAAGGTCTTTAAAGAGGTGATCAACTTAAACTGAGGTCCTTAGGATGGGGTCCTCATCTAGTGACTGGTGTCCTCATAGGAAGAGACACTAGAGATGCGTCACAGAGAGGAAAGACCAGTGGAAGGCACAGAGAGAAGAAGGTCAACTACAAGCCAAGAAGAAAGGACTCGGGACTAGGGGACCAGAACTGCCAATACCTTGATCTCAGAATCATAGCCTTCAGAATTGTGAGAAATAAATTTCTGGGGGTTTGTTTGTTTGTTTCTTTTTTGAGATGGAGTTTCATTCTGCTGCCCAAGCTGGAGTGCAGTGGCATGATCTCGGCTTACTGCAACCTCCACCTCCCGGGTTCAAGCTATTCTCCTGCCCCAGCCTCCCAAGTAGTAAGGACTACAGGCGCATGCCCCCACGCTCGGCTAATTGTTGTATTTTTAGTAGAGTAGGGGTTTCACCATGTTGACCAGGCTGGTCTCGAACTCCTGACCTTAAGTGATCCACCCACCTTGTCCTTCCAAAGTGCTGGGATTACAAATGTGAGCCACCGTGCCCAGCCAATTTCTGTTGTTTAAGCCACCCAGTCTATAGTATGTTATAACAGCCTTGGCAAATTAATACAACATTCCACAGAATAGAAGGAAATATTTGCAAATAATATTCCTGGTAAGGGACTTATATCTAGAATATATAAGGAACTCTTACGACTCTATAATAAAAAGACAGATAACTCAATAAAAAATAGGCAAGGAGCCTGGGCAACATGGCAAAACCCTGTCTCCACTAAAAATACAAAAAGTTAGCTGGGCGTGATGACATGGGCCTGTAGTCCCAGCTACTGGGGAGGCTGAAGTGGGAGGATTGTTTGAGCCTGGGAGGTGGAGGTTGCAGTTAGCCGAGATCATGCCACTGCACTCCAGCCTGGGTGACAGAGTCAGACCCAGTCTCAAAAAAATAAAAATAAAAATAAAAAAATAAATGGGCGAGGTATCTGGATAGACATTTCTTCAAAAAAGATAAATATACACGTGGCCAAGATGCTCAACATCATTAGCCATCAAGGAAATGCAAATCAAAGCCACAATTAGATACCAATTCATACCCACTAAGATGGTTATAATAAAAAAGACAGGCGATAACCAGCATTGGTAAAGATATGGAGAAATTGGATCCTTCATGCATTGCTGATGGAAACGTAAAATGGTGCCGCTGCTTTGAAAACCAGTATGACATTTTCTCAAAATTTAAAACACAGAGTTACCAGATGGCCCAGCAATTCTACTCCTAGGTATATACTCAGGAGAAATAAAAACATACATACACAAAAACTTACACACAAATGTTCATACATAGTAGCATTATTAATAACAGCTAAAAAGTAGAAACAACCCAAATATCCATCAAATGATAATGGATAAAGCATGGTACAATCCACTGTTACTTGGCAATCAAAATGAATGAAGCATTGATATATGCCTCGTGAATGATGCTTGAAAACCTTGTGCTGAGTGAAAGAAGCCAGTTCCAAGGCCATACACATATTTTATGACTGTATTTGTATGAAATGTCCAGAATAGGCCGATCTATAGAGACAGAAATCAGATTGGTGATTGTCTAGAGTTGGGAGGGGGTTGTTGGAGGCAATTGGGGGTGTCTAAACAGTACCAGTTTTTCTTATGGGGGTGATAAAATTATTTTAAAATTGATTGTGGTGATGATCACACAACCATGGATATACTAAAAGTCATTGAATTATATACTTTAAGCCAGTGAATTGTATGGCATGTGAATTATATCTCAATAAAGTTCTTCCAAAAAAAAAAAGTTAAACTATGCTCTCATCATCCACACCTCTGTCTCCTGTCCACAGGCAGGAAAGTCTCTTCCTTTATTTTGGAGGTCATCTGTGGTAAGACACTAAGGGACAATCCAAGGCCACTGAATATTCTATGAGGCTATAGGAAAATGTTTGAGGGCCTGCAAATAAATAAATGGGCTCCAACATACAAAATCTAAAACAGTGATGTTAAAAAACACAGAGTTAAATGTCAACATAACTTTAGGTCAACTGGTCAACTGCAACTCAGTCAATTCATAGTTACATATAAATTATACAGAACGTAGAATTTGGGTGAATTATATGGTTGCTGTGCGGCAAGGTCTAGAGACTCCTGAGTCTGTGAAAAATGAACTAATTCCAGCGTTTAAAGGGATTCATTCTAGAGATTATCTGAACCAAGATTTTTTGTTTGTTTGTTTGTTTTTTGAGACAGAGTCTCACTCTCTTACCCAGGCTGAAATGCAGTAGTGCGATCTTGGTTCACTGCAACCTCTGCCTCCTGGGTTCAAGTGATTCTCCTGCCTCAGCCTCCTGAGTAGCTTGTATTACAGGTACCCACCATCATGCCCGGCTAGTTTTTGTATTTTTAATACAGAAGGGGTTTCCCAGTGTTGGCCAGGCTGCTCTCCAACTCCTGGCCTCAAGCGGTCTGCCCAAAGTGCTGGGATTATAGTGGTGAGCCACTGCACCTGGCCTGAACGAAGGTTTTTGTTTTTGTTTTTTTCCAAGACAGTCTCACTCTGTTACCCAGGCTGGAGTGCAATGGCATGAGCATAACTCACTGTAGCCTCCTGGGCTCAAGCAATCCTCCCACCTCAGCCTCTGGGTAGCTGGGACTACAGTCACATGCCACCACATCCAGCAAATTTTTTTTTTTTACTTTTAGTACAGATATGCTCTTGCTATGTTGCCCAGGCTGGTATTAAACTCCTGAGCTCAAACAATCTTGCTGGAATTATAGGCATGAGCCACTGCACCTGGCCTGAACCCGTGGGTCTTTTTTTTTTTTTTTTTTTAGATTTATTTATTTATTCATTTATTTTGTTAGTTTTTTTTTTATGTACTTTAAGTTCTAGGGTACATGTGCACAACGTGCAGGTTTGTTAATGACGAGAACCTGTGGTTCTTAATATCAGCCTGTGGGCAGGTGCTAGGCTGGCTACATTCATTCGTTCATTCATTCAACAGATACTTAGTCTAATGCTAGACCCAGAGTAAGCTTTGATGGTGGCCCTTATCCCCATGCTGTTACTGCTGATGATGAAGATGATGGCTCCGGGCCAGGCCCAGCCAACAGAGGAGCAGGAAGTGCAGAGGGTTCAACTTGGGTTCAAGTAAAAATGAGCCAAGAAGGAGAAAGGCATCCCAGGTAAGAGTTCTGGCTCTGGCATGAACTTGCTGGGCGGTCATTTCCTCTTCTGAATGTCGGTTTCCTGGTCTGTACAATTCTGATTGTACAATACTTGCAAGTGCTTGTATGTGTGGTTTTTTCCCACGTCCTCATGCTTTTGTGGGAAGTGACTTTTGTTTTACCTCTTTTGTAAGCTCCCCAAGAGCTGTTTGCATGCAGTAGGAGCCCCATAAGTAGGTGGAAGGAGCCCCAGGCATTTAGGGCTAGTGGTGAGCTCAACCTGTGATGCTGTGAGGATAGGGGTAACTAAGAGTGGGGCAGACTGGCTTTCATTTTTTTTTTTTTTTTTTTTTTTTGAGATGGAGTCTCACTCTGTCGCCCAGACTGGAGTGCAGTGACGTGATCTCTGCTCACTGCAATCTCCACCTCATGGTTCAAGCAATTCTCCTGCCTCAGTCTCCCGAGTAGCTGGGACTACAGGTGCCCGCCACCACGCCCAGCTGATTTTTTGTATTTTTAGTAGACACAGAGTTTCACAGTGTTAGCCAGGATGGTCTTGATCTCCTGACCTCGTGATCCGCCCGCCTCGGCCTTCCAAAGTGCTGGGATTACAGGTGTGAGCCACCATGCCCCACCAGCTTTCATTTTTATGTTCAATTTATGGAGAATCTTGTGCAGTGGCTGTCAGTCTTAGTGGTACTTTGGAATCACTAAGAGGTTTTAAATTTTTCTGATGGCTGGGTTCTACCCCAGACCCTTTGAATCAAAATCTCTGGTGGTTTATTTTTAGGCATACATAGAGATCAAAACAACTCCCGAGGCATGCTGAAAATGCAACTTCACTTAGCCAGGATTAAGAATCACCACCTAAGTCAGTGTTTCACAAGTTTTGGTGACCACAAAGTGGGTAGGGAATGGGAGAGGGGGTTTAGTCCGTTTTCTGTGGCTATAAGAGAGTACCTGAGACTGGGTAATTTATTAAAAAAAGAGGTTTATTTAGCTGATGGTTCTGCAGGCTGAGAAGTTCAAGGGCATGGCCCAGGCTTCGGGCAAAGATTTTCCTCTATCGCAACATGGTAGAGAAGGGAGAAGGTCAAAAGGGAAGCAGACATGTGCAAAGAGGGGAAACCCGAGGACTGTGCTGGCTTTATGACAATCCACTTTTGTGGGAAATAATCCATTCCTGCAACAACCAATCCAGTCACCCCAGAGCCAGAACTCACTCACTACTGCGAGAACAGCACCAAGTTATTCCTGAGAGATCTGCCTCCATTACCCAAACACCTCCCACTAGGTGCCACCTCCCCAAACCCTCATTCTGGGGGTCAAATTTTAACATGAATTTTGGTGGCAACAAACCATATCCACGGTTGGCAGGAGAGAGAGTATTAAAATGCTCCTTCCTGGGCCTGTCCTTTGCATCCCTTTCTCATTCTTTGGTGTAGGATGGGGCCTTGGAATATGCATTTTAACAGATTCTAATGAACAATATGCCTTAGCTAATGCCTTTAGCTGCCTTGGTAGCAATGCCCCATTCTCCTCATTCTGCTTTATTCTTTATGTTGACTTAAACAGGGTTTCCAAAATTCCAGGCAAAGAAAAGTCACCTGAGGCACTTATTAAAAATGCAGATTCCAGCTGGGCACGGTGGCTTATGCCTGTAATCCCAGCACTTTGGGAAGTCGAGACGGGTGGATCACCTTAGGTAACGAGTTTGAGACCAGCCTGGCCAACATGACAAAACCCCATCTCTACTAAAAATACAAAAAGTAGCCAGGCATAGTGGCACACACCTGTAATCCCAGCTACTTGGGAGGCTGAGACAGGAGAATTGCTTGAACCTGGGAGGTGGAAGTTATAGAGAGCTGAGATCGCACCATTGCACTCCAGCCTGGGCAACAGAGCGAGACTGTATCTCAAAATAAATAAATAAACAATAAATAAGCAAATTGCATTTTGCAATCACGAATATAATAATTGATTGAGGGAGCAACAGCCATGAACAGCTGCTACAGCCATTGAGAGAAAAGATATTGGGTAACAGAATAGCCACACTCTTCAAAACATCATGCCACAGATCATCTACTAGTTAAAAGGGGAAAATGTACCTTTACAACAGAGAGCTTCAGTGGTCTCTGCCTTAAACGCGAGATCACACAGCATCACCACTAGTGGGACAACCTGACATTGTTCGCCCCCACTGTGATGCAATAAGATGTACTCAACGTCTTCTATGTCATATTCTTGCCAAAAATAATTAACCTGATTTTAATCATGAGGAAAATTTAGACAAATCTAGAATGTGGGGCATTCTACAAGCCTAGACTCTCTTTTTAAAGGTTAATATCATTTTCTATAGTGGCGGGGACTTATTCCAGATTGAAAGAGATTAAAAGGACACAATAAAAAGTGCATAATGTGGGCACCCTGATTGGCTCTTGGACTGAACAAGTAAATAGCTATAAAAGAAATGTTGTAAACCACAGGGAATTTAAATATTATCTGTACATTAGAGGACATTAGTGGGTTGACATTACTCTTCTTAAATATGACAGTGGTGTTGTGGTTGTGGTTATGGAGGAAAAGGTCCTTTTTTGTTTGTTTTTTGAGACAGGGTCTCACTCTGTCACCTAGACTGGAGGACAGTGGTGCTATCACAACTCCCTGCAGCCTCAACCTCCAGGACTCAAGCAATCCTCCCACCTCAGCCTCCTGAGCACCTGGTAGCTAATTTTTTTTTTTTTTTTTTTTTTTTTTTTTTTTTTGAGACAGAATCTCACCCTGTCACCCAGGCTGGAGTGCAGTGGTGCGATCTCAGCTCACTACAACCTCTGCCTCCCGGATTCAAGCGATTCTCCTGCCTCAGCCTCTCGAGTAGCTGGGACTACAGGCGCGTGTCACCATACTCGGCTCATTTTTTGTGTTTTTAGTAGAGACAGGGTTTCACTGTGATAGCCAGAATGGTCTTGATCTCCTGACCTTGTGATCCGTCCGCCTTGGCCTCCCAGAGTGCTGGGATTACAAGCATGAGCCACCGTGCCTAGCCCACAACTGGCTAATTAAAAAAAATTTTTTTGTACAGACAGGGTCTCCCTATATTGCCCAGGCTGGTCTTGAACTCCTAGGCTCCAGCGATTCTCCTGCATCGGTCTCCCAAAGTGCTGTGATAATAGGTGTGAGCCACCACACCTGGCCTAGGTGCCTACTTTTAGGAGACGCATGGTAAGGAGAGGGTGAGGGAGGGAGAGAGAGAAGCAAAAATGAGCCAAAATGTTAACAACTGGAGAGTCTAGGTGAAGGGGTTCAAGTGTTCCTTGTACTTTTCTTTCCATTTCTCTGGATTTGATATTTTTCAAAATAAGGAAAATTGGGAGGGAATGCAGGTTCTTGGGCCCTTCCCCTTGGAGATTCTGATTCAGCAGACCTGGATGACGCCTGAGATCTGTATTTTTTAAAGAGTGCTCAGATGATTTTTACCTGGGGCAAGGTGCCACTATCTCCAACACTGTGCCCAGAAGTCCCCTCCCCCCCCCCCCCCCCAGCAACCTGTGCTGCTAACTGCCTTTGGTCTTCATGTGCCTACTGGGGTATTGCCAGCCCTGCAGCACATCCTGTCCCTCCACCTGGCCTGCTGTTCCCTCCCTCTGCTTAGCCCCCAACCTCTTTCAGGTCTCAGCTCAACCATCACTTTCTCAGGGAAGGTTTCCTAGAGCCCACTCAGCCAACCCCCCTGGTAGTAGCTCTCATAACCCCAGGGACCATGGTTGTCATTTTGCACATCGTTGTGGCATTGAATATTAATTCTGCTTCTCCCATTAGACAGTGTTATGCGCTGAATTGGGTCCCGCTACTCCCAAATTCCTATGTTGAAGTCCTAACCCCCGGTATCTCAGCATGAGACTGCATACAGAGCAGGCTCTTTCAACAGGTGACTAAGGAGCTGGGTGTGGTGGCTCACACCTGTATTCCCAGCACTTTGGGAGGCTGAGGCAGGCGGATCACTTGAGGTCAGGAGTCCAAGATCAACCTGGCCAACACGGCGAAACCCCGTCTCTATTAAAAAATGCAAAAATTAGCCGGGCATGGTGGCAGGTTCCAGTAATCCCAGCTATTTGGGAGCCTGAGGCAGGAGAATCACTTGAACCCAGGAGGTGGAGTTTGCAGTGAGCTGAGATCGTACCACCATACTTCAGCCTGGGAGACAGAGCGAGTTTCCGTCTCAAAAAAAAAAAAAAAAAAAAAAAGAATAAAAGAAGGTGACTAAGGTCAAATGAGTTCATATGGGTAGACCCTAATCCAGTAGGACAAGTGTCTTTATTAGAGGATATTTGGAGGCAGATAAAAGACACTGTGAAGACACAGGAGGAGGACAGCACCTATAAGCCAAGGAGAGAGAAAAAGAAGCCAGCCCTGCTGACACCTTGATCTCAGACTCCTAACCCCCAGAATTGTGAGGAAATTGTTGTCTGATCCTCCAAGTCTGCAGTATTTTGTTACGACAGCCCCAGAACATTGATCCAGTGAGTGTCACCCTGTGATCTGATCAGACACCAGGCCTTTTTGCTTAACCCAGATTCTCAGTGCCTAACATAACCTGGCACATAGGAAGACCGAGGACATTTTTATTTATTTTATTTTACTTTTTAGAGATAGGGTCTCACTCTGTCATCTGGGCTGGAGTGCAGTGGTGCCATGATAGCATCATAGTTCACTGTAGCCTTGAACTCCTGGGCTCCAGTGACCTTCGTGACTCAGCCTCCCAAGTAGCTGGGACTACAGGTGCCATCACCACACCTGACAATTTTTTTTTTTTTTTTTTTAAGGCAGAGTCTTGCTCTGTCGCCCAGGCTGGCATGCAATGGCATGATCTCAGCTCACTGCAATCTCCACCTCCCAGGTTCAAGCAATTCTCATGCCTCAGCCTCCCAAGTAGCTGGGACTATAGGCAGGCACCACCATGCCTGGTCAATTTTTGTATTTTTTGTAAAGACGGGGTTTTGTCATGTTGGCCAAGGTGGTCTCAAACTCCTGGCCTCAAGTGATCTTCCAGCCTCGGCCTCCCAAAGTGCTGGGATTACAGGCATGAGCCACCACGCCCAGCCACCTGGCTAATTAAAACAAATTATTTTTGTAGAGATAGGGTCTCCCTATATTGCCCAGGCTGACTTCTAACTCAGCCTCAAGCCCTCCTGCTTGGGCCTCCCAAAGGGCTAGGATTACAGGTGCTTGCCACTGTGCCTGGCAGCAAGAATTTATTGTAGGGATGAAGTGACCCTGCTTTAGGAAGCTGGTGGAAGTGTTTGGAGGGTAGAGAAATATACTCCTGGCATACATCAGGGCTTTAATAAACAGAGAATGCAGCAAGATAATATTTTGGAAATTACAAATGGGGGTTAGGTTTCCTTCCCTTCCACATTTGTTTTGTTGCGCTGCTACTGCGGTTGCCCTCAGCTCTCACCCATCTAGCGATTGCCACTCTTTGCCTCTGGGGAAGGACAGATGCCAGCAACAGCAAATAAAATTGTTCCTCAGGCCTGAGTGGCAAAATTGAGCCTGGAACACCCACAGTCCAGGGGGCAGCCTGAAAGCTGAAGCGCTTTTCATGTGTTACTGCCTGGAATAAGAGAGGGAAGGTCTTTTGAAATTCTAGAAATCTAGGTTTTGGAATTCTGGAAATCTAGGCATGGAAGATACTGTCATCCCTTTGTATCTGCAGAGGACTCTGGTTCCCAAAACCAGTGTGTAAAATTTCGGGAGTCCTGCAGGATTCTGGCGAATATGGTATTTTCCACCCGCATTGGGTTGCAGATGCAGAACCCATTCATATGGGCGGCCTACTGTATTAATTGGAAAAAAAAAAAAAAACCCAAAACTATGTTTGAGTGAACCTGAGCAGCTCAAACCTGTGTTGCCTAAGGGACAACTGTATACAGGCAAAGCCTGAAGTAGAAAGGCAAAATGTTTATCCCCACACAACAGATGGGTTGAAGAGATGCTCCATTTCTGAATTATCAGGGAAATGTAAATAAAACAGCCAGGAGATAAAGGTCACATCCATCAGAAAGGCAAAATAAATATAAATTTAAAAGTCTTTCAATTCTGTGGTGGGCTAAGACTGTGTAAGTGGAACCCCATGGGGTGGGAGGAACCAAATCCTGGTGCAATCGTTTTGGAGGGAAATTTGGCTTTCCTTGGGAAAGTTGGGTACTCACATCCAGTAATACAGCAGCTCCACATTTAGGAATATCCGGATAGGAGAAAACCCGCCATCTGTGTAGAAGACTTGTCTAAAGATATTCATTAGGCCTTTATCTACAAAAGGCTAACAACATCCTAAATGCCTACCAGTGGGGGAACGGATGAATGGACTCAGGAAGGCTTTAATGCCACAGAATTCTAAACAATAGAGAAAATGAACAGAAATAAATCTGCCTGTATCAACATAAAGTTGAAAAACAAAATGAGTTGGGAAAAAATGCAAGCTGCAAATGAAGACTTACACTGTGATACTTTTATTTTTATTTATTTATTTATTTACTTTTGAGATGGAGTTTCACTCTTATTGCCCAGGCTGGAGTGCAAGGGTACGATATCGGCTCACTGCAACCTTCGTCTCCCGGGTTCAAGTGATTCTCCTGCCTCAGCCTCCCCAGTAGCTGGGATTACAGGCACCTGCCACCATGCCCAGCTAATTTTTTTTTTTTTTATTTTTAGTAAATACGGGGTTTCACCATGTTGGCCAGGCTGGTCTCGAACTCCTGACCTCAGGTGATCCACCCGTCTCGGCCTCCCAAAGTGTTGGGATTACAGGCGTGAGCCATTGGGCCCGGCCAATACTTTTATATTTTAAAACCACAATAGCATCCATTTGTGATACCCAGATATGCACTAGAGCCATAATAAATGATAGGCTGGCTGTCTTCACCAGCTCTACAGCCCTAAGACTGTGTAAGTGGAACCCCATGGGGTGGGAGGAACCAAACACTGGTGCAACCATTTTGAAGAGAAATTTGGAGGCCTGAGTAGCATCCTTCATCTTGCTCTGCACTACTGTGGATGACACCATAGGAATTCCCTTGTCTTCTGGCTTCTTGTAGGAGATAAGAGTGCAGAGGTGAGGCCATGTGAGTTGGCTGTGACCCTCTACTGAAGGCCACAGCTTCTACTGCTGACCCTCTTCAGGCTTTGGTAGGTGCTTACACCACTTGCCTCAGTTTCCCCATTCATAAAATGGGTATGATAAAAGTAACTGTCTCCTAGGTGCATTATGTGGACTAGATAAGTGTAGGCACTTGGCGCACTGCCTGGTGGGTTATAAATAACTCAGCAAAAGTTAGCTTTTATTGTTATTAATCACACCCTTTCTCCATAACAACAAGGAACTCCTTCCCCACCCCCACCCCTCCCTTTTTTCTTTGAGACAGAATTTTGCTCTTGTTGCCCAGGCTGGAGTGCAATGGCACAAACTCGGCTCACTGCAATCTCCTCCTCCCAGGTTCAAGCGATTCTCCTGCCTCAGTCTCCTGAGTAGCTAGGATTAGAGGCATGCACCACCATGGCTGGCTAATTTTGTATTTTTAGTAGAGACGGGGTTTCTCCATGTTGGTCAGGCTGGTCTCAAACTCCCGACCTCAGGTGATCCACCCGCCTTGGCCTCCCAAAGTGCTGGGATTACAGGCGTGAGCCACCGCGCCCGGCTCCTTCCTCACTTTTTAGACATGAAAATCTCATGGTTTCCCTTAATATTACTTGACATTCCAAAATACAGGTCTGAAAGCAATCCTTTTTCATAAAACACGGGACCACATGTGCTTTGTAATTTGAGAATTTTTTGAATTTTATAAATGCAATGTGGTGGGTGCATAGAGTCTATATCAGTGGTTCTCACACGTGAGCATGAGTCAGAATCTCCAAGAGGGCTTGTTAAAGCACAGAGGGCTGGACCACACTCATTCCGTAGGTCTGAAGTGGGGCCTGAGAATTTCCATTTCCATTTACCAGCTGATACTGATGCAGCTGGTCTCAGAACCACACTTTGAGAACTACTGCTATTTTACTACATCCTTAGAGGGGTCTAGAGCAGCAGCCCCAAATCAAACATTATTATTTCTACTGTGGGCTCAGCGTGGTGGCTCACACCTGTAATTCCAGCACTTTGGGAGGCCAAGACGGGCAGATCACCTGAGGTCAGGAGTTCGAGACCAGCCTGGCCAACATGGTGAAACCCAGTCTCTACTAAAAATACAAAAATTAGCTGGGCGTGGTGGCAGGCGCCTGTAGTCCCAGCTACTGGGGAGGCTGAGGCAGGAGAATCACTTGAACCCGGGAGGTGGAGGTTGCAGTGAACCAAGATTGTGCCACTGCACTCTAGCCTGAGTGACAGAGCGAGACTCTGTCAAAAAAAAAAAAAAAAAAGAAATAAAATTCTACCGTGAAATGTTAATGAAAGACTATAAATAGCCTTAAGCCAGTCCGGATTAGATTTAGCTACTGAGTAAGCTTTTATAAACTGATGCAAACACTTTCAGTTTGCAGAGAATTTTGGATTTTGGAAGAGTGTAAGGGATTGTAGACTTATAAATGAAATTTCATGACCAAAGATGAAAAAAAAACAGTAATGTTAGAACATGCCTTTTAAAACTATACTTGATCTGCCACCATCAGGGATTGTGAATGTGGAGTGAACGAATGAATGTAAATAAACTCGTAAGGAAGAAGAAAGGGAGAAACAGTGGGTCTTGCATAGCTTCCATTGGCCACCAGGTGGCAGTATCATCTCTGTCAAAGTTGGGGAGTGCTCGGGAGAGAGGCGATCTATGCTGTTATGTCAAAGACAGAACCAGGCTGTGGGTAGCTGCTGTATCTATAAGAGCCCTTGGGAGTTGCTATTGCTTTGTATCCAACTACTCCAAAACTTACAGGGGTAAAACAACCATTTAATTACGCTCATGAATTCTGTGGGTCTGAAATTTGGAAAAGGTGAAGCAGGGATAGCTTGTCTGTTCCACATGTCCGGTGCCTCAGGTGGATATACTTGTTGGCTGGGGGTGACTCATGAGCTGGGGGTGGGGGCATGGAGGGGGGGTGACACAATAGCTGGGAGCTGGAATCATCCGGAGGTGTCTTCATTCTCCTGTCTGGGTATTGATGATGGCTGTCAGCTGCAGTCCCTACCGAGGGGTCTCTCTGTGTGGTCTCTCTGTGTAGGCTAGCACAGGCTTCCTCACAGCATGGGCTAGCCTGGGCTTCCTCACAGCATGGCGGCTGGGCCAGCTTGGGCTTCCTAGTACGGTTGCTAGGCTAGCTCAGGAACAACATGGCAGCTGGGTTAGCTCAGGCACAGCATGGCTGTTGGGCTAGCTCAGGCTTCCTCATAGCATGGCGGCTGGGCTCAAGTGTGAGTTTCAAGGAGAGGAGAAACAGGACACCCTTTGATGGGAGGGATGTCAAAGTCAATGTATTCATTTGCTAAGGCTGCCATAGCAAAGTATTGCAGTCAGGGTGACTTAAGCAACAGAAATTTATTCCTCAGAGTTGTAGAGGCAAGAAATCCAAGATCAGGTGTGGGCAGAGTTGGTTTCTCCTAAGGACCTCCTCCCGGGCTTGCAGATGGCTGTCTTCTCATTGTCCTCACATGGTTCTTCCTCTGCATGGCACATCCCTGGTGCACCGTTCTCTCTGCCTGGGATGCCCTCCCCTGCCCTCCTCTAACTGGTCACTCCTAGTCACCTATCCAGAGCTCTCTGCTCATCCAGAACAGCCATGACCCTGCCTCCTATCACCATTCTCACGGACCATGATGTTTACCACCACTCTTGTCACACTGATCACTGGCACTGCCATTTGTAGACTGCTGCTTTATGTCGGGCTAAGCTCTTCTGAGCTCCTTTAATTCTCACAGCAACCCTGTGGGGTCCATTTCACGGATGAAGAAACTGACAGTCAGAGTAGGGGAGTTACCAGCCCAGGACCACAGAACAAGGAAATGGCAGAGTGAAGACTTGAACCCAGGTCTGCCTGGCTTGAGAGTCTGTGTTTATCACCTCTAGCCACTGGGCCTCTGAAAGCCCTGGCATTGGTTAGGCCTCTTACTCTGTGCTATGCTAGCCCTTGGTTTAATCCTATCAAAGCACCAATCCCCTCATTAACGCAGGTGGCACCAGCTCTAGTCCCACCTGCCGGGCTTACTTGCTTATGCTTGGGCTGTCCCAGGGAAGGTCTCACCTGACCTTAGAAATAGACTGAGGGCCAAGCATGAGTTGTATATTACATGGCAACGTCATGACAGTAATGAGTCCAGTGGACCACACCTCCTGGCATCCACGCCTATGCATAGCCCCCTCTCACACTGACTTGGGGCTTGTCCATGTGACTTGCACTGGCCAGTGGGACATTAGCAAACATGACGCAGGCAGGAGCTTGGAACGCAGGTATACATAGAGCCTGGTTCTCTAGGAACACTGTCACCTTGTGGATAAAGTCAGAGTAGACTCCTTAAGGATGAGAGGCTATGTGCACAGAATGACTCAGCCACTCACCCTGTTCCAGGAATCCCAACTGATGCCCCAGACATATGAGTGAGGCCACCTTGGACCACCTACCCCAGTCAAGTTCCGTATGACTACAGACATGTGAGTGACTCTTGCATGACCAGCAGGAGAACTGCCCAGCTGAGCTCAGCACGAATCGCTGAGCTACAGAATCCTGAGCAAATGCAGTGGTTGTTGCTTTAAGCAGCTAAGTTTTGGGGTGGGTGTTATGCAGCAAAAGATAACCAATCCCCTGCTGTGTGTCCCCTTCTGCCCCAGCACCCTTCTTAGGCTTCTAGAAGGGCCCCTCTGCTGCTGCTGGCATCCCCCGCTCGAGCACTCCTGCAGTTCCCAAAGCGGTCAGAATTTGAGGCACCAAGCCCCTCTCACCAGTTCTGGCGTCCCCTTGGGTCTGCTACAGCCATGCTCACTTGTAGCTTGTGCCTTAGAGAACTCTGCTCTGAAACACCCTCAGGTGAGGCTGGATCCAGGGTCTCACATGGTGTCCTTGGGGCTCTGTGTTACTCAGCTCTTGGCTCTGCTTGATTCCGCTGGGATTCACTGTGCAGACAGGGTTTCCCCACACAGTAGCTGTGGTCCACTCCCAGGTGTTAACTCAGTTAGCAGCTGGAGGGCTGGGGCAGCTTCCATTCCCTTGCTTGGCTTTGGGCCTGTAGTGGAGGCTTTCCAGGTGTCTGCCTCAGTGAAAAAAAGCCCTGAAGCAGAACCTCAACAGAGTTCATGGTGGTAGCTTTGCCATTTCTGACCTCCAGCCTGGGGACAGACAGGAAATGATTTTGCAGTCAAGACCAGTGTAATAGTAATAGTACTGTAATAATCATTTTACTTTCCTGCTATGATCCTCTACTTAATACAAGGATATTATACATTTTACCTTTATTTGGTATATTTTGTTTATCCTCATATTCCTTTTATTTTTTACATGATAGCACATCATATATATATATATACACACACACACATATGTGAGGTAAGATCGCACCACTGCAGTCCAGCCTGGGCAACAGAGCAAGACTCTAAAAATGTATATATATACACACACACACATATACACATATATATATATATTTTTTTTTTTTTAGACAGAGTCTTGCTGTGTCGCCCAGGCTGGAGTGCAGTGGCGCGATCTTACCTCACTGCAATCTCCACCTCTTGGGTTCAAGCGATTATCGTGCCTCAGCCTCCCGAGTAGCTGAGATTACAGGCGTGTGCCACCATGCCTGGCTAATTTTTTGTGTTTTTAGTACAGATGGGGTTTCGCCATGTTGGCCAGCCTAGTCTCAAACTCCTGGCCTCAAGTGATCCACCGCCTCAGCCTCCCAAAGTGCTGAGATTACAGGTGTGAGCCACCACACTCGACCAATAGCACACTGTTCTTTAATTTCTTGTTTATTTTTATATTAGCATGACCTTTATTATCTTATTATTTTATATTTTTAAAATCCTTTGGCCCATCAACTTCATTTAGAGTAACATCATTTCCAAATACATATTTTTGCAGGGATACTCCTTGCAGTGCTATTTGTAATAGAATACATTTGGAAACAGATTTATTCAAATGCCTTTCAAAGATAGAATGATTAAATAAACCATGGAATGAAACATAATAGAACACTATTCAAATGTTTAAATGAATGAGTTACTTCACAAGGAATGTGCAGGAACTACATGACTAAAACTTGCAAAGGCTATTGTGTGCCACGAGACTTGAATAAAGGAAAAAGTCATATCCACTTTTGGCTAGAAGAGTCAATAAAGAAAAGATATCATCTTTCTATCTTTTCATCTATAATTTTAGTGGAATGCAAACAAACATACCAATAGGATTATTTTGGAACTTGACATACTGATTCCAAAGATCATGCAGGGGAATCAAGAAAAGTTCTGGAAAAAAAGAGAAACATGGGAGACAAACTCTGCCAGATCTTAAAGTATATTATAAAGTGACAATAATAAACAGTTCATTGCAAATTCAGAAATAGAAAGATGAATGGAACAGATGAGCAAGTCTGGAAGTAGACCACAATATTTAAGGTCATTTAATAAATAATAAAAGTGGCATTTACATTAGTGGAGAAAGGATGGATTACTCACTAAATATTGTTGGTGCAACTGGCTAGTCATCTGAAAAGAAATTCAGCTGGAGATTTACTGCAAACCTATGCCAGGATAAATTCCATCTCAATAAATAAATTATGGTACATGCATGCAATAAAACACTACACAGCAATGAAAATGAACCACAGCTACACACAACATGAATGGATCTTAAAAACAATGTTGGCCGGGCACAGTAACTTACACCTCTAATCCCAGCACTTTGGGAGGCCGAGGCGGGTGGATCACCTGAGGTCAGGAGTTTGAGACCAGCCTGGCCAACATGGAGAAACCCTATCTGCACAAAAAAACACAAAAATTAGCCGCACGTGGTGGCATGCACATGTAGTCCCAGCTACTCGGGAGACTGAGACAGGAGAGTCGCTTGAACCCGATAGGCGGAGCTTGCAGAGATCGCATCACTGCACTCCAGTCTGGGCAACAGGGTTAGACTCTGTCTCAAAACAAAACAAAACAAACAAACAAACAAAAACACAATGTTTAGGGGCTAGGTTCAGTGGCTCATGCCTATAATCCTAGAGCTTTGGGAGGCCAAGACAGGAGGGTTGCTTGAGTCCAAGAGTTCGAGACCAACCTGGGTAACAAAAGGAGGCCCCTGTCTCTACAAAAAATGAAATAATTAGCTGGGCATGATGGCACATGCCTGCAGCCCTGGCTACTCAGGAGGCTAAGGTAGGAGGATCATTTGAGTCCAGGAGTTTGAGGCTGCAGTGAGCCATGATTGTGCCACTGCACTCCAGCCTGGGTGACAGAGTTAGACTCTGTCTCAAAACAAAACAACAGAATAATGTTTAGGGATGCATGATGAGGTAGTAACATGATAAGGAACATGAAATAGAATACCATTGACATCAGTACAATGGTCTCTTCTAAGGAGGAAGGAGCAGATTTTGATGAGAAAAGAGGGATCACACTGGAGGCTTCTAGGGTGGCAGCAGTATTCTATTTCTTGACCATAGCGGGTGGCGGTCATACAGGTGTTCATTTAGCCACAGTTGTTTGGGTGTACATTTATGACATTTGTGTTTTATATCATTATATGTGTGTATGTATTACCAAAAAGGATTTTTTTTTTTTTTTTTTTTTGAGATGGAATCTCGCTCTGTCGCCTAGGCTGGAGTGCAGTGGCACAGTCTTGGCTCACTGCAACCTCCACCTCCCAGTTTCAAGCAATTCTTCTGCCTCAGCCTCCCAAATAACTGGGACTACAGGCCCGTGCCAGCGCGCCTGGCTAATTTTTGTATTTTTAATAGAGACGAGGTTTCACCATATTGACCAGGCTGGTCTCAAACTCCTCACCTCAAAGGATCTGCCTGCCTTGGCCTCCCAAAGTGCTGGGATTACAGGCATGAGCCACCATGCCCAGCCCAAAATGGATTTTTTAAAAACCACATATATGAAAAGAAAACGTAGGATGTTTTTTCATTATCTCAAAATGAGTGAGACCTTTTAAACTATGACATAAAACCAAAAAGCAATTTTAAAAGATTGCTCCGAGTCCACAAAAAGAATCTGAGTGGAAAAACACCCTAACAAAGTTAAAAGACAAATGACATCACGGGAAAATGTTTGCAATTCTTATCAGTCTCTTAAGAGAAAAGAGCCAAGGAAGCCGGGCTCAGTGGCTCACGTCTGAAATCCCAGCTCTTTGGGAGGCTGAGGCAGGTGGATCACTTGAGCTCAAGAGTTAGAGACCAGCCTGGCCAACATGGTGAAGCCCTATCTCTACTTAAAAAAAATACAAAAATTAGCTGGGCATGGTAGTGGGCACCTGTAATCCCAGCTACTCAGAAGGCTGAGACAGGAGAATCGCTTGAACCTGGGAGGTGAAGGTTGCAGTGAGCCAAGATTGTGCCACTGCACTCACTGCACTCCAGCCTGGGTCTCCAAAAAAAAAGAGCCAAAGGTTGGGGGGTAGATTTTCAGAATCTCATGAATGCATTATCCATGAAAAATAATATTAAGATAAGGGAATAAAGCAGAAGCTTGGTTTGTATTGGCATGGAGTGATCTTCAAGATATACTGTTAAACCGCAGTATGCTACCATCTGGGTAAAATTTATAAGTATATGTCATGGATATGCTGAGTGCATGTCCATGGTGTTGTTTATCATGTTTGTGATATAATTTATGCAGATATAGATAATTTATACAGACATACATTATAAAGAAACAAGAAAGGAGCATCCCCACTTGTAATCCCAGCTACTCAGGAGGCTGAGGTGAGAGGATCGCTTGAGCCCAAGAGTTTGAGACCAGCCTGTGCAACAATAGTGAAATCCTTCAGTTTTGTTTTTTTTTTAAAGCAGCAGCTCACTATGTACTGCTATGCACTGAGTGATATCCAAGAAATATTGCTATATGATAAACAAAACAAGGCTAGACAAGAGTGTTGTTACTTTTTATCTTATTTTTTGAGACAGTCTCACTGTAGCCCAGGCCGAAGTGCAGTGGCACAATCACCGCTCACTGCAGCCTGGATCTCCTAGGCTCAAGTGATCCTCCCACCTCAGCATCCCGAGTAGCTGGGGTCACCATGCCTTATTCATTTTCTTTTGCTTTTGTAGAGACAGGGGTCTTGCTATATTGCCCAGGCTAGTCTCAAACTCCTGGGTTCAAGGGATCCTCCCACCTCAGCCTCTCAAAGTGCTGGGATTACATGCATGAGTCACTGTGCCTGGCCCAACTTTTTAATTTTTTTAATGGAAAATTTTAAACACACACAAAAACAGAGAAGTATAACCAGCCCCTGTGTACCTATTCCCCCATATTCAGTGACAATCAACACATGGTCACTCACTCTTGTTTTTTTTTTTTGTTTTTTTTTTTGTTTTTTTTTTTTTTGAGACAGAGTCTTGCTCTGTCACCCAGGCTGGAGTACAGTGGCAGCATCTTGGCTCACTGCAAGCTCTGCCTCCTGGATTCATGCCATTCTCCTGCTTCAGCCTCCCAAGTAGCTGGGACTACAGACGCCCACCACAACACCCAGCTAATTTTTTGTATTTTTAGTAGAGACGGGGTTTCACTGTGTTAGCCAGGATGGTCCCGATCTCCTGACCTCGTGATCCGCCCACCTCGGCCTCCCAAAGTGCTGGGATTACAGGCGTGAGCCACCGCGCCCGGCCCACTCTTGTTTTATCTGCAGGCCCTGGCCTATTTTGGAGCAAATCCCAAATATGACTTCACCTGCAAACATTTCAGCATGCATCTCTATAAGATAAGCTCACTCATTCTCTCTCTCCCTCCATAAAACTACAAAAATCACAACCACATCTTTAAAAATTATCAATAATTCTTTCATATTATTAAATATCCACATTTCCCAGATTGTCACAGAAGTTTCTTTTATCAGACATGGCTTATTAGAATTAGGAACCAAACAAGGTCCACACTTTATATTTGTGTTACGCTTTTAAATTTTATTTTTCTTTTCTTTTTTTTTTTTTTTTTTTTTTCCTAAGGGCAAGTTTTGCTGTGTCACCCCAGCTGGAGTGCAGTGGCATAATCTCAGCTCACTGCAACCTCTGCCTTCCGTGTTCAAGTGATCCTCCCATCTGAGCCTCCTGAGTAGGTGGAACTACAGGTGTGCATCATTACACTTGGCTAATTTTTTTTTTTTTTTATGTTTTGGTAGAGACCAGGGTTTCACCATGTTGGCCAGGTTGGTCTCGAACTTCTGACCTCAAGCAATCTGCCCACTTTGGCATCCCAAAATGTTGGGATTACAGGTGTGAACCACTGCACCGGCCTAAATTTTCTTTTAATTTATATGTTCTCCCTCTCTTTTTCCCCCTTTGCACTTTGGTGCGGGGGAGAATGCTATTTCTCCTGGAGAGTTTTCTGCATTCTGGATTTTGCTGTTTGCAGCCCTGTGGTGTTAGTTATCATGTTTGTGACAGACTGTACTCGTTTGTCCCATTTAGCAACTACCCTTCTCTACTCTGACCTTTGAATTTGCCCTTGGAGGTTGCCATGTGTGAATTACATCAGCTGGGCTCTCTTGCCCTCTGGCTTCAGATAGGTTTGGCCAATAGGGAGCCCTGGCAGGTATGGGAGGGAGGGAGGACAATGCAGTCGGGGCGTGTATTTCCTGGCAAGGCCACGTTGGTTTGGCTGTGCTTCTTTACTGAAGCTGTGTCCCTCTCAATACAACTGTTCAATACAACTCTTTCTCCTTCCAAATTTGGGTAACCTCTTCTTTCCGATTGTAAAGGCTTCTCCGCAGACCTTCCCAGCACGCTGCACCATCTTTTACACCCTGCCTTTATATCTTATTCTCCTTACCTGAGTATCCTGTCTGCTTCCTGTTGGGATGCTAATTCATAATATGTTTCTCTGTCCCCAGAATTTCTGGTAAAATGGCCATTAAATTTAATGGCTTGATCACATTCAAGTTCAAATTTTTTCCTAAGAATTCTTCATGGACGATGTTTAGTATGTCTTATTGTATCATACCAGGAGGCACATAATATCTATCCTTTATAAAGATGTCCATCAACTCTTTTTCTTTTTCTTTTTCTTTTTTTTTTTTTTTTTTTTTTTGAGGCCAAGTCTCTCCGTCACCCAGGCTGGAGTGCAGTGATGCAATCTCGGCTCACTGCAACCTCCACCTCCCACGTTCAAGTGATTCTCCTGCCTCAGCCTCCCAAGTAGCTGGGACTACAGGGGTGCACCACCATGCCTAGGTAGTTTTTGTATTTTCAGTAGACGGGGTTTCACCATGTTGGCAGGTTGGTCTCAAACTCCTGGCCTCAGGTAATCCACTTGCCTCAGCCTCCTAAAGTTCTGGGATTATAGGCATGAGCCACTGTGCCCAGCCTTCCATCAACTTTTCACCGAGTGGTTTTCAGCTGTCATTGATGAAGATTTGTCTCTTGCCATTATTTCATTAGGAGCTAGAAAATGGTGGTATTCAGGAGAAGAGGCTGCAGTAGGCCAAGATCATGCCACTGCACTCCAGCCTGGATGACAGAGCCAGACCGCATCTCAAAAAAAAAAAAAGAGAGAGAGAGAAAGAAAGAAAGGAGAAAGAGAAAGAGAAAGAAGCGAAAGAGAGAAAGGAAAAAGAAAGAAAGAAAAAGAAAATTGTGGTATTTCATCATTCTGTCTTCATTTATGTAGCTGGAAATCTTCTACAATGAAAAACATTCCCTTATGAACTGTTCGGTTGCCATGAGGTACAGTTTCTACAAGAAAGATGAGGTCGATGCCTGCTTTTGCCCTTTATTTCCTAGTTTCAGAATTATGAGCTGGTTCCCTAGCATTCTCCAAAGGTGACCATGATGAATTCATAGATTTTAATATGTTTCAACCTTTCATTGTTATTTTTTCAGATGCTCAAATTGTCCCATTCCTGGGTCAGCAGGAGCCCCTTCAAGTGGACTCCTGAATTTTGAGAGTTTTGTTGTTATTGTTGTTGTTGTTGTTTTGTTGTTGTTGTTTTGTTGTTGTTGTTTTTGAGATGGAGTCTCCCTCTGTCACCTAGACTGGAGTATAGTGGCGCAATCTCGGCTCACTGCAACCTCTGCCTCCCAGGTTCAAGCGATTCTCCTGTCTCAGTCTCCCTAGTAGCTGGGATTACAGGCGCCTGCCACCACGCCTGGCTAATTTTTTGTATTTTTAGTAGAGACGGGGTTTCACTGTGTTGGTCAGATTGGTTTCAAACTCCTGACCTCAGGTGATTTGCCCGCCTTGGCCTCCCAAAGTGCTGGGATTACAGGTGTAAGCCACTGCGCCCAGCCATTTGTTTTTTTTTAAGAAACAGGGCTCAGTCTGTTGCCCAAGCTTGAGTGCAGTGTTGCAATCATGGCTCACTGCATCCTTGACCTCCCAGGCTCGAGCAATCCTCCCACCTCAGCCTCTTGAGTAGCCAGAACCACAGGTGCCAGCCACCACACCTGGCTAATTAAAAACAAATTTTTTTTTTTTTTTTTTTTTTTTTTTAAAGAGATGGGGCCACCTCGTCACGTTGCCTAGGCTGGTCTCTAACTCCTTCCCACAAGAGATCTTCCTGCCTCAGCCTCCCAGTGTTTTGGGGTTACAGGCATGAGCCACTGCACCCTGACCTTGAGTTCTTTTGATGTGATCCCAAAAGTCTTAAGGACTCTTGGATAGTTTCCTTACTTTCTGGTGCAACAAGATATTCCAGGCTCAGCTGGGACTGGTGGTGCGCACCTGTAGTCCCAGCTACTTAGGAGGCTGAGGCAGGGGGATCACGTGAACCCAGAAAGTCAAGGCTGCAGTGAGTCATGATTGTGCCACTGCACTCCAGCATTCCAGCCTGGGCGACAGAGGGCGACCCTGCCTCAAAAAAAAAAAAAAAAAAGATATTCCAGGCCTATTTTATATATTTCCTGCCCCAGAACTAGAAACAGCCATTTCTCCAAGGAACACTGGTTCCTTTGAATGGGGCATGGTATTGAGAAGCCACAATGTAGTCACTAGGGGTATATTCCTTGGTATGGCTGTTTGTTGTTCTAGACTAATTAATTAATATTTATAAAGAGAAAATAAATACATCATGTGTTCATACAGATATGTGCAATTCAAATTTAGGATTATGATTTTTCAGTTTTTATTTTATATTTTTATATCTTGTTATACTGAAAATCTTGGTTGCTAACAACGTTAACATTTTTTGAATATATACACACATATTTATATCTTCAGAATAATCATACCAATGCCATTACTAACAACATAATTATTGAAAACAGTGAGATTTCTGTGCAGTTATTTTTTGTTCTTAGAATTTATCCCACTAAAGATATACATTCAACTACTGTGGTTTCTTTTTTTCCAACTACCATGGAAAATCACTTAAAATAAAGTCACCTAATTAAAGTCACTTAAAATAAGTCCTCTCCGTGTGAATAAAACCACCAACTTGATATACAATGAGGTTCACTTGTTTCACTTTGCTTTGATTTTGAGGATTGTGCTTTTATTTTTATTGAAATTGGTTTATTTTATAATAGTGTATAACATACACACAATTCTCGAGTCAAATATGCAAAGTGTGTATTGTTAATTTAAAATGAAGCAAGGCCTCTCAAAGTCTTTGTACGAAGAAAATCATAGTCATAGGAGAAAGATGAACAAAGCAACTTGCAAAGCTCTTCTGGCCAATACAGACAATGTATTCCTTCATTTTTTAAAAGAGATGTCAATTGCAAGGTTATTACCAGGGCAACATGTAATTAAGCAAGGTTACCAATTTAAAAGCAGATTAAAAAAAAAAAAAAGTACACAGTTACATTTCTTTGAAACCTTAAAAGATTCCTTTGTTTCATATACCATTTGCAGCAGGTATCAGAACTGGATGAGTCACACATTCTCACCTAAGTGCCTATCCTGGGAGCAGGGGGCGGGAGGAATGATCTCCTGGGTGCTTTATCAGAACAGGCTTCTACCAGCTTTGTGAGGCTCTCGGGAGAGTGTCTGCTTCTCCACCCTTGTAGAGGAAGAAGGAACATCTCCTTTGTCTCTTTCTGAGATTCCCTTCACTAGAAATTGTCGATGGGGAGAATCTGCATTCTCAAGGTCAAGCTCTGGAATTCCATTAGACAGCAGGGAGCCAGAAGAGCAGGCTGAGAACTCAAATCGAGAAATGGACAGAAATGGGCCAGGAGAAGTCTTACGATTCTGCTTCTACAGTCTGCAAAGAGCCAAAGCTGCGGTGCTGCAGGGTCCTGAGCTACACCTCTGCTCTCATGTTCATCACCCTACCAGGCTCCTCGGGCAGCTTCTGCCCTGCCCCTGCTCCCCAAGACGGAGTTTCACTCTTATGCCCAGGCTGGAGTGAAGTAACCCAGCTCGCTGCAACCTCCAAGTAATTCTCCTGCCTCAGCCTGTGGTTCAAGTAATTCTCCTGCCTCAGCCTGTGGAGTAGCTGGAATTACAGGCATCCACCACCATGCCTGGCTAATTTTTGTATTTTTTAGTAGAAACGGGGTTTCACCATGTTGGCCAGGCTGGTCTCGAACTCCTGACCTTGGGCAATCCACCCACCTCAGCCTCCCAAAGTACTAGGATTACAGGCGTGAGTCACCGGGCCCAGCCCGGGTGCTTCTTTAAGCTTGGCCCTTCTGCAGGGTCAGCCCGGAATTCAGAAAAGAGACTTCAGAGATTTTGCATTCCTGTCATTTTGGTGCTCCCCAGAAAGCTGTGGAGTGGCATCAAAGGGTCTACCCACTCACCCCGTTCCCATAGCCCCTAGCTTGGCACACACCAAGGAGTGCCAGGACGGGCTGGATGTGATCGGTATACCCTGGATTTCCCAGTGTGTCTCAGCAGTTTTGTAAGAGCTTCCTTATTGCACAGGCCCAGATGTGAGAAAAGACGTCAAGAAAATGAGGGCAGGTCATCCTCTCCTTTGGGGCCCTTTGAAAATATCCTGGTTCATTTTATTCATATCTTAGAGTACACTGTAGCATTTGAGCGTATCTTCTCTGAATGGCTGAAGGAATGCCTGTAGCAAAGGCTGGCAGAATCACCATCAACACAAGGACCTAGTTCACACTACTGGAATGCCCTTTTCTACTGATGACCAGGGCATGGTTATTAATGGTCCAATTGTAAAGCCTTAGAGACTCAACACCACCTGTGATGAAACCCAGTCCAGATTATTGCTGAAGCGTTGCAAGCTGGCGAGTATCAGTGGGTAAAGCCCTGCTCCCACGACTAAAGCAAAAGGGTTTCCAGAAATTTGTCCAGGCTGGGGCATACGATCAACCTCAATCCCAGGCAATCAACAGGAGGTTGCCCGGGCAGGGGATCAGCTAGACAGCACTACCCTTCTCCTGGCCATGTGCTCATCAAAGCCTGATACAAGCCAGGCATGGTGGCTCAAGCCTGTAATCCCAGCACTTTGGGAGGCTGAGGCAGGTGGATCACAAGCTCAGGAGATCAAGACTTGGCTAACACGGTGAAACCCCGACTCTACTAAAAATACAATTAGCCAGACATGGTGGCACGCGCCTGTAGTCCCAGCTACTCAGGAGGCTGAGGCAGGAGAATCGCTTGAACCCAGGAGGCGGAGGTTGCAGTGAGCCAAGATTGCGCCACTGCACTCCAGCCTGGGTGACAGAGCGAGACTCCATCTCTAAATAAATAAATGAACAAACAAACAAATAAATAAAAACCTGATGCAGGCTGGGAAGTGCAGGCAGCTGAATTCATCTCCCAATTCTTGTGGAACCAGATGGTTGTCTAGGCTGAGGAATGGCTGTTTTGCAGAACCCCACCCTACTCCATGTCTGCTGGAACTTTTCCAAAAGGCTACTTAAGCTGGGCACTGGCCAAAGGCGAAGCCCCCTCCTTCATCCTGTTAAGCATTCCTGAGAGGAATGTCCAAGCTGAGAGACTAGCGTCAAGGAAATGACCCTCCATCCCTACTCTCCTGTACTGGAAAGGGCCAACTTGCAGGTTAGTGCTAAGGACCATCTTTTTTTTTTTTTGAGACAGGGTCTTGCTCCTCTGTCACCCAGGCTGGAGTGCAGTGGCACAACCATGGCTCACTGCAGCCTTGACCTCCCAGGTTCAAGTAATCCTCCCACTTCAGCCTCCCTAGTAGCTGGGACTACAGGCAGGCACCACCAAGGCCAGCTAAGATTTTTTTTTTTTTTTTAGATGGAGTCTTACTCCGTCACCAGGCTGGAGTCCAGTGACATGGTCTTGACTGACTGCAACCTCTGCCTCCTTGGTTCAAGCAATTCTCCTGCCTCAGCCTCCCAAGTAGCTGGAACTAGAGGCGTGTGCCACCACACTCAAGATAATTTTTGTATTTTCAGTAGAGATGGGGTTTCACCATGTTGGCCAGGATGGTCTTGATCTTTTGACCTCATGACCTGCCCGCCTTGGCCTCCCAAAGTGCTGGGATTACAGGCATGAGCCACCGCACCCGGCATTTGTTTGTTTTTTAATAGAGACAGGGTCTTGTTGTGTTGCCCAGGCAGGTCTTGAACTCCTGAGCTCAAGTAGTACTCTCACCTTGGCCTCCCAAAGTGTTGGGATCACAGGGGTGAGCCACCACACCCAGCCAAGACCATCTTTTTACATTTCTCCAGAAGACTACTACGTAAAAAAAATTCATACTGTTATGAGATTCACAACATAATAGTAAAATACATGACAATACCACAAAAGACCAACCGGGGGAAACAGAGTTATACTGTGGTACACCGCAGTGTATATGGTAGCATTCTGACATTGTATATGAAGTATTGTAGAATTAATTAATGGCAGACTGTAATTTTTTTTGCCTGCGACCCCCCCAGAGTATAATATTTTAAAGATGCATATTGTAATTCCGAGAACCACCAACACACACACACAAGGGCATACAGTCATAAACAAACAGAGTAAAATGAAATACTAAGAAACTAAACATGGCTAAATGACTTGCTTTGGCCAGTGAAATTTGAGTATTCGTGGTGGATATGTTCTGGGTGGCACATTTGGGAGCCAGGACTTAACCCTTGATGTTCTCTTCCCTTGCTTTGCGTTGAGATGGAAGGATCATAAGATGGTGTGGAGTAATTAATAATCCACAGCAATGCATCACCCCCTCCCCGCACTCCACCATACTGGTATTTACTGAACGTGCAGCATAAGAAATATACCTGGTGTTAAGCCACCGAGATTTTGGTGTTTGACAGATATATCTGGATTTCCTGGAATAAAACCCATTTGATCACAATGTTTTTTGTTTGTTTGTTTTTGAGACAGAGTCTGGCTCTGTCGCCAGGCTGGAGTACAGGGGTGCAATCTCAGCTCACTGCAACCTCCACCTCCTGGGTTCAAGTGATTCTCCTGCCTCAGTCTCCCGAGTAGCTGGGACTACAGGCGCATCACCACGCCCAGCTAATTTTTGTATTTTTAGTAGAGACAAGGTTTCACCATGCTGGCCAGGATGGTCTCGATCTCTTGACCTCATGATTCAGCCGCCTCGGCCTCCCAAAGTGCTGGGATTACAGGCATGAGCCACTGCACCCAGACATGATGTTATTTATTTTTTTTTGAGATGGAGTCTTGCTCTGTCGCCCAGGCTGGAGTGCAGTGGCCGGATCTCAGCTCACTGCAAGCTCCGCCTCCCAGGTTCACGCCATTCTCCTGCCTCAGCCTCCCGAGTAGCTGGGACTACAGGCGCCCGCCACCTCGCCAGGCTAGTTTTTTTGTATTTTTTAGTAGAGACGGGGTTTCACCGTGTTAGCCAGGATGGTCTCGATCTCCTGACCTCATGATCCACCCATCTCGGCCTCCCAAAGTGCTGGGATTACAGGCTTGAGCCACCGCGCCCGACCTAATGTTATTTCTTAATGTGTTGGTAGATTTCAATTGCAAAGAATTTGTTTTCTCCATTGATATCTTTAAGCAAGATTGTTTTGTGTGTGTGTGTACAACCTACTGGATTTTGATAGCAACATTATACTCAATACATAAATATCATTTAGATGATTTTTTTTTCCTATGCTCTGGTAAAGTTTAAGAAACACTGTAAGTGTCTAGTCTTTAAGACTAATAGCTATTAAACTCAACTGATCCTGGAGTTTTTTGGTGGGAGGGAGGCAGCTCTGTGGCAATTTTCTTGAGTTTGTCTATGGGGAAAAAAAATTCTGTTTGGACTTTATATACTTCTGTTAAGGTCAGTTTTGGTGAATTATTTTCCTAGAAAATTCACTTTTTTAATATATATATTAAAGGCTTGAATGCAGAAAATTAACAATTGCATCTAGATTTTCTCACGTATTTACAGAGTGTGTGCAAAATAGATGCTTATTTGAGACAGGGTCTCACTTTGTTGGCCAGGCTGGAGTGCAGTGACACAGTCATGGCTCACTGCAGCAATCCTCCCACCTCAGCCTCCCGAGCAGCTGGAACCACAGACATGCAATGTCACACCCAGCTGATTTTTAAATTTTTTTGTACAGGTGGAGCTCCCTATGTTGCCCAGGCTGGTCTCAAACTCCCAGGGTCAAATGATCTTCCTGCCTCGGCCTCCCAAAGTGCTAGGATTACAGGTGTGCGTCACTAAGCCCAACCTATTTCTTCTTTTGATGACTATTACCTTATTTATCACATGCATTTGTGCTTTCTACATTAATTAGGACTTCTAGTAGTTTAAAAATTTTGCCATCCTTCTTCAAATTTATCATTTTTGTTTTCTAATTATTCAACTTATTTAACTTCCCAGTATTCATGCTGTTAAAAAGTCTGACACCATCTAATTTTCCTATCTTATGTAAGCCATTTGTCTTTTTGCATGGAGGCTGAGAAGACTGTTGTTGTTTTTTTTGGGCGGGGGTTACAGTCTTGCCTTGCTCTGGTGTCTACGCTGGAGTGCAGTGGTGCGGTCTTGGCTCACTGCAACCTTGGCCTCCTGGGTTGAAGCGATTCTCATGCCTCAGCCTCCCAAGTAGCTAGGATTACAAGTGTGCGCCACCAAGACCGGCTAAGTTTTGTATTTTTAGTAGAGATGGGGTTTCGCCATGTTAGCCAGGCTGGTCTCAAACTCCCGGCTTCAAGGGATCCGCCCGCCTCAGCCTCCCAAAGTGCTGGGATTACAGGCATAAGCCACCACCCCTGGCCCGACAGGACTTCTTTTATCTTTAAAATCTAATTGTTTCACTAGGATCTGACACTTCTGAGTCAATTTTCCCAAGCACAGAGTGTCCTTACAGTATTTATATTCAGGGTGGTTTGTTTTGTGGGGGAAAACAATTTTATTATCAGTTTAAACATTAATTCTGTTCCATTGTTTTTTTTTTCAACAAAATTTAATGTAGTTGATAAAACCTAAATATAAGACCTGAAACTGTAAAACTCCTAGAAGAAAACTTAGGGAAAAAGCGTCACGACATTGAATTTGGCAATGATTTCTTGGATATGACACCAAAAACAGACAATGAAAGAAAAAGCAGGCAAATGAGACCATATTAAACTTAACTTCTGCATAGTAAACAGTAAGAGTGAAAAGGTAACCTACAGAATGGGAGAAAATATTTGCAAACCATGTATCTAATAAGAGGTTAATATCCAGCGTATATAAAGAACTCCTACACTCAACAAAAAATGAAATAACCCAATTAAGAAAGGGGCTAATGACATGAATAGAGACTTCTCTAAAGAAGACATGCAAACGGCCAACAAGCAAACAGAGATGCTCCACATCACTAATCATCACGGAAATGCAAATCAAAACCAAAATGAAGTATCACCTCACCTCAGTTAGAATGGTTATTATCAAAAAGATGAAAGATAGTAAATGTGGAAACTATAAAAAACAAAAACAAACAAAACAAAAAAATGAGTTGGTGAGGATGGGGAGGAACTGGAACTCTCATGCCCTGATGGTGGGAAGGAAAATGGTGCAGCTGCTATGGAAAACAGTACGAGTGTTCCACAAAAAATGAAAAATAGAACTACCATATGATCCAGCAGTCCCACTTCTAGGTATATATCCAAAGGGATTGAAATCAGGATCCTGAAGAGATATCTGCACTCCCATGTTCACTGCAGCATTATCTGCAATAGCCAAGAAATAGAAGCAGCCTAAATGTCCATCAAAGGTAAAGAAAGAAAATGTAGTATATCCATATGATGGAATATTATTCAGCTTTAAAAGGGAAGGAAATTCTGACACATGCCACAACATGGAGGAAGCCTGAGGACATTGTGCTAAGTGAAATAGGCCAGTTACAAAAAAACAAATACTATATGGCTTCTCTTATGTGAGGTATCTAAAGAAAAACTCTTACAAAGTAGAATGGTGGTTGCCAAGGGTTGGGGAGGGACAGAGGTGGAGGGAGGGAGTTGTTCGATGGGTATTGAGTGTGGTTTTTACTAGATGAAAAAGTTCTGGAGATCTTTTGACCAACAATGTGCACAGAGTTAACACTCCTGTTCTGGACGCTTAAAAATGGTAAAGATGGGCCAGGTGCGGTGGCTCACACCTGTAATTCCAGCACTTTGGGAGGCCGATCACGAGGTCAGGAGATCTAGACCATTCTGGCTAACACAGCGAAACCTCATCTCTACTAAAAATACAAAAAATTAGTCGGACTTGGTGGCACGGACCTGTAGTCCCAGCTACTCGGGAGGCTGAGGCAGGAGAATCGCTTGAACCCGGGAGGTGGAGGCTGTAGTGAGCCAAGACTGCGCCACTGCACTCTAGTCTGGGCGAAAGAGTGTCTCTGTCTCAAAACAAAAACAAAAAAAATGGTTAAGATAGTAAAGTTTATGTCACGTTGTTTTTACCACCACCACCACAAAACTCAATATAGTCAAATTTTCTTCTTCAACTACAGTTTAATTTCCTTTGCCTCTTTTCTGTATCTACTACTTTCTTATTTCATTTTTCAATGGAGAATCTTCCCCCTGTACATCTTCTGTTTATGTTTGTGATAACCTTTCCTTTTTCCTTTGTCTAGGGTCAGCTGTGGTCTTCCATTCTCTCCATCCCCACTGCTCCTTCCCTCCCAGTCTGCAGTTTCTAAGCCCTTGAGAGCTGGAGATCCAGGTGATGACCCTTGGTAAACTGTATGAGCAAACAGGTTCTGAGGTGGCCTCATCAGAGGGGTGGGCTAGAGGCTCCATGAGATTTAAAGGTACAAATTCGGTGACAATGATACTAGCTCAGGGGCCTTCTGGGATCAATAATTGGTTGTCTTTGAGTTAAAATTCTCACCAAGCAATCTCTGTAAAAGGGAGGGGTTATCTGTCCACTTACGACAGAGCTGGGAAGGTACAGGGAATGTGAGGTTATAGCAAAACTGAATAGGATACAGGATAAACCTCCTCCAGTCTCTTTCTTTCTTCCGAAAAGTCTGAAAAAGTTAAGGAGCCAACAAACTCAAGAAGGACAGAAATAAAACATCTGTAGGCCTTGTATGGTGGAAAAGTTTCCAGCAGATAAAGTATGAACAAAGCTGGCCACTGGCTGTGGCACCAAGCAAGTCCCTGGCTTGCAGAGTGACCTCACATGTTGGTAACTTTCTGGGCCTTTTCTCCTTATCTGTAAGGGGAAAAAATAGGAGGAGGGAAATATTTCTGGTTCCTGAGGCAACTGCTTTTATTGCACAAACATTACCTTTTATGAAAAATGTATCTTTTTAGAGACAAGGTCTTCCTATGTTGCCCAGGCTGGAGTGCAGTGGCTATTCACAGGTGCGATCACAGCACACGATAGCCTCCAACTGCTGAGCTCAAGCGATCCTCCTGCCTTAGCCTCCCACATAGCTGGGCCTTAACAGGCATGTGCCACTGTGCCTGGCAATAAACATTACCTTTTCATATGCATGAAAGACCTCCCCTCGCTGGGCATTCATGCAATTTCTGAATACATCCAGAAGAATAAAGTATCTACACGGACAAGATAAATTTTAAAGATTTTTTTTAAAACAAAAAAGACTAAAACGTGGTAAGAAATCAGTCTTCTGCATTTTGTACATTTGTGTCCTCCACTCTGTCTTCATTTACTGCTACAGGAAGCTGATTGCACAGCCGGTCACAGTTGAACAAAGACATCAGAAGGCCAGTTAGTCTCTTCACCAAAGAAGCCCCCAAGTGAACCTAATTCTGAAGGACAGGTCTCAGTGTCCCTTAACTTTGTTCTCTCCAGGAGAAATCCATTTTACTGTCAAATGTGACCAGCAGACTTGGGTGGATACATCTAGCACAATCACAGTCTTGTCATGCTGCCAACATGGCCCAAGGAATGGTGTGCAGGGCAGCCTCTCTGGAGGGCCTCTGCTACGCCTGCTCGCCAGCACCACCTCCGCCAGCAGCAGAACCCTTGCTGGATGCCTGGGCATCTGAGGAGCGGGAGGCCTGCTTCGGCAGGCGGATGGGGACATAGATGTTGGAAGCACGGTGCTCCTTGAGGTACTCTCCTCCCTCTTCTTCATATTCTTTCCTGGTGATCCAAACTTCATTATCACCTAGGTGGTCCAAGGCCCAGTCACGAGCACCATACCAGGCGTCCAGCACAGGGTTCGAGGCAAGTTGAACCTGAAACACAAAGAAGATTCACCAGGACACCTCCACCAGGGCTCCAGGCGTGAATGTTCACCTGGCTCAGCTACAGCCCCCGATATTTTATCCCCAGAAATATACACATAGGTGGGCCCAGTGCACTCCAAGACAGTTCGGGGCTAGCTCCACACCCTGTAAACAAAGCTGAGCTGGAATGCCCAGATTCTTCAGAACACACGGCTGTCAGACATTTTACTAACACAAGACCTGACACTCGGGGTCAGAGAGGGGCCAGTGGCTCAGCCTCCTGCTGCACGATGCTGTCAACCACAAGCTGTCAGGGAGAGGTGAAGCGGAGGCTGGCCTGTGACCTGGGGAAAAGGCCTTCCTGGCCCTGCTCCCCACTCTGAGCAGAGGGAAACAGGGGCTGCTGCAAGGCAGCTCTAGCCAGGGTAGCAAAAGAGCCTCGGGAGAAATGGCAGCAGAGAGGGGGGACCTGGACGTTCCCTGTGAGACTGCCAGCACTTAGTTTCCCCTTCTCATCGGAGTTGGGCTAGGGTTCAGCAGCTGAGAAGGCCCTCAGCTAGGCTGACGTGATCATTATGGTAACGCTGCAGCTTCCATCGGGCCTCCTGTGTCCTGGAGTTACCCGCCTCACTTCCTACCTCCCTCTCACCTCCCCACTCCACCAATCCCATGAGTTCCAGGTTGGAATGGTGGTTTCAGAACTTTCGGGAGCGAAGGGCAGAGGCCGTAACGGTGGAATCAGCATGTGCAAATGGAGGTGGGAAAGTGCAGGCTCGGGAGTCCAGCTGCTGGGCTTGCCATGTGGGCAAGGGGCCTGTGAACGAGGACCTGGCCACTAGGATAACCAGAGGCCCCACCCCCTGGCTTCAGGGGACTTAAGTGCATGAGTGTAAGGCACGTGGTAGATGCTGCCTGGTACAGAGTATTCAATAAAGCGTAGCTCTCATCACTACTAATAAAAAATGCAGCAAGATATATGATTAATAGACTATATAGCCATAAAAAGGATGCTCTGGAAATGTACCTATTGATATAAAAACAGTGTCACAATAATTTGAAAGTGAAAAAAATTACAGGTTACAAAATAAGCTGTCAACAATCTCTCTTTGGTTAAAACCATACATGAGATGAAAACGACTGGAGAGTACACAAACAACACTGCTCGCAGAGGCTGAAACTACAGTTTTCTTGGTTTTCATTTTGGTTTACATTGTCTGATATTTTTGTAATATTTAAAAATGTTTTGCTGTTTAAGAAAAAACAGGAACTTAAAGTTGTAAATTTGCACATCTTGGGGTTCTCTTCCTTCTAACGATCACGGAGGGTCTTAGGTGGCCGGTGTGTTTGAGCCACTGCTGAATATATAATCTAAAATTGGAACATCAGGGCTTAGTGACGGTGTGACACACTCATGACATTACAATGTGAAAGGGGGCAGAAACAGGAGCAGGGAGGAGCTGAGGCAAGGCCAGGTGAGACCATAACAGCAAAAGCAGGGCTGGGAAAAGATCTGGCAGGTAGCAGCATTCCTACAACCAATGCTCACAAAGTGATTCATGGGAGACTTTGGAAATTACCAAGAAACACTTCTTGAAAATCCTCTACGATTTTTTTCTCTACTACTTCATCCTAAGTCGCTGCTGCCAGCGTGACCCAGCCCCATGCTCACGCCCCTTCCTGTCACCCCTTGGCTTCAGCACTGCTGCTCTCTCCTGCTCCCCCCTCCTCTTCCTCCACCTCCTTCTTAGACTCATGGGTGTCCTACAGCCCTTAAATGCTAGTGTTCTTTAGGGGTTCATCCTTAACATCACCTACCCTCCCAAAGAGTGCCCAGAACACATCTATGCTTGTGGCAGGTGGAAGGGTGTAAAACTACCCTCTCGCCTCCCCCCTTCCCCACCGAGCTGTGGCCAACTCTCTGTGTGTCCATTGGAAACTCTACCCACCCTGGAAATGGAACACACTATCCTCTCCCTTAAGTCTGTCCTTCCCCCACGGCTCCTCGTCCAGTGAATCTCTTATTCAGCAAACTAGTTGCTCCACCTATAACTTAGGAATTATCTTAGGTCTCACTTCCCTCCCCAGATCCAACTTACTAACAAGTTCTGACAATTTGACTGCCTTAGTCTCTTTCACATCAACTCCCTCTCTTCCTCTCCCTCTGCCACTGCTTTTGTATTTCCTGCAGCGCTACCAAGTGACACTGTGCCAAGGGCTTGAGACACATTTCACAAGACAGTGGTTGTCTCTTCCCTAACAGAGGTGGATCTCATAAGGAACATAGGAAAGGACAGGGAAGGCTTCCTGGAAGAAGTGATTTCCAGGAAACCAGCCACTGAGAGAGTTGGATGAGCTAGAAAGAGTACTCTATGCAAAGGGAGCCAGCATGTGCAAAGGCCCTAAGGCAAGACAACTCTGGAAAACTAATAGCAGTTAGCTGTGGCTGAAGTGCAGGGTGGAAGGGGGAATGATGAGAGAACCCTGGACAGTTCTTCAAGGTCAGAACACAAGAGACCCTGTAAAGCCTAACGAGTGGAGTGAGGACTTCCTCCTAGAGGCTGGGAAGCTGCCTCCTAACTGGTCTGGTTCCAACATTTCTCTTAATACTCTATTTTGCACATCAATGTCAAATATATCTTACTAAATGTAAATCAGATCACATTCCCTGCTTAGACTCCTTCATGGTTCATCACTATGGCTAAAGATAACAGCTGTACAGAAAAGAGTTAACAGAACGGCCCTACTGTTACCTTAGAAAGGCTACTTCCAAGGGTGGGGCCTTGGCAGGCATCTGGGAACTTGGATTTTGGGAGGGTTCCCACCACCACCTGGTAAGAGTGGCTCAATAAGCCCATTCATACAAATAATGTGGTTTATGCCAAACACGTGTTTCCTTTCTGTGAGCCTGGAATTTGGGTATGCTCCAAGCAGGGGGTGCCTATGTGATCAGCCCCCAAATAAAAACCCCAGGCACTGCGTCTCCTACCAACTTCCCTAGTTGGCGACACTTAATGTGCTCTTACAAGGCACTGCTGGGGAAATTGTCCTGTGTGACTCCACAGGGAGAGGCCTCGGACACTTACACCTGGTTGCTCCCAGGTTTCACCCCAGGCACCTTGTCTCTCTGCTGAGTTGCCGTACTAAGTCACAGCTGTAAGTATGATTACATGCTGAGTCCTGTGAATCCTCCCAGAGAAACATCCTGCCTGGAATGGTCTTAGGGACCCTCAAAACAACAGCTCATGTCTGAGAGTTTATTACATGCAGGCCCACTGTTGGGCGCTTGACGTGCACCAGTACACCAGATCCCAGCAACACATACCAATTACCCCTTCCTACCACTGAGAAAGCCAAAGCTTAGCACAATTCAGTAATGGTGACGATAGAGTCAGGACCAAAGCCCAGAGACGCCACCCTGAATGTACACTACATCATGCAGCAGAGCAGACCAAGGCCAAGCTTCTTAGCAGGATGCACGGGCTCTGCACAGTGTGGGCTTTGCTGGTCTCTCTACCTCACCCACCTCCTCTCCTCTCTGTCAGCCATGTGCTCCAGCAACACTCAGCCACTTCTCACTCCCTCAACAAGCTTCTGGCCTGTGTGCCCTTGCTCATGCTAATCCTTCTGTCTGGGATGCTCTCTCCAATGTGTCCCATGCCCCACACTGTCTACATGGCAAACACCTATTCATTCTGAGAAGATCCAGATCCATGGAGCCTTTTCTGAACGCCAATGGAGACTGCCAGGTGCCCATGCCTGTATATCCCTTATGCTCTGATTTACCTGGCTGCTGCTTGCTCAGATAGTGAGGTCCTTGCAGCTAGGTGCTGTGTTCAGGACATCTCAGCATCCCCACAGTGCCTGGTCCATGATGGGAGCTCAGATCGTGTTTCTTGGTAATCAGGGATTTGGTAGGTAAACTGGGGGGCATTCACACCAGTCATAAAGATAGTATTTTAACAGAATAATGACATGGGAAAATGTTCATGACTAGTTCAGTTCAGCTTACAAAGCAGTACACACTCACATGTGTAGAAAATGTATGGCGGACAAGCTCTGCCTGCAGGGCCGGGACTGGGTAGGGAGAATGACTTACTCTTGAGGTACACTCTTTCATACTCTTAGAATTCTATGCATGTCTTCATCTTCCAATTTAAAGAAACCACAAAATAGTATATAAAACACGATTCCCATTTTGCTTTAAAAATTAAACATGGACTTAAGATCAGAAGAAAAGCCACAAAAATGTTAACAGTGGATATTTCTGCATGATTATTACTTTTGAAATCAGAAAACAGGTAATGCTATTTTCAGAATAACTGACTACACAAATAATCAGTACCTGAAAAGAAGACTGGAAGGGTCTCATCTCCAACAGTTCCTTCTCCATTCTGGCTTTCATCCCAGGATACATCGTGTTCCCGCCAGTGAGGAAAACGTTCTGAACCAGCGTTTCCTGAACGTCCTTTGGGTACCTAGGAAAGAAACAACTCCTAATATAGTCCCTTAACTCAAATATCAGAACGAAATGTGGATGCAGAAATGTAAGCTCTCAGTACAAAACAGAAAAACATCTACATAAAAAGCTAAAAAAAAAAAAATCAAAACTTTCAATTTTCATTTGTGTCTCTACAGAATGCCAGCTCAATGTTTCCACATAGCCAGACAAAACCATAATGTGAATGGCCAACTTATTTCCTTAACATGATTAGAATTTTTATACTTTTATAATACATTTAAAAAAAAATAAACTTGAGAATAAATTTACATACGTTTTGATAAAGTCTAACAAATTTATACGTTCCAGTAACGATCACTACAATCAAGGTACGAAACATTTCCAGTATCCCCAAAAGCCATGCCTCCCTTTTGAGGGCCCATCTAGCGACCTGTGCTTTCATCTTTTTTAATAACAGCTTTATCTAAGACATCTTTGATCACGTTCCAACCACTGTTAAGACAAGGCTCGGCTCAAGCCTGTAATCCCAGCACTTTGGGAGGCCGAGACGGGCGGATCACGAGGTCAGGAGATCGAGACCATTCTGGCTAACACAGTGAAACCCCGTCTCTACTAAAAAATACAAAAAACTAGCTGGGTGAGGTGGCGGGCGCCTGTAGTCCCAGCTACTTGGGAGGCTGAGGCAGGAGAATGGCGTGAACCCAGGAGGCGGAGCTTGCAGTGAGCTGAGATCCGGCCACTGCACTCCAGCCTGGGTGACAGAGCGAGACTCTGTCTCCAAAAAAAAAAAAAAAAAGAAAAAGACAAGGCTCAAAGGCACTCAAAGCAGCAGCAGCAGCTTTTTCTTCCTTGCTAGGTACACCTTTCCCTGTCGTTACAACCAACAGCAGCCGGAGTCCTACAGAATTCGATTCCCTACTTGACCAACTTGAACGATCAAACTCACACTTCAGGTAAATGCCCACATAAATGGGTAAAACACCTGGATTCTTATGGAAATGTAAACTCTTAAGTAAAATGCCTGCAAGGAGGGGAAAAAATTTTATTAGCTCTGCAATATTTTAGGGTGATTTAAGATCACTAGTCTTTAATAATGTGAAAGTTTACATGGAAACCAGTGTACATGTTATTGGGTTGTTCAAACTTACAAAACACTCTTAAAGCTACTCAAGTCAACCCAGCATTTATAGGTTCAGAAAACAACTAACTACAGAGCTCCAGTTAGGTGCCAGGCCTGGTGATAAGAGATTAAGGGAATACTGTCTGAGCACAGCAAGTCAATGAAAAGAAGAGAGTGAGACACATTTTCACGTGCCTGACCATCACATCTACCATTCAATGCAAAATCCAAGGAAATGTTTCAGGAAAATAGAAGGAAAAGCAGATTCGCTGTCTCACCTGTCCAGAATGTACTGAAGAGTCTCTGCAACCCCAGCCTGCTCTTCTCCTATGAGTGATGGCTGGAAAATAATCTCTGGAGCTCGAATTCTTTCTGTCCCAACAAACAGCTGATGATATGCTGCCAAGTTAAACACGGGCTTTAAAAACCCAAGGTTTAAAAGATATTTTTAGGCCAAATGACGAACATTCCAGTGGCTAGTTTCCTCAAACTGCATTTCTTATCCCAACAGTTTCTGTCCCTTGTTAATGCCAGTATAGCCTCTCCCAACTCTCTTGACCTGCTAATTCAATTTCCTACCTTCTTCCAACCTGTATATTATAAACATGTACATGTTTCCATCATGAAATGGTCCCCGAGTTGCAGGGAGAGGCTTTGTGGAGAGCAACAGTAAAAGGCCCAGCCTAGAGGACAAGCCTCTTGCTCAGTGCCTTGCTTAGTGTCCCATCCCTGCATGGCAAGGAAGCTCTCTCCCAGGTGGGTCTCAGACTCAGGACAGTTTATCTGGTTGGTATTGTAATGACAGAAACATAGACTCCAAAGAGGATTTTGTGTACTGGCATTGGCTTAAATGTAAATGAAACCATTAGGAGCCAGTCTTCAGATCTCAAGTTCCCAATCACTTTCCCAAATGTTTCTGCTGGGTGGACTGTTTCTCACAGATTCACAGATCTTGGTGCTGGAATCAATCCATCAATCACTGGGGAAAAAAAATCCCTGATTTCAGATGTTTTAAGTATTGGTACCCAATTTTCTAAAAATATAACAGTTTTGTTTTAAGTCCTAAAGAAACAGACTAGCCCAGCCATTTAAGTCAACACCTTCAAAGAATAAGCATGTTCTGGGCTGTAGGAGTCAAACCTGGACAGTGGTGACCGGCTTCTCCACTCCAGGTGTTTCCTCTGAAAACAAGGGATCAAAATCATTCATGCTTTCCACATCTTCCAAAGACGGCTCCAGCTGCTCCAGGTCAGGGGTCTAAGAGGAGAAGAAGCAAAATGAAATGGAACCTGTACCTTCAGCAGGCCTCAGTTCTATCACTTTAGTGCCACAAAAAAGAACTGGGATCTTGCTCAATGTTCTAAAACCTTACATAAAAACTATGAAAATGTTTCTAAGCTATTTTTAAAAAAGCACACATGAACACGAAGACTAAAAAGCCAGGAACGGGCTTTGCTTTGATCTCCTACCTTTCCTACTTTATACAAGCCTCACCAACCCCCGCCTTCTCTAAAGCCTTCTGATGGTGCCAGCTCATGGCTGGGCCCCGTGGAAGACTTGCTGCTTGCATGAGTCACACCACCACACACGCAACTCTGAGGGAAGGGTGTGACAGCTGCTATCCTACAAGGCAGCCAGACTACCAGCAAAGTTAAAGCAATCTCTTAATAATTAACAAATACATCTGCTGGCCAGGGAGCGGTGGCTCACGCCTGTAATCCCAGCACTTTGGGAGGCAAAGGCAAGCGGGCTGCTTGAGCCCAGGAGTTTGAGACCAGCATGGGCAACACAGTGAAACCCCATCTCTACAAAAAGTACAAACATTAGCTGGGTGTGGTGGTGAGCACCTGTAGTCCCAGCTACTTGGGAAGCTGAGGTGGGAGGATCACTTGAGCCTGGCAGGTTGAGGCTACAGTGAGCCATGATCATGCCACTGTAATCCAGCCTGCGTGAAAGAGCAAGACTCTGCCTCAGAGATATAAATAAATTATTAAATAAATGTATGTGCCAACACTAATGAGCTTAACAACCGGTCCCTTAACAGCAGGTCCTGCTGGGCTGGGAATGGGACTAGAGGCCCCAAGGTAGCAGAGTGCTTCCTATCCATGGAGTCCTGCAGAACAAGCTCTCCTCTATGACCACAATGAACCTGGGCAGGGTCTAGACATGCTGGCACCATTTCCAAAAGAGAAGTTAGGGCGCTTTTCATTCTAATCTGTACAAAGTAAGCTGGGGATGGTGGTGGTTCTGAAAGACATCTTTAGCCATCTGTCATTGGACATCTGTCATTGGAGAGAAGTTCCGGGTGGAAATATTTAGTTGCATCCCAGGGAAGAATGCTGTAACAATGAGAGCTGCTGCAGAATGGACTGTCTTATGAGGCAGCATCTTGGGAGGGTTCAAGCGGAGTGTAACCAATAGCCAAGTATACTTGAGAGGAGACTGCGCCACTGAGTATGCATTCTGAGTCTCGCCTTACTCTCGGAATGTATGAAGTATGTAAATTACCAACATAATTCAGAGGACTTAAATATACTTCTCTCGAACCTACTCATATATACTGCAAATGTAAACTGGCATTAAAATAAGGCAATACCCCTCAATACCCCACACACATTCACACACCAAAAGTCATGTGGCAAATATGGCATGCAAAATGGGTGACAATGTACTCTAAATTCTGTTCAGTATAGATGACTCTACAATATTTGAGGGGGATTTTCCAGGCTTAAGGATAAAGCCTGGAAAGGAAAGCGAATGTTTCTTCATGTGAGACTTGTGTACAGGATGAGGGGGCTGGTTTATAGGGGTAATTTGAGGAGGAAAGAAGATGGGTTGGGTGACACGAATCTAAAGAACCCTGCTCTCAGGAAAGGAAGCAAAAGCTGTCCCTACCAATACTGAATCAGACACAGAGGGGAGGGACACCTGCTATCTGCACAATCCTCACTGCAGATATTGCTATATTTGATGGGTGAGGAAACTGTGGCTCAGAGAGGTGAAGTAACTTGCCCAAGGTCACATAGCACTAGCAGGCAGTGGACACGTGGGAAGAGACAGAACTACTCAGTTCCGAAGTCTTTGTTCTGCCTTAAGCTGGAGTTCTATAAATCGTGAGGCTGAGGATAAGACAAGTGGGGCTTTAGGAATATGGAAACAATCTAGCCTAAGGTAAGAGTAGGTAATATAAGAGATTAATGAAAGATTTTACACACAGCAGCAAGACCAGCTGCGGCAATGACAGGCTCCTCTGTCCAAGCAGGGACAGCAGAGAGGGAGTAAAGGAACATTCCCCTTGCCATCTGCAGTTTGTGATCTGGAATACTCTCAGCTCCCCTCACAAGAAAGGAGCCCTCCCACAGGAGTGTCTGTGCCTATTCTGGCTTGGCACCAAACCCAGTTCTTCAGGAATGACCCCAAAGGGTTCCAGGAGAGGAGTGGAAATTGATCATCAAAGTTGTTTTTCATTTGGTGGTTTGTCATCTGGGGGAAGCAGGAACCAGGAGGCAGTGTGACATAACAGAAGGCGGCCAGGCTCTGCAGTCACTGATCCAGCTTGGAAGGCAACCAAAGGTATATGAAAGGTCCACAGAGGCAGAGCTGGAAAAGCACACTCTGAGCCGCTTCTCCATCTATTATAAGTGGGACATGAACTTGGGGCAGCATTGGGTGAGAAATGAACAACTCTTCCCTCTTCCCTTTTAAACACACACTTCACTTGGTCCCTTAAATAATTCTGTCGTATTACTGGGTTGAAGACAAAAATATCATCTGTGTATTTAAGATAACTACAGACAAAACCTGTAACCTGTGATTCCCCAAGTAACAGGTGAAAGCAAGCACTGGGGTCCACTGGAGTCCTTCCTCTCTACACCCCACATTTTTACCCTATTTTTCATCTTCATCCTAACCTCCACCCTGGCCTCCCTCAATCCAAGTGATGACCTTTCCTGTGGATTCACACACCCTTCTCTACCCAGCCTGGAATCCAATCACTTTTGCCACCATCCCTCCATGAACTCTATCTGCTTCTGTTACACCCAACCAATAAGCCTGCAGTCTAAAGGATGCCTCCCAGTACTCTTTCCACTTGGGCTCTGGAGCAAATTATATTTTTAAAAGAAGGTCACAATGGTAACTTCTATCCCACACACTTTTTTGTAATGTGACCCTGACACTCCTCATAAAGAGGTGGAGGGGCTTTGTTTCCTCCCCTTCAGTCTCAGTGGGGGACTGTGAGGAGTACAACCAACAAAGTATGGTGCAAATGATGTCATGTGACTTCTGAGGTAAGGTCCTAAAAGGTCATGCAGCTTTCTTATGCTTTCATCTCTTGAAACATTCACTCTCTGGCTGCTCTCTTGGGAAGCTCCCTCTTGGAAACCAGTGGCCATGCTGGGAGGAGCCCAAGGCACATGAAGAAGCCATGTGTAGGTGCCTGGGTCAAGAGTCCCCCATGAACTGAGCCCTTAAGTCCTCCCAGCCCAGATACCAGACAAGTGAAAAACCCTCCAGCTGATTCTAGTCTCCAACTATTTATAATTCTTCCCAGCAGTGGCTCCCGGCACCTTGAAGCAGAGATCCCTGCTGTATCCTCTCTAAATTCCTCACCCACCAAACCCATGAACACAATAAAATTGTTGTTGTTTTATGCTGCCAAGTTTGGAGTGGTTTTTGTAGCAACAGAAAAGTTAAATACGCTCCAGCAGGGCAAGAGTGCAGAAAGTCCCAGGTGCTATTTAGGCAATCCTGTGGTTATTTCTCAGCTTCCTTCTGCCTGCCCTTTCCCAAAACCCTTCTCCACAGTCTCCTTTCTAATTTCAACCCTGGGAATCTTAAAAGATCACCTTAGTTGTTTCAAAAAATGACCTTCCCTCTTTATTCTTCATTCTACTTCCTTATCTATTTTCATGTCCTTGAGAGCTTGTTTGAAGGTTCTAGCAGGGGAGCGCAGCTACTCGTATACCCTTGATGGAAGATCGGTCCTCCTCTATTGGGGATGGTCGTCCTCTTCGACCAAGCATGCAGCTTTGGGAGGGACACACACGAAGTGGTGAGAACAGGAGATACCTGCCTAGCCGGCCAGATCAGCCAACTCAACCCTGGCAATCAATGGGGTGACAGATATCACAGCCAGATCACTCTCACGTCCTATTTTCTTATCCTTCCAAGCCTACCTTGTTTCAAAAAATAATTAGCATCCTAGTTAAGATGACCATTCAAGCTCTTAACTCTCCCATCAATCCCTTTGGCTTCCTTTATCTCTGACTGCTCTTGCTCAATCTTCGTCCTGGCTTTTCTTCTGTTACCTAACTCTCAAGTGGTGGCATTCTCCAGGAATTTTTCTTTTCTCCCTTCCCATTTGATTCTGTCCTCCCCTAGCTCCACCTGATGTCCTGCAGAGTCATGAAAAACTCCACCTGATGTCCTACAGTGATTTTAAAGATAAGGAGCTCAGGGCCAGGTGCGGTGACTCATGCCTGTAACCCCTGCACTCTGAAAGGCAAGGTGGGAGGCCTGCTTGAGGCCAGGAGTTCAAGAACAGCCTGGGCAACACAGCAAGACCCATCTCTACAAAAAATTAAAAAGCAAAAAGTTAGCTGGGCGTGGTGGTGCACACCTATAGTCCTAGCTACTAGGGAGTCTGAGGTGGGAGGATCAATTGAGCCCAGGAGTTTGAAGTTACAGTGAGCCATCATGACACCATGTACTCCAGCCTGTGCAACAGAGTAAGATCCAATCTCTAAAAAAAAAGATGCTCAAAACTAAGCCAATTATCTTCCCAAACTTGGTCAAAGGCAGTACCATCTACCCACTGCCTTTCAATATAGCCTAAGGGTTACAAGAGTGGAATCTGGAATTGAACTGCTCGTGTCTGAATTTGACCAGCACTACTTCTAGCTATGCGACCTCACTCCAAATCTTTCCTTGTCTGTAAGAGGGATAATGATAGTACCTACCCACTCAGTTGTGAACATGAACCAGGAGGACACCTGTGTAGGTGCTCAGTAAGGGGTCGGCACATGCCACACGCTCTATTATCAACACTGCTACTCTCGTCACCTTGGCTTGTAAATGGCAGTGAGATCTTGGGATCCTACATCTGTTCTGTTTTCCCCCCTGTAGCCTCACCCCTCCCTTCAACCATCATCCTAACTGCCACCAGTTAGTTTCCCAAAACAAAATCTCATTGTCTCATTCACTTGCTCAACATCCTTGGAAGGCTACGAATGTCTGAAGGATAATATGCAGGCTCATAAGCCTAATGGGTAAAGACCTTAATCTCCACTTCATCACCCACCGCAGCCTTTCTTGTTCACACTCTATATACCTGCATGTGTGGTTCTTTCCACCTAAAATGTCCTTCCCTCCTCCTCTGCTACCTACTGAAATCAAATAATCTTCCCTTTTTTTTTAGAGAGGGTCTCGTTCTATTGCCCAGGCTAGAATGCAGTGGCACAACCATGGCTCACTGCAGCCTCGAACCCCCAAGCTCAAGTGATCCTCCCACCTCAGCCTCTCAAGTAGCTGAGACTACAGATGCATGCCCAGCTCATTTCAAATTTATTTATTTATTTATTTTGAGACGGAGTCTCGCTCTGTTGCCCAGGCTGGAGTGCAGTGGCGCGATCTCCACTCACTGCAAGCTCCGCCTCCCAGGTTCACGCCATTCTCCTGCCTCAGCCTCTCGAGTAGCTGGGACTACAGGCGCCCGCCACCACGCCCGGCTAATTTTTGTACTTTTAGTAGAGACGCAGTTTCACCTCATTGGCCAGGCCGGTCTCAAACTCCTGACCTCAGGTGATCCACCCGCCTCTGCCTCCCAAAGTGCTAGGATTACAGGCGTGAGCCACCACGCCCGGCCAAAAAAAATTTTTTTTAGAGACAGGATCTTTGTGGTTCAGGGATTGGTCGCAAACTCCTGGGTGCAAGTGATCCTCCCTCCTCAGTCTCTCAGTGTTGGCATTAGAGATGTGAGCCACTGTGCCCGGCCCAAGTAATCTTTCAAGGACCAGCTGAGACATCTAATCCTTTCTCAAAAAACCAAATGTGTATTCCCACACACATTTACCAGCATACCTGCTATGCTTCATTACAGTCAGCTAAGCATGGTGCTATAGCCCTCGTCTTTTGTTTTTGAAGTACCCAGGAAGGCAGGCATTGCATCTTAATCACCTCTGCATCCCTGGTATACTGCACCTGGCACTGAGTGGTGGGCCCCTGGGATACACCCTCAAATTCCCCTGGAATAGAGATGATTGTAAAGCTTTGGGTTTCAAGAGGTTTCTTCAGCTGCCAAAAAAAAAAAAAAAAAATCAACATTCACCTTCACCTAGCTTCATTCCAAAGCATACCATCTTAAGATAACTTCTTAGCTTCACAAAAATTATAAAAAGGATATTTACTTATCCCAATTCATATGATTCACAGAGAGGAACAAAGCTGGTAATTTCAACACAGAGAACAGGCATCCAACAGAGAACAGTTTTCTCTGCCACGGTTGGCTTCTCTCCTGCTAGAGTTTGCCAGGGTCTCCACATGTCTTACGTGGTGTTCAGAAACACTAATATGACTGTTCTTTTGGAACTGCATGGAATGACAGTTTGCCAAGGCATACCACAGAAGATGCAGCATGGTTCCCTAAAACAGCCTTGAGCGGCATAAGAAGAAGCAGAGGCCAACCTTGATCTTGGCTAGTAAAGCGGGAGAACTTTCTATATCTGGCCCATTGTGTTTTCCAACAAATGATAAATGCTCAAAAACTGTGTTCTCCCCCCTCCTACCCTCTTATGTTGTGCTTGTAGCTATGAAAATCAAGCATCTTCTGGTTTAAATACTTCGTTATAATTCATGTTAACAAAGCCTGCTCCTCCACAACATCCTCACAGAAATAACTGCAGAATAACAAGGGCCAGAATAGATTGGTCTATAAGAAAACAGATTTTTGAGATCACTATTAGTTAAATTCCAGCTGTATTAATTCAGTTCAGCCATTACTGCTTAAGTGGAATTTCAATATGAATTTTGGTTCACATATATCGATTCAATTCATTCTAAATGAATTATATTATTGGAAAATAATACAAATACTTTTTGAAAGGTAGAACTGGCTAGCCAGTGTCATGGTCAACTTTATCCCACAAATGTGACTGTAATTGACTCTGATCATTAAGAATTACCCTAAAATGCTGAATGCTGATTAACCATTAAAGGTTTAGTGACCAATCATCACTTTTTTTTTCTCTGAGACAGAATCTTGCTCTGTTGCCCAGGCCGGAGTACAATAACGCAATCTTGGCTCACTATAACCTCTGCCTCCTGGGTTCAAGCGATTCTCCTGCCTCAGCTTCCCGAGTAGCTGGGATTACAGGCGCCTGCCACCACGCCCGGCTAATTTTTCTATTTTCAGTAGAGATGCGATTTCACCATGTTGGCCAGGCTGGTCTCGAATTCCTGACCTCAGGTGATCCGCCCGCCTCGGCCTCCCAAAGTGCTGGGATTACAGGCGTGAGCCACTGCCCCCAGCCCAACTGATCATCAAATTTGTTGCACATAGAAAAATCTTTTGCAGTGCAACATTTCAAAATCCCCTAAACCCAAGGAGATTTAAATGTGTGTGCCAGAGCATAAAATGAAGTAGGTACCTACTGAGTATCTGCTGAAAGAATGGGGGAATGGGTGGTGAATCACAGCATGTAACAAATGCAAACAAATGAACAAAGAAAAGGAAAAACTAGATTCTCAACTGCTGAAGAATCACATCTTCACAGCTGTTTGGTTTTTTTTCCCCTTTTGAAATCTGAAATCCTTCATCTGCATGTGGCTGAGTGGCACTGCTCTGGTATAAAGAAGAACATGTCCTGCTAACATGTCGAGCATGATAAAAACTAAATATGGATGAATATATAACAAAGACAACATGCTTCCAGATTTCAGTAAACAACAACTCAAACCTCAAACAAAGACCTGAAAACCGAGAGAAGCAAAATGGAAAAGGCACACTGATTCAGCTGAGGCTGATCTGGGATGCTGCGTTGGAAGAAGATGGTAAAGACCCCTTCTACACAAGATCTTAGTGATCCAGTAAGGTGCTCTATAAAGCATACACTCATGTATTGTCCTCACATAATCGACAGCCTGTCGACATGCAGAGAATGCAACAGTGAGAGCAGAAACTATGAGCGAGCCTCCAGCTGGGAGCCCGTCGCTGCAAAAGTAAGCTTCCTGTTGAGCCAAAGGCAACTCTGACATCACTGAGAAGCACCATGCTACACCCAAGCATCAAATGGCACTGACTTGCATTTTTCCAAAGTATCTTTTTTTCTAGAAGGATAGGTAATCAACAGCTTAATGAAAGTTGATTTAAAAACAAGAGGCTAGTCTGGTTTATACTGCCTAAAACATGTCTCAAGGCAATAAGTTACTTTGTTTTGGAATTCTAAGGATGACAGATCCAGGAATAGTATGTACAATTACTAACTCTTTGTTCCAGTTCTAAAGGCAGGGGACTCTACCAGTGACTTCTGGACTGAATACTGACCTGTAGGCTGCCCCTTTGCCATACAGGAACTAAGATGCTGGGGCCTAAGCTCTTTTGGCTACTTTGACACTTATTAACAACCAAGCACGGTGGCTCAAGCCTGTGATCCTAGTGCTTTGGGAGGCTGAGGAGGGAGGTTCACTTGAGGCTAGGAGTTTGAGACCAGCCTGGACAACTTGATGAGACCCCATCTCTACAAAAAAATCGTAAAAATGACTTGGGCATGGTGGTACTTACCTGTAGTCCTAGCTTCTTAGGAGGCTGAGGTGGGAGGATCCACTTAAGCCCAGGAGTCTGAGGTTACATTGAGCTATGATCATGTAACTGCATTCCAACTGGGCAACAAAGTAAGACCCTGTCTCAAACGAACAGAAACACACTTTGTTTTTTGTTTGTTTGTTTTTGAGATGGAGTTTTGCTCTTGTTGCCCAGGCTGGAGTGCAATGGAGCAATCTCAGCTCACAGCAACCTCCACCTCCCAGGTTCAAGTGATTCTCCTGCCTCAGCCTCCCAAGTAGCTGGGATTACAGGCATGTGCCACCACACTCGGCTAATTTTGTATTTTTAGTAGAGACAGGGTTTTGCTGTGTGGGCCAGGCTGGTCTCAAACTCCTGACCTCAGGTGTTCTGGCCTTCCAAAGTGCTGGGATTACAAGCGTGAGCCAGCATGCCCGGCCTCAAAAACACTTATTAACAGTGCACGGGTGAGGAAAAAAGAAGAGAAAGAAGAAAAAGAGAAAATCAAAGAGCTTATTCAGAGGGTCTTTAGCAACTAATAAAAGGCTGATCTTAAGGCAACCTATACATGTATTATTGAGCATAACTAGCAACTCTGTAAAAAATTCATAAATCATGGATGAAGCATGATCCCTGTCCTTAGAGAATATCAAGATGGAAAGGAGATAAGTGAATAATCAACCACAATATATTTAATAAAATACTAGAATAAAATTAAATGAAGTATATGACTGCCAATGACTATCAGTAGAGCTGGTTTAGGTTCAAGACAGCACCACAGGTTTGCTGTGTGAATATTCTTCCTATGTTAAATGCACTTTCTGCGCTCAGGTGTCCAGGGATCTACAGGGTGAAATCCCTTCTCACAGAATTTCAGTTGGTACAAGGTCAGTGCTATCTCTGCTACCACCCACGTCCCTTCAGCTCTCTTTTCCTCCCGACTCTGGGCAAAACCCCTTTGATGTCAGCCCTCTGAGGATACTCCTCCTCTCAAGAAGGGCTGCTCCTTCCAAGGCCCTCAGTTACCTCTGGCTTGCTGTCTACCACATCCACCTCGAGGTTGACTTCCGCTTGGAGGATTTTCTGCTTAGCCTGCTCCACTGCTGAACTGAGCTTCTGGATGTAGGACTGCAGCTCTTCTGGGGAGTCCATATTCAGCTCTATCAGAGCTTTGTGAAACTGATCCATCTGGCCATCCTCTAGAAGTTCCTGAAAACAGAGCATTCACAAACAGGAAGGAAAGTAGCTTCAGAGCCAAATGGAGAAAATGACAGCTGGAGAGGGCTTCCAGAGCTCCCCTGGCCTACCCTGCCCAGAGTCACATCTCCAGCTCCCTCCAGTTTCACACAGCTGCCCACCTCTCTAGCTGTCTCTAGGCTAGCACTGCATCACAGTTCTAGCAACAACTGATTAGGTAAAACTAATGATGGTGACAGATATCTAAAAGGTTGTTACCCCTTTTTTTTGGGCGGAGGGGGGAGAAAGGTTGTGGAGGAAGGTGGGAAAGTTACTAAGAGGAGACATGAAAGGAGGCTTCTGGGGGGGATGCTGACAATGCTGTTTCTTGACCTGACAGCAGATACATGGGTGAGTTTCATTTTGAAAATCCATCAAGATGAAACAAAGATTTGTGCACTTTGCATGATGTATGCTACACTTACAAAGTTTAAAAACATAAAGGAGTTTATAAGGTGAAAATAAATAATGCTGGAGTCCACAGCTCTTTCAGAAGCAGCTGCTTCTACACTGTATTCTATGCTGATGATCCCCCTGCACTCCTTCCTGACCCCAAAGGTGACAAACAGTCAAACCATCTTAAGGCCAATGGAAAAATATACAAGAAAATCTGAGATCATCTTGTTAACACAGAAGGGCGCCCGTCCCTGTGTCTGCTATTACTTGCACGTATAGCAGTCGGTCCAGACGCTCCTGATCCAGCTGCAGCTTCTCCTCCCGCCGCCGGGCATTGAGTTCCTGCAGCCGCCGCAATTGCTGCTGCCGCCTTTCTTGTTTCTCCTCAGAGGTCAGGGTGCTGCCCAGGAGCTTGCTGGAAAATGGGAGCTGCATCTTGTGGACATTATTCTCATAATAATCAGGACACCGCCATTTGTGTAATTCTTCAAAGAAACAGTTTTGAAAGTTATGAAATGGAAACACTATTAACACAACAATTAAAAGTCAATTACCAGCCAGGCGCGGTGGCTCACGCCTATAATCCCAGCACTTTGGGAGGCCAAGGCGGGCAGATCACGAGGTCAGGAGATTGAGAGCATCCTGGCTAACACGGTGAAACCCTGTCTCTACTAAAAATATAAAAAATTAGCCGGGTGTGGTGGCGGGCGCCTGTAGCGCCAGCTACTCAGGAGGCTGCGGCAGGAGAATGGTGTGAACCCGGGAGGCGGAGGTTGCAGTGAGCCGAGATCGCACCACTGCACTCCAGCCTAGGCAACAGAAAGAGACTCTGTTTTTTGTTTTTTTTTTTTTAATCAATACCAGCATTTCAGACATAGGTCAGATGGAGAAAATACACTCCACCCAATCCCTGAATCTACTCAATCAACTAAAAGCAGCTACCAAACCTGGACATAATGCCAGCAGGCCTGTTCTATAAGAACTGCTAAGTAAAGTTCTTCAGCGAGAAACACCACCAGAAGGAAGCCTGGAGCACCAAGAATGAAGAAAGAGCAATATAAATGATAAAAATCTGCTTAAACATAACAGACTCATCTCCTTATGAGTTCTTTAAAACCTATTTGACAATTCAAAGTAAAAATCACAACACTGTCTGATGGGTTTCCAATGTATACAGATGAAATAAATAAGACAACTTTAAGATAAACCGGGCAAAATAAAGGAGTCAATATAGTGCTGACATTTCCACATTCCCCTTGAAGTGGTAAACACAGAATCTAAGTAGACTATGAAAAGTTGTGTTTACTGTAATCTCTAGAGCAACCACTAAAAACTACAATAAAAAGGTACAGTAAAAAACACAACAGATAAAATACTTAAAAAAGAAAAGCTCAAATAACCTAAAAGGAGGCAGGAGAGAGAAGCAGAGGAACAATAAACAGAAGAAACAAAACAAATACTAAAATGGTGAACATAAATCCAAGCATATGAATAATTAAACTAATTATAAATGGTTTAGCCTAACAATTAAATAGAGGTTGACTTTGAATAGGTATTTTTAAAAAAATGATCCAACTACCAAGAAACTCACTGTGAATATAATGATACAGGTAGATTAAAGGTAGAAGGACGGAAAGACATACCATGCAAGCACATGACCCAGCAATCTATTTACTCTGGAGAAAAGAAAATAAGTTCACCCAAAAGCTTGTCTCTATCCCAAGTCCAGGCAATCTTTCCCTCACTTCTTCTATATCACTATGGTTTTATCTTTGCAAAATGTCACGTAAATGGAGTCAAATAGTATGTACTTTTTGAAACTTTTTTTTTTTTTTACTCAACATCATGCCTTTGAGATTCATTCAAGTTGTTCAGTGTATCAGTAGCCTGTTCCTGTTTGTTGTGGATAAAGACAGGATCGGATTATAAAGAGAAAGCATATGTAACCAACACCACAATCAGGATACGGAACAGTTCCATCATCCTAAAAAATTCCCTCATGCTCTCTCTTTATAATCATATCATAGAACTGTAAAAGAAAAAGTTGACTAACAAAAAAAAGAGTCAATACTGGAGCACCTGGAGAACAGAGAAGTGGGAGCACGGAGAGTTGTGTGCTTCAGCCGTGTCTTCCGGCAAGCTGCTAACTCTCCAGACTGAGTATTCTCATCAATTATTTATTTCCCTATCTGTCTCCCCAACTTCTTTGTATCCCAGGAATAACAGATGCTGAATAAATGCTTTCTAAAGTTAATTAAAACACAGCTCTTAACACATGAAACATATACTTAAAAATGGTTAAAATGGCAAATTTATGTTACATGGTTTTCACAATTAAAAATTAAAAAAAAAAAAAAAGATGCAGTTTTTGCCCTTCAGGAGCTCATTATTGGTCAGCTGAGGTCAGCACCCTCAACGAGAACAAGCAAATCCACTATTGGAATAGAGCTGTATTCACAGTGGCACTGTCCATAGTCCTTTGGTTTTATATGAACTATTTAAATTCAGGAGGAAGATATTTTCATCACATTCAAGTGACAATAGTAACTAAAACTCACACTTTAATTTGAAGTGTAAAATACAACCAAAAGTCCAAGACAAGCTTGAAAAGAATAAGAGGTGTTTATGCAGCATAGATGTTATGCTAATGGTATAATAAAACAATTTCAATTGTTTTCTAACTTAAGATATTTTTAGTCTGATATGTTCTGCTCACTCTTAAAAATGTCTAGTATCTGTAAAAAGTTGAAAGTTGTACAATTCCAAGATCTGTATTACAGGCAAGTTATAAAAGCTACCATTTGTGAAGGGAAACCATACAACGTAAATTATCAGGTTACTGAATAGTTTAAGAAAGGGAATACAAAAAGGGGAAGGGGGTGCTTAAAAAGTGAGCAAACAAAGAATTACGCTGGCAATAATTTAAGGAATACAAGGTAGACAACACCCAAAAGCTGCAGGCAAACATCCTCTTGGATACCTTCCACATAATCCTCAGCGATGTAGCTGTGCTCATGCAGAATCTCCTCCATGCGGCTGAGGGTGATGGCTGCCAGGTGCCCAGGGTACTTCAGCTGGAGGAGACGCTGGAGGTAACCAGCTGCTTGGCTTCCTCCAAGATTGATGCGCTTGCAGTTTTTAGCATCTAATCTATAACCAAGCAGTAGAAAACAGCACTGAAATTTCTGGAGGGCAGAAATATGAAGCATCTTGGGAGAAACAAGATAATTTAAGGCAGATAAAGAAGAAACAGACCAGCAGGAGAAACACAAAAACTGACAGTTGGAAGGGACGTTAAAGTTCTCTTGGTATAGCCTCTTCTCTAGGCAGGCATTCCTAGTTCACCTTTACAGTCACATGGCCACCTAACAGGAATGCACTCCAAAGTCAGATCTTAATGAGTCTCATCATGTATTTCTCAAACTGTAGTCCTAGGACCAAGTATCCCAGAATTAGCTGGAGGAAATGTTGAACATGCCAATTCCCAGTACACAGCTGTTCTGGGGTAGGGCCTGGGAATCTGCATTTTAATGGGCTCCCTAGGCAACTGGTGAAGGCCAGAGTTTAAGAAGCCCTCCCCTGAACACTCCACATCTACTGATTAAGTAAACACATTAAGTAACCACACACATCTTGGTTTACTGTAAAAGAACCAGAGTAATTTTATTTTCCTAATGTGTGAAAGTAAGTGGCAGAGCACTAGGATCTTGCTGTAGAAAACTAAAATGTCACTGCTGTATCGTACCTCACCAGCAGATGCCAGCATAGAACAGGATATGATTCACTCTGATAATTTCCCAGCCTTCAGGTAATTTTCTCTCAATATAACATTAACATGTTACTTTTATTTCTGCATATTCTCTTTACATAGAGAACTTCATACATCAGGAGTGTTTGGTAACACCTAAGAATTACTTTTTTCTTCATAGATTTTCACAGAAACTTCACAAGAAATTCAATGGTATTTGTCTTATATGTTCAGTCTGCTTTACAGTTTACAAAGTGCCATTACCTACCTTATCTCATTTCATTCTCAGAGTAACCATGGGAAATCAGTTGTTCCCAATTTTACATGTCAGGAAATGAAGTGAGGAAGTTAAGTAGCAGAGCTGCAAACCCAGACATTCAGCTCTAAAGTGTGAGTCTCTTTATGCCATGTGAGAAACCTTCTCAGGAGAACACAGTGCTGGCCTAGGCTCTTACCAGACAGTGAAAGCTCAACAATCAAGTGGAAAGAGACTTTTAAATATGACATAAACTACCCTTGCCTTTTATTCAACTTGAAAATATTTAGTATGGGTCCATTATGTGCCAGGCACTGTATCTGAAAAGTCTAAACAATAATGATTAAAGAACTTTAAATTTGCTGGGCACGGTGGCTAACCCCTGTAATCCCAGCAAGTTGGGAGGCCAAGGAGGGTGGATCACTTGAGGTCAGGAGTTTGAGACTAGCCTGACCAACATGGTGAAACCCTGTCTCTAATAAAAATACAAAAAAAAATTAGCCGGGCATGGTGGCAGGTGCCTGTGGTCCCAGCTACTCGGGAGGCTGAGGCAGGAGAATCAATTGAACCTGGGAGGCGGAGGTTGCCCTGAGCCGAGATCGTGCCACTGCACTCCAGCCTGGATGACATAGCAAGACTCTGTCAAAAAAAAAAAACAAAAAAACCCCACTCCAGAACACAAAGATGGTCTCAATTAAATTTATTCAAAACATTTCTATTGAATGCCTATTACCTGTAGATACTATGTTAGTTATCTCCCCATAAGTCAGAATTATAAAACTGTAGAATTATGGATGTGGAACTAAGAGATCATCCACCCCAACTCCCTCCAGAAGGTCACAAAGGACAGAACTATGGGCAAAGGGACTTACCCATAGTCACACAGTGAGGTAGTTCAAAGCTAAGCCCAAGGGCTCAGTTCATAGGCTAGTACTTGCTCTTTCTACTCTGCCTTTAAAGCATGCACTAAATGTTTCCTGAATGCTTCTCAAAATAGCACTCAAATGCCACAAGTGCAACTCACCTCCCTTCTAAGATGGGTAAAACATGTGTACACTGGTATCCAGATGAAATGATGAGTCCACTGCACATCGAGTTCTTTGGCTTATTGTGGTAGAAGCTGAAGAGGCTATCTATTCCATAGGCAACCTTGGGAATCCCATAGCACTCAAAAAGAAGTTCGGACATCATTTGCCTTGAATATAGTGGGTTGCACACAGCTTCTGTCAAAACTATGGGATGATCAACGCAGCCCTACTTTGAAAAGAAAGGGCAAATAGATGAGTGGTAACAGAATACTCTTTTTGAAGCACAAAAGAACCCAAAATCCTTATTGCAGGGCTGAATTTGCTTTTGGCCTCTTAATCAAAAACCTGATCACAGGCGATTGTAAGACTCTCATCTCATCTTTACTGGAAAATACGAAAGTAGAGTCAACTTAAGTCAAGGTCCCATCCAAACTGTCAGCAAATCGTGTTGGCTCTATCTTCAAAGTATCTCCAAAATCCAACTGCTTCTAATCACATTCCCTGCTACCTGCCTCATCTAAGCCACCATCATCTCTCACCTGGGTTATTCCAACAGCCTCCTAACTCGTCCCTGTCTCCACCCTATGACCCATGACAATTCATGCCCCATACAGGAGTCACAGTGATCCTTTTGAACATAAGTCAGGTCCTTCCTCAGCTCAACGCCCTGCCATGGCTCCCCATTTCACGCAGTAAAAGCCTATAAGGTGTGTGATCTGCCTCTCCACTACCTCTCTGACATCCTCTTCCAGGTACTACTCTCCCCCTCACACAGGCAGCCTTGCAATTAGGATTAGGGCACACTCCTGCCTCGGGGCCTTTTCACTGGCTGTTTCCTCTGCCTGGACTGTTTTTCCTTCAGATATTCACACGGCTTGCTATCTGAATCACCTCCTTCAAGTCCCTGTTCAAACATCACCTTCACGAGTCCTACCCTGACCATCTTATTGAAAAAAATGTAACTCCCTCCTCTCCTATCATGGCGTAGAATCTACTATATTTAATTCTATGTTTACTGCCTTTTCATACTAGAATATCTTTCCATAGTATTAATAGCTCCATAAGCACAGGAGGTTTTGTGTGTTCACAGATGTACTCCAAATGCCTAAAAAGTGCCTGACACAGAGTAAGTGCTCAATACATATTTGTTAATAAATGGACTTAACAAACGAGCATATATGCCCAAATGCATGCTCCAAGATACAAGAAGCAGCATTTTATTCGCTGCTATACCCCCAGCGCCTAGCATCTGATCGACTAAAAGACAATCGGAGCTACTGAAGTGACTGTTACCTCTCCGAAAGCAGAGTGACCCGAGACGAGACCGCACCCCTCCCCTCAAGCCCAGCCCAGCCCAGCCCAGCCCACTCCGCCCTTCACCTGTGAGGAGACACCCAGGTGCTGGAAGCTGTAGTCCAGCAGCAACTCCTGAAGCTCCAGGTTGACCGGCACGTTGCGGTCGAAGGGCGAGCGCAGCATCCAGCGAAGTGGCTCCAGGCTGCCCAGGGCGTTTCCCACCTGCGGGCCCGACCCGCCCCGTGCCCCGCCACGACCACGGGCGCACACCGCGCGGAACTGCAGGCGCGGCTCGGGACCTGGGTCCTGCCCGGGACACGCCCAGCCAGCGCGGACTTGGAACGACCCGTTGTCCAGCACCAGCGGTACCGGCAGTAGCCCGTGTGCTACCGGGCCAGCCTCCAGCACCGGGTCCGGTGCGGAACGAGCGTCGCGGAACGGGAACACGTTCGCCGCCATCTTGGAGCGCGCGCCCAGCCCCGCCCCTCAGCGCAGCGTCCGCCCAGACGCCGCGAAACCGCGCCTCCGACGTCACGCAGCGCGATTCAGGCCTTAAAGTAGCTCGATGCCCCCCCCCCGTTCTCGAAGCCCGGCCAACCTTTCCACCTGACTCGCCTCTGGTCGTCCAGGCTGCTTTCAGGATCGCTGAGACCTATCCATTCTGGCTGCGAAATTCTACGTTGCTTAATCTCGCCCCCAATAGCCTATGAGTGACCACGCCCCTTCGCTCTAGCTGGGATGCCCAGTTTGGAAGCCCCGCCCCAATACGTATCGCCGCCAGGCCCAGCCCCTTTCTGGCCGTCAGCTTAAGTGCCGGGCTCGGTGGAGCCCCGCCTCTCTGCCTGGCCACGCCCCATCGCCGGGCGTGCACCATCTGCCGGGTGTGCACTTTCGACCGCCCGCTGCCCCGCCTCTGAGTGGCTGTCTTCAGCCTTGCGTCCTGGCTAGAACGGTCCTTTACCTTTTGATGCTTCCTTTACGTTAAGAAATCCCAAACTCTGCGGTGCCGACTGTTCAATTTCTTGACTAGGCAGATGACTACGCAGGTCTGTTCACTTTACTAACTCCCACAGACTGTTTTCTCAGTAAGACCTCAAACACTGAGAAAAGACTGCTGATTGTCCCCAAGCATTCCCTCTTTTAGTGGTATCACCTCCCACTCCCATGTGGCCATCCGTCTGGCTGCGATCTAGATGCGCTCATGTGACTAAATTGTGGCCAGGAGCGGGTGGGAGAGGAGGTGATGTGTGTGACCCACTCCCAATTTTAGCCCTAAAAGCACTGGTCACGCTCTATCCTGTCCCATTTCCATCTTTTCACTAGCTAAGGGGGTAAAAATAAGAGGAGTTATTTTACTGCAACCGTTTTTTGTGCAGTGGAGCGATCTCGGCTCACTGCAGCCTCGACCTCCAGGACTCAAGTGATTTTCCTGCCTCAGCCTCATGAGTAACTGGGATTACAGGCGTATACCACCACGCCCAGCTAATTTTTATATTTTTAGTAGAAAAGGGATTTCGCCATGTTGCCCACGCTGGATATAACCATTTTGAAAGAAGAAAAATAATAGAGCAGCTGCCTTGAATCTACTCTACCAGGTCTATAAGACTTCAGTTTGAGAGAGAAAATCAAATTAGTTACAAAAGACATTGTAAGCGAGAAATGAAACTCCTAACTTATCTCAAGAACCTCTATTAACAGTTTTTGTTGTTGTTGTTTGTTTCTTTGTTTTTTAAAGACAGAGTCTGGCTGTCACCCATGCTGGAGTACAGTGGCATGATCTTGGCTCACTGCAACCTCCACCTTCCCACTTCAAGCAATTCATCTGCCTCCGCCTCCCAAGTAGCTGGGATTATAGGCAAGCTCCACAACACCCAGCTAATTTTTTTATTTTTAATACAGACGGGATTTCACCACCTTGGCCAGGCTGGTCTCAAGCTCCTAGTCTCAAGTGATCCGCCTGCCTCAGCCTCCCAAAGTGCTGGGATTACAGGCAATGGGCCCAGCATATTAACACTCCTAAAACAGATTGGGAGCCAGCCCAGTGCCAAAAATCAGGTTGTATTGTCTTTCAACACAGGTCCATTGTTCAGCTATTTGAAGTACCCATCGTTAAGTTAATTAAGAGGGGGACCAGCAGAACACAGAAACCAGTATATGTAAGTTAGTGAATGTTAGTTTAAGAATTATGTCTATGTATATTAATATGAAAAAGCACTGACTGGGTGCAGTGGCTCATGCCTCTGATCCCAGCACTTTGGGAGGCCGAGGCTGGCAGATCGCCTGAGGTCAGGAGTTCGAGACCAGCCTGGCCAACATGGTGAAACCCTGTCTCTAGTAAAAATACAAAAATTAGCCGGTTGTGGTAGCAGGTGTCTGTAATCCCAGCTACTCGGGAGGCTGAGGCAGGAGAATCGCTTGAACCTGGGAGGTGGAGATTGCAGTGAGCCGAGATCACGCCAGTGCACTCCAGCCTGAGCAACAAAAGCGAGACTTCATGTCACAAAAAAGAAAAAAGAAAAGCACCAACGTAAATATATATATTATATAAATATATAATATATATAATATATATAAATATATACATATATTTGAGGCAATTCCAATGGGGATGGTCAGTGTGGTGGATCATGCCTGTAATCCCAGCACTTTGGGAGGCTGAGATGGGAGGACTGCTTGAGCCCAGAAGTTCAAGACCAGCCTCAGCCTCCCTAGTAGTTGGGACTACAAGTGCACACCACCACATAGAGACAGAGTTTTGCCATGTTGCCCAGGCTGGTCTTGATAAGGGTTTGGCACAACATGAGGTAGACTGGATTATTATTCCCAGTTCTTCTCTCCTTTACCTTTTTTTTTTTGTTTTTGAGATGGAGTCTCGCTCTGTCGCCCAGGCTGGAGTGCAGTGGCCAGATCTCAGCTCACTGCAAGCTCCGCCTCACGGGTTTATGCCATTCTCCTGCCTCAGCCTCCCGAGTAGCTGGGACTACAGGCGCCCACCACCTCGCCCAGCTAGTTTTTTGTATTTTTTAGTAGAGACGGGGTTTCACCGTGTTTGCCAGGATGGTCTCGATCTCCTGACCTCGTGATCCACCTGTCTCGGCCTCCCAATCCTTTACTTTTTTTTTTCTTCACTCCTTTATAGTAGGATGATACATCCATACCATTTGCCATGTAACTTTGTAGAGCCTTTCCTTGCAGACACTGAGATTAGGCTTGGTCATGTGACTTGCTTTAGCCAATGGACTGTTAACTGAATATGATTGGTTTAGACTGCCTTCTTGCACTCCTGCTTTTAGTCATGAGAGGAACATACCCGAGTCCAAAGAGGATAAGAGACACGTGGAGCAGATCTGAACCTAAACTGCCGTCTGAAGTCAAGTCCAGCCAACCTGCAACCTGAAGTTGAGCTGCCCCATGGACCTCTGAACAAGAAAAATGTTTATTCTTATAAACCACTGAAATTCTGGAGTTGCTATGCAGTATTATTGCAGGAGAAAACCGACTAATACACTAGACCAATGCTGTCCAACAGAACTTTGTACATTGGAAATGTACACATTGATGGAGATGATCTAATATTTGTTGTGTCTAACACAGTGGCCAGTAACCATATGTGGCCGTTGAGCAGTTGAAATGTGAGTAGTGTAACTGAATAACTGAATTTTTTTAACGTTCTTAATTTTAATTTTGATTTCTCTTTTTTTGAGATGGAGTTTCGCTCTTGTCGTCCAGGCTGGAGTGAAGTGGCACAATCTCGGCTCACTGCAACCTCTGCCTCCCAGGTTCAAGCGATTCTCCTGCCTCAGCCTCCTGAGTAGCTGGGATTACAGGCATGCATCACTACACCCTGGTAATTTTTGTATTTTCATTAGAGACAGGGTTGCACCATGTTGGCCAGGCTGGTTTTGAACTCTTGACTTCAAGTGATCTGCTCACCTCAGCCTCCTAAAGTGCTGGGATTACAGGTGTGAACCACGGCGCCCAGCCTTAATTTTAGTTTAAATTTTAATAGTCATGTAGCTAGTGCCTACTGTATTGCACACTGTAGCACTAGACAAAATCTAGGGCTGTAATGATTTACCCATGGAAAGGACTAGAAAAAAATACATTAGGCTAGGTGCAGCAGTTCATGCCTGTAATCCCAGCACTTTAGGAGGTTGAGAGGCAGATCACTTGAGGTCAGGAGTTTAAGACCAGCCTGGCCAACATGGCGAAAGCCTGTCTTTACTAAAAATACAAAAAATTAGCTGGGTGTGGTGGTGCACACCTTTAGTCCCTGCTACTCAGGAGGCTGAGGTACAAGAATCACTTGAACCTGGGACGTGGAGGTTGCAGTGAGCCTGAGATTGTGCCACTGCACTCCAGCCTGGGCAACAGAGCAAGACTCTGCCTCCAAAAAAAAAAGCTTTAGAAACCTACTATTTTCCTAGCTGCTGTAACAAAGTACCATAAACTAGGATGACTTGAAACAACAGAATTTTATTTTCTTACACTTCTGGAGGCTAGAAGGCTAAAATTAGGGTGTTGGCATGGCCATGCTCTTCTTGAAGGCTCCAGGGGAGTATTTGTTCCACGACTTTCTCTGGTGCTGTTAGCTATGATGGTTGGTTTTATGTCAACCTTTCTGGCTGCGCACATATTTGGTCAAACATTTTTCTGGGTGTTTTCTATGGAGTGCTTTAGGATGAGATGAACATTTCAATCAGTAGACTGAGTAAAGCAGACTTCCCTTCCTAATGTGGGTGGGCCTCATCCAATCAGTTCAATAGAACAAAGAGGCTGACTCTTTCCAGAGTCAGGGAGAAGTCTTCCTGCCTGCATGGCTTTGGACTGTGACATCAGCTTTTTTCCTGCCTTTTTTTTTTTTTTTTTTTTTTGAGACGGAGTTTCACTCTTGTTGCCCAGGCTGAAGTGCAATGACACTTGGCTCACCAAAACCTCTGCCTCCCCGGTTCAAGCAATTCTCCTGCCTCAGCCTCCCGAGTAGCTGGGGTTACAGGCATGCGCCACCATGCCCTGTATTTTTAGTAGAGATGGAGTTTCTCCATGTTGGTCAGACTGCTCTTGAACTCCCGACCTCAGGTGATCCACCCGCCTTGGCCTCCCAAAGTACTGGAATTACAGGCATGAGCCTGGCCTTTCCTGCCTTTATACTTGAACTGAAACATAGGCTCTTCCTTGGTCTCAAGCCTGCTGACCTTCAGACTGGAACTACACTACCAAGGCTAGTTCTTAGGCCTTCGGACTTGGACTCTGATATGGTTTGGTTCTGTGTCCCCACCCAGATCTCATGTTGAATTATAATTCCCAGTGGTGGAGGTGGGGCCTGGTGGGAGGTGACTGGATCATGGGGTGGTTTCTAATGGTTTAGCACCATGGCCCTGGCTGGTCTTGTGCTAGAGTTCTCATGAGATCTGGTTGTTTCCCCCTTCGCTTGCTCTCTCCTGCTCCACCACATGAGGATGATGCTTGCTTCCCCTTCGCCTTCCACCACGATTGTAAGTTTTTTGAGGCCTCCCCAGAAATGAAGCTTGTACAACCCACAGAACCATGAGCCAATTAAATCTCTTTTCTTTGTAAATTACCCAGTCTCAGGAAGTTCTTTATAGCAGTGCGAGAACGGACTAATACAGACTCAGACTAGAACTAAACCATTGGTTCTCCTGGGCCTCCAGCTTTCCAACTCACCCTGCAGATCTTAGAACTTGCTTACCTCCGTAACTGAGTAACCCAATTCCATATAATGTGTGTAAGTGTGTATACATATATAATATTAGTTCTCTTTCTCTGGAGAATCCTGACCAACACACCTGCAATCCTCAGTGACGAACACACCTGCAAGTGTGTTGCCCTCTCCAATCTCTGCTGCCGTCATCATGCAGTGCTCCCCTTGTGTGTACCTATCTCTTTTCCTCTTCTTCTTTTTTTTTTTTTTTTTTTTTGAGATGGAGTCTCGCTCTGCTGCCCAGGCTGGAGTGCAGTGTCGCCATCTTGGCTCACTGCAACCTCTACCTCCCAAGTAGCTGGGATTACAAGCATGCACCACCATGCCCAGCTAATTTTTTGTATTTTTAGTACAGACGGGGTTTCACTATATTGGCCAGATTGGTCTCAGACTCCTGAACTTGTGATCCGCCTGCCTCAGCCTCCCACAGTTTTGAGATTACAGGAGTGAGCCACCTCACCAAGCCCACTTTTCCTCTTCTTCTAAGAGCACCAGTCATATTGGATTAAGGCCCCACCCTACTTCAGTATGATCTTCACTGATTACATCTGTACTGTGTATCCACAACAACTATATTTGTAAATGAGGGCACATTCACAGGTACCAGGGGTTAGGACTTCAACATACCTTTTTGAGAGACACAATTCAACCCACAACATCTACTAAGTTTTGAGGGAATTGTATTGCCAAGAAACCACAAGCCTGGACTGCAAAAGCCTATAAGTATTTGATCCCTAGCATAACCCTAGGATCCCAAACCTGCACCAGCAGGAAGCTGTATGTGAAAGCTGTTCAGCCCCAAGGAAGGGTAACCCTCTAAGATGCTCAGGAGGATAATGGATAAGGAACACCTTCTCGGATGGCAAAGCCAAAGTTACTGAAAACAACAGACAAGGGAGGTTTTCCCAGAGAGGAGAAGCAGAGAGAGGTCTAACCAAGAACCCACTCCACTGCCAGGGCAGGGCAGAGAATCCATAAATTCCTGTCCAGTGGGATTTCAACATTGTTAGAAACCAGTGACTGCTTTGTAGGAAGCTTTTAAAGTACTGCTGCTGGGTCTCACCCCTCGAGATTCTGATTTAATTGGTAAGGGACAGGGTCTGGGCATTGGGAGTTTTATCATCTCCCCAGATTATTCTATTGATCTATTGATCTAATAGAAAGCAGAGTTTCAGAATCAGTACTCTAGGGCCGTGCAGCTCCAAATGTGGTTCTTACGCCAGCAGTCTCAGTAACAGTAGGAAGCTTCTTAGAAATGCACGTTCTCCAGCCCCATCCCAGATGTAGTGAATCAGAACCCACATTAAACACACCTTCTATTTTGCTTAAGTTATGGCCATGTTGGCTCCTGTCCTAAGTAACACACACACACAGGTAATCATATAATGTATCTAGTCTTGTTCCTTAGAGAGCCTTCATGACAGGACCCAGACTGTAAAACCATCAGAAAACTGTTCCAAGGAAACCATGTGCCATGCATTCTGCCTGCAGCTTGGTGGGGAGGATGCGATGAAAACAGGTATCAAATTAGGCTAATGAAACTTAATTCATCATGGCTGACCAAAGCCTTGAGCTAGGCTTGATTCAGAGCTTGTTGGGCCAACTGCCTGGGAAAGAGAAAGGATATCCATGTAACTGAGGAGACAGGTGACAGACTAGGACAGGGGGCAGGTGATTTAATACAGGGTCTCCAACTTCATCCCAGATCCTACTAACCCACTGGTTGGAATCATCAGACATAGGGCATGCTATGGCCTTTTAGCAGCCTGTACCTTTGCACATATGTATTGTTGATGCAGACTGAGATGCTATGCCCTACATCACTTGCCTCTAGAATCCTCATTAAGGGCCAGCTTGGATGTCACTTTGGTCTTCCTTCCCTAGGGAATAGAGCAGAGTGTCCCATAAGGTGCTTACCATGGGGCGGGTTCCCTTTATCACAGGTGATGAGAGCCTTGGTTGGTGAGAATGTGTTAGGTAAGTTAGTGCTGTGTCCTCCTCTAAGCCCTCAGGATAAGTAGAAGGAGCTGGGGGCAGGGGACTGACAGTTCACACCTCAATAAGGGGATTTTCTAAAAGGCAAAACCCTACAAGAATAGGAGAATGGGAGTGAGAGATTTCAAGAATGGAAAGTATACATGCAAGTGGTATCTAGTTTAGCAAACCTAGAAAACCTGATTTCCCAGCTGCTCTGGGGAAAACTGAACACTAATCTGTTTCACACTGTACAATGTTCAAAAGTCTCAGAAATTAGTGGCACAAGGTTCTTCTGGAAGAGAGACTGAAAATGGAATAGCCAAAATAAGGAGAACATGTTAAAACTGTTTTACGAAGGAGCCTGCCTAGTCCATAGGTGGCTCTTCTTTTTAACTGCCTCCAGAATTCCCCGAAAAGACTGGAGGTTTGACTCTTTGTAAAGAGTAAAACAAATAGTCTCTAAATAAGGATATCAACTGAGAACAAAATGATGAAGTCAATATACATAATGAATGCTAAGATCCCAGTCTCTTCTCCCACTTGGTTCCTGATACTATGTACCCAAGCCTTTACCCTTCAGCAAAAGAATGGAAGAATCTTCCCTGAGATTCTTATCCAACCTGAGAGGAAAACTCTAAGTGAATTGGTCTTGGATATTCTCCCTTCAAACAGTCCATCCAGATCATTTTATGATGAAATTCACAGTCAGTAGGACTCTCCCATGGACTCTGCACCTCCAGTCAGCCTTTACTAGCCCAATCAGTCTGTACTACCCCAGTCTTTAAAATGAGGAATGCTTCTAACATGAAAGCCAGAGATTAAAGCATACAAAGAGGGAAGAAAATCAACCAGGAGGCAATAGAAACTATATGAAAAAGAGAAACCTTAAAATATTTATTATTACTACAATATCTTCAAAGAGATAGGAGAAGATATTGTATCCAGGAAACGAGGAAAGTTTGCTATAGAACAGGGAGGTTAAGAGAACCGAAAAAAGGTTTCTGGGGGTTGCGGTGAGGGACAAGACAACATAAATGAAAAACTTCGTAGATGGAAGATAAAGTTGAGAAAATCTTCAATAAAGTATGTGTGCGTAGAGAAAGAGGGAAAAAGGAGCAGTTCGAATCTACAAATAATAGAAGTTCTGAAAGACAGAACAGAAAACAGAGGGTCATCAGCAATTCAAGGCAACTTTCCTAGAATTGAAGCACCTGAATTGCTGTATTGGGAAGGAGCCACAGTGAAAGGAAACGAGCTACATGAACACACATCATGAAATTTCAGTTCCCTGGAAACAAAGAGAACATCCAGTAGTTTCCAAAGAGAAAGAAAATGTTTGCAGACAAAAGAACAAAGATCAATTTCAAACTTCTCCTAGGCAACATTGAAAACTAGAAAAAAAATGGGAAGTGCTTTCAAGTCTAAAGAAAAATGGTTTCCAAACTAGAATTCAGCCAAACCCTCAATCAAGAACTGGGGTAGAATAAAGACATTTAAAGACATTCAAGGCCTCAAAAATGTACCTTCCATAACCTCCCTTTTATTCCAGAAGCTATTGTAGAATCTGCTTCAAAACAAGGGAGAAAACTGGCGGGGTGCAGTGACTCACGCCTGTAATCCCAGCACTTTGGGAGGTCAAGGCAGGCGGATCACGAGGTCAGGAGATCGAGACCATTCTGGCTAACACGGTGAAACCCTGTCTCTACTAAAAATACAAAAAGTTAGCCGGGCTTGGTGGTGGGTGCCTGTAGTCCCAGCTACTTGGGAGGCTGAGGCAGGAGAATGGCGTGAACCTGGGAGGCAGAGTTTGCAGTGAGTGGAGTTCGCACCACTACACTCCAGCCTGGGTGACACAGCGAGACACCATCTCAAAAAAAAAAAAGCAAGGTAGTAAACCAAGAAAGAGAAATCACATGAGACAGGAGACAGGAGCTGCAACATACAAGTGAAGTAAGAGAACCCTGAGGTGATTGAAAAGCCGGATCCCAGGAGGACGGCTGTGCTACCAGGCACATGGGGTGCTGGCCAGGTTGGAGTGGGTCTGCTCTGGGAGAGACTTCTTCAGGAAAGGGAAACTGATACTATGTTTTGTGTGAATGAAACAATTGAGGGGTGTTTAGACAATTGGAGGAGAATTTGGGGTTCAGTTATTAAAAAGTATTTGAGGCTGGGAGCAGTGGCTCACACCTGGAGGCCAAGGATCACTTGAGCCCAGGAGTTTGACACCAGCCAGGGCAACATGGCAAGACCCCGTCTCTACAAGAAATCAAAACAATTGGCCAGGTGGTGCAGTGGTTCATGCCTGTAATCCCAGCAGTTTGAGAGGCCAAGGCAGGAGGATTGCTTGAGCCCAGGAGTTTGAGACTAAGCTAGGCAACATAGTGACACCTTGTCTATGCAAAAAAAAAAAAAAAAAAAAATCATCCAAGCATGGTGGTGTGTGCCTGTGGTCCCACCTACTCAAGAGACTGAGCTGGGAGGGTCACTTGAGCCTGGGAGGTCAAGCTGTAGTAAGCTGTGATCTCACCACTGCACTCCAGCCTGGGCAACAGCTTGTCTCAAAAAAAAAAAAAAAATCAAAAAATTATCTGGGCATGGCGGTGCACGCATGCCTATGGTCCCAGCTACACAGGAAGCTGAGGTGGGAGGATCGCTTGAGCCCAGGAGGTCAAGGCTATAGTGAACTGTGATCACGCCACCGCACTCCAACGCTGGGAGACAAAGTGAGACCCTGTCTCCAAAAAAAAAAGGAATTTGAAACAAACAAAAAGGCAACTTCTTATACAATAAAAAGTTGTAAAGGAAAGGAAGTGTAATCATAGTTTATTACATGCCCCAGCTCTAATTAGTACACGTATCATACAATGTAAATCTTGAGTACTAAGCTAACTAAAATGATCATGTAACTATACTGGGAAACTGAAGGGGTGGGGATGTAGACTGGAGAAGAATTAGGAAAAGGACTAAAACCTCACCTTCCTGAGTGGGAGTCAATAATTAAAGTCCAAAATGAAAAATAAAGAAATTGCAATAAAAACATTTTTTTTTTTTTTTGGCAGGGGGTGGGGGAGGACAGAGTCTTGCTCTGTTGCTAAGGTTGGAGTACAGTGGTGAGATCTCAGCTCACTGCAACCACCATCTCCCAGGTTCAAGCAGTTCTTATGCTTCAGCCTCCTGAGTAGCTGGGACTACAGGTGCCCGCCACCACGCCAAGCTAATGTTTTGTACTGTTAGTAAAGATGGGGTTTCACCATGTTGGCCAGGCTGGTCTCGAACACCTGACCTCAAGTGATCTGCTTGCCTCGGCCTCACAAAGTGCTGGGATTACAGGTGTGAGCCATCACACCTGGCCCAATATAAGCATGTTATTTGGAGACGTGAAGATAAATATTAAAAGGATCAAGTGCTGGGCGCGGTGGCTCACGTGTGTAATCCCAGCACTTTGGGAGGCTGAGGTGGGTGGATCACCTGAGGCCAGGAGTTCAAGACCAGCCTGACTAACATGGAGAATCCCGTCTCTATTAACAATACAAAATTAGCCGGGTGTGGTGGCACACGCCTATAATCCCAGCTACTCGGGAGGCTGAGGCAGAAGAATCGCTTGAACCCTAGAGGTGGAGGTTGCGATGAATCGAGATCTCGCCATTGGACTCTAGCCTGGGCAACAAAAGTAAAACTCAGTCTCAAAAAAAAAAAAGGATCAAGTGTACGAATTGAAAGTACTTGCCTCTGGGGAAGGAGAAATTAGAGGAAGGGGCTACAGAGTGCTATTTGTGTTAACTTGTAGAATTCATTGATTCTTTAAATTATGTATATATGTAATGCAAAAAATAAAACTTAAAAAATTGAAGTATGGCCAGGTGTAGCGGCTCATGACTGTAATCCCAGCACTTTGAGAATCCAAATTAGGAGGATCATCTGAGGTCAGGAGTTCAAGACCAGCCTGGCCAGCATAGTGAAACCCCGTCTCTATTAAAGTACAAAAATTAGCTGGGTGTGGTGGCACATGCCTGTAATCCCAGCTACTTGGGAGGCTGAGGCAGGAGAATAGCTTCAATCTGGGATGTGGAGGTTGCAGTGAGCTGAGATTGTACCACTGCACTCCAGCTTGGGTGACAGGGTGAGACTACATCTCAAAAATAAAAAATAAATAAATAAAAATAAAAAATAAAAAATTGAAGCAAAGACATATTAAACAAAAGCAAACAAAAGGGAAAAAAGCGAGTTAATTTCAATATCAGAGAAAGTATATTAAACTCTCCTTGGTTGGGCATGGTGGCTCACGCCTGTAATCCCATACTTTGGGAAGTTGAGGTACAAGGATCGCCTGAGGCCAGGAGTTTAAGACCAGCCTGGGCAAGATAGTGAGACCCCATTTCCCCAAAAATAAAAATAAAAAAAAATTAGCTAAGCATGGCAGTGCACACCTGCAGTCCTAGCCACTCAGGAGAGTGAGGCAGGAGGATCACTTGTGTCCAGGAATTTGAGGCTACAGTGAGCTGTGATCGCACCGCTGCATTCCAGCCTGGGCAACAGAGTGAGACACTATCTCAAAAAAATTGTTTTTAATAAAAAATAAGTAAACTCTCCTACTATGTTTGTAAATTAGTCCATTTCTCTTTACATTCTATATTTGGAATCTGTGTTATTAGAAACACCAAGTTTAGAATAATCTCCCTGGCATATTTTGTCATTTTTTTTGTTTGTTTGTTTTTTGAGACGGAGTTTCTTTCTTGTTGCCCAGGCTGGAGTGCAATGGCATGATCTTGGCTCACTGCAACCACGATCTTGGCTCACTGCAACCTCCGCCTCCCAGATTCAAGTGATTATTTTGCCTCAGCCTCCTGAGTAGCTGGGATTACAGGCGCGCGCCACCAGCCCGGCTAATTTTGTATTTTAGTAGAGATGGGGTTTCTCCATGTTGGTCAGCCTGGTCTCCAATTCCCGAGCTTAGCTGATCCGCCTGCCTCGGCCTCCCAATGTGCTGGAATTGCAGGCATGAGCCACTGTGCCCGGCCAGCAGTTTTCTTTTGGTTAGTATTAGCCTGGCAAATGTTTCCATCTTTTTATTTTAATCTTTCTCAATCTTTTTGTTTTAGATGTATACCTTGCAAATAGTGTATAGATGGACTTTCAAATTTCAATCAGAGAATCATTGTCCTCTGACTGGCTAGTTTAGTCCACTTATCTGTATCACTGAATCATTTATTTTTACTACCCTGTATTGACTGGAAGGCCTTTATTTTGCTCCTTTTCTTTCATTTCCTTCTTTTTTCCTGACTTCTACATGGATCACATTTTCTTTTCCTTTCTTTCTTAGTGCAGTGGCACGATCTTGGTTCCCCTCCCGGGTTCAAGCGATTCTTCTGCCTCAGCCTCTCGAGCAGCTGGAACAACCAACGAGTGCCAACACACCTGGCTAATTGTTTTGAGATGGAGTCTCACTCTGTCGCCCAGGCTGGAGTGCAGTGGCACGATGCAAGCTCCGCCTCCTGGGTTCTCGCCATTCTCCTGCCTCAGCCTCCCGAGTAGCTGGGACTACAGGCGCCCGCCACCACGCCCGGCTAATTTTTTGTATTTTTAGTAGAGACAGGTTTCACCATGTTAGCCAGGATAGTCTTGATCTCCTGACCTCATTATCTGCCCGCCTTGGCCTCCCAAAGTGCTGGGATTACAGACGTGAGCCACCACGCCCCACACCCGGCTAATTTTTATATTTTTAGTAGAGACGGGGTTTCACCATGTTGGCCAGGCTGGTCTCGAACTCCTGACCTCATGATCTGCCCGCCTCGGCCTCCCAAAGTGCTGGGATTATAGGCATGAGACACCGCACCCAGCCCCGTGGAAGTTTTCTTTATTTGCTCTTTTCTTTCTACTAGATTGGAAGTTACACATTCTCCGTCTATTTGTCGTTCTTGTCACTGATGGTTGTGATGGTGGTGGTGTATAAGTAACAATCTTGCTCATCATTAAGCCTGAAGTTAATCAGTATTTCTCCCTATATCTGAATTAGAAAGCCATAGAAGATAAGACTTCAATCATTCCCTCCTATCTTAGAGGTTATTTACCAAAATTTTAGTTCCACCTTAGATCCCAAGAATTGATTGTTGTTAATATTGTTTTCTATGGGCAGTTTTTGCTCAGGCACAGATTTGCTTCCTACATAGTCCTTCCTTCTTTGTGGGTTGAGTTTCTTTCTTGCTGAAGTCTATCCTTTGATAGCTATTTCAGTGAGAGGCTGTTGGTGGCAAACTCTCACCTCCCAGACATCTCAGAAGGATTAAGCTCCCATTATTGACAAGTGCTTCCCTGCCCATGAAGTTTTCTGAATTGACATTCTTCCTTTCCTTCCCCATCTCACTTCTCCACTGTGCTACTGGTGCTTGCTGGCATCAGTTCCCATGTGAACTACTTCAGTCAAATATGTCTCTAGTGTCAAGGTCTGTTGCTGGGGGAATCCAACCTGAAGCAGCCTCCTTTCAGTCCTCATCTTTGTTTGTGAGCCTCCTGTCTCTTCAGCTTCTCTTGGTCTACCTTACTTACTTGTATTCTTCAACTCTCCCGCTTTGAACACCTCTTCAGAGTAAAGATTTCATGAGAATTGTTTCCAAGTCTGATCTCACTCTTCTTTGAGAAGCTTCTAGGTGTGTTTCTTCTACTCCAAAATTTAGAAACAAAGAGTACCCCCATGTATTAGTCCATTTACGTTACTATAAAAGAATACCTGAGGCTGGGTAATTTATAAAGAAAAGAGATTTAATTGGCTTACAGTTCTTCAGGCTGTACAGGAAGCACAGTGCCAGCATCCACTTCTGATGGGGCCTCAGGAAGCTTTCAATCACGGCAGAAGGCGAAGCAGGACCGAGTACATCACATGGTAAGAGCAAGAGCGAGGAAGGGGGGTGGGGTGCCATGCTCTTTTAAACAAAAACAGTCAGATCTCACGTGAACTCAAAGTGAGAACTCACTTATCGCCAAGGGGATGGTGCTAAGCCATTCATGATCCAATCACCTCTCACAAGGCACCACCTCCAACACTGGAAATCACATTTCAACATGAGATTTAGAGGGAACAAACATCCAAACTATATCATCACATCTCCATGCCTGCCCCAAATCAAGATGATATTTGCCCAGAGAAATAAAATAAATTCTTATCATTTTCTACATCTTGTAACCTGTCCTTCCTCAATTCCAGGATATCGTTCTCTTTATATTCTTCTCCTCCCTGTCAGACTATATTTTATCAATCTCGACTCCTCATTCTTTTCCTCCTCCTCATTTGCTTGACTTTTTTTTTTTTTTTTTTTTTTTTTTTTTGAGACATAGTCTTGCTCTGTCGCCCAGGCTGGAGTGCAGTGGTGTGATGATCTCGGCTCGCTGCAACCTCCGCCTCCTGGGTTCAAGCTATTCTCCTGCCTCAGCCTCCCAAGTAGCTGGGACTACAGGTGCACGTCACCACACTCGGCTAATTTTTGTAGTTTTAGTAGAGATGGGGTGTCACCATATTGGGCAGGCTGGTCTCAAACTCATGACTTCAGGTGATCCACTCTCCTTGGCCTCCCAAAGTGCTGGGATTACAGGTGTGAGCCTCCACACCCGGCCTGCCTGACCTTTAAATATTCCTGTTACCCAAGGTCATTGACCCAATGCCTTTTAAATGTTCATCGACTCTCCTGGGTGACCTCATACTTTCTGTGACTTTAGTACTATTAATGTATTGATAAGTTTTGTGAAAATACATTAATCCATTCATTTATTTATTGAACACAATTTATTAAGAACATTCTGTATATCAGGTCTGTGTTATATAGTGGAGATGCAGTAGGGTGCCAAACAGAGAATATCTCTGCCCTTGTGGAGTTTACTATCTTTAAAGATTGTTGCTATGAACCTGTTTATGTTTCCTTCTTTTCTTCCTTTCATCCACAGACCATTTATTGATCCACCATTCATCTATCATCCATTCTTTCTTTCACTCACTGATTCATCTATTCATTGGCTCATCCATCCAACCCTTGACCTCAAAGCATTTACTAATCCATCCATCTATTCACCCATCCATCCACCCATCCTCCATTTGACCAAACCTCAATATTAGTGATCCCAAGCCAGTGGTACATCGAGGACTTGAAAGAAGGAGGAAGAAGAGGAGGAGGGGGTTGAGGAGGAGGAAGAGGAGGAGGAGAAAGGTCTTTCTGAATCTGAATCTAGGGGTTTGTGGGGAGCAGCAATCTCTAGAAAGCTCCCCATTTGATTCTGATTCACCCAGCCTGGCACCTGCCTATGGAAAGGTATTTGGGGACCACTATATTAGATTAGAAGCACTGTGAATACAGGAGCTTAGTTTAGCTTTCCCTGAAAGTAGACCCTAAGACAAAGATTCAGATGCAGTCAATTTATATGGGAGGTGAACCTTGAAAGTAGGGAAAGGAAGAAAAGGAGGGCGGAAAGGCCAAATAAAGATTGCTTTGATGAGCTTGTGGACACCTGAGGTTCAATCCTGTTGGGGATCCTCCAAGATACCTTGTGAAATAGACCTAAAATGATCCCATCAGAGGACAGGAGACAGCCATTTATTGCCAATTGATTGAGCACTGGGGGCTGTTAGCTCCCCAACAATTCCAAGTCATGCCCCCAAGGTAGCCTAGAAAGCCCTCAGGGAGATGAGGAGAGATGGAGGCACTGGTAGTGGCTCATGTTTCACAGCTTCAGGTAAACTTAGGTGCATCTAGGGAACATAGGGTGGGCAGTGACAACTACCAGAGAGGCTATGTCTGTCTTGTTTACTGTTGCATTCCTACACATTAGACCTTAGCCTAGTGTGTGGCCTAGAGTGGGTGCTTAACAAATATTTGATAAATAAATCTTGTTTGACTACCAGACCTTGAAACAGGAAATGAATCACACTAACGATTCCTTTAATTGTGCTCTCCCTTCTAGCTGCAACCTCCTTCCCTTCTAGACACCACCAACCCCTCTATAGCATCCTCAGTCTTTTCACTCTATTTCCATCCCACCCCCAAAAGGGTTGCTGGAAGCTTCTGGAATCATAAAGCTCCCTCTACCTCACCTCCATGTGACCCTGCTGGACCATGCCTGCTGGGTGTCCCTGGCCAGAGGCCCTGCCCTCACCGTGCCTTCCTGGGCTCCACAACTGGCAGAGATGGTTCCCAAAGCATCGCTGTGGAACCAGCTACAGTCAGACTCTTGAAAACTCAGTCCAAATCTCCGGGGGGCAGAGCTCACCTCCCAGGCCTGGCGTTACATCCAGGACCAGGATTAGCATGAGGCAAGTGAGGCATTTCCTTTGGTAGCAAAATTTAAAATGGTACAAAAAATCCAGAAAGCAATGTAAATAATATTTTGATGCAATATTTTTTAAAAATCAAAACTAATGCAAAAGTGAACCATAATGTTCAAAATAATGTGAATGAAATAACAATATCTGAGGTAAAGAAAGGAAGGCTATTGCTTTTTTTGCCTTGGTCTCCAATGTGGCTCAGATTAGTGCTGTACTGATGCTGTGCTATCTGAATGTCACTGTTACTTGTCCTGAACGCTTAAAAATTTTGGAGGGGTGGCTGGGCACAAGGGCTCATGCCTATAAACCCAGCACTTTGGGAGGCTAAGGCAGGGGGATTGCTTCAGCCCAGGAGTTTGAGACCAGTCTGGGGAACATGAGAAGACTCTGCCTCTACAAAAAATTTAAAAATTAGCTGAGAATGGTGGCACATGCCTTACCTGTGATGCCAGTTACTCAGGGGGCTGAGGTGGTAGGATCACTTGAGCCCAGGAGGTCAAGGCTGCAGTGAGTTGTGTTCTCACCACTACACTCCAGCCTGGGTGACAGAGTGAGACCCTGTCTCAAAAATGATAATAATTATTTGGGAGGGAAATATACTGATGTCTACAACTTTTGAATTTTTTTTTGAGGTAGACTGTTGGATGGATAGATTGATAGGTATGGTATAGATACAGTGTTGTATACTGTTAATCATCCAGTGTAGGTGGTGGTGGGTGTGGGTGTATGTATGTTCAGTGTAGAATTCTTTCACCTTTTCTATACATTAGAAATTCTTCATAATCTTAAAAAGGAAAAAACGAAAGAGCTATGAGAAGGACACCCAAGCCTGGCTCTGTGAGGTCAAACAAGTGCAACGCATGAATCCTTGGCTGTCCAGGACTGAGTTCCCCACCATACCCTCACTCCTGGCGAGGATGGAGCCCACCTAGGGGCCTGCCCCCTCCTTGACCAAAGCCTCTCTCTGGCTCTTGTCCCTGAAATCCCCTCTAGAATAGCAAGGCCTGGATCCTCTCCACTTCCTGGATGGCCCCCATGGAGCCTGTTTGGCTCCCTCCCTATGAGATCTTTAAGTGAGGAATACTCAGTTCCTGGGATAAGACCCTGTCATATAACAAAACGTGTTCAATAATAAACATCCATCCATGTTTGGGGAAAAACGACTAAAAACTTTTGTGATGTTGAGGACCTGAAATAAAGCACTAGAAAGAAGCAATACTTATCAACTAAGTGAGAGGTGGGGTAGGAGGAGACAAGCAGCTTTTAGGACTAGGGTGGAGAACCCTCTTTGCGGGCCGGCAGTTTGCTTTCTCACCGCTGGGGGGCGAGGCAGGGCGGTCTTGGGACCCTGCCATCGCGATCTTGGGTTCCTCCTGCGCACGTGGGTCTTAGTGGTTCCAGGTCCTGGCCCCAAGGCAAGGGGCCAGGTACACCTACACACTTATGCTGCGGCCCCGGGTCGGGACAGCTTACAGGGTGTGCAGCACGTCCAGCTAGGGTGCCCATAAGAACTGATGGGAGCCCTGTGGGGCTGACACGAATTCACTTCTCCTTCTCATTCCGATCCCGGAATGAGCCTTGCCAGAACTATCTGCTCCCTTGGACTTGCACAGCGAGCCCACTGCGTGGAGAGCTGGGACTTCTTCCTTTCAACTTCTACCTTTACGCTTTAGTGATGGTGGAGGTGGGGGTAGACGGGTGGGGGAGATGAGAGGTGCAGAGACGGGTCCCATCCACTCCTCCTCCCCATTTCTCTCGGTAGCCTGAATGCGAGTCCGGGTATCGGTGTCCTGCCGACCAGGGTTTCGGGTTTCCCTTGGGCGTACAGGGTGCTAGTTCTCCGGTCCCAGCCACCCTCAGGATTCAAGAGACGCTGCAAGCTGAGCACAAAACCTGGAACCGGGATTAGTGGAGCGGATCCAGGCGAGCCCGCAGAGTTGGCACCGCTGTCCGGAGCCTGCCTAGTGTCTCCTTCGACCTTTAAAAGACTAGAAGGACAGAGCTGGTGCAGCGTGACGCTCCCACCTTTCCTTCCACTATAGGAGTCCGGGATTTTTCTGAAGGAGACACGGACTCGGAGCGCACCCCAGGGTCTGTGGACCCGCTGAGAAACCTTGGGAGTTGGGGCGGGGGATGAACAATCAGCATCAGCTCCCCACCCCACCCCTCCTCCCCAGGCCTGGGAGACGTCAGTGGTCATGGGAAGATGGGAAACTGAGGACCCTTCAGCCAGTCCCGTATCCTGAACGCGCGACAATAGTGACACCAGGGAATTAGGCCGAAGGTAGCAGACCTCTCAGATGGCCCTTTAAAGCCACAGTGATAACTGAGGGCACCTGATCCTATCCCTCCTCCCTTCCCACTCCAGTTCTGTGGCCGCAGAACCAGTATGATGCGAGGTCACCTCTGTCGCAGGCGCTTTAGGGAGCACGCCCACACGGATGCTCTACACACACGCACACATATTTACCAAGGTTCTCACAACACACGATGCAGCCTCCCCAACTCCACACGCATATCTTCACCTAGCCTCTCACACGCCCCTTGCAGGCGGGCGAGGAGGAACGCACATCCTACATAGGCATTCTCCCCGGCTTCTTTCTCCTGCACCATTCGCACCTGGAGAGGTCGTTGCTAACGAAGCCTCTGCCTCCGTGGTGAGAGAGGACACCGGAATCCACCCAACCGACTTGCACTCCTAGTTGCCCCCAGAAAGTCTGACTCTGACCTTTCCCAACAGTTCCTGGACTGGCCCTCCTGGAGACAGTGCAAGTGCTGCAGCTGGAGTGGGATCAGCACAAAAAATGACTAGATCTTTTGGGTAATTCAGGCAAACACTTTATCAGACAGGCTACCCAAGATAAGGAGAGACTGGGGCCCTACAGCTTGAGGCTGTCGATTCTAGAGTCAGATCCCTTTGCTGTGGCTGTGCAAACCCCACCTTGGATTGCAGGGAGGGGTTCTCCGCTGTGGGAGATGCCTCCTGCCAGGCCAGATTGGCTCCTGGCTCTGGGGGCCTGGCGAAAGGCACAGCCCACTTCTGATTTCCCTTATAGCCCTCTTCACAATCTGAAGTCAGGCTGTGGATTCCTGCCTGCCCTTGTTTATTGCCTATCTCCACCTCACTAGACTGTAAGCTCCAGGAGGGCAAGGCTGAGTGTCTTTCTCTAGGTTTCCAACACTGCCCCAGCCCTGACCGGCTGCTTATAAATATTTGTTGAACAAATTTATAAGGTTCTGGTCCATAAAAGCTCCTCCTGTCCCACTCTGTTTTGAGATTGGAAGTTGAGAACCTCCACCAAATTCTCAGACGGACCCGCCCCGGGGGAGAGATTAGAACAAACCTCGTCCTGGCAGCCGAGGGGCCGATACAGCACTCTCCGTCTTCTGCTTCCTCCTCATACCTGAAGCCTCCTCGACACCAACTAATCTTTGTGCTCCCTAGAGCCCTGCCCCGACCCTTTAACCACAGCTGCTCCCCATGTCCGATTTCAGCCGGCGGGAGCCAGTTCCCACTCCTCCCAGCGCCAGGGGATCCCGGCTGGTACGAACTTACAAACCCGACACCAGGCCGCGCAAGCCTTTGTCTCTTCTTTATTTGCGGATATAATTATGCACCGCACTCTAAATTAGAGATAGATTTTTTTCTGATATACATTTCATCTTATTCACCACGAGCACACCACACGCACAGTAGAACAGTTCCACACCTGATAAATTGCACAAGATGAGAGTTTAGATTCCTGAAAACCGGCAGGCAAGCTGGCCCCGCCGCGGCTTCTCGCCTCCCGGCTTCGTTGAAGGAAATCTCCCGCCCAAAATGGATTTCCCAGTCAGCCTTTCCCGCTGCAGGGTTGAAACGTCTCCGGAAAGGGAAGCGCTCTTGCTGGAAATGGCTGGACGCTGTAGATTCCGAGCACTGGATGGATGTGAAATGTCCCCCCAAGGTCAAGTTTCCACGCCTGCGAGCTGCGCCCCCTCTCCCTCACTTCCCACCCCCCTTGGTGACTGGAACCACAGTGTCAGGGCCCCACTTGGAAGGACAGAGAACCCTGCCCGCAAATGCGCCCTGCCTTCCCCCAAAACCAGGGTGTTGTGGAAAAGAAAAGACAACAGAAACGCAGACGCGATGGATCGTGAATCCCTATCCCCTCCCACCCCCCATCCCCGAATAATCAGAAACTAGGAACCAGAGATGTTTAAAGCTTGGCTTCCCAAGCGCGGCGGGAGGGCGCACTGGGCTGGTGGGGGAGGGGGGAGGAGAGAACGGGGAGAGCGCGGAAGCGCGGCGGGGGCTCGCCCTTGAGCCCTAGTCCTCCGCGTTGGTTCGGTAGGCCTCGATGAGGCCCTCGAGGGAGTGCACGAAACCGGACACGCTGCAGATGCCGCCGATGACGAAGATGGCGACGTCGAAGAAGACTTGGTGCCACAGCAGCTTGCGCCAGAGCAGGCGCAGGTGAAAGAGGCTGGGCAACAAGAAACAGAGGCCGGCGCCCGTGAGGCTGCCGGTGAGGCCCATGAGCAGCGCGAAATGCGGCACATAGATGGCCATGAGCAGCGTGAAGACGACAAGCGCGCAGCGCAGCGTCAGCCCCCAGGACTTCAGGCGCCCGTCGCCGCCGTAGCAGGCCGGGAAAAAGGCTCGGCTGCCTTCCTGGAAGAGCGACTTCTCCAGAACCTCGACAGCGGCGAAGAATGGCAGAGGATAGGACAACAGCGCCTTGGCCACCAGAAAGATGTTGACCACGGCGCGGATGGAGCCAGGCAGGTTATCCGTGATGACCTCCTTGGTCTCGTCGGCCCAGGTGAGGTAGGCGACGAGTGCGAAGAGGCCCTTGAGCACGCAGGCGGCGATGTGCGTCCAGTTCATCATGCAGTGGAACTCGCTGGGCTGCTGCATATTGCCCTCCAGCGAAGGCAGGAAGATCTGCGACGTGTAGCTGAACACAATAATGCCAATGGAGATGGGGAACTTCTTGACGTCGATGTAGAACTTGACCTTCTCCCAGGCCCAGTCGCGTGCCCGCGACAGACAGTAGGCTATGACTAGGATATTGATGACGAAGTGGGCCAGAGTGCACAGCAGACTGAACTTGGACACGGCCTTGAGGTTCTTAAGGAAGGCGCAAGGCAGGAGCACGGCCGTGGCGATAATGGACCAGGACTTCTGCGACACAGGCAGCCCCGGGAAGCTGTTGTACATGAGGTTGCCACTCACCACCACGTACAGGATGCACGTCATCACTAGCTCGATGATCTGCGCCACGTTCACCACGCGGCCTCCCAACGTGGGGAAGCGCGGGGCGCAGCAGGCGTTGGCTATGGCCACGTAAGAGTCCCGCACGCGCACCACCTCGCCGTCTTCATTCTCCTCGTACAGGCACGCGATGAGGATCTTGCCGGTGTAGCAGCACACCACGGCGGCGAAGATGATGAGGAACAACCCCAGGTAGCCGCCGTGCAGGATGGCGTAGGGTAGGCCCAGCACGAACATACCCTGTGGGGCGGAGAGGCAACCAGACGCGGACGCTCAGCGAACTTAGCAACCGATGAGGGGCCCGGGGGGCGTGGCTTAACGCTGTGGCCAGAAGGGGGCGCTAAAGACACTGAGAATTGGGTCTGAGTCGCCGGGGAGGAGAGGTTAAGGGCAGGCTGCGGGGTGGATGTAGGGGAGCTAATAGTGAGCCCCGATGTCGAGCCAGAGATGGAGAGGGAGGGATGTATGGATGGATCTGAGAAGGAAAGGTGAGCTAATGGCTGGAGGTAGCGAGAGGGCTAGGGTGGAAGAGGGCTGAGAATAGGCAGAAGCCACAGGAGGCAAAGGAGATACTTCGGGATGGTTTCTGGGGACACGACCAGAATGAGGAGTTGGGGGAGGAGATGAGAAGGGGCAGGAGGGAGGGTAGTCGGAAAGGGGCGCTAAGAAAGGTAGAGAGCTGGGCCTGAGCCACTGGAAAGAGAGGGCACGGGATTTGTGGTGGGGCTGGAGTGGGTCACGGGAGCTAAAGAAGGAAACTCGGGAGTCTCAGGCTCAAACCAGAGGAGGAACGTTGAAGGCGGCAGTTGTGGCGGGGAAAGGAGATAGAGTAGAGAGGGAGAGGGGTTGAAGGTGGGGCAAAGAACAGAGACAATGTGGACATGTGCCTCCCCTGGGAGGCAAGAACAGAGACAATGTGGACATGCTTGGGGGAGCATGGCGCGGGGAGGAGGAAGCAGGGTTGGAAACTGAGAGTCTTAGGACAAGGGTGGAGTTACAGTGTGGCGAGGGCGATTCCTAAAGAAGGGGACTAAGTGGAGGCTGCGGAGGCAAGTAGGAGGAGGAGCTTGGCAGGAAGGCGCCAGAGCGGCGGGCCGGAAAGCCGAACCGAGCAGGAGTCTAGAACCAGAAGCTTCAGGGTCGGGCGGACAGGGCTGTACGGTTTAGAATCCACATGGGGACTAAGAGCTAACGAAATCCAGGGTCCTGGAGGCCTGCAAGCCTCCAGCCTCCTGCCCTGGCCTCCCTTGGGGCCTATCAAACGGAGCTTTGAAAGACGCCCCGGGAAGGCGCGGGAGACAGCGAAGGCGGGAGCAGCCCCGGGTCCGTGATCCAGCAAGGCCGTCTCGCCGGGACCCGGAATGGAAAGCGCCTTGGGTCGGGCCATCTTGTGTTCAGGGCCCGGTGGAGTCCTGCTGACCCCGAGATATCGAGCAACCCCTGGAAGGCCTCTGCTCCCAGGAAACCTGCCTTCCGTGGCCCCAGAGATAGTGCGCTCTAGGGACGCCGCGGAGCCAAGCTGTAAGGGTCCAAGGGTGCCTAGAGCTGAAGTCTCCTTCCGCCCAGAAAGCCGCAGCCTGCCAGCCACTGCTGGCTCGGAGGTCGTTGCCAAGACTCCAAACCTACTCCCAGTGGAAGAGTCCTGCGCTGCCTGGTGGGGAGTGGGGGGTGGGAATAAGGGGAGAGGGCCTAGAGAGCAGGGGTCATTCTTAGCCTCTGGAGAGGGCTTCGCCAGGGTCACATGCGGAGAAGCTGGCCGCCTCTTTGCGGTGCAGCCGGGATTTCGGGCGAGAGGGGTGAGTCTGTGCACAGGTAATGCCGGATTATTGCGGACTAAATGTGCTTGTGTGGGAGCATGTGTGTGCGTTCGTATGTGTACACCTGTATGTCTCCAGCAGGCAGCACCTGAGGGAGCAGGCTGGTTCCTCTCTGCATGCCTCTGTGCATGTGTGTATGCATATGTTCAAACGAGTATTCGTGTGTTTGGTATGTGCAGGTACATGCTTTTGTGTATGGAGATGTAGGGGTGTATGCAGGTGCATTTGGGGATAGTACTGTGGTCTATATATAGATGCATGTCGTGTGCGCCTGTGCCTGCGCGTTTGTTCGTGGGAAGGGGGGCTGTGGGTATGTGGTGTGCCTGCCTGTGTACGTGTGCGTGTCAATGCGTGTGTGCGGGGGGAGGAGACTCCGAGCTCAGTGATTTCCCCTTCTTCTTTCCTCCCAAAAATGCAGCTGTGAATCCGTTCCAGAGTCCAAGACCAAATCGTGCCCTCCAATCCTGATTTTCTTTCTTTCTCGTCCCTCCCCGCTCCCCCCGCCCCAATTTCCTTCACTTTTGCAGTGTCTCCGGACAGGTGTCTCAAACCGAACCTCAGCCTAGCGGTCTTGCAGCTGGTGCCATGGGAGGGAGTGTGGGTTAGGGCGGGAGACACCGCCTGGGGGCGTAGGTCCCCGCGCAGGGCTTGGAGGGATGGAGAAAGGGAGATTCCTGGGTTCAGGAGGGGGTCTCGAGGCTGAGATCACCCGGTGACTCTGTCGGGGGCAGAGCCTGGCAGGCTGAGCTGGGAGGGGGGAGGGCAGGCAGAACTGGGAATCCCGAGCTCACCTGGATGGCGTTGGTCACGTTCCAGCCTGCCTCCCACGCTGTGATCTTGGGCTTGTCGTGGCCCCCGAACTCACCACCAGCTCCCACCTGGTCCTTGGAACCCGAGGGCGGCAGAGGAGCGCCGCTGCCGCGCTGATAATGGATGTCTCCCTCGACGGGCGGTTCAGCGCCCTCGTCCCCGCAGGGCTCGCCCTCGGCTTTCAGGATGTCCATCTGCAGGCCCTGGCGGTGCTCAAAGTCGAGGTCATCGCAGTGCGCGAAGCCCACCGCCTCCTCATCCGTGGCCGCCTGAAAACCCATCCTGGCGAACATGCCGCTCACCTTGGCCTGGGACTTGTTGGACACGGACGTGGCCACGTTGGACAGCTTGCTGCGGAGCAAGGTGGCCATGGCGGCGGTGGGGACAGCGGAAAGGACAGAAGGAGAGGATGCGGGGAACGCGATGTAAGACGGCGAGGGCCGGGGGGGCGCAAAGTCGCTATCTCCGCTTGCTCTCCGCGCGGCGCCCCGGGGCTCTCTGGCTCATGACCCTCGCAGCCGGCGTTCGAGGCTCGCTCAGGGCTGGACCGGGCAAGCTGGCAGCAGGTCTGGCAGAGCGGCGGCGGCGGCGGCAGTGGCTAGTGCACTGCGGAGCTGCCGCGGGGCGCGGGCTGGGCTGCGGAGGGCGGCGGCGGCGGCGGCGGCAACGGCGTCAGAGCAGCTACGCGAAGCTGGCGCGGCGCCCCCACCGGTGCGCGGCCCAATGCGCTCCCGCCCCTCGGAATCAGGCGGTGCGGGGGTGGGGGCCTGGAGAAAGGAAATACCCGGAGGCAGGGGACGTGAGGAAGGGGCTAGGATAAGAGAAAGGGGGCGCCGAGGGATTCAGACGTGAGCTGGGGGCAGGAGAAGGGCGCCCTTGGGAAGGAGGCGGGAGGGAGCGCGTGAAAGAGGGAGCGCCCAGGGCAGGGGAGGTGGGAGGGGGGGCGAAGTGCTGCATTTCTAGGGGAGGTGCTAAGCTCGCATCCTGGCCCTTCCCACCTCGCCGCCGCAGGGAGGGAGGGGGCCGGCATGGGCTGATGCTTGTAGTCTCCCGCCCCCGGACCACCCCCTCCAGAGTCCGGCAGCTGTGCAGCCCCAGATCCGCTGGCTAAGGACTGGTCTGGGCGCCCCGAAAGCCCGCAGGACTGAGTTGTCAGTCTCTGGAGGAGCGGGTCGTCTAGAAGTCAGTCTGTTTCCCTGGCACCCATCCTTCGCCCTTAAACCTGGCCGCGAGTCCCCCTTGCGGGTATAAGTGTCTGGCATGGATCGCTCCCAAGGAAGCTCAGCCTCAGGCTCAGTCACCTGGGCTCTCTCCGACCGTCCAGGGACGCCGCGAGGAAAGCGATTGTGCGGATCGCTCGCCACCAGCCGCTCTCCAAATGTGTGCAGAATGGAGGCGAAAGGTTGGCTTTTCGCTTTCTTTCCGTTTGGGGGGTCTGGAAGAAGGCAGGACTCTATGAGGACACCTCTTGGCAGCCTCCTAGCGGGTCTGCGAATGTCCAAGCCGAGAGGGGCGCAGACACGGCCAGGTGCGGAGGAAAGAAGGGCTCTCGGCGCTGCAGGACGGAGGAAGCGGAGGCTCGCGGTGCGCTGGAGCCCTGCTCCGACGGCCGCCTCCAGGCGGTGAGAGACGGTTGATTGGGGAACCAGTGTGTGAGCGCGAGTAAGGGAGAGACCCAGAGACAAAGACCAATGCTGCATCAGACACTGCTTGAGGCTGGATCAGTGTGGCCTCCGCGAGTGAGGTTTGGTAACCGCGTGTATTCTGTGTCTGTGTGGTTTTGTGCGCATTCGAGTGTGTGTGCCGGAGCTGGTGTGTTGGATTGCGTATGTGTTCCCGAATGGCGTTGCCTACGTTCGTGCCTGTGTGAGTCCCTTTGTAGTAGTCTCCGTGAAGGTCCGCTGTTCTGAATGGGTCCCTGTGTAAGTCCCCAGTTGAGGTCCTGGCCGGACTCCTCCTGAGCAGTAAACCGCAGGGCTTCACCTGGCAGTCCTAGCCTGAATGGAGAAGTAGCGGCTGCGACTGGAAGTGGGGGCGGGGGCGGACAGAAAAACCGAAAGAAACAAAAAAGGAAGCGGCTGCCTATCTCCCCTCTCCCGAGGCCCTTTCTCCCTGGGAACCCCAGTCCACTCCTTCTCTGCAGTATTTCTAGATTAGCTCACGTCAGCGCACAAGTAGGGCGGCCCGAGGGCTTTGGCCAGAGAGTTGGAGCTGCCAGGACAAGACAGGCTTCCCTCTCTACACCCTCCCGCCTCCTGCCACCTCCTCCCAGCCCAAGCACCTCCCAGTCTCCTGGAGGAGGCTTCTCTCCAGATAGGGAACCTCCACCACATTGGACAGAGATGCTCCTAACCTCTCCCCAGGTACCCCCTTACATTCCCCAGAAGCTCTGGAAAGCCCCTAACTCCTGCCTGGTGGAAACCAAGACAGAAATCCTCTTCTTAGCCTCCAGCTACTAAGACCAAAAAACAAAACAAAACAAAACAAAAAAAGACCTCTCCATAGAACCCTCCTCCAAATACAGACACTCCAAGTCATGATAGAACCCAGAACAAAGACAGGAAAGAGATTCTTCCTCCAAACACAGAGATCCTCTCCTCCAAGGAAGCTTCGAAATAGAAGCAATCCCCCTTCCGAAATTTGCCCTGTACAGAGACCCTCGGCCCACCCCAATTCTCAGATATAGGAAAGAGAGAGAGAGAGAATTTTCCCTACAGATTCCTGTAGACAAAGACCTCCACATCCTAATCACCATCCTCTCCCCTTCTGTTTCTGGTGAAATTCTTTGGCCCACATAAGATGATCTGGACAGAGGCTGGGTCTTTGTAGGGTTCCCCAGTGCCTCCTCCATCCCATTACACCCAGACCTTAGGACAGCCACTGATGCCTTCTCCGATAAGTGAATCTAAAGTGGGCTGTGATGTTTTTTCATCGGTAAGAGATAGGGTCATTTATTCCTTCATTCAGTGAACTTTTTCACAGCTCTTCCTGTGCATGTGATTCTGTTCTGGCTATTCTGGGAATTGTCACGATGACATAAGCATAGTCTCTTCCTACACTCCCCACTCCAATTCTTGGGTCTAGGAGGGACCTTAGAAAGCCCTCAGTCCAATTTTCCTTTCTGCAGTGTTTAAACCTCCCCCAAACATCCCAACAGAACCTCACATTTATCCTAGTTTTACAGACAAGCAAACTCAGGCCTGAGCAAGGAAGTGTCCTGCCCAAGGTCACACAGAATCCAGGTTATAGCCCGGCTAGAACCCCCAGGAATCCTAAGGCTCTCCCCAGCATGCCTTGCCCTGCACTACCTCATCTTGTCCTTACATCCTTTCTCCCTGGTTGTTGTTTGGTATTTGGCCACTTCATTGTCCAAAGAGATGAAATTCAAAATCAGATTCTAGTCCCCCTGGCTATAATTAGATGCCAGCAGTTGGGAAAGGAACTCCCATATTTCCCTCTTTTCCTGCTGTTTGTAATAAATGCCTCTTCCCAGGCTGAAGGCAGGTGTGGCAAGCTCTCAAACAACCCACACTTTATTGAATAATTCTACTCCATCACATACTAACTCTGTAACATTGACTACTTCCTTGACTTCTCCTAGCTTCCATTTCCTCATCTCTAAAATGTGAAAATAAGAATAACAGCCTCATAGAATTATTGAGAAAATTCAATGAACTCTTGTATATGAAATGCTTAACAGGTGCTGCATGCCCAATACGTGACAGCAATTATTTTATGATTGTTGTAGTTACTATACTCAATGGCCAGTTCTCAGTGTGGGGCGGGGGGCGGAAATGGGAGTGCACAAGAAAAAGCCTCCGATTGGGTCTTGGGGTTGAGTGAATTGGAATGTACGTCTTCTGTCTTTGCAGCTCTCTGTCCCTATTCCTCACAGTCCCAAGCTGACCTAGAGAGAAGGGACTGGAAGTCAGGAGCAGGGAGAGGGCAGAGCTCAGGAGACTAATGACTTCCCTTGCTGGTACTGAGCTGGGCTCTGCTCTGGTGAAGCCATTAACCTCCAAATTCTCCCAAATAACTCCTCTAGAGGGGTCCCCTAGGAGAGGATTTTGCAGTAGGCTGGTCCCCTGAGTTGAAGCACAATACACATATACATTCACATAGAGCATGACAAGCCGATGGATAGATGTACAAAAACATGAGGACAACATAGAGATTCTAGCAGATTGAACAGAGCATTCTAGTACATTGACAGAGCAACACACAGGTCACAAACAGGCCAGCACACAGATAGACATATGCAAGATTTGTACCAAGACCGCCTGCCATACAAAGAAATCAGGACAGACACTGGCGGGTCCCTCTGCATGGGCAGAGGCACCTGGATAACAGGCTCAGACACACAGCAGTGCAAGGACAGGTAAACACACACACACACACTGACAAGCTCCCATACACAAGAAATCACACACACACAGTCACACTGAGACCAGTAGTCAGGACTACTCTTGTGTGATCACTGAAGGGGAAAAGAGGAGACAACAAAGGGCAGAAAGAGGCAGGGAAGACATAAAAAGGACCAAGCAGGGAGACAGAGATGGAAGCAGGGCTTGCTGGACACAGCTACCAGCCAGTGGGACACAAAAGTGGCAGAAATGCCACAGCCTTCCTCTTTTGCTGATGCCAGAACCCAGATCTTGTGACTAAGAAACTAAGAACTGGGAGGGTATGTGGGGAGAGAACAGGAGCTGTTGCTACCCAACCTAGGGGTGTCAGAGGGTCTCTCCTGCCAGGGCCACACAGGTTCCTACCTTCTCTTAGGACTTCTGCCAAGCCTTGTGAAGCAAGGACTTCTGGATGAGGAGTTTGGATTAGGAAGGACCTGGATCAGATCCCCTGAAGCCAGGGCCCAGGTGAAATGCACGCACCCGCTCCTGACACATGAACTCAATCTCTCTGTCTTTGATGCCTTCAGTACCCAGGGGGTTAAATGCCTGGCTAACAGAGATGGGAGTCACTTTGGGGGAATAAATAGGGTTAAATAGAACTGGGCTTATCTCCCAGAGCAGACAGCACCATGGGGGAAGGGGAGGCATGGAGTCCTTGAATTAATGGCCTGGAAAGCCAACATCATAAGCATCATTTCGGGGCTGAATGATCACAGAGAGCCCCCTCCCCCTCCCCTGTAGCTCAGAGTCCTCCTTTTCCAGAGCAAAGTCTGCCTGGCAAGTCTTTTCCTGCTGAGGGGACAGGCACTGGCTTCATAAACCACTCCCACCCCCAAGTACCCTGGGGTTGGGACATTGATGAGGTTTTCCTACAGCTGGAGGGAGCCATGTTCACCTTTCCCCAAATCAAAACCCAATTTCCTGATGCTGTGTCCCTGGGCACAAGGGAGGAGAGGGGCAGCAAGGCTGAAGAGCCAGATGGGGGCCCATGCATGGAACAAAGACCCCAATTCGTCTCCCTTCAATGGGACAAATCAAGTGGGTCATTGACCATGTGTTGCTATGAGCTCAGGGTAAGACATATGAAAATACATTCATGACTGTGTATGTACTAGCGGTTTTCCTTGCACACATAGTGAGCATCCCATCTCCAGAGGTGTCCAGGCAGAAGCTGGATGTCCTATCAGAGACAATGTCTAGAGAAGTCCTGCCTCAGGGTAAGGGAGGCTGCATTTCATGACTTCTGGGGTTCAAGGTTCATGCTTTCTGGACTGACAGCTCTGAGAAGGGGTCAGAGAACAGGAGACATGAGGACCCAGGTCTTGCCCTCAGCAGCCTTTAAAACAAGAAGCTGCCTGGACCTGAAGGAGGGGCCCCGGACCTGACTTGGTGGGTTAGACCAATGGTTCCCACGCTGTCCTGAGAACACAGCTTCAGTTATGCTGGGAAGCAGGGAGCATGTCAGTCATATTCCCCACCGTGTCGCCAGCACACAGTAGATGCTCATTCATGGAGATGAATTAAGTCAATGTCACAAAGCCATTTCCTCCTTCCCAAGAATCACACAACAGCCAAAATCCAGCTCTGAATTATGAAAACAGTAGCTCTTCTGAATGGATTTGTCTTTTATGCTCACATCATCTTTTATGTAGTTGAAAGTCAGTCCTACATAGGTGTGTGAGATGTGATTTTTGTTAATCTAAGGCTTGGGGTGCACACCCGGATTCAGGGACTCCTTGCAAGAACACTCAGCACCTACCAGCAGATTCTAGGTCTCTAGGAATCTGTGGGTCACTGGTTATAACTGAGAGAGACAGCTATATTGGGGCTCTGATTCCAGCAAACCCTGGGACAGGGATCCTGGGCTCCAGCAGTGTAAAGGGGCCGTGTATCTGACCTCCTACACTCTCCAGGTGCAAAGCTCGCCTTTACTGAGTGCCCTCTGTGTGCCAGGCACTGCTGAAAGTACGCTCTCAGGATTGTTTCCTTGAATTCTCACAATCCTGAGACTAGCCCACTGTCATCTTAGGAGACTGCAGGCAGGGTCTGCAGGAGTGGACTTGGGGAAATGGATAACTGGATGGGCACAAGCAGGGAAGACGACGGTTGGGAGGAATGTTGATCACTGGGGTCAGGGGAGCTGCAGGTGGTCCTTGCTTTAGTTAGAAGCCTCAAGGGTCAGCCTTTGCTGGTCAAAACCTGCCTTCACCCAGATCTAGAATAATCTATCTCATTGAGTGCTACGGACTGAATTATGACCCCCAAATCCATATGTGGAAGCCCTCCCCCTCAATGTAACTGTATTTGGGGATGCCTCTATAGAAGTGATTAAAGTCAAATGAGGTAAAAATGGTGGGATGCCAATCTGATAGGATCAGTGTCCTTATAAGAAGAGACACTAGACCGTCCTCTCTCTTCTCTTCTCTCTCCTCTCTCTCTCTCTCTCTGTCTCTCTCTCTCTCTCTGCCACGTGAGGACACAGGGAGAAGGCAGCTGTCTGCAAGCCAGGAAGCGAGCCCTCCCCAGAAACCAATCCTGCTGGACTGTGATCTGGGACTTCCAGCCTCCAGAACTGTTAGAAAATATGTTTCTGTTGCTTAAGCCACTCAGGCTTTGTCACTTTATCATGGCAGCCTGAGCTAAGACTGAGTGCTTCTGCCAACCCCGACCTAGCTCAGCGAGCGACCAAAGATTTTTCTAGGTCACGGCCCCCATGGACATCTGGTGAGACTGTAGATCCTTCTTCTAGAAACACACACACAATATTGCACAAGGTTTCATATCCCTAAACCCACCCGTGGTGAGTCCATAACCTCCAGTCTAAAAGCCCAATCTAGACATTTTTGTTCTCTTCAAATTCTGTTGCGAGCTGGAATCCGGGAAAGATATCATCACGAACATTTACCAAATGCTTCTTCTCTGCTAGGTTCTAAGCTAAGTGCCTTCTTTCCCTGTGTCACCACATCATGGACAAGCCTCACACTATCCCCGTGAGCATGGGTTGGTTTTATGTTTGGTTTATAGGTGAGGATCCTGGAATGCAAAGAGGTTAAGTGACTTGCCCATGGTCTCACAGTTAGGTAGTGGCGGATTCAGGAGTCGAACGCAGGATCAGAGCTGTCCTTATAACCTCAGCACTCTAGGTGAGTCTGCAGGGCAGGGCTTGGGTCTCTGGGCTCCAGGGAAAGACTGCAATCCAGATCTGGCTCCCCCGGTCAAATGTCCCTTTGTGTCGATTCCCAGGCATTCTCCCTGCACTGACTGGTATATACAGCTATTCTGGGGCACCACTGTCTCCCTCCCGACTATGGAGGCAACTCCCGGGACAGGGAGGTGGGAGGGCATAAGGCCAGGTACATAGTAGGTGCTCTCAGAAGACCCTGTGGATTTCACTAAAGTCTGGGTGAGATCTGGCCTCAGTGGTCTGGGCCCTGTGTCCTGGCTTTCCAGCCCCAAGGACACATGGCTGTTCCCCATAGGATGGCTTAGACCTGCACAGCTGATAAAGGCTTGATCTGGTGCAGTGGGTCACACCTATAATTCCAGCACTTTGGGAGGCCAAGGCAGACGGATCACCTGAGGTTAGAAGCTTGAGACCAGCCTGGCCAACATGGCAAAACCCCGTCTCTACTAAAAATACAGAAATTAGTGGCGTGTGCCTGCAGTCCCAGCTACTCAGGAGGCTGAGGCATAAGAATCACTTGAACCCGGGAGGTGGACGTTGCAGTGAGCCGAGATTGTGCCACTGCACTCCAGCCTGGGCGACAGAGCAAGACTACATCTCAAAAAAGAGGCTCCCGGGACACATTTATTGTTTCTCAACCTAGGCTGTGTGAGCTCTCTCTCAGAATTGGTTAATTTTATATTATTTTATATCTTTTTTTTTTTTTTTTTTGAGACGGAGTCACTCTGTTGCCCAGGTTGGAGTGCGGTGGCATGATCTCGGCTCACTGTAACCTCTCACTTCCTGGGTTCAAGCGATTCTCCTGCCTCAGCCTCCTGAGTAGCTGGGATTGCAGGCACCCACCACCACACTCAGCTAATTTTTGTATTTTTAGTACAGATGGCGTTTCACCATATTGGCCAGGGTGGTCTCAAACTCCTGACCTGCAGTGATCCACCCACCTCAGCCTCCCAAAGTGCTAGGATTACAGGCGTGAGCCACTGCGCCTGGCCAATTTTATATTATATTATTTTATATCTAAAAAACCTACCAGCAGATTCTAGGTCTCCTGGATGACCAAATACTGCTTTAATTGTCATGGGCCTTATGACAAAAGAACAGAGGGGGGCTAAATGCTGAACCATATTCACTGCGCAAGTGTGATTTCATTTCAGCCACACACTAGCCCTCACATTAAATTACTCGCGTTCTTTTGAAATGTCTGATATTGAGGCTTTGTTTTTGTTGCACTGGTATATTGTCTCTGCTTTTCCAATTGTGTAGAGCTAAAAGGATAAGGAGTTGATACCTAGCTTTCTGTCTGTACATATTTTCATAAAATTGTAATAAAGATAATTTGTCAATTGTTGATGGGGGGCTGTGACTTTTTTCCCCTTTAAACGTGGTTCCTGTATTACTCAAGTGTGAGAAGCACGCATTTAATTCATTCTGACCAAGTAGAAAATAAGCTTCACACATTGGTGCCCCACACACAGCCCCTGCCACCCGGATGGGTCCCCGTCCTCAGTTTGGCTCCCCCACTGCTGCCTTCGAGGGGAAATATGACAGCGTAATGAACAGTTGTACGACGTGCTATAAAAAGGCAATTAAGGGAACTATTGGACTGGGACAAGCCAGCGTGACCTGGTTAATAGCTCTGAGCGGAGCTGGGCCGTGGGGAGGGTGAGATGCAGGAGGGGGAGGGGCTTGCTGTTTCTCAGTGAGGGGCTGAGGTTGTTTTATCCACTGCCTGCCAAGTTCTGAGGGGTTCCCAGGCTAGACTCATGACCACTGGGTCCAGGACCAGCCTGAGGGGAACATTGCTTCAGGGTTCAGCTCTGGAATCAACTCTGCCACTACTGGTTGAGTGACCCTGGGCAGGTGACTCATGACCTCTCTGCTTCAGTTTACTCATCTATTAAACGGGGATAACAATGATCAGCCTAGAACTGTGACCCAGGAGGGGGAAGAAGGGGTGGATCATTCACTGTTAAACTGGTCAGAGCTGGGAGCTACACACAGCATTCAAAGGAAGGTGTAGAGGAGGCTTTTACTCGTGTTAAGTAGGATCTCTCAACACAGTTCAATCTGTGGCTGTACCTAATCAGCTCCCTGGGCTTCCCGCCCTCTGCAGGGTGAGTTCTTTGATCCAATCCCCTGTAGTCACCATGTGGTCACCACCTTGAGGCCACCCCTCCTCTTTGGACCCTTTCTCTCATCCCCTTAGCTCTTCAGTTCCTGTCTCCTTCAAATGCCACTATTTGTGAGTCACCTTTGGCATATGCCAACCTTTGGGATGGAGACAGAGAGAAACCCTTCCCGCCCCATCCGCGTACCTGCATCACTCCACAGTGCTGGTGGGAGGATTGAGGAGACATCACATGGAATGTAGGTAGTGAAGCACCTGGCACTTAATAAGTGCTCAATAAACTCTGGCTATTGTTATTGTTGTCATGATGGGGAAAGGTCTGGGTTTGTATTGAACACCTAGCAGAGTGCCTGACACATAGCAGGTGCCCAATACATATTTGGCGAGTGAATGAATGAATGAAATGTCCCTTGGCTCCATTGTCTGCACTCTGTGATTGAATACACTAACCCCTCTCTGAGCCTGTTATTCATTCATCAAATAGGGATATGATCTGGCCCCAAGGACCGGAGAAGTGGCTCACCAGCTATAAACTCCTGCTCACCTTGGGGACTGGTTCTGTTCACCCCTACATTCATCTGTGCCTGCCTTTTGTATCTCTGAGTGCTCAGGGAGTGTCCAGCCCCCGACCACATGTGTTTATTCTAAAATAGGAAACCAGCAGTGCACATGGGTCTGAAGGGCCCCTCCCCACAGTCTCAGATGGAAGTGGCTCTGAGAGCCAGCCCGACAAAGGAGCAATCAGGGGTGATTATGGCTCATTTAGGGATAGCTTGGTGATTGGCTGAGAATCCCCAGCTCACTTCTTGCTCCAGATGAAGAGGGCCTGAGTCCTTGGGCTCCTTCTCTCCAGCGACTGGCCAAGGGCGGGGGAGCTGCAACAGGCAGGTGACACACAGGAGGCAGCCTGTCACCCAGGGTGCATGGGCCACAGGCTCGTGCATTGGTACTTCAGCCTGCATCTGTGGGCAGGATGCTTACCTTGTAGAGTTATAGAGCCAGCCCTGGCCTTTTCCATCATCCAGCTGCCCCCAGGATGAAGCACAAACTCCCCCTACCCACAGCCTGCAAGGCCTGGTGTGTCCCAGCCCCTGCTTGCTTCAGTAGCCTCCTATCCAGCAACTCAACTGGATCTTCTTAGTTCCAGCTGCAGGGGTTGATCTGCTTCCCACCCTGACTCTCATTTACTCTCATTTCTGTGGTTCAGAACACACTTTAAAGCAGACAGCGCTGAACTCAAATCCAAGTTCCACCGCTTTGTAGCTGTGTGACCAGGAAACACTTCACCTAGCAGAGCCTCAGTTGTGTAATCTGCTCAGTGGGGCATGATCCGTGGCCTCCCTCTTGAGGTGGCGGAGAGGATTACATTCAAGGTGAGAGCGCATCTGAAACACCTCACATGCAATCTATCCTTCATGGATATTAGCTAGTATCATCATTCATTCCTAGGTCACTGCTTCGATGTCATTCCCTCCAGAAAGCCCTCTTTGGGTATGCCCCTCTTAAGTCTTCCCGCCACCCTCTGTGCTTTGCCCCGGCATGTTGCCCATCCATGCCGGTGTGGCTGACGTCTTTCTCATCCTTGTATCCTGTGCTCAGCAAGAGGCTTCTGTAAAGGAGGCTGTCCACGGGCCTGTGGACAAACCATTGTGCTGACGGCGAGGAACAGATAGAGATGCCTCTATGGGCCTGGACCAGGGGAGGTGGGGCTGAGTCCTCAAACTGTCCAGCTCTTTGCTTCAGCAAGACCTATCTCCTCATTCCAGCCCCTGCCAAGACGTCTTCCACCCTCCTCTCAAGCTCCTCCCAAGGAGGCTTCCTGGACTCCCCACAGCTCACAGTGGTGTCTATAGAAAATAGAATGTAACCTTCTCTCCTTCCAGTGACTGCCTCTAAAGGCGTGAATTTGAACTGAGTCTGTGCTCTTCTGTTCTTTTGAGACAGGGTCTCGCTCTGTCACCTAGGCTGGAGGGCAGTGGTGCAATCACAGCTCACTGCAGCTTCAACCTCCCAGGCTCAAGCGATCCTCTCACCTCAACCTCTCAAGTAGCTGAGACCACAGGTGTCCACCACATCTGGCTAATTTTTAAAACATTTTTTGTAGAGGTGGGTGTCTCGCCATGTTGCCCAGGCTTGTGCTTTCTTAATAATAGTCATAATAGGCCAGGCATGGTGGCTCACGCCTGTAATCCCAGCACTTTGGGAGGCCGAGGTGGGTGGATCACGTGAGGTCAGGAGCTTGAGACCAGCCTGGCCAATATGGCGAAACCCTGTCTCTACTAAAAACACAAAATTAGCCGGGCATGGTGGTGGGCACCTGTAGTCCCAGCTACACGGGAGGCTGAGACAGAAGAATCGCTTGAACCCGGGAGGTAGAAGCTGCAGTGAGCCGAGATAGCACCACTACACTCTAGCCTGGGCGACAGAGCGAGACTCTGCCTCAGGAAAAAAAAAAAAAAAAAAGTCATAATAGTTACCACTTATTGAGGACTTACTTTTTCCATCTAATGTGCTAAGTGCCCCTCATGTATTATCAACCTCAGTCACCAGCTTAGGTCCAACAGGGCATTACTGAAAGAATGCTGTGGTCTCAGGTAATTATGGGAGGCCCAGCCTCAGGAGCACGGCCTCAGGAGAGCCAGGACCAGAGACCCCTCTCTTCTCACTTCCGTGCTCTCAGCATGTCATCTTTTCTTCTGCTGTGAACTTCTTCCATATCGAAGTAAACATGACGCTAACCACTCCCAAGCCTCCCATCTCATAGTTATTACCGCTGGAGTGGAACCAGCTATTTGTCATAAGTTTGGCTTGAAAAGTCCTGGGGAAGGACTTTGGTCAGCTCAAATCAAGCACCGTTCCCCATGGACCCCTCCAACTCCAATAAATATGGAATCATTGGCTGGGCATGGTGTCTCACACCTATAATCCCAGCACTTTGGGAGGCTGAGGTGGGCGGATCACCTGAGGTCAGGAGTTCGAGACCAGCCTGGCCAATATGACGAGACCCTAAAAATGCAAACAATTAGTTGGGTATGCTGGCACATGCCTGTAATCCCAGCTACTCGGGAGGCTGAGGCAGGAGAATTGCTTGAACCTAGGAGATGAAGGTTGCAGTGAGCCGAGATCGCACCACTGCACTCCAGCCTAGGCAATAGAGTGAGACTCTAGCTCAAAAACAAAAACAAAAAAACATGGAATCACTGGGTTGCCACAGTCATACAGTCAGAGTCAATGTCAGTGTAAATGTCATATAAGACTGTGACAATATAAGTCTGTCATAGAAGACTGTCATATAAGACTGACGGCCCTGCGGATGGGGACGGGAAGAGACAGTTCTCAGAGTAAGGACAGGCACTGGACAGGCAATGACAGAAGCCCACCAGATATTGCCACATTATTTCACACACCTGGAGACCAAGAAACAGAGAGCAGGATCACCTTCCCCAAGGCCACACAGCAACAAGAGCCAGAGTCAAGACTCAAACCCATATCTGTCTGTCACCAAAGCCAAGCTATTTATCAGAGGTGATTCTGAGGTTCCACAGCCAATGACAGGGATACCAGAGAAGCCACAGCTGACACAGGGAGTTTGGGAGGAAAGGCTGGCTGGGGAAGAAACTCAACAAGAGCTTGGTGTCACATCACCATTAATGGAACCCATCCTAGGGTCAGACTGCTTTGATTTGAATCCCAACACTACCTCTGCTGGCTGTGAGACCCAAGAGAAGTTATTTTACTTCTCTGTGCCGTTTTCTTAACCTCTAAAATGGGTCAATAATAGTACATTCCTCATAGAGTTGTTGTGAGGATTAAGTGAGATAATGTGGGTAAAGTCCTACGCATTTTAGTAAACACAGTAAATGGCAGCTTTGATAATATTGTTATTGCTGTTGGTATACTTATTATTATCAACATTGACCATATTCAGCCTAAAAGGGTGGTGGTACTCGCAGGTGGGTACACGAGGCAGGAGCCCCTGAGAGAGGTCAGGCCAAAGAAAAGTGTCTGTTCCCAGCATGAGCAAACCTTGTTAAGGAAAGGGCGTTTGATGGCACAGGAGGCCATGGCCTGGACCAGTCTGTCACTAGGCTCCAGAGCAGTGCTCAAAGTTATTTGAGCTTTGTACAGCCTGCTAGAGACCTCCCTCTGCCCTTGATCCTTGCAGCTGCAGACCAAGGCTGGGTTTTTTTTCTTGGGGACTCACAGCCTGGACTGCTTTGTCTATCAACATGAAGGTCATCAAAGGGTTAGGAGGCCTCTCAGGTGTAAAAGCCAAATGAATGTGCTCATCAAAGGCTTCCTACAGAGGATGTCCCTCTATAGGACATCCTACTGTGAGATCTTTCAGTCTAGATCCCAAAGACAAGGAGAGATTCTTGTGCCTGGACAGCACCTAAGCCCCTCAGAGTTGGGTCAGCTATATCCAGTTACTGGCTCCTTCCTTTGGCTCCAGAATCAACTCTGACCCTATGTGCAGTGCTGTAGACTTCCCCCTACCCCAGTCCTTCCAGCCCATTGTGCTGGGGCTCTCAGTGTCCAGTGCTCCCTGAAAGCATCTGTGCTATTTCCGCATTTGTCTTTATTTATTTATGAGATGGAATCTCGCTCTGTCACCGAGGCTGGAGCGCAGTGGCATTATTTGGGTTCACTGCAACCGCCACTTCCCCGGTTCAAGTGATTCTCCTGCCTCAGCCTCCCAAGTAGCTGGGATTATAGGCATGCACCACTACGCCCAGCTAATATTTTTAAATTAATTAATTAATTTATTTATTTAAAAATTTTTTGGTAGTTTTTTAGTTTCACCATGTTGGCCAGGCTGGTCTCGAACTCCTGACCTCAAGTGATCTGCCAGTCTTGGCCTCCCAAAGTGCTGGGATTACAGGCATGAGCCACCATGCCCAGCCCACATTTATCAATTACAAATGTAATCTTGATGTCAGAGGGATTACGCCTACCCCAGTGTCATGGCATATAGAAGTCTCTCTACAAGATATTGAATATTGTGATGTTTCTCAGGAGGTGGGTCTTGGGGAGAGGTGACAAGGAGAAAGCAGGGACAATATTGCTTTTTCTTTTCTTCTTCTTCTTCTTTTTTTTTTTTGTTGTTGTTGCCTCCTTTGCCTTTTGTATCCAGGCCTTTGGGCTTCTCTTTCCCTTCCACCCGAGGGTGATCTCCAGCCCCTCTATGAGGTCTTTTTTAACATCTCTAGCCCCACTAGCCCACACCAACTGTACCCCTCAACCATCGTGGGAGCGTGCAGAGGCTACTGGCTATCAACAAGAGAGATGTGAAATTTAGAGAAACAACTTCGGAAAGCTTGAGGCCCCTGGGAATTCATCTAATGTTTTCTGGTCCAAGATCAATAGGTTGGAGAACTCCAAGCCCTTAATTATACTGACTCCTTGAGAAGATGGGCTGTAACTAGATATTCACTGCACATTCCCTTTCCTCCCCAGCCATTAAGCCAGGTGGATCTTACTTAACATTTTCTTGGAGCAGAAATTTTCTATTTCTTTGTTTTCCTTTACTTGATTTATTTTTTAACTTCACATGATTTAGAAATTTACAAAATATATAAAGTGCATATAGGGTAAAGTCTCCTTGTAACTCCTCTTTCCCATCCACCCATGTTCTGATTGTCCCTAACCACAGTAACTGGTTTTTGTTGTTGTTGTTGTTTTTGAGACGGAGTCTTGCTCTGTCACCTAGGCTGGAGTGCAGTGCATGATCTTAGCTCACTGCAGCCTCTGTCTCCTGGGTTCAGGCGATTCTCCTGCCTCAGCCTCCCGAGTAGCTGAGATTACAGCTGCATGCCACCATGCCTGGCTAATTTTTTGTATTTTTAGTTGAGATCGGGTTTCATCATGTTGGCCAGGCTGGTCTTGAACTCCTGACCTCAGGTGGTCCACCCACCTCAGCCTCCCAAAGTGTTGGGATTACAGACCAGTGACTGGTTTCTTAAGTAGCCTCTCATATGCCTATACCACAAGTACAACTATTAATATATAAGCGAATGCACATGTATATTCTTATTGTTCTCTTCTCTCTTTTTTTTAACACAAAGATAAAGGATTCTACACCCCGTTGTGTACTTAGCTCTTTTTTCCACTTAGCAATATGTCTTTCTAGATCTTTCACAAAAGAATGTAGAGATTATTCAGCACTTGTAAGGAGCTGAGAATGGACAGCACTGTATTTCTCCTTTCTTCTTTTCTCTATAGCTTTACACTCTATATCTTTCCCCAAATAGCTATGCCATTCATTCATTCATTCATTTGCTGGTTCCTTTATTCAGCATTCACCAATCTCCTGCTTTGTGCTGGGCCCCTTATCAGGTGCTGGGGCTACAGAAATAAATTAGCCCAGCTCCCCCTTCCCCAGGGCTCAGAGGCTGGGGGGAGACGAGGGGCATGAATGAGTGACGGGGCAGTTCCTGACTCATTTTAGTGTCTGTACCTTGCCTTTTTGATGCCATTAGTCTCAGTTGGATTTTCTCTTTCCTTTGGCCACACATTGGCCAGCCTGCCTGTCTGGATGTCTAGGGGGGATCAATTTCCCCCGGTCTGGGGCAATGCTTTTTGTTTTATTTATTTACTTATTTATTTATTTTGAGACAGAGTCTTACTCATCCAGGCTGGAGTGCAGTGGTGCAATCTCAGCTCACTGCAACCTCCACCTCCCAGGTTCAAGCAATTCTCTTGCTTCAGCCTCCTGAGTAGCTGGGATTACAGGTGCCTACCACCACACCTGGATAATTTTTGTATTTTTAGTAGAGGCAGGATTTCACCATGTTGGCCAGGCTGGTCTCAAACTCCGGTTTCTCACCCACCTCAGCCTCCCATAGTGCTGGGATTACAAGGGTGAGCCAACGCACCCTGCCCTAGGGGCAGTGATTTTTGGAACTAGGTTGGGGAACACCTAAGGGTCTCTTGCAGGGAAGTATGTCTAAATTTTATAAAAGAATATTCATCATCAGAATGTCCATGGCTCTTCCGGGAACAAACAAAAATTCCCATTATGTTCTTAATACAAAGAACAGAAGATGATGCCCAGCTGAGCTTGCTACCTGGCGAGGCATGCAGAATCCAGAGCGAGAGAATTCAGAATGGGCCTGAAATTTTGTGGATGAACAGTTTCTTAATCACTTTTGATGTCTGTCATATGCATAGGGTGTACTTTATGCACTGAATCATTTACTATTTCAATGTAAAATAGTAGGACAAGGATAACAGCATCTACCCTCTGAAGCCACAGAGCTACCATGGATAGGGCTTCACATCAAACACTGTCCTAGTGACCTTACAAGGTAGATATAATCGTCAGCACCACTTTGCAGAGGAGGAAACTGAGGCACAGGGAAGTTAAGTAACTTGCCTAGGCCAAATGACTAGTAAGTGACCTAAGTGGGTCTGTCTGGTTCCAGAGCATGTGCTCTGACCACTACATTATACCATCCCGTTAGGGCCCATTCCACCTCTCTGTGTCTCCGGCTTTCTCATTGGTAACATAGGCAAAAAAAGTACATCAAAGGCTGATTTGAGGATTTGAAGAGATAATGCCAGCTGGGCATGGTGGCTCATGCCTGCAATCCCAGCACTTTGAAAGGCTGAGGCAGGCAGATCACGAGGTCAGGAGTTCAAGACCAGCTTGGCCAATATGGTGAAACCCCGTCTGTACTAAAAATACAAAAATTAGTCAGGCATGGTGGTGCACACCTGTAATCCCAGCTACTCAGGAGGCTGAGGCAGGAAAATCGCTTGAACCTGGGAGGCAGAGGTTGCAATAAGCCAAGATTACGCCACTGCACTCCAGCCTGGGCAACAGAGCAAGACTCTGTTAAAAACAAACAAAAAAAGAGGTAATGCCTGTACAGTATGTAGGACACTGCCTACTTCACTGTTATTAATATTATAAGATTAATACCAATAATACCACTATACTCAGGCCGCCAGGGAGGGATCATTTGGGATCACAGTCCTGTCAAGACTGCTTTTGCAGTCAAAAGGCAGGGAAAGGTGAGGGAGAAGGGGTCAGGGAAGCTCATTGTGTTAATAAACTCACCTCTGTGTCTCAGGCCCTTTCCCTGCTTCCCTGGAGCTGATCCTCTGTTGGGCATGCCAGGGTCCCTCTGGGCAGGGGAGTCTGTTTTGGTTCCATTTCCATTACACACTCGGCTGAGCAGGGGAGGCGGAGAGCCAGCAGCAGCCAGGCAGTAATTAATTGCCTGTTTGGACTCCTGCTGTCGCCTAGCTGGGAGGACGCAGGGCAGCTTGTGCCTGGGCCTGGGCTGGCTGATGACTGGGAGAGGAGAGTCCCTGCTTGTCCTGCCCCCACTGTCCCCTCTGAATCTGTACCCAGGCCAGTTTGGACTGGAACTGGCAGCAGTAGAAGCCCCATCTGTCCATATTGAGGTCCTCACCAGCATTACTAAAGACCCCCTCAGAATGCTCTGCCACGGCGGCTGTCTTGGAGGTAGCGAGGGTCACTTTGCTTTAGCCTCTGAGAAGCAGTGCTAGGGATGAGCAAAGCATCCTGAACCCAAAGCTTCAGAATCCTGGGTGTTAGTCCTGGCTTCTCCACTCACTGGCTGTGTGACTTTGGGCAGGGCACCTGGCATCTCTGAGCAACCACTTTTCTCTTCTATAAAACAGTGAGGTGGGGGCAATTATACTCTTGTGGATTTGTGCTTTTTGTACCCCTAGAATTCACTGTCTTGGAGAATCATCTGCCCCCTCCCTCAACCCACCCTGAGGGGTGACCCAGGTGTAGACATCATCATTCTCTGTGGGGCTTTTTTCCAGCATGATTGAGAAAAAAAATACTCTGTTTCTTAAAACCTAAAGAAGCCTGAATACTGAATAATATAATTACCTATCTTTGACAGTTGTAGGAATGAGTTGTGGAGGCATATAGCTGACAGGACTTTGCAAGCCTCAAACCACAAAGTTCATCTGCAAATAGGATCATCATCACTGTCACCATCATTACTGTCACCACCATTACCATCACCAGTGCTCTAATCTGGGCCCAAAAACGTTTGCTCAAATGCAAATAGGGTTCCCAATCATTTGGCAGTGGCTTGCGGGAGCCCTGGATTCTGATGATGAGTGTAGCCTTAGTGGGAGGGAATATCATGATTACTTAGTGACGTCTTCCCTGGACACAGGAGGACAGAGCGCCATGGGCTGGTCATGCCATCTTCACTCCTCCTGGATTGGAGATGAATGCTCAGGGTTAATTGACACCTCTGGTATTGGAAGCAAATATGGAATCTCAAATTAGAGACTTACAAGGACCCATGGGATAACAGGTATAAATTTACCCAATCGAAACCAGAACTTACAGGGTCCTTCCTGCACCAAAAGTTGGAAGCTTGGCCTAGACTTGAGAGGGGAATTAAAGGATCTCAAGAAGCTGCTACATACTTAAGACCTGGAGTGGTCCTGAGCAGAACTGGCAGGGAGCTCAAAGGGGACAACGGGATGTATCTGGCTCCAGAGGTCTGCAGTTGAGCCCCCTTGCCTGCGTGGCACCCCCATCTGCTCTGCCATTGCTGGTTGAGGGATGTCTGGACTCACATCCTCTATCACCTTGGAACTTGCATTTTGGCCAAGGCTGATGTCCTGAAAATTCTGCCACTGAGAATTGCTCTGATGAGGACACCTGAGAGAAAGGCTGAAGTTGGAGGCTCTTCCTCTGCAAGCCTAAGGCCAGGGTCTCCCATGGCCCTGTCTTGGGCCACAGAGAACAACAGTCTCATCAGCTCTGGAGTTCTATGACCCAGGTCCTCAACACAAAATAGTCAAACTGCAACTGACTAGTCATGAACCACCCAGAGCTGGGTCTTGGCGGATCCTGAATTATCCTGACGAGCCAGGCACTGTCAGGTCTAAGCAAAAAGTCCATTCCCCTGTCAGTGCTATGGCTAGAAAAATGGCAGAAGTTTTATGATTGACCTGTTTCATGACAATGATTATGGCAATTTGGTGATGCTTTCATGAAATGTCAGTCACGTGCTAACCGTTTTGCGTTAATTATTTCCCTGGGCTCTCATGACACCCCTGCCATGCAGGTATTCATATTTCATTTTACAAAGGAGAAAACTGACTGGGTGTGGTGGCTCACTCCTGTAATCCCAGCACTTTGGGAGGCTGAAGTGGGTGGATCATTTGAGGTCAGGAGTTCGAGACAAGCCTGACCAACATGGTAAAACCCCATATCTACTAAAAATACAGAAATTAGCTGGGCATGGTGGTGTGCGCCTGTAAACCCAGCTACCAGGGAGGCTGAGGCAGGAAAATCGCTTGAACCCAGGAGGCGGAGGTTGCAGTGAGCTGAGATCATGCCATTGCATTCCAGCCTGGGTGACAGTGAGATTCTGCCTCAAAACAAAAACAAAACAAAACAGCAACAACAAAACAAAGGAGAAAACCAAGGCTCAGAGAGTTGAAACAGCTTGCCCAAGGTCACATAGCTGAGTTTCAACCCCAGACCTGTCTGACTAGGAGCTTGAGGGCACTGCAGCCTCATCTCACTCCCAGGCATGTGCCTTAGTTCTCATTCCCCAGGCATCTGAAAGTCCATCCCGCCCCTCTGCAGAGGGCACATGCTAATGTGTCACTGGGAACATCCTGGGCCACTTCTCATCCACTGAAATGGGAAAACTCATAGCGAAGGAATCGGGGATGTCAAGTGTGGTGGGAGCTGGAGAAAGCAGAAAGCATGTGTGGAAGATAGCGCTGGAAGGTAAGATAAAGTCGCATTGTGTTCTAAACATCAGGCATAGGGAGCCATTGACTGTTCGGAGCAAGTTCATCGAGATGGGCTCACTTTAGGTAGCTGAGGTGTACAGTTATGTGAGGCAGACATAGTCCCCCAGAGAAAGTGTTGTGGCCAAGAGAATAGGGGAAAGGGATGTCTCAATTTGAAGGGGCCTCAGAAGAGTTCTTGGAAGGGATGACACTTGGGTTGAGTCTTAAGGAAATATGAGGAGTTGTTTAGATAAAAAGGATGAAGGAGGGGCATTCTAGCAAGGTCCAGAGATGGGAAAGACCTGGTGCATTTGGGCAACTGAAACCTTTTGATGTGGCTGGAGCCTGGGGCAGGCCTGGAGAGGGGAGCAGGGCCTCTTGTCCATAAGAGGGGGTCAGGCAGCTAGGGCTGAAGAAGAGGAGGGGTGAGAATTGGGGAGCTGGGTTGCTGCAGGGCCAGACACTTCAGATCTGGAAGGGCCTGATGAGCAGGAACTCAGTGTCCCAGAAGTCTCCTCCAGGGCCTGCAGCAGAGTGGTGGAGTGAGGACAGGAGCAGGGCTTGCAGGAGTGACAGTGCCATGAACCTACCATATAGTGTGGGCAAGGGCATCGGGCCAAAGGGAGACTGCGCCCAGGAAAAGAGGGTCCTGGAGGACAAATTGGGAAAGTCAGCCTTTCATGCTCCGTGAATCTGTGATCTAGAGTTTGGTCAGTTCATGCCACTGTCACCCCCATCATGTTACTAACACCAGCATCTCTCAGCTGAATTCTGGCCAACCTCTCCCGTCTGGGCTCCCTGCTTTTGCCTCAGCCCCTCCTGCAATCTCCACACAACACAGAATCTGGAACGAGGCTGTTATGACATAGGTCAGATCCTGGCCTCCCCTGCTGAAAGACTTTCAGTGGCTCCCATCTCATTCAGAACAATGGATAAGACCTTCAGGGTGGCCCACCAGTCTTTGTGGGATCTGCCTCCCCTACTCTGACCTCATCTCTTATCTTTCTCTCCATACCCAGCTTGCTGTTACTTGTCACTCTGGTTCTCTTCCTGCTTCAGGAATTAGCACTGACTACCCCCCTGCCTAAAACCCTCTCTTCCAGCATCCACATGGCTCACTCCCTCACCCCTTCAGTTTTTACTCAAATAACGCCTTTACTCAAATAACGTGCAGCCAAGGAGCCATATAACACAGCTTCCTGGAGGAGAAGAAATCCAAGGAGAAGGAATCTCAAAAGGAGGCAGCTCTGACTCAGCTTCCCTACTTTGTACACTGGGACACCACTGGGGCAAGGCTGTGGCTCAGTGGGTGATGAAGGTGTCAGGACTTATCAGGAGGACTGAGAGCAATTCGGGAAGTTGAAATAATCCCAGTTCTTACATTCTGGTCCCGTGAGTGGAAGCGGAGTTCTCCAGCCTTTTGATCTGGATCAGAATTGACCCCTCCGCACAGAGGAGGGGGACTGACCATAGCTGCTAGGGGTTGGGAAACCAGAGCTGACACAGCAGTCCCTTCAGGGTGGCTTTTAGGGGCAGGGAGACCAGTAAGGAGACTAGTACAATTATCCAAAAGACAGGCAATGAAGTTGGGGCTAGAGCAATGGCAGAGGGGACACAGGAAGGAGGTGCACTTGGTGCTGGGAACTGACAGGTCAACAAAACCAGGCCTAGTCCCTGCCCACGTGAAGCTTGTAATCTAGTCAGGGAGCTAGTTATTTGGTCAAATAATCCAACAAATAGCCCCTTGGCCATGGGGTGCCACAAAACAGAGGTTCAGGTGCTGTACCAGCCAATGCAAGGGGAAAGCCACCCAGCCCAGGAAGCAGGAGGTGATGACAGCCCTCCTGGAAGAACAGCTGACACTTCATGGACACAAAGGGTAAGGCCTGATTCCCATCCGAAGTAAGTCTCAGCCCACGTGATCCCCTCCAGAAAGCCTCTGCTGGGCTCGCCATATGGAGGCACGTACATCCTTCTCCACGGCCCCCTGCTCTGTACTACTCAGCACGTTCCTGATGCTACCGACGTGGGTGTCCACCAGCCCCAGCAGATGGACCTTTCAAAGGCTATGGCCCTGTCCCAGCATGGTGGCTCACGACTATAATCCCAGCACTTCAGGAGGCCAAGGTGGGCGGATCACTTGAAGTCAAAAATTTGAGACCAGCCTGACCAACATGATGAAACCCCATCTCTACTAAAACTACAAAGATTAGCCGGGTGTGGTGGCAGGTGCCTGTAATTCCAGCTACTCGGGAGGCTGAGGCAGGAGAATCACTTAAACTCAGGAGGCAGAGGTTTCAGTGAGCCGAGATCCCGCCACTGTACTCCAACCTGGGCGACAGAGCAAGACTCCATCTCAAACAAACAAACAAATAAGCAACAACAACAGAAAAACAAAGGCTATGGTCCTGACCCATTGGCCTCATTTCCCCATTTCCCAACCTCAGTTCCTAGTGCTGGCAAAAGGTCAACGCTACCCAATACTGTCACTGCCCACTATAGTGTGGGAGGTGGACACGTTCACCATCACTCTTGCTCTAGTTTGGGTTCCCCCCAAAGCCAGGACTTGAGTGGAGGTGGTTCGTTTGTGAGGTGACCCCAGAAAGAATGGCGAGGGGGTAGGAAAGGGAGACAGGGCAGGGAATAGGGGGATATAGCCTGTCAAGGTGCATTAATGAGCGAGTCACTGCTATGGGCAACTGGAGCTCAATCCCATTGGAGACTGAGCAATCGTGTAGAATGTGCCTCAGAATTGGCCCAGCAAGGGGCAGAGAACCTGGATCCTTTATCCACTGACCCACCATCCCTCATAGGTTGAGGTTGCCCTCACCCTGGGGGGGAGGGGTTGTTAAATATCTGGCACTTCCAGGTTGCCCTGTGAGTGGACTGCACTAGCTCTCCTGGCACCAGAGGAAGACCTCAGGCTGAGAAGGGTGAAGTGAGGATCCAAGATGAGCAGCTGCCAGCAGGCCCTGGGACTGTCCACCCAGGCCTGAGAAGAACTTGGAGGTGGCTGAGGGCATCAGCTGTTTGCTGCCGTTCCCCACTCCAGGTTCCAGGACATCGTGTCAAGTCACTTGACAATCTTTTCTTCTGAGTCCAGACAGCTTCAGAATCCTCACTGTGGGGCCCTGGGGAGCCAGCCATCATCAGGGTGCCATTCAAAATGAAATTCATTTGCTATTCTAGTGAAGACCCACGGACCCATGGGTCAGACCCCAAATCCCCTCTTTCCAGCACTGGGGGAAAGGCTGGAATGGTGCTTTATACACTGGGAAGTGCTGGGCACTTGTCAGAGGCTGTCATCAAACTGACCCCCGAACAAAGCCCAGGCTCTCTATTCACAGGGGTTGATCTTCGGGCAGCTGGGTCCCACCACAGAGGGGTCTTTTTTCATGCAGTACATTCCTGCAGGAAATAGCCAAAGCAGATGGTGGGGCTGCCCAAGGGAGACAGGCTGGGTTTATCAAAGAGCAGCAACATCTGACCATGCAGACATTGCTCCAAACACAGTCTGAGCAGAGGAATTCCATCCAGATGGTGCTGGAAGGAGGCCTCCAGAACCGGAGTTGCTGGGGTGGGGTGGGGGGGTTGGGCAGATTCTGCCCAGGCCAGCTGTTACCTCCCCCGGCCGGGGCTAAGGGGCCTTTGAGTGGAACTGCTGGCTGCCAGGCATGGGGGCAACAGCCTGTGGCCTCAAGAACAATGCTTTGCAAGTGGAGACTTCTGACAATCAATTAAAATGATCAGACATCCAAAAGACCAGAGAGGGAGCAGGTCTATTGAGAGAGCCGTCACCTGAGTAGGCAGATGCAACCTCCCAAAGTGGGGGAGAAGCTCAAACAGCCAATGGGAGGAGCAGCCTGGCAGCCCCACCCCACACCCTTGTTGTTCCTCCTGCTGGTCAGCTGGATGCTTCAGGCTGAGGAGTTTTTGGATTTCTTCCCCTCACCTGTCTTAAGATTCCCGAAAAGCCAACACTTAGACAAGAATATGAGTGCTAATAGCTGATTTTGCAGATGATTCCAGTGGGGGAATGGGGAGAGAGAGGGAGAGAGAGAGAGAATCCAAGAGTCCTCAGGTGAAGAGCCCATAGGACTTCAGGGTACAAACTAGAGTGACCAGTGCTCAGGAGGTACGGGCAGGGCACCAATGATGTCTGCAACATCACTTTCTCCATCTCCTCTTCCCTTTCTCCTTTTTCTCCTCTCTTGTTTTCTTCCGTTTCCCCTCTAGATTCTTACTGTGTGTTTCTCACCTTTTCCTTGTGGATCCTGGAATCCAGTGTTTCTTAAAGTGAGGTTCCCTGACTAGCCAGGAGTCTTGGTATAAACGTAGACCCAGGACCCTGCTCCAGCCCTAGTAAATCAGAATCTTTGCTTATAGTCCATTTAGATAAAATTCCCCAGTGCTTCTGATGCATGTGGATGTTGCTAGTCTAACCGCCCTGCATCATGGCCGCAGCAGGGATTTGTAGATTCTGGAATCCCCAGGTTCTGCCCTTGCCCCCACCTGTCCACCTGCCTCCCTTGGGCTTGGATGCCACCGGCTGACCACCTCGCTTCCCTGAAGGCTCCTTCTTCTGCTGCTGCATCTACTTCTGCTTCTGCTTCCTTTTTTTTTTTTTTTTTTTTTTGAGACAGAGCCTTGCACTGTCACCTGGGCTGGAGTGCAGTGGCACCATCTTGGCTCACTGCAACCTCCGCCTCCCAGGTTCAAGTGATTCTCCTGCCTCAGCCTCCTGAGTAAGTGGGATTACAGGCACCCACCACCACGCCCAGCTAATTTTTTCTATTTTTAGTAGAGATGGGGTTTCACTATGTTGGCCAGGCTGATATCGAACACCTGACCTCATGATCTACCTGCCTCGGCCTCCCAAAGTGCTAGGATTACAGGCATGAGCTACTGCGCCCAGCCTAGGCTCCTTCTTTTGCCCAGCTACTGGACTGGCTGCCTCTTGGGTGTCGCCTCTGCCCTGGACTGATCCTTTCTGAGATTTAAGGCTTAGACCTTTATTCAACAGTTGAGAAGTGGTGCCATCCCAGCTACCATCATTTACATTCGCCACATCTGTCCAGGTGCTCCTCAGAGTGGTCCTGGTCCACTGGGAGGGGAAGTCAGAGATTCAGGTCCTTCTGTGCACACAAGCAGTCACAATGAAGTGTCCCACTAAAACACAGTGTCCCATGACTTCACTGTGTGTAGCGTAATACCCAATTCGCAGAGTAACACACAGGCACATCATTTACGTATACCTTTGTACACAAGACAGTGTCATATAGCCATGTGCAAAGTCACTGATAAATTTACAGTGTGTGTGAGAGACAGGACTAGTTGGATTTCCTAGGCCGACTAAGAATTCCTAAGCCTAGCTGGGGGAGGTGCCCGTGAAGTGCAGCGGACAGAATTGCAGCAGACACCCTGCCGGATCCGGAAGGGTGGAAGTCAGCGGCGGGTGTGCCATGGCAGCAAACAGCAGTGGTGGACGGCGAGCGAAAGCTCGGCTCCAGCCGTAACAAACATGGGCCAGAAGGAGTGTGCAGTTGCAAGATTTAATAGAGTGAAAACAGAGCTCCTGATCGGGCTAGAGGCTCACCATTGTTCCTGCACAGCTAAGTGCCTGGGTTCGTCCTAATGGAGCTGAACACTAGTTGCTGGGTTCCATGGTTCTCTTCCATGACCGACGGCTTCTAATAGAGCTACAACACTCACCACATGGCCCGAGATTCCATTCCTTGGAATCCGTGAGGCAAAGAACCCCAGGTCAGAGAATAAGAGGCTTGCCGCCATCTTGGAAGCCACCCACCACCATCTTGGGAGCTCTAAGAACAAGGATCCCCGGGTAACATGTGCACATGAACACACACACACAGAGGAGGCCTTACACCAAATTACACACAGTATTGTGCTATATCACGATAACACACAGGCACAAATTGTCACAGCATGGAAAGAAACTCTTAGAGCAACACACAGTCCCAGACATGTAGCCTTAGGGTAACACAGTCACAAACCACATAATACAGCTGCACAGTGACACAGTGTCACAAACACATATGTGTACACACACACAAACACAGAGTAATTCAGTCCATGGGTGGACTCCTACACACTGGCAAAAAGAAACCCACACAGAGGATAGCTCCAGAGTAACACACGGCCATGGCAAAACCACACACCCTCACACAATAACACACGGTGTTGTAGCCGGGGTGCAGAGAGGCGGTATCATGCAACCCCCGATTCAGCCGCAGTCAGACAGAGCAGGATGGGCACCAGGGAGTGGGATGAAGTCTGATCTCGAGGAGAAAGGTTGGCTTTATTTGAACAGATGTCTCATAAAGCAGCCGGGGTATTATTTAACTGCTTTCATGAACTAATGGATTCCAGCAGCTCAGGAGCCTGGGGAATTCGTTAGTGGACCCCAGAGCACTTGCTCCTCCTTCACACTCTCCCACCCTCACTGACTTCTCACTTCTTCGCTGCAGCAGCCAACCTCCATCCCCAAAGAGAATGCCCTATTTGAACAAGAAGGGCAGAAGCCGAACAAATATTTGTGTCTTCAGGCCTCATTTGGCACTTACTGTGATGGGAGCTTCCTTCTGGGAAGAACAAGCCTCTGCCCGGCAGATTCTGCTCGGCTTGGCCTGGGTGAGAGGCCTGGGCTCAGGCTGGGATCTGTCCTGGATCCCCATCTCCTGCTGGCGATTGGGGGGGCCTTTCTCTCTCCCTCCACTGGCCCCATGCCTTTCCCATCGTTCACAGCTGCTCTGTCCCAAGAGTGGTCCACCTGCCGCCTCACTTCCCATCCATTTCTAGCCGACTTTAACCTGGCTGCCACACATCACTCCATCGAACTGCTTCATCCAGTACTTCTGATGTCATCCTTATTCTGCTCACCAACTCTGTGACCTGGGCAGCTCACTCTTGCCCACATTTGCTCTTCTCACATCTGACTTCCAGCACACACCCATCTCCTGCTTCTTTTCCTACCTCTTAGTTTGCCTCTTCTCATCTTCCCATGCTCTGCCCTGGATGTTGATGCTCTCTGGCTCTCAGTCACTGACTCTCTCTAAATGCCCCCAAGAGAACTTGGGTACATCTACATTCCACACCCCTTCTGCTGGTGGTCAAGCGTGGTGATTAAGAGCACAGACTCTCTAGACTGCTAAGGTTCAATCCCTCCTTTGGCACTTGCTAGCCATGGGGAATTGCAGAAGTTACTTTGCTTCTGTGTGCCTCCATTTTCTCATCTGTAAAATGGGGGCAAGGATAACTTCTACCTCATAGGGTTTTTTAATAGCTAAATGAATTAATATATATAAAGTGCTTACGAGAGTGCCTGGCACTTAGTAACTGCTACATAAAGGATGGCTGTTTTCATTAGTCCCAATGTAGTAATAACTTACACACCTGCACTTGTAACAGAAGAAAAATATGCTTTGCTAGCTAACCTCGTGGTGTTGGAATGCAAAGTAAAATGAACAATTGAAGACTAATAGATGCCCTCAAAAGCATAGGCAGAGATGACTGAGAAAGTCTCAACTTATGAACAACTTATGCGCAAACATCATGGTTTCCCCACTGGGAACATCTCCCATAGTTGTAGCTGGCATCCAAGATGGCCCCAGTGACTCTCCTCTCCTAGTATCTACCCCTTTGGGTAGTCCCCTTTCACACTGACCAGGACTTACCTGTGTAAGCAACAGGATATGGCTGAGTACAGTGGCTCATGCCTGTAATCACCACACTTTGGGAAGCTGAGGCAGGAAGATTGCTTGAGACCAGAAGTTCAAGACCCACCTGTGCAGCACAGCAAGACCCCCATCTCTACCAACAATAGAAAACAAAAAAAGAAAGAAAAAAATTATCCAGGCACGGTGGTGTGCACCTGTAGTCCCAGCTACTCAAGAGCCTGAGGCAGGAGGATCACTTGAGGGCAGGAGCTTGAGGTTACAGTGAGCTATGATGGAGCCACTGCTGTCCAGTAGGGGCAACAGAGCAATGTCCTGCCTCTTAAGAAAAAAAAAAAAAAAGCATATGAGACATTGTAGAAATAATGAGATGTGACTCCCAAAGCTATCTCATAAATGATACTGCAGTTTCTACCTTGCTGTCTCTCGGATCGCTTGCTCTGGGTAAAGCCAGTCACCATGTTGTGAGGACACTCAGGTGCCCTAGAGTGAAATCCACATGAGGAGGAATTGAGGCCTTTTGACAACATCCAGAACCAATTTGCTATCCAGGTGAGTAAACCACCTTCGAAGCAGACCCTTAGTCCCAGGCAGACCTTCAGAAGACAGCTGACATCTTGACTGCAAACTTATGAGAGACCCAAAGCAGAACCATCTAGCTAAGCCACTCCTGAACTCTCAACTTACAGAAATTGTGAGAGGTAATAAATATTTATTGTTGTTTTAAGCCACTAGGTTTTGAGTTTTTTTTTTGTTTGTTTTTTTTTTTTGCCCAGCAGAAGATAAGACATCCACATTTTCCAATTCAGCACTCTTGGGAAGTGACTAAGGAAGAAAGATTTTTTTAATGCTATTATGCACCTTGGCGAGAACGAACAAGACCTGCCTCATCTTCATTTGTATCTCTGTTTCTACAACTGAGCTCCCAAACTCTGCCCCTTACCCTCTGTGCCCCTGATGTGAAAAATGGTGGTGTATGGGTTGAAGGCAAGATAAGATTAGTAAGTCTTAGGCCAAAAGTTGAATATGTTTGCAGAATTTGTCTAATTTACAGGCTCTTGACTGGGCTTATGGAGTCCATGGACTTCTAAAATTGTCGATGGAATGTATATGCAAGGGAACTCTTCTGGGGAGAGGTCTATAACTTCAATAAGATTTGTAGGGCGGGCACAGTAGCTCATATCTGTAATCCCAGCACTTTGGGAGACCCCGAGGTGAGAGGATCACAACAAAGCAAGACCCTGTCTCCAAAAAAAGGGGGGCATTTGTAAATGTGTCAGGATACTAAAATGTCTAGAACTACTGACCCAATGTAGCACCCATTTAAAAGACTGGACAGCAAAAAACAAAAACAAACAAATAAAAAAATAAAAGATTGGACAGTAACAATGAGGGTCCAGAGAATGTTAGAAACCAGAAATTCATAGGGAACTCTCAGCGCCCCAAATATAATGGCCAAGAGTGAATTCAATTGGATTGAATTCTAGAGCTTAGGGGGAGAACTATTATCTATTTTGCTTACCACAGTCTCTCTAGATCCTAGCACTGTGTCTGACACATAGTAGATGCACAATAAAAATGTGCTGGGGCTGGGCACAATGGCTCATGCCTGTCATCCCAGCACTTTGGGATGCCGAGGTGGGAGGATCACTTGAGGCCAGGAGTTAGAGATCAGCCTGCTTAACATGGTGAGACCCTGTCTCTACCAAAAGAATTTTTTTAATTAGCTGGACATGGTGGTGCATGCCTGTAATCCCAGCTACTCAGGAGGCTGAGGTGGGAGGATAGCTTGAGCCCAGGAGGTCAAGGCTGCAGTGAGCCATGATCACATCACTGCACTTTAGCCTAGGTGGTAGAGCAACACTCTGTCTCAAAAAAAAAAAAAAAGAAAAGAAAATTGCATAAATACCACTGATTCCCTTGACCAGCCCTAAAAATATATTGGATGAATGAATGAATGAGTGAATGGAGTAAATAAATGAGGGCAGCAGAGGGACAAAGGACGCATGGGCAGGGACATATTTGACATGATGAGTCAGGGGATCTTGGCCAGTTAGAAAAGAAATAGACCAAGCATAGGGCAAGCATTTTGGTAGGAAATGGAGAGAGAAAGAACTAGAGATCTTAATGATGCTAAAGAGAAGGCAGAGTGGAATTAGAGAATGACGAACACAGGAGCTATCACCAGAAAGTTTAATATTTTCAACATGGGTAAGTTGTGAGTGATAACAAAGTCTAGAATGTGTCCGCAGGCACAAACTGAAGGGGTAAGCGGGTGGAGGTCATTGGAGTTGAGAGGATCAAAAAAACTATGAAGCCAGGGTGCTGGATGGGTTGTCCAAAGCAACATCAAAGTCATCCATAATGGTGCCAAAATATGAGCTAAATAAATAATCCTTTGCATTCTTTCTGCGTCAGCAACAAATGAGGAAGCAGAGTGAGGTTTACAGATGTACGTAAAAGATCAGAAAAAAGGCAAGAACAAGAATCAGTTGAGAGACAGACATGAAAGAAAGAAAACAGGAAGGTATGAGAGGTGAGCCCATGAGAAATCACAGCCTAGGCATAGAAGAGGAGGGGAACGGGGGGATGATCTTGCCACCTGGGGAGTCAGGCAGAGCCAACTTCCAAGCTGAGACCCAGCAGTGCTCCACGCTGTACTCAGTGGGCCTGGTTAGTGGGGGGTAAATCTCAGATCTCCCACCCCCCACTCCTCACATATATTTGTCTCACTGGAACTTCGTACCACCTGGCAGATCTGATAGTTACAGATGAGTAGCCCCAACTTACAGTTGAAGAAACTGAGGCCAGAGAGAGAAGTGACTTGCCTATGATCCCTAAATCATTCATCAAGCTGATGCGAGGGAAAGAACTAGGACCTAGGTGTGCTGAGTCCCTATTTCATGGCTACTGGGGCTATGGTAGGGAAAGGGTGTGCAGAAGTGGTGGGGGAAGGGATATAGCCAAGTCAGGGCAGTGGAACCCATCCCAAAATAAGTCCCCAAGTGTAGGGTTAACAGCTTTGCTCCAGTGGGGTGGAATAGGAAGACATTAGAAAATGTGGGAGCCCCTCCACACCCACCCTTTTTATTTCTCAAGAGTCCAGTGCTGGGAGAGAGGCTGTTAGTGCTGAGTCCATGGCATGCACAAACCACCTGGAGAAAGCTCTGCTCTCCCACTCCACTCCGTTAGCAGTGTCTGTGGCGCAGGGAGCTGGGGAGGGAACTGCTTCTCTGTTATCATCCACTAACACCTGTGCTCTAGAGATAACATGATTAACTCCAGAGAACAGGGGTCATAATAGTGGGTGCACAATGGAGGCTGGGGTCCCTGGGTGACAGGAAGGAGCTCTGGGGGCCTGCTGGGAGCAGGGGATGCTGGTGAGGTGCCAGGGGTCAGAGACACACTTTAGATCTTGCTGCTTTGCCCTGGGGGCTCCAAGCAGGCCTTCCCCTAGGCGGAGGGGTCGTCCATTGTTTCCTTATCTTTGGGAGCCAGTGACAGCCTGTCCTCCAATGATGCTGATCACATGGCATTGTTATCACCCTGTGCCTGTCACCGGCGAGGGCCGTGGGGCTGCCGATTTCTGACAAACAGCACTTGAGCGCTAAAGGGAATCTGTTCTTGGCCTTATCTCCGGCCTGTGTATCCTGCTTTAGCTTCACATTTGGTCCCTGTGGGGCCATCACTTTGCCAATAGCAGTCCCTGGGGCACCCAGATAAATTGCTAGCTGCCTGTGCCCTGGGGCTCTAGTCAATGGCTGTGGGAACTGGCAGTGCCCAGGCTGGCACCTCTGGTCCAGGTCAGCATCAGCATCTCTGGGGCACTGTAGCCAGCGATAATGGCCAGAGCCCTGGCCACACCGCAGGCACAGAGAATAGCTTGGGGAATGTCCCCAGCTTCAACATTCAACAGCTGTATGGTCTTTCATTTGAATACAGTTTGATCAAGAGAGAAAAACAAGTCAGCACCATGGACAGCATCCAGTGAGGCCTTTCATTAAGCGAAAGAAAGCAGGGAAGGAAAAAAAGAAAGGAGGAAAGGAGAGGGTGAGGGAGGGAGGAGAAAGGAGGAAAGGAGAGGGTGAGGGAGGTGAAGGGGGAAGAGGCAAAAGGAAAAGGAGAGGAAATGGTGAGGGTAGGGGTGGGAGAGTTTCTTTGCATGCCAAATAATGGTGTGGTATTTTTTAGTCTCTACTTTCAGCTTGGCCAGTGGTTGAAGAAAAGACTATTTGACCAAGGAAGGTTAAGTGATATTAAAGGTTCTTCTGACCTTAGATAAAGAAGGATATGTGGCCAGGCATGATGGCTCACAACTGTAATCCCAGCATTTTGAGAGGCTGAGGCAGAAGGAGCACTTGAGCTCAGGCAGTTGAGACCAGCCTGGGCAGCATGACAAAACACCATCCCTATAAAAAGTACAAAAATTAGTGGGGCATGGTAGTGCATGCCTGTAGTCTCAGCTACTGGGGAGCTGAGGCAGGAGGATCACTTGAGCCTGGGAGATTGAGGCTGCAGTGAGCCGAGATCCTGCCACTGCACTCCAGCCTGGGGTGACAGGGCAAAACCCTGTCTAAACAATAAATAGAATAACATAAAAAATAAATGAAAAAAATTTTAAACTTAGTTGGGCATAGTGGTGCATACCTGTGGTCTTACATACTTGGCAGGCTGAGGAAGGAGGATCTCTTGAGCCCAGAAATTCAAGGCTGCAGTGAGTTTGATTGAGCCACTGCACTCCAGCCTGAGTGACAGAATGAAAATCTGTGGGCCGGGGCGGGGAGGGTAAAGCAATGAGATACTCCACACCAATAGAGGCCAAAGAAAGAATTTGGAAGAAATGACAACAAACACAAAGTAAGCATTTGTTGTGCTCCATGCTAAGTTACTTATATGGCAGAACTCAACTCCTTTAGCCCACCCACCACCCTTATGATGTAGTTACTATCAGATCCCCTATATTACAAATGAGGAAACAGAGTATGAACAAGGTTTAATAACTAGCCAGAAGTTGCACTGCCAACTGATGGCAATGCTTGTAACCTTGGGAGGAAGTAGATTCCAGCTTAACTTTCCTTCCATTTCACTCCTTTCTGATCCTCTCCATTCACCTTGAGTATCCAGTATCTTTCTGAATTTTTAGTACAGAGTTGGCTTCTTAAACTTACTGGTTTACATGCTCCTATGTTTGCAAAAGGAGAGTCCTGAGTTTCATATTTTAGCTTAAAACCCTTTTTTGGATTTTCCAGCTAGGGCATGGTTTGCTTCCATGAGGCAGAAAAGGGGCTATTTGGGGAAGACCTGAGGTCTGACTTGCTGCCCATAGTCACACTGTGGCTGATCCCTGAGGGGGCAAGACTTGAATGCTTGAAAATGGATCTCTGAGATTGCCAAATGCAAGATTATCTCAGGAAAGCTCCTTGTGTGTTTGACTGATCTGAAGTAAAGAGAATAATCAGAAAGCCCCCACAGTCAAGCTCCAGTTTTGCTGTCAACTTTTAATGACCTTGAGAAAATCCCCTTTTCTCTCTAGACCATAGTGGGAACTCATGGAGGCCCCACGTATTCACACAGGGTAGATACTTGCCACATGTTATTAATTAAGGATGAGTTTTCTCCATTTATTTTTCTTTGGAAGTAAGAAGGGCTTCATTACTTTGTAGCATAGCCTGATCTGAGTGCCTGAGCCTGTGTTCCACACTGAAGATAACACTCAGTGTAGAAGGAGCTGACAGAGCATGTGCTACTAGAGAGATTAACACTAGATGGGAAGAAGGTAGATGATTGGCAGATGGAGGAAGGCTTACACAACCCTGAGAAATGAGAGTTGTCATACACTGTAACTCTTTGGGGGAAGCTCAGAGATCCTCCCTAAAGCACCCTTGCCCCTCCCCCCAACACACACACACACACATTTAAATCCTCAAGGACATAATTCCTGAGCTATAGAACAGTGGCTTTTTTTGTTGTTGTTTTTGAAATGGAGTCTCACTCTGTCACCCAGGCTGGAGTCCAGTGGCACTATCTCAGCTCACTGCAACCTCCGTCTCCCGGGTTCAAGCGATTCTCCTGCCTCATCCTCCCGAGCAGCTGGGATGACAGGCATGTGCCACCACACCTGGCTACTTTTTTTGTATTTTTAGTAGAGACAGGATTTCACTGTGTTAGCTGGGTTTCACCATGTTAGCCAGGATGGTCTGGATCTCCTGACGTCGTGATCTGCCTGCCTCAGCCTCCTAAAGTGCTGGGATTACAGGCGTGAGCCACCACACCCAGCCAGAACAGGGGCTTTTGATGGAAGGAAATAAGATGGCTTCACAGCTCTTCTTCCCCATGACTTTCTCTGGTGAGCCCTCTTTGGGGCTTCGCTCTGTCCCTGTGAATAACTTCTTTCTCGGCACATCCTGAGGCTGGTGCTCAGGACCTCTTTAGCTTGGGGGAGAGAGCAGTTGGCATGGTTTACTGAGTATCACAGCAGTCTGGTAGATATGACTTAGGGTACGAACCAAAGAATGGAAAGGGGTCTTCTTCTATTTCTTTATTTTTTAATTTATTTTTATTTTTAAAATAAAAATAAAGACGGCATCTTGCTATGTTGCTCAGGCTAGAGTGCAATGGCTATTCATGGGCACAATCATAGTTTGCTGCAACCTTGAATTCCTGGGCCCAAGTGATTCTCCTGCTTCAGCCCCTTGAATAACTGGGAATACAGACATGCACCAGTATGTCTAACTGACAGGGATATTTTGAAGAGAGCACCAACTTACAGAGAGACAGAATGTGCTCAGGAGTGTAACCTTTGCAGATAAAGAGAGACCCAGGTTCAAATTCTGGCTTGATGACTCTAGTTATTTGGCCTTGAGCAAGTTGCTTCAGTGTCTTCATCTGCTTGGGAGAAATAGGTTTGAGAGAGATCTGTTAAACCTCCAAGTTGACAAGTCGAGTAGGCTGGGCCTCAGAAGAGAGAATAGGACTGGAAAAATAAGCATAGGAGCTGTTGTCTATGGATGATCTTGTAAGTCATGGGAGTAGATGAGTTTCCTGCAGGAAGGTTGGGAGAGAGATGTGTTATCTTGAGCAAGTTATTTAACCTGTGTTTCAGCTTCCTCATCCACAGAATGGGGATGATAATAGCATTTACCACATTTTTCTGAGAATTGGATTTAGATAGCCCATGTTCAAGCACTTAGAGTCTGGGAAATGCTTCATAAAGAAGGATGATATTATTAATCCTTACCCAGCACTTCAAGGCTCATGTAATCATCCCCATTTCACAGAAAAAGAGACTGAAGCTCAGAGAGTCTCAGGTTTCATGGCTTGTAAGCAGCACATCACTATCTCTAAGCCCAGGCCACACTGCTCCTGTTCTTGTAGGAGAATACCACATGGACACATTTCTTAAAATGCAAGAGGTGAGCTATTTGAATCTGGCTAGAAAGGACAAGGCTGATCTTCCAAATGGCAGTGGTAGGAGACTCTGGGTTCAGAAGAAGCCATGATAGGGTAGAAACTACCATGATCCTTTTAGGATAAGTTCCAAGGACAAGCTCCATATTATGTGCACATATCTCCCACGTTTAACCCCCAAGTTGATAAATGTTTTCCGTGATTCAGCTCCTCCCAGTTCCAGAAGCCAATGAAGCAAGGTTCGTGCAAGGAGTGAGTCCCATTTGCAGCCTCAGATGAGCTAGTGAGGCAGAAAATGTAGATAATAAAGAGAGTTAATGACAGGCCTCTCCAGCTGCCTGAGCTGGCCCTTGGGGAGAAGGAGTCAATGAGCTTCTGTCGCTGCTGTGCTGGATTCCCAATTTCTTCGTCTTCCATCTCCTGCACAGTCCCCTTCCCTGCCTGGTTTGCAGCCTTGGCCACTGATTGCAGCAGTTCACACTGGAAAACAAGACCACAAGAGATCTGGGGTATCTCTAGGGCAGTGGTGAGATGTGGGTGGCAGGAGGCAACTTGGTTTTCTTAGCAAAGATTGCACAACGTCTCCAGCTCCCCAGAAAACAAACTTCCTTAGGAATTCCATGGAGATGACATACAAGGAAGGTCCCACCCTGGAACTCATTGTTAATACCACGCGTAAAAACTGTCACTGAAGTGGGAGAGTCAGAATGTGCCAAGCGCTACACCAAGAGTTTTATATATAGTACTTCATTTAGTCCTTACAACAGCCCTTCAGTGATTATATTGTTATTATCCCCATTTTACAGATAAGGAGACTGAACCCATAGAAATGACGTTATTTTCTTAAGGTCACACATGTAGTTGGCAGATCTGGAATTGAAATCCAGGCCAATATTACTCCAAAGTCTAGGCTGGATTGCCTCTGTCCTTACATATTGTCTTGAAAGACAGTCAGTTTCATTAATTTATTCAAAAATTATCCAGTCTGTCAGAGAAATGGTCCTAAGTTAGGTGTCTCTTACTTCCTTTGTTGGGAGCACTATGCCTTTACCAATAAAACCTTGGGTTGTGTGCTCTCTTGATACTAATTGAGTTGCATGATGGACTTTCTAGAGTTTGTGGTCAACTAGAATCTTCAAATCTTTTTCATGTGGACTAGGGTTAAATCAGTGGACTGTATTCACACAACGCACAATGGTTTCAAGAGGTTTTACTGCCCTGGGAACCTGGTATCCTTCCCCTTGGTAGTTCAAAACAGAGATATTGCATTTAGAATGGTTTTCACTTTGTTTTCTGTTTTCACTTTTTAATCAAGGTATAAGTACACAGTAAAGTGTGCTTATTTCAAATATATATCTAGTTCAACTAATTTTCACCCAGATGGAAATAGAGAACATTTTTCTCCATAAGATTCCTATTCAATTCCTCCACCCCAGAAGTAACTACTATGGATTTCACTGTTTTAATTCGAAATGTTCGTTTTTATGAAATACCAACTTTTACAAAAGGAGATTTAAGTCTAATAGAATTCTTTCATCCCAGCAATTAACATTGTTCATTCTTCCTTTTTTTTCAGTTGTTGCTAAGCTTTGAAAAGCCCTTTTACCTTATGAGATCTGATGACTACCCAAATTTATGTTTTCTGAGTTTTATCTATGTTTTAAAAATATTTTATTGCAGCCCTAAAATGGAATGAGATCATATCCTTTGCAGGGATGTGGATGAAACTGGAAGCCATCATCCTCAGCAAACTAGCACAGGAACAAAACCAAACACTGCATGTTCTCACTCACAAGTGGAAGGTGAATGTTGAGAACACATGAACACAGAGAGGGGAACAACAAACACCAGGGCCTGTTAGGTGGTGGGGGATGAGGGGAGGGAACACAGAGGACAGGTCAGTAGGTACAGCAAACCACCATGGCACACGTATACCTATGTAACCAATCTGCACGTTCTGCACATGTATCCCATTTTTTTAGAAGAAACAAAGAAAAAAAAGAGGCACAAAAATATGTTATATGTTTATATTATTTACACTTAGGCATTTAATTCAGTTGCAGTGTGTTTAATGACTGCTCTGGTGTGAAGGTCAGAATAATTTTTTCTCATCAATTATCTTTATACCATTATTCACAAATTGTTCCCTTCTGAGTTGATGTTTGAAAGTTCTTTTATTATAAATTAAATTATTATGTGTAACAACTTTCCCATTCTTAAATTGGGGTATTAATGATGCCTATCTGACAAATGAGGGTAAAAAGCAGATTATGCGTGATTAAGTAAGCATAGCATCTTAAGATAGTTTAAGTTTTTGCACACAGTGTGTTCTCAACAAGTGTCAATTTTATTCCTTCCACCTACCCCCCCAGACACTCTCCCACACATATTTAAGGCACTGTAACTATGGAAAGAACTTTCTAATAAGACTGTACAACAGGCTAACTTTGGAGATCAGATGTACAGCCAGAAGTCAGATGACCTCTGATTAACATGTTTTTGAGAGATTCTATTTCTTTCCTGAGGACCCAGATCAATGACTCCCAAATGCCAGTTTTGAAGCTAATGACAATGTGTGGTGACGTTTCCTGTGTTTCTCAATGAAATTAGAGAAAAAGGGCAAACAGGGGAGTCTTTATAAAACCAATCTAAATAACTGTTCCTTATTCTGAGATTATGGCTTTCCTACTTACTAAGTTTTAAAATGCCCTTCGTTTTTATCAAGCATTGGAGAGAACAGGTGATAGTTGTTATTCTTAAATGTCTTCACTTGGCATTGTCCTTGGTGGCTTACAATTTTTCTGGTTCACAAAATCCTGAAATCTCACAACAAGATCAATTGTGAGGTTTGCTACAACATCACAAGAAAAGGATCCAAGAATTATGGTTGACATTTTTCCCATTTTTCAGAGCACCATACACTATACATAGTAGGTGGTCAGTAATCATTAATTCCTTCAGTCCACAAAAGTTACTAATCACCTGCCTGGAAGTGTGTTTGTCATTGGCCAAAAAGAAACCCATAAAGCAGGCCAGACTTGATTGGGCTGAGAACTGTGGACCAGGCATTTATCTCTGGGCGTTGTGCATACATTCAATCGCTCCTTTCGCCCAACCGTCAGCACGTCGGACAGCTCAGCCGCAATTACCCGGGTCTCTGAGGAAACCTAACTAAACATAGACAAAGGCATTTTTACATTATCTTTTCTCTGCTTCATTATTTAAACAAGTGCCTCCTGTTCATACACAAGCCTTCTTCTTTGCGTTCTTAAACCTCACTCTCAGATTGTTTGCCTCGCAGTTTGCAATTCCCCAGCAAAACGGCCAGCTCCAATCTGAGCTGCGGAAATGCCAATTTTAATTAAAAGTGCAATTTTCAAATCCACCCAAAGCTCAGATAGGATATGGCACACTTGGTGCCCTGTGATCTTTCTGGCTGCTTTGTTGATTAAAATGGGTGTCGCTCTAAGTGCTTTGTCAAATCTTCACAAAAAGGAGGAGAAATTGACATTTACACCTTTATACCGACAAGAAAGTGATATATTAGATTCACCCCTATTGCCACAAAGGCTTGATTGTGGCTTAAGGGCAGACTTAGGCCAAAAGGTCCCCAGTGATAGCTCTGTTTTGATGCTTCAACCTTGAGGGCTCTTTCTTCAGCTGGTGGTGATGGTGGTGGTGGTGGTGGGAGTCGCTACACAATGTTCCCATTAACTTTCCTACCCCTCTCTTCCTACTCTGCCTCTGCAAGGACTTTGAGCTTCTTGGGTAATTGTTCTCTAATTTTGGTGGATACAAGAACAACCTAAAAAGCTCTCTTAAAATCTAGATTCCTTGGCCCCACTTCTAGAGATTCTGAATCAATAAATAGGTTTGGGATGTGGTCCCAGAATCGGAATTTTTAATGAAGCACCAGATAATTCTGATGAAGGAAGTCTTTAGCTCATACTCTGAGAAACTGTGTTCTGGTTCTGGTATCCTTGGACAACTCACTTCCCCTCTGTTATCATTTATCATTTTCTATCTTTATAAATGAAGGATCATGCAAGAGACCACAGTTAACCACTTATATGCAAAGATCTTCAGCAAATCAGTAATAAAAAGAGAAACCACATGATATAAAGATGGATAAGTGATATGAATAAGCATTTCTTGGAGAAGAAAATATAAACAATGAACAAACATTTGAGAAGATAACCAACCTTAATAGTAATCAGATAAGTGCAAATTAGAATAAAATAAGCTTTTTTGGTGTTGTTTTTATTTCTGCTGTTTTTCTGCTTTGCTCATTTGCTCATCCTATTGAGGGAAGAGAACCTTGTGAGTTAATAGCAGCCAGTGTAGGGTGTAGAGAAATGAGAATGTCCTATATCATTGGTGGAAGTGTGAAAGACTACAACATCTTGAGAAAGTAATCTGTCAGGACTTATTAAAACAGAAAAGTGCATTCTTTCACTCACAGTTTAGCTTTGGGGATTTATCCTACACAAACAAATGCATTAGGACATGTAGATATAAGCAATGGATGTTTACTGAACATTATTTGTAGTGGCAAAAATGGAAATTACTTACAAGTCTATCAACAGGGGACTGGTTGAGTAAATTCTGCTACATCCAACCTGGGGAATATTATATAGCTAGTGAAATAAAAAAACTATTAGATCTGGGAGGGCTGATCTTGAATGATATCCATGATATATTGTAATGTGAAATGTCAAATCACAGAGTAATGAGCATAGTATGATCCCATTGTTTGAAACAAAAAAGAAGAAAGCTCCAGACTCTGTTCATATATATGTGTATGAACTTGGAATAATGTGTGGAAGAAAACATACCAGACTATTGATATTGATTTCTTTTCTTTTTTGTATTTATTTTTTGTGTGTGATGGCTTACCACAGCCTCAACCTCCTGGGCTCAAGTGATCCTCCCACCTCAGCCTCCTAGTCTCTGGGGCTGCAGGTGCATGCCACCACACCTGGCTAATTTTTCTATTTTTCTTAGAAACCAGGTCTCTCTATGTTGCCCAGGCTGGCCTCAACCTCCTGGGCTCAAAAAATCCTCCCACCTCAGCCTCCCAAAGTACTGGGATTACAGGAATGAGCCACCAAGCTTGGCCTTAATATTGTTTTTTGTTTGTTTGTTTGTTTTGTTATGTTTTGTTTGTTCATTTGCAACATGAGATCATAAGGGAAATCAAAATACTTTCTATATTCATTTCCACATTATATAATAATATATAGTTGTTCTGAAAGAATATATTACTCTTATAAATGAACAATTATAAAGTTGACTTGAGAGCTAATCAAAAGTCAAAAAGTCCTAAGGGCTGGATACAAGGGACCACTGAGATCCCTCCCAGCTGCTACAACCTGGGGACACCCATCTCCTTCCCCAGATTGGCATCAAGGTCCATTTATGTTAAAGATTCAGTCACCTGGAACCAGGCAAGATCCTCCTGGCAATGTTCATTCTAGTGTGCCCACTGTAGAGTCCATCTAGGAGAGACCCTGACCCCTGAAGTTGGATTTTGGGGCCAGATAGCACCTCACAATCCCAACCCATCCTGGGGACTCGCAAGTGGAAAGACAAAGCAATGCCCTCTCTCTCCTCAGGTTCTCCCAGAGCATCACCTGACTCCATTTTACCCTGTGAAACTCACACCCAGGCCCATATGGGGTTCTCTGGGGACTAAGGAGAGATCTGAGAGGCCAAAACAGATGCCCCTTTATCAACTAAGATGAACCCAAAGGTTAATGAAACAAAGTTACCCGTCCGTTGAGGGTTCAGGGCCTGACTGGCCTGGCATATTTCTAAATTCCTGTAGCTCTAAGCTACCTAAAAATAGGAGCTATCAGACCCCTCCTAGCTCTGATTTACAACCCAGACCACTACGGCTCTGACTGGACAGAGGAATGGCCTTGCATTCTTTTCTCATAAGCAATTGCAGACCTTAAGCCATTTTCAGCTAGCTTATAGAGTCTGTGTGCAAACTGTCTTTCTGTCCTATAGTTCACCTTTCGATGTGAAGAGCCAAATTCTACCTCATTTTAATGCTAAAACCCCACCCCAAAGTGAACATGGGATGTATGTTACATATGTATTTACCTAGTGTGCGCTTATGTGCTCAGCTCCCCTCATGAATGTATATACCTTTTCTCCTAAACCTGCTGACTATGTATGACTCTATTGTGTAACATGGATGCTGTGAGGCAGAAAATCCAACCTGTCCTTTCTCTCTTCAAAAAGAGAGCACCTTTAATCCATGCTGGAGACTTTTTCTTCCCAGCTTACAAACTGATATTACCCATAAAGCTCTTTTTTACTATTTAGCCATCTGGTGGTCTTCTGGATGACAAAGCCATGCCGTATCTCATGAAAATGATCTAAGAAGCATCCAAAAAGACTTCAGGTCCTATGCGGCCTTTGGTACAGCCATTGTGGGAGTACCACACACAAACACAGCCAACAAGGATGCTGGCAGCAGAGGGTCCCCGAGAGCCACCCTCAGCTCTCCCATTGGTGTGCCAGGCTTCTCAGAGTTATGTTCAGAGAAGGACCCAGTTACTCAGGCTACGATGATGTTTTTTCACCTCTTTTAACAAAAATATTGAAATATGTCACAAGCTTAGAAAAATATAAAAGATATAAATGTGCACAATTTATTTTAAAATTCTAAACACCTGTGTGACTACTACTCACATGAAGACATAATATGTTGCCTGAAACTCCCCATGTGATCTGTCTTAATCATGCCCCTTCCCTGAAATAAAACACTATGGTCAACCACTTTGTTGCTTTCTTTTATATCTCTACCACCTTAGTAAATATCCCAGGATAATATTTCAGCTTCATCAGCTTTGAATTTAAAATAAATTAAGTCATATTGTATGTATTTGTGTCAATATAAAAATTATCCATGTTATGAAGTGTACTGTGGTGCATTCATTTTCACTACTGTATAGTATTCTGTTGTATAACTACACCACAGTTACTCATTCTGCCTTTGATAGGTTTTTGGTTGTTTCCAGTCATTGCCTATTGCAGACCATGCTGTTCTGATTATTATGTATATATCTCCTAATGTTGTATACATACAGAAGTATGTCTAGACATAAATGGAATTGCTGGGTTACAGGGCTTGCATATCTCCAAATTTACTAGATAGTGTCCAACTGTTTACCCAAATGGCTATACAAATTTACATTCCCACAAGCAGTGACAAAATTCTCAGTACTACACTATCTCACCATAATTTTATGGATGCTCTTTCTCTTCTAAGAGTCTTTGAAGATGCTGGTCCTTCTTCCCACAGTATTTCCTTTCCCTATTTTTTATTTATCTTGTTAGCTGTAGGTCATCATTAAGGACTCTTCCTCTTGTAGCTTTCCCTGACTCCTTCAATCTTGGTTATGTGCCACCCCTGGCTCCCACAGCCCCCTACATTGTCCCCTCTATCATAGGTATTAGACTGTATTGTTATTGCCTGCTCCCCTCCCTATCTTGCCCCCCACCAGACTGGGGACTCTCTGAAGGCAGGGGTGTATCTTGTTCCAGTGCCGTGCCTGGCACACACAGGTGCTCAATTCATGATTGCTGAATAAACAGGTAAAACTAATTTCTCTTCTCAACCCATGGCTCTCCTCAACCATCAGGAAGCCAGGTGAGTATTAAGGCTTTTCAGAGAAATGTTGCCAAAACAATAAATAATAACTCTGGGGAAATTAATTGTTAGATCTGGCTCTTTCATTAGTAGCTCATCAAAGGACTGTGAGCCCCCAGTGGGACTCTTAAAAATAAGTAACCGATCAGCATGGAAGGAAGGGCATCCTCTTCCCAGCACCCCCTGCCACCACCACCACCAACACACAAACAGACACACCTCTGCGAATTGCAGGGCCTGGCCATTTAACACAGTTATTACCAACTCCCACTTAGTGAATTATGAGCAAGAGCCTCGAGAGAGCTTTCAAAGATCTTCAAATGGATATTTAAAAGCATGCGATTGCTCAGTCAGGCTCAGCTAATGGCATTTATTACTTGGAGGATAGAGTATTTACATAAAGCTGGATTTTTATTGTAATGGTCAAATAGTTCCTGAGAGGGAGGGTGGAAAGGACAAGGAAGGGTGAAAGTGTAAGAATCGACTTCAATTCCGTTTCAGCAGATGTCAAACCCTTTATTCCCACTACAAGGCTGGTTCCCTCAGATGTCAGCATAACAATCACTAGGGCGGGTCTTGAGTAGGGTGACCCTGGCACAGGAGTGGTCAGATCATAGCATGGCACTGCGTTCCCCTAGAACAGAACACTCAGGACCCTGGACAGCTCACAGTGTCCGCTGAGGATCTGTTGGTAGGTTCTCAGACAGTTCATTCTTCCCAGGGTCCTTCCACTGATGTTTTAGTGGAGGTCCCTCATTTATTCCCACTCTAGTCTGGAATGGAGATAACCGAGGGCATTCACTCTCTCCTGGCTTCACCAGTCGTCCTAGGTGTCCCCATGTACTCCTCTGAATGACAAGGGGCGAGATGAAGATGAGTTGAAGTTAGTTATTATTGGCCTCAAGGAGCTTGCATTAGTTGTCTATTGCTGCATACCAAACCACCTCCAAAACTTAAAGGCTTAAAACAATAACGACATATTATTTTCTCATGATTCTGTAGATGAACTGGGTGATTCCTCTACTGGTCTTGCCTGGATAACTCATGCAAATACAATTGGCTGGTGGATCAGTTGGGGCTGAAGGATCAGGCAGTGAGTATGTGTTTAATGGAGGAGGTGTTTAAGGGATGAGTCTGGGAGATGAATGTGTGTTCTCCAGGTAGGAAAGACTGAGTAGAAAATTTTAAGAAGAGGAAGCAACATGAGAGCAAACGTATGAAACAACAGGCGGCTGTTTGAGACCCATGGGAACTGGCAAGTGGTTCCGAATGACCAGCTCATAAGAGAGAGTTGGAGGAGAAAATTTTCAGATAACTCTGGGGAGGCAGTTAGGGCACTGAGTATTATGTAGGACAATTGGCTTTATTTCACAGGTGTTGAGGAGACCTGGAGTGATAGGTGTTATTTAAATGAATTACACTACATACCAGGCACAATGCTGAACATTGGAGATGCAACATTATCTCACTTAATCCTAGCCATTATCACCATTTTACACATGAAGAAATTGAGGCTTACCCAGGATCACACACACAAGTGTCTGGCTCCAGAGTAATTGTTTTAGTTATTATATTCCATAGCCCTTCTGAAGGGGCTTTGAGTTGGGAGTGTAACAGGTAATAAGGAATGGAATAGGATTAAATTTGCATATTAGCAAAAAAAAAAAGGTTGAAAGGGCTGTGGGGAATTCCATAATTAAATAAACATAGAGACTATTGGGTTAAACAAAGTTTATCAGAAACCTAGTGCTGCTGGACTTCTCAGAGCCTTTAATATGCTAATGTGAACTAGAAGGTAAGCCCTTTTATTGACATCTCTATTCCCAATACCCCAAATAGTGTCAAACATATAGTAGATGCTCAATAAAGTATACTGAATTAATAAATGAGTGAATGAATTTATGTTGGGAAGCTGCAAGGGCTTCCATACTTCAAAATTGTTTATAGAAATGTGAGGTGAGAGCTTGCCAAACACCAGATCCCGGACGAAGCACGAGGACACGAAGATAAGTTGACATGCCCATGCCCTCGGGAAGTGCCCAGTCAGAAAGTATTTTCTCATTTTACACAGGATTTAATTTTTATGTAATTCTCAACAATCTTAAGAGGTTTTCTATCTCATGAGAAAAGTAAGGCTCAGAGAGGTGACATGACTTTCCTAAGGACTTAGAACCAGGAAGAAAACTGCCAGCACCTTGCCTGATGGATGTTACCCCTGCTTTGGCGGAGGAGAGAAACATGGTGGATGGCTTGGAAATTACCACCCCGTCTACACACTAGAATCCCGAACAAGCCAGGATTCTGGCCAGGACCACACTGTCCCTTCAGACAGGGTACCTGAGATTGTTACTGTTTCTTCCTGCTATGGGAGCAACTTGCTTCTTTGTGGCTTGACCACCCAGGAGAATTCTGAAGCAGGGAAGCAGCTAATGAGAGGCTGTGACTCGGGCTGCCTAGGCCCCTCAGTGGGTGGACCTTTCCTACAGAGGTCCAGTCCATTGGCAACATACAAGCCTTCTTGCTCTGGGTGCAGGGGAAGTGGTGGGGGAGTTCCCTCCAACATTAAAGGGCCCTGTGTCCTGTGGTCACACAATCACACATATAGTGTGACCATATGTGATAGTCCATACATGCACAGAGACACATGCACACAAGTACACAGAACCTAGATTCTATATGCACACACACACAAGCACATCCGTAACAGAGAATGCAAGTGCACGTACACACATATTCTCATTTACAGAGTGCATACATACAAATGCACAGGGCATGTCCACATAGGTGGGTTTGGACACACAGACATAATCACATGCCTGATAGCCATCACTCACCCCATGCTGCAATTCGTCTCTGGAGGGAGAGGGTAGGAGGTAACTGGAGAGGAGAAGGGTGCTGAGGCAGAGGGGCCTGGGGGAACTAGTGACATGCTCTCCTTAGACATGACAGCTCTGGCCTAGGCTGGCTGTTTTAGAAGGTCTCTCCCTTCAGCCACAGGTTGTCTGTTGTACCATCAGTTGGGAGGCCCTAGTGGACCTGGCCTCTTGGAGATTGTAGCTCTTGTAACAAAATAGTCATCTTCACAGGTGGAGGAACTTAAAAGAGGTTCTCCTAGGACCAGGGGCACTTGTACAACCCCATTTAATACTCCTGAAATAAGTTGAATTAACCCCATAATTTTAGGAGCCAGAATCATCCCGTCACTTATTTCTTTGAATCAAATGTGATCAGTTTTAAATCCTCATCCATCCGGCCAAGAAGGAAATTAACTGGTCCTAATGAAGCTTCTTCACCACACCCCTACCTTTGCCAGTGGAAGAAAGGTCACAAGGGTTTATCCAGAGCAGGTCATGTGAGGAGAATTCTCTTTTCTTCCATTTCCACTGGTCACTGCTGAAAAGCTCATTGTCCAAACTCACACAGTCCCTTGAAGACAGTTGCTACTGAGGCCTGAATGTCAAGCATGAGCACAGGGGCCCCTGCTGGGTCTGGAAACCCTGATGCTCTGGACCTTTGCTGGGTCTACCCTTCCTAGGGGCAACTTCTTTATTGGCCCAGGCAGAGAGCTGGTGTTGATGGCCAGCTCTCCTCACTCTCTCCAACCTTTCATTCACCAAACGTTTGAGGGCCCCCAAAGAGTCAGGCATTGGGCAGACAGTGATGAACAGGACTATCTTCAAAGAGCTCCCAGGAAAGGCAGACAGTAACCACATAATAACTCTCAGATTGGCAATGTCTGCCTACCCTCTCCTCCCAGATGGGAGGCTGGAGGCATTCAAATCAGTCCATTTTTCTTTGCCATTGCACTCTTTTGGGCATGAGCTGACTGTCTTCAGCTGCACCCAAGTCTTTTAGGGTCCTCTTACATGAGAGTGAATTATCTGCCCCATTCCCCAGAGGTTGGGCAGCCACCGCCTGATGCAAATAATAGCAGAGTTCCCTTCATCATTTCTCTAAGGGAGGCCCCGACCCTTCCTATAGAGAGGCTTCTAGGTGGCCTTCCTGAGCACCCCAGGGGTCTAGAAGTGGGTGTGCAATTCTCTCTCTCTCACACACACACACACCCCACACCCCAAATGAGATTATAATAAGTTCCTAGAGCATAAGCAGTTAAAAGAACCACTGAAATATGCCTTCTTTTATAACCCTGATTCTCAACACAAACTGATCTACTCCAGCAGACTTAATTCAAATGAATTGCACGTTCTCAGCACTATAAAAATGACTTTATCACAGTCAAGAGAGAAAGATTAGACAAAATGAATATGTGGGTGATTGAATACAGGATGTCCAGTGACAGGGGATGGAAGATGCGGGTTCGCTATCTCGGTTCAGTCTCGCTTTATGATGTTCCCAGGGCTGCTCTTTCAATGGGCAGAGGCAGGATGGCCACAGGGTAAACACTGCTCCAGCCATACCTAGCAGCCACCACCTGGCACAGAGAATGGCCAGCCTGAGATGGCCTGGCCACATCCAGCCTCCTGCTGTGGTCAGCTTAAAGGAAGCACAGAGGTGGGAACTGGAAACAGCCTGCCTGTGTTTGGACACCAGCAGTCCCACACAATAGCTGTGTGGCCCTAGGTAAGTTGGTTTACTATGGTCTCACTTTCTCCATCTGGAAAATGGGAGTGATTACAGCAAGGGCCTCACCGAGTTTGCTGTGAAGATCGAATGTTGTAACCCACACATGAAGTGGAGTGCTGGTCCCACAGTCAAGGACTGACCAGGCGGACTTAGTATCAGCATCTCTCTGCTCAGCCAGATCTCTGCTGCTGTTCTGGGCCTGGCTGGGGCAACATGGAGCCTCTGACCCTTTGAGAAGAAATCATCTAAGTTAGAAGGAGCCTTGGGCTGGGTGTGAGGATGCTTCTGACCCTTTCCACCAAGCCATAGCATCCATGTACTATGCTGTGACTTGGTAATAGTGCAACCAACTTAGGTTCAGATCCTGGCCCTGCTGTTTACTAGCTGTGTGAATTTGGGCATATTACTCAACCTCTCTGGGCCTCATTTTCCTCATGTGTGTAAATGGAGCTACCAAGAGTCCTGACTTCATAGGGTTGACATGAGGACTGAGAAAACCCATCTGCAGCAGGCAACACAGCCCAGGTGTGAAGGAGGCACTCAATAAGCATGGGCTATTATTCATCCATTATCCTGATGGTATCTCATGGTACTGCTCCTCACATTCCTACTCTAGATTTTATCTACTAGGCTGTTTTGTTTTGAGACGGAGTCTCACACTGTCACCCAGGCTGGAGTGCAGTGGTGTGATCTCAGCTCACTGCAACCTCTGCCTCCCAAGTTCAAGTGATTCTCCTGCCTCAGCCTCCCAAGTAGCTGGGACTAAAGGTGCACACCACCACACCTGGCTAATTTTTGTATTTTTAGTAGAGATGGGGTTTCACCATGTTGACCAGGCTGAACTCCTGGCCTCAAGTGATCCACCCACCTCGGCCTCCCAAAGTGCTGGGATTATAGGCATGAGCCACTACACCCGGTCTAGATTTTATCTACTAGGTTGTGAAGCAACTATTCATTCATGCATTTATTGAGCAAATCGCTATTTAGTGCTGAGCTCAGAATGCAGTGATGAACCAGCAAGGCCGGGACCCTGCACTGCCTCATTCATTCATTGATGCATTCTTTCCGCAGAGACTAGGCAATGGTGCCCCAGGTCCTGGAAATACCGTAAAGAACCGAGTAAAGCCCCTGTCCTCAAGGAGCTCACAGTTTTGTGGGGGAGGCAGAAAAGAAACCAAAAGACAAATCCAAATACAACTTTAGGTGGTCAGTTCCGTGAAGAAACTGTGAAGTGGGTAGGGTATGAGGATGGGGAGGGTCTTACAAAAGGTGGTCATGGAAGGCCTCTCAGAGGAGGGGACGCTGAACAGAGGCCTGTGTGAAATGAGAGCCTACTTACGCAGGTGCGCAGGTGCTGAAAGTACAAGGTCAGGAAGGGGGTGGGAGAACCAGGTCTCCCTCATCTGCTCAGCCCAGCAACCCTCATTCCTTCCCCCTTTCTCAGAGAGACGTCCCCCCGCCCATATGGTCACGGAAGTCAGAATCTTCGGGGTGTCCTCATTTTCCCCCTCACCCCTAAACTTAACTAGCCACTGGTTCTGTAGATTTTACTCCCTAAATAGTCTTCTTTTGCGTCTGTCCCCCAAGACCTCACCGACATTTTCTCCTACCCGGACCACGGCAGAAACCTCGTCTTCCCTGGTCCTCTGGACTCCAGTCTCAGTCTCCGCCTCCCAAAAGCCAAAGGGGACTTTGTAGAACACAAATGTGACCAAGACCCCTGCCCACCTCCACCCCTAGTCTCCCTGCAAATCCCTGCTGTCCTCAAGAACCATCCCAGACCCTTTGCTGGAAATTCGAAGCCCTCCAAGACCTAACCCCAACCCCATCCTCGGCTCCGGGCCTCGTGGACTCTCCTCCAGGAGGCCTTCCCAGATCCCAAGGGCTGGGTTTGAGGGTGCCCCGGAAATCCTGCCCGAACCTTAGATATGAGTGTCCGCAGTGGATGAAGGAACTGATGGCGCCGGGAAGACTGTGCTGGGGGTCGGACTGAGCACAATTCAATTTAAAACTCCCTTCCCACCCCCACCCAGGGAAACAGGAAAGGGGGGCTGGCGGCGCCTACAGTTTGCATTCCTAGCTGGGGCGAGCGGGCGACGGAGAACAAAAGGGCGGTAATGATCCGCAGCTGGGCGAGCAGCGAGCTCGGCCGGCGGAGACACCCGACCACCGGCGGGCGCCGTGCGCACTGCGCCTGCGCGGCCAGTGGGCGGGGCGCAGCGGGGCTCTGGGGGCGGGGTGGGGACGGCCTGGTGTGTGAGTACGGGCGTGGGGGCGGGGCCTGGTGTGGGTGGGCGGCCGCGGACGCCTGGGACCCGGCAGGCGCCTGGCGCTTCCTTCCCGACCAGCTGCTAGGCGCCGCTCCGCTGTCATCAGGCTGGCAAGGAAAAGCCCCGCGTTCGCCGGTCGGCGCGGAGCCGAGCAGATAGTTGTTGATGGCAGAGAAAATGAGAACACCACGACTAAACAATGGCGGAAAGCGGCAACGACGCCGACAGGGCGCCCTAGCATCCCCTCCGTCCCGCTCGCGGGGACACGGGGAGCGAAGAGGGAGCTGGGCTGAGGGCCCGCGCAGAGAGGGGGGCGAGCGCTACCGGCTCTGGGCTGGAGGCTGGGGGCACGGGCCCCAGGGCTGCACCCTGCAGCCCTGAACTTAACGTCCCTCTTGGCCCCCAGAGGACCCGGATCCCGCTACCCTAGGTCCAGCTTTGAGTATTTCCGGACTTAGGGCACTGGGGTTGGGCCATCCTTTCTGACTCCAGACGCGCATGAAATCCTGAATCCTCACCGTGGTCGATAAGACCCCGAGTGATCGGGCTCCAGACTCATCCCGCACCACGGCGCCCCTTAGTGTGACTCACATGTTCGTTGTCCCTTCTGTTCCTCAGACAAGCCCATCGCTTTCCTGATTCCCTCTGCCTTGGAAAGCTGTCGACCCACCCTTTGCATGACTGGCTCCTTCAGGTGTCGACTTAACTATTACCGCCTGCAAGAGGTCCTCCCTGACCCTCTGACCAGAAGTGGAGCCCCCACCCGTCCGTCATTCTGTATGATAGCGTCCGGTTCATTCCGTTCTTTTTCAAGGCGTGAAGTAATTTTGTAATTAGGTAGTTTCCCATAAACTTCATAAGATCAGGGACCTCCTCTTTACAGCTTTCCCAAGTCCCCATCTGAGTGCCTGGCAAGTCTTAGGTTCTGATCCCACCCCTTCTCCTTCCGAGGATGTGTTTCTCACAGCAGCATTTACATATTTAAAGCCAGGACACAGCCCTAAATTGTGTAGGGAACCTAAAATCCAAGCCTGGAAGTAGTGTATCCAGTGAGGTCATTAGGGTTGATTTTTAGAGCTAAATAATAATAGGCTAGGTACGGTGACTCACATCTGTAATCCCAACATTTTGGGAAGCCGAGGCAGGAGGATCGCTTGAGTCCAGGAGCTTGAGAGCAGCCTGGGCAGTACAGTGAGACCTTTTCTCTACAAAAATAAATAAATGTGGTGGCGCGCACCTGTAGTCTAAGTTACCCAGGAGGCTGAGGAAGGAGGATCACCTGAGCCCAGAAGGTGGAGGCTGCAGTGAGCCTTCACTGCACCACTGCACTCTAGCTTGGGCAACAGTCATCATCATCATAAATATTACTAACTTAGCACTTATCATGTGCCACGCCCTGTACTGGTGGCATAAATGCTAGTTCAATTCATCCTCATATCAATCTCAGCTTATTTGTGCTTTTAAGCACTGCCAGATATCATGCCTCCACCTGGAGGGAAGAATATGGTGTTTGCATTAAACAGGGATTGCTGACAGGGGTTATGGGGAGGATCGAGAAGATGCAGGGCCAACTGAGGGGTCTGCTACTTGGTGCCCAGCATTGGAGACTTGCTGAATTCAAGGCCAGGCTCTTCTTTTTTATAATCTATGTATCTTGGGAAAGTCACTTAAGTTTCTCAAGACTCAGTTTTTGCATCTTAAATGAGGTCAGCGTTGGGCTCTCCCCTCCTGGCCTGACTGGGATTCAAGTGGAAACCAAGGGTAAGAAAGCACTTTGCAGTCTATGTGACGGTGACTGGCCTAAAAACAATTTGCTGCTGATGATTGCAGAACCCCCTCCCCAAACTGCAGTTTAGAAGCCACACAAGCAAGTAAATAAAGATGCCTAATGAGTAATAAGAGCAAACACCTGGTTCTCACTGTGTCTTACTGCTGTGCTAGGTGCTTCACGTAGATTGACTGATTCACACCTCAGAACACACTTACTGGAAAGGCATTGTTATTATCATCATTTTGCAGAATAGGAAGCTGAAGCACAGAGAGGTTAAGTAACTGGCCTAAGGTCACCCTGGGGGGAGTGGCAGAACTGGACTGGAACCAGGCAGCTGGGCTTCATCATCAGTCCCTTCAACCTTTTGCTGCATCTCAAAAGTTAGTGTTCCCATTTTTAAGAGGCAAACTAGATGACTCAGTGGTTGCAACTCCTTTGGAGTAAGTCCCCTCTCTTCACTGAGGCCTGATTATTTTATAGTAAAAATCTTCTGATTATGATGACAAAGCTGAATGTTTTTAGGCAAGGTCTTGTTTACTGTCATCTCATATGATTATGTTTTTTTGTTTGTTTGTTTTGAGACAGGATCTCACTCTGTTGTCCAGTCTAGGGTACAGAGGTGCAACCTTGGCTCACTGCAACTTCTACTTCCAGGGCTCAAGTGATCCTCCCACCTTAGCCTTCTGAGTAGCTGGGACTACAGGAGCACGTCACTATGCCCGTCTAATTTTTAAAATTTTTTGGAGAGATGGGATCTCGATATATTGCCCAGGCTGGCCTCCAACTCCTGGCCTCAAGTGATTCTTCCCCTTTGGCCTCCCAAAATACTAGGGTTACAAGCGTGATTGCCCAGCCTACAAACAAGTCATTGTTGGCAGGGAAAGGCACATTTTAAGGATTGACATGGTGGGACAGGAAGAGCCCTAAGCTCAGAGTCAAGAGGACCTGAGCAGCAACCCTGGCTATGGCATGAACTTGCATACATATCCTTGCACTCCTGGGTCTCCAAACACAACAACTGGCATCATTGCTCACAGTGTGCTAGGAACTATGACAAGCATTTTATATGCACCACAATAAGCCTTTGAAGCTTGGATTATCACCCTCACTTGGAGGACGAAGAAACTGAGGCTCAGGAGTGTGAAGTACCCTTTTTGGGAGTGTGGACAGGGGATGGTCCTTAGACCCAAGAAGGGAAGCCAATGTTGCTCTCTAGGCAGGGAGGGAGAGGCAGGGCAGCCTGGTGTCTTCCACAGCTAAGAATAGTTAAAAGGCAATTACGATGCTAATTTCAGCGCTAATGGCTACAGCAGCTGAGACTTGGGAGCTGAAAGGTGCTGTTAGCGGAGAGTTACTAGCCAGGGCCGGCAGACAGTCCCCTCTCCCTGGAGACCCCTGGGCTGTGGCTGAGTCACGGCAGAGACATTGGCTCATTGTGCCCTAAATAAAGCAGCCACTGGTCCTGGACAAAGCTCAGCTCTTCCAGGTCCTTCCACAGTGTCCCTCAGAGTGAAGGGAGAATAGCCAGGAGTCTGGGAGGGCACTGTGGACCTCATGGGTGATAAAGATGCTCAGGAAATCCCACTTTTCCCTCCCCCTTTCCCTCCCTTCCTGCAACAGGCACAAAAACAACAATAACAACAAAATGTGTTTGTCTATTGGAGGTAGGCTGCCTGTAGCTCATCAGCCATGTGGCTTTGAGCAATGTATTTTTTTTCCTGTGCCTCGGTCTCCCCATCAGTAAAATGGGGTTGACAACAATAGTACCCATTTCACAGGGCAGTTCTGAGTTTTAAATGACACTGCTCTGGTAAAGCCTGTGGCATGATGCTCATACACAGTAAGTGCTCAATCAGAGTGAGCTGCTGGAATGGGGGTAACGTTGGGCGGTGTGCTGGGATGTCATGCCAAGATGTACAAGGTCCTGGCCTTGTGCTGGAGGGACAGCTAAGCGATTAGAGAACAGCTTGAGAGGTAATGGGGAGGGCTGAGGAGGCTGTGGGGTCACAGCGATGGAGAGTGGCTGGTGGGGAGAGGGCTTCACGGAGGAAGTGGCATCTCAGCCAAGGTCACTAGTGAGTATGAGTTCAAGGTGGAGGATGCTTTCAGGAGATTTCTTCTCCGTAACTGTCCCATCAGCAAATGCATCGGTGCTCAACAGAGCCCAGTGGTCAGTCACGCACATGCCATCATCTTCTCTCAGAAATCAGGACTCAGTTGAGGTCAGGAGCTCGAGACCATCCTGGTCAACATGATGTCTCTACTAAAAATACAAAAATTAGCCAGACATGGTGGTGCACGTCTGTAATCCCAGCTACTCAGGAGGCTGAGGCAGGAGGATCACTTGAACCTGTACTCTGTTGCCCACATGGGTACGCTGCCACAATTGTTGATCGTTGTAGCCTCAAACTCCTGGGCTCAAGGGATCCTCCCACCTTAGCCTCCTGAGTAGCTGGGACTACAGGCACTCACCACCATGCCCAGCTAATATTTTATTTTATTTTATTTTATTTTATTTTATTTTATTTTATTTTATTTTATTTTAGATACAGGTGTCTCAGTATGTTGTTGCCCCGGCTGGTCTTCAACTCTTGGCCTCATGTGATCCTCCCACCTTGGCCTCCCAGAGTGCTGGAATTACAGACATGAGCCACCACGCCTGGCCCCAGAAAAGGTTTTTACAGATCCATTTATTGGAGCCGAGTTTCTCAAACTTGAATGTGCTCATGAATCGCCGGGAGATCCGGTTAAAGTGCAAATGCTGATTCAGTTGGTTTGGGGTGAACCTGAGCTTCTGCCTGTCTCACCAACGCCCATGTGGTACCAAGGCTGCTGGTCTGATGCTGATCCAGTGCAGAGTAACTAGAGCCCTTCTCGCCCAGCGTTGTCAGGAGCTGTGGATGTGCCTGCCTGTGGTGATGTGGTGTGCCCATTGTGCCTCTCATCCCAACCCAGCATTCAGTTACATCATGTTGGTGGCCTGAAATCGGCCATAGTGAAAGTATCTATATCACAGAAGTCAGCAAATGCTAAAAATCAGGCCTCTTTCCCCTGGAACACAGAAACATTTATCAGCACACAACTGCCTCCTACTTACCTCCGACTCCCCACCCTAAACCTAGACTGTTTCTTGAGAACCAAAATTTTCTTTTTCTCAGCTGTGGGTCTCCAAGGGTTAAGCGGCTCTGGCTGCATGTTCGAATCACCGGAGGAGTTGTAAAATAGTGACTCCCAAGCACGAAGGAGGTAGGTCGGTAGAGCTCAGACATCAGTATTAAAAAGAGGCCAGGTGTGGTGGCTCACGCCTGTAATCCCAGCACTTTGGGAGGCTGAGGTGGGCGGATCACCTGAGGTCAGGAGTTCGAGACCAGCCTGGCCAATATGGTGAAAACCCGTCTCTACTAAAAATACAAAAATTAGCCAGGCGTGGTGGCAAGTGCCTGTAATCCCAACTACTTGGTAGGCTGAGGCAGGAGAATCACTTGAACCTAGAAGGCAGAGGTTGCAGTGAGCTGAGACCACGTCATTGCACTCCAGCCTGAGCGACATGAACAAAACTCCGTCTCAAAAAAAAAAAAAAAAAAAAAAAAAAAAAAAAAGCCAGGTGAAAGTCTGACCCAAGAATACAGAACAAGATGATGGACTTTTGAACTAAATTGACTAGAAGACACTTTTAAAATAAAACTAAGCTAAACTAAAAACAAACCCTCTGAAGCTGCCCTGCTGGTTTCTAAGGAGGTCTGTAACTCCAGTTTGAAAAGTATGAATGTATGCCTGGGGTCCTCTCTGCTCCAGCCCCCACGAGGCCTGCCTGAACAACCTGTTTTCCAGCCTCTCTCCTTGCCTAAGTAGGTGCAGAAGAGTTAGTCACAGAGGCCAGCAGACATCACGGGCTGAAAAAGCACAGGCATGAGACAGGTACCTGCATTCTCCTCTCCCCACCCACCGTGGACACCATGACTCCATCACCCTGGAGCTCAGACTTCACCTCAGAATCCCTCCCGTGTGGCCCAGGCACCCATTTCCAAATATGCAGAGTTGATACCTGAATTCAACACTGTGTGGTCTGAGCAGCAACAAAAATTGCCTTCCCCACCTTTTTTTTTTTTTTTTTTCGTGACCCCTTTAATTGTGGGTTGTTTCTATTTAATTGTCTGCTCTTATCTCTGGGTTCCTGATTCTGCTCTCTGCCTCTGTGCCATCTCCCGATGCCTCTAGCTCCCCAGCGTGGGTGGCATTTTGCTTTTGAGCTGGGCACAGGGCCTAGCATAGACCAGGTATTTAAACCATGTGTGTTGATATTTCAGAATCTATGAATGAAAAACTAAGCTCTCCTGGTGTTTTGGTTATCTATTATTTCATAACAAGCTACTTCAAAGCTTACTAGCTTAAAGGGAGAATAGTTTTATTTGCTCATGATTCTGTGGGTCAAGGACCTGGTCACGGTTCAGCTGGAGGATTCTTCTGCTTCACATGGTATTATATGGCTTTACTCATGCAACTGGTAAATGATACAGATTTAAAGAGGGCCGCTCCACGTGGCTGCTTGGGCTTCCTCACATCATGGTGTTTGGGTTCAAAGAAGGAGCATTTCAAGCTGCAAAGGTAGAATCTGCTAATTTCTTAGGGCTCAGTCTCAGAGTTATACAGTGTCACTACTGTCACATTCCACTGGCCAGACCAGCCACAGAGCCAGCCCCAATTTAAGAGGAAGGGAAATAGATTCCACTTCTTCATGGAAGGGGTGGCAAAGAATTGGCAGCCATCTTTAACCCACCAAATCTGGGGAGTTTACAGGTATGGGACCCAGTAGGTACCCAATAAATATTTCTTAATGAATGAAGAAGTAAACTGCATTGCCAGAACTGGCTGGGCTCCCCCAGTTCATGCCCTGTCACCCAGATCCCAGGCCTGTCCAGCATCCCCTTGGACAAACTGAGACTTCACTCCTGACCCAGCTCCACATTGCAGCAGTAGGGTGATGGGTGAATTCCTACCCCCAGCCTGGCATGGGTGAGACAAGAGGGGGATGAAGGCCTTAAGAGTGGGGATCCCACAGCAGGGCATGGGTTGGGGCTTCCTACAAATGAGCCATACTTGGGGGCAGGGAGCCTGGGCTGCCCCGGGCCCATTTCCATTTCACGGAGTTAGAGAAAATGCTTTTTTTTTTTTTTTTTTTTTTTTTTTTTTTTGGAGCACTAGAGGCAGAGAGCAATCTGGGTTGCTATGCAACCAGAGCCTGTGCCCAGCTGATAACACCAGAGGAATTAACTGTCCTTGTCCTGCTCAGGCTCTGGAGGAGGGGCTGACGGCTTCCCAGTGCCTCTGCCTCAGCCCTGCCAGCTGAACCTCTGGCCCTGTTATAAATGGGGGAGCCTGGAGCCAGGTCCCAGCCCCCTCTCCTTGCTTCACGAAGAGCAGCCAGGGGGATCCCCTTATCTCCTGCCAAGGGGGCACCTTTGTTACAGTGTGAGAAGGGGGCTACCTGCCAGTCCCTTAGACTCAGGGTGTCTCTGTCCTCTTTGATCTACTAATGAGCTGTGAATTAAAGACAAACCTGAACTCAGAGGGAGTCTTTAAGAAGGGGCGGGCTTGGAGTGAGGACAAGATGGGCAGAATGAGGCCAACTCCTGGGGCAACAGAGACATACAAGTACAGCTTCACCGAGGACCAGCCAGCACTGACCACACAACCCCCGAGGTCCGGGGAGAAGCAGGCCTGGAGAAGGCAAGATGTCCTGGTGGGCAGGGGAGCCGTTTGCAGGGCGGCAGGACTTTGGCATCATTGGAAGACCAAGGACACTCATGTCCAGTGTCTGTAAAGCTGAGGGCAGCCTGTTGGGGGGATTCAGGGGGTGAGTGGGCGAGACCCAGGGGGCCATATTTAATGTGTTCATCTTTACACTAGACTGGTACTCCTTAAGGGCAAGGAACATGTAACATATGGGATTCAGAGTCAGACCTGTGTTCAAATCCAGCCACTCACAGCTGTGTGACCTTGGGCCAGGCACTTCACCTCTGTGAACTTCCATCTTCTCAGCCACAAAATGGGAATAATCATATCTACTCTACAGATTTGTCATAACGATGAAAGAGATCATGTATCAGGTTGAACCACAGTAAACTGGCATTCTGTGGGTGAAAACTGGTGGAATCTTGGCTCTTTCATTTTGTTCAGCCTAAAATGACAAACACTGAGCACATAAGATCATTCAGTAAACAGAAGCAGCTATTGATGTCTTTTGTTGTGCTAGGTGGTGGTCCAGTGTGCATGTTCAGTGAATGAATGAATGAAAAAAAAAAACAGGATCAGGGCTGAACAGGGGCTAAGTTGCAGTTGGCTGCCCCCAGGGCCCAAAAGATGCTGACAAGCATTATAGGAATCCTTGCCTGGGCTGGGAGAGTGACCAGATGACTCTAGGGGTCTGAGATCACAGCTCCTGCCTGTCTGCTCTGGGCGTGGGAGAAGCATTACTCCCCACCCCTTGCCTTCTGTGTTTATTTCTCTTTCTTGCCCCACTTACTGGGGAAAAGTCTTGTTTTCAGGTTACCATGGTTACCATTTACTTGCACACTTACATCATGCCAGGCTCCAAGCTAAGCACTTTGCAGGCATTAACTCATTTACTCCTAACAACCACCTAACTTGAGTCTTATTTTTTAACCCTTTGAGGGAGGGTTTTAAATTTTATTTTGGCAAGGTATACTTTACATGCATACAATTTACACACTCATTTTCAGCATCCAGTTCAATGAGTTTTAACAAATGTATATTTCCATGCAACCATCACCACAATCAAGAGGCAACATTTTCATCAACTCCAGAAATCCCCCTTGGACCTCTTTGGAGTCAGTTCTCCCACGGATTGTCCCAAGAATCCCCCCCTCCCCCAGCCCCAGGCAACGACAGCTGTGCTTTCTGTCACTGTAGATTTGTTCTGACTTTTACAGCATTTCATATAAATGGAATCATACAGTGTCTACGTTTCGTGTCTGGCTTCTCTTGCTTATGATTGGCTTGTTCCTTTTAATTGCTGAGTAGTTATAGACTGAATTGTGTCTTCCTGTACCCCTCAGAATTTGTAGTTTGAAGCCCTAACCCCCAAGGTGAGTGCATTTGGAGACAGGACCTTTAAGGAAGTAATTAGGTAAAAGGAACATCATAAGGGCTGGGCCCTGGTTCACAGGATGGGTGTCCTTATAAAAAGAGTGGGGGATGCCAGGAATGCACGCACACAGAGAAAAAGCCATGTGAAGTCACATCTGCAAGCCGAGGTGAGAGATCTCAGGAGAAACCAGCCCTGCCGGCACCTTGACCTTAGACTTCCAGCCTCCACAACTGGGAGGAAGTGCATTTATGTTGCATAAGCCACTCAGGCTATGGTGTTTTGTTATGGCAGCCTGAGTTGGTGAATGCAGTAGTGTTCCACCAGGTAAGCAAGTCTCCTTATCCACCAGAGGGAGTGGTTTTATAGGCGAGGACAATGAGACTTAGAGACCCCCAGCTAAGGTCCCACAGATCAGCTAAGAACTAACCCCAGGTCTGTGGGACTATGGGACCCGTGTTCCAACTGGACAGAGCACAACATCAACAGGGAACTCATTTGAAGGCTGGGGAAGTGGAGTGCCCCGGGGGTCCTGCCTCCCCCTGCTGGAGCCCAGGGAGCACTGCTTGGTGCGAGGACATGGGTAAAAAGGAGGTGCCCTGGGAGGATCCTGCCAGGCCTCTAGTCTTTGCCCTCAGACACTAGGACACATTGACTGGCACTTGGCAGGAGCCCAGCTGGAGGGGTGGTAGTGCCCCCAGGCTGGGGAGAGCAGATCCAGTGACTTAGTGAGGGATGGAGACCATCCTGGGAAAGATTCTGGTGAAGACTCTGCCCTGCCTTCTGATCCTCAGTCTACTCATCTGCAAAATAGGGATGAGAATTTGCCTTTGCTGATCTCACAGAGGAGAGAGGAAAGAATAGGGTGAGAGGAACAGAGAACCTCATCCTATGACACCAAGAGGTTGGGTGGGGAGAGAGATCACTCCCATTTCACAGATGAGAAAACCGAGGCCCAGAAAAGTGAAGGGACACTGGGATCTGGGCCAGCCCGCCAAGAAGCATCCCCACTGCTGATTGAAATGCTGCCTCCCAGCATGGGCTGCTGGACCTTTAGTACCACAGGACAGAGATGCCGTGATCAATGCCTGCCTTCCATGTGGGCAGGAAGGGCATGGAGGCTGGGGTTCTGTCCAATTTTGTTCATCTTCATATCATCTAGTAGAGTTCCTGGCACATGGCAGCTACCCAACCAATACTTGTGGAATGAATGAATGATAGCCATACTAAAAATAGAAAAAATTAGCCAGGCGTGGTGGCACACGATTGTAATTCCAGCTACTGGGGTGGCTGAGGCAGGAGAATTGCTTGAACCTGGGAAGCAGAGGTTGCAGTGAGCCGAGATTGCACCACTGCACTCCAGCTTGGGCAACAGAGTGATACTCCATCTCAAAAAAATAAAAAATAATAAAAAATAAACATAAAGAAACAGAAAGTACGATGATGGCTTCCAGGGTGGGGGTAGGGAGGGATGCAGAATTCGTGTTTAATGGGTACAGAGTTTCTGTTTGGGACAATGAAAAAGTTTTTAAGGTGGTGACGGTGGCACAACAATGTGTATGGACTTAATGCCACCAAATTGTGCACTCGAAAATGGTTAAAATAGTAAGATTTTTGTTATGTATATTTTACCACAATAAAATTATACATACCAGCCAGGCACGGTGGTTCACGCCTGTAACCCAGCACTTTGGGAGGCCAAGGCAGGCGGATCACCTGAGGTTGGGAGTTCGAGACCAGCCTGACCAACATGGAGAAATCCCGTCTCTACTAAAACTACAAAATTAGCCAGGCGTGGTGGTGCATGCCTGTAATCCCAGCTACTTGGAGGCTGAGGCAGGAGAATCGCTTGAACCCAGGAGGTGGAGGTTGCGGTGAGCTGAGATCACACCATCGGACTCCAGCCTGGGCAACAAGAGCAAAATTCTGTCTAAAAAAAAAAAAAAAAATATATATATATATATATATATATATTTGCTGTTTTAGCCCTTTCGACTGTGCAATCCAGCAGTGGCATTAAGTCCATTCATATTGTTGTGAAAACATCATTTTAAAATTACAAAAGCAAGCACGGCTACATTGTGAAATAAAATGTAAAATTCATGTAAATATTTGAGAGGAAATCATAAAATTTCACAAAAGAGCAACTTGTGTGGCTGCCTTGCAAGCTCTGAAGGGCAGCTAGTTCTGTCTGGTTCATGGCAATATCCCCAGGTCCCATCACAAGGCTGTAGACAGAGGACACCATGAGAACATTTGATTTTAAATGTCAACTTGTATTTTATTTAATTAATTTATTTATTTTTGAGACAAGGTCTTGCTCTATAGCCCAGGCCGGAGTGCAGTAGCACGATCACAGCTCACTGCAGCCTCAACCTCCTGGGCTCAAGTGATCCTCCCACATCGGCTTCCCAAGCAGCTGGGACTACTGGCACATGCTGCCACGCCTGGCTAATTTATTTTTTATTTTTTATTTTTAGTAGAGACAGGGTCTCTTCCTGTTGCCCAGGGTGGTCTCAAACTCCTGGGTTCAAGCGATCCTCTCACCTCGGCCTCCCAAAGTGCTGGGATTACAGGCAGGAGCCACTGCACCCAGCCTTCAACATTTATTTCAGATATATTCAGCGAGTGCATGTGCAGGCTTGTTATACGGGAGTATTAGGTGATGCTGAGGTTTGGAGTATGGATCCTGTCACCCCGGTAGTGAGCACAGTACCCAATAGGTAGTTTTTAACCCACCCTCCCCCTCCCCCATAGTAGGCCACAGTGTCTACTGTTCCCATATTTATGTCCATGTGTGCTCAATGCTTAGCTCCCACTTATAAGTGAGAACATGCGGTATTTTGTCTTCTGTTCCTGTGTTAATTTGTTTAGGATTATGGTAAGAATAGTGTTTTGAATGGATGAATGAATACTTGAATGAGCCAATGGGTAGAGTTCATGTTTGCTCCAAGCTCACCTGCACTTTCCTCTTCTCTTAGGGCCCTTTGTTGGGAAAATGTCAGGGAATATTGTCCCACAGTGTTTCTGACTCAGAGGCATTCCCTGAGCCCAGGCCTTCTAGAGGCATTGGCTTAGCCCCTGAGGATTGGCGCCGGCCTGGGTGATGGTCCAGGGCTCCCCTCCCCTTCTCTAAGCTCCACTGTACTTCAGCCTGGGCAATAGAGCAAGACCCTGTCTCAAAAAACAAAAAACAAAAAACCAGCATGACAATAAGCGTTCTATTGTAATCTCCCAGATTTCAAAGGAATCTTTTTACTCATTTTAAAGGCCAGCACAAAACTTCATCTATTCAGCCAGTCTCCCTATGTTTCTTCTTTTCTTTCTTTTTTAAGGTAGGGTTTCACTCTGTCACCCAGGCACAAAATATAATCGTCCAGTGGCACAGTTATAACTCACTGTATCCTCAAACTCATGGATTCAAGTGATCCTCCTTCCACTTCCTGAGTAGCTGGGACTGCAGGTGCACACCACCATACCAGATTAACTTTTTGATTTTTGGTAGAGACGAGGTCTCACTACGTTGCCCAGGCTTGTCTCAAACTCCCGAGCTCAAGCCATCCTCCCTACTAGCCTCCCAAAGTGCTAGGATCACAGGCATGAGCCAACACGCTGGTCCCTATGTTTTGACATTAAATTGTTTTACAATTTTCCATGTTAACCATATTAGTTATGATGAGTTAGGAAGCTATTTGGCCTGGACCCCGATATCCTAAATCCTGGACCAACACCTACAAGCCCTGCAAAGTCACCTTGGAGATACAGGCACCAAGGACAAGCCAGGTCATAGTTAAATTTTATAATTCGTAGGGGCTTTGGTCCCAATGTCTTCTGTGGAAACACAGATCTGCTTCCCAATTCTGGTCCAAGTCTACTTCAGCCAAGGGGATCTCTTTCTTCTACGCTTGGGGTCCTGCAGACATAACTCTCCTGGCAACAGAGTACAGAGGCGTCGGCAGCCTGGACCTTCTCTTAAAGTGAAATTGTGCGGCCAATATAAACAATGCTGAAAGAATTAGCTTCATGATATAGCCCTTCCACAATTAGAGATTATTTCCTTATACAAATACAGATCAACTGAGAGGAAGAATCTGAATGTTTTAAGTATTCTTCGAATGTAGTGAAGTTCTAATAGAAATGAAAAGAGGGGACATGTCCTGTAAGGTGCTTTTCCCAGTAACCCACCTAACTTGCCAGCCTGTCCTTCACTTCCTTTACCAAGCATGGTGAGGAGTACAGAAGCCAACCAGGCCCAGGGGCTGGTCTGCTCAGCACCCAGGCCTTGAGGAAGTGTGGGCACCCAGGTCTGTGAAACAGGAGGAAACCCGCTTCATGGGGTTGAAAGGCAGGAAGCGTGAAAAGCTCTTCCCACAGTTCCTGGTCTGTGCTGGGACCCGGGAGGTGCTAGCCATTGCTCTCAGCTCTTTAAATTTTAGCTCTCCTAAGAGGTTAAAGCGGGTCTAAGTTAGGTGGCCGTAGAGTGTAGGGTTCTTTTGTTTTTGGGTTTTTTTTTTTAAGAGACGGAGTCCTGTCCTGTCATCCAGGCTGGAGTGCAGTCGTGCAGTCATAGCTCACTGCACCTTTGAACTCCTGGGCTCTAGTGATCCTCCCACCTCAGCCTCCGGAGTAGCTGGGACTACAGGCATGCGCCACCATGCCCGGCTGATTTTTAAATTTCTTGTAGAGGTGGGGTCTCCCTCTGTTGCCCAGGATGGTCTCAAACTCTTGACCTCAAGCCATCCCCCCATCTCGGCTTCCCAAGGTGCCAGGATTACTGGCATGAGTTACGACACCCAACCAGGGTGCAGGGTTCTGTGAAGGGAAAAGGCAGACAGAATTTGGGTTATTTTTTTTTCTTTCCAATAGAGAAGAAAAATCTCACTGAAGGAGGAAAGTGGGGTCTTGGCTAATCATAGTCTATTTGCATTTCCCCATCCCCACCCCTCGTTTAACATCAGCTGCCGCCCCCACTCGCCTTCATACCATGTGCTTTGTGCCCCCACCCCCGTGACTCATACTCCTCAAATCCATCAGGGCCCAATTGTTCTCCAGGCCTGCGGTCCAAAGCTCTTGATGGATTTAGTAATTGGGGTAATTACGGTAATTTTACCTTAAAGACAGGCAGCTGCAGATTTTCTATTGGGGAGCCCCCTCCCTGGGCCTCCTGCCAGCCAGTGTACAGGAACAATGACAAGTGGCTCCCACTCCCCTGCCCCAGAATGCAAAGTGGTGGGGGGTGGGGGCGGGGAGTTCTCAATAGAAGGCATCTCCCACCCTCTCAGCAGCCCTGGGAGGGAGGCAGGGGACAGCAGCATGGGTTTGCCAGGAATCATTTTCCTTTCTACCACCCCAGCCTTGGAAAAACCGAGACAAGGGGACCCCCCGCCTCAGCCTACCAACATTCCCTGCAAGTCTGTGGATGAAGTCCCTTATGGATCCCTAAAAGCTTCAATTCCACATATCCTGTGATCTCCAGGTGTGAGGAGCAGGCAGGAATGATGGGTCTTTGGAGGTGGTGGCCCACACCTGCCCACAGCCAGGTACCAGGCAGCATCGTCCACCATTCCTGGAGCCAGAGCCTGGGATGCCCTGCCTCCAGCGGCAGACTAAGGAATATTCACCCCTGTCCCAGTGCTCTCAGGTGCCAAAGAGCCAAGAGCTAAGGAAGACTTGGGAGATGGAGACCTTTTCTGATTTCTGCTTAGAAAGCTTCTCAGAGAGGAAGAACTTGAATTAGTCCTTGAAGAACATATGAGACTCCTTTGGCGTGCCTGGAGCAGTGAGTCCCAAGCCTGTCTCTGGAGTAGATTAGCAGCACAGTCTCCTAAAGGAGGATTTGGGGGCTGCATTTAGGGGAGGCTGAGGATAAACCTAGGGCAGTCTCAGAATTCCCAGGTGGGGTAGCTTGATAGATTTAAATGTTTCCTGTCTTCCCAAATCTCTCAGGATCTATTTACAACCCTTGCCCACTCTGTCCCATGCCTGCTTGCCTTCTCTCAATACCAGCCACACCAGCTATGCAGAGTCCATCTCAGGGCCTAACATGCTGTTCCTTCTGCCTGGGATGCCCTTCCGACTCTCACCCACTCACCTTTCAAACCTCAGCTTGATATCACTGCCCAAGAAACCTCCTGGGAAATCCCAGACCCAGTCCAGCCTGGGTGTTTGTGGCTCCCTGTCCTTCTTCATCACATTTACCATATTGTGAGTATAGAAAAATGTGTGTGATGACTGATTTCCTTTTCCACCCAAGTGCAAACTCCAAAAGGAAGGTCTGTGTGGTGTTGATTCAATGTTCCATTCCCAGTGCCTAACTCTCAGTAGACATTTTTGTTGATTGCATGTTGAAACTTTTCAACAGGCAGAAACTGGAGTGGTGGGAACGCATTCTAAGAAGAGGGGCCAATGTACAGAGAGGCTGTGATACAGGAGCAGACAGAGTAAGTTCAGAGGACATTGGGGCCAAAAAGGGGAGGGGAGAGGGAACAAGGAGGCAGGCAGAATAGCTGGGAGGGGGCTCTCTCTGCTTCATGGGAGTTAGGGCTGGGCTTTTGGGTGGCCCCTGCTAGTGACGAGGGACCTTGATGAGTGTGAATCTCCTGCAAGGGTGTCTCCTGGAGACACTGTGCCTTGGAGCAAAGGGATGCTTCAATTGGGGATCTAGGGCCTGGGTGAAGGGCTGAGGGATCAAAGGTCAGATTAGGGACATGGTACCCTACATTAGCCCTATGGGTTTGTAGAAATTACCGAGAATGTTAACTCTGGTTAATTGAATTTCCAAATAAGTGAAGTAATATTGTCTACCCAATCCGGGTCTCAAGCTTGTGACTTCAGTGTGCTCCAACAAGTTCCGTGGATGGAGTCTTCCCTCCAACACACACAGACTGGACGGGCAGGGGAATGACCACTCAAAGCAGCCTTGAGCAGTAACTGACCATAGTGGGGGCTTATTTTTTATTTATTTATTTATTTTGACAAGATCTCGCTCTGTCACCCAGGCTGGAGTACAGTGGAGTGATCATGGCTTACTGCAACCTTGACCTCCTGGGCTCAAGAGATCCTCCCACCTCAGCCTCCTGAGTAACAGGGACCACAGGCATGTACCACCATATCCAGTTAATTTTTAATGTTTTTAAACTGTAGAGATGGGGTCTTCTATGTTGCCTTGGCTGGTCTTGAACTCCTGGGCTCAAGTGATCCTCTTGCCTCGGCCCCCAAAGTGCTAGGATTACAGGCGTGAGTCACTATGCCCAGCCCAGAGGGGCTTTTCAATACTCCTGCTTCCTTGCTTCCCAGGGGTAACCAACCCTGAGAAGTGTCTCCACAGTCTCCCTGGGTTCCCCAGTGGGATTCAGCTCCAGTCACCCACACGGTAGCTCGTGCAATGCAGTAGCTGGTATGAAGTGGTAGCTGGTATGACGCAGTAACTGGTGTGATGCGGTAGCTGGTGTGATGACGCGCTGCTTACTGGGGCCTTCCCTTCCTGTCTCATGTCCCCACTCCCCTGCTGCCGTTTCCTTCGCCTCCCACATAAATGACTTTCACTGGAGTCCTTGTCTCAGTGCCTGCTTCTGGGGACCCACACTGAGACACTGTCAAGCCAGGTTATGCCCGCAGGGCACTCTAGGGACTTCCAATGGAATATCCAAGGCCTGGGCTCCACTCCTACCTTGGCCACTACAGGCAGAGCACCCCTCTGTGGGGTCCACATGCGCCAATTGGCCTCACTGTGGTCTTTGTGGCACTAGGCCTTCATGACACTAGGCCAGACTGGTGCTCCCTGTGTCCTGGGGCTACCTGGACTTGCTGGGGACAGGCTACGTTGGGCAACCAGAAGGCATGACCAGTGTGACATGACAGCATCACTGAATGGCCAGGGAGGGCTCAGACCCATCCGCCAGCACTGGGGAAATGAGGGCAGTCGTAGCTGCAGAATTTGTCAACTTGTCCTGCTTCTTACCTCTCTCCTGAGGGTCCCATTTTTCCACCTCGCCCACCTCCCACAGGGCCAATGAATGGCCCGGATCCTCCTAGGATTGGACCCCAAAGGCCTCGTCCACACTCCTGGCCAGACAGTCACTGCCTCCATTGGAGATGGGTACAGAGGAAGGGGTCTGGGTGGAAACTGAGAGAGACAGAGAGAGAGAGAGAGAGAGAGAACTAGAGTGAGCTCCTGGGGAACCTGATTCATCCCTTAGCCCAGGCTGTCCTGACAATCCCTCTGACCTGCACACAACAGAATCGTCGACAAGGGTTTTGGCCGAGATCTTTCTGTTCCCTTCATCTGCAGAGCCCCTCTCCCAGCTCATCCCGTGGCTGACCCCTTCTCATCATTTTGGTGTCAGTTCAAGGGTTGCCTCTTCAGAGAGGTCACATCCGCCCCACCTCAGCACCCATGGCTCCTGTCCATGCTGATGGCTTTCTACTGCCAGCACATGGGACTCTCTGCCTAGGGTCTTGCTCTGGCAGAGGAGGGCGCTGAGCCTGCCTGGGGGAACAGTTAGAAATGCCGGGGGACAAACGCCCTGGGAGTAGCCCTCCACCAGTAAGTGGTGGGGGTTTGTGGTTAACACTCTCCCTTCTTTACTCCTCAGTTGGCACATGTCAGTGGCGTATTCTACACGGCTTCCCGGGGACCCCTGCAGCGTGGAGCCCCAGTTGCCTGAAGCCATAACCTGCTCTTTAGCACATCTTCACTGGCTTCTCCCCTCCCCACCTCACTTCCTCATTCCTCCACTGGGTCTTTCTGGGATCACCTCCCAAATAAGCACCTTGCCCGCTGGTTCCTGGTTCAGGGTCTGATTCTGAGGTCACTCAATCTAAGACCCTTCCCTGGCCCCTCAAAGCAAAGATTCGCCACATTTCCCACGTCCTCTCTCCTCTCTGTTTTATTTTTCTCAGCAGAATTGTATCATAATATAAAAATATTTTCATTTCTAGGTTAGTATATCTCTCGCTCACTAGTCTGTGAGTTCCACAAGGGGTGGGACCTTCCTTGATTTGCTCATCACTGTGGTCCCAGCCTAGCCCATTGCCAGGCACACAGTAGGTGCTCGATATAATTGTTGCGTGACAGTGGGTTCCCTCATTTCATCCTCACCATCCTTTTGGTGATGTAGAAAGAGCAAACTGAATCTCTAGGGGCGTAGAAATTCAGTTTGCAAATTACCTGCAAATTTTGGGTTGGGCAAATTACCTGCAGCCCCATAGCACTAAATGCAGCCTCTCCCAGGAAAGCACGCACCTGAGGGCCGGGTGAGACACCACGCCTGCTGAGGTTCATTTCCGCCCTTTGTCCAAGGAAACTCTCTTGTTTGAAGACATCTTTACAAATTCCATCCTCCTTCCTCTCAGAAGATGGAGGCAGCCAGGAGCTTGTATTAGTTTGCTAAGACTCCTATAACAAACACCACATATTGTCTTAAACAGCAGAAATCTATTTTCTCACAGTTCTGGAGGTAGGAAACCCAAGATCAAGGTACCAGAAAGTGTGGGTTTTGGTGAGGCTTCTCCTGGCTCACAGACAGTTGCCACCTCACTGTGTCCTTGTGCCACCTGTCCTCTGCTCTCATGGCGAGAGAGACAGCTCTGGTGTCTCTTCATCTTCTTGTAAAGACACCAGTCCTACTGGATGAGGGTGCTACCCTTAGGACCTCATTTGACCTTCATTACTTCTTTAAAGGCCTTATTGCCAAACACAGTCACCTTGAGAATCAGGGATTCAACATATGAATTTTGGTAGGACATGATTCCATTCACAACAGAGCTCCTTAAGAGAAACATGATGCCAGCCCACGCTGGCCCAGACTGCAAAGAGCCCAGAGGAGCTGGGCACCCACTGTGAGCTGAGCTAACCCAGTGGTGGAGCTGGTGCAGGATCATCAATCACGACGATTCCACGGAGTAGAAAAAGATGAGCCCTCAGATAGCACCGAAGATGAATGGAGAAACTGACATGTGATTAAACTGGGATCTTCTGCTGGTGGCTGACAGCCCACTCTGAGTGCAAAGTTAGCACAGCCGGGCCTGGGCTCTCGGCACTCACAGAGGCACCTGCCCCACCTCCTTCCAAGGGTAAATGATTTTCCCTCCAACCACACAATGTCCTGTCATCCCGACACTGGGAATGAGTGAATGAGGTACGCAAGGGGACCGGCACAGGTGCTGGGAAGCACAGGAGGATAATACCATTAGTCACTATTTCAGGCTGTCTTGCCTTTGTTGATAATTAATAATAATAATGAGGGCGCTGGTTGAGCACTTGCTGTAAGTACTTCAGATGCATTTTCTCATTTTCATACATGAACCCAGGGAAGTGAGAGTTAAATAAGTTGGTGAGGGCAACAGCTTCTGGAGCAAACAAAGGGACAGAGAGGGATTCATCCATTCATTCATTCATTCATTCATTCATTTATCCAGCCAATTTTTATTGAGCACCTACTAGTACCATTATATCCACATCATATCCGTTATATCCATAGAAGTGGGAAAAGCCCACATGGTCTCTGCCTTCATGGGGCTACATCCTAGTCAGGGAGACAGACAATACAAAACTGACTCAATAAGATAATTTAGGATACTAATAAATGCTAGGAAGAAAATAAGATGATGCCAGAGAGAGTGACAGAAGAAGCAACCTCAGATAGGGTGGTCAGAGACGGCCTCTCAAAGGAAGGGACATCTGAGCTGAGATCCAAAGGTGAAAGGAGCTGGCCATGGAAGTAGCTGGGGGAAGAGTGTTGTGGACAGAGAGAACAGCAGGTGCAAAAGCTCAAAGCAGAAATTAACTTGGGATGTCTGAGGAGTTGGAAGGAGGCTCATGTGGCTGGATCTGCAAAGTAAGGCGGGGGGTGGGGGGAGTGTAAGTGAAGTGGCATCAGAGACATAGAGCTTCATAGGCCAGGGTAAAGAGTTGGGATATTTGTTTAATGGGATCCCTCTGGAAGGTTTTCAGCAGGAGGGCTTTCAGTAAGATTGAATTTATACTTTTAAAGGCCCACAGTGGCTGCTATATATGGAGAATAGAGAGGAAAGCAAGAAGGGAGAGTAGTTAAAAGGCATGGAGGCCATCAAGGCCTTGTGCTATCTGGTGTCAAGACGTAAACTCTTAATTATTTCAGATTATCAACATTCTCATCAGTCACCATCACTACCACCATCATCACCACCACCACCACCGTCATTATCATCACCACCACCACTACTACCACAACCACCACCACCACCATCACAATCATCATCATTACCATCATCAACACCACCACTAACATCATCATCATTTCCATCACCACCACCACCATCATCACCACCAACATCAAAATCATAATCACCATCATCACCACTGCCGCCACCACCACCACCACCACCATCATGATCACTATCACCCAAGGCATCGAGATGATAGTGGTTTGGATTAGGATGGTAGCAGGAACAAAGGAGTGAAGTGGGTGGATTGGAGTGTATTTTGGAGGGAGGTCCAAAAGACTTGTAGGTAGACCATGGGAGGTAGACAGGACATTGGTGAACAGAAGCAGCAACTCTGGATGAATGCCTTGGTACCTCTCCCAACTTGAATAATTTGTCCAATTTTCCTACTGCTATTCTTGACTCTTCTTGCTGTCACCTACCAGGCACTTGATCTTGTTTCAGGAAATCATTGTATGACTGAAAAAGCCTGGATTTGGAATCAGGCATCCAAGTTTCTCACCCTGTGTGTGACTTTGAATCCATGGTTTAACTTGTCTGAAACTCAGTTTCTTCATCCGTAAAGTGGAACTATGGTATAACACTCACCTCATAGGATCATGAGGCTAGTGCTGGGCTAAATTCATGCTTCATTACATCTTGGTTCTTCAGATGGGGCCGCTGAGGAAACTGAGGCTGGCCACTCAGAGGCTGTTAATCAGCTACAAGCTTCAAATGCCCTATTGAGGAATTCCAGGACAGATGCCAATCCCTCCTTACTAGGTCTCCTTGGTTTAAAAGAAATACCTTCTCTCTGATTCTGAGATTATTTGTATTGTGGGATGGGGGAGGGAGGAAGGGACATTGAGGAAGTGACTATTACCAAAACACTTTTAAATATGGGTATTTAACGCAAAACAGTTCAGATTTACGGTCTAAAATAGTAGAGCTTGCATCTTGACACCAGACACAGATAACCTGTCACTTATCAGTCATGCAAACAAGTAATGTTAACTTTCCAAGCCTTGGTTTTTCCTCTCCTATAAAAAGGGAATCATAGGGTTGTTGTGAGAATCAAAAGAATTAATATCTGTAAAATGTCGGGTGCACAGTAACTGCTTAGTGACAGCTGCCATCATCATCATCATTGCCAAAACTAAGACACTGGATTATTGTGAAGATTAAACTTGTCAAGCTCTTGGCATCATCACCATCAGCAGCAGTAACAGCAGCGGCATCACCATCATTATCATCACCATCATTGCCATCACCATCATTACATTATTACCCTCACAATCATCATCTTTACCATCAGCATCATCACCATCATCACCATCAGCGCATCACCATCGTCATAACCATCAAAACCATCAGTAGCATCACCACCAGCAGCAGCAGCAGCATCACCATCGTAATCACCACCATCATCACCATCAGCAGCATCACCATCACCACAATCAGCAGCATCACCATCATTATCCCCACCATCACCACCATCAGCAGCATCACCATCATCATCCCCACCATCACCACCATGAGCAGCATCACCATTATCATCCCCACCATCAGCAGCATCACCATCATTATCCCCACCATCACCACCATGAGCAGCATCACCATCATCATCCCCACCATCAGCAGCATCACCATCATTATCCCTACCATCACCACCATCAGCAGTATCACCATCATCATCCCCACCATCACCACCATGAGCAACATCACCATCATCATCCCCATCATCATCACCATCAGCAGCACCACCATCACCACCATCAGCAGCATCACCATCATCATCCCCACCATCATCACCATCAGCAGCATCACCATCACCATCATCAGCAGCACCACCATCATCATCCCCACCATCACCACCATCAGCAGCATCACCATCATCATCCCCACCATCACCACCATCAGCAGCATCACCATCATCATCCCCACCATCATCACCATCAGCAGCACCACCATCACCACCATCAGCAGCATCACCATCATCATCCCCACCATCACCACCATCAGCAGCATCACCATCATCATCCCCACCATCATCACCATCAGCAGCACCACCATCACCACCATCAGCAGCATCACCATCATCATCCCCACCATCATCACCATCAGCAGCATCACCATCACCATCATCAGCAGCACCACCATCATCATCCCCACCATCACCACCATCAGCAGCATCACCATCATCATCCCCACCATCACCACCATCAGCAGCATCACCATCACCACCATCAGCAGTATCAGCATCATCATCATTACCATCACCACCACAACCACAGCAGCATCAGCATTGCCATCACTATCAGCAGCAGTGGCGGTATCTCACCATCACTGCCTCACAGGGTGAAGCAGGTTCTGTTGATGCCCACCCATATCCCTTTAGCACTTGCTATCTGTGTACAGTGGCCAATGTCTAGTTGCCAGTATCTGTATCTCTTCTTGAGGGCTTTCTCTGAGTATTGGAGAACACTGTGCCTGTGCTCTGGCAGGCGGAAGTACCAGGAAACAAATACCTACACTCCTCCGGAGCAGCCTTCAACCAATGATTCACAGGAGTTGAATAAACACACTGGCTCCCTTGCCCCTCGAGTAGGGTAACTCTAAGGGACATCTTCCACATTGGTGTTTCTCAGCGTTCTCCAGTGGAATTAAGCTCGAGATGCCCCCAGTGGTAGCTTGCTTGTGATTGGGCACCCTTTTATAGACTGCCTCCCCCTCCTTCTCTCATATCCCCACTCTCTTGCATTTCTTAGGACCAGTATTTGCACTTGAATCTTTGCCTCACGTTTTGCTTCTGGGGGAACCCAAACCGAAGACACTGGATTATTGTGAAGATTAAATTTGTGAACCTCTTGGCACATGTTCGATGCTCAGTAAACTCATTGTTAAGTGAACAAATAAGCGAAGCCTCACCTGGTCTGAGGATACAGACCCAGGGCCGAGGAAACGAGGAAGGGCGAGACCTGGGACTGTAAGAGATGAGAGGATTCCCAGAGAGGCTGTGCCTGCAATGCCCCTACCCTTCAGCAACAGCTGTCATTACTCCATGCCTCCCCATTCTGAGTTCTCTTCCTGTCCCCCCAGTGGTTGTGGGTTCAAGGCGTGGCTGGACCACATGGGCCAGAGCCCTTTGAGCAGCTCAGAAAGATGCTCTCGTTACCAAGCTCCCATGTCAACTCGCTGGAAGGACAACACCCACCGAGCGCAGGACTGGAGAGAAAAACACTTAGGCAAAGTAAGCGTGACATTGAACTTGTGCCTTTAATGTTAAAAAATTTAAATATCGTATTACAAAATGACAAGATTATACAAATCAACATGTAAAGCATGAGAGCTGTGAAGCGAAGTCTTCCTCTGCCCAGTTCTCCTGGGGCTGATCATGGCTGCGATATTGGCTTCCTCTCCCTGAGGCCCCAGCCCCTCATCCTTGAAGGACTCTGAGAGGGCAAGGGGCTTGTCCAAGGTCATAGAGCTCTCCTGGTCTTGTTTCTGGTGCTGCTGCCACTACACATTGTAGGGCCACTTTCAAAACAATCTTACCTGGGGGAAAAAAAATCCAACTATCTCTTGATAGAGGTGCTGCATTTTTAAATTTCTTCCAGTCTAGAAGCCATGGACAGAAGCCCATGGAGATCCAAGTGCCCCAAGTGATGGTGTCATAACAGCAAGCTTGATGTAGGAAGCAACTCTCCGGAGAGCTAGCGGGTGGAGGGGAGCGAGGGCTTTGTGTGCGTGGTTAAAACATGAGAACGGTTAAGGGAAGTTCTTCCTCTGTCCAGTTCTCCCAGGGCTGTGTTGGCTTCCCCTCCCTGAGGCCCTGGCCCCTCATCCCCTCTGAGTGGAGAGAGCACTAGTCCTGAGTCTATTTCTGAGGGGTCTGAGAGGCATTTCAGAGAACGATGCCTTGGAAGAAAACTCAGACCTTCCCTTGAAATAGCTTCATTCTCATGCTGGGTACATGGACACAGAGCCAGCAAGGGAGAGGAGGAGGCATCCAGGCTGCTCCTGAGAGTTGCAGGGTTTAGGTGGGGCTCTGTTTAAGGACCCACTCGCCATGTGGGTTGGCACGGTACAGATCTAAGAGGTAGGCATCTGGGTCCAGGCGATGCTCATCTGTGGGAAGAAGAGGTGAAGGAGGTTGAGTGGGAGGCTATGGGAGACGCTGTTCCCCTACGCAGAGCCCTTCACCAGGCAGGGCACTGTCCCCTGGCTGTATGCATCTTGACTGCTACAGCTCACAGTTACCTCTTCTGCTGGAGGACTGAGCTCCGCTGAGGGAAGATGCCTTGCCAGAAAAGTGACATCCCCTCCCCCTGGGAAAGCCCACAGTCGAAGACCGATGGACACAGACTACCAAAGACTAGTCTCCTTGCCTCAAAATGCAACAACTCTGATGTGATTTGTGCTCTAGAGCCCCCTAGTGGATCAGGCCAAGCTCCAGGATGTGGACACTCCTGGTCCCTGCCCCTTCCCTATCCTCCTTCACTCCTTCCCTTGGAACCCTTTTCTTGAGGGGCACCCGCTCAGTGCATCATGTACTACTGATGCCATGTCTTAGCCTCTGCTTCTTGGCCAGTGGCCCTCAAAGTGTGGCCCCTCGACCAGCAGCATTCGCAACTTCTGGGAACTCATCAGAAACACACATTCTCAGGCCCCACCATCTGTGTCTTAGCCCTCCAGGGGATCCTGAGGTTCTGGTAAAGTCTGAGGATCATTGTTCTAGAGAATGCAAAGGGAAACAGCTGCCCATCCTTGGTTCCCACAGAGCCAGGGACCTCCCAGAGCTGGACATTTATTTGCAGAATTCCTTAAGGACTCCTTGGCCCCTGGGCCAGGGATGAGGTCTATCCCAGCTAGGGTGTCCCAGAGGAGTCGGTTTCACTGGTGGTACTGCCAACCTTGACACTAAACAAACCTTCTGCCTCTCTCTGCAAGCCTGAGGCCAGCTCCAGGCAAAATCCAAACTCTAGGACAGACTCCTAAGACTTGCACTTTAACCCTACAGCAGGACTCTGCCTGGTTTCATTGGAGATAGAGGCCTGAGGGGAAGGCTCATCTCCAGGCAGACTCTGGCCTCCCCCAGAAAGGCTCAGTGAAACTCTGAGGTCGAAGAACTCCCAGGGACCTGGGCTCTGTCCCTGTTTCCCACAGTGGAACTTACTGATATTCCCTCCAACTTCATAGAGGAGGATGTTGGCTGACTCCATGGGCCTGTGGCTGTAAAACAGAGAAAGAAAAAAAAAAACTCCTGCCTTTTCCTTCTAGAAACAGCAAGACCAACAACTGTGATGGCCCCCAGGTCTGGAAAGGGCAGTCCTCACTGATTTTCGGTCCCACTGGGGAGAAGACGTATAAGGACCCTCCTGAGAGAGCTGGAGCCAGTGACAGAGTCCCACAACCAGGGGCTGGGGAGAGTTAGCTGGAGGGCACGTGGTGAGGCTCAGCCAGAGGTGCACCCCGCTGCGAGGCTCCTTCCTTCCAGGCATCAAAATGGAGACTGCGAGGGCAGGGGAATGAGTGGTGACAGATGGGGAAAGGAGCCTGCGGTGAGGGGAAGATTTTGTGTCAAGATGGATTATGGACATTGTATGATTACATATGATAATTATGCTTATCATGTAAGAATCACAATTATTATATGATAATTATGGGTATCCTGAGTTCAATTCCACGGCCTCTTATCTGCCATGTGGCCTCAAGCAAGCCCCTTCTCTTTTCTGAGTCTTAGTGCTCCCATCTGTTCAAAGAGGAGCTGAACCAGACAGTTGCTGAAGATGACAGTCTGAGGATTCCTTGTGCCAATGCCAAGAAGGAAACTCTTGAGGGCTCAGGCTGTTTCCTGTACCCTGGGAATGATGACTGCACATCAGCCCCTGACCTTCTTCCAGATCCTTGGCCAGGCTCTGCTCCTTGCTGCAGAACCTTTGCCGTGCAGTTTTCTGTGCCAGGAAGCCTCACTTCGCTCCCAGACGACACCAGCTTCCTTGTCTTCCAGACACATTATTCCCTGCATTTCTTGTGAAACCTAATACAGTTTGTAACTTGATCTTTGGTTCGTGACTATTTGCTTTATGTCCAGCTCTTCCTCAGGGCTGTGGGCTCTTAAGAGCAGGGCCTCTGTTCTTTTCATGCCTAGTCTATAATTCTCTTTACACATGGTGGGCCAGGTGCGGTGGCTCACGCCTGTAATCCCAGCACTTTGGGAGGCTGAGCTGGGCAGATCACTTGAGATCAGGAGTTTGACACCAGCCTGGCTAACATGGTAAAACCCTATCTCTACTAAAAATACAAAAAAATTAGCCAGGCATGGTGGCAGACACTGTAATCCCAGTTACTTGGGAGGCCGAGGCAGGAAAATCGCTTCAACCTGGGAGGAGGAAGTTGCAGTGAGCCAAGATCGCGCCACTGCACTCCAGCTTAGGTGACAGAGTGAGACTCCATCTCAAAACAAAACAAACAAACAGAAAAACATGGTGCCTGGCGGTGGGCATTCATTAAATACCTATTAAAATGAATGAGTGAGTGATAGTCATAATGATTATTACTTGGAGCCAAGAAGCTCTCTAAGGTTGGAGAACCCATCTGACCACCCCAGAAAGGGAAGGCCAGGCCAGGCCAACAGCATGTGTAACTCCCTGGTGGCCTTCAGCTCCAGGATGCAGGGCCCTCCCTGCAGGGGAGAGGCTCCTGCCTCCAGGAGGTGCCCCTTACTGTAGAAGGAGGCTGTTCATGTCCTCACTGCCTTCTTGACCCTTGGAATCAGTGCTGAGGTGCTCCGTGAACTGCCTCAGGACGTGGGCCACTTTGGTGCTGGGGGTGAGAGGCACCTTCAAGGGATCCTTGATAGGCCAGACCGCCTGGATCTTTGCCACCTTGGGAGTCTGCAGAGAGAGAGAGGAAGATCCATATACACAAGAGCCAGCATGCCTGGAGTTCAAACATGGATGCATAAACATACATACATGGTACTTACACAAATGCCCACGCTGAAAATCACAAGACGCCCCCCCTCCACACACACACACACGCACACCGGCCACTTGGGCACAGATCACAGACATACACATTCTGGATGTGTGCACACACAGGGAGACAAAGAAACATGCCTGTGTTTCTACGCCTGTGTTTGTGTTTCTATGCCTGTGTTTCGCACTCGTACACATAGCAGGGGTACATGCAATGTACCCACAAACACAGACATGTAGGTTTGTATAAAGACCCATCAACCACACATCGTGCATGATGCAGCCTCGACGCTCATCAATTTCTCTGATTGGGACTTTAATAAGGAACCGTGTTCAGGAACCCTCCCAGGAATACTCAGCATTTTTGGAAGGCTCTTCCCTTCTACTATCCCCCTCCCAGCCCCAATCACCTCACACCCCGCAAAGCGACCCCCATTTTCCCAACCCTCGGCCAAGGGCTGCCTAAAAATGGGGCGGAGGAGATGGCCTCTAGGGGAAGTCACCGGGTCACTCCATTTCCCCTCCCCAACTCGCTTCTAAGCCCTCGTTTCGCAGCCACGCCTCCTCGCTCCCCGTGACGGCGCCGCAGCGCCCCCTGGTGGTCTCACTGGGCCGTTGCTGGTAGCCCGGTAGCGGAGACCTGGAGGAAGGTAAGCACCAAGCTCCAGGTGCCCTCCTGTCGCCTAGGGCCCTTCTCCACCTGTCTGGGGTCGGAGGCACTCACCGCCTCGAGGCTGTCCCCTGCCTTGTCCCTGTCTGCGTGCATCCTCCGCAGCCAAGTCTTGAGGCCCGCGTCGCAGAGCTGAGGGCGCCTGCTGCTGCTGTCGTTCAGTTTTCGCACCTGGGCGACCAGGAAAGAGGCGACCTGGCCAGAAAGAATCGAGTCTCGGCAGGGTGACAGGACTGCTGGGGGCGAGAGGCACAGCCCCCTCCAGGGTCATCGTGGCCTCTTCCCTGGCCCAGCGTCCCACAGGGCTTGGAAATACGCATGTGCTGGACTTGGGACGGAAGCACTGGTTTGGTGGAATGAGGAGGGGGCGTTCAGCCCCTAAATGGGCCTTGGAGTAGGGGACCCTGAGAGTGGAGCCCACCCTGAGGCTTAGTGGACAGTGGTTCCCCTCGACAGAGGCTGGAGGGTCCTGCACCTGCTGAGGCATAGCTGCTTACTGGCACACTCAGGCAGGGGTGTCCCCAAAACACACCTGGGGCAGGCTCTGCTCTGAGAACCTCCAGGCAGCCCACACTGGGGGATTCCTATAGAGGCCTCCAGCTCAACCCATGCCTCTCTGTGGGATCCGAACCCAGTAAAGTCAGAGAACCCAGACTCCATGGACCCTGATAATAACACGTTTCTGTCTCCCAGGGTCTGATGGAACTGGGGTCGATTCTGAACTCCCCTCTTTGCTGTGTGTGCTGACTAAAGGTAACACACACGGGGAAGGGCAAGGGTGATGGGGGTTCTCCCCTTTCACTTTTTCTACATCTATGTTGTCTGAAGCTTTTCTAACAAGAAAACATTCAGGAATTTCTTGAATTTGTAAAGCTCCCTCCAATAAAAACAAGTATAACAATCCAATGTCTTTTAGTAGCAACATTATCTCAAAGGGCTGAGTGCAGAGAAGAAAGGAACTATGGGGGTGTAAGGAGTGTATGAGGGAGGAGTAAGGGACTTTCAACAGAGCAGTTGACTCTTGAATTAAGAGGTCTTGAAGAATGAGTGGAGGACAGCAGGCTTCTGCCATTTAAAAAAAAAAAGGTGGGGGGAAGAGAATTACAGGCAGAGTAAACTGCATAAGCAAAAATTCAGAAGTGTGAAGTACTAGATGAGTTTGGAGTGCCAGCTGGCACTTGCTGTGTTTAGAACACAGAAGAGTGCCCAGCAGGGTCGGAGAGAAACTGAGAACAGTCAGAGAGGGCTTCACTTGCTGGTTTCTGGAATAGGAAATCTAACCTAATGACTTCACGGAAGGAGGGAGGGATAGGAGGAAGGACTGTGGTTGGATGGATGAGTGGACAGTTGGATAGATGCATGGTTGGTAGATGAGTGGGTGGATGGATGGGTAGATAGTTGGATAGATGCATGGTTTAGTTGGATAGATGCATGGTTGGGTAGATGGGTGGATGGATGGATGGGTGAATGAGTAGATGGATGGATTGGTAGATGAGTGGATAGACGCATGATTGGTGGATGGGTGAGTGGATGATAGATTGGCGGATGGGTGGATGGGGGAGTTGGAAGAATTAATGTATGGATGGGTGGTAGGTAGATGGGTGGCGGGATAGGTGGGTGGGTGAGTGGGTGGGTGATGGGCAGATGCATAAATGGATGGGTGGGTGAGTGAGTGGATGGATGGATGGATGGGTAGGTGGGTGAGTGGGTGGGTGGATGGGAGACTAAATGGAAGTATGAATGAACAGATGGAGGGAAGAGGATACACATCTCTGGGTGAGAAAGCAGCCTGGTCAGCAGTGGTAGATGGTGCTACCTTGTGTTCACAGAGCCTCAGGAGCTGGAGGGGTCTCAGTGCTGCGGGCACCATGCATGCTGACACTGCAGAAGGGCCTCTCTCCTCCTCTGGCTCCTCGCCTTGCTGTCACTTGTTACTCAGGGCAAAGCTCATGGTGGGGGCAGGGGGGCAGGGGTATCCCTGTTATCTGGTTCTGGGCTCTGTTTTAGGCAGGCCCTGTGATCCTGGGCCTCAGGGATGGGGCTCTCTCAGCAGTATAAAAGCTTTGATGTGAAGGAATTATTTGCGGGAGTTGGGGGAACTCCTGCAATCTGGGGTAGACCAGATGGCAGCAGACTGACAGAGAGGCGTGGCAGCGGAGACAGAAAGGGAAGACACTTCTTGGTCACTAAGGCAGGGGGAAGAAGAAAACACAGTCCTGTGCAGAGGCCAACAAAGGGCCTGGAAGGGACACACTAGGAAACTGAAAGGACAATGCCCAGGCTCCTGGAGAGCAGGGATGGCAGGGCAGCAGCACCCAGAGGAGGGATACCCAGCACCCAGCAGCACTCACCGTCCACAGCAGATCCTGGTAGTGCACCATTATCTGCACCACCTCGGCTGCCCCCTCTGCCAGCTGCTTCTCCTTGCCTTTGGGGAGTTTGGGGGGCCGCCCATGGTGCAGAAAGAGGTTAGGGGCCATCACGGTGGAAACATTCCACAGAGTCATCTTGTTGTGCTGTTCCCGGGCCACCACCTTCCTGAGGAATTCCAGCAGTGCCTGGGGAAGGGGGCAGAATCTCCCTCAAATCTCAGCCCATCCCTGGCGCCTCCCCACCATCCCCAGGGCATCCTGATGCATGACAAGGGGGCGCTAGGAAGGAGCCAGGAGCTGGGAGGGCAGCAAGAGAGGCTCCTGTTCCAGCTGTGCCACCAGCTCACTCCGCGACCTCTCTGTGTCTCCACTTCCTGCTCTGCGGTGCGTCCAAAACACTTTCCCTCCCCTGCTCCCTCAGAGACTAATGAGACAACTGGGTCGGACTTCGGCGTCCAGGTAGAAAAGGGCCACAGGTCTGGAACATGGGTCATTTCCTGGTGAGGCCCGGGACAGCTGCTTCTTTCTGGAGTCTGGATCTACCCAAAATGCAAAGGAAAGAATAGGGAAGCAGAGAGGCTGGGAAGAGCAGGGGAAGGTGATAAGAGCTACTATTTACATGTATTCTTTGTGTTCCTGGGCCTTTAGTTGGTATATCTTATTTAATCCTCACAGCAACTTTATAAGGTAGTTTTTTTGTTGTTGTTTTTTGTTTTTGTTTTTGTTTTTGAGTCAGAATGTCACTGTGTCACCCAGGCTGGAATGCTGTGGTGTGATCTTGGCTCAGCTCCCTGCAACCTCTGCCTCCCAGGTTCAAGTGACCCACCCACCTCAGCCTCCCAAGTTGCTGGGATTACAAGTGTGCACCACCACACCCAGCTAATTTTTGTATTTTTTGTAGAGATGGCGTTCCCGTGCTGGCCAGGCTGGTCTCAAACTCCTGACCTCAAGTGATCCTCCCGCCTTGGCCTCCCAAAGTGCTGGGATTACACACATGAGCCACTGCGCCTGGCCAAGGTAGCTCTTATTATTGCATGCATTTTATAGAGAAGGAAACAAGCTTGGAGAATGCACCAAGAGTCACACAGCCAGTAAGGACAAAGGGATGGAGTGAAGAAGGGAGGGACTGAAGAAGGGAGGGAGGGATTGATGGATGAATGGATGGATGGGTGGATGGATAAAGAAAAGAAGATGAATAGATGGATGAATGAGGATAAATGGGTGAAGGAAGGAAGAATAAATGGAAAGGAGGTGGGAGGGAAGGAGGGAGAGAGGGAGGGAGGAAGGGAGGAAGGGAGGGAGGGAGGGAGAGGGGATAGGAACAGAGGACACATATTGAATACACTGCAAAGCATCATCTTCTACCCTATGATTCCTTATGAGTTAGCTTTTATGATTTCCAAAACAACTAGACAAGATGCTATTAATGCTATCATCATCCTCAGTTTACTGAAAAGGAAGCAGAAACTGAAACAGGAAGATCTGGGGCCTCTTCACAGGCTGACCCTGGAGGCACATCTGGAGTCTGACCGAAGGACAGCCAAGAGGGTATAGGGAGCTGGGCGAAGGCTGAGCATCCATTCCTATATGACAAGGGGAATTTGCTAAGGGTTTTTTCCCAAACTGGTTCAGCACGGAACACCAGTGCCGCGCAATGCTTTCCACAACAAAAGAGGTCCCTGATCAACTGAGTTTTTAGAGTGCTGCATACTCTAATCCCACTTGGAGATTCCTCTCAGTGCCTCAATATACCAAAGGCTTTGAGAAGTCCTGGGGAGAAAAATATTCTTAACCTTGTTTCATGAACTCTGTGTTTACTCATCCAGGCTTGTCCACAAGGTGCTAACACCTGTTAGCACCACATGGAACTGACGCTCTGCAGTGCCCACTCTGGGACTATCCCCTTTCAGGGCTCATCTACTTTCTTTAGGAAAAAGTCTCAAGAGAGGTCTGTGTGGGTCATCACTGAACCCTAGCACCTGGCAGAAGTTGCTGAATGAATGAATAAATGAGCACATTTGGAGCCATGGCTGTGGGTGTGGGCTGACATGGCAAAGTGGTGGTGGTGCATGGTAACTCTTACCTTTAAGGCATTTCTGTTGGGTTCTGGGAGGATGAGGATGAGCAGGTGAAGAACCTGCAGGCGCTGCTTCAGGTCAGGGATGTCTGTGGGAAGGGAGGGACCTCAGTCTCAATGGGAGGCTCAGGGACTCCCTCCCTCAGTCTAGTCTCTTCTTGGGAAAATTCCAGAGCTGGAAAGCCAGGGAACAGCCAGGAATCCCTTTTTTCATAAGGTGCGGGACTATTTCCTTGTCTAATGTTGGCTCAGACAGAGCCCTGACCAGTGCTGGTGGAGAGGTTCACTCGCTGTACTTTGTGTAGCAAAATAAACACACACATGCGTGTGCATGCACGCACATGCCGCACACACCCAGATATGCAGTCCAGGCTACAGCCCAGGGTCAGAAATGCAATGAACCAGCAAATCACCCTTAGGAAGGGAGACAGAGAGCTCAGTGGGCCCAGACAGAAGGTTTCATGAAACCCTCTGTATTGTGAAGGTTGAAAAGGAAAAGCTGTCTCACACCTGGTGTCAGGATCTCCGGGGAGAGGAGGCGGGTAGGAGGAGGTAGTAGTTATAGATTCAAAGAAGGAGTTCATCAGAGCCAGACAAGACCCAGCAGCTGAGAGCTGCCTGGAACCTGGAGAAGAGCTGCATAGGAGACACAGAGGCTGAGCACCCGGGGCGCCAGGCCTACAACCCCGTATGACCGACCTTCCTTCCTTCCTTCCTTCCTTCAGTCCTTCCTTCCTTCCTTCCTCTCTCCCTCCCTCCCTTCCTTCTCTCACTTATCAACAAATACCTATCAAGTATCTGTCAGGTGCTATGCTCAGTCTAGGCACCTGCGACACAATAGTGAAGGAGGAAAATAAAGTCGCAGGCTTGTGGAGCTTACATTTCAGAGGGGAGACACAATACACAAGCAAAGAATAAATCAGAGTATGATGGGCATCACTGCATCATTATAGAGGCTAGCAGGCAGCACGGGGGGTGGGGTCACGGAAGGCCCCTCACAGGCTCTGACAGCCAGCTGAAACTTGAAAGGCAGGAAGCAGCCAAATGAGGGCGGAGGGAGGTTCCATTCAGAGACAGCAGCAAGTGCAGATGCTCCAGGGAAGAAAAGAGGAGGGGGAACAGCAAAGTGGGAGGGCCTGACCAGACAGTGGGGAAGGAGGAGGCCAGGAGGAAAGGGGGCCAGAAATAGGCAGGACCTGAGCCGAAGCAGGTGGGCCCAGTAAGGAGTGAAATCTTATTACAAAGGTGCTGTGGAGGATGGGTAACAGCATAGGGAAGGGATCTGATTTATGTTTTGCGATGAGGTTGAGGCCAGGCCTGATGGTTCATGCCTGTAATCTCATCATTTTGGGAGGCTGAAGTGGGAGGATCACTTGAGGCCACGAGTTTGACACTAGCCTAGGCAACATAGCGAGACTCCCGTCACTACAAAAACATTTTAAACAAGTATGCCAGGCATGGTCTCATGTGCCTATATTCTTAGCTACTTGGGAGGCTGAGGCAGGAGAATCACTTGAACCCAAGAGTTCAAGGTTGCAGTGAGCTAGGATCATGCCACTGCACTCCAGCCTGGGTGACAGAGCAAGACCCTGTCTCTTAAAAAAAAAGAAAAAGAAAAGAAGAAGAAAAAAGAAAACAAAACACTGAGGTTGTGAGAATCAAAGGTCAGAGAAGACTTCTCAGGATCCCTGTCCCCTCCCCTAGCTTGGGGGTGGAAATCAGACTGCCTGAGCCTTGAAGCTTTTTGGAGAATTCAGACAGACAGGGAGAACCTCATGGTCATGAATGAGATTTCAGGAGAGCTGCTCTATTTTTCTGAGAAAAACAGAAGAGACTATGTTTGTACATTGTGGATTGTGAAGAAGTCCAGACAGGAATATATATATGCAGACTATACATAGAGCAAGGTCCTTGCAATACATGCTGATCTGCAGATGCACGCACAGATGGACACAGATGGATGTGATCTGCAGACGCGCACACAGATGGACGCGATCTACAGATGCGCACACAGATGGACATGATATGCAGACGCGCACACATAGATGGACACGGATGGACGCAATCTGCAGACGCCCACACAGATGGACACAGATGGACATGATCTGCAGATGCGCACACACAGATGGACATGGATGGACGCAATCTGCAGACGCACACACACAGATGGACGGGATCTGCAGACACCCACACAGATGGACGCAATCTGCAGACGTGCACACGCAGATGGACGCAATCTGCAGATGCACACACAGATGGGCACGATCTGCAGACGTGTACACAGATGGACACAGATGGACGCGATCTGCAGACACACACACAATGGATGCGATCTACAGACGTGCACACAGATGGACGCGATCTGCAGACGCGCACACACAGATGGACGCGATCTGCAGACGCACACACAGATGGACGCGATCTGCAGACGTGCACACAGATGGACGCGATCTGCAGACGTGCACACAGATGGACGCGATCTGCAGACGCACACACAATGGATGCGATCTACAGACGTGCACACAGATGGACACGATCTGCAGACGCGCACACACAGATGGACGCGATCTGCAGACGCGCACACAGATGGACGCGATCTGCAGACGCGCACACAGATAGACGCGATCTGTAGATGTGCACACAGATGGACGTGCACACACGTGTGTCCACAGATACACAAGTAGACGATGCTGATAAGCTCAACCCCATGGATGTCAAGATGTGAAGGAAACCGGTCCACTCGTCCACGTGAGAACTAATAGGGACTGTAGTGTGCAAAACCGTAGCCTCCTCTCCTCACACACCTGCACATGCACACATGCCATACAACACACACAGGACACACGTGCACATGCATATGCACACATATTGGGCTCACATGCTCACACTTGCTTCTTCCCCCATTGGTTGGACATTTCTGAAACAGACATTTCCAGGAACAGGCAGTCCTGCCTTTGCATGGCTTCCCCTCTCCAATCAAGGCCAGTGACATCCAACTGTCCATCCTTGCACAGGCCAAGGGCTTGGGCACACTCACTGGGCACCACAGCGAAGGCCGGGAGGTACTCAGCCGTGAGCAAAGGCGTCGGCAGCTTCCGGATGAACCTTTTGAGCAAATCGGAGGCGTCATTGTGATGAACCTCGTCCCAGCTAAAAAGGCCAGCATAGAAGTCTCTCTCCAGCTTCTGTTCCAGCCCCTACAGGAAGGAGGGGCACAAAAACACAGTTGGCCCAGGGCTCCGGTAGAAGCTGCTCTACCACTTCTCTGGGGCTCAGTTGCCTCATCTGCAAAGTGGGGACGACAAGAGCACCTCCCTCGTGGGGTTGAAGTGAGGACGAAATGGCCTAAAGTGCACATCACTGAGCACAGGGCTCTGCTCAGTAAGCGTTGGTGGTCTGACTCCAGGGCCCACGCTCTCCACCACCATGCTCATCGTGCCACCTTCAGCCTCTCAAACCCTCGACCCACACAGAGACCAAAGATAGATCACCGGCGAGCCAGGGACTGGATTCTCTCCTGGCTTAACACACATGTGAGGATGGGGGAGATGCAGCCTCAGTGAAGCGGGGGAAGCCAAACCACTACCTTGACCCTGGCCTGGGATCCGGGCACCCTGAGAATGCCTTCTGTGTCCAGTCCTCTCTTTTCCAAACAGGACAGCAGCTGTCAGAGACAGAAACCAGCACTTAAACTAGGAAACGCTGAAAAGCAGGATTCAAAATGGTGTGTTTGTCTCCCACTAAAATCAGGAAGAAGAGAGTACCAGGAGAAGGGTTTCCTTCAAAGTAATAGTAGTTTTTGTGACCACTTCCATGAGCCAGGCATTGTGAGAGCTTCATACAGATTTTTCTCATTTAATCATTGATAAGAGGAGGATACTGTTATCATCATCCCAATTTACAGACGTTGAAAGGGAGGCTAATGAAAGTTCAAAAATCCACCCTTGACTTGAAGATTCAGAAGTTAAAAAGAAAAGAAAAAAAAAAAATCCACCCCAAGGATCACTTGAGGCCAGGAGTTCGAGACCAGCTTGGGCAACATAGTGAGACCCTGTCTCTACAAAAAAGTTAAGACAAAAATTTATAAAATAAAAACAACAACAACAACAAAAATCCACCCGGGTCTCTGAGCCAGCGAGCACCAGAGCCAGAATTTGAACCCAGGTCTGCCTGATTCTAAAGCCCATCTTTTCACCCCTTTGCTAGATGTCTCCTGACAATGGTCCCCGGAGCCGGCCTCCGAAGGATTACATAAACTCAAGCTGGGGGCGACTTACGGCTTGAAGGACCAGTGGGACCTGTGTGCTGGGGAGGACTTTGTGGTCAGCTTCTAGCAGGCTGTCAAGGGGCACACCGAAGAGGCGAGTTTCTACAGGAAATCAAAGAGCAGAAGGCGCGTTTCACTTCCTGGAACGACCACTGGGCTTGGACCTGCAAGATCTCCTGGGCAACTAGAATCAGACCCCTTTCCCTGTGGAAGGACTGAGCTCTCTAGAGAATGGCCGGACCCAAACCTCTCCTCTTGAGCAGAATATTTGGCCTCAGCAGTTATGAAAACATTACTGCTGAGGAGATATGTCTCAGAGCAGAAAATCTCAGCTGAATAAAGAAGTATTGAAAGGGCCGGGTGCAGTGGCTCAAGCCTGTAATCCCAGCACTTTGGGAGGCCAAGGCGAGCGGATCACCTGAGGTCAGGAGTTCGAGACTAGCCTGGCCAATGTGGCGAAACCCCGTCTCTACTAAAAACACAAAAAAACGTTAGCCAAGCGTGGTGGTGGGTGTCTGTAATCCCAGCTACTTGGGAGGCTGAGGCAGGAGAATTGCTTGAACCCAGGAGGCAGAGGTTGCGGTGAGCCAAGATCACACCACAGCACTCCAGCCTGGGCAATAAGAGCGAAACTGTCCCACAGAAAAAAAAAAAAAAAGTATTGAAAGGGAAGTACGCTGTTGCTTCAGGGAGCACCAGGTATAAAAATGTAACAGCAGCCCCGGGTAGAGCTCTGGCTCTGCAGGATGGGCCAGGTTCTAGAGAGTATATTCCCCAGGTCCATCTTAACCACCCTGGCTTGAAGTCTTCTCAGGCAAACTCCTCCTTCCACATTTTCTCCACACCTTCCTTCTTTCTCCCTTCTCCGGCCTGCCCCAGCTCTGCTAGATTCCTCCCCCTGGTCTTTTTTATTCACCATCCTCTTGTCTTTAAAGAAACAAACCAAAAAACCAAACCAAAACAAACCAAAAAATCACAATGCATAATGCTGACAATGATGCAACAAGATGAACACTTTTGCACACTGCTGAAGGGCAATATTATCTCAAGAACTTAACTCATAGATGTAATCTAAAGTAATCTAAGATGCATTCAAAAGCATATATACAGCAGTAGTGACTGTGTCTTATAGTAGGAAAGATATGGGCATCAAAAATGTCCGCTAATAGCAAAATGGTTAAATATATTAGAATACATCCACAAGGAGGAAAATAGTGCAGTGATTAAAAATCGTGTTTTCACTGAGGCAAGGTGGCTCATGCCTGTAACCCCAGCACTTTGGGAGGCTGAGGTGGGAAGGTCATTTGAGCCCAGGAGTTTGAGCCAGGTCTGGGCAACATGGAAATACTGCCTCTCTACAAAAAAAATACAAAAATTAGCAGGGTGTGGTGGCACACACCTGCAGTGCCAGCTACTTAGGAGGCTGAAGCGGGGAGGGTCACCTGAGCTTGGGGAGTTTGAGGCTGCAGTGAGCTGTGATCATACCACTGCACTCCAGCCTGGGCAAGAGAGAGAGACTTTGTCTCAAAAATAAATAAATTAATTAATTAATTAAAATCAAGTTTTCAAGGAATATTTAATAGTTGTGGTAGATGCCACTATTGTTCTAAATTCATTACCCCTTTTTGTATCCACACCCTCTGCCATGTGAATTTGCAAATCTTCCCATTAGGGAAGCACAGCGTCCCTCCTCACTTGCTAGGCCATGTGACTAGTTTGGACCAATGGCATGGGAACCTACATGATGCAAGCAGAGGCTTAAAATGCATTGTGTGGTAGAGTTTGCCCTCTGAGTTTCTGCTGTCACCATGAAACTATCCTTCAGACGGCCAGCTGGTCCCAGGAGGACGAAAGACCTGAGAGCAGACCTACACTCAGCCAACAACTTGGAGCCAAGCCCAGCCTAGATCAGCCAAGCTACGCCCAGTGTACCCACAAGCACGTGAGCAAGAGTAAAGAGCTCTTAAGTCATGAGTTTGGGGGTTGTTTGTTATGTAGCATTATCATGACAACAACTAAATGACACAATAACTGGAAAATGTCCATAATTCTATATATATAATATTCTATAATATAGATCGATAACTATAATATATTCTATTTTATATATAATGGAATTATGAAACAGGGTCTCATAGTTCTATATATATATAGAATTGAGACAGAGGCTATCTCTGTCACCAAGGCTGGAGTGTAGTGGCATGATCAAGGCTCACTGCAGCCTTCACCTCCCAGGCTCAAGTGATCCTCCCACCTCAGCCTCCCGGGTAGCTGGGACTACAGGTGTGCACCACCACGCCTGGCTACTTTTTTATTTTTTGTAGAGACAGGGTCTCACTATGTCACCCATGCTGGTCTCAAACTCCTGGGCTCAAGTGACCCTCCACCTCGGCCTCCCAAAGTGTTGGCATTACAGAAGTGAGCCACTGCTCCCAGACCATAATTATATAATATTAGGTGAAAAAAGGATACATACACATACACACAAAGGAAGATAATGCACGAAAAGTGCTTTTCTGAATTATGTTTTTTCCTTTTTGTATTTTACTCTATTTCACAAATTTCCCACAACGAGCAGGAATTGTTTTCATATGCAGAAAAAAATGTAAACAGAAGGAATATAGAAGCTGAGCATACTGGCTGGGCGCGGTGGCTCACACCTGTAATCCCAGCACTTTGGGAGGCCGAGGCAGGCAGATCATGAGGTCAAGAGATCAAGACTATCCTGGCCAACATGGTGAAACCCCGTCTCTACTAAAAATACAAAAATTAGCTGGGCATGGTAGTGCACACCTGTAGTCTCAGCTACTCGGGTGGCTGAGGCAGGAGAATCGCTTGAACCCAGGAGGCGGAGGTTGCAGTGAGCCGAGATCGCACCACTGCACTCCAGCCTGGTGACAGAGCGAGATTCCGTCTCAAAAAAAAAAAGAAAAGAAAAACAAAGCTGAGCATCTCTCTCTTGGTGGGAGAGTTCGTGTACAGCTCCCTGGGAGAAAGCCAGGACTGTGGCCACAGGGCTTTCCCTGGGCCGGGGCTGCTCACCTGCCGCTTTCCATTTCCCTGCCTTGCTCCTCTTCAGGTCCAAGCCAAGGATGTCACAGAGCGCGGTCAGCTCTATGAGGGCCAGAGAAGGTACCTTCCTCATATCCTGCAGGGACAAGTCTCCTATCCTCGTCACGCCAAGTCTGCCTTTGGGGATGGTAAACTTCTATTAATAGAGAGGGAAGTAAAGACAATTTGTCAGGCTATGTGTCTGATAGGTATTTGGGGGCTCCCCCTTCTCCCCTGGGCATTTAGGTGGAAGGAAGAGCAGCATGGATAAAAACTGGTGCTCAGGAGTCCATCCTCAAGTCAAGTCCAAGCTCCACCTCTTGCAAACGGAGTGACATTCTGAGCCTCTGATTCCCCATCCATAATCATAAAATAGAGCCTACCTCAGAAGGTTTTTGCATGTTTATTTGTTTTTTTCTTTGGAGACACTGTCTTGCTCTGTTGCCCAAGCTGGCGTACAGTGGCATGAACATTGCTCACTGCAGCCCCGACCTCCTGGGCTCAATTGATCCTCCTGCCTCAGCCTCCTGAGTAGCTAGGGCTACAGGTATGTACCCCGACACCTGGCTAATCTTTGCATTTTTTTGTAGAGACAGAGTTTCTCTATGTTGCCCGGGCTGGTCTCAAACACCTGGGCTTGAGCGGTTCTCCCACCTCAGCCTCCCAAATTGCTGGAATTACAAGCATGAGCCACCACAACGGCCTCATAAAATTTTAGTGGGAGCAAATGACCTAATGGATATAAAGTGCTTGGCACAGTCCCAAGCACATAGCGAAGCCTCAAGAAACGGAAACTGTTTCACTGCCTGCCCTCCCACAAGAGGACCTGGAGAAGAGGGATCACCCCATGGGCTTCTTTTTTTTTTTTTTTTTTTTTTTTTTTTTTTTGAGACGGAGTCTCGCTCTGTCGCCCAGGCTGGAGTGCAGTGGCGCAATCTCGGCTCACTGCAAGCTCCGCCTCCCGGGTTCACGCCATTCTCCTGCCTCAGCCTCCCGAGTAGCTGGGACTACAGGCGCCCGCCACTGCGCCCGGCTAATTTTTTCTATTTTTAGTAGAGACGGGGTTTCACCATGGTCTCGATCTCCTGACCTTGTGATCCGCCCACCTCGGCCTCCCAAAGTGCTGGGATTACAGGCGTGAGCCACCACGCCCGGCCTGGGCTTCTTATTCTTGCTTCTACTCTTGTCCTTTGTTCCTCTCCCTCACCAGGTCTGTCCCCAGCCTTGGCCATGCCACCCGCAGAAATAAAGAATGCTCAATCCTGCCATCTAGAGGCCACATTGGGAATCTGCAGGCAGCTCCAGGCTTTCCTGCCGTCCAAGGTCAGAGAAGGCAAGCAGGAGGGCCAGGCTTGCTCAGCACTGTCTGGAGGGCGTGGCCAGACCACTTCCCAGTGCCCCTTTCGAGTGAGTGCTCAAAGGGAAAGAAATGGTAATTGATGCTTATAATACAGCCTAGTGCTTGAGGCATGAGCTATGGAGTCACACCCCGGGGTTCAAATCCTTACTTTACCTGTGAGTGCAAGCAAATAATTTTACCTGTGTGTTCATCTGCAAAATGGAAGTGATAACAGTATCTACTTCACAAGACTGTTGGTAAGATTAAATTCAATAAAGTGTATGAAACACCGTGCCTGACACATAGTGAGTACTCAGTACCTATTACTACTTTTTAGTTTATTAACACAATGATCACCAGCTTAATACAATGAAATTAAATCAAATATGTGAAGTACTTGGCATAATACTTAGTGTGTGGTAAAAGATCAATATGTGATGCTTTTAGCATTATTATTATTATTCACAGGAGAGCCTTGCTCTGTCGCCCAGGCTGCAGTGCAGGGGCGCAATCACAGCTCACTATAACCTTGAACTCCTGGGCTCAAGTGATCCTCCTGCCCCAGCCTCCTGAGTAGCTAAGATTACAGGCACACACCACCACACCCAACTATTTTTTTTTTTTTTTTTTTTTTTTGAGACGGAGTCTCAATCTGCCACACAGGCTGGAGTGCAGTGGCATGATCTCTGCTCACTACAATCTCTGTCTCCCAGGTTCAAGCAATTCTCCTGCCTCAGCCTCCCAAGTAGCTGGGATTATAGTTGTGCACCCCCACACCCAGTTAACTTCTGTATTTTTAGTAGGTATGGGGTTTCACCATGTTGGCCCAGCTGGTCTCAAACTCCTGACCTCAAGTGATCCACCTGCCTCGGCCTCCCAAAGTGCTGGGATTACAGGCATGAGCCACCATGCCTGGCCCACAACCAATTTAAAAAAATTTTTTTAGAGATGGGGTCTTGCTATGTTGCCCAGGCTGGTCTCAAATTTCTGGCCTCAAGTGATCCTCCCACCTCGGCCTTCCAAAGTGCTGGCATTACAGGTGTGTGCCACCATGCCTGGCCCTTTAGCGTGATTAATTATTATCATCATTCATAATTTAATGGAGAAACACTGTCAAAGAAAAAGACAAGATAATGTTGAATATTAATTATCTCTGATGTTTTAGAAATAGAAACTCATTATTAAAAAATTTTAGGCCAGGCACAGTGGCTCACGCCTGTAATCCCAGCACTTTGGGAGGGTGAGGTGGGTGGATCACAAGGTCAGGAGATCGGGACCATCCTGGCTAATATGGTGAAACCCTGTCTCTACTAAATATACAAAAAATTAGCCAGGCATGGTAGTGGGTGCCTGTAGTCCCAGCTACTTGGGGGCTAAGGCAGGAGAATGGCATGAACCCAGGAGGCAGAGCTTGCAGTGAGCCGAGATTGTACCACTGCACTCCAGCCTAGGTAACAGAGCGAGACTCTGTCTCAAAAAAAGAAAAAATTTAGGCCAGGTGCAGTGGCTCACGCCTGTAATCCTAACACTTTGGGAGGCTGAGGCAGGCAGATGACCTGAGGTCAGGAGTTCGAGACCAGCCTGGCCAACATGGTAAAACCCTGTCTCTACTAAAACTACAAACATTAGCTGGATGTGGTAGCACGTGTCTATAGTCACAGCTACTCGGGAAGCAGAGGCACGAGAATCACTTGAACGTCGGGGGTAGAGGTTGTAGTGAGCTGAGGTTTTGCCACTGCACTCCAGCCTGGGCAACAGAGTGAGACTCTGTTTCAAAAAAAAAAATTAAAATAAATAAATATAAACTTTATTTGATGTACTATCACTAATGGAAAATATTATTACTAAGAGAAACTAGGTGTAGAGTACGTGAGAGGTCTGTTTTTGCAACTTGCTGCGGACCTAAGAAAATTCCATCTGAACGAGTGGAAGTACTCTCACATTGGAATAGAGGCTACTGCAGGGGGTGGGGCTGGTGTCCTAAGCAGTAGAGTGTGGTAGTCAGCTGGGAAGGCTCCGGGGTCAGGCTGCCAGGTGCTCCTGTCCTGGCCTTTGTGGGAGCCAATTCTGTCACTTCCCCTCTCTGAGCACCATAATATGGTCTGGCTATGTCCCCCACCAAATCTCATCTTGAATTCCCATGTGTTGTGGGAGGGGCCCTGTGGAGGTAACAGAATCACCGGGGCAGGTCTTTCCCGGGCTGTTCTCGTGATAGTGAGTAAGTCTCACGAGATCTGATGGTTTTAAAAAGGGGAGATTCCCTGCACAAGCTCTCTTCTCTTGTCTGCCACCATGTGAGACATGCCTTTCACCTTCCACCATGATTGTGAGGCCTCCACAGCCATGTGGATCCATAAGTCCATTAAACCTCTTTCATGTCTTTATCAGCAGTGTGAAAACAGACTAACACATGCCACTTCTGTCTTTTTTTTTTTTTTTTTTTTTTTTTTTGAGACAGGGTCTTACTCTGTGGCCCAGGCTGGAGAGCAGTGGTACAGTCATAGCTCACTGTAGCTTCAACCTCCAGGTGTAAGTGATCCTCCTGCCTCAGCCTCCCAAGTGGCTAAGACTACAGGCCTGCACCATCATGCCTGGCTATTTCAAAAATTTTTTGTAGAGATGCGGTATTGTCATGTTGGCCAAGCTGGTCTCAAACTCCTAGACTCAAGCAATCCTCTCACCTTGGTCTCCCAAATTGCTGGGATTACAGGCATGAGCCACTGTGCCCGACCCTATTTCTCTTTTTTTCTATCATACAGTCAGGGAGCAATGAGGGCACTGGAAGCCTTGGGAACAACGTCCTGGGCCAGGGCAGCCCTCAGTAAAATGTTACCTAAGATTGCATCAACTGCATCATCACGTGGTCAAAGAAGAAATACTTCCTTTAGTAATAGAGGGACTGTGAAAGACTATATTTACTCTATGAGAGAAGTCAGAATAGTGGTTATTCTGCAGGGAAAGGAATTACCCGGGAAGGACATGGGGGAGCTCAGGTGGGGTAGGAGGTTTCTTTCTTTTTTTTTTTTTTTTCTGTATTACAAGTCATCAAGCAAGGGAGGAAGCTTCTGTACAGATTTGGTGGTATTTACACAGGCATACACACCAAGCTGTACATGGTAAATATCTGTGCACTTTACAGCGAGTTATAGTTCAATCTTTAAAAACCTAACTATCAATGATTACATCCTATTTGGAAGGAACTATGCTGGGATAACTGAATATTTTGGAAAAAAGAACGGCCAGGTGCAGTGGCTCACACCTGTAATCCCAGCATTTTGGGAGGCTAAGGCTGGAGGATTGCTTGAGCCCAGGAGTTTGAGACCAGCCTGGGCAATGTATAAAGAACCTAACTCTAAAAAGTGTTTAAAACTTACCTGGGCATGGTGGCATGCAACTGTAGTCCTAGCTACTTGAGAGGCTGAGGTGTAAGGATAGCTTGAGCCTGAGAGGTTGAGGCTGCAGTGAGCTGAGATGGCACCACTGCACTCCCGCCTGGGTGACAGAGTGAGACCTTGTCTCAAAGAAAAAAAAAGAAGGAAAGAAGGAAAGAAAGGAAGAAGAAAAGGAAGGAGGGAGGGAGGGAAGGAAGAAAAGAAGGAAGGAAAAGAAGGAAGGAAGGAAGGAAGGAAGGAAGGAAGGAAGGAGAAAGAAGAAAGAAAGAAAAGAAAGAAAAAGAAAGAAAGAAAGAAAGAAAGAAAGAAAGAAAGAAAGAAAGAAAGAAAGAAAGAAAGAAAGAAAGAAAGAAAGAAAGAAAGAAAGAAGGAGGAGGAGGGAAGGGAGGGAAGGGGGGAGGAAAGAACAGAACTAAAATATTGGGTCTCTCTCTGTCACTCCAGGCACTAAAATTAATTTTAAAAGTAACTAGAAAAACATGTTGATGGACAGTTATGAGCTTGCTGGAGGAGGAAGGGCTTTCTAAGGATAAAAACAAAGAGCATGGAGACAATACTGACAGTACTGTTAGACTGTAAGCACCCTGCTCCCCAGTCTTGACACCCAGCGGTCACTCAGTAAATATTTGTGGTACGAATTAAATGAATGAATGATTGGACAACTTTTGTGCTGGGTGCCTGTCAGTGTGCAAGGTGTGAAGAGACAGGTGCTGGTGCCTGAGCACGGGGGACCTAGCCACCAGCCCTGTGGACAGCATCCTCACCGGCAGGGAACACTTGCCCCAGGCAGAGGTGCCTCGCTGGGATGGCCTGCTCTTCTGCAGGAGCACCGCAGCTTGTTCTGAGTAGGCAGAGTCCATGTTGAAGGCTTCTTCCCTCCCAGCCTGCTCCTGCGGCCCCCCAGGCTCTGCTGCTTCGGGGGAAACAAAGCAGAAAGGCAGTGAGAAGTGGCTGCCAGGAAGCAAGTGTTTGGGTTCAGAACTTAGGCCCTTAGTCCTAAGAAGTGATCTCGCAACTCAAGTTCAAAGCCCCAGGATCAAATAATTAGGTTTAGGGCTCAGGCTCACTGCCCAGGAAGTGATTTCCTAGCTATGGCCCCTTACCCCCAGGAAATGATAGCTAGGACCCTCACTGCCCCAGGAAGTGATTTCCTAGATAAGGCCAATTGCCCAGGAAGAGATTTTTCCCATCTTGAGGCCCATGGGCCTGATGGCAACAACTCACTTAAGGGCCCAACCTGTCCCCTCAGGGTTCCTCCCTACTGCCCTTGAGCAAGGAAGGCAGGGAGTCAGCAGGAAGTGGGAAATGCTGGGAGGTGTGCACATTCTCTTACTTCACAGAGCAGCCCTTTATGCAGCCTGGACGATTCTCAGGGCCCTGGAGAATGAAGATCACTTACCTGGTGGAGACTTAGAGGCTTCGGAACTGAGCTGGGCCCCCTTCATACCAGAGTCCCCATTCTCTGATGACATTTTCTATGCAAATTACAGACAGTGCCCAATTACTCATGTGGGAAGCCGACAATGCTCACATAACCCCGGGAGACAGGAGCCACCCACAACCCCTTTTCACAGACGAGCCGCTGAAGCCCAGAGAGGCTGAGTTACTTGCCCAAGGTCCCACAGCTGCTAATTTGGGAATGGGCACTGGGGCCCAAGTCTGGCTGGCTCCAATGCCTGTGGTTTTAATCACTGTTATGCCACTTCAGAGGTGCTCCAAGAGAGATGATGCCCACAACCGATCAGGCTTCAAGTGTCAGCAGGATACACAGTGACAATAAAAAATATTTTGTGCCGGCCGGGTGCCGTGGCTTACGCCTGTAATCCCAGCGCTTTGGGAGGCCGAGGCAGGTGGATCATGAGGTCAGGAGATAGAGACCATCCTGGCTAACATGGTGAAACCCCGCCTCTACTAAAATACAAAAAATTAGCCGGGCGAGGTGGCAGGCGCCTGTAGTCCCAGCTACTCGGGAGGCTGAGGCAGGAGAATGGCGTGAACCCGGGAGGTGGAGCTTGCAGTGAGCCGAGATCACGCCACTGCACTCCAGCCTGGGCGACAGAGAGAGACTCAGTCGCAAAAAACAAACAAACAAACAAACAAAAGTATTTTGTACTGATAATGAGGTAGGAGGTGGGACTTTGGCTGAAACAAGGAAGAGGCAAAAACACCTCTCCATAAGACATGCCCACAGTGCCATGACAGTTTACCATTGCCATGGCAACACCTGGAAATTAGTGCCCCTTTTCTAGAAATTTCTGAATAACTCACTCCTTAATTTGCATTTAATTAAAAGGTAGAACTGCTCCTGAGCTGCTGCTCTGCACACACTGCCTATAGGGTGGCCCTGCCCCTGAGCTGCTACTCTGGACACACTGCCTACGGGCTGGTCCTGCCCCTGAGCTGCTGCTCTGCACACACTGCCTATAGGTGGCCCTGCTTTGCAGCAGCAGTCACGCTACTGTATCACGGCCGCCTCCATAAAATTGTTTTCTTCTACCACCAGCTCACTCTTGGATTCTTTCCTGAGTGAAACTAAAAGCTTCCATAGCTAATACCCAATTTTGGGGCTTGCCTGCCCTGCACTGATAACAATTATATAGGAAGAACCTAGGCTTTCAGGCTCACCCAAGGACACACAGTGGCAACAGGTATATACACAGTGGCATGCATGGGAGGTGAAGACCTACATGCAATGTAGGGACATAGTGGAAGGCAGGGAGACATATGTGTGCAAGCCAATGCACTCTAAATACACACACACCAACACACACACAACACACACACCAACACACACCCCCACACACCCCAACACACACAAACACCAACACATACACACCAACACACACACCCCAAAACACACACACCAACACACACCCCCACACACCCCAACACACACAAACACCAACACATACACACCAACACACACACCCCAAAACACACACACCAACACACACATCAATACACACACCCCCAACACACACACCCCAACACACACACCCCAACACACACACCCCCAACACACATACCCCAACACACATGCACACACACCCCAACATACACACCAACACTCAGACACCAACACACACCAACACACACAACAACACACATAGCAACACACACAACATGCACACATCAATACGCACACCCCAACACACATCAACACACACCAATACACATACACTAACACACACATATTCCAACACACACACCAAAGCACACACACCAACACACATCAACATACACCAACACACACATCAACACGTACACCCAAACACACAGACCAACACACACACACTAACACACACATATTCCAACACACACACCAACACACATCAACACACACAGCAACACACAGACCAACACACACACACACTAACACACATATATTCCAACACACACACCAACACACATCAACACACACACCAACACACAGACCAACACACACACACCAACACACACACACATACACATACCAATACAGCCCTTCAGCAGGATCACTGCATCTCTCAGGCTGTCGTGGCAGCACAGAGATCCCAGTCAGACAGGGCCTGCAATGACCCATATGCCACTTACCGCTGAATTGAAGACCCCGAAGACATCCCTGACATCTCTGGCAGGTGTCTTGTGTTGTCTTCGCACTGAGCGAGCATAGATGTCCAGCCGGCGGCACACAGCGGCCACCTGGGTCTGTGTCAGGGTGGACAGGAGCTCCTTGTGATCGCTGTCCAAGCCAAGGCCACCAAGGAGGCCAGATAGGCCTGTGTCCTGCAGCCACTGGGATTCAGCTTCCCCTTCTGCCAATGGAAGTAGAACCCAGATGAACACACACAGCTCTGCACTCAGCCACACATGGTAACCAAAGTTCTGCATAGAAGCACACACTCACCTGGACACAGGAGTTTCTGCATATCTGATCATGAGACCTATTAACACCAACCAGACTCTTTGTGGGAGAAGATCTAATGAGCCTTCTGAGAATTGGGGGCGCGGTAGGGGGTACTGATGGCATTAGTCAGTGTATGGATGTCAACCCATAACATAGCAATCCCTGGAAAACAGAGCTGGCTGAAGGGCCCTGCATGTTCTGATTTTGGACCCACTTCTCTTCAAAGTAATGAACCCACTTCTCCAAAATCTGGCAGAGACCACCACAGGGTCACACGGTGTCCCCTTGGGAAGTTGGTGCTGGGTGTTGATGTCCCTTTGGGAAGTCCTCCATATTCAAGACCTTATTTGTGTTGGAATTGTCCCCTCAGCTATGCTTCCTAAGGAAACTGTCATAGTCCCATAGCAAAACCATCAGTTGGAATGGGAGGGTGTATTAAGACTTCAGGATCTCGGGTCCTACCTCCAGGGATTCTGCTCCAGGAGTTCAGGCCTCATGCCTGATAATCTGCACTTGGAATGTCTTCCTCAGATTATTCTAATGCAATAGGGTCTTCAGATCACACTTGAGAAACACTGGCCTTATGGGGGAAATGCACAAGAGCTCGTACTGGAAGTTGAACACGTGTGCGAGAGGATTGGTAGGGTGTACAGTTGTACCCAGTGTTGACCAAGTTAGTCAACAAAGTAATAATTGTTTTTAAAACTCAAACAAAACTGCTTTTATAGCAGCCTGGGTTTTGCAAATAATCCAAGTCTTCCCCCAACATTTTCCCTGCACTTGGGAACCAGAACAGATGCCTCCATGGCAGCTGCAACGTTGTGGGTCTATTCCTGACTTGTGCTGGCTGGTGGAGGTACTGATTCTATCACAATACCAGACATTTTTTTGTTTGTACAGAATCCTTTCAATGAACCACTGTTTCTTGAAATGTAGGCATTCACCTACCACCTTTATAATTTTTATCTCTATCTAATTATCCCTGTAAAATTCCTTACCAAATATATCCCCTTAATTATGGGCTACATTTTTTACTTAAACAAATCTATTGTAAAAGGAAACAAGATCCCTACCACAAATGGAGCATCCAGCATCACCTGCCATGAGTAGACATTGATGGGAAAAATAAGTTATTAACACTCCCTCTGGTTCAAGTTGGTGTCTGAATAAAAAGAAAAGATGGCTGGGCACGGTGGCTCATGCCTGTAATCCCAGCACTTTGGAAGGCCAAGGTGGGCAGATCACCTGAGATCAGGAGTTCAAGACCAGCCTGGCCAACATGGCGAAACCCCATCTCTACTAAAAATACAAAAATTAGACGGGTGTGGTGGTAAATGCCAGTAGTCCCAACTACTTGGGAGGCTGAGGCAGGAGAATCGCTTAAACCCAGGAGGGAGATGGAGGTTGCAGTGGGCCGAGATTGTACCACTGCACCCTAGCCTGGGTGACAGAGTGAAACTCTGTCTCAAAAATTGAATAAATAAAAAGAAAAGAAAGGAAACAAAACAAAACAAAAACAATCTTGGCTCCATGCCACTCAGGATCCCTCAGCCCTGTGAGTCTAAAAAAGCTCCTGTGTTTATTTAGTTGCTCAAAGTGGCTTCTCTCTGACCCTATCTGACTCCACTCCCTGTGTATTGTTGGAAATTAGATGCCAGAGAGGCCACATGGAGGACCTCTGATGCAGGGCATCTCCTGAAACCACTTCTAGTATAACCAGGGATTTTTTTACATTCACACTTGGAGGCACTGCATGTGACTATTAGGCCCTTAAGAGGTCTGCATCACCGCATCGTCTGTTTTGCCAACGAGGGGCAAGCCCAGCTGAATTACATGCCAAACCAGGAAGGGTTCCATATGGAGCCCTTTCATTCCCTCATCTGCTGAACAAGTAAGGATGGAGGACAGGAATGTGCTTGGCTCTTTTCCAGGCACTGTGGACACAGCAGTGAAAAGGGCCGATGATGTCCCTGGCCTCATGGAAGTTACACTCTAGTGGGGGTCACAGGCACATACACAGTGAAGTGCACTAGGTAAAGTTAGGCAGTGATCATCGCTGTAGCAACAAATAGAGCAGGGCAGGAGCTAAAGAGTGATGGGGCAGGGGTGCTCTTTTATGTAGGGAAGCTGATGAAGACCTCTCTGAGGATGTAACATTTGAGCCCAGTCCTGACTAGAGAGAACAAGCTATGCAGATGCCTGGGACAAGAGCATTTTAGGCCAAGGGATCAGTGAGGACAAAGGACTTGAGGCAGGAAAGTGCTTTTAGGGTCAAGGACCAGCAAGGAGGCCCGAGGACAGAAGTAGAGTGACAGCAAGTCAGGGTGGGAGGAGAAGAGCCAGGGAGGAGGCCCAAAGTCAATTATGTAAAGCCTGGTAAGTTATGATCTGGTGGCTTTATTACATGTCCCCAAATTCTTTGACTCTCACCCCATCAAGAGGTGGAGTCTAATTCCCCTCCTCTTGAACATAGCTGCATGCAGGATAACAGAATGCAGCAGAAGCAATGCTGTCTTTCTTCTAAAGCTGGGTCATAAGCAGCAAAACAGCTTCTACCCAGCTCTTTCTCTTGGTCTTGTGCTTGGAACCTAGCCGCCATGCTGTAAGGAAGCCCAGGCCACATGTGGAGCCCTCATGCAGATATTCCAGATGATAATCCCACATGATACTCCCAGATGAGGCCCCCTGAAGGTCACATCCACCACCAGGCACATAGATGAGAAATCTTTTGAGATGACTCCAGCCCCAGCCACCACTTGATTGTAACTGCATGAGAGGCTCTGAGCAAGAACTGCCTAGCTGAGCCCACTCGACTCCTCCAATAGTGAGGTATAGTAATAGTCATAATAATTGATTATTGTTGCATTATGCTGCTAAGCTTGAGGTGGTTTGTTACACAGTAGTAGATAATAGGGACACATAATTGTCTATTACTCTGAGATAGATGGAGAGATATTTGAGGATTTTGAGCAGAGGGCTTAGAATTTCCCTGGAACATTAGCTCTGTAGATAGGAGATTGTTTTGTATTCACTGTTGTATCCCCAGTGCCTAAACAGTGTCTGGCACATAATACGAACTCAAAAAATATTTCCTGAAGGACTCACTCTAAGGAGGGACATAATCTAATTAACTTTACTAAAAGATCGTCTTGACTATGGCGTGGAGAACAGACAGTAAGGAGCACGGGTGAAGCAGGGAGAGCAGTGAAGAGGATACTGCACCAGTCCAGGCAACAGAGAATATGCTGTCATGTTCTGGTTCATATCTGGATCCTCTCATATTTCTCTGCCTGGAATCAAGCCCTCCCACCACCCCTACAGGCCCCCGCCGGGATCCCTCACCCTCTGGAAGCTGGCCTTCATTCCCGCCACTGTCCTCTTCCCTCAGCTCATCTCTCTGTTGGATCCGTTCCACCTCCATCCAAAAGCCATCCATGCTGGAGCTCTCCGCTGAGGACAGCCGGGAGTGGGAACAGCCAGCAGGGCGTGGTTGCAGGGGATTCTTCTGGGGAAGCTGATTCATTCGGCCTGAGGAGGGGCCAGAGCTGTAGCAAGTGGGGAAGGTGCAGGGAGGTCAGCAAGTCTCTGCTCATGATGGGGGTTGTGCTGGGGCTTGTGGCTCTCCAGAAATCAGCCTGGGGCCCCTGGGGGCTAAGCAAGCTTCCCAGGCACGTTTCTCCGGGTGATCTCAGCAAATCGACTGGTGACCCATCACCCCTGCGGGATCCTTGCAAACCAGCAATGCTGCAGGGGACAGAGCAGAGCCACACTGCTTTGCTTGCTTCCACCTTCTTGGTGAAGGCAAACAGTCTTGGACATACGTACGGCAAATGCAGCATTTCCGAGAGGGGATTAAACACAAAGACAGACGAGGAAATGACAGGGCAGTGTCTCACGGATCTCACCGAATTTTTACCCAGAGAGTCTCCTGTCTCCTTCCCTCACACCTCCTCCTTTGTGAGTCTGGCTGCCAAGCCCTGGTTTTCCTGTTTGTATCACAGGGCACCTCATCTCCTCCCCTCTCCCAGCCAGCTTTGAACAGAGCAAGTACCCGATCACAGAGGCACTATACATCACTGAGCTAGTCTCATTCTCTCAAGGTGTTGAAGCAAGGGCAGAGGGGTCAGTATCAGGCACGTGAACTGGAAGCCATGTGGGGCTGGAGGGACTGGAGTGGCCAGTCTTCCAAGAGAAGCTGAGAGGAGACCCTCTGCAGCCATGGAGGGATGTGGGGTAACCTAAGCTTGATTTTCCAGGTCCCACTTGCAGCTTCTCATGATCCAGGCTATGTGGTTTACCCTAGAGCCCCCATTCCCACATCCTTCCCTTTAATCCCCCTCTTCTTCCCAAGCTACAATCAATGAATTTCTGCTTCATGCAATCAAAGAATCTCAGAGTAAGACAGTGCAAATCTCCTGGTCCATATAAATGAAGTCCAGGACTTCAGATGAGCTTAGGGACAAAATGCCTCTGTTGCTGGCCCAAATCCTTGAGAAATGGTGGGGCTGGTAATAATGGCAAAAATACTACACTGGAGTCATCTAGACCCTGACACGGGCCAGCAAATAGACCATAAACTACCCCTGCCAGAAGAGAGGGAAGAAATCAATTTCCCCAGTTTCCGTAAGTGGGAAAAGTGGATATTCTGCAAGTTCTATAGATATTTAAGCTCCCATGTGGAAACAAACAAAAGGCAAAGAAAACCAATAAACATAGGTGGTTTGAACTGTCCTTTTAAAAAAACAAGACTCATTTGGATTAAAAAGGAAAAGTCATCCACATGCTGCTTTTTAAAAAAATACATACATATATGCTTTTCTGGGTTTTTTGTTTGTTTGTTTGTTTGTTTTTGTTTTTTGAGACAAGGTCTGGTTCTATGGCCCAGGCTGGAGTGCAGTGGCGCGATATGACTCATGGCAACCTCCGCCTCCCAGGCTCAAGCCATCCTCCTACCTCAGACTCTTGAGTAGCTGGGACTACAGACACACACAACCATGCCTGGCTAATTTTTGCATTTTTTGTAGAGACAGGGTTTTTGCCATGTTACCCAGGCTGTTCTCGAACTCCTGGGCTCAAGCAATCCGCCTCCCTTGGCCTCCTAAAGTACTGGGATTACAGGAATGAGCCAGTGAGCCCGGCCTTAAAACATATTTTTGTTAGCTATATTTTCTGTTATAAAATCAATATGCAGTTATTGTAAAAATTCCCAGCAATGCAGAAATGAGCAAAGTAGAAAATCAATCATTCTCCTGCGACTGCGACCACATTTTCCGTGCTAACACCTTGGTGTGCAGATATTTCATATTTCTCCCCTGGCATATTTAACCTAAAGGCAGGCACTCTCTTCTTCACTCAGGGGACCTTGTTTTGGGCTCATGTCAGCCAAGACCCAGAACTCAAGTCCTCCACCAGCCCCACAAGAGTCCCATGCACGCTAAGCATGTGATAGCTCTTTACTGAGGAGCTGGATGCTCACAGGCGGGTCCCCCACACAGTGCGTTTACTTGAAATACCGCCATCTCCTTTTGATGGAGGTTTGGGTTGTTTCTATTCATCAATATCACAAATAATACCATCTGTTACCTTTGCTCCTTTGTGCAGTAGGAGAGAATCCTAGAAGCAGAATTGCTGAATCAGAGGGTTTGTGAACTCTTGCCACATGACCTCTAAAAAAGGACTATTTTATTGGATGTTTGTTTGTTTTGACTTTACCTCTGCTGCCTGCTTAGCCCCCTCTTGTTGGATCCCATACCCTGGAGTCCCTGAAGGCGTATTTTGCCCTCAGCCTATGACTTCACTCACTGTCGTCCCATCGGTTTCTGGAGGTGTAATCTAGGACCTAGGGCTGGCTCCATGGATGTGCGACCTTTTGCAGTCACACAGGGCCCAGGTTCGGAAGCAGCTCACACTTGGTTCAGAGCTCTGCTGTCACCATCTCAAAATTCTTAACAATGTTTGAATGAGGGACCCATGTTCTTTCTGCCCATGGCCTGTCCTGCCAGGATTTTACCACAGACCCCAGCTTGTGACTTCCTCCCAGGCATCCTGCCCACACAGAGCTCAACTCCGAGTCCTAAACAGTTCCATCCTGAAACAGACTCAAAATGTGGTAAAGCAAAGAAACCTCCAGTCGGCCAGAGCCTGAAGGAAGGGACATGGCGCAACCTCCTGGCAACAGCTCTGGCATTTGCACAGAGCAGAAGCTTCATTGGAGACCAAGTCCCAGTTAATTATAAAATTGGCTGTTCCGCTCTATTTATGCTTTTTGAGAAAACTACTAGTCAGTGCCTCCTGCGAATCTGTTTGGCACCCCATGCTGGGGGCACAGCTCCGTTTCCTTGGTTGCTTTGCGATTCACTTTGAAATTACCGACATCTGTGTGTTTTCGTGACAATTTGAAAACTGCAGCGACTAAACCCAAGCAAAATTGTCAACACTATCACCATTTGATAGCTAAGCAGTGAGGGGGCAGCAATTATTTCTTTGGAAGAACATTCTGAGGAGGTCAGAGAGGGGCACAGGAAAGAACAGAAACAAAATGAAACACCCACAGTGCTAAAGGTGTCATTGTTCCAACATTGCATTTTGCAGCATGGCGGTGAGTGCCCCTCTTCTAGGAAGAGAACGATAGGAAGAGAACACATCCACAAAAGGTGTTCAGAGCCTCACAAATACAGCTGATGCTTTGTTTTGTTTCCAGCGCTTTGTTGAGGTATAGCGCATGCAGAAAAGTACGCAGGTCCTAAGTATACAGCACGGCCTCCAGTTGTAATTTGGTTTTTTAAACCTTTACCGAGTACTTACTACACACCCAGAGGCAAACATGTTCAAGCATCAGTTTCTTTCTTTTTTTTTTTTAAAAGGGTCTTGCTCTGTCTCAAGTGCAATGGCGTGATCATAGCTCACTGCTGCCTCAAAGTCTTGGGCTCAAGCAATGCTCCCACCTCAGCCCCCCAAGTAGCTAGAATTATAGGCACAAGCCACCATGCCTAGTTAATTTTTGATTTTCGGTAGAGACAAGGTCTTGCTATGCTGCTCAGACTGCCCTCAAATGCCTTGACTTCAGTGATCCTCCCAAAGTGCTGGGAGTCCACATGTAAGCCATCAAGCCTGGCCAAGCCTCAATTTAATACATCAGTCCTGTGTGGGGGTGCTATTGTCTCCAAATTACCGACAAGGAAACAGACACAACAGGATTGGGGGACTCACCCAGACTTATCCCATTGGCAAGTGGCAAAACTCGGATTTGAACCCAGGTTGCAAGGCCCAGTGCCAGGGCACTTCACTGCCATACTAGATGATTTAGGGAGGCCCCAGGTGTAAATGAAGTAATCTGAATGCATTTTTTCTTCCCCACTCTAGACACTGTGCCCCTCTCAGAGTTCCCTGTCTCATCAAATGGTTCCATCAAGCACTCTGAGAGCCACTCCTCACACCCTTTTTGGTGTCTCCACATTCCATGAACCTCTAATGAATTTTACCTTTCATACAATTCTTCTATCCACTAACTTCTGAACCACCACTCTGGTCCAAGCCACCATCACTTCTCGCCTGAACCACAGCCTCATCGCAGTCTTCCTATGTTTCTTCTATATATCCTTCTCTGGTTCAGAAAGATCTTCTAAGCTCCCAGAACTGGCCTTTCACTGCATCTAGGAATCCTCATGGTATCCTAGGACCCTGAGGATAAAATCCAAATGCCTTATGAAGGCATTGGGCTGACCTGCCTATGCTTCTAGCCTCATCTCACATACCTCCTTCTTCCCTCTGCCTGGAATGTCCCTCCCTTGTCTGCTAACTACGCTTCAGGTCTCAGACTCAAAGTCTCTTCCTCAAACACAACTTTTCTCATCCCTAACCTGGATTAGGTCTCTGCTCTTTGCTTTTCTATAACACATTCATTTCTATTGGAACTATTTCTTTCTTGGCTTCTCTATTCCCTGCTGTCTTCCCAGTGCCTAGAACACTGCCTGGAATATCGTAGTTGTAGCGGATACCATGTATGGCCCAACATTCTTTCACAGTTCTCCCATGGGGAAGTGGGGCCTGCGTCTCCTCCCCTTGAATCTGTCAGGCTGTGACAGCTTCAGCTAAGAGAACACAGCAGAGGTCAAGTGATGAGACCTCTCCGTCTGGTCATAGTGACCAAGCTGATCCCACCTGCCTCTCTCACTCTCTGCTTGCTCCTTGGAATGGGTTGCTACATTGAGAAGCTCAGGCCAAGTGCCAGGTCACATGCAGGTGCCCCAGTCGACAGCCCGAGCCGAACCTCACCCTTGAATTGTTTTAGTGTAGGTGTCAGACACATGAGTGGAGAAACTTCCAGACAGATGACTCCAGTCCCCAGCATGAAGTCACCCCCAGCCGTTCAGTCTTCCCAGGTGACACCCCAGACATCACGGAGCAGAGGGCAGGTACCCTTGCCCGCTCTTGTCCCAATTCCTTACCCATCGAATCCCTGAGCAGAATAAAATGATGGTCGTTAGGTGCCACAAAGCAATAGATAAACAGATTTGTAAATTTAGAAGTCAAGAACTTTGGGCTGGGCGCGGTGGCTCACGCCTGTAATCCCAGCACTTTGGGAGGCTGAGACGGGTGAATCACGAGGTCAGGAGTTCAAGACCAGCCTGGTCAACATGGTGAAACCCCATCTCTACTAAAAAATACAAAAAATTAGTGGGCATGGTAGCGGGTGCCTGGAATCCCAGCTACTTGGGAGGCTGAGGCAGGAGAATTGCTTGAACCTGGGAGGCAGAGATTGCAGTGAACCGAGATCGCACCACTGCACTCCAGTTCAGGTAACAGTGTGAGACTCCGTCTCAGGAAAAAAAAAAAAAAAAAGTCAAGAAACTTGACTCTAGTGTCAAATGGGTCTGAATTTGAATCCTAGATTTGTTGTTTATTAGCAATGTCACCTTGGGGAGTCCCCAAACCTGGCTGGGCCTTAGCTTCCTCATTTTGATATGAAGCTAACAGACTACCTTGGGCAGTGTAGTGTAAGAGCCGATTCACTCATTCAGCAAATGTTTCTTGAGCCCTTACTGTGGCCAGTTACTAGGAAGCGAATATATATAAGGTGCTTAGAACAGGAAGTCCTCAGTCAATGTAGTTTGATCAATATACGTTGCTTCTGGGCTCTTCCTATCTGAGATTCAGACAAGGCAAGTGATTCACCCAAGACTGCCCAGCCAGTGAGTGGCCTCTACTTCCTGTCCTGCAGAGTGGTCAAGGGCTTACAAGCGCAGACCATGGAAGAAATATATTCCCGCAGAGAGTCAGAGGGCCGGAGCCCTCACAGTGGCTTGGAGCCTTCCTGAATGCAAAGCCCTTCTCTCCACACACACGAACTTTCCCCCCAGGTGGCCTGGAAGATGAGGCAGGGCCTAGAAGTCCTCGGCTCCCATCCAAGCTCCCCTGCTCATGCTCTGTGCAGCTGTGGGCATGTCCCTTTTCTTCTGTGGACTTCAGCTTCCAAGTCTGTAAAATGGGAAGGCAGGGGTAGAGAAGGGGGCTTTGCAAGGTGATCTTAGCGAGATCCTTGCCCCTGAGGTCACAGCAGGCAGTGAGAATAACATGACAGTGGAGCAAAGGCCTTTCCCAAAGGGCAGGGCTGCAGAAACCCATGCAAGGCTGAGAGCCACAGAAGCGAGAGCCTGTTCAGCAAAACCGAGAGCCTGCTCAGCGAAGCCGAGAGCCGGCATGACCGAGGGAGCAAGAATGCGGGCCATCGGGATGAGCCGGTGGAGGTGTGGCCGAGCCTCCCCTCCAGCAGCCAAACCAGGTCAGCTCAGCCTGGACCTGCTGGGGCAGGGAGTATGGCCTGGCTTCAGCAACCCAGCCGAGGGCTTCACCCGAAAGTGGTGAATAGGGCTTTGGGGGCAGCCTTCAATTCCACTGAGTGAGGCTGCCCTTGACCTCGCCAGCCTGACTCTGATGAAATGCTGACAGCAGAGGGTGTGGCATTCCAGAGTTCAACAGGCTGAGTTCCGTCCCGACCTGACACCGAGGCATCTTGGGCGAGATGTTTCACCTGTCTTAGCCTCAGTTTCCTCTGCAAAGTGGGGGCCAGTCAGAGCTATCCTCACTGCGAGCATCACAGGAAATGTAAATGAGACGTCTGACAAAATATCTGGCCTGTACTAGGTGCACAAGAAATGGGAATTGTTATAATAATAATAGGTACTATTATCATTATCGGCAGCATCACCATTATCCTCATCATAAATATTATAGGTTACAGTGAGCGAAGGAAAAGGCTTTAGTCACAAGCTCAGGTTCTGTGGCCATAGGGACAAGTGACTCCAACAGAGGCCCTGGAGTGAGCTGGCATTGACTATTCTAACCAACAGGCATTAACAGTGACCTGCTGCAAGGTACTACTCTGAACACTGCATTAAAGTTCTTCAGGCCAGGCGTGGTAGCTCACACCTGTAATCCCAGTGCTTTGGGAGGCCAAAGCGGGTAGATCATGAGGTCAGGAGTTCGAGACCAGCCTGGCCAACATGGTGAAATATGTTGTATAATGTACAAATAATTAGCTGGGCGTGGTGGCAGGCACCTGTAATTCTGGCTACTCAGAAGGCTGAGGCAGGAGAATCGCTTGAACCCAGGAGGTGGAGGTTGCAGTGAGCCAAGACTGTACCACTGCACTCCAGCCTGGGTAACAGCACGAGACTCCACCTCAAAATAAATACATACATACATACATACATAAAAACTTCCTCAAGCTCAGTACTAACAGCATGTCAGCAGGATGACTATTTGCTATGAAGGGGGGCTATCCTGTGTATTGTAGTAAGTTTAGCAGCATCCCTGACCTCTACCCTCTCAGTTTTAACAATGACACGTGTCTCCAGACCTTGCCAAATGTTCCCTGGGGAACACCATCATTCTGGCTGAGAAACACTGCTTAGCATGGATTAACTCATTTACTCTTCACAACTTACTATTATCCCATTTTACAGATGGGAAAACAGAGGCACAGTGATTAAGTGCCTTCTGTAAGGTTACCTGACTAGTAAACGGCAGAACTGGATTTGACCCCAGGAAGTCTGGCTCTGTAGTCCATGTTCTCAACCACTGTTTAATAAGCCGCTTGTACAACAGTCTTTCCTCAACTGTGAATGTTTTCTTTTCTTTCATTGGCCGGATGCAGCCTGTGGTTGGTGAGGGAATACCACTAGCCCAGATGTAGCCCCAGCTCTGCCTCTGATCAGCTGGGTTCTTACCCCTATCACCTGAGCCACAAAGTTGCTGGACTCTTTTGAACACGTCCCTTGTGCCATAATTATTTTTGGGTAATGATATGTTGTGGAGCGATGAATTTAGATTGTCTGCAGTGGGGCGGGCTGGAGGAGCAACGAGAGCCGCTGTTGGGCAGTGCCAAGCTTTACTTTGCTGAGCAGGGAATCTGAGGGAAGGTGACAAGTTGGGGGTGAAGGGAAGGAGGGAGAGAGGTGGGTGACAGAGCTAGCTGCCATCAGGGAGTGGCTGTATGGGATGCCTTGTGCCTTTGGCTCTGGGCAAACCCAGGCATGCAATGTGCCTAGGTGATGGGGTGGCCCTCTCACACTTCCATCAACACCATGAGAAGAGCCGTCCCTGGACAACTGCTGCCTGGGTCCCAGAATGAACACATGTGGTGCAGACCACAGCCCAGTAGGCAGGGAGGAGTAAGTTCAACTGGACCCATGGCTAGAAATGGAGCTGCCCAGCAGAGCCTAGGGTAGAGCAGCTAATCCCCAGCCACCTTCAGACACAGTGGTGGGAGTATATGATCATCGCCTCAGGAAACGATCGCCGCTGGGTTTGGGGATCATTTATCACACAGTGATAGCTGACAGGGACAGCACGCTATTGCACAACCCCAGCAGCTCTGCGGTGAGCCCACTCTGCCACTCACACACATTCCCGGGTACCAGGTGCACATGCCACTGGCTGTGTGCACGCTCCATGTTCCACCCTATCTCCAACCCCCAGATAAAGTGACTCACCCGGTTCTGAGTCAGGAATCAATGAAGGATAGGAATTGGGCCTCTTAGAGCAGAAATTGAAAGGCAATCTTGGGGAAAACGGTGGCCACGCGCCTCCTCCGGGATGCTGAGGGGCCGGAGGAGACCGTGAGGTCCGAGCCGGCTGCTCACGCTGCCATGGACATGGCCGAGGTCGAGTTCCTGGCCGAGAAGGACCTGGTTACCATTATCCCCAACTTCAATCTGGACAAGATCTACCTCACTGGGGTGGGTACCTGGGGCCTTTTAACCGTGGTTTACCAGTGGAAGTGCCCCCGTAGCTGGCAATTAACCTGAAGCAAAGACAGAAATGTTGACTGCTCCCTCCGGAGTGGATGGATGTAGGAAAGTTGGAGAAGATGAGGAATCATGAACGAAAGGAAGAAACTTTCACCCCAATGCCTGGCCCTTACTACATGGAACTTACCAAGCTCCTGTTAAATCATGCTTCAGACATCCCGAAGGCAGATGAAATCTGGACCCTGATCAAGGACATGTGGGACACTCGTATAGCCAAACTCCGAGTGTCTGCTGACAGCTTTGTGAGACAACAGAAGGCACATGCCAAGCTGGATCACTTGACTTTGATGGAGATCAACACCAGCAGGACTATCCTCACACAAGGGCTCAGCCACACGTACAAACTCCGCACAAACCCCCAGCCTTCGGAGAGTACTCAGTCTCAGGACTTCTAGAGAAAGGCCGGGTACAGGCCGCTTGCTGGGGGATGCAAGTGCTCAGGACAGGATGAGGTACTCATGGCTCTGGAGCTCTAGAAACACTTTGGAATGCATGAAAAACGTGTGACGGTGCAAGCAATGGATTTGTGACATTGTTGGAGAAGCAACAAGTTTGTGATTAGTCCTTAAAACTTAGTTCCCTGGGATGTTCTTCAATTCCACATCTGTTTCTAGAAATCAGCCTTCTCCGCCCCACCTCCGCACTTTTGAGAAAGAAAAAAGCTTTAGGCAAATAAGTTATCGCCCCTAGCAGAGCCACTTGGGTCCCCTGCATGGAAACCGTCACACTTGGGTAAGTGTTCAGTGACTGGTAGGTGTAGATAGAGCAGGAGTGGCCATGTGGCCAATGGCTTTTTTCCCCCACTTCTTGATCCTGATTTCTTGGGCTAAATTTAGACTCTCCCACAGAGGTGGGTCACAGAGAAGGATGGTAGATGGTGCAGCTAATGATGCTGACCAGTGCTTATCCTCTAAACCCCAATCCACAATAAAAATAATGGACCCAACTCGAAAGAAAGAAAGAAAGAAAGAAAGAAAGAAAGAAAGAAAGAAAGAAAGAAAGAAAGAAAGAAAGAAAAGAAAGAAAAGAAAGAAAAGAAAGAAAAGAAAGAAAAGAAAGAGAGAAAGAGAGAGAGAAAGAGAGAGAGAAAGAGAGAGAGAAAGAGAGAAAGAAAGAGAGAAAGAGAGAAAGAAAGAAAGGAAAGAAAGGAAAGAAAGGAAAGAAAGAAAAGAAAGAAAAGAGAGAGAAAGAGAGAAAGAAAGAGAGAAAGAAAGAAAGAAAGAAAGAAAGAAAGAAAGAAAGAAAGAAAGAAAGAAAGAAAGAAAGAAAGAAAGAAAGAAAGAAAAGAAAGAAAGGCAGGCAGGCAGGCAATCTCAGGGCACAGCCATGGGCATATGGGTGTGCCAGGGAATTGTGGGTGCACAGTCACTCATGAATGTGCACATAGCCATGTGTGCCTATGAAGAGGGTCTCTCCTCTGTTGCCTCAGGACTTGCCAGGAGGTTTCGATTCTTCATGCCCACCCATATAGCTCACATAACTTAGTACATGATGACAACTTAAATGGTGACCCTCTGAGTGTAACACTGTTATGCAGTGCACAACCTGAACATCAGGACACAGCAACACTCACATCTACGAAGCAATCCCTGTGGGGACAGGGTTAGGATGGGTGGGAATGAGATGTTATAAAAGGCCAATCTTTTTTTTTTTTTTTTTTTTTTGAGACGGAGTCTGGCTCTGTCGCCCAGGCTGGAGTGCAGTGGCCGGATCTCAGCTCACTGCAAGCTCCGTCTCCCGGGTTTACGCCATTCTCCTGCCTCAGCCTCCCGAGTAGCTGGGACTACAGGCGCCGCCACCACGCCCGGCTAGTTTTTTGTATTTTTTTTAGTAGAGACGGGGTTTCACCGTGTTAGCCAGGATGGTCTCGATTTCCTGACCTCGTGATCCGCCCGTCTCGGCCTCCCAAAGTGCTGGGATTACAGGCTTGAGCCACCGCACCCGGCCTGCAAATCTTATCTTTACATTTTTAAATATCATCTTCACTGAGCTCCTAAAATCCCTCTGTGACTACAACGTTCCCATGAAGACGCAGAAGACTGGCTCATTCTGGACAGTGTGACCTTTCTTTGAATTATTAAATAAGGCTTGCCACATCTCTTTCACATAACAATTCGGCTAGATCTGATCTGTGGGTTATGAAAGTCACAAGCTTGGCTATTTTGTGTTATAGACAACAAGAATAAAACATTCTGAAATGTAATTAATGTAATGTAGCTTCCTGAATCACACGGGAGGCTGGGCTGGGAGACAGGGAAGGCACAGCTATGGGTGCCCCCTTCAGCTGTTCAAGTTGGGCACAAATCAGAAGAACAGAGGACCCATGCTGGGCCCAAGAAGCTGCATCCTAGGTGTGGAGACCAGGCCCAGAAACCTTCTCCAGGGCAGGATGCTTCTCCACCCTGCCCATGGGCTGGAATCTCCCAGGGAGCTTGCCCCAGCCAGACCAATGACACCCAAACTGCTGGGAATGGGACCTGGGCACCAGTATTGTTGATTCCATTGTGCAACCAGGGTTGGGAAGTCAGGAGTATCATTATGTTGCTGGGGTTCAGAGAATTGCATAGGTTTCAAGAGTTGGGTGGGAACTGACGGATTGCATCAAAATTCTCACATAGCACTTCTGGGAGGGGCAGCCTGCATTTTTGAGATGGCTGGGGGAGATTAAGATACTGCCCATGACCTCTGAGATGACAACTATTTGCAACTGAAGATCACGATCTACCAATCTCCATCTGAGATAGCAAACCGCATCCCTTCACCACGTCCCCAACACGCACCCTGGATTTTCACACCTTTTAAATAGCTTGCCATCATTTGAAAATGAGGAGGTCTCACATTTTTAAGTCCTCTAGTTCCAATTTCTCCTGGGAAAAAATAATCAGTGGAGATGATAATCCTGGGTCTCTGTCTCTAAGTGACAATTGGCTGAAGCCAAGTGGTGGCTGCCTCTTAAAACGGGCTTCCAGCCAGCAGCATAGCCCTGTGGTGCTTGCCAGAGAAGCTTTGAAAGTCGTTAAGTTGTGTAGGCTTGCCCTGATCCTTCCTTCGAACAAGGTTATAGACACTTGTGTGTCCCTTCCTGAGTCACTTAGATTGTCATCTTGATTTGTCCAATATTGTAGCCACTTGCCACCTGAGCGCTTGAAATATGGTATTTAGTATGAATGAGGAGCTGAATTTTTAACTCCTTTCTTCCTTCCTTTCTTCCTTCCTTTCTTCCTTCCTTCCTCCTTTCCTTTCCTTTCCTTTCCTTTCCTTTCCTTTCCTTTCCTTTCCTTTCCTTTCCTTTCCTTTCCTTTCCTTTCCTTTCCTTTCCCTTTCTTTTCTTGCATTTTGAGACAGAACTCACTCTTTTTCCCAGGTTGGAGTGCGGTGGTGCAATCTCAGCTCACTGAAACCTCTGCCTCTTGGGTTTAAGTGATTCTCCTGCCTCAGCCTCCCGGCTGGGATTACAGGCACCTTCCACCACGTCCAGCTAATTTTTGTATTTTTAGTACAGACAGGGTTTCTCCATGTTGGCCAGGCTGGTATCAAACTCCCAACCTCAGGTGATCTGCCCTCCTCAGCCTCCCAAAGTGCTGGGATTACAGGTGTGAGCCACCGTGCCCAGCCAACTTTATTTAATTTTAACTAATTTAAATTTAAAACTAGATACTTGTTTCAGTTACTGGAAAAGGCCTAAATATGTTTAGAACAACTTGGGTACACAAATCTACTTTTCCAACTGTATATTTTATGAACTCTAAATATACATTAAGGAGTTCTGATGAAAATTTAGCATCCTATCGGAGATTGCTGGAAATGAAAAATACAAACTGGATTTTGAAGACTTCACATTTTAAAATGTAAAATATCTCATTAATGTTTTCTATTGATTACATGTGAACATATTCTGGATGTACTGGGTTAAATAAAATGTTGTTTTTATTAAAATAACATTAAGTATTAATGTCATTAATTTGATCATATTAAAAGTTTTAGACCAGGTACAGTGGCTCATGCCTGTAATCCCAGCATTTTGGGAGGCCGAGGCAGGAGGATCATCTGAGCCCAGGAGTTGGAAATCAGCCTGGGCGACACAGCAAGACACTATCCCTAGAAAAAAATTACAAAAATTAGCTGGGTGTGGTGGTGCATAACTGGAGTCCCAGCCGTTCAGGAGCATAGGCAGGAGGATTGCTTGAGCCTGGGAGTTTGAGGTTGCAATGAGCTATGATTATGTGACTGCACTCCAGTTTAGGTAAAAGGGTGAGACCCTGTCTCTAAAAACAAACAAACAAACAAACAAAAGTTTTAAATAGGCTTAACGCCCTCTGTAAACCAAAAATAAAATCCTAAGCCCCCCAGCCAATTGAACAGACCCACTCTCTTGGCCAAGGGAATCCCAGGGAAACCTGCAAAACTGAATTCGTGGCCATGATGGGCCATGATGGGAGACTGGACACTCCCCATCATATGCTCCTCCCTTATGTAGTTTAGGCACAGCATCTGACCAGCATTAATGTTAAAATAGATATCACAATTGCCAGGTGTGGTGGCTCACACTTGTAGTCCCAGCACTTTGGGAGGCTGAGGCAGGTGGATCACTTGAGACCAGGAGTTCAAGACTAGCCTGGCCAACATGGTGAAACCCCATCGCTACTAAAAATACAAAAATTAGCCAGGCCTAGTGGTGGGTGCCTGTAATCCCAGCTACTTGGGAGGCTGAGGCAGGACAATCGCTTGAACCCCGGAAGTGGAGGTTGCAGTGAGCTGAGATTTCACCACTGCACTCCAGCCTGGGTGACAGAGCGAGACTCTGTTAAAAAAAAAAAAAAAGAAAAAAAAAAAAAAGACATCACAAGACTGACAAAATGGACTTTTTGTGACCATAACATAACCAATTATAAACAGGATCTATGGCCGTGCCAGATGAAGGTGAACTTACACACCCCTACGAGCAACTCTGACCCGGTATAGTGGTTAACAGACTTCCTTCTCTTAAACATTCCTTTCTGCTGACTCCAAATTTTTAGACAAAGCTTTACGCCTCTAACCAATTGCAAATTAAAGAATCTCTGAATCCACGTATAACCTGTAAGCCCCGGCTTCAAGATATGCCGCCTTTTCCGGCCAAACCACTTATACAGCTTCCATGCTTTGAGTTGTGCCTTTGCCTATAACTCCTGTCTCCCCTAAAATGCATAAAACCAAACTGTAATCTGACTACCATGGAGACACCTTCTCAGGACCTCTTGAGACTATGTTCCCCAGGCCAGAGTCTCTTACACTGGCTCAGAATAAACCTTAAAATATATTACAGAGCTTGGTTTTCCTATTCACAACTCGGTTCCACAATCCTCACCATGCCCTGAGATGTTACACTCTGCCACGTGACTCCCTGAGGGTCCCACTTAATCCTTGTAGGCACCAGAGTTTACAACTCCTGGTCTATAACATCTTCCTAGCTGGTTTGGGGTAGGGGGGTGGCGCAGTGGGGAGAGCTTTTTAAGATCTTATGAAAGTTGTGGATCCTATCTCCGGAAAATTGCACACACACAGAGATGTGTAACATTTAGCAAATAATTTTAGTGGTTCTCAGATATTTGAAGGTCCGTACTTGAGCCCCAGATTAAGAACATCTGGTCTTTAAAGCCTTCAGAAAAGACCAGCAGGAAAAACATCAGGCAGGTTGCCATGGTTACACCTCCTCTTAGGCTGGCCTAGGGCTGAGGCATGGCCTTATTATCCCTGTCTTTGCTGCACGCACCTTCACAGGGAGGGCCTCATCGCTCACTCTTCCATTGTGCGCTCAAGGGCTTAAGAGCCAGATTGTCATCCCACCTTCAGGTCTCCTGGCCCTGGGGTTGCAGCCGGGCTCTGGGCTTGAAAGCAAACTCCAATCCCATCTCTCCTCTGCTCCGCTCTCTGCTCCAGCCGGTGTGAGCTACGTATACCTCTCAGAGGCACCAGGCTCCCTCTTCTCCTGGCGTTTTGCCCAGTTGGCAGCTACTACCAGGAACACTCTTCTCCTTCCCATCCTTGGCCTGCTCAGTGCCTACTTTGGGACTGAGCTGAGGCATCACCTCCTCCAGGAAGACTTCCTGCAGCCCTCCTATAGGTGTTGGGCTCACTGATGTCCTGGCACTTACCACCCTCCATAGTCATTGCCTGTTTGTTTTCTCCTTTATACTGGGACCTCTTTGATACCAGAGACATTCTATTTATTATTATATAAGCCCAGCTCCCAAAACAGAGCAGATACTGATAAATATTTGAAGGGTTAATAAATTTAACTCAGTGGTTCTCAAAGTGTGGGCTCCAGACCTTCAGTATCAGCATCACTTGGGAGCCTGTTAGGAATGCACATTTTCAGCCCTCACCCAAGAACTACAGAATTAGAAACTCTGGGGGTGGGGTGCAGCAATCTGGGTTTGCACAAGCCCTCCAGGTGACTCCAAGGCACTGATCTAAGCCCCAGGTTGGAGGGAGGCAGGATGACTCCTGAGGGTGGAGGCAGGTGACTGAAGTTTGGAAAAGCAATGTGGAAGAGTGGCTGCGGGTAGGCAGAATAACGCCCCCACTCCCCACTACTCCCTGGAATCTGTAAATGAGTGTGTTACATGGCTAAGGTGGGATGAAGTTGCAGATGGAATTACAGTTGCTAATCAGCTGATTTTGGGGAGATTATTCTGGGCTGCCTAAGTGGGCCCAGTGAAACCACTAAGGCCCTTAAATGGGGAAGAGGGAGGCAGAAGAGTGAAAACCAGAGAGATGGTAGCATGAGAAGGACTCAGCCCGCCACTCTTGGCTTTGCCGATGCAGGTGGACCACAACTTAAGGAAGGCAGGTGGCTTCTTGAAGCTAGAAAATTGATTGTCCCCGAGAGCCTCCAGAAAGGATCACAGTCCTGCTGACACCTTGATTTTTAGACCAGTAAGACCCATTTTGGACTTCTGACCTCCAGAACTCTAAGACAATACATTTGTATTGTTTCAGTCACTAAATGTGTGGCCCTTTGTTACCGCCCCAACAGAAAACATTGACCGCAGTGGCTAAGGACCAAGGCCCTGGAGTCACACTGTCTGGGCCTAGGTCTGTCCTCTTGATGTGCGGCCTATAAAATCAGGGTAATGGTGGGATAGTATACAGAAGGCAGGGAGGATGAAATAAAGTAAGGCCTGCAAAACATTCAGCCCATAGTAAGTACTCCGAAAACATGAAAACACAAGGCTGCAATTGGACCAACGAGCAGCCGAGGGTCCTCTTTAGATGGGGCGAACAGCCCCAGGGGACAGAGCAGTAACTAGAGAACTAAAGGGGGAGTGGGCTGAGAAGAGGCTTCCAGGAGGAGGTGGTGTTGAAACTCCGTTTTAAAGGAACAGTCAGTGAATGTCAGGGAGGAAATGAGATATGCAAATCTCCCAGGAATGGGGGCAGGTCTTTTATGCTGGGAAGTGCAAAGGAATTTCCCTGGGCGGATAGAAGTCTGTATTAGGGTTTAATGAGAACGAAATTGGTAAGAAATAAATGGTAGTGGGGAACAACTCTCCAAGCAAATTAAAATCCAGAAGCCGTAACAGAAGAAAGCTGAGGTGATTACATCAAGACTTAAAACTTTCGTATGACAAAGACACTATAAAAAATGTCATTTTTTTGCCTTTTTCCTCAACTGAGAGGAAATATCTGCAAGAAATGATAAAGTGTTACTATCCAGTTTATATAAAGAGTTCCTGGAAAGCAACAAGAAAAAAAATACCCAAAAAATCTCCTGGGAAAGTCAGCAGCAGATAGAAATCAACAAGTCACAGGAGATAAAATGCAAACGCCCTGTGCAGAAAAGATGTGGAGCCTCGCAAGTAATCAGGGAAATGCAAATTAAAACAAGGATGAACTCTATCTATCAGATTGGCAAACACAGAAAAGACTGCCAACACCCAGGGCTGGCAAGTGTCGAGAAAAGACATTCTTACACTTGGATGAGCATCTGCTGGTCAATTTGGGTAGAGTCAGTGATGCCTGACAGGAGGGAAGGTGAAGAAGTGGCCTCCACATTGCAGGCAGGGTGAGAACCCCAGGGTTGTGAAGGGCTGCAGCCTAACCGCTTGGTGTAATTAACACCTTCACCTTTGCTTCATTATGAGTAAAGAGGGAAAATAGGAAGCTCCATCCGAAGGGACCCGCCCTTCGCTGGTTTGTAAGCAGGATCCGGAGAAGCGCCTCCTGCTGGAGAGCCCTGGAGGAGAGCGGTTTGCAAGGACTTTTTCCTGCGAAGCTGGTCAGAAGCCCCCAGTAGCAGCCTGGTCCCTGGAGTTGCGGTTCTGAGGTGGTTGTTCCAGATTTCGAACCAGGAGGATGTGTGAGTGTGAACAGCAGCCACTATCTGAATGGCACTGATTCTACAAATGAAGGGTCAGGCCCAGAGAAATGAGGGAAATTCCCCAAGGATGAGTGGAGGATGTAGGACTCAAATGCAAATCTTTCTGCCACGCCAAGGAGTCAGTAGTCCTGAACGTACTTGTCCCATGAAAACAAGCCTGTGCTATTTGGGGTCAGCTCCAAGAACTTGCCCTTTGACCACTGATATCTGACACAAAGTGTTCAATTTCTACATGGTGTGTGCTGTACTAAGCCTTCACATGCATTAATGTCATTTTATCCCCACAACAAGTCTATGGAGCAGGTACTGCTGTTCACAACCATTTTACAGAAAAGGAACCGAGGCTCAGAAAGGTTAAGTAACTTCCCCAGAGGTCCACAGCTGATAAGTGGTGAAGCTGGGCTTTGAGATTCAGGCTGTCCTTCTACCCTTCACATATTTAAGCCACGTGTAGGTGATTTATTCAGTGGTTGGGTTCACATACAAGGGGGTGTGTCTGGAGAGATCAGTTGACATTGACCCCAGTGGCAAAGACTTGAGCTACACATGAGCAAAATGTAAGTGAAGGTGAACCTTGTAAAGGTGATTGCTTCTACAAGCCATCTGTGTGCAATTAGCCAAGTCCTTTAACTCATTGATTAAGGAAATCTGGCTGGTGTGCTAGACTCAAAATGGGTCTTTCTGCCTCTCTGATCTGCCTTTGAACTCTGCCAGACACTGAGCATGTGAAAGGATGCTCAACCTTACTAATAATAATAAAAAGGGCAAATTAAAACGAGACAGGTTTCTCCCAATCCAATTAGCCAAGACTACAAAGAACAATAATGTCTGGTCAAGAATGTCATGTACATGGTTCTCTTTCCCATCTTGCAAGATGGCGGGTGAAAAAGTTGAGAAGCCAGATACTAAAGAGAAGAAACCCGAAGCCAAGAAGGCTGATGCTGGTGGCAAGGTGAAAAAGGGTAACCTCAAGGCTAAGAAGCCCAAGAAGGGGAAGCCCCATTGCAGCCGCAACCCTGTCCTTGTCAGAGGAATTGGCAGGTATTCCCGATCTGCCATGTATTCCAGAAAGGCCATGTACAAGAGGAAGTACTCAGCCGCTAAATCCAAGGTTGAAAAGAAAAAGAAGGAGAAGGTTCTTGCAACTCTTACAAAACCAGTTGGTGGTGACAAGAACGGCGGTACCCAGGTGGTTAAACTTCACAAAATGCCTAGATATTATCCTACTGAAGATGTGCCTCGAAAGCTGTTGAGCCACGGCAACAAACCCTTCAGTCAGTACGTGAGAAAACTGCGAGCCAGCATTCCCCCCGGGACCGTTCTGATCATCCTCACTGGACGCCACAGGGGCAAGAGGGTGGTTTTCCTGAAGCAGCTGGCTAGTGGCTTGTTACTTGTGACTGGACCTCTGGTCCTCAATGGAGTTCCTCTACGAAGAACACACCAGAAATTTGTCATTGCCACCTCAACCAAAATCGATATCAGCAATGTCAAAATCCCAAAACATCTTACTGATGCTTACTTCAAAAAGAAGAAGCTGCGGAAGCCCAGACATCAGGAAGGTGAGATCTTTGACACAGAAAAAGAGAAATACGAGATTACAGAGCAGCGCAAGATTGATCAGAAAGCTGTGGACTCACAAATTCTACCAAAAATCAAAGCTGTTCCTCAGCTCCAGGGCTACCTGCGATCTGTGTTTGCCCTGATGAATGGAATTTATCCTCACAAATTGGTGTTCTAAATGTCTTAAGAACCTCATTAAATAGCTAAGTACAAAAAAAAAAAAAAAAAAAAAAGAATGTCATGTACATTAGGAAACAAGCTCACACCCACTTGGTGAGTCTACTTGGGTACAACCTTCCTGGAAAACCACCCAGAATATGTTTCAGCATTTTAAATGTGTACACCTTTGGACTCAATCATTCCTATTCTGAAAATGTATCATAAGGATAAGTACACAAAGATACATGTCCAAGAACGTTGCGGTATAGTTTATAACAGCAACCAAAAGAGAAAAAGAAGCAAACTAAAATTCCATCAACAGGAGGCTAGTTAACAAAAGTACTGTCCAGTCATAAAATGAAACATCACACAGTCTTTAAAGAGGATAATGTAAGGGCAGGTATGGTGGCACAGGCCTGCAGTCCCACCTACTTGGGAGGCAGAGGCAGGAGGATTGCTTGAGTCCAGGAGTTTGAGACCAGTCTGAGCAACATAGGGAGACCCTGTCTCTACAAAAATTAAAAAAATAGCTAGGTGTGGTGGGGCATGCCTGTGGTCCCAGGATCACTTGAGCCTGAGAGGTTGAGGCTGCAGTGATTCCACCACTGCATTCCAGCCTCAGCCTGGTCAGCAGAGCAAGACTCTGTCTCCAAAAGAAAAAAAAATAATAATGTTGATTTCTATGTCTTTCCAGGAAAAGATATTATAAAGATGGAAATGTCGTTTATAAAATAGTATACATAATATAAACCAATTCACGCATGTAAGTACAATTATGTAAATGGATTGGATCATAGCTACATTTTACATATACATGTATGTAAATATTTATGAAGCACAAAATTCTATAGGATGTACACAACCTCTCACAATTGCTGTTCTTGTGGGCTGGAGGTGGGAGGGGCAGGTGGATTTCACTTGCTATATTTTTTTTGTATTTTTATACCAATCATGAATTAACAGAAAATATATTTCTACTGGGAGCAAGGATAAGGGGAATCCCAAGAGAGTCACCTCACTCCAACTTGGTCTTTGAGGCACCTCCCAAGGTCAATATTGCAAGGTTTTAAGATTAAGCCACATAGACAGTGAATTCTGTGTCGCCCTCACATTATGGAACGTTCTGTTTGATGGCAACACTGACTCTATTCATCCCTGCTCAGGCCTTTCTGGTCAGCATTTAGTGTATTATGTGGTAGTGACCAATGTTATATCTTCCTCCTGGACCAGGCCGTGGACATCTTAAGGGCAGAGAGAGCATCTTATTCATGCCCACACCCTCATGTCCATCACGGGACTTCCTGTAGAGGCAGTGAGCATTTCATTCATCAGGAAAATATTTCACGAGCACCTACAATAAGCCAGCCCTGTGCCAGTGCTGGGGAGCCGTGGGTAAATAGATCAGACTGGGGCTTACATCCTGAAGGTTGCAGTGCTGCTGGAATTTGTTGAATAACTAAATGACTCACAAGCAAGTGACCGGTGAGATGAACAGACTCAAAGGATTGGGGGAGCTGACCTAGTGACCCTGTGAGCCAATACACAAGAACATTGGCCTGGAGCAAACAGGCCAACCCTGTTCCAGTTTTTTTTTTTCCCTTGGCAGTGGAATCTCTTCTCAAAAAACAAAATAGGTAACAGTATATTATTATAAGCTGATTTTATAAGTTTAATTCAAAGCATTTACTGATCATACAATCAAGATAATTTTTGCTGACAAAAAACATTTGGGACGCCTGAGTGGAGGTAGTATTTTTACTAGATGTTTAATACTTGAAAGATATAATAAAGATTCAATTCAAATAAAATGTTTGCAGAATCCTGGTTTAAAGACCACTGTTCTGGGCCAGGAGTGGTGGCTCACGCTTGTAATCCCAGCACTTTGGGAGGCCACGGCGGGCAGATCACGAGGTCAGGAGTTCGAGACCAGTCTGACAAACATGGTGAAACCCCATCTCTACTGAAAATACAAAACTTAGCCGGGCGTGGTGGTGCACGCCTGTAATCCCAGCTACTCAAGAGGCTGAGGCAGAAGAATCACTTGAACCCGGGAGGCAGAGGTTGCAGTGAGCCAAGATCGTGCCATTACACTCCAACCTGGGCAACAGAGTGAGACTGCATTAAAAAAAAAAAAACAAAAAACAACAACAACAAAAACCACTGTTCTGGAAATAAACATGTTGCTTTTTTGTTTTGTTCTCAACAATAAAGAGAACGAATGGTTCAAATTTTAAACTCTCTTAAGTATTATTCATTTGTTCATTCAACCTGTAGCTATTAAGCACATTCAGTGGGTCAGGAGTTCTTATAGTGAATTCAATATTAATAGCCTCAAATATCACAAGGAACCAGGAGGTTAAGGTAGGGTGCTGGTGGAGTCAGGGGAACAGCCATAATAGATAGGTAGGTAGATAAGTAGATGGATAGATGGATGGACGACGGATGGTTGGATAGATGATGTGATCAGATGAGTAACAGCTCCCCAAGATGTCCACATCCTAATCCTCAGAATTTGTGAATATATGTTATCAGGCAAAGGGACTCTGCAGATGTGATTAAGCTAAGGACCTTGAGATGGTGGGATGATCCTGGATTAGCCAGTGGGCCCAGTGTCATCACAAGGATCCTTATCAGTGAAAGAGGGAGGCAGGAGAGTCAGAGAAGGAGACATGGTGATGATGGTGGAGGTCAGAGTCAGAGAGACATGAACGTGTTACAGAGCTGCCTTTGAAGACGGAAGAGGACCATCAGCCAAGGAATGTGGGCAGCGGCAGAAGCTGGAAAAGGCAAGGAAACAGATTCCCAGAGCCTCCAGACAGAATGCACCCCTACAGACCACTGATTTGGGGATTTCCAGGACTCAGAACTGTCAGATAACACATTTGTGTCTTTTTAAGCTACTACGTTTATGTGATATGTTATAGCAGTAATAGAAAAACAATATAAATGAGAGAGAGAGAGAGAGACAGAGAGAGATGATACATAGGCTTATGTGATTTGTTACAGCAGCAATAGGAAACATATAGATAGATGAATAGATGGATAGATTAGATATAGGATGGATAGATAGATAGATAGATAGATAGATAGATAGATAGATAGATAGATAACAAATTTGTCTTTGGCTTCTTAAAATTGATTCTCATTAAAATCCTATCCCGAGTCATTTTTGCCTGGGGTGGGGCAGGCACCACGCACATAGGAGTTCAACAAACATGCCATATGGATGAAATGGTCTCACTGAGCTCCTCCTCCCTTTCCTGAGCCTAGTAGTTGTTCCCTTAAGAGAATTCTAGGACTCAGTTGTCCTATGATCAGGATCACCTACCCCTGAATCTGCTGTCTGAATATAGACCAAGTCTCATCTTCAGGTCCTTGGGCGGCAAATGAATGGGACAGTGGGGGTCTCCTGCTGCAGGTGTGTTCCAAGCTAGAACACTTTTGGACGGCAATTTGGCAGGGTCTACTAAGATTTGAACATTCCTTTTAAACTTGCAACTACAAGTCTAGGACGTGAATTTTACCCATGCAAGTCCCCAGAGATGTTCATTGCTGTATTGCTTAGAATTGTTAAAAATTGGAACCAAACTAAATGTCCATTAGCCAGGAACTGATTCAAATTAACCAAAGATATCCATAAAGTTGGATCCTGGCAGGCCATTAAAGTGAATGAACTAGATCTTTATGTTACTGACATGTAGAGATGTCCATAACATTAATTGAGGGGTTGCGGGGGGAAAACCTTACAAGCACGTGTATCACAAGAGCCTATATGTGTAAAACTATACAAGTTTAGGTTTATATATGTCAAAAAGTTCTTCCAAGGTATACGTCAAAACTTTAACAGTAGCAAGTTTTCGAGAATAAACATACGTATTCTTGTACTGTTTGACTTTCTATAATAATCAAATTGTGATATGATGTAATCAGAGTGGGGGATATGACTATTAGAAAATTCTAGTCTGGCTGTCAGCGGCAGGCTGAGCAGGAATAAGGGGTGACCAGTTCTCAGTCAAAGTGACCACACGGCCACAATAACCCAGAATCTTGACCCAGAGACTCCTGAATCTTGAGCCCCTGGGCCCCCAATACTCTCTACATCCAGAGGAAAAGGAAATGGCACACATTGGTGTCACTCATGGTCTCCAAGAATCTGAAAATCAGTGACCCCTGTAGGAGGCCAGCAGCATGAACCCAGGGCAATGCTGTGTCCCAGGAAGGGTCTGGGTTTGGAGTCCCATGGACCAGGGCTAGAAGCCATCTCCACCACCTGACAGCCAGGTGACTGTGGGCAGGTCGCTGGGCTCTCCAAGCCTCTGTTTCCTCATCTGTACGAGGAGGAAGATTCCTGCTTCACAGGGACGTAGTCAAGACAGATGTTGTCAAGACAGACAGCACATGCCCCTGGCACATAGTAGGGCCAGCTTCCCTCCCGCTCCTTGACCCCTGTACCTGCAGCCCAGGTCGGCCCAGCGCTGGGCGCAGCGCTTAGCAACGCGGGCCCGCGGGATCCGAGGACATGGTGAGGCGAGGGGCGCTGCGGCCAGCCTCTCCATCTGGGCGGCAGGGAGGAGGGCAGGCTCGGCCATGGGCTGGCACCTCGAGGATCCCGGTCCGACGTGGTGCTGCCGCAGTGAGGCTGACTCGGTTGGCAATGTGAGAGGGAGGAGTGAGGCAGGCCCCGTGGCACACCCAGTTCCCACACACCCTCACGCAGGATGAAAGTCCAGCCTCCTCCTGGGGCGGGGCTGGCTTGGCCGGGGCCACCTACAGGCAGGCACGCGGGGGCACACACATGCCCCTGAGTCCTGCCCACCTGCACGGGAACAGCGAAGTGGAAACGGTGCCTTTCAAAAACTGTCATGAAACAAGACTTGCATGGCTGCTATTATTACCTACAGCCATCCTGATTTCAGAGTAAAACCACGTGAATAAAGCACCTGGCTAATATGGGTGGAAGAAAGTGCTCACGACCCAGGGGTTTTTATCTGGCTGGGCTACTCCCTCTGGGACTTCTCTGAGCCACGGTTTCCTCCTCTGTGAAACGGGGATGGTGACATTTGCCAGGAGACAGGAAACAAGCAAACAGGAAGGTGTCAGGGTGTAAAGAGAGCAGGACCTGGGCATGAGGGCGGGAGGATAGGAAGGGAGCAGGAAATGGGAGTGGCAAAGTGAGGGGGCATCCAGAGAGCCTCCTGGGATTGGCCTTTTGGCTGGGATGTAAAGGAGAAGGAACTAGCTGGGAAAAGGCTGGGGAAGGGGGAAACCCGGGGAATTTAACCCCCTCATCTTTAAAATGAGAACTTGAATTCATTCATTCAGCAAATCTTTATGGAGCTCTGTAGGAGCCCTGGGGGCAGCGACCAGAATGTCTGAAATCTAAGAGCAGGAGTGTGTGGACTCAGCTGAGAGGAGAGCAGAGGCTGAGTGTAAGGGTGGGGAGGGGGAAGGGGTTTCCAGGTGCCGACAAGGACACAAGCCAAGGTGTAGCAGTAGGGCATTTGGGGGATGTATGAGAAGCGCTCCTGCCAGCTTCCCTGGCGGGGTCCTATTCCCGGCATCCATTTTGGACCATGAGCCCCTTCTCTTGCCCTCTGGCCAGGACGGAATGCCATGGACTTCCCCAGATTGCCCGGGCCCGCCCTGCCCTCCTCTAAGGCTCCAGGTGTCAGTGAGTCTTCCCAGGCAGCATATTTGCCTATACTCGAAGAAGAGAGGCCCCGGAGTCCTCCTCAAGGAGGGCCCCCAAGTCTATGGGTCCCCACAGTCTGAAGCTCTGCTCTGGCCTGAAGGAGGCAAGAAATGGGCCCCAAGAAACTGAAAACAGGACCCCACTGGAGCCACAGAGCCCAGGAGCATGCATGGTTCTGGCGTTAAAGAGAGGAAAGGCCTCACAGCACAAAGGGCCCTGAAAAACCCCACATCTCAGGCAGCTGTCACTGGCTGGAACCTTCGGACTAGGGCTGTGCAGAAGACCACCTATCCACTCTCCTGAGCCTCCTCCTGAGGAGGAGACAAGGGAACCACGCCACCAGGAGGCCAAGGAGCTGGGGCCCAATATGTACGTGAATTATCAGTGGAAGTGGGTGCAGAACTACTTTGGCAGCCATAGGGAGTTTTGTGTGGGAAACATGGTAGGTGCTTAATAAAGGTTGGGTGGATGGATAGATAGATGGATGGATGGATAGATGGAAGAAAGAATGAGAGGTTGGTTGGGAAAATGGGAGATGAGAGGAAGGCAATTGAATGAGAGGATGGTGGTTGGCTGGATGGGTGGGTGGGTGGATGGTTGGATGGATGGATGGTTGGATGGACGGATGGATGGATGGATTGATGGATGCTTGGATGGATGGATGAATGGGTGGATGGGCAGGTGGAAGAGTGAATGGCTGTGGGCATAAATATGTGAGAGCATGAGTGAATGAATGAATCACTGAGCCATTAGGTGAATGGGTGGAAGAGTAAATGAATGAATAAATGCTTGAGTAAACAAGTTAGTCCTGGGTAAATGAACTTCTAGTCCAGAACTGAAAATCTAGCTCATTGTCACCTTCCTTAGGTGCAAGGAACCCTTCAGAAGAAAGCAAGAAGGAAGAGAGAGTGGCCTGAATCTTGTATGGCCGCACTTTCAAGCCTCCATAAGGAAGTGCCCTCTTTGCTTCCTGGAGAGCCGCCGCGTGTACTCAGAATGAACCCTGGAGAAGCGAGTATACCCGCGCTCAGGGCAACATTCCTCATCTCCGGCTGAGCCCTGTCCCAGTCCCCCACCGGAGTATCGGCCAGGCCGGTTAGATCACAGTGGAGTGGCTCAGACCTGTTGGCCCTGCACCCTGGCAGCTTGCCAGCACCTCCCCAGGCAGCCTGCCATCAGCTAGGCCTCTCACTATTGCAGAGACTCGTCCTAGGCCCCTCAGACCCAGAAAGTCCCCCAGGGCCTGCATGTTGTAAGCTCAGCATTTCCTCCCTGCCTCTCTGCCCCTCCAAGCAGCCCCCACTCCCCACTACAGCGTGGTCCTGTGTAGTGTGATGAAGTGGAGCCTCATAGGCTTGGGGCTGATCCTCAGCTCTGCTACTTAGGCTGTGTGACTTCAGGCAAATGCCTTAACCTCTCTGAGTCACAGCTTCTGCATCATTTAAATGAAAAACTTGCCTGATTTGAGGGGTGGTTGTGAGGATTTCGAGGGATAATACATATCAAGCACTTATATGGGGCCTGGCACACAGTGTACATGGAGCATCTAATTTCCAGGTGCTCAACTTTTTTCTTTTTTTCTTTTCTTTTCTGAGACTGGGTCTTACTCTGTCACCCAAGCTGGTGTGCAGTGGTGTGATCATAGCTCACTGCAGCCTTGACCTCCTAGGCTTAAGCGATCCTCCAGCCTCAGCCTCTGGATGGAGCTAAGAATCACAGGTATGCGCCACCACACCCAGGCTTTTCTTTTTCTTTTTTTTGTAGAGACAGGGGTCTCACTATGTTACCCAGGCTGGTCTCAAACTGCTGACTTCGAATGATGCTTCCACCTCCGCTTCCTAATGTGCTGGGATTACAGGCGTGAGCTACCATGCCCAGGCAACCTTTTTCTTTCAAAAGCAATTTATGGAATGAAGTGCCAGCCAAGCACCACGCTCAGAGCTTTACACGTGTTACCACGTTCAATCCTCATGATAACCTCGCAAGAGAGTGTTATGGGTCGAACTCTCCTGCTAAAAACATATGAAAATCGTGTGAATGCCTAAGCCTCAATACCTCTGAATGGGGCTTTATTTGGAAACAGGGTCTTGACAGAGAGAATCAAGTTAAAATGTGGTTGGTAGGGTGGGCCCTAACCCAATAAGACTGTGTCCCTCTGAAAGGGGAAAATCGGTGCCAGACACTGGCGTGCGTATCAGGAAGATGACGGGAAGGCACACAGCGGGGACACCATGGGAGGGCAGAAGCCGCGGCTGGGTGATGCTGCCACAAGCTGAGGCACATTGGAGCCACCAGAAGCTGCCAGAGGCAAGGAAGGCTCCTTCCTCTGCAGGGTTTGGAGGGAGCCTGGCACTGCCAGCACCTTGACTGTGGAATTCTAGCCCCCAGAAGTATGAGCCCACACGCTTCTGTTGTTCTAAACCACCCAGCTTGCGACACTTTGTCATGGGAGCTCCTGGAAACAAAAGCAGAGGGGACTGGCCCTGTTTTGCAGATGATGACACAGACTGAATGGGATGGTGATGGGTGGCTGAGGGGCTTGCATTCAGGAGTCCAGGCCTGTGGCCCCAGGGTTAGGGGTAGAAAATAAGCCTGTGCCTAGAAGGTATGCTGTGACAAGGGGTGTGTCGTTCAACGAGATGCACTGACAGTCAGATGCACCCTGCTTTGCTGACTCCCCTGCGGTGCTCCCATGTCATGCTGGTGACTGTCCTCACAGGTTCCCTGCGATCTTCAGCCTGGGGAGACAGGTTCGCTGTCCTGAGTGCACCTGAGTTTCCTACAAACATCAACCGCGCAGCCTTAAGCTCCATCATTCAGTTCTAGGAGGAGCCAAGGGCATCCCTGTGGATCTGGAAACACACATCCCAGTTAAGAGTCAGAAAAATGGGGCACTTCGTGGCTGTGTGACTTTGGGCAAGTTACTTAACCTGTCTGAATCTCAGTTTCCTCGTCTGAAAATGGAACCATGATCCGACTGAGAGGGCTGTTGTAAGAATCCAGTGGGATAATGCGTGGGCACTCAGTGAGCCGCGGCTGCTACGTGGGGATGATGTCTCTCGGGAGCCTGTGACTAGAGTGTCACGGGATGTGTTTACCAGTCACACACCCAACTCCTCTGTATGAGTGTGTGTGTGTGTGTGTGTGTGCGCCAGAATGGGGACCTCGTCCACATCCACAGAGGCCCGGGGTCTCAGCCCTCACCCAAAGCAGGGAAGGCGTCTCCCCACACTCCCCACAAGTGTTCTCCAGAGCTAGCACCTGCCCAGGGCCCTGAGGAGCAGCCTCATCTGCCTTCTGCCTCAAAGGTTCCAGGGACATGGCAGATGCTCTCCCCAGACCCCAGTGCAGGGCCCACTGCACTCACTCTCCTCGGTCGGCTCCTCAGCAGGTGGGGCAGGAGGCCTGGGGCGCCCCATTGGCTTTTCTTGGCCAGAAGGCAGGCTGAACAATGGCCCAGCAGCCCCTCACAGTACAGCGGGGCAGGGCCGAGTAAGCAGTGCCCAGAGACTCCACAAAACAGGGCACTTGGCGACAATGCAGACAACACCAGGCAGAGCTTCAGCCACAGGGAGGAGCTGCCAACAGGCCTCATTCAACGCCACCCCTGCAGCTCCCAGGAGAACCCCGTGGTGACAAAAGCTCGTCAGCTGGAGCAAAGCTCGTGTGGAGAAGGGAGGGTTGTGAGTGTGTGTGCGTGTGTGTGACTGTGTGTGTTTATGGATGTGTGCCATCTAGCCCAGGTTTCTTCCTCATTCTCATTTAGATGTCACAGCCTGATTGAAAACAAAATATTTAAATGTGTGAGAGTGCGTGTGTGCATGTGTGTGTCTGTGAGAGTGTGTGACAGTGCGTATGCATGAGGTGGTGTATGTGTGTGTGTCTGTATATGTAAGGGTGTGTATGTGTCTGTGTGTATGAGAGTATGTCTGTGACTGTGTGTATATGTGCCTGTGTGAGTGTATGAGAGTGTCTGTGTGTGATAGTGTGGCTGTATGTGTGAGTGTATGAGAGTGTCTGTGTGTGATAGTGTGGCTGTATGTGTGAGTGTATGAGAGTGTCTGTGTGTGATAGTGTGGCTGTATGTGTGAGTGTATGAGAGTGTCTGTGTGTGATAGTGTGGCTGTATGTGTGAGGGTATGCGTGTCAGCGGACACGTGTCTGTCAGCATGTGTGTGAGTGTATGAGTGTGTGTGATAGTGTGTATGTGTGAGGGGTGTGTGACAGCATATGTGTGTGTAGGCATGTGAATGTGAGTGTAGCATGTGTATATGTGAGAGGGTGTGTATATGTATGTGTGTGAGTGTATGAGTATGTGAGTGTGTCTGTATGTGTGAGGGTATGTGTGAATGTATATGTATGTGAGTGTATGGGTGTGTGAATGTGCATGTGTGAGGGTTTGTCTGTGTGAGTGTGAGTGTATGTGTCTGTATGAGGGTGTGTGTGTATGTGAGGGTGTGTCTGAGAGTGTGTGTCTATGAGGGTGTGTCTGTGTGAGAATGTGCATGTCTGAGGGTGTGTCTGTGTATGTGTGTGTCTATGAGGGTGTGTGTGAGTGTATGAGTGTGAGTGTGACAGTGCATGTGTCTATGAAGGTGTGAGTGTATGAGGGTGTGTGTCTGTGTGTGTGTCTATGAGGGTGTATGAGGGTGTGTCTGTATGAAGGTGTGTGTGTGTGTCTATGGGGGTGTATGTGAGTGTATGAGGGTATGTGTGTGAGATAGTGTGTGTGTCTATGGGGGTGTGTGTGAGCATATGAGGGTGTGTGTGTGTTAATGTGTGTGTCTATGAGGGTGTGTGTGTGAGCGTATGAGGGTGTGTGAATGTGTGATAGTGTGTGTGTGTAAGAGAGCATGTTGGGATTGCACAGTGGGGCAAAGGGCTGGGGAAACAGGTACTTCTAATATACCCTTGGGGCCACTTTTTGGTCGGGCAACTTAGCAGTGGCTGCAAAATGTAAACACGTGTCTTATATTCAACAGTTTCTCCTTTCAGAATGTGTTCTCTGGATAGAAGCACACTTGTGTGCAAGGATTTAGATTCAAGAGTGTTCGTTGCAGCCTGTGCATAAGAATAGAAACCTCATCCAGAAAATTCAGTGGGGCTCAAATCCCAAAGGGTGGTTTTCTGCACCTGATGAGGAGCTCAGACCTTGTAGCCCAGGGACAACAGAAAGCATGGAAGGTGTGAAGCTGGGAAGGGACATGTCCCAATTTGTGTTTTGGGTGGATCATTCCAACAGGGCAGAAAGAGCAGAGACCAAGGCCAGGACACCAAAGGACAGGAGACAAGCTAAGATTTCAGGCTCAATTCTCTCTCCTTTGGACATTTAGAAATTGTGGTGGCTGGTGGGGTGTGGAGTGAGGGAGAAAGAAGGGATAAAGATGATGCCCAGTTGGTACCCTGGAGGGCCTGTCCCTTTATCCCCTGAACCCCATCATCCTGCAGCCTCTGGAACCTTACACCTCCCACCATACCTCCCCCAGAACCCCACCTGGGGAATAACTGGCATGGCGGAGAGGGACCTGGTACTGGAGTCATGGGGCCTGGGTTCAAATGCCAACTCTCCCAGTGTGACTCTGAGCAACTTAGTAACTGCCCTGTGCCTGTTTCCCCATGTGTAAAACAGAAGTAACCAACCTACCTTGCAGAATTCTTACAAGGGCTAAAAGCAATCGTATGTATTTGTTTTTTTGTTTGTTTGTTTTTTGAGACTGAGTCTCACTCTGTTGCCCAGGCTAGAGTGCAGTGACGCGATCTCAGCTCACTGCAACCTCCGCCTCCCGGGTTCAAGCGATTCTTGTGCCTCAGCCTCCCGAGTAGCTGGGGCTACAGGCATGAACCATCACACCCGGCTAATTTTTGTGTTTTTAGTAGAGATGGAGTTTTTGCCATGTTGGCCAGGCTGGCCTCGAATTCCTGACCTCAAGTGATCCACCCGCCTCGGCGTCCCAAAGTGCTGGGATTACAGGTGTGAGCCACCATGCCCGGCCAGCAATCGTATGTATAAAGCACATAGAAAAGTGTCTGACGTGTAGTAAGCACTCACTAAATGTGAGCTACTTTTATAGCTATTCCTACTCCTACCAAACTAGGCACTTGGTAGACACTCTGCAGCTATTTATCAAATATTTGTTATTAAGATCAGCCTGAAGTCCAATCAAGGAGTGAGTTTGAAATCAGAGAATGGAAGTTCAGAGCAAGCCCCCCATCCCCATTGAACAGATGGAGAAAAGGGTTGGGCTTTCCCAAGAGGGTCCTAGATGACTTGAATCGGGGCCAGGGCTGAGTCTCGGACCTACGCTGGTTGAATGAATGACTTGGTCAGGCCTGGTAGGTTTGTCAGGGTTCCCCTGGGCATGGGAAGCCCCTCACTTCTTTAATATGGACCCACACCCTCCAGCCCAGCCCTGCTTTAAGACCCCTCTGAATTAAATTGGCCAATTTCTCCCAGTGGGCCGGTTCACTGCTCCCATGCCCTCCCAGACTCGGGCGGCTCCCTGGAGGGCTGGAGGTCATCTGCGATGCTGGAGAAGGGCTGGGTCCTCTGGAGGCTTTCGCATGTCAGTCTGAAGAGGAGATGAGTTGGGGGTTCCAGGGAGGCACCACAGTTGCCAAAGTCCTCGTGCCTCCCTGGCAAGCCTCTCCCATCCACTTCCGCCATGACCACTGCCCTGCTGACTCCAGGAAAACCAAACTAGAAACAAAAGGAGGTTGGGACTAGGGATGCCATTGGGATAAAAGAGTAAGAAAGAGACGGGTAAGGCCAGACGCAGTGGCTCACGCCTGTAATCCCAGCACTTTGGGAGGCTGAGGCAGGTGGATCACCTAAGGTCAGGAGTTCGAGACCAGCCTGACCAATATGGTGAAACCCTGTTTCTATTAAAAATACGAAAATTAGCCAGGCGTGATGGCGTGTGCCTGTAGTCCCAGCTACTCGGGAGGATGAGACAGGAGAATTGCTTGAACCGGGGAGGAAGAAGTTGCAGTGAGCCAAGATTGTGCTACTGCATTCCAGCCTGGGCAACAGAGAAAGACTCTGTCTCAAAAAAAAAAAAAAAAAAGGAAAAAAGAAAGAGGCGGGTAAGTGATGGGGGAGGGAAGGGCTCTGGATAGATGGGATAGGGTTCTTGTGCAGGGTCTGAAAATCTTTTCTCATGCCACAAATGATATAAAAACAGGTCAGGCTGCATAATTCGCAGGGTTCAATAGCAAATTAACACGGTGGGGGGGCCCTTGTTCAAAAATTAAGCATTTCAACACAGCAACAGCCAAGCATGAAACCAAGCCTGGGACCCTTCTGAGCCTGGGACCTTGTGGCGCTGCAGGTTACACATCTGTGGATCTGGCCACATCCACAAATCTCTGAGGGCATATATAGGAGTGAGTTTTCCTGGGAAAAGGGCCCTCAGTGGTCAAGGTAGGACCCAGAAGGCTAAAAATCACTACAACTGAGGTAGGTGAGGGGCCCTTCTTTTCACCACCTCCTCCCTCCACTCGGGCAGGGTGGGGGGCTAGTGAACACGCTGCATGAACCAGCTTCAGAGTAGGGCAGGCTATGGTGGCCAAGGGGACAGAGAAAGGTGGACATATGAGAGATGGAGATTAGAGTTGGGAGAGAGAGGCGAGAAGGCTGGCTCCCGGGTTTGTGACTCGAGCAACAGAATTAGTCCACAGTGGTGCTATTCACGGAGATGAAGAAAAGCTAGCAGAAGATCAGGGTGCTGTTTTGCTTGGCTGGGTGGCAGTGAGAATTAAGATTCCTATTCTAGGTATGAGAGGGTGTCAAGCAGAGATAATAAAGCTTGGGAGGAGATGAGATGAGACACACACATTTGGGGGCCATTGGTCTAGAGATGGCATCTAACCCTACTGGAATGGCTGAGGTCTCCTAGGAATTCAATGGGTGCAAAGGCTCTTGGGTACAATATCTGATTGCCCTGACACCTCACATGAGAGTATGTGTGTGTGTGCCTCATTTGTAAATGTTCTCATTTGTAAATGCAGGTGAGAATCATATCTCCATCATAGGATTTCATAAGTAAGCTTGTGGAAGGGGAACGCTTAAGACAGGCCTTGGTATCTGTTGAGCCCCCCAAGGATACCAGCCATTGTAACAATAATAATCACATCATGTCATCCTTCCACAAATATGTACTGAGCCTCCAGCGTGTGTCTGGCAGTGTCTTGGGGCTTTGGATGTAGCCATGATCAAATGTATTAGAAGGCGGTAAGTACTACGGCAAAAGGAAAGCAGAGCAGGGTAAGAAGCATGATGCGGAGGAATGGGACGGGGGCTTCAATATCGAATAGGGTGGCCAGGGGAGCTCTGCTTAAAAAGTGACATTAGAGCAAGCCCTTGGAGGTGAGGGAGTGCCACACGCAGATGTCTGAGGGAACGGCTGGCCAAAGACCGTCAGCAGAGTGCTGGGGGGTGAGGCCTTAGGGTAAAGGGTAGGGGACCTTTGTAAAGGCTCCTTGTGGCACAGGGGGCTGGTCCTCCAACAGGGCAACACCAGGTCTGCCCCACAATGAGGCAGAAGGCTCTCACATGCTGGAGAGAGCCCGTTGTCCAGCATGGCCAGGGAGCATAGACCTTTAATATGGTAGAGGCAGCCTCTTGCCCACATAGCAGCTGCCCAAGCCTTTGGGTGGACCTTGAGGCTCCCCCTGGCCCATGGAAGGGCCTCACCTGGCACAGCAGGCTCACCAGCAGGGCCTCTCCTTCTCTTGGCCATGGAGCGTCCCCTTCCAGCAAAACTCGGCCGGGCCTTTGCTCCAGGGCTCCCAATCCAAGCATACATCGGAGTCATTTTCCTCTGAATCTGTGGAGACATGAGGCAAGGCCTCTTGGCTGATCACATGCTGTCTCCCACCCCTGACCCAGGAAGGAGTCCCCTGGCAGGCCTGGGTGTCCCTGCAGCCTTGTCTGAGGGTAAGGCCAAGGCAGAATCCTATGAGCCAGCCTTGAAGCCTCAGGAAGTCTTCAGGGCCTTAAAGGGTGACCAGGGACCAAGAAAGAAGGCTGTTCCTGTAACTCAGAAAATGGCCATATCCATCTACTAGAGGGGAGGACACACAGGTGAGCAAATGACATGCCATACTGGGCATGGTCCAGGAGGAGGCAGTGAAGAGACACAGTTATTGACCCATCCAGGCATTTGTCCACTAGTTCATTCATTAACAAGTATCTGAGTACACAGCCACAAGGATCTCCACTGTAGCACTGTTTCGTGGTGAAACACACACATGAACAATAAAACACCTGGAAACTGTGTCCATGTCCACAGAGCACAAGAGGTCTGGGTGACTAAGCTGTGGCACAGTCACACCACATGGAGACCCAGACCTTCCGTCTGACGGCTTGTCATGAAGCTGTTAAAATGTTTGCATCATATGTGTATCTTCTGATTTGCAGGATATCTATGGTATATTATAAGCAAATGGAAGAGAAATGTAGGATCTTTTTGTTTTGAAAGGCAAATGCTGCCCCCTTCCCCAATTCTTTTTGAAAACCTGCACACGTTGGTAAGCATGTGCACGAGTTTGCTGACAGACTCATCTTGGGGAGGTAAGGTGAGAAAAAGGAGGGGATGGGGAAGATTATTTTTCTTACTAAACTCTTGGCAATGTTTCACTTGTTGCAGGGAAGTAACAAAGGTTGTTTGCACAATGGGCATAATATCAGCATCTTCTAGGATGAGGGTTAACTGAAGACAGACATGTAAAACTCAGCACAGGACTTGGCACAGGCCTTCAACGGTGTTGGCAGTTAGTATGTCTTACAAGTCAGTAGGGGCTGGGCACGGTGGCTCACGCCTGTAATCCCAGCACTTTTGAAGGCCAAGGCGGGTGAACCATGAGGTCAAGAGATCGAGACCATCCTGGCCAACATGGCGAAACCCCGCCTCTACTAAAAGTACAAAAATTAGCCGGGCATAGTGTGGACCTGTAGTCTCAGCTACTCGGGAGGCTGAGGCAGGAGAATTGCTTGAAACCAGGAAGTGGAGGTTGCAGTGAGCCGAGATCGCGCCACTGCATTCCAGCCTGGGTGACAGAGTGAGGCTCCATCTCAAAAAAAAAAAAAAAAAAAAAAAAAAAAAAATAGGATGGTGTGAAGTGACTGTTCTTCACTAGAGAGAGTATTTTTTGAACACAGAGTATGTGTGAACTGTTGTTACATTCCTTTTCTCATCTAATCCTCTTAACAACTTCCTGAAGTCAATTACTAGTATTTCTTGTACTTTACAGATGAGGATGGTGAAATCACTTGTCCAGGCTCACAGCCAGGGAATGGTGCTACCGGATGCGAATTCAGCCTCCCCACTCCACAGTTCCCACTGGGTGCGTTTGGACTCAGGGGATTTAAAGGCAGCTTTGAACTGAACACTTTGCTCCAAGGGCCACCATGAGGGGCTGTTGCGCCACTCTTCTGTTTCAGCCCCAAACCCATCTCTTTGGAGGTTTCCCTTCATCCTTCTGCAAACTCCTTTCAAATCACAAAAGTAAAATACTGGCAGCAGGGCATCTTCCCCTTGAAGGGTGTGTGTGGCTTCCTCCACCTTATGGCCATGTCATGGTCAGACAGTAGCACTGTCCCCCACTGACCAGCTTCTGCAGGAGTTGAGCTGCCCATTATCATTTTTGCCTCAGTGCCAGTTTCATCAGGCAGCTCCCCTTTCCTCCCCACTTGCTCCTCCTTCGACTTGGGAAAGTGCATCCTATCGGGTACTCCACACTTAACCCTCTGTCTTCTGAGGCCTGAAACTGCCCTGAGGAGCCAGCAGGAGTGTTGGGGGGGTGGGGATGGGGAGGAGGTGGCAGAGCTACTCCTGTCTGCTTTTCAAACTGGATTTTAGGCAAACTGATTCCAATAAAGGAATCCACAGCAGAATAGAAAACCATAGGTCTGGGTGGCCTGACCCCTCTTAGCCCTCCAAATCCTGACATTGGGTCAGTTCCCAGCACAAGCGCAAAACACACACAATAATATCGGAAATTTTAGAAGATGGGGAACCTGAGGGAGGAATGCCCACCTCACTTTAAGGATGGTTTCTCTTCATTGCAGAATTAACAAAGGACTTATTTCAAAACGCCACATGACACCAGGGAGTAAACAGCCTCTCAGGAGAAAGTCTGCGGAGGGGTTGGGGTGGGGTAGGTTGTGGATGGTTTTGAAGTTGGGTCTCCAAGCAGAGTGAATGTTGGAGGAGATTCATGCCGCAGGCCTTGGCCTGGGTGGTAGGAGAAATGTCTCCACTCCAAAGAAGGCATCCAAAGCCACACTACCTACATTTCCTCCCACATTGACAAAACCAGCATTGGTTGGATTATTTTCTCAGCCTACAGGAACATACCATGTGCCAGGTGTGTATGTGTACTGTGTGCTCTGCCCTGTAAGCACCTGATAGGTATCGACCACTGGAGCCTGTCACAACCCCAGGGGGCAGGTACTAGTGTTGTCTTCATTTTGTAGATGAGAAAAGCAAGGCTCAGAGAGGTGCCCACCATCATACAGCTGGTAGGTGGCGGAGTCACAATTTGAAGGCAGACAATTGGCTCTCTTAAGTTCACAGATGTATGACCTTGGACAGTTTGCTTCTCCTCTACAAGCCTCCATTTCCCCAATTGTGATATAAGTATTATTATGCAGGGTTATTCTGAGGATTAAATAAGATTATGCATGTCCAGTGTTGAGCACAAGGCCTGGTACATAGTCAGTGTTGCAAATAGGTTCACTATTATTAGGAACTATTAAGCAAGGATGACTTTGGGAGGCCAAGGCGGGTGGATCATGAGGTCAGGAGATCCAGACCATCCTGGCTAACATGGTGAAACCCCGTCTCTACTAAAAGTGCAAAAAATTGGCCGGGCGTGGTGGCAGGCACCTGTAGTCCCAGCTACTCGTGGTCCCAGCTGCTCAGGAGGATGAGACAGGAGAATGGCATGAATCTGGGAGGCGGAGCTTGCAGTGAGCTGAGTGAGCCACTGCACTCCAGCCTGGGCGACAGAGCAAGACTCCATCTCGAAAAAAAAATAGTAATAAAAGAAGCAAGGATGAGGCCAGGTGTGGTGGCTCACACCTGTAATCCCAGCACTTTGGGAGGCCGAGGTGGGCAGATCACCTGAGGTCAGGAGTTCGAGACCAGCCTGGCCAACATGGTGAAATCCCATCTCTACTACAAATACAAATATTAGTCAGGTGTGATGGCACACACCTGTAATCCCAGCTACCCAGGAGGCTGAGGCAGGAGAATCACTTGAAGCCAGTAGGCGGAGGTTGCAGTGAGCCGAGATCATGCCACTGCACTCCAGCCTGGGTGACAAGAGTGAGACTGTCTCAAAAAAAAAAAAAAAAAAAGGATGAAATCTGAACCTGTGTCTTCCAGAGTCCAGAGAGACAGCTTTTATCACCAGTAGCAAACAAGTCTGACTCCCCACCAGCTGTGGGGACCAATGCCTGAACTGTACCCCTCAGGGAGAGCTGTGGTCTACCCTGGGACTATGAGGAGAATATACTTTAAATAAACATTTTCTAGAGACAAGAGGGCATCCCAGGTTCTTGCTAGGAACTCCCAATAATTACACAATTACAAGTCCCTACATTTGAGATCATGGAGCTAGTGGGGGTGTGGGGAGGGACTTCTCACCCTGCCTCAACGACATCTGACCATTGCTGGCAACATGTGCTGCGCCCTCCCTGCCTAGCTGGCCAAAGGTCATGGCGCTCAGCAGCAGGAGGTGGAAGATCAAGTGGTCCCCACAAAGATGCCTTTTTTTTGGGACACAGGATCTCACTCTGTCTGCTGGAGTACAGTGGTACGATTTCGGCTCACTGCTGCCTCGACCTCCCAGGCTCAAGCAATTCTCCCACCTCAGCCTCCTGAGCAGCTGGGACCACAGATGCATGCCACCACACCTGTCTAATTTTTGTATTCCTTGTAGAGACGTTGCCCAGCCTGGTCTCAAACTCCCGGGCTCAAGCAACCTGGTCACCTTGGCTTCCCAAAGTGCTGGGATTACAGGCGTGAGCCACTGTGCCCAGCAGGAAGAGACCTCTTGCTGAAGGGGATGCTCAGGGAGACACATGCCAGAGAAGCATAAGTCCCCCTCCTGCCACACAGCCAGGCCATATCCTGGCCCAGCCACCCCTAGCTTCCTCCACAGCCAGCCTGGTCCCACCTCTTGCTCCTCTTGCTCCCATGCTGAGGTCAGGGTGAATGTCAGTTGGCTTCCATGAGCCTGTCTCCCAAAGAAGCCAGATCCTTTCTGATACATGACCTAGGCAGAAAACAGTGAGTGGTCTGCAGGTACCTGAAAAATGCCTAAGGCTGCTGTATCCCGTTGTGCAAGCTGTTTACTGCACAAAACCACCCAACTGAGAGGGTGAGCAGTGAGCTGAAATCCAGCCCATGCTCTGCTCACAGAGCCTTGTGCCCCAGCTGAAAGGGGCACCTAGAAGTTCATCTCCTGGAGGGATAACCTCTTTCTAATTTGTTCAAAAGATCACTCTCAAACTCTAGGTTCAAACTCTAGGACTCACTCTCGAACTCTAGGTTAAGAAACCCTAAACAACCAAACCACCTTTCCACTGAAGAGTTGACTGCTTGTATCTAAGCCAGCACTTAAAATGACTGAATGAAACCCCTTTTGCAGTTGTTTCAGGACACACTGGCCTATTTGGCCACCTGTCCAGCTCCAGGATTAAGGTCCTGCCTGGGCAGGGTAAGAAGCTCACCTTGGCTAAGTAAGAAGCGTAGCCAGATGATCAATAAGAACAGCAAACCCACAGGGAGGCAGAACCAGAAAACCGGGAAAGAAAATGTGAGGTCGTTCACCAGCGGCATCAAAGGGTACTTCATGGTGCATGTGTGGCTAAGCTGGGCCAACCTGGGCTGGGCTGGCAAGGCTGCCCCAGGGGACCTGGCAGGCTGGGCCATGCTCTGCTCTCAGCCCAATTGTGACTGGGCTGTGATGTAACAAGGAAGTTACAGTGTCCTTCAGGCAAAGTATGCAGGGGACACTCTGAGGGAGAGGTGTTCTGGATGAAAGGGTGGGAAGCGAGGCAGTGAGACAGAGTCTGGCTGAGAATTAAAAAGCCCAGGTTTCCAGGCAGGCCTGGGTTTGAATCTCAGCCCAGTAGCTATTGGGTTCATGACACCCCTCTGACCCTCTTTCTTGTAAGATGGAGATAATTTTGTTAAATTAGAAAAACAGATGGGACAAAAATTACCCTCGGGATCGGTGTTCATACACCTGAAGTCACAGAGCCCCTCCAGGAGCCAGCTGGGTCCCCAAGTCCTGTAATACCAGCTGTGTGTGCCCACATCCACACTGTGGGAGTGCTGGGGACTGCGGCAAACTGGGTGGAGCTTACTGCATCCTAAGCATGCAGTGATGGCAGCTCCCACCAATAACTGCTATGAATGAAATGCAGGTCCATTATTGCAGGACTCCTAACTTTCCCAAGCCAGGCAAAAAGTCTAGATTTCTATGTGGTATCTCCCAAGTTTAAAATGTTGGATTAGACCTCGTTAAAGCACTGTTGGCTAAACCAAACGTCTGCCAGGCTGGATTGGTCACTGGGCTGCCACTTAAAACTTTTAAAATCTAACACATAGATTATTCTAATGACTACTAGATTAAATGACTATAAATGATTATTACTTAATCTGGAAGCTTCTGTGCCTTTCCTTATTAGGGTTTTCTGTGAGGGGCTTCTAATGACTTGAATCTTGTTCCTTTATCTCCTGAGTGGCCAGAACACTTCCACATGCCATCCTCATCTTCTCTTATCTGTCATCCGTTCACTCATGAAGTATTCAGTAAACCTCCATGTGCCAGACCATGGCAGAAAGGCTGCTTCGGACTTCCCACTGGAGTGGCTGCTGCATGGTATTCTCCAAAAGGACCCTTGGACCACCTGCCTAAAGCTGCCAGCAGATGGGTGGGTGCTGGAGTGTATTTATTAAACATGCCAATTCCCAGGCTTACCTTCGTCTCCTCAGACCTCTTGGGGGTGGGGGTGTGGCTTGGGATTCAACACACTGATAAGCAACCAGAATGATTCCGACACAGGCTTGATTTTGAGACCACGGCATCTCATGACTTACAAGCATCTATTGAAAAGGCAAACCCAGGCCGGGCGCGGTGGCTCAAGCCTGTAATCCCAGCACTTTGGGAGGCCGAGACGGGCGGATCACGAGGTCAGGAGATCGAGACCATCCTGGCTAACACGGTGAAACCCCGTCTCTACTAAAAATACAAAAAAAAACTAGCCGGGCGGGGTGGCGGGCGCCTGTAGTCCCAGCTACTCGGGAGGCTGAGGCAGGAGAATGGCGTAAACCTGGGAGGCGGAGCTTGCAGTGAGCTGAGATCCGGCCACTGCACTCCAGTCCGGGCTACAGAGTAAGACTCCGTCTCAAAAAAAAAAAAAAAAAAAAGAAAAGGCAAACCCAGGTCCAGGCTGGGGGAGCAGCTGCAGGAAGTGGGCGGTAAACCTAGGGAGAAACATGGAGTAGAAAACCCGCTTATAGGAAAAGACACCAATTCAAGGAGAAGGGAGCATGGGGCCAGCAACAGGAAAAAATAAGAGTATGGGAGGGGCTGGGAGAGCTGGGGCATGGTTTCGAGAGTCCTAGCCCAGCTGTGGGATGGCCAAAATTCCTACAAGAGGAAGTCTGGGAAAATGGACTAGAATGCGTGTCCAAGAGGAGCAGTGCCCTGGCAGGGGGCACCTGATGCAGGGCCCAGAGGCCAAGAGGAAGAGGAGCAGGCAGTCTGGGTTGGGAGTGGTTCCCTGGCACTGGGTCCTGAAGGGGTTGGGGTCAGAGAGAGCTGAGCAGCATAGCTGGGAAAGGCTTGAGCACACATTTTTTTCTGGTTACAAAACCTTTCCAGACACCAAAACAGGGATATTGTGGTCAGCTTCCCTGGCCACTAGGCCCAGCTGGAGGTCCTGTTGTGAGTGGGCAGAACAGGCAGAATAGACACTGCAAGGTAGGCAGCTCCCAGGCACAGTTCACAGGGTGGCACATGTCAGCAGCTCTTGGCACAGGCATGACCACAGTGGTTCTCATGGTTGTTTCAAGTGGTCCATTCACTCCTCTATGTGTGATCTAGGCCTGAAGGCGCTCATCTGGCTCCAAGATGCTCTACACAAAGGGGGCAGTGGGCAGCAGGGGATGATCTCTGCATCTCCCCACTTTGCTGACTGTCTAGCCCTGGTAGGGCTCAAATTTTCTGCAAGCAGAGGGCACAGCCGGCACTTTCACTCCCATAACGTAAGTATCTATCTCCTCAGCAATTCCCAGCCTCTGAAAGGTGAGCCTCTATTGGCAGTGTTTTAATTATACAAGCTCCTTCCAGCAGAGAAGGCCAAATATTTTTCTTAAAATTAATCAAACTTTGAGTATTTCATGAAATACTCATTTAATGTTCAATTAAACTACAGATCTAAATTATAAAGGGCAACCAAAGCCAAGCAGACATCCCCTGGAAGGGTAAAATTCACAGCACCAGTGTAGGAGTAAACCCCCAGCCTGTATCCAAAAGCACACACAAAGTAATTAGATAAGAATCTCCTTAAAATTTAATTGACTAAATGTATTACATTCAATATTCCATGGGCTTCTGGACAACGGATCGGCATAAATACAAACAAACCTCTGGACCTTCTTCCCTAACCGACGAAGATGAAACACAGGAGGCAAGGGGCACGGGTACACCTTCATATTTACACTTTGCCTTTACTTTACAGTTCAGTGCCAGAAATATTTACAGAAAATACAATAAGAAAAAGAGCATGTCTTGGCAACATACTGAAATTCATACAAACTGTATATATGATTTCAAGCAAATAATGATACTGCTTATTTTTTAGCCACAACTGCCAATCCCTTCAGAGGAGAAAGATGTCTTGGTCACTGTAAGAGATGAGGACTTGGGAAACTTGGTTTGCTTCAACAAGTATTTATTGGGCGCCTACTATATGCAAGGCACTGTGGAATCCCAAATTACACCTTTTCCCTCATCATTAAAAAAAGAAAAGCATCTGAAGAACATGAATTGATATTCTGAGAAAAACACTGTAAGTACATGGCTTCTTTAGCTACTAAGAAACCCATCGTTTGATTCCACTTCGTACAGATGGACCACCTCCAATCTCTCCAATTCAGGAAAAGAGGCTGTCATGGAAATCTTTAAAACAGACCATCTGACTCCAATCAATCGTCATTTCATGTAAACACAGCAATCAGTTCTTTTCAGGAAGACAGAACCTGAATGGGCTTTAAAATGCTGAATAGAGAACTACAGCCAGCAGGAGTGTCAAATTACCTCCAATACGTGTTTCTTTCTTTCTTTCTTTCTTTTTCTTTTTTACCAACTACCACAAAACACATCTTTGAGCAAGGCTAACTTTCACTTTGGGTAAAGCTCCACCTTCCAGAAGAAATGACTCTGCCTCTCTAGAACCCAGTCTGAAGACTCTGACAAACACTTCCCTAGTGTATGGAGAAAGTAACTATTCATGAAGGCCTCATACACAGAACCTGCAGGTAACCAACAATACAGGTCAAAGGTGTGGGTATTTGTATTTATCAATGAATCCAGAGGAAAATGGGCTGCCCTGAAATAAAGGATATGGAAATGAAGGAAAATGTGCATGAGTATGCGTGTGTGTGTGTGTGTGTGTGTGTGTGTGTGTGTGTGTGTGTCTCATTAGTTCTTTCAAAGGCCCAATGGATGGAAGAGAGTCTCAGGAGGAAGCTCTAGACAAAAAGGAAGGCTAGCTAAATAAGGAAATGATTAACAAGGTAAAAGCCCTCCTCACTGTCCTCAGTGCTCCCAACCAGAGAGGAGCAGAAAAGCTCCCTCCTGCAACTTAAGAAGGCAGAAGGGCAACCTTACTTACCACCTTCCTCTTCACAGAATGCCACACTCATCCACCCCCTGGCACACCCAACAGATACAGCAACTGAACTGTTTAAGCCACAGACAAAAGTGGTCCTGGCTTTCCCCCAGAGGCTAGAACATATGCTGGCAAATTTATCAAATGGACTACAAAATATTAATATTAGGTGCTAAATATGTTCCTCTGGTGCTATTCTACTCAGTGACTTTTAACACAGGCAAGTGGGTGAACACAGTGACCATGAACTCAGATCCATACAGATGGGATAAAAATTACCCCCGGCATCGGTGTTGATATACCTGAAGTCACAGACCCCCTCCAGGAGCCAGCCGAGTCCCATTGACGAGCTAAGGGTTCTTAGCACACCCTCTTTGGGCAGATGTTATTTTGAGCAGAAGGAACCAGCGCCTGGTAAGATACGGTATGGTTATCCCATAGTCCACTGGCTCCATACACACTGGGAGTTTCATGCCTTCAGGGGCTGCACATCCCTCCTTCCCTGGAAGACCAGGGAGTCTCCCAGATCACAAATGCATTCAACATCATTGTTTATGTATCAAATACATTGGAATTACAAAGAGTTGCCAGAAATTAGAGCTAACTGAAGGATCAGCAAGTCCAACCCTCATACACACACAGCATATTTTTCTGAAATTAACTATGCCAAAGGTAAAAGTCTGATCTGAAGAATCATACTGAAGAAGTACATCTACATCAGTTATTTTTAACCTCTGCAATGTTGTAAGTTACATGTTAATTTATAGCCTTCTCTGCTCACTTCAACTAGAACAAGAGCCCATTTTCCCCTCAAAATGTCAATCTAGAATTACCTTGAAAGTTATCAAACCTCATCTTGTTCCTGTGAACCACTAGAACATTTTTTAGGGTAGAATTGGCTCATCTTTATCCCGTATGCCCTCTCCCATGCTACCATCTGGAAAAATCAATTTATTGCCCAGCTTAAAAAGAAAATCAACTATTGAATAATAATACTATAACCTGAATGGAAACTGGAGTCATAGAAAGAGGAGGTTATCTTTACCTGAGCTTAAAACAAACATGAAGAACAGGTTATGGCAAACTTTAAACCAAGAGCTGCTATGCCCATATTTCTTGCTTATAGATGGCAAAATGCATATTTCTGGAATAAGAGACCTTTGCACAGGGAATTAGGTCCCACTCTATCCCTGCCCCCTAAGTAACCCACCAAAACATCAAACCAAACAGATCGTCGCAGCTCTGACCCATAGTCTACTGACATCAGAGTTCAAGGGGGAAAACACCCCTTACACAACTGTGATCATTTCTCTTTGGACTTTAAATATCACTTATTTTCTTAACATAAAATAATCTTACTAAAGAAGAAAGCACATGAGAATAGGATAAATGAGCAGTGTATACTGTAGCACTGTAACAGGAATCCTTGTAAGGATGTTCTGGGTCTGGCCACCTCAAAAGTTTTATCCCTGCAGAAAAGTAGCAGCGAGGTAACAGAAGTATTTCCAAAACCTGGCAGGGATCTGTTGGCTGGCAAAGTCCAGAAAACATGACAACAACAGCCATTTCTAACAGTAGCCACCCAAAGAGATGGTCACTCATGTTTGTCAATCATGAGGAAATCCAGTAGTTCTCTGGGATATCTGAATTAGTAGCGCTGAGAGGCTATTCCTGAACCCCATTTTAGAATCCTTCATAAACTACTGCAGTTTGCTGCTTGGTCCTGAAATAAGAGACAATGGATGAAACCAAATAATTTTCAACCCTTATTGTGAATTTACATTTCTTTAAATGATATTTAATCAATGAATCACAAATGTTTAACCTGTCATTATGTCACCCCGCTGGACAACAATGGAGAGAGTGGGGGTATCACTGCTATCTTAAAACTTTTAACCCCACAAACTTTATTTGTATCCCCATTAAAGGACAAGGCCATGCTCCATTTCTGATCTGTTCCTGGGTGGCCCAGAAACTGAGGCTTTCAGACAGATCTGTGCAGTGATGAGAAGGACAACTTTTTGAAATGTGGAGAAAAAAATATGACATATTTTAATGTCAGGCTTCTTATCTGAGCAAAAAACATGTATCATCTTTTCTTTTTGTCAGTGTGACAGCTGGATGACAAGAAGACCTACAAGTGAGTAGAAGGCTGTGACTTCTTTCCTTCTCCTCCATGCTATCAACATGAGTCTTTAAATGTCCTGGAAGATTCTGAGAAAGATTTTAATTTTGAATACAACCTCCTAAAAAGTGAGGTATAAAACTATCTTCAACTTCTATATTGCAAATTTGTTGATACTACCAATGCACGTGTTTAACTGAGATGCATAAAAGCCTTTCTCCTCAAAAGGCTTATGTTTAAATAAAATTGTCACCTTTAAAAGAAAGTTTATGGCTAAAATGTATATCATCATGATCAGCAGGAATATGATTGTGTCTGGGAGCCCATTTCACTAGACAGCCCGAAGTCTTCTATCAAATGGGTTATAATGTGTTTCTTCTATTCTGGTGATTAAACAGTAAGCTCTTGGGAGTGATTTGTTTTTATTTTTACAGTGATCACCTATCAAACTGTTCTGCTGTGTTACAGTTCCCGAACTGGAGTTCAACAGTCTTAGAAATTCAGGGGTCTAAGAACTGCAGTTCTTGAGTCCAACCTCCTGGAAAAGTGAAGTATAAAACTCTGGCTCCAACTGTTTGTTCCGGTACTTGTTGACAATGTCGGTGATTTTCTGTTTCCGGCGGACATGGGGTGGACTGTAGGAGTCACTCTCCAGTCTCTTCCTTCTACAAATGTTAATTACAGTCTGCCTCACCAGAAAGCCTTGAAAATAGAGAGTTTTAAAATAAATGTTAAAAACTAGTCACTTAGGTAGGTGAACTATAAGTATTCAGGTGAACTACCCTCCGCATACTCAAACTATTTCATTCAATTTGCAAACTTCCCATCCCCAGAGAGATAGACATAGTGCCAAGATAAAACTGTCACAAGAAACACACAATGACAGGAAAAGGAGAATAAAAATCTAGTCTAACAACCTATTTTCCGTCCTGGATGACAAAGAGCTGTCTTCAATATTTTAATACTAGAAGTTGGTGAGGTTTTACTTACACTTACTAGATTAAGGACAGATTAAAAAAGAACAAAACATGCTCCATTTTTAACAAGAGCCAGACTATTTCCTACATGTGGAAACTATTAAGTAATTATCACCATTTCCTTATTTTGACTTCTTTTTGGTTTACAAAAACGATAAAGAGAAAGAAAATGTAACTCTTCAGCCACATATGAAGACCTTACCAAGAGCTCGCCTGCTGACAATCATCCCATCCACAAGAGGGATGACCATGTTAAATTTTCCAGTGGCTCCTTGAATTTTTATCCGGAATAATCCAGTGTTTAAAGGGTGGATGAAGATGACAGGAACTTCTTTTTCAAGAGTCGTAGATCTTAAGAAAAGAACATTTTTATCTCAGACACCCAAGAGTTGAAGTCCCCCACATACAGCCTAAGATTACTAAAGGGACCTGTTGCTTGGCAGTGGTATGAGAAAAGCCAAGGGGTCAGTCTGCTCAGAATCTGCTTTCTGGGAATCTATGCTGCTGCCCCCTATAACACCTAGTCCTAAAGGTTCATTACTGGCTCAGGCTTTCTAAGCTAACAGAAAGGGGTTGAAAAAATATATATACCTGGAAAACCACTAGGGACACTGGGTGGAAGGAGAGGCCAGAGAACTCTATTGCATGGAGTTAAGAATCCAGTAACCACCTATGGGACTTTCACTTTAGTTCCTCTTCTTGTAGGGAACAAAAATGTGGCCAGCCAGAGTACAGGGAATTCCAGCATAGTCAAGGCTGGTAATCCCAGAGCAGAAGCAGGAACACAGCTCTGGCCCATTACAGGAATCCCTGATATAATTTTTTTTCAGGGTGGGGAAGGAGGTTGGGAGAGCCATTAATCCAAGCCAGCTGCAAGTGTCCTTCTCAGCTATGGTGATAAATGGCCACATTGTGGCAGGGCCAAAGCCCTCACAGCCTCTGGCCAGGCAGCAGATGCTAAAGTCGGCAACTGCCTCTATGGAGGGGTGAGTTACTCATTACACACCACGGATCGGCCAACCCATCCAGTATTACATGTTATTTGTGATGCTACATGTTGGGGTCTTTTTGCAACCCAATGAGTTTTCTTTCTATATAGGTAAGGTGATTTTGGCCAAAGCAACACTGAATCAATGTTTCAAGACATTAAAAAAAAAAAAAGAAAAAGAAAAATCAATCCTCGAGTAATTCTGTCCCCAAGACAAATTATAAACTTTGCTAATCTACCAATAAAATATACATTTTACTGTCAAATTGTATTACAACCTTTGACCTAAAAAGATGCAAACTTGAGAGGCTGAGGTAGGAGGATCGCTTGAGCCCAGGAGTTTGAGACCAGCCTGGGTAACATGGTGAGACCTTGTGCCCAATTTTTTTTTTTTTTTAATTAAAAAAAAAAAAGGTGAAAACAACAAAGACAGTATATGATAAGTCTCTTCTAATTAGTTCTAGAAAAGTCTACTCATGACTATTCTATAGTCTCTTCTTTAGCAAGTTAGTGTCATAAAGAAAAAAGGACTGTTCCAGATTAAAAGAGATGGAAGGAATTAAAACCAGATATACAGTCCTGGAGTGAATTCTTTACCAATTGTGAAGAATATTTTAGTAAAAATGAAGAAATTTGAATGTTGCCTATTAGATAATATTAAGAAAGTATTACTAACTTTATTATTGTGATGTTATGTTTAGCTATCTGAAAGTGTTCTGACTTTTCAGATGCATACTGATGTATTTGGAACATAAAGATACCTGTAATTTGTTTTAAAACACCAAAGCATAAAAAACATGGAAGTTTTAAGAATGACTTGCCCTCTTTTAGAAATTTAAAATGATAATGCTAAAATAAATCATCTTGACTGACTTCATTTCAACAACAATCATCTAACAATACTAGAATAAATTCATCTTATATGCAATTTGAATCAGCTCACATAACTAAAAGGAACTTAAAAATATCAAGTTTGAGGGTATCTCTGTGATGAGAGAGATGCAGGGCCAATGCATTTGGGGTCAAAGGCCTGGATTCAGGAAACTTTCTCCTGCATTTACTGGATGTGTGATACTAAGGAATAACTTCTTTGAACCTATTTTATCCCACGAATAAAACAGGGAAAATAATTGTTAAACTCTTAGTTATAAACCAAAAACAAGCAAGCAAACTTTGAAAACTACAAAGCCTATACAACTACATTGTTACCATTCTTAGAATCAGATTATTCTTTTTATTCTTCTTGTGAATGGGCAGGTAAAACAGAAATTTTAACCCAATTATAAAGTTAGTATTACATTTTGCTTAGAAACATTTTTCCATTAATTAGCTCATATGATTTAGGATATTTTAGCTGCTATTTGGCCACATTGTTTTGGCCAATTTAACTCCATTATTTCAATCTAATATTGCTACCCTATTATTAAGGTCTTTATTAATATTTAATTGCCTCTACTTCTCCATTTTTCTTTTTGCTCTAGATAACTGTAAAATAGCAATTAATTTTACTATTAAAACTCTTGCTAAAGCACCCAACATCACTAATCATCAGGGAAATGCAAATCAAAATCATAATAAGATAGCACCTCACTCCAGGTAGGATGGTCATTTTCAAAAACACCAAAAGAAACAAGTGATGGCTAGAATGTGGAGAAAAGGGAATCCCCTTGTATGCTATTGGTGGAAATGTAAACTGGTGCAGCCACCGTGGAAAACAGTATGGTTCCTCAACAAATTAAAAATAGAATGTTCATATGATCCAGCAATCCCACTTCAGGGTATATATCCAGAGGAACTGAAACCAGGATCTCAAAGAGATAGCAGCACTCCCATTTTCACTGCAGCATTATTCCCAATAGCTAAGACATGGAGGCAACTTAAATATCCATCAACGGACGAATATATAAGGAAAATGTGGTGTACACATACAATGAAATATTACGCAGTCTTAAAATGGAAATCCTGCCATTTGTGACAACATGGGTGAATCTAGAGTACATTATGCTAAGTATAAGGCAGGCACAAAAAGACAAATTCCACATGGTATCACTTATATGACAAACCTAAAATAGTTAAACTCAGAGAAGCAGAGAGTAGAATGCTAGTTGTCAGGAATTGGAGGGAGGGAAAAAATGGGGAGGTATTGGCCAAAAGGTGGTACAAAGTCTCGGTTATGAAGGATAAGTCCTAAAGATCAACAGTACAGTGGCTATAGCTAATAATACAGTATTGTATACTTAAAAATTTGCTAAGAGGGCAGATCTTATGTTAAGTGGTTCTTATCACAAAATAATAATAATAATGAATTAAGTGGGCAGGAGAAAACTTCTGGATATGGTAGAAGTGCTCAGGAATAGATTGTTATGATGGTTTCATGGAGATATACTTATCTCCAAACTCATCAAGTTGTATACATTAAATATGTATAGCTTTTAACATGTCAGTCATACCTCAATAAAGTGGCTTTAAAAAAGTCCATGCTATAATAATTTGATAACCTTGTACATTGTATACAAACTTCTTTGATCTTTTTTCTCTATTTTTATTTCTAATTGTCCACAACTCTTTTGTTTCATAATTCTTTATTTATTGAGCTGCAATCAATATATTAAAAAAAGACATGCTGTTGAAATTCAAGCAAATAGAGTGTACCTCAGTGAAGTGCTACTATTTGCAGTAGTTTCCACACCAGTACTGATCTCTGTCATCAGCTCTGAGAGGGGAAAGTTTTCTGGAAGAAAATAATGGCATTATAATTAGTATCTCCCTCATTTTCCCAAAGAGATAAACAGGAAATCTAATTTTCTAATCTCGTCACATAAATGAGTGGTAAATATATGGATTGTGCTGTCCTGAAATATCATCTTAATTATTCTCTACAAATTAAAAAATCATCTCTCAAGACATTTTTTTAGCTAATTTCATCTAAAGCAAAGAGTTTTAGAAAATACATTCTGTGATCTTTGAGGGCTTGGTTGAAAAGTAACTATTACATTTTCCCAAAAACTCTGGGCTGGATGGGATTTTAGGCAAAGTATATAATTCTAATGCTCAATGTTGCTTATGTAAAAATCATGAGAAACTTACCCAGAGTACAACTCTTAAGGACAAACTAAGCTTTATACTAAAACGAGACAGTAGAGCATGTGGGTGGAGAGAGGGTAAGTGAAGCGCTTCCCCTTCCCCTTTCCAAAGGTCCTGGGATGACTGAGACCAACTGGCAACAAACCACTGACTGTGATGCCAACAGGAATAACTAAAAGCTTTGCATCTACTAGTCTCGTCAAATCTTCACAACTACAAAAAAAGTACCAGGATTTAACAGAGGAGTAATCTAAGGCTTAAAGAAACTGAGTAGTGGAGCTGGGGTGCAAACCCAGGCTTGCTGAACTCCAGGACTAGCTCCTGGCCACACCATGCTTATATACCCACTCCCTGTAGACATTTAGCAAGTCATTGTCATACACTGTCATTTTATTTATGGACAAAGTCCTCATACAGTACCTATATCATCATAGCGTTCCACCCAGACTACAGAAACTCTTGTCTCAGGTCCAAGGGGAGGAACAGGGCGACCCTGAGGCAGCTTCCTCATTCTGGAACTGGGACTGAGCTATATGAAGAAGACAGAGAGTGGGAAAAACAACAGCAACAAAAAACTGGCTTAATAAAACTACCCAGTCATTCATTTGTCAAGGTGCTCAGTGATATAAGTATCAGGTCATAGAAAATCACTTTAGGAAAACATGTATACATTTGCAACAAAGCTCTTCTTTGGCTCCTGTTCATCAGTCTTAACCTAGGACAAGAAAATGAAGGCTTAAAATTGTCAAAGAAAATACAAGGAAGGAATACTGAATAATAATAATTTGCATTAATAAAAACAAAATTTACACGCAGTATCTTAATGAGGGCTTAAAGGATTTGAGTCTATCTCTATTAGGGCCAGAAAGCAGTATGCTTCCCCATCAGAGCAACATCACCACTTGTCTGGGGATCCTCATCTCTAAAATATCCCATCAGCAAGTTATTCCCAGATCCCAGAACAAATGTCTCCTACTGCAATTTATGCTTAATTCCTTTTTCTCATCAGTAGAAAGAAAAACAAGTTGTCTGGGCCTTCATTATCATGCAGTGTGCTTCTGGCTTCCCGCCACCCTAATCAAGTCTAAGTTTCACTGCAAGGTTAACAGGACTGTGTGGCTCCCCTTTAGCAAACTGGTACCCTGAGTTGCACTTCTTTTGAGGCATACAGCAGAGCTAAGTTGTGCTAAAGCCCTAAACAAAGCTCATGTGGACAGAGGGGAGAATCTCATACTTGAGGTGAATTTTAAAATTAAAACGGCTTTATTAGCACAGAAATATACATGTCTTTACCAGATGACCAGAGTCCATGGCAAGTCCCCCGGATGCTTGTATCTACTCTGACATTCACAGAAAATGGCCAGACCAAGAGATTTCTCCCAAACTAGTGACAGATATCTGGCCATATTCACAGACTACTTTCTTAGCATCAAGGCCCCTAATTAGCTTTGACTCTGACTTCTTCCATGTCTGACGTCTAGCCCTAGATTTAAAGAGCTCCTGTGATTAGGTCAGGTCTACTTGGAAAATCTCCCTTTTGATTAACTCAAAGTAACGCAATTAAACCCACAAGATCCCTTTGCCAAATAATGTAACATAATCATGGTTATCCTATCATATTCACAGGTTCCACCCACATGCAAGGAGAAGACATTGTACACAGGCAAATGTTGCTGGGGGTTATCTTAAAATTTTGTCCAACACCCTGACGCTTTTCCTGCAGTCTTGCTAAACTCACTTCAAATAAGATTCCTCAGGGTTTTCTACTTACATGACCACGTCATCTGCAAATACATACTGTTTTACTTTTTTGTTTCTAATCTCTACGTACTGTGTTTCCTTTTGTCTTATTTCTCTATGTAAGTCCCTCCTCTACCACGTTGAATGTAAGCGGTGAGAATAGGCATCCTTGCCTTGTCCTCCATCTCAGAGGAAAAGCATTCAAGAATAATGTATAATGCATAAGTATAATGTTAGCTGTAGGTTTTTAGTAGATGCTCTGTATCAAGTTGAGAAAGTTCTATTCATAGTTTGCTGAGAACTTTTCTCATAATGAGTACTGAATTTTTGTCGACTGCGTTTTCTCCATGTATTGATATAACCATATGGTTTTGCTTTTTTGTTTGTTTGTTTGTTTAGCTTGTTAGTGTCTGCAAAGTAAACTATAAGTGAGAAACAAAAACATGGTGCATTATCTGGGTTCTAAGGAATAACTATGCTGGCATTCAGAAAATATGGGCAGCTCACCACTGAATTCTAGTTCTGTTCACAAATCTCAAACAAAAAATTTTTTTAAAGTATTAGATTTGGCTAAAATCTTGCATTGTCATGCAATACTGACTGCTCATCTCTAAATTGTATTCTGTAAAACCTTTAAAAAAACTCCTGATTTTCAAATCAGTCTACTCCAGGGACTATTACACCACCTGGCCTTTTTTTCCTAAATCAATTTTAAAGGTAAAAACCTCCCCATATTCTCTTTTAAGTATATACTTACATTAAAAGTAATTTTCACTGTGGAAGGAAGCCAACCTAAACTCCTGTACAATGGAGGAACGCCTTTAAGTCAAGCTGACACTTCTGTCTTTGCTATGATTTGTTCTAAGTCAATCTTCCTACACTTCTGACCTGATCACAGATAAAGAAGTAATATTCGCTGATAAGGTAAAAAAAAAAAAAAAAAAAAAAAAAAGATAAAAGCAAAAAGCTCCTCTTCTAGTAAGTGCTGTGTTCCTCACTCAGAATATTTATCCATCCACTCAGTTATTCTCCACAATGTTCCTATATTTATATGGTCAGACTTGTTTAAGATGAACATTGCAAGATTAAAGATAAAAAACATGTAGTTACTGCAGTAACTTTAGTGGATATTTCAGGGACAAAATTAAAACCTTGGTTTAAAAAGGAACAGATGAGAGAATCAAGTATGGGATCAGAATGGTGAAATCAAGAGAATCCACAAAGGCTGTCTCAGAATAAACTATCTGTTGCAGGCTGAAAAAGAGAAAATCATGAGAATTTTATTTTTAAAAATTAAGTTACTAAGGAATCAGTACTCTGATATAATTACTCTGTGGGTTAAAAGCTTTTCAGGCAGGATTCTATAATTACCCTGATTTCACTACAAAATTTTGGAGACCTATCAACAAAGTAACTTACCCTCTGTGAGGAATTAAGATTGTCTGTATGATTGGGGAAAAGCTCAAGTGTCAGGGATGGCTGTTTCAGAATTCCTGGCATAAGATCCATATTTGAATCACTATCTTGGTCCGAGATGTTACTTTCCAATGAATCAGCTATGGGGTAGAGGAAAACAAAGCAACTATAATACATACCACTTATTTGGAGCAAGACTGTTAAAACTAATTACGCTCACCAGTCTAACTGAAATCACTTAAAGCATCACTTCTAGAGCAAGGGCTGACGAACTTTTTCTGTAAAGGATCAAGTACTAAGTATTTTAGGCTTTGCTGGCTATACAGATCTCTCACATATTCCTCTTTGTATTTTATTTATAACCCTTTAGGAATGTAAAAACCATTCTTGGCGGCATTTGGCTTGTGCCACTGTGGTTTGCCAGCTCCTGCTCTAAAGGATAAACAAAATAAGACTAGAAAATATTTGACGTTTCAGATGTAGAATATAATACATGCCATTATTACTCTCTGAATCATTTTGATTATATATTCAATCATGTAGCATTGTGCCAAATAGGCACTGGGACATCCAGAAGCTACAGAAGATCTAGTCTCTATGATTAAGAGCAATGTGGTTAGACATAAGTACACAAAAAGTTATCCTCCACCCCATCTAAAAAAATCCCCAAATATCAGAAATAGGAGGAAGCTGAGTTGGAGTGGGCACAGTTGGCATAGGAGATGTTTCACAACAGAAGACAAAGACCCAACTGCAGGAGCTTTAGTGTAAGGACAAGGCTCTAGCTCTGGGAGGACTTGTCTGGTACTAACAGGCTGGGCCAGAGAAATTAGGCAGGTATGTCCCCAAAGAGGACGGACAGGTTCTGGCTTCTGGAATTAAAGTAGTAAACCAGAACCTTGACAGGAAGCCCAACAGCCGCTATAATTCAAACCTAAACCGTAGAAGGTCCAACCTTCCAGCGACACAGCTGGCCCCAGAGAGTAAGACAGGGAGGGGCCTAGAGTGGGAAATCAAGGGTCCAAGGACAAAGGTTAGGCAGCTACCAAGGTAGGGCACAACAAAAGTCGTTAGTCTGGAAATGAGACTGTGAACTCATGATGCATAGTATCCCATCCTAAAAATGATCTCAAAGAAGAAGGTGAAGTTTTCTATCTACTGCCTGACCACCTACTCGGTCAGGCTTGAACAAACAGGCTTAACTTGCAAAAACCAAAGGTTCTGGGCAAAATAAAACTGTGAGTTCAGACTAAGAAGTAATAATTACTCCCAATTCTTAAAAAGAAAAGTCTTGGACCATCATCTTTTCTAGGCTGCTTAAGTTTCTCTTGCTAAGAAGAATGGCCAGATGCTATCATGAGATCCTTCCCGTTGTAGGATTCTATGTGGTTCCATGCAAAGGCTCTCAAAAAGTAGGTGAGGGATCACTCGTAATTATAGAAAGAAATGAACTGGAAAATAAGCCTAGTATTGATTAATTAAATTAAAGAAAGCATATCAGTTGAAATGGGATTCCTTCACTTTTTAAAGATTATCAGAGGGTCAGTCTGCTTGTCTTTAACTACTTTCCTTAAAAAGTTGAGAAGATACCTTGTGCTTCTGCATATTCTGTTACAATGCCTTAGAAGCTAAAGAATGCCTTAGATCACTTCAAAATCTCTTCCAAAGCAGTAATATCACACAACCCAGGAATATAAATATAGATCCTAAAACAGGACCATGCAAAATGGTCTTACTTAAGGACTCCACAGGAGAAGGAACCACAAAAGCAATTTCCGTAAGGGCATCAGCATAATACAGCACCTTCTTCTGTCCATTGAAAATGCTAGCTCCAATATCTTCAGAGGAAATCACTTCTTCTGGGAAAAAGAAACACCACATTACTGCTTCAAAAAGTAGAAAAAAACCAGTATCATCTCGCTACACAAAATGTTAACTTGTTAATAAAGTGATAAATAGAATATATGTTTCCAGCAAGAACCAATTAGTATGAAAGAATAAAATATAATGCTTATTAGATGTCTTTATTTTTAAATCATAAAATCTTAATTTCATAATTTCTCAAACGACTGTATATCAGACCACTTCTGAGTAGCAGGGCTTTTATTTCATGTGTATGAAGCAGATTAAGGGAGCAGTCCTTTGGATCCGGTGAATAAATAATCAAAAGGAAGACCATCCCAGTACCTCAGAAGGGAGTTGGGCCAGAGAGACAGGCAGGCAGGCAGGCAGGCAGGCAGGCAGGCAGGCAGACAGACAGAGAGAGAGAGAGAGAGAGAGAGAGAGAGAGAGAGAGAGAGGAAGAAGAAGGAGGAGGAAAAGAAGAGGAGGAGGAGGAGGAGGGAGGAAGAGACAGAGAGAGAGAAGTTTTAGAGTACACATGTGCGTTATCTCTGGACTCTTGCTGTTAAGGCATTTCTATCCCTGGTCTCTCTATGGCTCCTCAAGTTGGCCTATGTTCCACCTTCCTCAATGGTCAGTGACACTGTATAAAAATGTACAGCCAGTTTTAGTAATAGCATCTGCTCTAAGCCAGGAAGACTGAATTAACAAAAGAAACACTCATGAGAGCTATATAGTTCTCAATTAAAATGAACTCAGTGTCCTACCAGCAGTACATAAAAGACCAACAATCTGACCAAAAATTGGACAGGGGAAATGAACAAGTACTTCTCAGGAAAGAAATAAAAATATGATAAGATATGCTCAAGCATTATTAAAAATGAAAAATTTCTCACCTAAAAAACTGGAAGATACCTAATGCTGGTGAAGATTTGGCAAATAGGGAGCTTTAGACAAGAGGTTAGCAAACTTTTTCTGTAAAGGACCAGACAGATAACATTTTCGGCCATAGGGTCTTTGCCACAACTACTCGATTCTGTTATTGTAGCATGAAAGCTATCACAGACAATGTGTAATCTAGAGTGTGACCGAGTTCCAATAAAACTTTATTTTCAAAAACTGGGCTTTCGTTTTCTGACTCCTGGTGTGGGCTCCAGGCAGGCACTTTGTATCTGCTGTAGTAGATGCTGTGGTTACTATCCCAACAGTCACTCTATCCACCCCTATTCTGCAGCAGGCAAAATGTGCATGTGGGACTGACCTCTGATACTAGTTCTATCTTGTCTGTATCTCTCTACCAGAGTCATTCTTTCTCGCCACAAGGACAGGCTTGGGATAGTCTAATCACCATATAGTTCCGCATTCGGGGAGTAGGGGCTTCTGAGATCTGGCTAATCTCTCCTCTTCAGGCTGCTGTGGTATGTGAACGTAAAGCCTGGAATTGCCTTTCTGCACTATTAGAGAAGCCAGGCTGGCGACAAAGCCAAAATATGGAGAGCAACACTAAAGGAAAATTGTAAAGAAATAAAACAGGAATGCTGATCAAATGACACCAAAGCTTAATCAACCTCTAGAATTTTCAGTTACATGGGCAATAAATTTTCCTCAAAATCTAAGGCAGTTTGGGTCACGTTTTCTGATACTTGCAACCATAAGTATCCAACTGATACATTTATCAAAATGAAAAATGTGCACTGGGCATAGGCATTATCCACTTTAGAGAGGTAATACTAACTTTCCAGTGACCTCAGAAGCCCAGGAACACAAAGCATTAGCCAGGTTGGGCAAAGGTCTTAAGTTTAAATTTATACTTGCTCTGGTACTTGTTATCCTGATTACAGTTCCTCAGAGGATCTGAGGGGATGGGCAAGAATCCTGAGAGATGGTCAGCTGTTTACTACAAAGGTTTTGGTATAATATCCCAAGAATCTAACCTTTAAGTATGACTCTTCTGATAGCCACAGTCGATAAAACACACTGGTTAATAGAAAACTACTTATCAGACAAAACATGCTTGTTAGGAAGCTGTCTTGTTTGTATGGATGACCTATATTTATTATACCATTTGTATAGAAAATTGAATCTTATGCATATTATAAAAAAGGAACTTATCAGCATTGTAATAAGCCAGTCATTTTGTATTAATTAACTCTATCATTATGTGTATATATTTCATATACACTGAAAATGTCTAGAAGAATATATAAACTAGTATTAAGTTACCCTGTCAGGACTGGGATTAGGGGAAGGATACTTTTCCTCTATATACCTCTGTTTTTTAGAGTCAGGGAGTTGCTCTGTCACTTAGGCTGGAATGCAGTGGCATGATCACAGCTCCAACTCCTGGCCTCAAGTGATCCTCCCACCTCAGCCTCCTGAGCAGGCAGGACTACAAATACGTGGCCCTCAAGCCTAGAAAATTTTTTCATCTTTTGTAGAGACGGTGTCTTGCTATGTTGCCCAGGTTGGTCTTGAACTCCTAGCCTCAGTCGATCCTCCCACCTGGCTTCTCAAAGGCAGGCATGCACCACTGCACCCAGCCTGGTTTTGTATTTTTAATCAGACTATAAATCACAGTAAAGGGGGAAAAAAAACAAGACTAACAAAACAAGCAACAACTGACATTTGAAACACTGTGAGTTTTACCTTGTTGAGATCCTTCACCATCATCACAACAATTAATAGACCAACTGGTAGAAACATGCCCAGTCCAACCAGGGTGTCTGCCCACATCTACTGACCAGCCAAGGGAAAGCAAAAATTCTAGGAAATGTGGCTGAACAGTTCTGGAAGACTCCACATTCTTCAAAATCTGAAATACATACCAATCATCAGCTATAATGAAGGAAGAAAAATAATGTATCAAAATAAATCTTCATAAAAATTGGTTAGCTTTGAAGCTTCTGACAAATAATGTCCAAGTTCAGAATACATTTGAGGATATATCACTATAGAGAAAATGCATTCTCCAGAGTTAGACAGATTTGGATTGGCTGAGCCTTGGGCAAATTTCTTAACCCCACTGCCTCAGTTTCTTAATCCATAAAGTAGAGATAATAACAATGGTTATGAAATAATGCAAGAAAAGCTATGAGCTCTCTTCCTAGCAAAACAATTACTGAACCAGGCATGTTTACTAAAAGATACTATGTCCTTACCTTCATGAAGTTTACTGTCTGGTTAATGAGAAACATTACATAGGGATGCAACTATTTAACTATAAATCTTGACAAAGGCTATAAAACCTACTAAAATTCAATAAACATTAGGTGTAATTAATAAATGAGTATGGAAATATCCTTTTCTTAGGCCAAAGAAGAGAATTTCAGGAAAAATGAAGTGGCCACAAAGTTCTCTCCTCTTCACTAAGCACTAAATGTAATGCGTGCGCTTTCTACTGGTCTCACAAAGAGTCCCTCACTCTAAAACAGTGCTTCTCATCTAGGGATGATTTTGCTTTTCGGCGGACATCCAACATTTGGAGACATTTTTGGTTGTCATAACTGGTGACACACACTACAAACATCTAGTAGTAGAGGCCAAAGATGCTGCTAAATGTTCTAAAATACATAGGACAGCCCTCATCACAAAGAACTTATCTGGCCCAAGATGGCAATAGTGCTACTCTTGAAAAACTCATTTCTAAAGGAAGGAAAATAAGAAATTCCTTTGCAAATGAAAAACGAAAAGGGGAGGGTGGAGAGCAGAGTGTATCAAAATCATCTGGGAAATCACGTAAAAATAAGGTTCTCTTCGCCTGCTCTAGATCTTCTACATTAAAATCAGCAAACGTGGAATCCTGGAATCACTATTTCTAAAAATTCCTCCAAATAACTATGATGCAGCCAGTCCACAGATCACTGATGTCATTCATACAATGCTAATCTATACCAAGATCATATAGAGGCCTGTGAAAGTCAAAATGTAAGAAGTTACATCCATTACATCTGACCAACTGCAAATCATCTCAAAGTCATTACCTCTTAAACACAAAACCAGTCTATTTTTTTTTTTTCCTTTAGAGACGTAGTCTTGCTCTGTCGCCCAGGCTGGAGTGCAGTGGCACAATCTCTGCTCACTGCAAGCTCCACCTCCCGGGTTCATGCCATTCTCCTGCCTCAGCCTCCTGAGTAGTTGGGACTACAGGCACCCGCCACCACACTTGGCTAATTTTTTGTATTTTTAGTAAAAACGGGTTTTACTGTGTTAGCCAGGATGGTCTCGATCTCCTGACCTCATGATCCGCCCACCTCAGCCTCCCAAAGTGCTGGGATTACAGGTGTGAGCCACCGTGCCCGGCCTAAAACCAGTCTCTTTAGAAGTGAACCTATTTAGTTTACCCATATCCCTTCACATTCTTATGGGTGCCAAGAAACTGACTTAACAACCATTTCTAGTTTTTGCAATTCAAATTTTTATCTAGAAGTAAAACTTTTAAATAAACAATTTTTGAAAATTTAGTCAAGAAGCAATAAGTGAATCCAATTCAACTTGCATGCCACTTCTGGCAGACAGAAATTAATCTTAATCTACCCTGTGGCTAGGGAAGACAGGTCTCAGACATTCCAAAGGAGGTCTCAGGAAATCTTCATTAATTCCTAGTTACCCTCAGCTTCTAAACAGCTAGGGAAACTGGACTGGGTTAGGAGGTGCCTCAAGGGTTTGTATCTTCTTGTACAGGTAGGAGAAAGTGGCTCCATTATTCTCAAACAAAGAATGCACTGACTTCCTTCAAAACAGATCCCCACCTCCAGAATTAATCAATTTTACTGAGGTTCTTCTAAAACACTTGAGTCCATTGGTCTCATCTCTGGCTACCACCAGCCCACTTTCTCTTAAGCTCCAAGTATATTAGACCCCATAATGAATTTTATGAAGATAAAATACTCTCTTTACCCTGAAGAATTTATACATTATTATTACTTTGTCAGTGACAATCTGCTTCTGCCTCCTTACCTACAGTTAATGCACACCTTAAATACCAGCTAGAGTATCTTTCCCTCCAGGCCACCTTCTTAAAACCAGATTAGGTTTTCCCGCTATTGCTCCTAGAACGTGCTTTAACGATCCTATTAGCACCCTTTACAACGGTTGGTTGCTTATTTAATCATCTGTCTTCGCCTCTATGCAGTTTTAGGGGGCCAGAAATCTTACAGATTTTGTTCACCTAACAACAGACACTTATTAACTTTATTGCCTCAGTAACAAAAAAATAACTTTCTCATAAATCAGCATTCTTTTCTAGGAGCTCACAAATCATTTGAAACAGTGCTTCTAAACATTTGGAAACTTTGGTAAATTTCTTTAGGCATGCTAATTTGATTAGCTGATGGTCTTAAAATGACTACTACAGTAAAATTCCAGGATCATGCAGTCACAGTGCCCTACACATCTGAATACTACATTTTACAAGTCTTCCTTCAGTTTTTTCCTATAGTCAGTAACTTCCTGCCTATTCTATATTTCAATTATTCCTTTTCAAAAAACACTTCAAGTCTCCTGCCATTTTGCTCTCAGTTTTCCATTCTCACCTATCTTACATTTTTCTTCATCCTTCTCCTAGTCTCTGTTACACATATCCAGGTATGTTTTACTTAGTCCCTCTGTTTTGTTTTGTTTCTGAAACGGAGTCTCGCTCTGTCGCCCAGGTTGGAGTGCAATGGTGCAATCTCGGCTCACTGCAACCTCCGCTTCCCGGGTTGAAGCAGTTCTCCTGCCTCAGCCTCCCAAGTAGCTGGGACTACAGGTGCCTGCCACCACACCAGCTAATTTTTGTATTTTTAGTAGAGACAGGGTTCTACCATGTTGGCCAGGCTTGTCTTGAACTCCTGACCTCAGGTGATCCACCCACCTCGGCCTCCCAAAGTGCTGGGATTACAGGTGTGAGCCACCGCACCCGGCCAGTTCTTCTGTTTTTCTCCTTTATTTCAGGTGTTATTTCCCCCACTGCACACCACGCACTCCTCAACTGAAATGATTTGTTTCTGAAATTACTAGGAAGGTGAGCTGCTTCTCAAAAGGGAAACTGTTACTCGTTTCTATATCCTGGCATGCTGAGCCACAGGGAAGATGTTCAATAAATATTTGTTGCTGTTGTTTTAGTCTTCTTGAGCCTTACTTTAACTTTTTATGACTACCCTTCTTTATTTCAGTTTATTTTGTCTTATGAATCTGAATTCCTTAAGGGGAAGAAAGATATCCTACAGCTCCTATTTAAATCACATTTCTTAAGGGTCAAAAGACTCAGGACTCCAAGTATCACAGTTTTGGTTAATTCTGTTTTCAAACTGGTTCATAGCAAGTCTTTAGGCATCGAGTATAAAACACTTCTTACCATAGACAAGTACATACCATGTAAAATTTTGTATATGAAAACGAAAGTTTTTAAGGAATGCGAGTCTCCCTCAAATTATCATGACCAGAAAGGCACTGAAATGTGATAGCAGTCGCATCTCACTCCTGCTGGAGCTAACTAATAATTTTGAAGCTGCGTGCTATATGGACTCTAGACTGCATGTCACCACCAATAGTTCATAAACAAACCTAACAGTGCTGGACACCACAGCTCATATCCTACAGTTCAATAATTTATATCCACTCACTAATCAATGTTATTTCTGTAAACCAATGAGCATTCCTGAAAAACAACTTTTGTAATCATCTGCTCTCCTGGCTCATCCTTTTTATCTTTAAAAACTTGAGACTCTCCTTTGTCCTTGGGAGAACTTTCCAGCATTTCCCATTTCCTCAACTCTGGCCCAAATAAACTCTCCATATTAATTTTGCCTCAATTTTTTTCTCTAGACGTGTATTTATAGTACAAAAATATACCAAAAAAAAATTCATAACTCTTACCTCTTGGTTCGTTTTCTGACCTGGCTTCATATAGAAAATAAAAACTGTGTCAAAAGGACGACATGGCAAGAGATCCAGATACCCTATGTCATCAAAAAATCCAGGTATCGTGGAATCAAGTGCAATAAGGTGAGGAGGTAGACGACTATTTGCAGGTTCCTGCCACCAAAAGAAGAAAGGAGCAATTATTACCTATTTTCTTGCATTGTTATAATTATAAAAACAATACTTGCTCATGGTTTAATAAAAATTAAATTTAAAAATGTAGAATAGTAGGAATAAACACAACCATAATCCTAAAGAAATTATTTAACATACTTCCTTTTAGTTCTTTTATTTGCCTCTTTTTAAATTAAAGACAACTGAGATTATATTGTGTATATAATTTTGGATCCTGTTTTCTCTACAATATTGTGCTTTCTAGAACTTACCTTTAATGTACTTTTTTTCTCATTCATTAATGGTGAAATGTGAAATGGTACAGCTACTTTGGAAGACAGTTTGGCAGTTTCTTACAAAGCCAAACATACTCTTACCATGCAATGCAGCAACTGCACACCTTGGTATTTTCCCACATAATCCACACAAAAGCCTGCATACAAATGTTTATAGCAGCTTTATTCATAATAACCAAAATGCGGAAGTAACCAAGATGTCTTTCAATAGATGAAGGGATAAATCAACTGTGGTACATCCATACAATGGAGTATTATTCGGCAATAAAAAGAAATAAACCATCAAGTCAAAAAGACACATTAAATGCATACTGAATGAAGAAACGTTAAACGCATATTGATAAAAGTGAAAAAAGCCAGTGAGACAGGACTATATACTGTATGATTCCAACTATATGACATTCTGAAAAAGGTAAAACTATAGAGAAACAGTACAAAGACCAGTGGCTGCTAGGTTTTGAGTGAGGAGTGAAGAGGGAGGAATGAATAAGTGGAGTACAGTGGATTTTTAGGGCAGTAAAACTATTTGTACAATTGTAATGGTGGACACATGTCATTATACACTTGTCAAACCCCAGAGACCTGTAGAGCACAGAGTGAACTCTATTGTAAATCACCAGCTTCGGTTAGTAATGCACCAATATAAGTTCATCAATCATAACAAATGCACCACATTAATGCAAGATGTTGATAACAGGGGAAACTGGGCTGTGGGGAAGGTATATGACAGCTCTCTACCCTTTCTGCTCAATTGTTCTGAAAACCTAAATCTTCTCTAAAAAATTTAAGTCTACAAATTTTTCAGAAATGCATGTTTGTTTTGTTTTCCTCTTAATCCCCTATCTTCTTTGAGATTTTGATCTTGCCAAACAAGGTTCTGCTAACCACAGCATATCTTTCAGGAAAGCATCCTCCAGAGAAAGCAAGAATGACTGTCTTTCACACTGGCAAGGATTGCGTCTAACCTTCTAGTCAATTATATAACATTCCTAGCAAGGTCTAGGGCAATATTCTATAATCAAAGACATTAATATTTCTGTAGTCAAACAGAACTGTATTCACACTAAGTGACATAAAACTACAAACAGCCTCATGTCAATTCAGGTCCAATTTTGTCACTAAATGAATTTACTACAAATATATAAAAAATTTTCCAGTTTTCAGTTTTTACTTTGAAATCATAGATAAGGAATTGTGGACCTGAAGCATGTTGTAATACACCTTGTAGACCAGAATGTCCTCATTCTTCTTTTTTTTTTTTTAAAGTAAGGTATTTCCTCAGCTTGTTCTTCTGTATGATCTTCTAATCTAGGAACATAACATTTACATATTTTATATCTCTTAATAATTTTTAAAAGTTTCTTCCTCTAGGTCTTGTACATACTTTGTTAGGGTAACTTTTGTCAATATCACGGCTGTAAATGGGGCATTTTTGCATTGTATTTTTAACTGAATATCATAGACATAATTACTAATTTTTGTACTTTTGTGTACAGCAATCTTAATTCTCATTTGTTTTAAACATTTTATTGATTTTCTTATGGTTGTCAAACTAGAAGTCATATTACCTACAAACTGTCTTCTCATTTCCAATGATTTTTACCTCTTAGTTTAACATTTCATTGACTTTCCTCATTTTTATACTGTACTGTAGTTACATAAGAATTTATCATTGCAGGAAGGTACTCATATCTTTAGTTTGCAATTTCCTGCTAATCTATAATTATTTAAAACTAGAAAGTTTAAAAAATGTCATTGACTAAAAAATTCTCGTTGTTAAATAGTAGTCAGGGTAGATAATTTTTACCTCTGATCTTAACAAAAGATTCCTCTAGTTTGCTCCTGGGTTGTCATTTAGATAAATCTTTTAAAATAAGAACCTACACTAGTAGTGCTGGCTTAGTTTGTTATTTTTTAAAAAATCAGAATATGGGCCGGGCGCGGTGGCTCAAGCCTGTAATCCCAGCACTTTGGGAGGCCGAGACGGGCGGATCACGAGGTCAGGAGATCGAGACCATCCTGGCTAACACGGTGAAACCCCGTCTCTACTAAAAAGTACAAAAAACTAGCCAGGCGAGGTGGTGGGCGCCTGTAGTCCCAGCTACTCCAGAGGCTGAGGCCGGAGAATGGCTTAAACCCGGGAGGCGGAGCTTGCAGTGAGCTGAGATCCGGCCACTGCACTCCAGCGTGGGCGACAGAGCCAGACTCCGTCTCAAAAAAAAAAAAAAAAAAAATTCAGAATATGATTCCAGTAAATACTGACTTACTGTTTCACTGACTGAACTGCTAATGGGACCAAATTATTTTCTTAATAGCTTTATTAATATTTCCTGATAATTAATTGCTAAGTTGCTGGGATAAACCTTACTTGATCATGGAAGACCATTTACTCAACATGCTATTAATTCAGAACTAAGTCTGCTAAGCATTCCCTTTAATACTTTTGTAAATATATTCATAAGTAAAACTGGTTTGTAGTTTTGTATGTATGAGTTGTCAAGTTTTAGTTATTAGAAATATTCTAAGGTTCATAAAATAAACCAGGTAACTTTATTTTTCCTATGTTCTCATACAGATGAGAAAGCATGAGAATTATTTTCTTAAAAGCTTAAAAGTTTCAGCTAGAACAGATAACAGAAGTGGAAAACTATAATCTCAGAGACAAGACTATTACGGCCTTTCTTGTGTCCCTGAAGTACATAGGAAGCATTAATTTTCTTCTAGTATATTTTTATTTACTGCTTCTACTCTGTTCAATTTTCTCCACTAGGAATATCACTAATGATTTGTAAGTTGCATCTTTTTTCCTTCCCTTCCATATTTACCACTATATTTCTTATAATTTTCCTCTCTCTGCTCTTCTATTTTGCATTTTAAGTTTTTATGTTCATACTGCTGCATCAAACTCAATTTTCTACCAAAAAAAAAATGCAAAAAACACTTTCCCTCTATATGCTGAAATACAAAATCAAATAGCAATGTCCCCATTACTTTCCTACAAAGCTAAATGGCCTACAACCAGGTAGTTCCCAGGGAGTAAGGGCAGGGGACAACTTATGCAATAAGCAACTTCTTGCTTGGCAATCTTCAGTTGTACTTTTCAAAACAAACAGGACTTAGAATAAATTCCAAGTCCACCTCCAGACAAGTTATTTCACATTTTTGAGCCTCTATGTCCACATCTATAAAACAGGAATAGCATCATTTGTCTTGTAAATTTTTTTTTTCCAAGAGACAGGGTCTCACTCTATCAACAAGGCTGGAGTATAGTGGAGTGACCATAATTCACTGTAACCTCGAACTCTCAGGCTCAAGCAATCCTTTTGCCTCAGACTCCTGAGAAGCTAGTATTATAGGCGTGCCATCACACCCAGCTAATCTTTAAAAACATTTTTTTGGAGAGATGGGGGTCTCACTATGTTGTCCAGGCTGGTCTCGAACTCCTGGCCTCATATGATCCTCCTGCCTTGGGCTCCCAAAGTGCTGGGACTATAGGCATGAGTCACCGCACCTGGCTGTAAAATTGTTTTAAGGCTAATGGAATTAAGAAGAATGGCAATATTTACCTTATAGGCTGGCTTACTTTGTGCTAAGTACTATACCAAGTATCTTCCACGAGTGAACACATTTAATCTTCACATGATCAATGAGATGGATACTTTTATCACCCTCACTTTATAGATGATGAGGAACTAAGACAAGATGAGAAACTCACCAAAGACCACATAGCTGGCAAGCAGTGATTCCAGGACATAAAGCCAGACAGTTTGATCTTACAAACTGGACAATATAAGAAGTGCTTGACTTACAAATACTACAGTATTAACTTCATTCTCTTCTAAAAGTGGCATGAAAGAGCAAAGCTAATTGTAGCTTATATTTTTAGTAATAATGCTTAGTAGGGGAAGATTTTTAACATTCTTTTTCTAATTATCTATAGATTTCATTAACATGGGTACTGCATTATCTAGGAAAATTCAGAGTTAGGTGTATTATCAAACCAGACCCTCAGACTCAGAACTCTGAATGCATTCATGGGGTGACCTGTCCTGGAGCACAAACTATAACCTACAGCAGCACAAAATTTCATTTATTTGTATGCAAGGTAAAATTTTAACCTGGTTTTTTTTTTTTTTTTTTAATTTGCTTATATCCTCATAAAAATATTTTAGCTATTGTCAGCTGAATGTTAACTTGTGAATATATTTATTCATAAAAGTTCATGAAAATTACCTTCAATGCTTCTAAGGACAAAAATCCAAAGTGTGAGAGGAAAAGGCGGGCTGTTTGGAATTCCTGGGCAGGAGGCGGGGGCTTGCAATCCGTAACTGGGTCAGGAAAGCTTTTCTTCTGCAATTCCTCCTCACTCTGTTGCTCAAGGTGTATTTCATAAGCAATCTGCTGGGCCATGCCACTCCTTAATTTTTCATGTCTCTCTTCTAACTGAAATAAACCAAATATTTCATTTTTTGAAAATGTTATGAAACTAATAAGGCCAATCTTAATTTTTTTTTTTTTTTTTTTTTTTTTTTGAGACTGAGGTCTATGTTGACCAAGCTGGTCTTGAACTCCTGGACTCAAGTGATCCTCCTGGCTTAGGTTCCCAAAGTGCTGGGATTACAGGCATGAGTCCCACTGTACCTGGCTAAGTTAATCTTAATTTTAAAATGAAAATAAAGCTATAAGCAACAAAGAAAATGAAGATAATTTTCAGTGATCAACACTGATTCAGTTCAATACAGAGTATGCCATTAAACAAACATGGTTCAAGGTTAAAACAAACACCAAAAAAACTTCCCTATACCTTCAACAATTGCTTCTTCATGTTCTCACTGTAAATGAAAACGTTCAGTCTCTGGTTCCCTTCAAATAGGCAAGAAAGGGGGTAGAGTTGTCACTCTCACCCCTCGCTTCCAGATCACTGTCCATCTTCACCCTGACGTGCTCCCTGTGTTTGGAATTCCTCATCCATATGGATGACATGACTGTACTCTTAGAAACTCCTCCCACCTTTTCTTCTGATCAATCCTTGTTTAAAAATTCCATCCCCTGGTGAGTGACAATCCTTCTAACAACCTGGCTCAGGATTCTACAAGCTCCTCAACCTTCACAACTTTGGCCATCCATGAAAACAAACTTGAACCTGAGATGTGCCCTGCTTTCCAGGGCTGTTAAGTCTGAAATTCCCTCTCCAATCATAAGCCCCTTGTGCAGCTCCTATCCCTTCACTTCCTGAGCTCGTGCTCTACTTTTGCTGTGGGGCACTCAACCCCTCCCCCTGCTTTCCCACTTCATTAGCATCCTTCTGGCTTTATCTGCTTCCCAACTAAGCTGAAGCCCCCACATCTAACAGCTAAATACCTTGTCCTTAAGCACATTAAACGGCTGTGTTGAACCTTCTCCTTCCAAATTTCCACACCTGTCAATCTCCACACCAGTCAAATTCTTATGCTTCCAGATCCCAAGGACTTTTGAAGAAAGTCAGCAGAGTGAGTTAAATAACTTCACTGTAGATAATGCTACTTAACCTCAGCTGGACCGCCTGGCAATTTTTAAGAACTGCCTTGGATCCCCTATTACACTGCCAAGAACCAGGATTGAAATTTTCATAAACTTCTTCAATTTCCCTCCTTTCCTCTCTAAATGTCTCTGAACCTTCACCTACTCTCTCCTTCTGTCTTAGAAGTATCTCTTTTCTAGACTATACTCTTGACCCTACTGCATCTATTACTTGTAAGTCCCACTGCCCATCTTACAGTGTTAGCCAGACCCCTCTCTCCTGGTTTCTTCCTTCAATCTATAAGCATGTTCATAATCCTCACATCCTTGAATGTAAAAAAATATTTTAAAATTAGCCTTTTCTGGCCGGGTGCAATGGCTCACGCCTGTAATTCCCAGCATTTTGGGAGGCAAAGGCAGGTGGATCACCTGAGGTCAGGAGCTCGAGACCGGCTTGGCCAAATGGTGAAACCCCGTCTCTACTAAAAATACAAAAATTGGCTGGGTGTGGTGGCGTGCACCTATAATCACAGCTACTCAGGAGGCTGAGGCAAGACAATCACTTGAACCCGGGAGGCAGAGATTACAGTGAGCTGAGAATGCGCAACTGCACTCCAGTCTGGGCAACAAGAGCAAAACTCCATCTCAAACAAAAAAAAACAAAAAACAACAAAAAAAACCTAGTCTTTTCTTTCCTTAATGAGGCCATTTCCTTATATAATATTACCCATTCTGTACCCTTCCCTTTACTGTTAACAGTGTGATTTCTATTCACTGCGTCTCCCTCAATACATTCACTCCCCAGCCCTTTGAACTCTCCCTCCTACTGTACACACCTGTTCTCAAAGGTCACCTAAATTTCATGCCAAAATCCAGGGAACTTTTTCTATTCTTTCTTCTCCCTGGTCTCTCCAGCACTGGCTAGTGTAGCTCTTCCTCCATTCCTGCTCTTCTGTTCTCTCATGTCTTGATATACTTCTGTCCCCGACTTCTTAAAATTCTTCTCCCTTCACCTAAGAGCCAGTTATCTTAATTAACTCTCTAAATTAATCTAAAGCCAAATACATTTTCCCCATCTTCTCAAACCTATCCTCTTCCTAATGTCTATATTTCTGTAAATGGCACTGATATTTGTCAATCAAGCTCAAAATCTAAAATTCTTTGGTTCTTTTCCTTCCCTCATCAATTCAAGACTGCTTGGATCTGCCTCCACAATACATTTTATATATTAAACTTCCATATCAGTGAAATAGTCCTCCCTTTCTTATGAGGACTTGGATTGTCGTAATAGTCTCTGAATTGGTCTTCCTTCTCCAAATAACTCTACTAACAGAGTCTGATCATGTCACTACACTACTGAAACCTACCATGAACAGCCAGGCAGCCCAGTGACAGCTCCAAGAGATGTGCAGTTCCTTTCGATCAGCCACAATCTATATTCGTCTTAAACATGGCAACCTCCTGGATGATGGAGACCCATGTCATCTTATAAATCATCTCCAACAACACTAAAAGCATTGGCTTGACCATGGAAGTTGTAAGAATGTTTCTATTCGTCCCCTTGACGACACCTAAAAATAATGTACTTACTTCTTCAGTGACTATTTCATGCAAATCTGGAATGCTGAGATCTGCTTTCACAAAAGGAATCTTGTCCACCTCTTCAGGAAATGGCCGATGTTTCACAGAATATTTAAATCCAACATCATTTTTAGGAACTGGGCGAGGTTCAGGCACAAAAAGCTGTTAAAACAAGTATCATTTTGTTTATTATATAGGGTCCAACATCCATCTGTAATGACATGGATTTCCCTGGTCTCTTAGATGGCTGTGTTTCCCTAGGATTACATGTCACAAAAACTCACCCAGAACCTGCAAACGCTACAGATAACAGTAAAGGGAAGTAGCCTGTGCCCCTATGTACTCTATTTTTCTAAAAATATTCACCGACTTCTTACAGATCTCATGACTGACAAATGGGCTGTGGACTTCTACTGCTGCAAGCCCGAATCTCCCACTTTCAGCGGTAATCCAGTGGGTAAAGCAGTTTGGAGCTTTAAGACTCAAACTTTCTTCCCCAGGGGCTCTCACATCATTCCATATAATTAAAGACAAGTTTGGCTTCACTGGGCATCTCTAGAAAGTGATTTTAACAAGAACCTTAATATGGCTTGAGAGTATGGGTACCAAATCTAGGTCTTCATAGCTCCAAATCCATGCTTTAATATATACACAGTGAACCCTAAACAAATTTTAGCTCCTTTCCTGGTCCCCTTCCTCTTCAGTCTTCAATGCTAACTTATTAAATTACAGAGTTGTTGACAGAATGTGATCTGTACCCCCAAGAAAAAATAGACAAGTGTTCCTTAGTGGGTGAAAAACACATCTCATCTAACAGAGACATCTAAGATATTAAATGATTTTAGGCACATGCTCCAATTTTGTGGTGTCTCTTAAATGCTGGTGAAATATTAAATCATATTTAAAATTTTTAGAAGCAGAAGTAAAAGCTTACAATGTTATAAGTGAAAAGAGCAGAACACAAAATTACTCAAATTCTATTCAAGTGTTATTGCTTATGAAAAGAAAAAAATGGGAATGAAATCCAGTAAAATATTAGCAGTGGTTATATTCCTCTGGGTAGTGAGTAAAGGTGATTTAAAATTTCTTCGTTATCTGAATTTTCCAACTTTTCAAGTATTATTCACATAATTACAAATGTAATAAAATAAACTGCACCCCAAAAGATTTCATTAAATTATACACAGCATATATGTGTGTGTCTGTGTGTGTGTGTGTATATATATATATTTTTTAAATTAGGCTGGGTGTGACAGCTCACATCTGTAATCCTAACACTTTGGGAAGCTGAGGTGGAAAGATCACTTGAAGACAGGAGTTTGGGATCAGCCTGGGCAACAAAGACCTTGTCTCTACAAAAAATTTTAAAAATGCGCTGGGTGCAACGGCATGTGCCTATAGTCTCAGCTACTCAGGAGGTTGAGGCAAGAGGATCACTGGAGCCCAGGAGTTTAGGCTGCAGTGAGCCATGATTACACCACTGCACTCCAGCCTGGACAACAAACAAGACCCTGACTCTTTGGGGAAAAAAAAAAAGTATACACTATATTACCGATTACTATATAAGAACAAATCATATAAAACAATGTGAAACTAAGTCCTGTTGCTGGACACATCAGAAGTCCCGCCAAATTTTTTTCACATATGGTATATACCTGACTTTTATTATATGTAAAATTACATGGAAAAAAACTGGGGCCATTGTCCACAACAGTAATTACTCCTAAGTAGATGCCAGAATGACCTGCAAAGCTTTTTGAAAAGATACCTGCCTTGAAGATGTCTTTAAAGAGTAATTGAGTAAATCTGGAATTCTAGGTTCCTAGATGATTCTGATATGAACCCACTGACTGAGAATCTGGCTAGGGATCAAAAATATTTATTTGATCTGTGTTTTCTGTTGGAATGTTATCTAACCTTTAAATTACAAAACACACACACACTTCCCTGTAACTTCTGATGATACCTTCTGATTTGCTTTTGCTCCTCTGGGTAAAAGACAAAGCTGTTGTGCCCAAGCAAGTCTTCCAGACATCCCCCGGACCAGCACAGTGACAGAGGGGAAAAAATCATCTAGAATAAAATATGTATATAAAAGTTTTAATTTCAGACAACAACCATTTAAAATAAACTTGTTATCAACTGCAGAGCTTCTCACAATCAAAGGCCCAACAGTGTTTCCTAAGCTTTGATCTTTTGTGTACCACCTCTGTGGTTTCTGCCATACCCATGTACTCTAAGTACTATTACTTTATATCAACCACTATTGTGCATCTCTAAATGGAAAATCATGAATTTTGGCATGCTAATTATATAATTTTAAAGCATATGCTTAAAAAAACATAAAATTACGTTCACTAATATATCAACTAAGATCATCTCACATACCTCCAGTGGTACATGTACACATTTGTGGGAAACACTGTTCCAGTAAATACTCTTAACCTCCCAATGTTGGGAACACTTTAAGTGCAGAAAGATAGACTGGATGTTTGCAGTGTTAGTGTTATATTTGCCCATGCCTTTGTGTACCACTGCCCACCATAGGCAGACACTGTTCCATCTCAGCAGAAGTTCAGGGGCATGGTGGGGGTTAAAAAACACTCAGAATGGACTTCCTGAGTGACCCAGATCCTTCTTTTTATTCTTCCGTCTCAGGTGTGGGAGTCAAACGTCTTCAAATTTCTCTACAATTTCTTATTATTACAATAAACTACTAAAATGTCCTTGTAAATCTATACAATTCCAACTGCTTATATTTTTGGTAAACTTCCTATGCAATGAAATTATTTGGAATGAAAGTAGGAGAGTCTTTAAAAAGCTGGAAAAAGGCCAGGAAGCCTGAAGGGGACACTGGGATTTTGCAGACTCCTCAGCAGATGGCTTGGGAGTACAGGGCTGGAGGAATCATGAATAGGCACAGGTTAGGAAAGAAACTCAAGCAAGCTCCAGGTCTAGGGTAGAAAAGGATGAAATGCCTGTAGAAAAGACTTGGGAGTAGCACTTCTGAAGTTAGGCAGTAATAAAACGCACCATTCTATTTGATATTAATGTCACGGCATCTCACCACAACACAACAGAAGGTTATGATGGTATTCTTTTCATCTCAAACTACAGGGAAATGTCTCACTTTCACTTTATGGATTTATGAGCTCCTACTCATATAATCAACAAAATTAGCACAGGACTCTTCACCTTTACAAAGGCAAGAAGGCAAATCTTTAATCACTGAGCAAGTCCTATCACTGCACAACAACAATAACAGAAAGGGACAATACAGGGTTTAGAAAATCTGGGCTCTAGTCCCAAGTAACCCTGGGCAAGTCATATACCCTCTGTAAGCCTTGAGTTTTTCACTCATAACTAAGGGAATTGTGTACCAAGTGATTCCATGGGTCACTTTATACCCACATATTCTGTAACCTTCACTCTCCTTCCCCTTCCCAGCAACAACGGTCTGAGAACATGCTTCTTTTACATACTGGCTGATGCCAATTACCATCAGAAAAAAAAAAAAATGTACTTGTGGATAGTTTGGGTCACAGTTTTTATCACATATTATGAGATGGCTTATAACTGAGGGGGAGGGAAAGGAGGAAAACAGTGCATGTTGTGTTGATGGAAAATCACTGCAGGGTTTTCAGTAGGGCACTGCATGGTCATTTGTAGTTGAGGATGAATACCATGGTGGCAGCAAGTAGGATGGAGGTAGGGAAAACACATGTTAGAACTGGCAAGGGGTTTGGGGGTTGGAGGAATCACAGTAGGTAGGAAACAACTGTAATAATCTAGGTGAGAAATATTAAGGACCTGCACTTGGATGTATCGGGAAAATACAGAGGAAAGGAAAGATCCAAGGGTCCCTGGGAAGATGGAAACTTAGAAACTAATTACATAAGTGAGTAACAGGAAGGAGCAGGTAAAGATAACTCCTCAAATTTCTAGCCTATGTAGGTGGCACCAACAATTGATATAGAACATGAGGAGTGAGAGGGAGGGGAGCAGAGGGGCAGGATCCAAAGTTTAAAGGGGAAGAAAAAGTGACAAAGATAAACAACACAATGGATCCCACTAAAACATCACCTATAAAACTACAGAGCTAGTTCAGATGCACATCAAGAGCCTTTAAAAGACTCTATCTAATATGTATATTCTATTTTTTGGCCTCCTATTTTTCAAGTGCTATCGTCCCACAGCTAGAAGTCCTTCTGACCTACTTTGAATCTGTAGGCTGTCCTTCCCAGAACCTGGAAACAGTTTCATGGTACTGGTAACACTGATTAAGCAGTAGAGAAGGCTCAAAGTACTAAAACTTACTCTGCTCATTTCCAAGAGGTTGTTCCAGCATTGCCAGGATGACACTGTTATCCAAGACAAAGTACCGGAAACTATGCTTGTTTATGGTTGGCAGCCTGGAGTATTTAATCAAAGTGGTCTCATTCACAAGACTACAAGGAGAGGCAGGACCACTAGGTGAAGGAAATGCGCCGAGCAACTGCATAATGCTACGGAGAATGGAAAAGATAACAGTTAATTCCCAAAGCAAAATCTTCAGTTTACCTTGTGCATCAATGTATCCCCTTTCACTCTTCTGAATTTTAATGGACCACAGCCATGCTTCTTGACAGGTCAGATTTACTCCTTGTAGTGAATGCCATGGCATACTGTCCAGATTCTCCCCTCCAAGATTAAAAAGCCCTTTACCCCAGATGCATATTTGTATGTCTATTTCAGAGACATTTAATCTGCCTTTCCAGTCTGGTCCATATCCAGAAGAGAAAATGCGGTTAAGCTGGTATAATTTGATCTCAGTGACCTACTCCCTTACAGGCAACCTATTTGATTTGACATCTTAGAATCTTGCATGGAATACAGCAAGCTCATATTCCACATGCTTTTTTTTTTTTTTTTTTTTTTTTTTTTTTTCTCTTTTTTGAGGCAGTCTCGCTCTGTCACCCAAGCTGGAGTGCAGTGGTGCGATCTTGGCTCACTGCAAGCTCCGCCCTGGGTTCATGCTATTCTCCTGCCTCAGCCTCCCGAGTAGCTGGGACTACAGGCGCCCGCCACTACGCCCGGCTAATTTTTTGTATTTTTAGTACAGACGGGGTTTCACCGTGTTAGCTAAGATGGTCTCGATCTCCTGACCTCGTGATCCGTCCACCTCAGCCTCCCAAAGTGCAGGGATTACAGGCGTGAGCCACCGCGCCTGACTCCATATGCTTTGCGACAACCATCTCTATCCCATTTTAGAAAACCAAAGCCATATTTTCTCATTATTGATCTCCTGGTGTTTAAAAGCCATATTTTCTCATTATTGATCTCCTGGTGTTTCTATTTTCTGAAAACCATTAGAGGCCTGAACTAATGCCAAGTTCTCCTGGTCCCTGAAGTTCTGCAGCAGTGTTCCTTTTAGGAGGAGAGGAAATGGAAGAAAAATAATCTGTTGAGCAATGTTCCTTTCCATTGTTAGAGATCTTTGGGTTCACACCTTAGAGTGAAAGAGGATAGGCCATTCAAGCTGAGATTTGAGATGACAAATGTGTTGTGGAATACTGGTTTTCCAAATGAGATGCATATGAAGGGGTGGATGATATTAGAACCACAAGATAAAATCTTTGTTTCAAGATACTTTGTTTCTGTGCTACAGTTCCTTCATTTCAAAATGGGAATAATAATGGTACCTATCTGATGGAATTGTTATAATATTATGTGATATAATATCATATCACAACAATTCACATAATATCCTAACAATCCTATTCTCACAGGTACCACTATTATTCCCATATACCATTATTACTCCCATGAACTTGTAGATAGATTTAAAAATCCCTGTGGACTTGAAGGAAATGTTCTGACAATGTGCTTTGGGAGTCTATCTGTTCAATATTTTTTCAATATTTTTATCAATGTATTTAGAACACACAGGGTATGCTCATTAAATGTGCAGTTGACCAAAAGCTGAGCTGCAGAGATAATATACCATAGAAACAGTTGAGATCCAAAAGAATCTTAAAGACTAAAAATAATGAGGTAAATCTTAGATGAAGAAATTTCAGGTTTAAATGTAAAGTTCTGTGCATTACTTTCAAACACTCCCAAACAAGTACAGGATGAGAAAAACAGATGAAAGGTAAACGTGTGAAAAAAAAACTCAAGGATTTTAGTTGACTTAATGCAAATCACCAAGTTCTCAAAAATGCAATGCAGTCTGAGTACATTTTAATGAAAACGTAATATTATACAGAGTTTAAAGATCATTAAAACATATCTAGAATATTGTACTCTGCTGGGTGCAAGTGGCTCACACCTATAATCCCAGCACTTTGGGACGCCGAGGCGGGTGGATCACCTGAGGTCAGGAGTTCGAGACCAGCTTGGCCAACATGGTGAAATCCCATCTCTACTAAAAATATAAAAATCAGCAGGGTGTGGTGGCACGCCCCTGTAGTCCCAGGTACTTGGGAAGCTGAGGCAGGAGAATTGCTTGACTCTGGGAGGCAGCAGTTGCAGTAAGCCAACATCATGACATTGCACTCCAGCCTGCATGACAGGGCGAGACTCTGTCTCAAAAAAAAAAAAAAAATAATAATAGAGTATTATACTCTGTAAACCACCTGTAAGAGGCGCATAGTCAAACCTATGCCAGTTGAGAATAACCAGGATGATAAAGGTACTTGAATCTTTGTAATATTTAAAAACAAACAAACAAACAAACAAAAAAACTGAAAGTAATGGCAGAAGCGAACCAGAGAGAACATGAGGACTGCTTTTGGATACTGCTACTGCCTGGACAAAAAGGATTTAATGATCAAAAGTATGAATCAGAACCAATGCATAGAAGTGGGAGAGATTTTAGCTCGATGTAAAGTATCAAGTTTTTAACAAAATGAAATAGGCAAGCTTGGGGGTTAGAAAATCTCCAAATTAGAGGCTAAATAACTTGGTACACATGTCTTAAAGGTGACAGGCAAAGGGACTGTTGAAATGACTTACAAGAGCCCTAATCCTGAATTTGTATTAAGTGTACACAGAGGGGAAAAAAAACCTAACCAGCTAATCTGTACTCCATAATTTTCTACTATGTGTTCAGCATTGTGTTGGCAAAGAGGCCAACGTGCTCTCTACCAAGACTGGGGAGACAACACTAGCACGCATCACACATAACCAGGTACAATCATGACAGTATAAAATTCCATGCTGTGCATTAGGGTCAGAGAGAATGAGCACAGAAGTGCAGAAAAGAGTCATCTTTAGAAGCGGAATAACCAAAGGCCCCATGGAGGTAGCTAGATTTGCTATAAGCACTGAACAGTGGAAGATGTAGCCAAAGGAAGAAAAAAGAGGTCCTGAAACCCAGGGGAAGAGCATAAACAGGTATAAGCACAGCCAGTTCATAGCCACAGTGCTCTGTCAGGCCTGACAACGGCAGAAGAGACAAGCTGCAAAGCAGTGGTGGAAAAGATCAGATGGTGCCCTTGGAAACTAAATTGAGGAGTTTAGACAACAAGGAAGGAAACAGATCTACTCAAGGTTTTCAATCATTCAAGCAGTAGAATCAAAATTGTGCTTAAGGATGATGAGTTTTGCAATAGAATAAAAGATGAACAAGAAGGGCTAAGAGATCAAAAATAGGGCAACTGGAGGTGAGGAGGGCCTGGACCAGGATGCTATCCAGGTTGGAGAGGATGGAGGAACTACTTTACAAAAATAAAATCTGTTTAACTCAGTCACTGGCTTTACATGGGGTATGACAGAAAGACAAATCAGACAAACAGCCAAAGTTCTGTGTTTGCATAACTGGCAAACAGCAATGATACTAACACAAAGCAGCAATTGTGAGAGAAATCTGGTTAGGGACACGTTTCATGACGACAGTTAAGACTGAAAACTGGAGATACCATTTGTCGAGTTGCTAGCAGAGACAAGACAGCTGAAGAGAAACAGGTAAGCCATCTAGCTTACTGGTGAGGTTGAGAAGAAGCATCCCAAGACTCTACTCACCCTGAGCACATATGCAATCCTCACTGCCAGTCATGCACTCATAGAACACCCCATCCAGGCTAGGACAGAGCAAGCTTATTTTTGCATAATGAGAAATGTCCCCTCCTTTCTCTCCATATCCTTCTTACTCTTCAAGACATACATCAAGTTTTAGTTCCATGACACCTTTTTTTTTTTTTTTTTTTCCTGAGATGCAAGCTCACTCTGTCATCAGGATGAAGTACAGTGGTGTGATCTTGGCTCACTGCAACCTCCGTGTCCTGGGTTCAAGCGATTCTCCTGCCTCAGCCTCCTGAATAGCTGGGACTACTACCACGCCCAGCTAATTTTTGTATTTTTAGTAGAGGCGGGGTTTCACCATGTTGGCCAGGATGGTCTCGATCTCTTGACCTTGTGATCCGCCCTCCTCGGCCTCCCAAAGTGCAGGGATTACAGGCATGAGCCACGGTGCCCGGGCCTATGACACTTTTAAGGCTCCCCTGGCCCACATATGGTCTTCTTTCTGAACTTGTATTACTTCTAGTATTCATCATCAGCATAAGCGCATGTTTCAGTAGCTGTATTCACATTTTTTTTATATTATTTTCTAGCTATTTGCCAAACCTCCATAAAGTCACCGAAAGTCCAGTATTTGCATAGTGAGCAGGACTAAATGACAGGAAGCACTCTTCTAAAACTTCACTGAATGACTTAAGCCCACAGGAACAGAAACAAATCCAACTTCATTGTGCATGTCCCAAGTAAGCAACGGGCCACTAAACTCGTAGAAGATGCTGGGATCTTGGTAAGGGCTGACTTACACACAAATTTTTAAGCGGTTTTGCCTGCTTTACTAAGACCAAGATGCCCCAGCCCAGACTGACTTGCCACTCCTCCTTTCTGCTTTTACATTTTCTGAGCCTTCATCTGCACATGTCCTTTCATGAGCCTCATCTTTCCCTGTGTACTATGGTTCCACCTAATCTTTACTAACTGTTCCATTCAGTCCACAAATGTGGCTAAGCTGCCTTCCTTCCCTCTTTCCACTATGCTCACTTACAAGCCAAACATAAACTCTCTCAACTTTCTCTGCTACTCTTTTTCAAGATACCAAACTCCCTGTTTTTACTCCTTTACTACACCAAAATGCTCAAAACAGCAGTCTTGGTGCCTTCTTACCCACCCTGTACTCTGGCTTGCGGCTCAAACTTGACCCATCCTCTCAGAGTCAGGTCCAATGTCATTTTCCCTAAGAATGTTACTCTGACTTCCCCTTATCTGGAAGTATTCATTTCTTCCTTCCAACTCCCTAGCATTTTATTTATACCTCTTCTCTTGGAGGACTTATTTTCCACCTAATATTATAGCTATTTGTGTTCATATTTTATCTTCCCTACCAGACAAGATGGTAGACATAATGGTGACTAAATCAGATTTATCTTTATGATCCTATTCTCAGTTCTTAGGAGAGTTCATAAGTCTTGGTTGAATGAACCTATACTATGTAATATAAATGGTATAGCAGAGAATACAGACCACCGAGCTGTAAAGCAGATCTAATAGTGTAACTACAGAGAGACAGACACCATCTCTGGACTTAGCATCAAAGTGAGGGGGTACAGTAAGTCTAGCTCTAACACGGTATGACTTGAATTAACATCAAATGGTATAGAAAAAGAAGAACTCAAACTCTCAATCCCAAGTTCCTAGTTTCTTTTGGTCTAAAAAACAGGTAAAAATATATATATAGATTTTCTTTCCATTTTATTTCTGGAGAAAAAGTATCCTAAAGGGGCTGCATAACGCAATGCTGAACAATCGGGAAGGAAAGGAAACAACATGGATCACTGCTAACCCCATCTAGTTCCTAGGCACAATCCCTGCACGGTCACTTCCATACCATGTTAGGGTGGCTTCAGCAGCATCCTTTACCCTCATAGATGCAGGGTTTGGCTCCTTATCTCCTTTGTACTTGACCTCTTGCTCGCTGTTCCTGGACTTACTTCCTGAGATACCCAGTTCCACAATCTCCAGTACTTCCTTAAGGCAGTCCTAAAAGCAGGAAAGGCAGATCAATTTTTGTAACACATCTTTCTCATGAGAAGACAAGGAAATCCATCCACATGCTAGCAGTGGTTGTGTTTTGGTAGAAGGGCTCCAGATTCTTGCTAATTTCTTTAATGAGTATATATTAACTTCATAGTAATACAATAAACTTTACACCCCCACCCCCCAATTTCTCTTTAAAGAACTAAATTTTGGTGTTTAGAGTGTTAGATAAATAAATTCAATTCAACTTTCTTGTTAAATTACCAAAGACTGCAAATCACAAAAGCACAAACCAAAGAGATTAAATAATAATTCAGTTAAGCCCGGGATAGTGTAACCACAGAGAGACAGACAGCATCTCTGGACTTAGCTATCAAAGTGAGGGGGATGGTTTAAGACATATTATTAATATCCAAAGGAAATCTTGTCATTGACATTTTTAGGTAATTTCTGTTATTATAACTTCAGAAGCCATAATGAAAATGACTAAGATTTAATCAACAATATTATTCCTTAAACTACATAAAGGTTTCCATAAATATCGAATGATCTCTCCTTTTATTTGCACTATAAATTCCTTATAACACCTGCTTCCCTATAAGGAAGACATTACGTGGAACAATGGTAGGGAACGTGGACTAGTTATCTGCGTCCACTTGAGAGTGAAGAAATGAGTATGGAGTAACATATTTCCATAGAAGCAACCTTTAAGACGAGCTGTGCTCTAGGTTTGCAGCCTGGCAATCATCTGCCCTTCTTTGTTTGGTGAAGGGTGACCAAAGTGCCTACTAGCTATCTCCAGGCTACCATCCTTTCAAGAAACAACAGTCTTGATAGTTCAGATAAATTAGTCAAGGTCCCATTTTTCTAAAGAATTTCTCTATGACTTAATTTGCAACCAAATGTAAGCAAAATGAACAGTTTTCAAGTTGTACCCAAAAGGACAAGTGTTTCACTGTAATCTAACAAGTATTTTCAGTTTATAAAGTGTATAATACTGTATTTAAATTTAGATATTCTCTTTCAAAAGGCATTTTGCTAGCACACATTTTGTTTTTACTTAAAGGTTTAAAATAAAATAAACTCACCTTTTCATCAAGCATATCAGGGTGCTCTGTCAGCCAGACACAGAGACACTGAAAAGCTGCCACTATCATGGAGTGCAGATCCCTAGAGTGAAAAGGAGCTGGCCGACTACACTGATACACAATGTAGCTGCACACAGAACTGATGGCTCGCTTCCGGTCTCCTGAGTCAACCATCACCTTTACCTAAGCATATTCATTTGGAGAACAAAAACAATCAGCCAGGAATTACTGTACCAATTTCAAAGCATTTGCACTGAAGCTTGACCTATTTGACAATGTGATACACTACAGGAAGCCTTGCTTTTTTATATTATGTATATATAGGAACAGATTATTTCAGATGTATTGTAATACTCCCCCAAAAATAGTGGCATTTTTCAAGTGCTGAAACAGTATTTCATTTTAGCATAGTTTTTCATGCCCTAAAACCCAAACCCATTGGGTACACCTGTCCATCATTGCCAGAGACTGAAAGAACATGGGCACATTTTTAAACCCCTAACCCAACCTCACAGTGATGCTCTAGGTTCTGCAGAAAGTTCTGTGCAGCTGCTCAGAGGCATAACTGTCATACAGTAAATTGCCCAATATTTCAAGTATACAATTGGTCAATTCTGACGTAAGTATGCACCTGTGAACTATCACCACAATCGACAGTGGATACATTTATCACCTCCAAATCTCTTCATGCACCTTTGTAATCCTTCCTCCTACTCCTCTTTGCCCCTCCCCCTAAGCAACTGCTGATCTGCTATCACTATAGATTAGCTTGCATTGTCTAGAGTTTAAAGAAATAAAATCATTTAAAAGTCATACAATATGTACCTTTTTTTGGTCTGGTTTCTTTCACTCAGCATGATTATTTTCAGATTTAGCTACACTTTTGGGTGTATCAATTGTTCATTCATTTATATTGCTGAATAGTAGTCCATTACATGGATATACCACAATTTATCTAGTTACCTATGAACGGACATTGGGTTATTTCCAGCTTCTGGATATTATAATTACAGCTGCTATAAACATTCATGTACAAGGTATTTGTATCAATATATGTTCTCTTATCTCCTAGGAGTGGAATTATTGGGTCATATGTAGGTGTATGCTTACCTTTTTAAGGAACAGCCAAGCTGTTTTCCAAAATGGTGGTTCCATTTAAAATTCCCATCAACAGTTCCTCCACATCCTCACCAACATTTGGTATGGCCAGTCTTTTATACTTCAGCCATTCTAAGAGATTTGCAGTGGTATCTCATCATGGTTTTAACTGCAATTCCCTAATAATTAATGATATTGAGTATTTTTTCATATGCTTATTTGTCATCTGTATATCGTCTCTGATAAAACATCTATTCAAATCTTTTGCCCAATTTTTAATTGGGTTGTTTGTTGTATTATTAAGGGCTTTTGTTGTTGTGTTTTGTCTTCTTAAAAGATTTGATTAAAAGTCTTTACAAGGCAACATCCAGACTCCAGATCCAGCTGCCAAGGAGACCCTATTACGCAGTTGGGGCTGGGTAGAGCATGGCTTCCTAATCTGTCCTGAGATGGGCATGGTGAATAGTATCTCATTTTTAGGGTCCACAGTGCTCATGTGGTCAGGCAGTGGATTCTTAAGGCCAATCTTACCACTTGGGCACAGAACGTATGAGCTTCACTCTGACGCCAAGCAAACCCTGTCTTATTAGCACATGGTGGATGGTGGTATCAAAGTAGCAGTTAACAGGGTCCCTGCTGTGGATCATCAGATGACACACAAAGTTCATGGATTCAGTTCTCTGTCCTTAGAGTTTCCCTGACACCATGAACTCGTAGCCCTTGCCCCACTCTCCATAATGAACCATAGCACACTACAGAAGGCTCTCCTCACAGCAAACCCTAATAGTGGTTTACAGCACAGACTCTGTCTGGGCAACGGCATAGAGAATTCTTTTAGGCCACCTTTTCAGCATAAAGCTTTACCTGCCCTCAAGGAAGCCAAACCTCTTCTGAACTACCTCGGCCAATTCACAGATCCGGTGGTTCTTTTCACGAAGAACATTCTGCATCCTGGAGGCTAAGGTAGTGATTTCTATCCTGGTTGTTACAACTTGGACCTTAACCCCAGAGTAGTCACCTTCTGCAAGCTTCTGAGTGAAGAACTCGCTCAGTTTATTTCTTAAGATGCTATCAAACTTCCTCTTCTTAGAAATTTTCACCGCCATATTGCTGCTGTGCACCACCAAAAGGAAAGGCTATTATTGAGTTCTGAGAGTTCTTTATGTAATCTGAATACAAATCTTTCATCAAATATATGCTTTGTAAACATTTCCTCCCAGCCTCTGATTTGTCATCTCATTCTTTTAACAGTGTTTACTAAAGAACAGCAGTTTTAAATTTTGAAGTCCAACATATCAGTTTGTTCTTCTACAGCGTAACATCTAAGAAATCTATCCCAAGGTCACAAAGATTTTCTCCTGTTTTCTTCTGAAAGTTTTGTAGTTTAGTTTACACATATTTATGTAATAGAGACAAAGTCTCACTATGTTGCCCAGACTGATCTCATCTTGCCTCAGCCTCCCAAAGTGCTGGGATTATAGGCATGAACCACCGTGCTCAGCCAGTCTGAGTTAATTTTTGTACATAGTGCAAGGTATGAATCAAAATTTTTTGTTTTTAGTATATGAATATCCAATTGTTTTATAGTACCTCTGGTTGAAAAGACTATCCTTTCTCTTTTGAATTACCTTTGCACCAAAAATCAGATGACCACTTATGTATGGATATACTATTTTCTTCCACCAATCAATTTGTCCACCCCTATGCCAATACCAGTCTGTTTTGATTTACTGTAGCCTTACAGTAAATCATGCAATCAGGAAGTGTTAGCCCTTTATGAATTGTTAGGCAGGTCCAGAGCAGTGCTCCGTCTAGGACTAATTATTCCTTACTACTGAGTGTACTAAAGGTCACAGGAAACAGTACCTTGCTCTCAAAGACAGCAGTGCGGTCCTGTGTGTCTCACAAATGGCTGTTTTTTATTTTCTGTACCAGTAAGTGCTTCTCGCAAAATTATGATGTCCATTCTGGAGGATCTTTGAGGTAAACTCTAAGTGGTGGTAAGAACACCTTAGGTTTTATCGCTTATTTTGTTTCATATGGCTTAGGTAAGTCACAGCCTCTGACACCTATTCCCACAACTAAAAAATGAGGATTTGAACCGTATCATCCCAGACAGTAGCACCTGTTCATCAGCTTTTTGTTCACAAAATATTTTCTATATTTCCTCAATTATATATTATATGTAAGATAATCCTGCTCATCTTACTGATAAGAAAACACTTAGACGTTAGAGAAAATGCAAAGAAAGTGAAACTCTCATACGTTGGGAATGTAAAATGATTCAGTCACTATGAAAAACAGTTTGGCAGTTCCTCAAAAAGTTAAACATAGGGTTACCATATGACCCAGTAATTCTGCTCCTAGGTGTACATTCGAAAAGAATTGAAAACTGGTATTCAAACAAATACATGTACATACATGTTCACAGCAGCACTACCTGACAACAGCCTAAAGATTAAAACAACCCAAATGTCCATCAACTGATAAACAGATAAACTGGGGTATATACACACAATGAAATATTATCCACTCATAAAAGGGAATACAGTTGTGACACATTCTACAACATAAATGAAACTTGAAAACATTATGCTTAGTGAAAGAAACCAGACAGAAAAGGTCACACATTGTATGATTCCATTTATATGAAATGTCCAGAATAGGTGGATCCATTGAGACGAAATGCAGACTGGTGGCTGTCAGAGGAGTGGGGTGGGTAGACTGAAGCAAAACTGCTTCATGGGTATGGGGTTTCCTTTAGGGATGATAAAAACATTTTAGACCTATAAGTAGAAGTTGCTCAACACTGTGAATGTGTCAAGTCACTGAATTGTTTTTAAATGGCTAATTTTATATTATACAAATTTCATCTCAAAAGAAAGAATACACTTAGAGAAGCACAAATGACCACCAAGTTCTAAGTTTCCACAAAACTGAAATAATGGCTATGAAAGAAATCTGAAAAGTGTAGCTAAGGCTGGGTGCAGTGGCTCACACCTGTAATCCTATTACTTTGGGAGGCCAAGGCGGGTGGATCACTTGAGGTCAGAAGTTCGAGATCAGTCTGACCAACATGGTGAAACTCCATTTCTACTAAAAGTACAAAAATTAGCTAGCTGTGATGGCGTATGCCTGTAATCCCAGCTAGTCAGGAGGCTGAGGCAGGGGAATTGCTTGGAAGCAGAGGCTGCAGTGAGCCGAGTTTGCACCATTGCACTACAGCCTGGGCGACAGAGTAAGACTCTGTCTCAAAAAAAAAAAAAAAAAAAAAAAAAAAAATGTAGCCAATTTTCACTTATCTCTGATAATGGAGGATGGCAGAGCCACAGGTAATCCCAAATGGTATACATTAGGATAACCATTTTTTACAAAATCAATATGTATTTTATTATCATATGCAAATAAATAAATGACAAGTATTAAAATGTTTCCTATAATTTAACAGTAAAAATCTCATTCATACTCTTTGAATCTATTTTAAAAAGTAAAGTTCATTTCATAGAATATCACTTGGAGGCTTAACTTTGCACACTTTGGATATAAACTATGTTTGAGTATGATCAACACTAAAATACCCACACAAGGGGTCAAGAGATACAGAAAAAAGAACCACGGCCCAAGGCTGTTGGGTTAAAACAAAAGGACTGTCTTCCTCACCTTTGCAAGGCCAGAGAGGAGCTCTAAAGCTGCCAGTGATATGCTCATGTCTTGGCGCCACTGGGAGTTGAGTCTTTGGGTGACGAGATGAATGCTGCGAATCAGGAGCCCAGCAGCTGAATCTGTATTAAGAGCTAGGATATAACCCCAATGCCACATCCCACAGGGAGGGAAAACAACTAAGCATTAGTAACGAGAAGCACAGCATCCACTAGGCACAGACCACAGCAGCCACAGTGAGAACGACGGGCACCCACACAGTGCTACGTTCCCCACCCCACTGGATTGAGTGCCAAGCCCAACTACACAGTGCACAGGCATATGTGCTAGACCAGAGCAGCTTCTAGCTCCTGGTTCATGCACTTTCACACAACTGTGGGATTTGGCAGTTTCACTGTCATTTTTATAACAACGTAAATCTTAAAGTTTCTAAATTATCAACTCATAGAGAGGTACATTTTCAAAAAGAGTGATGAAAAGGCTATCAATCATTTCCTTCAAACTTTATAGAGGAAAGAATTCTAATTTTACAGCCTCCTCAGATGCTGGGAAGTACTCTAAAGCAAGCATCTGTTGAAATTACTTACAGGGTTTAAGCCATCAAAACTCACATGCAATGCCTTTTCAAACACACTTTAACATTTAATTCTCCAGGATTACTTTAATACTTCTAAAAAAATTAAATAACCAAGCCACCGTATTTTTATTTGGGCTCCAATCTATATTTAAAAGCAATCACTAGTTAGCTAGTAGGAAATTAGGAAAAATTAAATAAGGACAAATTAAACTGAATTTATAAAGAAAGCTTTAGGGACATTATACCTGTCGATCCTATCAGAAAGAGGGCAGTGACAACAGAAAAAGGAATGATCATTAAAGAGAGACACTCATGCGACACTAACACAAATCAGGATTTCTTAGTAAAAAATAGTTTACGACATTACAAGCAGAGCTCACTAACACCAGTTCAAAATGCTAAAACAAACAATAATCACTTAAAACATTTATATTAGAACACATGCAGTAATGAAAAATTTCTCTTTTTCTTTGTTTTTGTTTTGTTTTGTTTTGAGATGGAGTCTTGCTCTGTTGCCCAGGCTGGAATACAGTGGCGCAATCTTGGCTCACGGCAACCTCTGCCTCCCGGGTTCAAGCGAGCCTCCTGCCCTGACCTCCCGAGTAACTGGGATTACAGTTGCCTGCCACCATCCCCAGCTAATTTTTGTATTTTTAGTAGAGACAGGGTTTCACAGGCTGGTCTCGAATCCCTGACCTCAGGTGATCCGCCCACCTTGGCCTCCCAAAGTGCTGGGATCACAGGCGTAAGCCACTGCGCCCAGCTAGTATTGAAAAATTTATTTAGCTTAAACATGTTTTAGAAAGCATGAAAAATAATTTTCAACCTATAGAATGCCCAAATCTACATACACAGTGAATAAGATAATTTAAATAACTTCTTCACAAATATAATATTTAAATGTGTCAAATATCCACATAATGGCTTTATATATCTGACATGTTCAAGGATACTTATTGCAAACTTAAACCATAGAAACATGCCTCATGAATTCATGAACTCACGAACATGGCTCATGACATGCCTCATGAACCTCATGAACATGGCTCATGAACTCTCCAGATGATTAAAAAATTAAACTCCCATCTAAGAATCTAGATATAACTCCAATCTAGTTGGATAAGTGCTCACAGATTCAATACACCGTTAGTACTTGTGCAGAAAAACATAAAGGTACCCACAAACTCACAGAACCCATAAAACAACTGCCCAAGGTAGGGGACAACCTTGTATAGGATGCTTGGCTGGCAAATGTTTTAGTTGGCAGGACAAAAAATAAAAATGTTTCAGGGCTAATGAATCTCGTGAGCTATAGTAGGGGGTACACAGGTTTTAACATGAAGACACGCTTTCCTCTGGGCTGCTATCTAATACATCCCCCATCACCCTCCTTGCCACACTGCAATAACTGCCTTATTGGACATCTCTGCCACTACACTGTGAGCTCTGAGGCAGAGCCCACATCTTATTTGGTTCTCTACCACCACACATAGTAGAGAATTCAGAAATGTTTCCTGATCACCCATTACCATCAATTATAAAATCTAATATACTACCCCAAATCTAATATACTACCCAAAAGCTATACAGTTAAATTAAAAAGATTTGTTTTCTTTTTCTTAGCTTCTTAAGACTGACATCCTCTCTACTAAACTAAGGTACATAAAAAACATGAACATTAAAATTTTTAATGTTTTTGTTTTATAAATGTAAGCATTAAAATCATTCTGTTAAACTTTGAATTTCAAAAGAAACATGACTAACCATAATCTCTTAAGAGAGCTTGAGCAGGTCTCTCACTATCGGGAGTCGTGGGCTCCGTGCTTCCACCACTTGTTGAACTAATACCACTATTGGTGCGACTATGACTCTTCAGGTTATTTTCTCCACCACCCTAGTCAAATGAAAATGAATCAAGTGTTTGAGGGTTACATCACAGTTTACGAGTATAAATAAAGGTCAATCATTAAAAACCATGCTGATAAAGCAGAATGTGCCAACTGAATAGTACAAACTGATAGTAATAGATAGAAACTGACAAGGGATTAAAACCACTGTGGTATTTTTTTACATAGATACATCTACTGGAGGGTATGAAGGGTTTGACTACTACAGGTGCCCATACTGGGGTCTTCTTTGCCACTATTTACAAAGGGCTGGCCCAGCTTTTTCATCTTTACTAGACTTCACTAGATTCCAGGTCCTTAAAAAAAATACCCTAGTGCCTCCCAAGCAAAACTTCAGAACAGAAATATAAGCTTAAAAAGCATGAATAAACAAACAGCAACTTTCAAATATAGTTATATCAGAAAACACAAACAATAAAATACCAGGGTTACTATTAACTCCCATATGTATAGGGGCTAATAAACCTATCTGTTAGACTTCCCTCATTTTTCCCCCATATGAACATAGTTCATTATACTAAGATCAGTAAATTATTATTAACCATCTACTGAGATACGAATGTAATTTCCTCAATAATAATTTGATCACCCACCCTACATCTACTCAGCTTACTACATATACCCAACTTACCCCAGTATACCCTATTAACCTCCCCATTCTCTTGCCTCTACTCTAAGTATAGGGATGATATATCTTGAAGACAAAGCAGAGAGCACTGGAAGTCTCTGAGAAGCATTTTTGATTTAGAAGCATTGGTGCTTTGAGGGACCTGCAAACTTAGGTCTAGAGGGGTTACAAAGAATTGATGGGAAAGAAAAAGTTAAAGTAGTTGCTTGCTGGCTAGGACTTTTCCTAGGTTATTCCACCAAGTTTGCCACCACAGCAAAACAAGTAAGAGTTTAAGTAGATACTGTTCAGAAATAAAGACTGGATTTAGCTGTAGTTTCTCTCATACAGAATCTCTTGGGAACCTGATGTACAGCTGATGAGGCACTGAAAAGTAAACCTCAAAATATATGTTATTTTTAAAAAGAATCCTTCTGAGCCAATGAGCAGGATTTACAAACTAAAGGCCTTTAAAATTCACAAAGATGGACGTTTTGGAATTTACATAAAATCCAAAAGTGATATTCTCTGACAGATTACATGTATGCTTCTTACCATCTCCATCTGGCAACCAATGGCTTCCAAAAGTGCTGAATCTTGAACAATATTTAACATTGCCCCTGCAATAACAACAAAACAGTATTTTATATAAAATACACAAGAACACTAAAATGGCTAAAACATTTTATATGATTAATAGTAGAGATAAGAATATAATTTTGGTTGAGCATTCCTGAAATACCCATGAAAGTACAGTTGGCTCTTAAACAACATGAGCTTGAACTGTACATATGCAGGTGTTTTTTTGTTTTTTGTTTTTTTTAATAGAGACAGGGTTTCATTGTGTTAGCCAGGATGGTCTTGATCTCCTGACCTCGTGATTCGCCCACCTTGGCCTCCCAAAGTGCTGGGATTACAGGCATGAGTCACTGCGCCTGGGCCATATGCAGATTTCTTCAATAAACATGTTAGAAAGCTTTCTGGAGATTTGTGACAATTTGAAAATACTCCCAAACTGCACAGCCTAGAAATATTAAGGAAAAAAAAAAAAAAAAAAAAAAAAAGGCCAGGCACAGTGGCTCATGCCTATAATCCCAGCACTTTGGGAGGCCAAGGTGGGGCAGGAGGTCAAGAGTTCGAGACTAGCCTGGTCAACATGGTGGAACCCCATCTCTACTAAAAATTACAAAAATTAGCCAGGTGTGGTGGTGTGCACCTGTAATCTCAGCTACACAGGAGGCTGAGGCAGAAGAATTGCTTGAACCTGGGAGGCGGAGGTTGCAGTGAGCCGAGACTGCACCACTGCACTCCAGCTTGGACAACAGAGTCAGACTTCATCCCAAAAAGAAAAAAAAAAAAAGAGAAAGAAAAGAAATATTTAAAAAATTAGAAAAAGTTAAAATTGGCTGGACATACTAGCTCACGCCTGTAATCCTAGCACTTTGGGAGGCCGAGTCAGGAGGATCGCCTGAAGTCCTAGGAGTTTGAAACCAGAGTGGGCAACAAAGCAAGACCCTGTCTCTAAAAATAAATAAAAAATAAAAAGCTAAAATTTATCAAAAACTTACGTACACAAACACTTACAGACCATACATGATGCCATTTGCAGTCCAGAGAAATGTAAACAAAGTTGCAGTATTAAATAACTGCATAAAATTAACTGTAGTACACACTGTACTACTGCAATCATTTTGTAGCCTCCTCCTGTTGTTACTGGGGTGAGCTCAAGTGTTAATGAGTATCCTGCTTAAAATATAATGTGATGTTAACCATCTCCATGTGAGTAGTTCATCTCTCTCATAGACTGAATACTGCAGTATCCATGGTTCTCACATATTTTCATCATGTTTACTGCAACACCATGAACCTTGACTAACACCATGGGACCCATAGGAAGTGCCACTAGTGATGTTGGAAGTGCTCCCAAGAAGCAGAGAAAAGTCATGACATTACAAGAAAAAGCTGAGTTGCTTGATATGTACTGTATATTGGGGTCTACAGCTGCAACTGTCCAACAATTGAGACGATTTATCTTATAAACAATTTATGGTATCAATAAATACAGTACTAAAAATATATTTTCTCTTCCTTATGATTTTCTTTTTTTTGAGACAGAGTCTCACTCTGTCACCCAGGCTGGAGTCCAGCGGCATGATCTCAGCGCACTACAACCTCCACCTCCCGGGTTCAAGCAAATCTCTGCCTCAGCCTCTGAGTAGCTGGGATTACAGGCACCTGACACCATGCCTGGCCTTTTTTTTTTTTTTTTTGGTATTTTTAGTAGAGACAGGGTTTCACCATCTTAGCCAGGCTGGTCTTGAACTCCTGACCTCATGATTCACCCACCTCCCACCGGCCTCCCACAGTGCTGGGATTATAGGCATGAACCACCACGCCCAGCCTTTTTTTTTTTTTTCCGGAGACGAAGTTTTGTTCTTATTGCCCAGGCTGGAGTGCAATGGCATGATCTCAGCTCACTGTAACCTCCGTCTCCCGGGTTCAAGCATTTTCCTACCTCAGTCTCCCAAGTAGCTGAGATTACAGGCATGTGCTACCACACCCTGTTAATTTTTGTATTTTTAGTAGAGATGGGGTTTTACCATGTTGGCCAGGGCGGTCTCGTGAGCCACCCGCCTCGGCTTCCCAAAGTGCTGGGATTACACCATGTATTTCTTAATAAAATATTCTTTTCTCCAGCATACTTTATTGTAAAAATTCAGTATATATTAATAATATTCAAAAATACAAAATATATGTTAATCAACTGTTATTAGTAAGGTTTCTGGTCAACAGTAGGCTGTTTTTAGGGAATCAAAAAGTTATATGTGGATCTCAACAGCTCAGGGTGTTGGCAAAAAACTCCATTTGTGAGTCTAGAAAATTGTGTCCACAATTAATGGCTTTTGAGACTTATGAAACCCTAAAAGCTTTTTGCCCAGATACAGACAATTCCAGTCACCTATTAATTAGGTGTCTCTGGATAAATATGGTTCTTGGCCACTGTGACCCATCTCTTCAGGATCTCTCTCTCTCAGTTTTAGAGGCCTTTTAGAAACCATTTCATGGACTGTGTTCCTGTTGGAAGGACATACACCCCACCTCCTCAGGGGCATGAGGGCTTAAACGGAATGTCTGATCCCACTTTTGAACAGGTAAAAATCTAAGATGCTAGGAAGAAGCCTAATTCTTGTCTTGCTAATGAAGAGAAGAAAGCAAGCCTCTCACCACTGCCAAGGTCAAAGCATTCTCAAAGATCAATTGCTCCATAAGTAGGGAGTTCTAACTGCCACCCAGGTTTGTGGGCTGGGATGGTATTTGCATTCACATAGTTCAGTGGGTACTCCTGTTATGTGGCTGAGGAAAGCCCTACTTTCCTAAGAGCTTCCACTGTCAAGGGTGGTGATCTCAATACCCAGGGTTGCACTTCAGTGGCACTGAGACACAGAAGCAACAATTGAAAACCCTTTGCTTGCAAATGTAATACATTGCTGTTTACCCAATTTGAACATCAGATTAGAGGAAGAAAAGAAGAATTCCTCTGTTCATCAGGGTCTCTCTGAAGATTTTCAGGGAGATAAGACTGTCTGTCCCTTAGTGCTAACAATAGATCTGTCAATCAACAAATACCTTATATTTTAAAAAACATGTAAAAAGGGGGGAGTTCAAGCATTTAAACAAACAAAATAATTTCAGGTTCTGTGCTGTGAAAAAAATTATGAAATAAGATCATCTTTAGCAAGGTCTGTTAGGGAAGCTCTCTCTAAGAAGATGATGAAGAAAAGCTAAACAAAAATCTAGGGAAAGAACATCCCAGCAGGAGGGATACAAAGTAAGGTTCTGAAGAAATCATGAGCTACTATGTTCAAGAGAAAAAGGACTAGGAGGAAAGTACAGACTGACGAGACCTGTAAGTAACGGGCAGGAGGAAGAGAAAGAGGCAGGAAGAAGAGGGGCAGGAGGAAGAGGAAGAGGCAGGAAGAAGAGGAAGAGGCAGGAGGAAGAGAAAGAGGCAGGAGAAAGGAGGGCAGGAAGAAAGGAGGAAAGAAGAGAGGGATGGGAAGGAGAGGCAAAGAGTGGAGAAAGGAGAGAAGGGAGAAGAGAAAGAAAAGCAAAAGCACAAATAAAATGGCCAACCAAGACAACTGTAACACTTTACTTCCCTCATCTCACCGCTTTAAATTTTCTTACATTAAAAAACTAACTGCCTCTGATTCAGAATAAGTAGAGCTACATTAGGTTTAGGCTCCAGTCACTGACTGCCGACTCCTCATCAGGCCTGCAGTCAACAGTACTGGGTTTCACTTACAACATAATGTGTGAATACAAACCTAATATCATTTGGGTATTGTTGGGGTCCGTTTCTGTTTGCAAGGCACCTATTAATATATTCACAAGTCTCAACTTCAGGGACAGAAAAGTTATTGGTTTATCATAAGTCGAGCTGTCATCATTACTAAACTTTCCTTCCAGGACCACCTATGGAAAAAGCAAATAATATTTAACATCAGCTGTTGCAGCTCATGAGCCCATGTGGGAACAGCCAGAGTGGAGGAACAGATCAGTCTAATGAGAAAGGCTTTCAGTCTAATATTAGCCACTGTGCTAACTCTGTCACTAACACTCAATATGTTAATAGATGTCCTCAGCCTGTAACTGCTTGAAAACTGGTAGAAAAACTGACAGAGGAAAAAAAAAAAAAATCACAAGTCAACTTTGTTAATTCACTTGAAATAACTTGAGTGAAATAACTTGAGTTGAAAAATAAAACATCCCCTGTTCCATTTTTAACATTCGATTTGACTTAAATTAGTACACAAAACAGAATATAGAATATAAAAAAACTTTAACAAAACATTACCTCAGATTTGACTGTGCCAAAATGATGAGGGAGGGGCAACAAAGAAAGTAGGATATTAATGGAGGATCTTCGCAATTCTGTTGGATTTACATAGCTTTTGAATTTTGAGAGCTCTCTGCCAAAAAATAAAAAGATATTAGTATTTTTGAACTAAAGTACATTAGCTACTGCCAAATACATATAATGCCAATTTTTCCAAATCCTAGCATTGTGTATATGTGTATTGTGTATTTCTAAGTTAAACTGTTACTGAATTAAACTAGAAGTTGATCGATTTCTTTATCTAAAATGTAAGGCCTACTCTACAAAGGTAAGACCTCTGTGATGGAGTTGTTCTCACCCTTCTACACCAGGCCAAAAACAATTCAACAAGCCCACGGACAAATCAGAACTGAAGGAGTTCAGGGATGAGGTGCGTTTGGACACACTACACTCATTAAATGTGGCCTGAGTTCTCTTGGACTATGAAGACGACTAGACAGGATACATTAGGAAACTGGGGAGGAAGCACCAACAGACCAGGCCAAATCAGACAGTTGATATAACAGCAGAGAATGATAGCTTACCTGTCAGGCAAAATGGTTTCAAGAGCTGAAATAAAGTAAGGAACCACAACATCAATCCCTTTCAAGTCACAGCAGAACAAAGGAGGAGAGTTTAGAATAACGCTGGCCAAGACAGGATGGCACACATAATCATTTATCTGCAAACCTTGAATTAAAAGCATGTAAAATCTAGGAAAGCAAGAAAAAAATTTTAAACAAACTGCTAATCAAAAGTTTTCATAATTATTATTTGCTACATAGTTATCTGAAAGTCTATTTCCACTCTTCACTATTTTTACCCTTTAAAGAAAGGGCATTATTGGAATTACTGGAATTTACTAGAATTTTACCCTTTAAAAGGTATTACTGGAATTACTGGAATTTTACCCTTTAAAGGGTATTACTGGAATTAAAACAATTCTGAATTATATACACTAAGACCCAAATCATCTTTCTTAATGAAGAAAAAAAACCATTCATGTCTATTGCACCTTCTCAAAGTTTAAGTCTTGCAACTCAAAGTTCCAGGGGCCTGCAAATAAGGCAACCAGAACAAAACAAAATAATAGGCTGCAGTACTTTTCAATAAACTGGGGGAATTGCTGAGTTAAATTCCATAACAGAAAAATGTTGCAACATTTAGTAATTCCTAGGGGGAAAAAGTATGTTTTCATTTTTGTCCCTTCCCCATTATTTTTGGGGGGACAATGAAAGAAAGAAACCTGCATTTGATCTTCTGTATTCATCATGAAGGTCACCTGAATAAGATTCCTTTTAGGAATATGCCTGAATATACCTTAGTTTTTAACTCCACCCCCAAACTCTAATCAACTTACTAAGCATTCAATCTCCCATTACTCAAGAGCAACTATACTGTTATACTCTTCTACTGTGAGGCGAGTTTCTCTTCTCTGCAAAACTCTTCAGAAACAACTTCATCACTTACTGGTTATTGCTTAACCCATTTCAATCTCTCTCCCTAGAACTCAACTAAAACCACACTAGCAAATAACCAATGGGCTCTTGATTGCTAAATCCAAGAGACATGATTAATTCTTAACTCACTCTGCCTTTTGAAAGCATTCAACCCTTTGACTACTCCCTTGTCTCCTTATGCTTCCCTGATTTCTATGACCATTTTCTTTCACAGGTCCTCTTACTCTACCTGCCTCTTAATGATGGTGTTCCTCAGTCTGACAACCTTAGTTCTGGAAGCTCTCTCTTTTACTAACCTGATTTTAAACACTTCTTAAGTCACTAAATATAATCAAATCATTCTAACCCACACCTCTCAACTGAACTCCAGATCTGTTAGCCAAAAGCTTACTGGATATCTGGATGTCTACTGATTACTATGGTACTTCTGTGCACAATATCTGGCACAAAGTAGGACTTAATAAACATTTGTTGACAAATATCCCATAGCCACTTCAAATTCAATCGATTCAAAACTAAACTGATCACTTGCCCTCTCATGAATCTATTGTTTTAGTTTGTCCTACTACCACCCATTCAGTCTTATGGCTCAGTCAGAAAGTTCATGGTGATAGCATTCTCCCCTACTACTAGAGTACCATTTAGGATATCTCCCCAGCCCAGAGTTCCTGAGAAACGTGCCCCCACAACAAGGGGGTGAGCTCTAACACCCTTATGTGACCCACCTACACAACTGTAGCTGACTAAACCAGAGACAGGCAGACTAATTAGATCCTCCTTCCCAGGAGTCTATAATTAAAATTCAGAGATACTAATTGGCCCTGATGGTCACCTAGACCAAGGTCATGAAAACTGGGTACTTTTTAATTATTTATTTATTTATTTTTGAGACAGAGTCTCACTCTGTCGCCCAGGATGGAGCGCAGTGGCACAATCTCGGCTCACTGCAACCTCTGCCTCCTGGGTTCAAGTGATTCTTCTGCCTCAGTTTCCTGAGTAGCTGGGACTACAGGGGAGTGCCACCACGCCCAGCTAATGAAAACTGGGAACTCAGAAGCACACTACAATATGAGAAAATGATCTGCAGAGATGAGAAGAATGAAGCAGTTCTGGGAGACTAGGAAGACAGAGAGAGAGGAATAAAGTTGTTTCGGTCCTTGAGTATCTGCTCTTCATGAGGTCATACTGCATTTTCTAACCTTAGAATTTAATAAATATAACTAGCTTCTCACAACTTACTCTCCTTTTACTTAAGTCAGATTGAGAAGGTTTCTGTTGCTTAAAGCCAAGTGCCTATAGTTAAGATAACCCTGCCTAGTTGCCTGTATATACCATTCTTTTTCATATTCATAAAATTCTGTACTTAGTTCCCTCTGATAGGGTCAGTTTAATTCTATCTCCTGAGAACCTAACAAGTATGCAGATATCTAAATACTCTGTTGATATTAACCTCACTTCTGCACCTGTGTGAATGATCAGTAAAGGAAGGCAAAACAGTGTCAAGATGAACGGGAGGCCATTATGAGTTAGTTTAGGAGAAAAGCGACAAAGTCTAAAGTATAATGGTGGATAGAGTGAAAACAGCAATCAGAAAGAGGGTTAAGGAGCAGAAAGGCAGGAGTTGGCTGATCAACTAAAGATACAGAAGAAGAGGATTCTAAAATGATTCTTCATTTCTGCCCTAAGCAACTGAATGGATGGCAGAGGCATTAACAAAGATGGCTGAAGCCATAGATTTGGAGAAGATGACCCTAACCAACTTCCTAACACAGTCTAAACACTAACCATCCTTTAAAATTCCAGCATAATCATTCAATCCTCCATAACTCTTTCCTGAATCCCCTTGGAGTAAATAAATGTGCACTGCTTCTTCCCCTGAATGCCCATAGCACATTATCTGTACCTCTCCCATCAACATCCTATTCCTGTTGATCATTGTCACGTGTGCACATGGCTTTGTTTGTGGCTCTGCCCAGAAAATAAGCTCCTTGGAAGCAGGATTTACAGCTGACTTATTTCTGGACTGCCTACATGCAAATACTTTGCTAAAAATTTGTTAACAAATTATTGTGGTCCTTCAAAATCTCTCCATATTAAAAAGATTCAAATAAGATGACATAAATAGCACTTCTAAAACAAAAAGGGTCTTAAGGGTCTTTACCAAATCAGATGAGACAGGTAAAATGAAAGATTTCAGGCAAATGTCGATCACTTACAGACATCTGTAGGTATTTCTGACCAACATTCACTCATCGGTTCAGTCGGCCAAGCAACGCAACAATGGCTTCACTATCAAAACTATATAAATGAAAAAACAAACAAAAATTCCAAGACCTGGATAAATAAGCTGGCAGAATCTCTTCTCCAGTCTTCTTGCTACAAAAAATCCTACACAGTGTCCCACAAGCCTCAGCTCTTCCTGCTTCATAGTTATCAGGAAATTCACTTGCATCAAACATAGGATTGGAAACCATGGTGTCTGTGGACATTTGTGACCCTTTCCGTCGAAACTCCATGCTAGCTTGTGTTGTAATGGCTGGGGAGAGAAAAGGAGGGTTTTATTATATTTGCAATATGCCGAGTAGGCTCATGGGACCCTGGACACAAAGATCAAATGTTGGTGTCATTAAATAGCTACTTGAATCCAATAAGTGCTTTTGTTTAGCAACTATGTCTTAATGTTTTTAAAAAGGGCTCTCTGAAATCTTCTTTGAAAATAGGTTACAATTAATTTACAGTGGCATTGTCAGTTTAACAGATTGTACAAGAAGCATTTTTCAACTGAATTTTTGATCAGCAGAGTACATTTGTATATATCTGTATCCATATACAGATATATAATACAGAATTTGGCTTTTCTATTATTTCTTTTCTGTTTTTTCTTCCCCCTACACAATGATGCTTAAACGTTAAGAAAAATAGCTACTGCAATTTACACATTACCCTAGATGGACATCCTAATTAAGTGGGCAACCCTATACCAGTCTGTATACTTTAGGGAGAGGGCAAAGTAAGGATGAGAAGTGGGCAGGGAGAAAAAGAGAGCATTCCCACAACCCACCCAACTCCAAAACACACACCAAAGAATCGCTCAACCAAGCAAAATGAGAATGAATTTTAACAACCACAGACAGCAGCTAACTTGAGGCTGATAAATCAGAAAATTGGATTGATAAAAAAGATTATCATGGTCATTCGTTATCACTGAAACAGAAGCCCTTTGAAAGTTGCTTTTATTTTTAAAAGATTTCACAGTGTATTGAAAATCACTCTGAAATCTTTTATTACTCTACATGAAATGCTTAAATTATTTTATAATAGATTTAATAGAATGCAGAGTCAAGCATAAATCTTTATGCAACTTCCCATGAGCCATTTTTAGTCCTGAATAAGCTATCCAGCAATAATACATTTGAAAAACACTACATGCAGAATGCATACAAATCAAACACTAAATCTGTATAAAAATAAGCTTAAAGCTTTAAAAAAAAAAAAAAAAAAAAAAGCCAAAACACAGTTAGTGCAAAGTCCTGGAATTCATGACATGACCAGACTAGTATACAGAAATAATGGGACTGATTCAGGCAGATTAATTTGCTTTTGCCAACAATCTTCCCCATTCAAAACACAGAAAAGTATTTTTCTTCCCAAGTGCAAGAACTACAAGAGACAATGACAATCAAATTTTTAATGGAATTATGAAAAAAATAAAAACATGACTGCAATTAAGGAGAAGCTTCTGGTTCCTACTTACAAGATTTATAAGAAAGAAGAATTTGGATAAAAGATGCTGCAAGATAATAGAAATAAATGGAAACAAATCAAAGGACAGTAGTAATTATAAAATACTTTAAAGATGGTGAAATTTTACAATAAATTAAGAAGCTTTTTAGCTTTTTAAAAGTTAAATTAAAAGCTTTACGATACCACAAGCTAGTTCAAAAACACAGGAAATTGTGCATTCAGGTCCAAAATTATGATTTTTGTATCATGCAAAACAATGAACGAAGAAAATTACACAACTACAAAGAATTGAGGTTTTGAAGTGCCCATAACGTGCATTAAAATTTTAGTTCATTAACCCTTCCCAGCTCAATGTTACTTTTACAAAGCACAGTGTACTGTCATGTAAATCTAAAGCTAACCAGTTCAAAGAAGCAAACACTTTAAGTTAGAGGTGAACTGCATGGCAGAATTCCTTGATGGCAGCCAGTACTTAAAAACAGTTAATATACCCAAGCCTCCCACCAGACTTGAGACCTCAAGATTGGCACCTAGCATTCTAACCCCTTTAACTATTTGGATACCTCATATCTCCTGGGTAATGTAACAGCCTTTATCATCTCTGAACACAATGAGGAGAAAAGGAGCTTCTATCCTCTCCCCAGCAAGGAAAAATTTTAAAGTAAGATGTTGTTCACATATGATTTGAAGTCTGGTTTTTATCTTCTGGTGCAAGAGGGTGAGCAAAGCTGTTACAAACTCCCTGGAGAGCAAAAAGATCTATAAGTTCCTTTTAAGCAAGCCCACCAACCAAGCAGCAGGTTGAGCCATTCTAGATTCATGGATTTCAGCGTCAACAGCTCTATACCCAAAAGTTACATTGTAAGAATTACATCTTAACAAAAATAAAAAAGAAAAACAGGACTGATTCATTCTAGAAAATGCAAATTAATAAATATAAACATGGTACAGAAAACTCAAAATATAAAGTAAACGAACATAAAGACAAGCATAACCCAAAAGTCGTCTTTTAAAAGTTTTCACTTATTGTAAGTAAGCACATTTACCTATCCCAGAAGCACTACTTTCAAACTGTGAATAAAATTATAATATGAAAATGGCAGAATATAAAGTGTCTGAATTTGAACAAAATAAAGCAAGCAAAGATATCCCTAAACTCAAACATGGCATTCTCAAATTATATTCCTAGAAATCTTAATATTCACAATTTTTCTAAATTAAAGATTTGTAAGAACATTCTAAATAATTACATGTGTATAATGTTCACAGACATAGACCCTGGTTCTGAGATGATAGTAATAATAGCTAAGAATTATAATAACAGCTAAGAAACCATTTCTAAGAGAAAGCAGAGACCCTTCTGGCCATTGTATTAGTTTTATCCTTGGAATTAACAGTCTCCCTAGAGATACATCAACTAATGTAAGTAGACGTCTTTTTGTCTTATTTCCAACCCCAGCAGAAGAGTGCTTTCTTACCAAACAACCAATACACTCATTAATGCATATATCACAGTACCTTGCCCATAGTAATAGCAGCTCAATAAATGTCAGCCATTGTCATTTTTTAGCTAAGACATATTATAAATATTCAAAACACTGTACTACCCCACCCATCCATCCTGCACCCTATGCCAAATATAATGGTTAAGATGACAAAAAAAAACCACCAGCTCTTCTTTAGACAGTTTCTTTTTTATAATAAAATCTAAATGAAGATATCAGGGTTGAGTTATTAATTCTCCACCAATCAATCTTATTAAGTTAAAGAGCAAGTAGTATTTTTGAAAGTGTGCCCTTGAAATAAAGTTCTCTAGACTACAAATCTGAGAGGTTACAGTATAGTGTGAAGCAAAAATTTTCTGATGTTTACATGTACTAATGAGTGAATGGCTGTCAAAATTGAAGAAAACACTTCCTGTAATGTAAATTTCCAGTTCGAATTTTTAATTCTTTATATAAATTGTATTATCCTGGCTGACATGAAGGGAACTTCCAGGTCACCTACTGAAAGAAATCTGATTCAACAAAATGTGGCTAACCTTAAGTATGTCTAAGAAAACCAGACAAAAGGCCAAACCTCATAGAACATAGACAAAAAGAACAGGGAGGAAATCTTCTAAAGTTCTGTTACTTCAGCTGGAAGGGGTTAAGCACAAGACACTGCTTGATCAGAAACAGAGAGCTTTTTAAGATACATATTAATCTTGCAGGTAGGAAAGACTAAAAAGAAAAAGAAAAAGGAAAAGGAAAAAAGTGGTAACATATTTCTTGAGTAATATTTACCAGTCATGCTGCTGTCTCTGTTTATCCCATTATGAAGTTTACAGTGAACAAATGCTGCATCAAATAACCACGATCCAAAGAGATTCAAGATGCTGTTAACCTTTGGTCTCCGAGGGGCAGGCAGTGGCCGGGGTTCTGAACTAGTCTGATTTGGACTTGACAGAGGAGAGGTGGAAGACGTCTGGTGCTGAACTTTAGAGGCATGAGCAGTACTAACCTATTAGACGAACACAGGAACACACCCATACCAATGAAAAGTTTGAGAAAATAGTAAGACTTTATAAAAAGAATGGCAGATTAAAAAGCCAACCTTATATAGCTTAACAATGGTGATATAAACTCTTACTGTGCTTGTCTTCATGGTGGCCTTATTCACAGTAACAGCCCGGTGCCTCCGGTTATGTGGTGGGGTGGTATTGACAGCAGCACTTTGAGGCATACTTAATCTATTCACGGGTGTTGGGGGAGCACTGTCTGATCGGGGTCTAGAAATACCTTAAAAAAAAAAAAAAGGCAAATGAAATTATTCTTCATAGGTCAAAATATGTGATAAGAAAATTTTTCCCAGCAACCTAGTGAAGGCTTGGGACACATAGACTATAGCAGAGATTGCTAGTTGCCTCTCTATCTATTCACTGTTTCTTCCTGAGTAACAGAACACAAACTTTAGCTGGACATGGCTACCCAGAAAAAAATGGCTCAATTTTAAAGCTCCCTTTGCACCTAGATGTGGCCATATTTTGACCATAAAGAAGTTGGTGACTGTTGGGTAGGTCTTCTAAGAGATCTTCTTAAAGGACCAATTATATGCAGACTCTCCTTCCTAATTCCTGGACAGGATGTATGGAACTCACTCAACCATCATGGCCCATGAGGCACTGTGCAAAGAATGGAGAGCCACCAGATGGAAGGGCCTTGGATCCCTGCTGGTGATGGAACCATTATACTGGCCCTGTACAGCCTAGCCCTGGATTTAACAGATGTGAAAATAAGCTATCTTGTTTGTATTAGGATTTTTGGTTGTTAAGTGGCAGCCAAACTTAAACAGAGCTAACATATTAACTGTACGTTAATAAGCACACATAAATATTTTAGAAAATGACAGATACTATAAATCACTGCCTTTCAACAGGTTAAAATTTTGACTTTTCATATATCTAAAATAAATGTGAAAAACAGCTTAAAAGTATGGCTCACTAAAGGTATAATTTTGCTTTTTAAAGATATATACGAGAATGGTCCCAAATGCATTTTCATCTGCATTTTCTTGGATAGCTAGTATGCATGAACACTCTTTTCTTTTGCAATCATTTACTCTTATCCTTTGTCCATTTATCTACTAGCCTAATTCTTGTTCTTAGCACCTTGTTTGATGTATCAGGTGGGTGCAAAAGTAATTGCAGTTTTGGCCACATTAAATGGCAAAAACTGCAATTACTTTTGCACCAACCTAAATATTTACATAAAAACGATAACCCTCTGGCTATTTTATTTGTTGCAAATAATTTTTCTTTGCTTGTTATTTGTCATCAAATCTGTTCATCTTTTCCTTTGGATGTTTTCTAATAACTCGTAGGGTTAGCCTCTAGAGTTATCTAAATGAAGCTCTTCATACATCTAGCAACATACACAAAATTCACCTAAGAATGCATCCACCAGACAGCTGATTCCACGCATGGCACGAAAAAATATTTGAGGCAGATGTTTAAGGCAGGGATACTGATTCAATTCTTGCGGCATTCCGCTCACATTCAAGAACTGTTCCTGAAATTTGGGAGTAGAGCTTATAATAGCTGGGTTACTCAAATCCACAGGATTACTATTAAAAGAGAGAAAAGAATTAATCACAAATTTAGAAATTTCTATAGCAATAAAATACATGTAATCTAATTTAAGAACAGGACTGTTTGTGCCTATTTCTTTGATTCAGAGAAGAGACTGATTTGTATTTAACGGGTTTAGTGATTCAAATATCAACACTTCTTTACAGAAGATCTGCAGTGTGGTTACATGAACATTGCCTATTCAGAGCATGAGAATCAAAGTAAGACTAGAAAAAGTTTTAATTTTTTAAGAGTATACATAGACACTTTTTCTAATATGTTTAGAATTAAGCAATAGAAGATGGACATGGTGGCACGTGCCTATGGTCCCAGCTACTCGGAAGGCATTGAGCCCAGGATTTCAAGGCCGAGGCTGCAGTGAGCTATGATCATGCCAATGCACTCCAGCCTGAGCAACACAGCAACACGCCATCTCAGGGAAAAAAAAAAAAAAAAAAAAAAAAAAAGAAAGAAAGAAAGAAAAAGAAAGAAAGAAAGAAAGAAAGAAAGAAAGAAAGAAAGAAAGAAAGAAAGAAAGAAAGAAAGAAAGAAAGAAAGAAAGGAAGGAAGAAAGAAAAAAAAAATTAAGCAACGGAATGGTAAAGCTATGTCAACAAGAACTCCAAGGAGAAAATTTTACTTTAATATTAACATTTCCAATTAAAAAAAAAAACAACTATATTTGAAAATCAGGATTAGTGTTATAGTTTTATGCTGTGTTCATGTGTATGTTCTAAAGCCATACATTTCAAAACAATGTATTTGTGTTTAATTACATTTTATGTACAGTTTGAAATATTTCCATTAAAAACACATTACAATTTTTCACTCAAATGGTTTGCTTAGCATTCCATTAAGAAGCCTCTCCAATTCAAAGTAATACTGATAATCTAAAGCCGGTAAACAGAATTTCCACTACCTACAAGGCAAAAGAACTAGTTGAGAAATAGGAATCAGTGATCTATACATGCTCTGCCTTTGAAAACCTCTTTTTCCACCCACCAAAAGAATTTCAAGTAACTGTAATTGGGGAAAGGGGAATGTGTATGCATGTAAGAAAAATGGGGTTCCAAGCATACTGTTTCCACAGAACTGTACTAGTCCATCCAGTAAGACAGAGGAGGGGAGATTCGTCTCTACCAGCAGTGCCTGCTGGGGGCTGTAGTTCAACTATTCAGAAATTAGAAGAACAAGGAGTAAAGCTGAAATGGAACTACACCTAAGTCCAGCAGAGCTTGGTTAAATTCGTGTCTACGACACATCCAAAACTGGAGAGAGAAAGGTTCATACCAGTTTCTCCAAAGGTAAACCAGGAATGATTTTATTGGCACCCAAATATTTAGAGAACAGATTCAAGAAAGTAAGTAAAACTTGAAATGAGAATGGGTAACAAAGGATATGAAAAACTAAAAGAAACTGCATTCTGGCAGTTCCAAATGCCCTGTGTACCTGATGCATTTGGGGAACCTGTTAAAAATCCAGATTTCACCTAAATGTACTGAAACAATCTCCAGATGGGGCCTAAAGGGCAGGTGGGCATACACAAGTCCAAAGACAAGCATTTGAGAACACTATGGGAAACAAAAATGAAAAATATTTTTTTGTTTTTCTGGAAAAAGATAAATCACTAACATACAACACAAAATATTGATGCCTATCTCCCCATCATATACAACCTTCATCCTAGGAAATTTGCCAACAATCACAAATAATCACAATCATAAATAATCCTCACGACCTGCCAGTCACAGCTTATTTAAGAAAGGAGGCAAAATTGTCCTAAAGGAGGTATCCAGATGTCTGCCATAGACCTAATTAATGAAGATAATTTGATCCAATTTTCCCTTTGGAGAAACTAAGCAAAGGGAAAGCCCCCATGAACTGAAAGGACAAGCACTGAAGTCAAGCAGTATCACAGCTATTTACACCACTGGGCAGTTATCAAGAGACTGCATGTCCCCCTCTCAAAGGCAGGAGGGAACAGGGACTCAGGAGGAAGCCTGCTGGAGAAAGCGAACAATGCGCATGCACAAGAGAATCAAAAGAGCAAAGAGAAGCAAATGACAGTGATTTGTCCCGAGGCTGCCTTGATTCCTCCCCAACATGAGAAAGGGTTGCTCGCTGCTTCATAGAGCCTGGTAAGACTGCTCTGTTTTCACGTAATCTCTTTTTCTCACCTGCATTTGCTTAAGTAAGCTCCTATTTTTGCCACTGAAAATAACTCTAAAGTACCACAGTCAGCTCAAGAAGAATATCTAAGAACTACCTCTAAAAAAGACTCTAGAACTAGAGTTTTGCTGTTCATTTATTTCAAACTTTTAAGGAACATAAAACTTTGACACAACAGACCATAAAAAAGGATAGGAAGTTTTCCTATCCAATTCATCAAAAGATAGAACTACAGACAATTCAGAAAAACACTAAAAGAAAAGCATTCCATCCATAACCAAGCAAAACTTTTCTTTCAGGAATGATAGATGGTTCAACATTGGGAAATTAATTAATATTTCACATCAACAGATGAAAGAAGAAAAATCACTTAATTGCTTAAATGGATCCAAAAATATTATTTGAAACAATTCAGTACTACTCCTGACTTTATTTATATTTTAATTTTATTTATTTATTTTTTGAGACAGTCTTGCTCTGTTGCCCAGGCTACAGTGCAGTGTGTATGATCTTGGCTCACTGCAAATCTGCCTCCCAGGTTCAAGCAATTCCTGTTCCTCAGCCTCCTGAGTAGCTAGGATTACAGGTGCACCACTATACTTGACTAATTTGTTTTTTGTTTGTTTGTTTTTGAGATGGAGTCTCGCTCTGTCGTCCGGGCTGGAGTGCAACCTCTGCTTCCCAGTTCAAGTGATTCTCCTGCCTCAGCCTCCCAAGTAGCAGGGATTACAGGCATGCGCCACCACACCCAGCTACTTTTTGTATTTTTAGTAGAGATAGGGTTTCACCAAGTTGGCCAGGCTGGTCTCGAACTCCTGACCTCAAGGGATTCGCCCACCTCAGCCTCCCAAAGTGCTGGGATTACAGGCATGAGCAACCATGCCCAGCCCGTTTTTTGTATTTTTAGTAGAGATGGGTTTCACCATGTTGCCCAGGCTGGTCTCGAACTCCTAAGCTTGCCACCCGCATTGGCCTCCCAAAGGGCTATTATTACAGGCGTGAGTCACCGTGCCCAGTCTTTATTTTCAAAAATTTTTAATTGCCTCCCAGCACTTTGGGAGGCCGAGGTAGGCGGATCACGAGGTCAGGAGATTGAGACCATCCTGACTAACACAGTGAAACCCCGTCTCTACTAAAAAATAAAAATTAGCTGAGCATGGTGGCAGGCGCCTGTAGTCCCAGCTACTCAGGAGGCTGAGGCAGGAGAATGGCGTGTATCTGAGAGGCGCAGCTTGCAGTGAGCAGAGATCGCACCACTGCACTCCAGCCTGGGCCACAAAGCGAGACTCTATCTCAAAAAAAAAATTAAATAATAAATAAATAAAATTTTTGATTGTTTAGCAAAGCAGGAGCATAAAAAAGAACATCTAGTATCGACAACCAACATCCTACTCAAAATTCCATATGTTAGAGGCATTCTGAAGAAAATCAGAACCAAAAAAGGTACCAAAACAGTATCACTTTAATTCAACAGTGTTCTAGAAGTTCTGATGGATGCAGTAAAATAATATACAGAAATAACTGTAATAATAGCAACTTTCAAGGACCTACTATGCACTAGGCATCATACCATTTTACATGCTTTTTCTTCTTCAATTCTTATAACGAGATGGTACAATCATTATTCCCATTATGTAGATTAAAAAGAAACTGAGGCACAGGGATAATAAATTGTTCAAGTTCACAAAGAAAAAACTAGCAGAATTTGAACTCAAGTCCAAGTCTTACTGCATCCAAAGTATTTTTAATTAGTCACCAAAACAAGTATGAATTATTAGAAAAGAGACACTTCTTATTTGCAGGTATGTGTCCATATCTCAGAAGAATCAGTGAAATACTCAGAGCTCTTTTAAATGCCATATATAATATACAAAATAACATGAAGTAAAAAATGTTCTTTACAGCAGTAATAACCATCTAGAAGACAGAATAGCAGAAAAGAGTTAGCTTTTCACAACAGCAGCAACAAATACCTAGAAATAATGGTAAAGAAAATATTTAAATATTTGTGAAGAAAACTGTAAAACATTTCAATAAGATATGCAAAATTCTGAAAAAAGAAAAAGACATGCTTTTAGAAAGGCGGACTCAATACCAGATATCAGCGTTTCCTAAATATAAATACAGACTTAATACCAGTCTCATCTTTGGCAGAGTCTGGCTAGCTGTTCACAACTTTCTCTTTTCTTCTCTGTTCTCTTGCAATTAAGTGTGATGTGTGTCTGAGTTCTGGCTAATGGAATATGAGTAACAGTGATTTATATTACTTCAAGGCCTGACACATAAAACCCTCCCACAAAATTTTCCTTGCTCTCTGTTCCCCATCTGCTAGCCAGATACGAAACTCCTGCTTATAACACTGAGGTCCTAATGGAGTCATCTGTTGAAGATGAAAGCGCCTCTGCCAGCTGGGTCCCTGAACAACTATGTGAACAGAGCCAGTCCTGATTCCAGACTTTATAAAAGATTTTCAGGTTCATTTGCTAAAGCAGAACATATTCCTTACCCTAATAAATACACAATCCAAACCCCAGAAGATTTCGTTGAGGTTTTTCCTTCTGTTTGCTTATGTTTTGTAACTTGAAAAATTGGTTCTAAAATTGATCTGAAATGTTACACAGGCAAGAAGAGATAAATACTCTAAGAGAAGGAAAAAGAGAAAAAGACATTAGACCTACTAAATATCAATAATATTATAAAGGTAAAATAATTAAGAGTGTGACTCTGACATAAAAATAAATGAAGAAATTAATGAAGTAATATGTGAACTAAAGATTAATTCCAGGCCAGGCACGGTGGCTCGATGCCTGCAATCCTAGCACTTTGGAAGGCTGAAGTGGGTGGACTGCTTAAGTCTAGGAGTTTGAGACCAGCCTGGGCAACGTAGGAAGACCCTATCTCTGCAAATTACGTGCGTGCGTGCGTGTGTGCATGCATGCGTGTGTCTGTGTGTGTATATATATATAAAGACAGATCCTGAGGTATACAAAAGAACTTACTATTACAAAGGAAACAACATTGGAAGAAATCATAGGTGACTATCTGATCAAAGAACACAAAAGAAATAGAAAATGATCACAGAAAGACATTTAAAAACTAAGATCAGTGACAGCTGAAAAACACAAACTAGAACTACAAAATGGGAAGAAATGATACAAAATGATTAACATACCTAACTTATAAAAAGGTCATAAAGAGTAATTCAGAATCACCGATACACAAATAGAAAAATTAGGCTAGTCAAACCAGAAAGAGAAGAGATGCAAGGAAAAACTTTAAGAATCAGTTTACAACAGAATAAATGTCCCACAGAGCACACGAATGGGGCTGGAAGAGGGACAAGGAAAAAGTGATGAAGCTGAACTGAAAAGAATTACTGTATAAAAGACAAGGACAGCAGGATGTAGCAGTATACCCCTCTGCAAAATTTTAGGGTGTATCTCCCACTGAAACTTTAAACAGTCGCTTGGAGGAGGGCTCTGAGAGGCAGACTGACCAGTCAGTGCTGGACACAGAGAGGAGCAAAGCAACCTCCAGTCCCCAAAGAATGTGACAAAATCCCAAGAGAAAGATCATCAGCCAGGCTGCAGCAACAGGCAAGAGAACAAGTGCGGGATCTACCACAGGGAACATGTTCCTAGAGAGTGTAAACCAAGAGTGGCTGAGGACAGCCTAACCCTGCTGGGACAGGGAGAGCAGGAGTCACAGGATAGAAACGTGCTTGTTGTCTAACAGGGTTCCATTTGATGAATGGTGCTTAGCATCCACATTCTGAATTCAAACAAGAGACTTACAGCATGGTTCCTGCCCTAAGACACTTACTGGGTAAACAGTACGTGAAATAATAAAATAACAATACCTTAGCATATGTAAAAAGCGAAACCATGTCTGTGCAACACACTCATTATCCATTTCTGGAGGGATCAGACTGGCATCTTCATCGGGAACTTTAAATGGAGGAAATGAAGGCCCATATGTAAAGCGTAGCAATCTAGAAAATAAATGCACACCACTGAGTCCATTTCTTAACAGATTGAAAAATACACTCAAGCACAGAAACATGAAAGAAAATAGATGAAACATGTGTACCTCACATAAGTGAACAACACATATGGAAACTCTCATTCATAAAACAGACAAACTGAAAGAGGATTTCTAGTTTTTTATGTTTGGGACGATGAATATGCTAATTACTCTGATCAATCACTATACATTTTTAATACATACATCAAAACATCACTATGTAATCCAAAAATATGTACAACTATTATGTGTTCATTTAAAAAAAAATTTCACATTGAAAACAAACTGGAGACTTCCAAGATGATTTCTAATGGAAAGAAGCTGGGAAGAAGAGAGTATATGCTGGTGTATATATTTTATATGTAATACACATGTGTTATTATTAGCATCTTCTTTACAAGATACACGAGTTTTTGGGGAAAATAAACAAGTATACCAAAAAAAGAATGTTTTAAATTATTTAAGATACTTGAAGTATTTATAGATAATAATAAATTTAATAATTTAAGATACTAATTTATAGAAAATTATTTAAGATACTTAAATTAATTATAAAATAAATATTATTAAAATACTGCTACTTCCTGCTATCCCTGTCTTTTATACAGTAATTCTTTTCAGTTCAGCTTCATCACTTTTTCCTTGTCCCTCTTCCAGCCCCATTCGTGTGCTCTGTGGGACATTTATTCTGTTGTAAACTGATTCTTAAAGTTTTTCCTTGCATCTCTTCTCTTTCTGGTTTGACTAGCCTAATTTTTCTATTTGTGTATCGGTGATTCTGAATTACTCTTTATGACTTTTTTATAAGTTAGGTATGTTAATCATTTTGTATCATTTCTTCCCATTTTGTAGTTCTAGTTTGTGTTTTTCAGCTGTCAGTGATCTTAGTTTTTAACTGTCTTTCTGTGACATATGTTTATATATGTGTTTCACATGTATGCATTACATATTACTTATAAATTATAGCTATTTATATACAATTATACTTATATAATTATATAATCATATAATATTTAAATTTTTAAAAAAGATTCACCTCACTGCAAATTTCTGCAATATAACTAAGTTATAATAGTTTTACATGAAGTTTAGAATTTCTGATATACCATAAAAATAACTCAACCACTCAATTACTTAATAGTAATATTCTAAATGTATTAAAACTATTCAAAGCCCTTTAACTCAATTATTCTCTATCTAGAGATAATATAATCAGAATACATATAAAGACTATGTATAAAGCATTCATATCACCAATATTTTTTAAATAAAATAATGGGAACAACATAAATATCAAAACAGCAGGGGAAGATGGGAGGATTGCTTGAGGTCAGGAGTTTGAGTCTGCAAAGAGCCATGACTGCACCACTGCACTCCACCCTGGGCAACAGAGCAAGACCATATTTCAAAAAAAAAGAAAAAAAGAAAAAAAAAAACAACGCTGGCACAGTGGCTCACGCCTGCAATCCCAGCACTCTGGGAGGCCAAGTCTAGTGGATCACTTGAGTCCAGGGGCTTGAGGCCTGCTTGACCAATATGCAAAACCTCATCTTTACAAAAAATTCAAAATTTATCTGGGCATGGTGGCATGCACCTGTAGCTCCCAGCTGCCCCAGGAGGCTGAGGTGAGAGGATCACTTGAGCCTAGGGAGGTTGAGGCTGCTATGAGTCCTGATCACACCACTGCACTCCAGCCTGGGCAACAGAGCAAGACCTTGCCTCAAAAAAACAAAAATAACAACAACAATAACAAGGCAATTATTAAATGAATTATATTCCAATTATATAATGGAAAACTACAAAACCATTAAAAATATGATCTCAACAGCTATTAATGAGAAAAAGTATGTGTAAATAAAAGTGACAAGAATCAGACATCAAATGAAACAAGCAGACAATATTATATAGAATAATTTCAAACTGGTATTTTTAAAAAGGGAACTAAATGGAAAAAATACATTAAAACGTTAACATGGGTTGGCTCTAAATGATAGGTATTTGTCCCTACAGTTTCCAAATTTTCTATTATAAGCATGTAATGTTATCACAATCAAGATAAAAGCATTACTTAAAAACAGATTCATAATTTTTTTAAAGCAATTGTCCTGCCTCAGCCTCCCAAAGTGCTGGGATTACAGATGTGAGCCACCACTCATGGCTAGATTCATAATATTGATGTTGTCTGTGATATATGAGAATCAACAAAATATTCCAAAGTTTCATTTTTTAGTTTAAATAATAATAAAGATCTAAACATTTTATTAACTCAGAAAAAGAGAAGTCTACCTTCTGATACATAATACTACCTACAAAGTTTTTGTTCCTGTCACCCCCTCTCTTTGCCCCCAGTCAAACTTGAATGAGATCAAGACTCTAGATCTAACTACCAGTTTACAGGAAATACAGCGGGGCAGAGGAATATGTTAAATTAACAATGTGGACGTAATTGGAAAAATACAGAATGTGAAACACTCTGTAAGACAACCCAGTTTCTTCAACAAAAAAAATGCAAAGAAAAATAAAGCAGAAACCTAGGCCTGGTGTGGTGGCTCAGGCCTGTAATACCAGCACTTTGGGAGGCCAAGGCAAGAGGACTGCTTGAGCCCAGGAGTTCAAGGCCAGCCTGGACAACATGGAGGAACCCCATCGTGATCAGAAATATAAAAATTAGCCAAGCATGGTGGTGTACGCCTGCAGTCCCAGGTACTCAGGTGGCTGAAGCAGGAGGATCACTTGAGCCTAGGAGATTATAAGGCTGCAGTAAGCTGTGATTGCACCATTGCATTCCAGCCTGGGTGACAGAGTAAGAAACTCTGTCAAAAAAAGAGAAAGAAAGACAGCAGAAACCTATACAGTTGTCCTTCAGTATTATGGGGAATTGATGCAGGACACCCCTCAGATGCCAAAATCCATGGATGCTCAAGTCCCCTTACATAAAATAATTTAGTATTTGCATATAACCTACACACACCACCTTATATACTTTAAATCATCTCAAGATTACTTATAATACCTAATACAATGCATACACATCCCTTCATTCGCACAGATTCAGTGCAGTACTCAGTGGAAGGCAAATTCAATTTTTACTCTTTGGAATTTTGTGAAATTTTTTGCCAAATATTTTTGATTTCTGATTGGCTGTGTCCATGGATACAGAACCCACAGAGGACCAACTGTACCTGAAAATTTGAACATCGATTGGCTAACTGATATTAAAGAATTGTCAACTTTTTTAGGTGTGATAAAGGTATTATATTTTTTAAAGAACCCTTATCTATATCTAGAGTTATACAGGTATACCTTGGAGATCTTGCAGGTTGTTTCACACTACCCTAATAAAACAAATATTGCAAAAAGCAAGTCATGCACGTTTTTTTGGTTTCTCAATGCATATAAAAGCTATGCTTGGACTATACTGTAGTCGATTAAGTATGCAATAGGATTATATCTTTAAAAATCAATGTACATCCTTAATTTTAAAATATTAATATTTTACTGCTGAAAGATGCTAATAATCATCTGTGCCTTCAGCAAGTCATAATCTTTTCCCTTTTTAAAACTTTCCAACTTTTATTTTAGATTCAGGAGGTACATGTGCAGATTATCTGGGTATACTGCATGATGCTGAGGCTTGGGGTACAAATAATCCCATCATCTGGGCTTTTCAACACTGCTCCTCTTCCCCCATCAGTAGTCCTCAGTTTCTAATGTTGTCATCTTTACGTCCATGAGTTTTACGTCCAATGTTTAGCTCCCACTTATAAGTGAGAACACGTGATACTTGGTTTTCTGTTCCTGTGTTAATTCACTTAGGATAATGGCTTCAAGCTGCATCCACGTTGCTGCAAAGGACATAATTAATTCTTTTTCATGGCTGCATAGTATGCCATGGTGCATATGTGCCACATTTTCTTTACCCAGTCTACAACCGACGGGCATCTACGTTGATTCCATGTCCTTGCTATTGTGAATCGTGCTGCAATATATAAGAGTGCATGTGTCTTTTTGGTAGAATCATTTGTTTTCTTTTGGATATATACCCAGCAATGGGATGGCTGGGTTGAGTGGTAGTCGTATTTTAAGTTCTTTGAGAAATCTTCCAATTGCTTTCCACAGTAGCTGGAACTAATTTACATTCCCACCAGCAGAGTTTATAAGCATTCCCTTTTCTCTGCAGTCTTGCCAGCATCTACTGTTTTTTTGACATTTTAATAATACCCATTCTGCCTAGTGTGAGATGGTATCTCACTGTGATTTTGATTTGCATTTGTTTGATGATTAGTAATATGGAGCATTTTTTCATATGTTTGTTGGCCACTTGTACGTCTTCTTTTGATAAGTGTCTGTTCAAGTCTTTTGCCTGTTTTTTAATGGGGTTGTTTTTTGCTTGTTCAATTGTTTTAAGTTCCTTATAGATTCTGGATATTAGATCTCTGTCAGATGTATAATTTGTGAATATTTTCTCCCATTCTGTAGGTTTTCCATTTACTCTGTTGACAGTTTCTTTTATGTGCAGAAACTCTTTTGTTTAATTAGGTACCACTTGTCAACTGTTTTTGTTACAATTACTTTTGAGGACTGAGTCATAAATTCCTTCCCAAGGCAAATGTCCAGAATAGTGTTTCCTAGGTTTTCTTCTAGTATTCTTATAGTTTGAGGCATTACATTTAAATCTTTAATCCATCTTGAGTTAATTTTTGTATATGGTAAAAGGTAGGAGTCCAGTTTCATTCTTCTGCATATGGTTAGCCAGCTAACCCTGCACTATTTTTATTGAATAGAGAGTCCTTTCCCCGTTGCTTGTTTTTATTGACTCTGTCAAAGATCAGACGGCTGTAGTTATGAAGCTTTACTTCTGGGTTCTCTATTCTGTTCCATTAGTTTATGTATGTTTTTGTACTAGTACCATGCTGTTTTGGGGATTGTAGCCCTGTAGTATAGTTTGAAGTTGGGTAATGTGATGCCTCCAGCTTTGTTCTTTTTGCTTTAGGATTGTTTTGACTATTAGAGCTCTTTTTTGGTTCCAATATGAATTTTAGAATAGGTTTTTTCCTAGTTATGTGAAAAAATGGCACTGGTAGTTTGATAGGAATAGTGTTGAATCTGTAGATTGCCATGGGCAGTATGGTCATTTTAATGATATTGATTCTTCTAAACCATGAACATGGAATGTTTTTCCATTTGTTTGTGTCATCTAGAGTCATCTTTTCACTGGTAGAGGGTATTGCCTCATTGATGGCTGCAGACTGATCAGGATGGTGATTGTTGACGGCTGGGATGGCTGTGGCAGTTTTAAAAACTAAAACAATGAAGTGTGCCACATGGACTGACTCTTCTTCTCACAAGAAAATTTATCTGTGGCATGCAATGCCATTTCATAGCATTTTACCCACAGTAGAACTTATTTCAAAATCAGAGTGAATCCTCTCAAACTCTGCCATTACTTTACCAATTAAGCTTATGTAATACTCTATATACTTTGCTGTCATTTCAACAATGTTCATGGCATCTATACCAGGAGTAGATTCCACCTCAGGAAACTACTTTCTTTTCTCATCCATAAGACTTCTCATCATTAGTTTTATCATGACATTGCAGCAATTAGTCATCTCTTTCGGCTATACTTCTAATTGTAGTTCTCTTGCTACTTCTCCACCTCATCTGCAGTGACTTCTTCCACTAAAGCTTTGAACCCCTCATAATAATTCATTAGGGTTGGAATCAACTTCTTCCAAAGTCCTTTTAATGATGATATGGCAGCTATAGCCTTACAAAACGTACAGTTGACCCTTGAACAACATAGGAACTAGAGGTGCTGGCCCCTCATACAGTTGAAAACTCTATGTATAATGTTTGAGTCCCCAAAAACTTAACTACTAATCTAATCAGAAGCCTTACCAATAACAATTAACACATATTTTGTATGTGTATTATATATGGTATTCTTACAATAAAGAAAGCTAAATAAAATGTTACGAAGAAAATCGTAAGAAAAATCAGACGCAGTGGCACACTCATAGTCCCAGCTACTTGGAAGGCTTGAGGCAGAAGATACTGTGTCGGTACAAAAGTAATTAAAATAGGGCAAAAGCTGCAATTACTTTTGAACTAACCTAAATAGCTTGAGCCCAGGACCTTAAGAGTGTAGTGCACTATGATCACACCTATGAACAGCCATTACACTCTAGCCTGGGCAACCCAGCAAGACCCCGTCTTTAAAAAATTATTAAAAAGGGCCATGTACAGTGGCTCATGCCTGTAATCCCAGCACTTTGGAAGGCAGAGGCGGGGAGGCTCACATGAGGCCTGGAGTTAGAGACCAGCCTGGCCAACATGGAGAAATCCTGACTCTACTAAAAATACTAAAAAATTAGCTGGGCATGGTGGCTCACACCTGTAATCCCAGCTACTCAGGAGGCTGAGGCACAAGAATCACTTGAGCCTGGGAGGCAGAGGCTGCAGTGAGGCGGAGGTTGCAGTGAGCTGAGATCATACCACTGCACTGCAGACTAGGTGACAAAGTGAGACTCTGTCTCAAAAAAAAAAAAGTCGTATAAAAGAGAAAATACATTTACTAACACTGTACTGTGTTTACTGACACCATAAGTTTACGTCATCTTTTCACAAAATCAATTGTCTGCCTGAAATGGCAGGTGACCACAGCTGCAGACCTCAAATGACAGAACACATCAAGCAATTCAACTTTTTCTTGTAATGTCATGAGTTTTCTCTGCTTCTTGGGAGCACTTCCAGCACCACTAACGGCACTTCGTATGGGTCCCATGGTATTATTTATTCCAGGTTTACAGTATTGTATTAAATATGATGAAAAATAAATGAAAACTGAGACATCACTTTTTACTGAGATACACTATTTACTGGAGAGATTAACTGCTCAAGCAGAGATGATTAGTGTCACATGGGGTTTTAGGTGAATATTCACACCACTTGAGCTCATTGCAATAGCAACAGGAAGTGGCTACAAAATTATTACAGTAGTATAGTATGTACCACAGTTAATTTTATGCAATTACGATTTATACTGTAGCTTTTATGTTTACATTTCTTTACCTGTTGTTTACATTACTGCAAATGGTATCATGTATAGTCCATAAGCATTTGTATGCATAAGTTTTAATAAATTTTAATTTAGTATAACACATTTGTGTATATTTTATGGTAGTAAACAATACAAGACTAACATGTACATATATTTTATGCACATAACATACCTTTTTTTTCTTTTTTCAATATATCTAGGCTACATGGTGCATATTTTTTCAAATTGTCTCAAATCTCAAAAAAAAGTTTCCACTACATATAAGTGGACCCATACAGTTCAAATACATGTTGTTCAAGGGTCAACTCTATTTCTTAAACAAGATTTGAAAGTCAGGCTGGGCGCAGTGGATCATGCCTGTAATCCAAGCACTTTGGGAGGCTGAGATGGGTGGACTGTTTTGAGGCCAGGAATTTGAGACCAACATGGTGAAACCCCATCTCTACTAAAAACACAATAACTAGCAGGGTGTGGTGGCACACCTCTGAAATCCCAGCTACTCGGGAGGCTAAGGCACAAGAATCACTTGAACCTTGGAGGCGGGTTCTACAGGCACAAGCCACCATACCTGGCTATTTTTTTATTTTTTGTAGAGACAGGGTTTTGTCAAGTTGCCCAGGGTGGTCTCAAACTCCTGAGCTCAAGTAATCTGCCCATCTCTTACTCCCAAAGTGTTGGGATTACAGGCATGAGCCATTGCACACAGCCAGAATAAATGTAACATCATTCTTAGTATATGGGCTGCCAAGGTGAGCACAAATTTAACATCATTCTTAAGGGCCCTAGGATTTTCCAAATGGTGAATGAGCACTGGCTTCAGCTTGCCAGGCACTGACTTCTCCTCTCTAGCTATAGAAGTCCTAGATAGTGTCTTCTTCCAATACAAGACTGTTCAATGCACACTGAAAATCTGTTGTTTGGTGACGCCACCTTCATCAATGATCTTAGCTAGATCATCCGGATCACTTGCTGCAGCTTCTCCATCACACTCGCTGCTTCAGCTTGCACTTTCACGTTATAGACATGGTTTCTTTCCTTAAACCTCATTAACCAACCTCAGCCTGTTCCTAAGCTTTCTTCTGCAGCTTCCTCACCTCTCACAGCCTTCACAGAACTGAAGACAGTTAGGCCTTGCTCTGAATTAGGCTTTGGGTTAAGAAAATGTTGTGACTGGTTTGATCTCCCATCTAGACCACTCAAACTTTCTCCATATCATAAATAAGCCTGTTTTGCTTTCTTATCATTCCTGTGTTCAGTGGTATAGCATGTTTAATTTCCTTCAAGAACTTTTCCTTTGCATTCACAACTTGGCTAAACATTTGGTGCAAGAGTCCTAGCTTTCAGCCTATTTCGGCTTCCAACACACCTTCCTAAATAAACTTAATCATTTCTAGTTTTTGATTTAAAGTGAGAGACATGCAACTATTCCTTTCACTCGAACACTTTGAGGCCATTATAGTTACTAATTGGCCTAATTTCAGTATTATTGTGTCTCAAGAGTGGGAAAGAGACGGGGAACAGCTGGTCAGTGGAGCTGTGAGAACACAAACAACATTGATCGATAAAGTTCACCATTTTATATAGCTGTAGTACGTGGCACTCTGTAACGACGACAATGGTAATATCAAAGATCACTGATCACAGGTCACCATAACAGATAATTGTAATTTAAAAGTCTGAAATACGCAAGAATTACCAACATATGACAGAGGCACAAAGTGAGCACATGCTATCGGAAAAATGGTGCCAAAAGACTTGCTTGATGTAGGGTTGCCACAACCCTTCAATTTGAAAAAAAAAAAACAACACATGGTACCTGTGAAGCTCAATACAGTGAAGTACAATAAAACAAGGTATGCCTGCATATTAAAATCAGGATTTAAATGAAAAAATAAGTGTGAAAAAAATGAACCTAAGAGTGTACTTACAAAACAGTGATGGCATTATATATAAATGGCAAAAAGGTAAAATTGTTATTATAAAAAAACTGCCTACCTTGGTTACAAAGTAGCATTTATAGTATGGTCCCATTTCTGTAAAATTATATATAAATATACATGATAGGATTTCAGGAGAACTTTTCTATTGTACCACTCTATGGTTATGTTTCTTTAAAATAATGATTATGCATATTTTAGTAATCAAAATAAAAGTGGATTTTTTTTTTGTGGGTGAAGTAGGGTATAACATTTATCTGTTTCTCAAGAATGCCTGATTATTCTGAAAGGTTTTAAACAGGCACTAGCCAAACTGTTATATCTATGTTTAAAAAGTGGCTCAATTCTGTATCTAAAGTACAGTAATAACAGACCCAGCCTTTGTTACAATGTATTCCATGAATGCCAGAAAGCTGCCTAAGGTCAGACAGGGGTTGAAGGAAGGTAGGGCAGTGACAATAACCTACCTGGAAGTGAGCGCACAAATGACCTTGCTCCACTGCTCCACCACTGCTGGGTGATGCCTCCAGTTAGCCACCATCTCCTTGGCTGTTTTCCAATAAGGAGGTGTTGGGAAGCACCGAGTGCAAGCTAGTAACCACACCTCAAAGAGAACACCAATCAACTTCTCTGCTAGATTCTCAGCAATGCCACCTTACCAACGAAAAGAAAACACATCTTTGGCAAACTTATTTTTAAAGTAGAATCTTTAAGTCACTGATGTGGGAGAACTGGTCAAAAAATTAAAATAAGTGCAATGTTAAGTTTCGACTTTCAAATAATCATTTAATAGTTAAAATGAGAAGTAATACTTAGGAGTTCCTGTGCCCAAAATCATAGATACATCAAAAAATTTCTACTTTGAAAGATTTCAAGTTGTCCTGTTCAATTCTTATTGAAGGTCTTAATCCTCCAGCAAAGGGGACAGGCGGACACAGGGGAGAAGGTAAAGGATGACTGACTATGATGACTGACTACTATGAGTCAGTTTCTATCTCAAATAGTTCATACAAATGACCTCATATAATCCTCACATTAATTCTGCAGGATAGGTATCTGTAATACCTAATACCAACTACTAATTATACCCATTTTGAAGATGAGAAAACTTGATTCAGAGAGTTTAAGCAACTTCTTCAACTTCATGCAGCCAGTAAGTGAAGGAATCACAACAAACACCCATGTCTTTTTACCTCCGAACTTTGCCATACAATGCTCCAAGTATTTGAAAGCCACCCTTCAAGGTGGGGGGAGAGAGAGAGAGAGACAAATAATGGAGCAAAAGGACTGGTGTTGGGAAGGACAGAGCCTTAACCATGAAAATGGGGCTGTTCCCCTGTTCTAAGTCCTGGAACCAGGTGGAAAAACAGCAGTGGTCTTCACACTGCACAGCTCCAGAAGGCAAAGTTGGGACTCACAGGAAAAGTTATAAGAATGTGTGTTTCAAATGAGCAAAACCAAAGTTTCAACAACAAAGAGCCCAAGAAGGGGATGAATTGTCTGCCTCATGCTGTTGAGATCCCTGGCATGAGGAGTAAGCAATAGAGAGCTGATGAATCAATGACTGGCCAGCTATTGTCAATACCAGACAGAGTATTCCTATCATCGCATCCCTTCCCACACTGAAATTCCATGCTTCCTTTTAGCTATTTCCCTGAACACTGCATCTGTGTGAGAACACAAACACAGTCACGTGTGTTAGTAAACAGAGTATACCGATGAATAAGCAACAAGAGAACTTGGAACTAGATGATCAACTTATAGTTTATATACATTGTGCTATATACAAAGCAGGGATTCTGAAATACACTGTAAAGTCATAAAACTGGAGGCATTTTAATGGCTAGCTAATGAATGGCAAACTGGCACACTTCCAAATAGAACAGTTAGAAGACTTTGGAAGTTTCATTTGCTGAGTAAAATATCTTCTGTCACTATCAAGTTTTCAGACTCTACTTTGATAACTACTTTGTAATACATTATCTATAGGCTCTAATTTAATTGGTTAGTTGTTTCTTTTTTTTTCTTTTGAGACGGTGTCTTACTCATGGCCCAGGCTGGAGTGCAGTGACACGATCTTGGCTCACTACAACCTCCACTTCCCAGGTTCAAGCAATTCTCCTGCCTCCGCCTCCTGAGTAGCTGGGATTACAGGCGCCCACCACCACACCTGGCTAATTTTTGTACTTTTAGAAGGGATGGGGTTTCACCATGTTGGCCAGGCTGGTCTCGAACTCATGACCTCAGGTGATCCGCCTGCCTCAGCCTCTCAAAGTTCTGGGATTACAGGTGTGAGTCACCATGCCCGGCTAGTTGTTTCTTATATAGGCTCTATCCTAACTTTTTTTTTTTTTTTTGAGACAGAGTTTTGCTCTGGTTGCCCAGGCTGGAGTACAATAGCATGATCTTGGCTCACTGCAACCTCTGCCTCCTGGGTTCAAGTGATTCTCCTGTCTCAGCCTCCCAAGTAGCTGGGATTACAGGCGTCCACCACCACGCCCGGCTACTTTTGGTATTTTTAGTAGAGATGAGGTTTCACTATGTTGGCCAGGCTGGTCTCAAACTCCTGACCTCAGGTGATCCACCCACCTTGGCCTCCCAAAGTGCTAGAATTATAGGCATGAGCCACTGTGTCCGGCCTATCCTATTAAACAAGCTACTGTTCCCATCATTATCAAACATGCATAATTCATTGAGTCCCTCCCTATATTAGCAAAATCATTACTGAAGGTAAAATAACTTCATTAGTGCTAAAGTTATATTGTGCCTGAGGGTTTCCATTCTAAGAACTGTTCATCTTCGTTTGTAAACCGTTATGCCAAAATTTAAATCCCAATGAGTCTACCACTCACTGAGTTTAAAGATGAACTGTATTTGGAGCTCGGAAATAAATCAGAAAAATAAATAAATAAATAAACAAACCTTGAACAGTTGGTGGGGCCAGAAGTATGTCATTAATCTGCAGAAGAAACAACAGTAAGACTTCCCAGGTTTCTCGGGCCATGAGAGATGACTCACGGGCCAGTTTCTGAATGGCTCTCAGGACCTGTAAGCATAGTCGAATCTGACTGGAACCCTGTTCCTGTCTGAAGAAGATAGACAGATATCACTGGCAAGCCTGGAGAAGAGACAGCAACAGCTTCAGGACAGGTGACTTATGGATGTGGCAAGCAGTGGTCCAATGAAGCTCCCTAATATTATCAGCAGAGAGGGCTAGGCATACCATCTTCAGTTTAAAGCTACTTCTTACTCATCGTAAAGTTCAGCACTCTGGGTTCTAAACCTACCACTCCTATGAGAACTGGAAAGCTTCTGGGAGGAAGGCGGGAATACTAGAACATAAACTTCACTTCTGGATTTTCTATGTCTAACACATGCCTAACACATAATAGCAGGCACTCAATAGGTTTTTGTTGAATTAACAAGTAAATACCCACAGCCACCCTTGCTGCTTACATTTAAGCAGAACGACCTTGGTATTCTTGTTTAATTTTTTAAAACATATATTTGCAAGAATTCTACATGTGATTTTACAGTGCTCATAGTCCCTCTGAAGCTAAGGTCTATTAGAGAAGGGCCTAAGGGCCAGAAGGAATAGCCTAATAGGTCCCCAAAATTGATGAGGTATGTAGGCATTGCTTCAGAAATAAATACCTGCTACTGCTGCTCTAATTTTAGAAAAAGACACGTAGCCAGAGACGGAGGCTCCAAGGTTCCCAGGATACCCTGGAACAACAGTTTTAAAACTCACTGCAGGACTGTTTTTTCCAAAGGAAATCTCATAAAGAAGAATTATCTATATAACAGATCAAAGTATTTTGGCTAGGATTGAGGATGAAGATAGAGGTCCAGGCCCGAGCCCTTACCCTCACTTTCCAAAGTAGAACAGTGAGAATTTGGGAATAGCAGGAAATCCACTGTATTAGCAAGTGGTAAGCTGGCCTCCAGATCTCTTATGGGAAACCCAAAAAAAGTATCTAATATTACTGAAATAAGTCTTGAGGCCAAGTTTCTACATATTGTCATTTGTCACAAAGAACTGATAGAAACGTATCTGAATCAGATTGGGGAGTTTCCTCAAGAAATTCCAGAAAATGAAGTGAGTTCCCTTAGAACTGTCAACCCAACCTTAGAATAGAGATGCTCAGATTCTGGGCTATGATGCGGAAAACCAGTCACTTACCCTAGAGTTGAAAGCAAATGACACCACTAAGTTTTCCCTAAAGAAGTCAGACCTAAAGCAAAATGATGAGAAAATTGCCTAGGAAGAGCCAAGCACCCTCAGAAGTGGGGAGATGTTCCACATTCAGCTAAAGGTGGATCTAGTCCAGGTAAAGCCCTAAGGTTTAAGCTTGTGTCTACTGCTCTGGCTTACTTGAAGAAGAATAAAAAACTAGGGCCAGGCGTGGTGGCTCAAGCCTGTAATCCCAGCACTTTGGGAGGCCCAGACGGGCAGATCACGAGGTCAGGAGATTGAGACTATCCTGGCTAACACGGTGAAACCCCATCTCTACTAAAAAATACAAAAAACTAGCTGGGCGAGGTGGCAGGCGCCTGTAGTCCCAGCTACTCGGGAAGCTGAGGCAGGAGAATGGCGTAAACCTGGGAGGCGGAGCTTGCAGTGAGCTGAGATCTGGCCACTGCACTCCAGCCTGGGCGACAGAGCGAGACTCCGTCTCAAAAAAAAAAAAAAAAAACAATATCATAGCCCCAAACCTAATCAAGTAATATAAGAGGAAGTCCAGAATAAGAAATAAAAATACCACTAATGGCCCTGGAACTGACACTCTTCCAAGAGTGCATGCCTCCTACATGGTAATTTAGGCCTACCTACCATTTCCAGGCCTACCTACCATTTCCTGTCCAATGACAGGAAAGGAAATACCTGTTCCTCAGGTACTGAGGCTCCTCCTCACTCAGAAGGCCTAAATTTAGATGCAGGGTCCAAAGTTCTAAAGCTAACAAGGTAACCTTTACATAAAAACAAACAGAAGATCTAAACACCAGAGATCTCCTTTTCAAAAATATCAAGTTACTTTTTAAAAAGTAACTTGTGATCTTCAGAAAAACTGCTTTAGAACAGTGGTGGTGAATGATGGCCAATGGGTCAAATCTGGCCTGCTATCTTTTATTGTAAATAGAGTTTACAAATCTGGCCTACTATCTATATTGTAAGTGAAGCTGTATTGGAACACAGTAATGATCATTCATTCACATACTGCCTATGGCTGCTTTCATGCCATACCAGCAGAACTGAGTAATTACATCACTATATGACCCACAAAACCTAAAATGCTATCTGGCTCTTTGTTAACCCTGCTTTAGAACAATAATATGTTTTTTTAAAGTACAGTATAGTATATGTGAGCAATTAAAACCTTAATCACCTTTAAAAGGTGATTTACTCTTCGCTCAATCATAAAAAAAAAAAATCAAACTGATGGGCAAAAGAGAAAGGTTACATTCATTCTGACATAATCTCTAGCAAAATGGTAAAGGCATTTCCCTCTATTTTGAGTGTCAGTTTTTATAAAAACAACTAATTAAGTAAACTTAGATGACAGTTTTGTGAACTATCAGAATCAAATAAACAACTAAAACTTCAAATAATGGGAGATGAGATCATAACACCAATACCTAGCACTGAAAATATTCAGCTAAGTTTCCTAAAACATTAGCCAGGAAGAGAACTCTAATTCTCAGTTGAGTAGCCTCTCAGAATTTACTAACACTTATGCATGCACACTTTTGAGAAAACAAGGTAATTACCAAATAGCAAAACCATTTATAAGGTAGTCATGTATCTCAAAAGAGAAAAAGCAAAGGCGCAAGCCTAATTAACTCAAATGCCATTAATTTTTTTTCATCAATACAAATTAGCTGAGCACTGAGAGGTACTAGGCTTACAAAGAAGAGACACAGTGACAATACTACTCATGAGACTATCCCAGGCATGAAGAAAAAGCCCAGTAGTCTCCTAAAAAGATAACAAGAAAGTATTAAAACTATTATATCATTTTAGAAGAACCTGCTTATAAACAATATTCTAAGTACTCTCAACTGTTTCCTGGTTTTTGTTGTTGTTGTTGTTGTTTGTTTTGTTTGAGACAAGAGTCTCGCTCTGTTGCCTAGGCTGGAGTGCAGTGGTGCGATCTTGGCTCACTGCAACCTCTGCCTCCCAGATTCAAGCGGTTCTCTTGCCTCAGCCTCCCATGTAGCTGGGATTATAGGCACATGCCACCACGCCCGGCTAAGTTTTGTATTTTTAGTAGAGACAGGGTTTTGCCATGTTGGCCAGGCTGGTCTTGAACTCCTGACCTCAGGTGATCCACCTGCCTCAGCCTCCAAACGTGCTGGGATTACAGGCATGAGCCACTGTGCCCAGCCTATTTCCTGTTTTTAATTCCATTTGAAATCAATAAATACAAGCAACACGCATTTAATTCACACCTAAGGTAAGTATTAAGTACTAAAATACCAGTACTGCACCAGATACTGTGGAAGCCTAAAATAGAGACAACACAGTTCCTGCCTTCAAGTTGGTTAGATGGGGAAAGGAGACACACATTTTAAAAGATAAGCAACAAAACAGCAAGAGATACAAGAGTGATACAGAAAGTATCACATAGGTTCAGAGAAGGTGTGAGCGCTGTGGGCCTGAGTGGTTAGGTAGGACTTCTCCTCACAAGGCGGAACTAAAGAACCAACAAGAATGAGATGTGGTGATGGAGAGGAGGAGGAGGAAGAAGACAAAAAGACATCATGATGGGGAAGATCTTTAAGAGGTCTTAGAGGAATGTCTGACTTATGAGTCTGACTAAAGAGCAGCATTCATGCAGAATTAAGAACAGCTAGTTTGGTTAGGGGCCAGACTACACCAGGCATTTCATGCATGGTATGCTGTTTACACCTGAGCCAACAGACCAGAGTTCCGGAGAGTTCTCTTTTTTAATCCAGATTTTCCAAAGTAATCTTCCTTCTATATTTAGAAAGTTAAAAATTTACAGAGCTGGTTTTCAAAATCCCTCACTGTATGACAGAGCAAAAGCTCTAACCAGAACTTTACCAAAGGGAGATTGCCCTACTGCTCCTTGAAGGTATCCTACATTATGATATTTAAGGCCCTTGCCTAAGAAGATGGAAAAAAAATTAGAAACAAACTATCAAGAGTAATCTTTTGGCTTACTACAAAGTTGCCCATAATTGTTTCAAGTGTCTTCATTCTCTCATAGGAAAGATGCCTCTTAAGGTAGATACATCTCCCTTAGTTGTGTTTAGCCTAAATGGAGACAAGAATTGTGATAGGCAAAAGTATATATTTTTTTGAGTAGAAGGGAAAGATGTTACAGTATTTTAATATCTAAGAGGTATGAGATTTTAGAAGCAAAGCCAAAAACTTGTAAAGAACACATACCTGTTAAAAACTCCTAGTAAACATTACATAAGCCCATCTTTCCTAACATTCACATTAATACAATCTTTAATTGAACACACAAAGTCACTGTTCAGAGGACTAACAATGAAATCAGCTCCTATACTACAGTAACATTTATGAATATTTTACTATGCCCCTGATAATGGGCCAGATAGACAGGTACAGCTTACCTTGGTACAAAAAGATTTTGTAGGTGTTTTAGTATACTTTGAACATATTGATTAGGCTCTTTAATAACTGGCAATGGAATAGAATCTTTCGGCAACACTAAAGCCATAATCCAGTCTGTATATACATCAACGCAATATTTTACAGTCTCTCCATCCAATGGAAGGGTCAGTCCATAGCAAATTACTTCCATGGTCCATTTTACCTAGACAAAAGAAAATATCCATACAGAATTATTATACATGCCTATCTCAGTAGACTGATTTCAAATGTCAATCTCTTTTATTGCCAAAAGCCTCTAAATTGATATTCATCTCAATGTAAGTATCAGATTTATTTTAGATAATGCATTTTTCACATATCAAACATACAATTTCCCAAGCAAAAGATTTAAGAAGAAAATAAATTACTTATTTTTGACTATCAAGCCTATGCTGGTTTTTGCCCTTTAGATATTATTATTATTTGCTCTGTGAATTAAAAAGTAAATACAGGTCACTTCAATTTTCCAGAGATTAGAGATGCAAAAATAGAACATTTTAGAGTTTTTTCTCCACTTAATTTATGTGTAGCATTTAGAAAATCACATAAAGTCAGTCACATTCCACCTCCAGATTATGCAAATGAACAAACAAGAAGATGAACTGTTTGACTCTTATTTTACAACTGTTTCCTCTGCCAAAAAAAAACAATACTTAAAATGAAGAACAAATACAGCTGAGAAAGGACTGAAGCTGGGTAAGATCTTAACAAGGCATTTAGCCACACTGAATGAGTCCCTGCCTCCTCACCTAGCTGAATCACATCCTAAGGACTGAGAGAACTTGCCTAAGAGACTGCTGAACCACTAGGCTGCCTGCAGTCATAATTGTAGAGATTAAATAATCTGGCCCAAGTCACTGGTTTATAAAAGGTAGAGCTGAAAACTTGAATCCTGGTCTTTCAACTAGAAGGTACCACTGGGCAACTTTTTCCAAAATGACTTTGGCACATTAGTCTACTATTATTCTGTCATGTGGTATCTGGACCAGTTATAAATCCAGCCATTCTACCATCATCTGAGCTATATGTCTCCATCTATGAGAAACCCCAATATACAAAAAAAAAAAAAAAAAAAAAAAAAGGAGGAAACTGTATTCCAGACATTGCAAACTGGAAAGTTTAAGTGAATTCCAGACAAAACTTTGAGACAAATTACTAAGCAATCAGTGAACACTTACAAAAGAGAAGCATGATTACCAAGACCCAGCCTGCTCAAAAAAATCAAGTCATGCCAAATGAGCTTCATTCCTTTATTAACAGGGTTACTATTTAGAGGGCTGACAATGGTGTAGTCCTTGCAGTTTACAAAGCACTTTCATAAATATCACCTAGCCATCACAATAACCCTGTGTAGACAGGGTAAACTATCCTTACTTTATACATAAGAAAACAGAAGCTTAGCAAGATTATGCAATTTGGCACCAGTCACTGGTTTATAAAAGGTGGAGCTGAAAACTTGAACCCTGATCTTCCAACTAGAAATTTGAAGCTATTCTCACCATGCCATTAACAGAGTTCTCCGGCAAATGGGTATCTGGGTGTTAGCAAGAAATTTGGGCAGACCCAGGATCTCCTTGTGGACAAGATGGAGACATATGGCCCAGAGGATGGTAGAATGGCTAGATTTACAACTGGTCAAGATACCACATTACAGAGTAACAATAGATTAATGTGCCAAGATCATTTTGGAAAAAGCTGCTCAGTGGCATGCCAAAGGCTCTGCCAAGATTTTAACTTAGGGGGAAAAAAAAGAAAAACAGTGTATGCTGATCATCTGTAGATATCACAAAGCTAAAAAGGATGGCCAACTTGCTGGACAGAAATTCAGGATTCAAAAAGACTTCAATGGCTTAAAACCAAAGTTAAATCTAACAAGATAAATATATATATTACATTTTTTAAGCTCAAAAGCAACTACAAAGGTTAAAGGTCGGAAATATATGGTTTAACTGCAATAAGTGCTAAAGAAGCCTATAACAGCACAGTGAAGCTGTGACAAATTTGGAGCAGGGTGTAGCAAGATTTAGCCACATAATAGAAGAGATTCTAAAAGACATTGCAGGTCCCTAATTATCAGATGAAAAACCAAGAAGATATCTTTGGTGGTATCTTCACACAATCGTTTAATTTTATAATTCTAGGCCGGGCGTAGTGGCTCACACCTGTAATCCCAGCACTTTGGGAGGCCGAGGCGGGTGGATCACCTGAGGTCAGGAGTTCAACACCAGCCTGGCCAACATGTCAAAACCCTGTCTCTACCAAAAATACAAAAATTGGCCAGGTGCAGTGGCTCACACCTGTAATCTCAGCACTTTGGGAGGCCAAGGTGGGCGGATCACCTGAGGTCGGGAGTTCAAGACCAGTTTGGTCAACACAGAGAAACCCCCGTCTCTACTAAAAAAAAATACAAAATTAGCCAGGCGTGGTGGCGCATGCCTGCAATCCCAACTACTCGGGTGGCTGAGGCAGGAGAACTGCTTGAACCTGGGAGGCAGAGGTTGCGGTAAGCCAAGATCACGCCTTTGCACTCCAGCCTGGGCAACAAGAGCAAGACTCTGTCTCAAAAAATAAATAAATAGGCCGGGCTCGGTGGCTCACGCCTGTAATCCCAGCACTTTGGGAGGCTGAGGTGGGCAGATAACAAGGTCAGGAGATCAAGACCATCCTGGATAACACGGTGAAACCCTGTCTCTACTAAAAATACAAAAAATTGCCAGGCATGGTAGCAGGGCGCCTGTAGTCCCAGCTACTTGGGAGACTGAGGCAGGAGAATAGTGTGAACCCAGGAGGCAGAGCTTGCAGTGAGCCGAGGTCATGCCACTGCACTCCCGCCTAGGTGACAGAGCAAGACTCTGTCTCAAAAAAACAAAACAAAAAAAGGTATAATTCTAGAGGACACAGGAATTCTCATCTCTCTTCAAGGGTGAGAAAGGAGAAAAACAAGGGCTACACCAGAGCACCTCCATCTACTCATGTACCATCTCATCCCAGGAGAAGGCAACAAGGGATCACAAACGCACCAGGAGGAGAAGCACTAGGGTCTGTGCTAGTCCTCAGGGATAAATCTAGGGTCCTCTGAAGAGAGAAAAATGTTCCTCAGACTGAAGACCTTTACTCTTCAGAGACCCATGGCTGAGGGAGGATAACTGCCCCTAGAGCTGCAAGTTTTAGTCATATCTAAGTCTAATCTCTCCTTCACAGGAAACCAAAAACCAAACAGAAAAAAAGGGTCTGAGACATAGGGTACAGGTTTTGCGAAACGTGAGGCCTGAAGGTTACATGAGCTTCTTCAAGACAAGGGACAAAGTTTTAATCCTGCGTCTTAGCCAGAATTTATACTAGCAAGCTCCTCTACCACTCCATTCTCAGGGCCCCTTCACGACTTCCCAAAAGCAACTTTTTAACTTCAGCCTAGGCTGCTGAACCCAAGAACAAAGGGCCAGCTTCAGGACAAGTCATTCCAAGACCCCCTATCTTTAGAAACAGTAAACACCCAGCCTGGGCAACACAGTAAGAACATCCCTATAAAAAAATTGTTTTTAATTAGCCTGGCGTGGTGGCACGTGTCTGTAATTCCAGCTACTTGGGACTCACTGGGATGGAAAAATCATTTGAGCCCAGAGAGACTGAGGCTGCAGCGAGCTGTGGTCATGCCACTGCACATCAGCCTGAGTAACAAAGCAAGACACTGTGTCAAAAAAAAAAAAAAACAGCAAACACAACCCCAATTGCAATCACCTAGGCTTAGACCAGAAGGGCTTGGCTTCTCTGCAGCACTCTTAAACCTGGAAGTCAGAAAGGGGTAGGTAGGTATGGGGACAAGGGAGAGCTTAAGCACAGCATATGCATAGCCTGAAAACTCGACATGAGTCTTCAGTCAGGGGCCATCTAGAGGTAGGGATGAGGTCTTCCAACCACACTCTAAATGGAAATCAGAAGACTAAGCCTAGAGCTTTGGGGAAAGGGTTTGACATTCAAGTCCCTGTCTTGGCCTTTAGCTCAAGTGGAGAATTCACCATAACTAGTAAAAAGTCCCAACAGCAAAACAGTACAACTCATTCCTTACAACCTCCACAAACTCCGAGTCCCAGCCCTCAACTCAAACAAGATCAAAATTGAGAAGTCATACTACGTTGGGCAGAAATCCATTAAAAAGCTGATGGTATTCTACTATAGCTCTTTTCAAAGAAAAAAGAACAAAAAAGTTAACATTAAACAAATTCTTCAAGAACAAATGTACATTTTCATATAAGAGAATGAAATTCAGAAACACTTACTTCTTTGTCAGTTTTTAACAAACTCTCACTACCAGCCACTGAAGGGGTACCTAACACCTGCCCAAGAGGACGGACTACAGCATTTGCCACCTCTCGTCCAACGCTCTCTGGATAGCTGTGCAGCACACTGGTATGGCCTTGATCATTCTGAATCACCAAATGCAGTGACCTCCACTCAGAGTACATCGTGCCACTAAAGTACAATCCAAATGGCACCTGAAAAGACAAAACAGAAATGCATGTCAAATTATACTACTGGAAATTAACAGAAATAAATAAAACAGATGTATAGACTTTCGGCATGATAAAGAATGCTGTAAACATCTTGCCTCTGAAGACAGAAAAAATATATCTAAATGTTTTGAGAATATCCCAGAACCTCAGGGTAAGATTAGGTAGGAAGGCAGAACCTGCAGCTCTCTGAGCACCTCCCCAAAAGAGCCCTCGGAAGCCCTGGGGCAGAGCTGGAGAAGATGGCCATTGGGCAGGGGAATAACATGATCAGATATGGGACATTCACAGCATGAGGGAACCCTCCACATGGTTCCAGGACAGAAAAACATGGGAGAATGGAATGTCCTAAGTAGGAAGGGGAGACAACAGAGAACTTACTAAGACCCAGGTTTTCAGTCAACAGTTTCAGAGTACCTACTATCTGCTGAATACATATCCCTACAATTTCTCAGCACTGTCCTCAAATTACACTTAAAAATTCTTTGAGACTGTTTCATTCTCTGAAACAGTGGTGCTGAAACTACCAGTACTGGAACACTGGGAAGTCACAGTGTTCTTTAGGAAACATATTAAAAGCTGCCACTTATTAAGCATTTAATACATACTTACATACTACTCATATAATCACTAAAACAATCCTATGAATATTCAGTAACACTATCCCTATTTCACAGATGAAAAACTGGAGCATAGAGAGGTTTGCTTCTTACCTGAAGCTTTAAAGTTATAACATGGTAGAGTTGAGTTTTTTTGTTTTTGTTTTTTTGAGACGGAGTCTTGCTCTGTTGCCCAGGCACACTGGAATGCAGTGGCGGCCATCTCAGCTCATTGCAACCTCCGCCTTCCAGGTTCAAGCAATTCTCCTGCCTCAGCCTCCCAAGTAGCTGGGATTACAGGTGCATGCCACCACGCGTGGCTAATTTTTGTATTTTTAGTAGAGAAGGGGTTTCACCATGTTGGCCAGGCTGGCCTCGAACTCCTGGCCTAAGGTGATCCACTGGCCTTGGCCTCCCAAAGTGCTGGGAATACAGGCGTGGGCCACCGCACCCAGCCAGAGCTAGGTTTTGAACCCACATCTGTTGGGCTCCAGGGCATATGCTCTTAGCCATGATATGTGCTGTCTCTCCCTATTCTAAACACTCTCCAACGCAGGTACTTCTACCTATTCTGTACACGCTCCATAAAACGATATCTAAGTCTACTGCACATAGGAGGGACATCAGTTGCAGAAAACATATCTGTATGTGCAATGTAAATATTACAACCATAAATCCCATACTCATAAAGAGGATAAATGATGGTTAGCCCTCTCCAATTCATTTCTGTTAACTTCTACTTTCTACTTGTGCTGAAATCTGCCCACCGAGCAGTTTAAGGAAATTCAAGGTTATAATTAATCTTTAAAAAGTTCTATCCCTAAAAGTTACCTTTTCCTCAAACTGGGAAGAGATTAGCATTGTTTAATTTTATCCTGAGAAACCTTATCCCAGCTCACCAAACATCAAGAGCTTATGACATTTTTCTAAGACTAACTCTATTTAAGTATAAAGAAAATTTTTAAAGAATTTTTTAAAAAAGAAGAGCATATGGCAGGGCACGCTGGCTCATGCCCGTAATCCAAGCACTTTGGGAGGCCAAGGCAGGCGGATCACAAGGTCAGGAGTTTGAGACCAGCCTGACCAATATGGTGAAACCCTGTCTCTACCAAAAATACAAAAATTAGCCGGGTGTGGTGGCGGGCGCCTGTAGTTCCAACTACTCAGGAGTCTGAGGTAGCAGAATGGCGTGAACCCGGGAGGCGGAGATTGCATTAAGCCAAGATTGTGCCATTGCTCTCCAGCCTAGGTGACAGAGCGAGACTCCGTCTCAAACAAACAACAACAACAAAAAGCATATGACATTTGAGAATCACAGAGCTACAGAATGAAAATCAAACTCTTTAGTATGAGAGTCAAAGTCATTCACAGTGTGGTCCCAAACTACCTTTCTTTCTCCTTTCCATACACAGGAATCCATATACTTTCCCTCTCATCCGATTCAATCTACTCAGCTTCCTCTGGAGTCTGAGGGACTCTGGGCCCGGGTACCCTTCAGCGACCCTATAAGGATCTTGTAATCTCCTCCCTTCCCTTCCTCCTCCTCTGGATCTTTCTCTGAAAACGGGAAGGCAGGAGGAATGGGCCATCATCTAGTAAGGCACCCACAATTCAAAGGAAGAACAGATGCATCTGACTACTAAAATTGCCTCAGTTGCCTCATGATGTATAAGGAATTCTCCCAAGGATATCCCGGTGTCCCCCTGAAATAAGCACTCTCAACAATATAAGGGGGGAAAGGGAAAGTTCTGATAGAGAGCCATCACCATCAAAAGACAACTGATTCCCACACGTTTTTTCCTTGCTTTTTAAAATTAACATATATACACATAAATACTTATGTGTATACTACATATATATACATATAGTATACTTATGTGTATACTACATATATATACATATAGTATAAATATATACACACTGTATAGTCTCTTACACAAATGTGTAAGAATATTATACTACAGGGGTTTTAGTTTTAGTGTGGTTTTGCACCCTTTTCATTTTTTGTTAGGTGTCATTCCAAATAATTTACTTCATGAACAGACAATCCTGTTAACATCTTAACATTCCCTCCTGTATTTTGTGCCACTCAAAACTGTAATTTTTTTTTTTTTTTTTGAGACAGAGTCTCGCTGTCACCCAGGCTAGAGTGCAGTGGCACGATCTTGGCTTACTGCAACCTCTGCCTCCCGGGTGCAAGGGATTCTCCTGACTCTGACTTCCAAGTAGCTGAGATTACAGGAGCATGTCACCACGCCCAGCCAATTTTTGTATTTTAGTAGAGATGGGGTTTCGCCATGTTGGCCAAGCTAGTTTCAGGCTCCTGACCTCAAGTGATCCACCCATCTTGGCCTCCCAAACTGCTGGGATTTCAGGCGTGGGCCACTGCACCCGGCCTCAATCATATTAAAATAACTTACATACATGGATAGCTAGAGATTGTACAGGTACCTCATGAACATCCTTCTAACTAATAACAGATTCGTTTTAATGGCTGGATAATATTCCATGGCATTTGTGTGGCCTAATTTACTCAACCAGTCTCCTAATGATATGCATTCACTTCATTCCCCATTTTTTTGTCACCAGGAAATAATGATGCAATAAACACACTTGTTAACATACCCTTAAGAAGCAGCAGCCTTTTTACTTCTGTGGAATAAGCTCTCAAGTTAAACTGCTAGATAAAACGGTACATGTATTTTTAATGTTATTAGGTCTTACCAGATTGCTTCCCAAAAAAACCCATAACAATTCCCGTTTACATTAGGAACAGATAAGAGCCATTCTCTCATTTCACCCCCTCCCTGCTAGAAATCAGCATTATTTATTTATTTGCCAACTTGATAGGTATAAAATAAAATTTCATTGTTCTAGCCAAAGATTTATTTTACAGCTTCCGGTCTTGAGTCTGGCTTAGAAGGTTTTACCCTCCCATCCCCTCCATCAATGTTTTTCAAACTGTGGGTCACAAAACTATCAATGTTTTTCAAACATGAAATAAATGTTTGATAATAAATAAATGTTTTTCAAACATGAAATAAATGTGAGTCATGAAATAAATGTTATGGATAACATTTATTTTAATTAGATGGTATACGATGTATGATAAAGGCATCACACAGAATAAAGGTAAGCAATGTTTCTGTGAAACTTGATTCCTTTGTAATATATGCATATGTTCTGGATCACAATGGAAAATGCATTTTTTGTTATTTTTTTCTTTTTGTTTTTTTGAGACGAAGTTTCGCTCTTGTTGCCCAGGCTGGAGTGCAACGGTGCGATCTTGGCTCACCACAACCTCTGCCTCCCGGGTTCAAGTGATTCTCCTGCCTCAGCGTCCTGAGTAGCTGGGATTACAGGCATGCACCACCACAACCGGCTAATGTTGTATTTTTAGTAAGGCGGGGTTTCTCTGTGTTGGTCAGGCTGGTCTCAAACTCCTGACCTCAGGTGATCCGCCCGCCTCAGCCTCCCAAAGTGTTGGGATTACAGGTGTGAGCCACCACGCCGAGCAGAAAATACATTTCTTACACGTCTTAGTCCAAATATTTGAAAACATAACCCTAACGTGAATATGTAGTCTCCTAGATTTTCCTGCAAGATAACTGCATAATTTTTCACACTTAACTTGTATATTCGTCTGGAATTTACTTCTATAAGTGGTGTACAAAAGGTCCGATTTTACTTTCTTCTAAATGTATGGTCAGTTGTGTCAGCATCACCTCTTAAAAATACATCCTTTATGCACTAAACTGAAATACTAATTCTGTCATATATTAAATTTTCATTTATTCTAGAATCTATGAGACTTCTGTTCTATTCAACTATTTGTCTATTCCCATGCCAACCCATAATGATTTAAGTTCAGTGGTTTTATAGAATGTTTTTTCCAAAACTTTACTGTCTTTTCTAGACATTTATTCTTCAGTATACAATTTATTATTTTATCCAAATCAAAAAATCAACAATAAAGCCTTGCTAGAATTCTAATGGGAACTGCACATACCACCTTGCCAGCCTCGTCTTCTACTGCCACTTTCCCACAAACATCCCAAACAATGGCCACAAAGAACTACTGATTGCGCAAGCCCAGCAAATTCTTTCTTACCCTAGGTCACTGGTTATGCTGCTCCCACTGACTGAACTGCCATTCCCTGCCTTGAACCACCTTATGAAGTACTCAGCCTTCAAAGCCCAACTCAAATGTCCTCTCTTTGGTAAAACCTTTCTTGACTCCTTAGACCAACTCCTCTCAGCTGAGTGCCTATTACCGGATGTTCATATAAAGCTGCCCATTAGCTCATTTGTTAGTGGTGTAGAGACACATTCACCACAAAAGTGTCAGCCTTTTTTGAGTGGGGACCTCACCTCCTGAACCTCTGAGTGCCTGGCACACAGTGGACATTGAACATGTGTTTGAAAGTGCCGAGGTTCACCAATGGGAAAAAGGAAGATATCAGAAGGTATTCCCTCTATTCCACTAAAGTGTGTCCAAAATTTTGTATGTTATATTCAAATAAAAATTGAAAAATGTTCATTTGTTTGAAGCTAACTACTAGTAAAAATAAAAGTTGGATGGTTTTCAAATATTAAATAAATATTTAATATTCAGGGTCCATCACAGCACATTATTGGAAGAAAATAGGTTTTAAGAAGGAAGAAAAAAAGGACAAACTAGCTCTCAAACTCTACTGTACACTTAAGAATCATTGGGGGAGGAAAGGGTCTAGCTGAAAATGCAGATTCCTAGGTCCCATTCAGAGAAACCTCAATTCTGCAGGTCTGAGCTGGGGCCTGAGAATCTGCATTTTTAAGAAATTGCCACTACCCTCCCAATTCTGAAGAGAGGAATATACATTATGAAAGACCAACTGAAATAGGTTTAATAGCTCTTAAATCCTTCTGACAAACTTTTTTAAGTTTTTAAATTAAGAAAGTTTCATTCTCTAAATGTATTAATGTTTAGATGATTAAATGAAAACAAAAAATGCTTTCAAGAAACATGTAAAATAGAAAGATATAGGCCAGGCGTGGTGGCTCACACCTGTAATCCCAGCACTCTGGGAGGCTCAGGTGGGTGGATCACCTAAGGTCAGGAGTTTGAGACCAGCCTGGACAACATCATGGTGAAACCCCATCTCTACTAAAAATACAAAAATTGGCTGGGCATGGTGTCACACACCTGTAACCCCAGCTACTTGGGAGGCTGAGGCAGGAGAATCACATGAAACCGGGAGGGGTAGGTTGCAGTGAGCAGAGATGGCGCCACAGCACTCCAGCCTGGGCCACAAAAGCAAAACTCCATCTCAAAAAAAAACAAAGATATAGAAAGGATACAATGAAAAAGCTGAACTAAAACATCAAAATGTATGTAACAGAGAAAAAGCTAAACTTTAACAAAATGCAGACAGACAAAAAACATTCAGACAAAAAAATGCATTATAATTACAGATATATTAAGTAAAACAATGAAGAGAACATAAACATTAGAAACAAACATGGAAGAAACACAAAGGCAACTAAAGTATTATTTTGTACCTATTAAACTAACAAAACAAGTGATAAAACTCACCTCTGGCTCACACCTGTAATCCCAGCACTTTGGGAGACCGAGGCGGGCAGATCACCTGGGGTCAGGAGTTCAAGAATGGCCTGGCCAACATGGCGAAACCCGTCTCTACTAAAAGTACAAAAATTATCCGGGCATGGTGGTGGGCGCCTGTAATTCCCGGCTACTCAGGAAGCTGAGGCAGGAGAGGCTTAAACCTGGGCGGCAGAGGTTGCAGTAAGCTGAGGTCGCGTGCTGCACTCCAGCCTTGATGACAAGAGAGAGACTCCGTCTCAAAAAAAGAAAAAACAAAAAACTCAACTCTGATGAGGAGGTAAGGACCCAATTGAGAACTTAGGGCAATGATCTTTAATAGAAAAACCTGTTACCTAGAGGCACTGTGGAAATATTAAGTGTACTTTTGGTTAGCACAACGATTGGGGCAGGCTCCTGGCATTACAGGCAGAGTCAGGAAATCTAGAAATCCTGTACTGCATGAGACAGTCCTGCACAATGAACAATTATGCTACATCTCACATGACTTTTGAACATCTGCTAGAAAATCACTGTCTAAGACTAAAAATTAACTTTATTTACATATAAATACAAAATATATTGTGATATTTTAATAGACTGAATTTTCCAATAATGCAATTAATCACGTAAATTGAGGAAGACTAAGCTTCATTATCTTTAGAACCAAGAACTGTTCACAACCCTAGAAAAATCACATCACCAGGCCAGGTGCAGTGGCTCACGCCTGTAATCCCAGCACTTTGGGAGGCCAAGGCGGGCAGATCACCTGAGGTAGGGAGTTCAAGACTAGCCTGACCAACATGGAAAAACCTCATCTCTACTAAAAATACAAAATTAGCCAGGCGTGGTGGTGCATGCCTGTAATCCCAGCTACTTAGCAGGCTAAGGCAGGAGGATCACTTGAACGCGGGAGGTGGAGGTTGCTGTGAGCCGAGATCACGCCATCGCACTCCAGCCTGGGCAAAAAGAGCGAAACTCAGTCTCAAAAAAAAAAAAAAAAAAAAAAAGGAAAAGAAAAGAAAAATCATATCACCAATGGCCAAGCCACTTGTAGCATTTGAACTGCTAATATCCACATTTGTGTCAGAAACACAATAGCAGGGACTACATATATACTTATTTAGCCCTTATTTCAAGATGTCAAACATAAAGAAAAAGTGTCATATTAGTGTCTTACTTCTCAACTTATAAGCAGACAAAAGAACCTGCCTACTTCATTGTGCCCTCTAGGCATAGTTGTACATATTTTTATTGAAATCCTAATTATGACAGTAATTTATGTTTTTCCTTCATTAGAGTTAGAAAGTTTCATTGATTTTTTATAAAAATCTGTGTGTTGGTAAGCTTTATATATATATATATAAAATTTTTTTTTTTTTTGAGACAGGGTTTCACCCTATCACCCAGGCTGGAATCCACTGGCACAATCACGGCTCACTGTAGCCTCGACATTCCAGGCTCAAGTGATCCTCCCTCCTCATGCCTAGCTAATTTTTCGTATTTTGGGGAGTTTCACCACGTTGCCCAGGCTAGTCTCAAACTCCTGGACTCAAGCAATCTGCCCATCTTGGCCTCTCAAAATCCTGAGATTACAGGTGTGAGCCACCATGCTTGGCTAGTAGGTTATATATTATCTGTTAATTTCAGGATACAAAGGTATTTAATTACCACATAAAATCTGAAAAGATTGAAAACGACCAATGTAGGAAAGTAACATATTAAGTAGTGAAGTGGGTAGAGTGAGTGCTATGGCAAAGGAGAATATACAAGCTCTGTTTACAGCTATTACTCAGTTCTAGCTGTCACCTGGAAGGAATGCAGAGCCAGACTCACCAGATAATCCAATTTTTGAAGAGACACAGAAAATCTGGACATTTCTAAAAGTCTCCTACTCTTTTTTATTTTTTATTTTTTGAGATGGAGTCTCGCTCTGTCGCCCAGGCTGGAGTGCAGTGGCGTGATCTTGGCTCACTGCAAGCTCCGCCTCCCAGGTTCACACCATTCTCCTGCCTCAGCCTCCTGAGTAGCTGGGACTACAGGCGTCCACCACCACACCCGGCTAATTTTTTGTATTTTCGGTAGAGACGAGGTTTCACCATGTTAGCCAGGATGGTCTCGATCTCCTGACCTCGTGATCCGCCCGCCTCGGCCTCCCAAAGTGCTGGGATTACAGGCGTGAGCCACCACACCCGGCCGAAGTCGCCTACTCTTTAAATGTTATCAACTAAACTCAAGATAAAAGATAAATTTTTTTTTAAAAAGTGGGCTAAAAAAGAACTTATCTATGGTCCAATTTATGCCTCTGATCACAGATAAAGGCATACACTAGTTGTGGTAACTAAATTAGCAAAATCCTTGTGGAAAGAGGATAGTGAAGTGTATACTCTGTGTATAAGCTGTTGGTACCCCAGAAGTCACCCCAACCCACTTTTGCTGCAGGGGCTGGGCTTATAACCCAACTATGGAGGTCCTACAACTTCACTTTACTTCATGGTGGTTGCTGTTAGAGAAAAAAAGGATGAAGGCAAAGTGCAGTGATAGATTTGGTAGAGGGAGTTCCATTAGGCCCAGTATCGTCAGTGGCCAGCCTACTCTTTTTTTTACCTTTTCTTTTTTTTTTTAGATGGAGTCTCACTCTGTAACCCAGGCTGGAGTGCAGTAGCGCCATCTTGGCACACTGCAACCTCCGCCTCCTGGATTCAAGCAATTCTCCTGCCTCAGACTCCCAAGTAGCTGGGACTACAGGCACCTACCACCACACCTGGCTAATTTCAATATTTTTAGTAGAGACGGGGTTTCACCATATTGGCCAGGCTGGTCTCAAATTCCTGACCTTGTGATCCACCTGCCTCGGCTTCCCAAAGTGCTGGGATTACAGGCATGAGCCACTGTGCCCACCCAGCCTACCTTAAACGCACACAAATAAGAACCTCCTCCTGCTGTTGCGGCTCAGGTTATCCAAAGCAACAAACCTCAGAGATCTTGGAGAACATTACTTTCAGGAGCCAGAACTGCCGCACCACCTAGGCCCTCCTAGGCAAGAATGTTCATAACTGCATCAACCTCTCAGGATAGCACCATGGCAGAACCCTCATGAGTCTTGATCACACTTGCCATGTCTTAGTCCACTTGCCATGGGGCTGTTTGTAGTTCCCTCCTGTTAATAAGTTGGCACGCTTGTAAGGCAGCTCAGGCTGATATGTCATTTTCCTAAACATTCACCCAAGGATAGCATGAATGTTTTGCCAGTACAAAGCAGAAGACACAGAATGCCTTGACATGGTAATCTGACTTAAGTTTATCCTTACAAAACAGCTCAATTTTAAAAAACGTACAAGATGCTCACTGTAGTATTATATATAAGATGGGGAAGAGGGTGTAATTTAACTTCCATCAATAATGGGAAAATTTCATAATTAGGGCATATTAATTCTATATACTATTATGTAGCCATTAAACACTGAGATTACATAGAAGCATAAAAACATACATGAGAGTGGTTAAGAGCCAGTGCTCTGGAACTAAGCTTCATAGATTCAAATCCCAGCTCTACCTGCAAGCTGGGTAATGTTGCAAAAGTTACTCTACTTCTGTGTTGGAACATCCTCGTCTGTAAAACGGGGATAATAGTAGAATAAGGTATGGTGGCTCACGTCTATAATTCCAGCACCATGGGAGGCAGAGGTGGGCAGATTGCTTGAGTCTAAGAGTTTGAGACCAGCCTAGGCAACATGGAGAAAACCCATCTCCACAAAAAACACAAAAAAGTTAGCCAGGCATGGTGGTACACACCTGTTGTGTACACATCTGTTGTCCCAGCTACCCTGAAGGCTGAGGTAGAAGGATCACTTGGGTACTGGTGTTGGGGCTGCAGTGAGTCATGACTGTGCCACTTCACTCCAGCCTGGGCTATACAGCGAGACTCTATCTCAAAAAAAAAAAAAAAAAAGCAAATAGATTAGGAGCCTACACATTTTGTTGTGGTGGCGATTAAAGAATCACATATGTAATCTGTTTGAAACATGCCCTTGTCCATGTAAGCAATCAATAAATATTAAATAGAGGAAGAAAAACATATATATTATAATTACAACTAGATAAACACAAAGGCCAGATGTGGTGGCTCACGCTTGTAATCCCAGGACTTTGGGAGGCCAAGGTGGATGGATCACCTGAGGTCAGGAGTTCGAGACTGGCCTGACCAACATGGTAAAACCCTGTCTCTACTAAAAATACAAAAATTAGCTAGGCGTGGTGGTGCGTGCCTGTAATCCCAGCTACTTGGGAGGCTGAGGCAGTAGAATGTCTTGAACCTGGGAGGCTGAGGTTGCAGTGAGCCGAAATGGTGCCACTGCACTCCAGCCTAGGCGACAGAGCAAGACTCCGTCTCAAAAAATAATAATAATAATAAAAGTAAACATATAGCTGTGACTAAAGATTAGAAGGATGGTAGAGAAATGCAAGTACAGTTGACCCTTGAACAACATGGGTTTCAACTGCTCAGGTCCACTTACATATGGATTTTCTTCCATTTCTGCCATCCCTGAGACAGCAAAACTAATTCCTCTGCTTCCTCCTCAGCCTATTCAACATGCAGATGATGAAGATGAAGACCTTTATGATCCACTACCATGTAATGAATAGTAAATATATTTTCTCTTCCTCATAATTCTTAATAACATTTTATTTTCTCTTACTTTAAAAATATGGCATATATATACAAAATATGTATTATTTGACAGTTTATGTTATTGGCCAGACTCCTGGTCAACAGAAGACGATTAGTAGTTTTGGGAGAGTCAAAAGTTACATGTAAATTTTTGACTGCACAGAGTCAGTGCTCCTAACCCCTATGATGTTCAAAAGTCATGTAGTTTTAACTTAGTGGTAGAAATGTTGGTACAACTTAATGTAATATGTTTTCATTACATCTTCATGTCATAGAATTGGAAGTATATGTCAGCATCCTGACTATACATGTGAACATTCAGAGACACTGGCAGGGACCATCAAGTAGACTTATCCAATAAACAGCTATTAACCATCTATTTTGTCCAATGCAGTGTTAAAACCATGAAGAAGAAAGATTAATAGGACTTGGTTCCTGTTTTCAATGAGTTTATGGCTTAAGTAAGGAGATTAACATTTATACATTGATATGGTTTAGCTCTGTGTCCCCACTCAAATCTCATCTTGCATTGTAACTCCCACAATTTCCATCTGTCATGGGAGGAACCCCGTGGGAGGTGACTGAACTATGGGGGCAGGTCTTTACTGTGCTGTTCTCATGACAGTGAATGAATCTCACGAGATCTGGTGGCTTTTTAAAAACCAGAGTTTGCCTGCACAAGTTCTCTCTTTGCCTGCTGTCATCCACATAAGATGTAACTCGCTCTTCCTTGCCTTCCGCCATGATTGTGAGGCTTCCCCAGCCACAGGGAACTAGGATTTCTCCATTAAACCTCTTTCCTTTGTAAATTGTTCAGTCTCGGGTATGTCTTTACCAGCAGTGTAAAAACAGACTAATACATACCATAAATAACTACAACATAAGTTAGAACATGAAAATGTTGAATGTGATATTTTTTAAAACTATAGGCAAGATATCATGGAAGTTCAAAGGAAAAAGACTACTTTTGATTGAAAGATAGGCTGAGCTGGAAAACAACAGGGTAACATCAGGGAAGACTACAGATACAGACCATATGAACTGTGCATTGAAGGAAGGGTATAATTGAGGTGGTAAGACTGAGGGTAAAAAGGGGTAGATAACGCTGGGCTCAGTGACTCACTCCAGTAATCCCAGCACTTTGGGAGGCCAAGGAGGGTGGATCACAAGGTCAGGAGATTGAGACCATCATGGCTAACACGGTGAAACCCTGTCTCTACTAAGAACACACAAAATAAATTAGCTGGGCGTGGTGGCATGTGCCTGTAGTCCCATCTATCAGGGAGGCTGAGGCAGGAGAATGGTGTGAACCTGGGAGACAGAGCTTGCAGTGAGCCAAGATTGCGCCACTGCACTCCAGCCTGGGTGACAGAGCAAGACTCCGTCTCAAAAAGGAAAAAAAAAAAAAGAGAGGGGGCAGATAAAAGAGAAAATAAAATACATAAAAGAGCCAGGCACATTGGCTCACACCGGTAATCCCAACACTTTGGGAGGCTGAGGCGGGTCAGGAGTTCAAGACCAGGCTGACCAACATGGTGAAACCCTATCTCTACTAAAAATACAAAAACTAGCAAGGTGTGGTGGTGTGCGCCTGTAATCCCAGCTACTCAGGAGGCTGAGTCAGGAGAATCACTTGGATCCAAGAGGCGGGGGTTACAGTGAGCCAAGACTGCGCCACTGCACTACAGCCTGGGTGACAGAGCCAGACTCCGTCTCAAAAAAAAAAAGAAAAGAAAAGAAAAGAAAATACACAAAAGAAAGGACACTTGCTTCAGGTAGCCAAAAAAAAAAAAAAAGCACCAGAAACTGAAAACCCAGAGTGAAAGGAAAGAAAGCTATATGTAGAAGGTGGTAAAGTTTCAAAGGTAAGCAGTGACCAATTTTGAAGGACTCTGAATGCTAGGATTGAATAGTCGTAATTAATTCAGTAAAACTGGAAGCAGAAAATGAGCAAAAGTTTAACCTTATCTTAGCCGGGCATGGGGGCACACGCCTGTAATCCCAGCTACTCAGGAGCCTGAGGCATGAGAATTGTCTGAACCCAGGAGGTAAAGGTTGCAGTGAGCTGAGATCGCACCACTGCACTCCAGCCTGAGCAATAGAGCAAGACCCTGTCTCAAAAAAAAAAAAAAAAAAGAAGAAGAAGAAGAAGAAGAAAGTTTAACCTTATCACAGGCATGACACATCAGAAACTAAATTTCCATTAAAGCAATTTGATGGACGTGCAAAAGATACACTGAAGGGATAGTAGAAGGGCAAACTCCAATGTGGCTACCATATAGGCTAAGGTTGAGGGCAGTCAGGGGGATAACGGTGAAGTGTCAGGCACTGTAGTGAGATATGATAATATAACTGAAGTTAGATGATTAAGGACTTTAACTGCTATATTAGGGATCCTGAGTCTCCTCCCCAGTTGGCTGTCTGCTATCAACCTGAGCTGCTAGCAGAGAAATCTCTACCTTCAATGCTCCAGAAGTAAATATGATGAGAACGGGAAGAAGTCAACAGTGCTCGCCTGCAGATCCCTTAATTTCCTTCCCAACTCTATATATGTACTCATTTTCTAGGTATTCTCTCTGGAGGTTCTGTGTGCTGGGTAACAACTTATGGCTTGTAAGCACCACCGCAAAATAACATGCAAGTTTGGTCTAAATGACAAATTACCAAAATAATCAATACAATGGTGAACACTCTAAGACCACAGCCTGACATTAATTACATCAGTTGATTCAACCAATATTTATTACATGCCTTCTATGCAACCAGCACAGAAAATAAACAAGATCCCTGTTCTCAAGGAGCTTCAAGTCTCATTACAAAGAACAATTCTTTAAAACTTTGTAAAGTACATCCAGACATCAGTTATTTCATTAAACAAACATTAAACACCAGCTACATGTCAAATTTGTCCTAGGATTTAGGGATGCAACTATAAACAAGACATGATGGCTGCCCAAAAGAAAGTTTCATAGTGAGGAAGACAAGAGAAATCAAAGATGACACCATGGTACAGTAGTATTCAATATGGTAACTGATGAGTTATGACAGCAGCATAATACAACAAAACAAACTACTCGAGGCTGGGCGTGGTGGCTCACGCCTGTAACCCCAGCACTTTGGGAGGCCGAGGCAGGTGGATCACTTGAGGTCAGGAGTTTGAGACCACCCTGGCCAACATGCGAAGCCTCATCTCTACTAAAAATACAAAAATTGGCCGGGTGTGGTGGTTCATGCCTGTAATCCAGGACTTTTGGAGGCCAAGGCGGGCGGATCACCTGAGGTCAGGAGTTCAAGACTAGCCTGACCAACATAGAGAAACCCCGTTTCTACTAAAAATACAAAATTAGCTGGGCACGGTGGCATGTGTCTGTAATACCAGCTACTCAGGAGCCTGAGGGAGGAGAATCACTTGAATCCAGGAGGCAGAGGTTGCGGTGAGCCAAGGTGGCATCATTGCACTTCAGCCTGGGCAACAAGAGTGAAACTCTGTCTCAAAAAATAAAATAAAATAATGATAATAATACAAAAATTAGCCGGGTGCAGTGGCGGCTACCTGTAATCCCAGCTACTCAGGAGGCTAAGGCGGGAGAATTGCTTGAACCCGGGAGGCGAAGGTTGCAGTGAGCTGAGATCACGCCATTGCACTCTAGCCTGGGTGACAGAGCGAGACTCCATCTCAAAAAAAAAAGAAAAACTACTTTAGATCCTGCTTGAGCACAATGTACCTTTGCATAATTGATCACTTTCAAAGAGCTTTCACATGTTACTTCATTTTATTCCAATAACAACCCTAGAAGGTTAGCTAAGACATACGTCACTAACCACTAGGTAAGGAAACAAAGCAAAGCTATGACTTGCTCAGGATCACATCAAGCAACAGCAGATCTGGGACAAGAAACTCCACCTCTTGCCTCAAAGTACAATGCTGCTTCCCTTTGTTCTGACTCCATACCTCACCATATGACCTTGGACAAGTCAACTGGCATTTCTCTTTTTGAGACAAGGTCTCACTCTGTTGCCCAGACTGGAGTGCAGTGGCACGATCTCGGCTCACAGCAGCCTCTGCCTCCCAGGCTTAAGTAATTCTCCCACTCAGCCTCCCAAGTAACTGAGACCACAGGATTGTGTCACCACGCTCCACTAATTTTTTAAAAAATTTTTACAGAGACAAAGTCTCATTATGCTGCCCAGGCTGGTCTCAAACTCCTGAGCTCAAGCAATCCTCCCACCTCAGCCTCCCAAAGTGTTAGGATTACAGGTCAGCCACCGTACCCGGCCACCTGGCATTTCTTTGTCACAGTTTCCTCATCTGTAAAACAGGGAGAATACCTGCAGTGCCTATCTAGAGTGACCTGGGAGAAGGATCAAATAAAGCAACCTAAGTTGACATCCTTTGAAATGTACCAATGGAAGGTATACATTATAAGACATGCCCATTTCGCTTGAGAAAAAGAGGATACAGGGTGCTAAAACACTGGGCAAATAAATAAACTGTGCTGGATTTTAAGGTGCACCAAATTAATCCATATTAACCTCATGACTAATAAAGGCAAAGGGACTATACTTCATATTTCTGTTGTAGTCCGATTGACCCCATAAGGCAAACATCAATAAAGCTGGCAAAAAAGGAATGTATTCGCCTATGTACCAGATGCTATTAGAGATCCTAGTAAACACCTGAATTACAGGAAAGAAAGACATGTTCTGCCTGCATCTCTCCTAAAACATGGAAAATGGTAGTTTTTGGTAATCTACCCAAAGAATATTTGAATACCCTGTCTGCCCCCTACCAGCACCACCACAGTTCTCATCGTTTATGCCTCAGATCTTCTCTGTCCAATACAGCAGCTATCTCATGTAACTATTTAAATTTTAAAAACGTTTAATTTTAATAGTTTTAAGTTTAAACTATTCGAATCAAACACCACTTCCTTAGTTTTTAAAGTGCTTACGAGTCACATGTGGCCAGTGGCTACCATATTAGAGCAGATAAGATTTAGTTCCATGATTGCAGAAAATTCTATTTGACAGAGCTGCTTCAGATGCTACACTATTATTTTTATTATAACTTTGATTACACTCGTAGAGGACAGAGGCCATGTCTTATTTATCTTTGTATTCCCAGTTTATATAGCTAAGTGCATTTCACACACTAAGTACTCACTATACAGACAATCCTCAACTTATGATTTTCAACTGACCAGGGTGTGAAAGCAATATGCATTCAGTAAAAACTGTACTTTGAATTATCCACATAACCATTTTGTTTTTCACTTTCAGTACAGTATTCAATCAATTACATGAAATGTTCAACACTTTATTATAAAATAGGCTATGTGCTAGATAATTTTGCCCAACTGTAGGCTAATGTAAATGTTCTGAGCATGTTTAAGGTAGATGAGGCTAAGCTATTCTGTTCCGTAGGTATATTAAATGCATTTTTGGCTTACGATCCTCTCAACTTTGATAGGTTTATTGGGAAGTAATCCCATAGTAAGTCGAGGGGCTTCTAGATATCTGAGTTTCTCAAACACAGCAGATCACTCTCTCCCCTTCCCTATCCCATGCACACACACAGACATGCAAACACAACAATACACAAGACAAACTTTCTCATGGGGCAGGGGTCTGGGGTGAAAGGGGACACTGTCCGGAGGAAGGAGGCCTGCTTTCTAGCCCTGGAGGTGTTAGAAGCTAACCATGTAGCCTTGGCCAAGTTACTTTCCCCATCTATAATAAAATGAAACTCCATGTGCCTTAATTTTAAAACTTAAATCATCTCACACCAAAGAAAATCAAGTATTCTGCCCAAAAAGTATTTGCACATGTCAGGAAACACATCTGCTAACACTGATAAGTACCTTGTATTAAACAGAATCCATTTCTAGGTCCCAAACTATCATGATTAGAGTCACTTTTGTTCTCTAAGCATGTGGAATTGTTTACCTTTACTTTGGGGCACAACTACAGACTTAAACCTTCAGCCTTAAAGATTGAGTTTCTTCCATGTGCTAAAGCAAGAACTGGATACTGTGTCCATATCTGATCAGAGACACAAGGACAAGTTTCTTGAGTATCTCAATTTAACATACATTGTCCCATCAGTTTCTATTAGTGCTAAGCCTAAAAACTGAGCAAATAATACAAAATGGAACCAAGAAAATTTCTCTATAACAATCCTTATAAAGAATATTTTACGGGCCAGAGACAGTGGCTCATGCCTGTAATCCCAACGCTTTGGGAGGCCTAGGCAGGCGGATCACTTAAGGTCAGGAGTTCGACACGAACCTGGCCAACATGGCAAAACCCTCTCTCAACTAAAAATACAAAAAAATTAGCTGGGTGTGGTGGTGGGCCCCTATAGTCCCAGCTACTCAGAAGGCTAAGGCAGGAGAATCACTTGGACCCAGGAGGCGGAGGTTGTAGTGAGTCAAGATTGTGCCACTGCACTCCAGCCTGGGGGACAGAGCGAGACTGCATCTCAAAAAAAAAAAAAAAGAAAAAAGAATATTTTGTTAAATGTGTTTTTAATTCAGTCTACATACTTCGTCATGTTTAACCGCTATAAAAAAAAACCTTTATTGTCCAAAAACCTCTTCATAATGACCTTCACACACATATTCACTAACTTTTGCAAACCCTTACATGGTTTTAAGACCAACCAAGAACAAATCCAATCTGAACTGTCAGCCTGCCTTCCTTTAAAACTTGTAAATATAGCAAATGGGCAATGGCAGTTCAGTCATTCTGCAATAAATATGTGCTAAATTTGTCAATTCCTGTGACATCATTATTTTACTCTTCATTAAGTACTTATGTCATCTCTCCTGGTGAACAGGACCAACCAATACCAATGGCGATCCCATCTACTTGTATTTACCAAATACCAACAAGGCAGTGGCATTTAGTGGATGACAATTAAACACTTTTTTGGACAATGAAGTAAGGAACACATGCAAAGGTCTAATAGTAATAAAAAGACTTTCCCTACAGACTTGATTGCATCTGATTGTGATAGAATCAGACATTAAAAATCAAACAATGTTGATTGCACATGGTTAGTTACAGAGTGCCTTGCAATTGGTAAGAACTCAATGTGTGTGTTCCACTGCTGGACAAATTACTGAATATTCATTCGTAAGCAAAAAGAACAAAACTCTATAAGTTAGGAACTATCAAACATCTTTTACAAAAATGGAAATAGAGAAGAATCTGTTTGTAACATGATCTATCTATGACATAAAAGGACCCAAACATTCCACTGAGTAAAAGCTTTGTGAGTCTGTATGTCAAAGCACTGGAAGGAATACAGAGATGAAGAAAACATGGTCCCTGCCATAAAGCTTCTCATAATAGAGAAGTAGGGATAGAACTACAACTCAGAAAAATAACTGGTAAGTTTCACTACGATGTTCCTGAAGAGCAAATTGGAAGGACTCAAGGTGGGTGGGGGTCAGGGACAGAGGTATCTTGAAGGGAATGCTTAAAGCTAATGTAGCCAGAGACAGGAAGAAAAGGGTATGTAGGCCTGGCACAGTGGCTCACATCTGTAATTCCACCACTATGTCAGGCCGTAGTGGGTGGACTGCTTCAGTCCAGGAGTTTGAGACCAGCCTGGGCAACATGGAGAAACCCCATCTCTACAAAAAAAATTCAAAAATTAGCCTGGTGTGGTAGTCCCAGCTACTTGGGAGGCTGAGGTGGGAGGATTGCTTGAGCTCAGGAGACAGAGGCTGCAGTGAGCCAAGATCATGCCACTGCATTCTAGCCTGGGCAACGCAGAAAGACTCCGTCTAAAAAAAAAAAAAGGGGGTGTGTATATGTATATAGGAGAGAGCAGAAGTGTGTGCGTTTGGGTGGGGTGGCCAGAAAGTTCAGAGGACGGTCTAGGCAGACGAATAGCATATGTAAAAACGACACAGAGGTTAGAGACGCTACACCTGTAAGTATTGTATATTTAGTAAAATTCCAAAGAGTAGTTTGCATAAGATGCATACATTTTAAATGTTCCAGATGACTCAGAATCCCTGCAGAGAAAGTTACGTCCCACCCCTAAAGTCTTTCACAAGGTGTAGTGGTCAGTGAACCTAAAGATCTCTGCGGGTGGAACTTGCATGTTTAACAAACTCCCAGACAATTCTCCTGCACACTTAAGCTGGAGAAACAGAGATGCTTTTTGAGATGCAGAATTATCAAATTACATGTGGTTCCCAAACTTTGCTGCACGCTGGAATCACTTGGACATCTTTAAAAAACATATTGAAGTCTGGCTTTCACCTCCAGATATTCTGACTGTTTTGGTCTGGGATGCCACATGGGCATCAGAAACCTTTACAAGAGTCCCCAGGTGATTTTACCGTGTAGCAAAGTTGGAGAGCCACTGCCCTAATTGTTAAGCACCTGGGTCTCTGGAGTTGGATGCTTCGGTTCAAATTACTAGCTATGTGACCTTGGGTAATTAAGTCACCCAACCACCCAGGGACTCAGCTGCCTCGTCAGTAAAATGGGGACAATAATCCTACCTCATAGGGTTGCTATGAAGTTAGACGTGGTGAACGTAATGGCCTGGCATGATGCCTGGCGGATAAGAAGCGCTTAATGGGGGTTAGCTGTTTACTCTCATCATCAACTCTTCCTCATCAAAGTGTCACTGTGCAATGGGCAGCATCGTCCCCACTGGGCGGCAGCAACTCGCCTAACCTTTCTGCTGGACCAAATTCTTTGCGGGAGTTGTCTCGCTCCGCTCCAGACCCGCCCCCTCCCCCAGGTTGCCAGGAGAGCTTCGCCCGGCCGGGGAAGCTCCCAAGGATTAGACCGGGTTTACAGACTCGACAGCAACCGCCCACTCCAGGGCCAAGCTTTCCCCGCCCCAGTGGGTCTCCCAAACATTTGCAGATGCGCTTCCAAAGGCCGGGCCCCTGGAGCACCCAGAGCCAAGAAACAAGCTTCAGCCGTCCCTGGACCGCCGGGAGGGGAAGAGAGGGGAAGGAAAGGTGAGGGTCCGGCCGCGGCGGGGCCGACTGCCCGGTTACCTGAGGCGACGGGCGGGGCCCGCATCGCCGGGGCGGGCGCCGCCGCCGGCCGTACTCGGCCTTCCGCCTCACGCGACCCGTGCCATAGGGCCGGCGCTTTCACCGCCCTGGCCGGCCGTCTTCAGACGGTCCGTCAGTCCACCCGTCAGCGACTGTCCCAGGGCGCCAAGGGACGACGAAGGCCAGTCGGGCCAGCCGGCTGGGCTCTGCTCAGGCAACTTCCGACTGCCAGGGGCGGCGGCGTCAAATAACTCCCCTGCCAAGTGGGCCACTGCGCGTGCGCGGTGTGCCTAATCAGCGCTTTCTGCGGGGCTGAACCGGTGGCGTCAAATAATTCCCGAGACACAGAGCCGGAAGCTGCGCCTGCGCAGCTATCCCAGCTCGCCGCGCGGGACGCATTCCGTCCTTCCTTTCCGGATCAAGTGGAGAGGGAGGAGTGAAGTGACGAATGCGCCTACCTCATCGCAGCACAGAGGCGGCGCTCCACCTGGGTCCTTAGGAATCTTACGACATCCTCTCTACCTGCTTTTGGTACAGACGGAGTAAGGGGCTTCTCTGCAAGATTCTGGCTCCCACCCAGGTTCTAGGAATTTCTCCCATTCCACCATTACAGCACCCTTCCTCTGACATGATGTTCTTTACTCGCCGCACTCTTATTACACGGGCACAGCATTAATTATGAGCAGTACTCTATTCCAGGCTTGGTGTGGGTTACAAAGGTGAATCGAACATAAGATTTAGAGCCTCTCATTAAAGAACTGAATCTCATAGAGATAAGACAGTAATAATAATAGGAAGAGATACTACTTCGAGCACCTGCAATGCGCCAGGCATTTTGTAAACAGTACCACTTTCAATAATTTGCTTTCACTTCAACGAAGAAACTAATACCATTGGAGAGGTACAGCTTAAGTGCTTTGAGAGTGTAAAGGAGGAAACTTGAACTGAGAGAGAAGAGGAGGGAGGGATGGTGGAATTTTCACGGAGGACCTGGCCTTGAGGCTGACCTTGGGTATTCAGAGAGGGAGGGGTCAGGGTGTTGAGTAGAGGTGAAGGCACGGTTGTCTGAAAAGCAGAAAGGAGCAAAGAAGATTCTGACTCCTCACCTCAGTTAGAAGAGACTATGGAGGAATGAGTGATAAGGGAACTAGTATCCTCACAGAAAGGGTAAAACTGAAGAGTGTTTCCTCAGGACCACACCTCATCCCCCAGGAAAATAGCTACAGGAAGGAAGAGGGAAAAGAAGGGTAAGAATGTGCTAGGGCAGGAACGAGGCTATGTCCAGGACACTGGGGATCCAAGCAATACATTTCAATTAAACACAGTGTGACAAATTAGGTAGTAGGCTAACTCAAGATCTATTTCAACCACTCCCTTGCCTTTCTATACTACAGGGGCTGAAAAGCAAAGCACACAGCTCTCAGCCTCCCTTGCTGCTAAGGGTGGCAGTGAAACAAAGTCCTGACCAATAAGATGTAGGCAGAAGTATCAAAGGAAACCTTCCCTTCTTTCTTCCCTTGGAGAAGTTTGTGTCCTTCACTTTTCCCCTGCTTCATACTTGGAACTGGGTAACACCTGGGGGCACAGCAGCCTAGAGGCCATGAGGAGGACTGTGCTAAGGAAGGTGGAGGAGAAAGACAGGAGCCTGCTTGTTTAGGTCATACTCAAGCAGTTACACAAACCCTGTACTACCTTCCTGTCTTATGGGGGTGAGGGATCTTATGTATACCAGAGTGTGTTGAGTTTTCTGTTACTTGCAACCAGATGCATTCTAACACAATACTGAACACCTGTAACAGACAAGGGAGGGGTGACTAATTGGAAGAACAACGGGTGATGGGAATTGGAAAAGTGACAGGCACAGAGGATGGGAAAGCTGTCCAAAAGCCCTTGAGGAGATGATTAAAATATAGCTATCACCCTCCTAGTGGTTTCAATTCATTCCTGAAATTCTGCTTCTAAGTGGAAAGCTATTAAATTTTTCCCATTAATTAAAATGGGCGGCCGGGCGCGGTGGCTCACGCCTGTAATCCCAGCACTTTGGGAGGCCGAGGTGGGCGGATCACGAGGTCAGGAGATCGAGACCATCCTGGCTAACACGGTGAAACCCGTCTCTACTAAAAATACAAAAAATTAGCCGGGCGTGGTTGCGGGCGCCTGTAGTCCCAGCTACTGGGAGGCTGAGGCAGTAGAATGGCGTGAACCCGGGAGGCGGAGCTTGCAGTGAGCCGATATCACCACCGCCCTCCAGCCTGGGCGACAGAGCGAGACTCCGTCTCAAAATAATAATAATAATAATAATAATAATAAAATGGGCAAAATTGTGTTCAATTCCAACCTAAGGCGCCTAAGTATTGTTAACAGAAAAAATGTATTGATGCAACAGAAAATTATACGAACAATAAATTTGCTTAAAATATGTTTTTTACATAAAATGTAATGCATTAAGACTTACTGCTCTGGACAGAAGACAAGATTTAATATTAGGTGCAAGTTGATGGAGGAGAGATGCAAATGAGTCATTCTCTAAATGATGGTTTTTTTTTTTTAAGAGACAGGGTCTCGCTATGTTGCCTAGGCTGGCTTCAAACTCCCAGGCCCAAGCGATCCACCTGCCTCAACCTCTCAAGTAACTGGTACTAAAGGCACATATCACTGTGTCTGGCATAAAAGATATGTTTTTCCTGCACTCTTTGCTAATTTTTTAAAACTTTTGAGAGCTTCACTTAAACAACCTTAAAAATAAAACACACATACACACATATACCTCGAGGGAAAATTAAAGACTAAACATTAGAACACTTTGAAACATTTGAGAAAAGCACACATGTGTAATAAACCTAAAAGACACATGAGATGCTAGACATAGTAAAACATTTTGGATTCTCCAAACACAGTACACAATTCAAATTTGTTCCTCGGCATGATCTCTGACTAGAAACACCGACTAAATTGGGGAATGTCTTCGTCTGAAACTGTAATGTCAAAATATCATTTTGTATAGTACATTTGGAAAGGCACAGAATTGGAAAAAAGAGGAGCAGTGGTATAAGCTTTTGTGACACACTTTTTTCCAAAGATGACTTCACCAATCTCTTTTGTTGTATTTACCCTGAAAGCATCATCCTGGGAGATGCCATACCAATCTATATGACCCACCCCGTGGTTCTCCTTATGATGTAACTGACACTCCTCCCACTAAGAAGTGGAATCAATGTTCCTTCTCCTTGAGTCTGGCTGAGCCTGTGACCATTCCAACCCAATACGGCAAAAGTGATGCTATGTGATTTCTGGGGCTAGGTCATAAAGAAGACACAACTTCTACCTGGCTTGCTGCCTATCACAATACTCACTCTTGGACCCCAGCCACCATGTTGGGTGGAAGCCCAAGCCACATAAAGAAAACATGAAGACATGTTCCAGCTACCAGCCCTAGCTAAGTTTCTGGTGTCAGTCAGCATCAATAGCCAGATTGAGGAAGCCTTCAGATGATTCCAGTCCCCAGGCTTCAAGCCTCCACCCCCACCTAACACCAAGCTGAGCAGGGACAAACTAACCCTATTGAGAGCACCCATAAGAGATGTGGATCTATGAAAAATATTGAGCAGTCCATATAGCAGATTCATGAGTAAAATAAATATTGTCATTTACCCCAACCACTAAGTTTTGGGGTAAATTGTATGTAGTCACAGTAACTGGAACACTTTTCAAGAACCATAATTGAGAAAAGTTTGTAACTGAACAGCTGTATGTGAGATACGTCTGTGGCCATTTTTTTTCCTGGTTTTATTTTTCCTTCTTTTTTAATTGTGCAGTACCAGCTTGGGGCAGAAACAGTTGGTCAGACCCATTGCTGTTTCTCCTGAACCTAACACAATACTGGCATGGTGTAAGTGCTCAATGAACATGTGTTGGATGGACGGATGGATGGATGGATGGATGGATGGATGGATGGATGGATGAGGGGATGGACAGAAGCTTCATTGGCTCAGTGCTGAACCCACCTTCTTGCTCCTACTGTTAAGTCTTAGTGGATGGTATCCAGTGGTTGATGGTAGTAACACCATTAGAGTCAAGCAAGTGGGGCCCCTTGTGCCAGACCCTGTGCCTTAAAAGGGTCCTGCACTTTGGACTGTATTCCTCAAAAGTTTTTAAGTGCCCTCTGGGGCTAGCAATGCCATTTAGGAAGGGTGTCTCTGTCTAGACGAGATCCCACATGACTCTTGTTGACCACAGTTTTCTACCTTGAAATTTTTCAAGTCTCTTTCCAGTGGTTGGGACTGGCCAGGGTAAGTGGTGCCATCTAGGCAGGGCAACCAAGCTCCAGACCAAGTCTGTTCCCTGTGGGTGCCATTTGCCATTTCTCCTCTTCAGGGTGCTCTCCAACCCTCTCTCTTACCCCTACCCATCTCTCACACATACGTAGGCTCGACCAGATGCCCTGAGAAGCTCCAGAACTCATGTTTATGGAGTCATCATAGCCAGATCTGGTTCTGAGAGCAGCCTTGCAAGCAGCTCACTCCTGCTGACTGGCGTAGAATTTCTTTCATCAGATTATATGAGATTAAGCTATCAGAAATGGTGTTGACATGCTGATTGGGGGTAACTCACACTCACTTGGACACAGCACGAGTTCAAGGGTCTGAGCTCTGCAAATGCTTATGCTTGAGCTGCCTGAGTGGATATGTGCCTTGGCTTGTACCTCTGTCTTCAGGCCAGAGTGCCACCTCTGGCTTACGCAGCCAGGGTGATCTTGGGGAGGGGGATACACGTGGCAGGCATCCTTTACCTGTGCACCCCTTCCCCAGCTGGTTCCAGGGCAGTTACCTCACCGCTTTAGCAGACTCTGGATCACCTGTCAGTCTGTCCTCCAGGATTAGCCATGCCTATCTCCTCTGTCTTAGTCTGCTCGGGTTGCTATAACAAAATACCACAGCCTGGGTACCACAGCCTAAACAACAGATGTTTATTTCTCACAGTTCTGGAGGCTGGAAAGTCCAAGATCAAGGTGCTGGCCTATTTGGTTCCTGGTGAGGGCCCTCTTCCCTGCTTGCCTTCTTGCTATGTCCTCACGTGTTAGAGAGAGGAAACTTTGGTGTCTCTTCTGCCTCTTATAAAGGCATTAAACCCAGCCGGGCACAGTGGCTCACGCCTGTAATCCCAGCACTTTGGGAGGGCCAGGCAGGCGGATCATTTGAGGTGAGGAATTCGAGATGAGCCTGGGCAACCGGCAAAACCTTGTCTCTATTAAAAATACAAAAATTAGCCAGGCGTGGGGGCACACACCTGTAATCCCAGCTACTAGGGAGGCTGAGACAGGAGAATTGCTTGAACCCAGGAGGCGGAGGTTGCAGTGAGCTGAGATTGTGCCACTGCACTCCAGCCTGGGCGATAGAGCAAGCAAGACTCCATCTCAATAAATAAATAAATAAACAAACAAACAAACAAACAAACAAACCTATCATGGGGGTTCCACCCTCACGACCTTATCTAAACCTAATTACCTCCCAAAGCCCCACCTCCTAATACCATCACATTAGAGATTAGGGCTTCAGTGTATGAATTTGGGGCCGGGAGGTGGGGGGAACACATATTCAGTCTGTAACATCCACCAAGGATTTTTGAGATGTTGCTCCCCAACACCAACATACACTTCCTATTGATGTACTTTCACGCTCCAGTTGATGTGGTGACATTATTCTTTCATTGGTCTTAAGTCGTGGAGAATAAGAGATGGAAGTATCTTCCTTAAACAAGCTTGCTCGTCTCACTCTGCTCACAGGCCCCTTGCTCTGCTCCCTGCTAATGGTGGCATGTGGAAGGCAGGGGTGCAGCCATCATTGAAAGCAACCACATTATAGGAATGCAACGATTTGGACCTAAAGAGATCAAGATACGGTTGGAAGAGGTATTGTCCTACATTGAAGAAAAAAATTCCCAATGGTAAATTTAACATGACCAGAAAATAAATTATCATTCACCTTTTCCTGCATACTCTGGGCAGTATTTATATTTGTAGTTCTCATCAGGAAGGCACAGTAACTATCTTTGAGAACAAGTCAGCCACCCATGGATGATATAGCATCATACATAATGATATATCCAACATTAAATAAGTGTATTAGGGAACTGCTAAAGCAAGATCTTCAATAGTAACAGGTTCCAAACAGTGTACCTTTTTTGTGATGACAACATAAGAGTAAGCAGGAATGGCACATTTTACATTTAAAAAAAAAAAAAAAAGATGAAGAGATGGTTCCTGGACTAGAACAGAAAAGGCAGGGGCCATGCAAAAATCTTGGTCCTGGGCCTTGCACACTCCAGGACTGCCTTGGCTGGTGTCCTGCACTTCCCCCATAGCCTCCTCAAGCTCCTTTGAGCCCACTTCCTCCACTCTTGAGAACACCATTTTCCAGGTAGTTCCTGATTGTCAGCCTGAGCCCTCACTGGGCCCTCACTCGTACCCCAGAACACCCCCTCCAGTAGAAAAGGACCAATTTACACACACACTTCTCCTTCTTGGAGGGAGCATGCCTGCTGTTTTATTTTTAATGCCAGGAAACACATTTAGGGACCAAAAAATAAGGGCAAGCCACTGATAATGGATTGTTTTCTGAATACTGTGTGCAAAGGCTGCCATACATGTTTATTTTGAGAGCTCAGCATACCACCCTGTTTGCTGGAATCCCTCATTAGGCAGGCCAGTGTCACAGATGGGAAAGTCAACCTGGATAAGAAAATACCCTCAGTGCCTCATCCAACAGCCAAACCCCCAGTAGAATTCCATAGTAACTGGCCATTTGGGGCAAGTTAAGGAAGAGACTCAGGCTTTTAGCCAGAATGTGTTCATGACAAAAACCTAACTTATGCTAAAAATAAATAAATAAAGAATGATACTGATTGGAAAGCTCACATAATCAAATGAGGGGGAGGGCAGAGATCAAGGCCGACTTGCAAGACAACACCAGGGACTAGAATTCCATTGGGACTCCCCGTCCTGTGTCTCTGCCTCTCTCCATATACGAACTTCTAATCTTACACTCACTCAGCTTTCTTGCATATGTGAGGAATGCATCCCAGGTTTACCTCAGAACAAATTCCCATCCATCTTCCACTGAGGGTAGGCAGAACTGCCACCCTGCACAACTGCCACATATGTCTGTGCAGGTTGTGTACTGCACAACTCATGGGAGCACCACTCATCTATGGTTGAAAAGTAGAAATGCTAGGGATGCTTGGCTGAGCCAATGACACTGAAAATGCTTAATTTAAAGGAAATAAAATGATAGGTTTTCCTGGAACCAAAGGTAGTCCTTGGTGAGCCCATTCCAAGAGAGTTCAAGGAATCCCACCGTAGCCCATAATGACTGGCCTCCCTAATCAAGCTTTCAGGGAATAATTCAAAGGCATTGGCTCTGCAAAGCTTTATATCCCCAGGCTGAACTCACATCAAGGAGAAGACAGTTAAAACTGAGACAGCAGAGCCCATACAGGGCCTATTAGAGATGGAGAGAGGTTTCCAAGGAAAGTGGGGCCTTCTGAAAAAGGTAGCACACATGGCAATGCCTATGACACAGGAGCCGACTAACCTTAAAGTTACTTAGATATTTGCCAGGGAAAATGGTCACAATTATATTCCTGTGTGACTCATTTCACTATAGAAAAGCTGTCTGGCCTGGGCACGGTGGCTCATGCCTGTAATCTCAGCACTTTGGGAGGCCAAGGCAGGCAGATCACTCGAGGCCAGGAGTTTGAGACCAGCCTGGTCAACATGGTGAAACCACATCTCTACTAAAAATACAAAACTTAGTTGGGCATGGTGGCAGTTGGCTGTAATCCCAGCTACTCAGGAGGTTGAGGCACGAGAATCACTTGAACTAGGGAGGTAGAGGTTGCAGCAAGCTGAGATCATGCCACTGCACTCCAGCCTGGGCGACAGAGCAAGACTCTGTCTCAAAAAAAAAAGAAAAAAAAAAAAGAGAAAAGAAAAAGGAAAAGAAAAGTTGTCTGTCTTAGATTTGGCAGGGACGGTATTTTTTTCTTTTTTGAGACAGGGTTTCACTCTGTCACCCAGACTGGAGTGCAGTGGTGCAATCTTGGCTCACTGCAACCTCATCCTCCCGGGCTCAAGCAATCCTCCCACCTCAGCCTCCCAAGTAGCTGCAGATACAGGCACATGCACCATAATGCCTGGCTTTTTTTTTTTTTTTTTTTTTTTGAGACGGAGTTTCACTCTGTTGACCAGGCTGGAGTGCAGTGGTGCGATTTTGGCTCACTGCAACCTTTGCCTCCTGGGTTCAAGCTATTCTCCTGCCTCAGCTTCCTGAGTAGCTGGAATTACAGGTGTGCGCCATCATGCCCAGGCTAATGTGTTGTATTTTTAGTAGAGATGGGGTTTCACCATGCTGGCCAGGATAGTCTCGAACTACTGACCTCGTGATCTGCCCATCTCAGCCTCCCAAAGTGCTGGGGGATTACAGATGGGAGCCACTGTTCCCGGCCTTTTTGTATTTTTTTTTAGAGATGGGATCTCACTATGTTGCCTAGGCTGGTCTTGAACTTCTGAGCTCAAGCCATCAGCCTGGCCTCCCAAAGTGCTGGGATTAGAGTTGTGCACCACCACATACAGCCAGTATGTATGTGTATGTGTGTGTGTGTGTGTGTGTATGTAATATATATATATATAAAATGTTAAAATCCTTGCCCCAAACAAAACGGGCCGGGCACAGTGGCTCACGCCTGTAATCCCAACACTTTGGGAGGCCGAGGTGGGTCTAACACTTGATCCCAGGCATTCGAGATCAGCCTGGACAACATGGTGAAACCGTTAGCTGGGCATGGTGGCAGGTGCCTGTGATCCCAGCTACTTGGAAGGCTGAAGCAGGAGGATTGCCTGAGTGGAGGTTGAGGCTGCAGTGAGTTGTGATTGCACCACTGCACTCCAGCCTGGGTGACAGAGGAGACCCTGTCTCAAAAACAACCAACCAAAAAAAAAAAAAAAAAAAAAGAAAAACAAAACACAGTATCTCTAGCAGATCTAAATAAAACATAACATAAAACCTGATTTCCTTCAGCATCTCCAATGGAAATGGAACTTATTTCACAAAGCTAAAGTGGGAAAAGACCTCATTCCTTTTCTTTGTGGAATCAAATATAATCTGTTCTGTGTCTGCATTTTACTGCACTAGTGGCTCATTCAATGTCAGTAGTTACTGGGGCTCTGATTCCTCGGAGTGCTGCAAAAGTCCTGGAGAAATGCCAAACACACTGGGAAGAACTCTCTGAACTTCCATCTAACCTGTGTAATGAGTCACACCCTCCTTTACTGGTGGGAAATTCTTTCCCAATGAAAGCATTTGAGGCTATAAATTTCTCCTTTCTACTGTTTCAGCTATACATAGTACAAGTTTTGATAATATAGTATTTTCATTATCCTTCAGGTCTGAGTATTTTTAATGTTTGTTTTGTTTTTATTTAGACTTTATATTGTAGTGACATATTGCGGACATTTATTCTTTTTTTTTTTTTTTTTTTTTTTGAGATGGAGTCTTGCTCTGTTGACCAGGCTGGAGTGCAGTGGCAAAGTGGCAAGATCTCAGCTTACTGCAACCTCCACCTCCGGGGTTCAAGTGATTCTCCTGCCTCAGCCTCCTGAGGAGCTGGGACTACAGGCACACGCCACCACGCCTGGCAAATTTTTATAGTTTTAGTAGAGACAGGGTTTTACTGTGTCGGCCAGGCTGGTCTCAAACTCCTGACCTCAGGTGATCTGCCCAACTCAGCCTCTCAAAGTGCTGGGATTAAAGGCGTGAGCCACCACGCCCAGCCCATTTATTCCTAATACTGATGTGCTGGTATTAATATTTGAGACTTGCTTTGCAGCATAAAAGTTACCACATTCTATGCTGTAGACGATATTTGTAAATATTGTAAATATGCATACCCCAAAGGTGCTTGAGAAAAATATATACTCTTTCAGTGTGGGTATAGATTTCTAAATATATATTTTTAGAATAGCTATTAAAATCAAATCTATGTTCCAAATATTATGGTATGGAAAGGGAAAAATAAGAATTTCACAGCAGAGAAGTCTGGCAGTCACCACCTTCACCAAGTGATCAAGGTTAATGTCACTGATGATGAGTCACGTTGATACCATGTACCCCCGATATGATGTGATGAGAAGGGCACTTCACCTCTGGGGTGTTCTTCCCAGAAACCCATAGCCTCCAGTCTAATCATGAGAAAATGTTAGAAACACCTAAATTGAGGGCCGGGTGCGGTGGCTCACGCCTGTAATCCCAGAACTTTGGAAGGCCAAGGTAGGCAGATCCCCTGAGGCCAGGAGTATGAGACCAGCCTGGCCAACATGGTGAAAACCCATCTTTACTAAAAATACAAAGATTAGGCCGGGTGTGTTGGCTCACACCTGCAATCTTAGCATTTTGGAAGACTGAGCGGGGGGTGGATCACCTGAGGTCAGGAGTTCGAGACCAGCCTGGCCAACATAGTGAAGCCCCATCTTTACTAAAAACACAAAAATTAGCCAGATATGGTGGCACATGCCTGTAATCCCAGCTACCCAGGAGGTTGAGACAGGAGAATCGCTGGAAATCAGGAGGCAGAGGCTGCAGGGAGCCGAGATCACACCACTGCACTCCAGTCTGCATGACAGAAGTTGACTCCATCTCAAAACAAAACAAAACAAAACAAAATACAAAAATTAGCTGGGCATGGTGGCACACACCTGTAGTCCCAACTACTCGAGAGGCTAAAGCATGATAATCGTTTGAACTTGAGAAGTGGAGGCTGCAGTGAGCTGAGATTGTGCCACTGCACACCAGCCTGGGCAACAGAGCAAGACTCCGTCTCAAAAAAACGAAAAGAAAAAGAAAAATCCAAATTGAGAAACATTCTACAAAATATCTTACCAACACTTTAAAACTGTCAAGGTCATGAAAAACAAAGGAAGACTGAGAAACCATTCCAGATGGAGGAGATTAAGGACACATAACTAAATGTAATGTGCTATTCTGTATGGCAGAGAAAATGGACATCAATGGGAAAACTGGCAAAATCCAGATAGAGTCTGTGGTTCAGTTAATGGTAATGTACCAGTGTTAATTCCTTAGTTTTGACAAATGTGTCATGGTTACATAAGATGCTAATATTAGGGGAAGCTGGGTGAAGGGCATATGGGAACTTTTTGTACTAGGTTTTAAATTTTTCTGTAAATCTAAAATTATTCCAAAATCAAAGGTTTATTTAAAAAAAAAAAAAAAAAAAAGCTGCTCATGGCAGGGCGTGGTGGCTCATGCCTGTAATCCCAGCACTTTGGGAGGCCAAGGCGAGTGGATCACTTGAGGTCAGGAGTTTGAGACCATCTTGGTGAAACATAGTGAAACCCCATCTCTACTAAAAATACAAAAATTAGCCAGGTGTGGTGGTGCATGCCTGTAATCTCAGCTACTCGGGAGGCTGAGGCAGGAGAATCGCTTGAACCCGGGAAGCGGAGGTTGCAGTGAGTGGAGATTGCACCACTGCACTCCAGCCTGGGTGACAGAGCAAGACTCCGTCTTAAAAAAACAAACATCAATCTGTTTAATCTTCACCACATCCCTCTAAAGGAGATCACTGAGGTGCACAGAGTTTAAATCTTGTCATCAAAGTCACCCAGTTAAGTTGGACCAGATCTGTGACTCCAAAGCCAGTGCTCACACCACTCTGGGCTGCATGCCAGCCACACCAACCACCATTGAGCTCCTCCCTGCATCCTCCATGCTGCTTTTGCATGTGGACCACTCTCCTCCTTTGCTCAGTTAAGTCTACTTCCCTGAGTCCCAAGAGGTCAGGTGCCCTATTTACTCCTGCAGCACCTTTCCCTCTTCCTCCATAGAATTTCTCATAGTTTTTCAACAATTTATTCATTGTATCTTGTTTATCTTGATGAGATTATGAGCTAACAAATGTCTGTGTTCACTGGCGTGCATTCACAGTGCTTAGCACAGAGGCCAGCACTTTGTAAATAGGTAGTGACTGACTGGGCACACTAAAGTTAACTCCAGTAGGATCTGTGCTAGAGAAGCACACCCAGGACTCGGTGTCCTGCCTCCAAAAGGCTCTAGAACATGAGGTAGGATTCCATCAAGAATGTCTGATATATACCTGGCCCTGCTCTGCCAAGATGGGGGAGAGGGGATACCAGAGAATGGGGGATCCCAGCTGGAACAGCTTCATTAAGCCCCCACAAGATGCAGCAGCCTTCCTGTGAAGGAGGCATCCTTGAACCCTTTATTGTCTAAAGCTATGATGTCCAGTAAGATAGCTACTCGCCATATGTGGCTACTGAGCACTCTAAATGTGGCTAGTCTAAACTGAGATGTGCTGTATGTATAAAATATATACCAGATTTCAAAGATTTCATTTGGGGAAAAATCGTATTAATAATTTTTAATATTGGCCAGGCAAGGTAGCTCACGCCTATAATCTGAGCACTTTGGGAGGCCAAGGCGGGTAGATCATTTAAGGCCAGGAGTTCGAGACCAGCCTGGCCAACATGGCAAAACCCCGTATCTACTAAAAATACAGAAATTAGGTATGGTGGCACATGCCTGTAGTCCCAGCTGCTTCGGAAACTGAGGTGGAAGGATCACTTGAACCCGGGAGGCAGAGGTTGCAGTGAGCCAAGATCACACCACTGCACTCCAGCCTGGGTGACAGAGAGAGACTCTTATCTCAAAATCATAATAATGATAATTTTTAATATTAATTACATGTTGAAATAACAATATTCTTTGCTGTAATGGGCTAAATGAAATATATAAATATTACCAAAATTTATTTCACCTGCTTCTTTTTATTTAATGAGGTTACCAGGAAAAGTTTATGTATGTGCTCACATTATATTTCTAACTGGACAGCATTGTCCTACACTATAAGCTCCTTCATCTGCTTTGTTCAGACCCAAATGCCCATCTGAGAGCAAGGCCCAGCACATAGTGATTGTTCATACGTATCTGGAATGTGAATTCATATAACTTATTATCTATATACATTTATGCGATCCTCTTGAGGGCAACAACTTTCTTGTTCATCCTGGTATCTCTATTCCCAGCACAGTGCCTGAAAAATATTTTTCGGATGGACAAATGAACCTTCATTCTGTCCAGCTCTTCATTCTCCCGGCTCAATTCAGCCATGGAATCTCCCAGCCACTGTGTCACAGGTGCTCTGGTGCCAGGCAACAATTGCCTGGTAGGATTATGGCTCTTCTTGGTGCTAATCCTGGTTATTGGGCCACATTGGTGATACCCTTCTCAAGTTTCCTCAAGTTCTGGGGGTCTGGGATGACTCTTGCTTCAGACACAACAACAGTGGGAAGGACACTTGATATTTTGGTGTTGGCTAAAACATGGCTATTGTCCCTGTACGTGTCAGGTTCGTAAGTTCGATCTGCAAAACCATTGATTTAGATGGGGACTATTTCAACAAGTCTAAATAATAGGCAATAATTTGAAGCAGATGGAACAAATAGTAAAATATCCTAATTTCCAGTTTTCCAGTATAAACAAGCATCTGACAAGCTTGGTATGCTTATGCTGTTTATGAAATCAGCCTGAAACACTTTTCACTATTTAATACAGCAGGAAATGGAAAACTAGCTGAGCCACTCATTAGGTGTGAGACAGGTCTCTTCCGTTTCTTTGAGCCTTGGTTTCCTTATTTGTAAAATGGAAGATAATTAAATCTACCTCGCTGGGTTGTTGTGAAGATTAAGTGAGGTAATTATATATACAGGCTAAATACAGTGCATGGGATTTAACAGAATTTCAATCAATGGTAGCAGTGATTAACACCAACCCTGCTGGGATGTGTGCAAATTAGCAAACGAGAAAGAAGAAAGTATTTGTGGTGCCTTAACAGATGAGCCTGTCATAATGACATTTTATATTTGTTCTTCATTTTAACTATCAACAAGCTATATGTGCTCATCAGATAAAAACAGCAGACATTTATCAAGCACTCCATGCAAGGCAGTTACTATGTTATGCATTTAACATGCATCATCTTAATCATTGCTATTTGGGGGTAAATGCTGTGTTGATGGTCAAATCAGAGAGCCAGAAGCTGAGGGTCAGGGAGGGAAATAATGTGCTCCAGGCCCCATAGCAATTAAGTGACCACATCAGGTTTTTTTTGTTCATTTGTTTGTTTTGAGACAGGGTCTCACTCATGCTGGTAGCTGGGACTCCAGGCACGTGCCATCACACCCAGCTAATTTTTGTATTTTTTTTGTAGAGATGGGGTTTCACCATGTTGCCTAGGCTGGTCTCAAACTCCTGGGCTCAAGTAATCCCCCTACCTCAGCCTCCCAGTTTCGGGATTACAGGCATGGGCCACCTGCCTGGGTCTTTTGTTTTTTCTTTAAGAGACAGGGTCTTGCTCTGTTGCCCAGACTGGAGTGCAGTGGTGTGATCATAACTCACTGGAGCCTCGAACTGGGCTCAAGGAATCCTCCCTCCTCAGTCTCCCAAGTAGCTGGGACTACATGCATGTGCCAATGTGCCCAGCTAATTTAAAAAAATTCTTTTTTTAGAGACAGGGTCTCGCTGTATTGCCCAGGTTGGTCTCAAACTCCTGGACTCAGGTGATCCTTCCACCTCAGCCTCCTGGGTAGCTGGGATTCCAAGTACAAGCCACCTTGCCCAGCCACATCAGATTCTTAATGACTTCACCAGGCCCACCTGTCATCAGTTGTACCCACAGAGGCAGAGGGGCCTGCATGAGTCATTCCTGGTGCACACTATCAAGGCATCTGCGGCCTCATTCCTTATCCCAAAATGTTGACTGAGCACCTGCCACTTGTCAGGCATTATGTTGGTAAGTTTTTTGACTATAATGAGAAAAGACTCATTCTGCTGCCTTTAGTAATGGACACAGTAGTAGTGAATGTAAGGACTCTCAAAAAAAAAAAAAAAAAAAAAAAAGGGCTATGTGTGGTGGCTCACGCCTGTACCACCACCACTTTGGGAGGCCAATTTGGGAGGATCACTTGAGACTGGGATTTCAAGAGCAGCCTGGGAAACATTGCAAAATCCTATCTCTACAAAAAAAAAAAAAAAAAAAAAAAAAACAAAAACTAGCCTGGCCTGATGGCACACACCTATAGCTACTCAGGAGGGTGAGGCAGGAGGATTGCTTGAGCCCAAGAAGTTGAAGCTGTAGTGAGCCCAGATTGCGCCACTGCACTCCAGACTGGGTGATAGAGTAAAACCCTGTCTTAAAATAAAAAAATAATTAAAAACAGGCTGGGCATGGTGGCTTATGCCTGTAATCCCAACACTGTGGGAGGCTGAGGTGGGAGGATCACTTGAAGTCAGAAGTTTGAGACCAGCCTGGCCAATATGGTGAAACCCCATCTCTACTAAAATTACAAAAAATTAGCTGGGTGTGGGGGTGCACGCCTATAATCCCAGCCACTTGGGAGGCTGAGGCAGAAGAATCATTTGAACCCAGGAGGTGGAGGTTGCAGTGAGCCGAGATCACACCACTGCACTCCAGCCTAGGTGACAGAGCAAGACTCTGTCTCAAAAAATAAACAAAAAATTTTTTTAGAAAAGGAAGAGGAATCTTGGTCACATGGCCACACCTTGTAAAAATTCAGAAAAAACTGACCCCCAGGCCTCATGGCAAGTCAGAATACTGCTGACAGTCATGCCTGGAGGAGCACGAACGTGGTTCGGAAACTGAAATTTCACTCTCCATCTATGAGTTCTAGAAACTTGCAACAGGAGCTCACTTGCAACAGGAGCTCGATGTTCTGTGCTCCTAGGCTGCTGTTAAGACTTAGTTACTCTGTCTCTTCCTGTTTCTGCAACCAATTACTCAGTCTCTTGACATGCAGAACTCTCCCAGCAGAAACACTGCAGGGCTCGGTGATCACTGCTATGGTTCCTGGACCAAGGTGATGGGTTAGGCCTATCAAGGCTGTCCTTGGGTGACTGAGCTTACCTAGACCACTGAGCTGCAGTTGGAGGTGTGGGGGATGGGGAGCTGACAGGTGCAGAGCCTGGACTCTAGACACACCCTTCCAGGTGCTGACCAGTTAATCCTGGCTTGATTCAGCTGCCACCTTCACAACATGGTGAAACGTCCATAATCAGAAGCAGCATTGCAGTGGCCTCAGATGCCTGTTGTCTCCCCACTTCACTGAGCCTGGTATCTGAAGGAAAAGCTTCCTATTGTCCATGGTCCATGCGGTGTTGGCGGCTTGCACAGGCTGCAGTGAACGCCCAGCAGCGAGAGCTCCTCACTTTAGTCAAATCGCACCTCCTTGGGGAAGCCTTCCCATCTAGTCAATTTAAAATGCCACTCCCTCTGCTGGTCCCCAAACTTCCTATCTTGTTTCCCTGCTTTATAACTTTTTTCCTTAACATTTCTCAAACATTCTACCCATTTTAGTACTTTATGATATGCCCTTGTCCTCCAAAATGTAAGTACAAAGCAGGGATTTGCTCTTTTGCCTGTTTTGTTTACCAGTTCCTAGAATTGTGCCTGCACAGAACTGATATTTCACATGAATGGAAGGAGGGGCGGGGAATCCAGTCTGGGTGGAGGTTCCGCCGGCAAAGACTTCCTGAAGAAAGTGACACAAGCTGAGTCAGCTGAGCTTGAAGCGAATGATGCATTCCAGGCACATAGGCTGGAAAAATAACATGTGCAGGGACCTTAAGCAGAAGGGTGGCTGAGCCCTAGGGTGCTTGTGTGAGAAAAGGGTGGACAGGCAGGCCACAGGCAGAGTGAGGAGAGCCTCGCTGTCTCCTCTGGAGAATAGGAAGTCTAGGCTAGAGGCCAAGGGTAGGGTCGGGCGAGGGTGGCAGAGGGCAGGAGAAGAAAGACCTAAGAGGCTGGGCCAGCGATGAGGACGACATACAATTGGAAAGGAAGTTCCAGTGATTGAGAGGAACTGTCCTTTATTGAGCACTTCCTGTGTGCCAAGTGCTATGCTAAGAGCTTCTAACATATTAGTTCACTGACCTTCACATCCAGCCTGCAACCACTAGGATGCATGAAAATAGGGTGATAAATGAGGGAACCCTCCACAAACCAACCAGTCTGGGTTAGTAAGGAAATTTTTATGCTGGGGGCCAGGTCACGGTAAGTGATCTATCTCTATAGCTGACACTCTTCCCCCACTGCATGGCAGTCTCGCCTCTTCCCGTGTTTTTCAGTACTCCATCACTGTTGCCTCCTATAGAACAAACTAAACAGGGTGTAAGGGACCCCCGGGTTGCAGGATTGAGATAGTGGGTCAAGAAGACCATGAAAGAAAGACAACGAGAGATTAAAGGAGAAGGGAGTGGGGTGTAGACACTGGTCCTATTAGCGGACGGGAACCTGCTTAGCAATGAGACGGGGTAGTTTGCTAATGAAAGACAGGTCTACCAATTCAAGATACTAACCAGTGTAAAACTTCACTAAAAATAGTGGACTCAGAAAAGGGGAGAACTTTGACTCCCTTTCTTTGGTGGGGGAAATGTGGTCATTTCTCACTAAAGGACAAGAGCCACAGTTGGATAAAACTGGCCACAGAGAGGGGTTGCAGCAGGTGGGGGAATCTTCAAGAGAGCAAATCAGAGGTGTCAGGTGGTTCTCGGGTAGGAATAAGGAGGGGGACAATGCAGAAATAAGGCCCTTACCAGAAATCGCTGGCAGAGTGGACTCTTCAGCCCCCAAGAATGTCTCCTGCTGGCAGAGGTCATCAGAGATGCCTGAAAGCCTGGTTTCCCTCAACCCTAGTCACAGTGATTTCTTTTTTTTGTTTTTTTGTTTTTTTTTTCTTTTTGAGACAGAGTCTCACTGTTGCCTAGGCTGGAGTACAGTGGTGTAATCTCAGCTCACTGCAACCTCCACCTACCGGGTTCAAGTGATTCTCCTGCATCAGCCTCCTGAGTAGCTGGGAATATAGGTGCCTGCCACCATGCCTAATTTTTGTATTTTTATTAGAGACAGGGTTTCACCATGTTGGCCAGGCTGGTCTTGAACTCCTGACCTCAAGTGATTCACCCGCCTCAGCCTCCCAAAGTGCTAGGATTACAGGCGTGGGCCACCGCGCCTGGCTTAGTCACAGTGATTTCTATTTCAACTGAAGGAATGGGACCAACAGACCCCCCACTTTCTCCCATGGCCTTTGGGAGCTTTCTTGCGTGTGAAATTTACCTGAAAAACAAGGACAGGGTAATATGTGCGGTGGTGACACACATACACACTAAGCACATCACTGCGATCGCTGCTACCAAAGAGAATCCCCAAAGACCAAATCTATCTCATGATAACAGAAGCCCCAGCGGCTGGCACTGCCTGCCGCACCCCCAGTGCTCTCCAAGGGCAGCTGTTCCTCATACATTCCACTCTCTCCTCTGCTCAAAACCAACTCCTACATTGACCTGCAATCCACCACCTGAGCTCAGGGCACTCTTACATTCCTCAAGGACTCCAGCCCCTGCCTCCATCCCTAAGTCATCCCATCATAGTCTTCCCTCCCAAAGCTCTGGCTCAAATGTTTCCCCCGCCAACTTCATCCTAACAGTTCCCCTTCTTTCCTAAGCCTGAACCCCTCCTCCAACCGCTAGATGCACTTAGGATTATGGTTCAACCCCAGTCCAAATCCCATGTCCCATCTCACATTCCCTAGGTCAAGCCTTGGGTGTGTGTCAAGGGGAAAGTCTTAATGAGTGAGAACCAGAAAACCTGCCCTTGTGACGTAGTCTCTATACCCAGTCTTGCTGGCACACGGAGATACTGATAAAAAAAACCAAATACACAAAAATGAAAGAACAAGCAGCAGGGCATGTTTCAAGATTTATTGAGTGCGTGAGAGGACAATGGTCCATAGCACAGAAAAAGTCAACAGGAACAAATTATTGGTTTTCAGAAGTCACACCAGGAGCAGGCGGGAGGACACAGAGGATGGCCACTGGATGGCCTGGCCTAGATGGAAGAAAACCAGTCTTCCTGGGCCATGGCACTCTGTGGCACTGGCAGGGCAGAGCCAGCTGAAGGGTCTTCGACTCTGGATCCCAAGTCACCAGAGCCACAGGGCTTTTCCTCTGCCCACCCACGCTGAGGGAAAAGTCAATTAGTGTTGTGCTGAGACAATAGGGGCAAGAAGGTCCGGCCATGTGTCATGGAGTGACATCACTCATCACTTTTGGTCTGTGATCAACCCTCAAACAATCTAAAAGAGAAGACAAATGAAGCCAGCGGCTTGGAATTTCCACCTGGGGAACATAGGCCGACTTAACCTCTTGGCATTCACTTACCATGAGGAGACCCCTTCAGGGAAGCTGGGACTCCATTGTCTCGAGAGGCTCAGTGCCTGCACCTCTTGGGGTTTCCTCCAACAGTCTCCAGACCCAAGGCGGCATCCCTGGAGTGAGGGGGGGGCCACAGAGCAGGAGGCTGCAAGTGCTTGGTCGCCAGTGTTCTGCCAACTTTCTTCAAGCTGATGTCAATGGGAATGCCCCCAGTTAATCAATCGGGTATGAGTTGCCAGTTTCTTTCATACCAAACTCATCTCAAAAAGGAATCTCAATGCTCCCAACGAATAGTCAAAATAAAAACTTAGGAGTCTAGCAAAACTGTCCTAAGAGTCTTGACAGGCAACCGAGCAGATGTGCAACTGGCAGAGAGACAGCTGGAGAGACCTCTCAGGGCCCCTCCCATAGATGTCCCACCTCGCCGTGCTGGGAGCCAAGGACCACCCCAGCAGCCATCCCTCCATACTCTCATTACTTGCCTACACATCTGTCTCACTCTTGCTCACCCCAGACTCAAAGACCTTCTCATGTTGCTACCCCTCCCTGGAATACCTTTCTATTGCCCATCGCATCCCACTCTTTGAAAGACCTGCCCAGGTCCACCACCTCCAAAAGGCTGCTTCTCTTTGAAAATCTTAAGGCAGTGACTGTATGCCACCCAACATCACACTTATTTGTTAAAAAAAAAATTCACACAGGCTTTTCTCACCATCTAGTACCCAAACCTTGACACTGAGAGAGACTGTTCTCTGATAACAGGAGGCTAAGCTGAAAAAAGCCACACTAAAGTGTCTCCCATCACTCACTCACACAGCATCCTGCAATGCTCCTGAGACCAGAAGGTGCTGGCAGGAGAGAAGGAGTGTGTGAAGGCGCCAGCATTTGAAAGGGACAGGTGTGAACCCTCCAAACACGGGAAACGGCTTTCAGCAATTCCTCTCCCTGCGTTATCGATGACCAGAGCACAGGCAGCCCGTGATCATTTTTGAATGCAGGTGTATACAAGGGCAGAGAGAGATGCAGGAGGAGAAACAGATGCCAGCAGCCTGTGGACTAAGTCCAGTCCAGGAAAACAATCCAGCCCAGCACAGGACCCCAAAAGTGGCTCTGCTTTCCTGTAAAAGCCCCATAGAACTTCCCTGCCAGGAGGAATCAAAGAGAAGTCACATGGGGCAAAAACAGTGGGAAAATATTGGTTGGTAATGATAGGAATCATGTGGTCTCAAGTACCACAAAAGTCACCTCTATCAGAACATTATTTTCCAAATGAAGAAAATTAGGTTCTGAATCAGTCCTTGACTGGGATAGTGGCAGAAGGGGATTTAAAGCCAGAGGACCAGAGTCTCTGAAGCCTAGGTCCACCCATTTTCCATTACAACATCCTGCTGCCCAGGGAGAAAGGGCAGAGACCTCTTATTACCAAAGTGGGACTCTGGAGGTTTCCGCCCAGCAGCAAGTCCTAAAGGCACATGAAGGGCCAGAGGTGATGTGGGTTGGCTGGGTGGACAGCGGATCTGGGGACCCACAGTGCCATTCTCATCTCACCTCTCAACTCCCCTACACCAACCCCAAAGCCCCTGGGAACATGTACAGGACTGTGCTAGATACAAGCAACCAACATTCCAGAGAATGAACCAGAGATCTTACCTCAAGGACACTGAGGTCTAGCATGTTCCCGACATGACAATTCCCATGCCTCTGCACACAGTGGACTATCTGCAACAGATAAGATGCCATGAGTGAGCGCCCCGCTTGTCCCTGCTCACAGCAGCGATGGCAAGCAACAGGAAAGGGCTTAGCACAGTAGTTACCAGACAGTAAACATTCCTAAGCAAACACACTATTTCCTCATAAAAGAGAAAATAGTTAACTCTACAGAGGAAGACAGTGGATGGTCTATGGCAGGGTGAGGGTGGCCAACGCTGATCAATATGTAGTTAATCAGCGAAAGATTGAAAGGAGATCAAAACCAGGTTTACAGGAGTGTGCCGTGGCTGAGAGGCAGTGACTCTGCTGGTCATCAAGGGAATTTAAGCAACACACCTAATCTGGTTCCCAACAGCAGGGAGCAGGAAGTGAAAGCTCTAATCATGACATAACACCCACGGCAGCCCCCAATCTCCTGGATGCCCCAGGTGTGTGCAGCTTTGAGAAGCAGGAGTGTAGGAAAGTTCCCAGGACAGGAAGGTGAAGATGTGGACCCTCCAAACACGACAACCTTTCCCACATTTTCTCTGCCTGCACTACCAATGACCAGGACATGGGCAGCCCGTGATCACTTACGAATGCAGGCACAGGAAAGAGCAGAGGGCAATCCAGTAACAGAGGCCAAAATGAGCTGCCTGGAGATTGCCAAAGCGCCAAGCCCAAAGGACCTGAGCGCTATCCACCTAATGCAGTACAAAGATCTCATCTGCCCCCATCAAGAAAGTCACAGAAGACTAATTTTTGGTTAAAAAAAAAAGCTACATTGTTCATTCATCCCACAAATATTAAGTATCTACGGGTAGCCAGACATCATGGGTTCAAAAAGGAAGAAAAACGTGCAAGATGTCCCCCTTACAGAGTTTTCGCAGTTTCATTACATTACAGAAAGTCAAGCTCAAGAGAATGAAAGAACTTAGCCAGGCTCTCCTCTGCACCCGGCTTTGCCAGACAGTTCTCGGAATTCATGACCATGCCCTCCGCTGGGGTCCCCCAGAAGGGAATCTGAAGGGTCCCCCAAGGTGCTCATGACCAGCACCACTTACCCAGGGACATCCTCACCGCGCGGACAGTGGGAGCCCCTCAGGGAGTGCAGATCAGGGTGCTGCAGGAAAAACGGGGACTCTGGCTGGTGCGGAACCAGCAAAGTCATCCAAGGGAGAGCTGTCATCTGTCTCCAGGAGAGCCGCACAGCCCACGAGGCCTAGGCAGGGAAAAGCGTAGGGAAGGGGCTTAGTACAAGGTCCTGGCAAAGGAGTCTAGAATTCGCCCCTCTGGGGCCCTGGGCGTCCTCTATTAAAACCTCAGCCAATTGGTCTGTAAAGTGGAGGTTTTACAGGTTATTGAGGAGAAAATGAGTTAACGGTTCCAAGGAGGTGGCACAATGACTGACACTCTGTAGGCAACCGACAAGCAGATTTGGGGGCTTCCAAAGTCAGGAGTCGGAGATCGGGGTCCGGGGAGTGAAAGTCGCGAGGTCTCTAGCGCCCCTCAGCCCGCGAGCAAGGCCCCGGGCTGCACGTTTCTCAAGGGGCACTAAGCCTCCCCGCATAGAGACTGTGCGGACCGGGGGTCTGACGTCCGCATGGGGTCGGCTCAGCCCAGCGAAGGCCGAGGGCGCGGCTCACCCGCCAGTCTCTTTCCCGAGGACACGCGAATCCTGAGGGGCCCACCCCGGCGGAGGGGACGGAGCACTGCACCAGGGGCTGGGCCTGACGTCCGGCCGGCTCTTCCCAGCCCATCGGGGCCTCAGTTTCCCCTTTTGTCAGGAAGGAGGTACACAGCACCGGCCTTGGGAGGCCACCGGGGGTTCTTGGGAAGACCACGCCTCGGGCGCTGCCCCTCAGTGACTCATCCCGGGCGTCAGGATGGATGGCGGCGAGTACAGGGGTAACCTCGCGGAGGGGGGCGAATGGCAGTCCGCAAACCGCAGCCACAAGACTCTATCTCTGGTGCTCAGCGCCAGCGGAAATACGGCTGGGGGCGCGGCTGCAGCCTAGAGCGGTGCTTCCGCCTGGCCCCTACCTGCGCAGACGTGCCTGCAGCGCCCCCTGGCCGGACGCAGCTGCAATTCTGTCCCTCTACTAACGCCCTTTATCCAAGCGTTCATCTAAAGGAGCGTCCCTTCCATGAGTTCACCCACCCATCCATTTACCCAGAAAATATTTGTGAAACGTCTGCTTCCATTTGAGGACACAGTGAGAAGACAGCCATCAGTCTATAAACCAGGAGGTGGGCCCTCACCACTTCCTGGTTTACCAAATCTACTGGTGCCTTTGATCTTGGACTTTTAGCCTCCAGAACTGCGAGAAATAAATTTCTGTTGTTTATAAGCCACCCAGTTGATGACGGCACTTTGTTACGGCAGCCCAGTCGGGGGTCGGCTGGCAAATAGGTCAGCTTGGACCATGGCCAGCCTAGTGTCCACACACCCTCCTCTCCAAGCAAAAAAATAGAAAAAAATCCGCTTCAAACATGCATCCCTTCTATCATTGGCAAGAGTGTGTCTGCAGTCTTGTTTTGTTTTTGACGTCAGCAGACAAAGGGTCAGTCATTGAGAACAGACTGTTCTTTGAATGCTGTAACAAAGGCTGTCACAACACACTTATTCAAGAACTCAACATGCTGCCCTGTTTGCTGGAATCCCTCACTACGTAGGCCAGTGTCACAGATGGGAAAGTCAACCTGGATAAGCAAAATGCCCACAAGGCTGTATGCAACAGCCAAACCCTCAGTGGAATTTCTTAATAACTGGCCATTTAGGACAAGTTAAGGAAAAGACTTGGGCTTTTAGATAGAATGTGTTGGTGATAGAAACCTAACTTATGCTTCAAAAATAAAATACATTATTGGAAACGTATATAAGCAAGCGAGGGGAAGGGCAGAGGTCAAGCTGGGCCTCCAAAACAACGAACACCAGAACTGGAATTCCATCCCTGTCCTGCACCTCTGCCTCTCTCTCTGGGTGGACTTCTGACTTCACACTCGCTCTAGTTTTTTGCTTATAGTGAGGGACATATGCCACATTTACCCAGGGGAACAGCTCCATCCTGCTTCCACTGAGGGTAGGCAGGACTGCCACATACAGTTGTGCAGGTCGTGTACTGCACTACTCCTGGGAGCACCATTCACATCATAGCCTATGGTTGAGAAGCAGAGATGCCAGGGATGCTTGGGCAAGCCGATGACACAGAAGACACTTGACTTAAAGGAGAGAAAGTGTTTTCCCTAGAGTGTTCTTCTCTGGTGCAGCAGAGTCACCCTGTGTCATACCATCTAATCCTTAAATGATGATCCTTCTAATAAAGGCCTTTGAAAATATCTCTGAAGGGCAACACTTTGAGGAATTTTTTCTCCAAGCTACTTGAGATCAAGCAGAAGAGTTTAATTAAACCTGTGACAGTGAAACCTGTGCAGGGTCATTAAAAAAAAAGAAAGATTTGTAAGCAGTAGCGGGGCTTTCTGAGAAATGCTATTCTGAACTCCACAAACTTTTTTTTTTGAGACAGAGCCTTGCTCTGTCACCCAGGCTGGAGTGCAGCGGCGCGATCTCAGCTCACTGCAACCTCTGCCTCCCAGGTTCAAGGGATTGCCTGCCTTAGCCTCCTGAGTAGCTGGAATTACACCTGGTGACTAATTTTTGTATTTTTAGTAGATTGCACCATATTGGCCAGGCTGGTCTTGAACTCCCAACCTCGGGTGATCCGCCTGTCTCAGCCTCCCAAGTGCTGGGATTACAGGGGTGAGCCACCATGCCTGGCCTGATTTTTACAACCTTTGACACTCAAGCTCTCAATTCTCAAAATTACCTTCTGGGCCAAGGATAGGCACTTCCACCCTTTCTGGAGCTCTTGGAGGAGTCACCCATCTCTAAGATCCCTTGTCTAATTTGTCTTGAGTGTGGGTTAGGACTTGTTGAGGCTGCACACCCCTCAGGGTGTCTATGCTTTGCTCGTTCATGGGATGCTTGGCCGAGTCCCCACTCCTTCCTGAGGAAGCTCACCCGACAGGCCCCATCCAGCATGGCAGGGTGTGTGGTAGGGGTGGGAAGGTGGGCTGCAACAGAGGTAAAGGAAGGAGGAGTAGGTGTCAGGGAGCCTGCAGGTGGTCACATCCAGCTGTCACCATTGATAGATGCAACTGATTTCCACTCTCGTGTCCACCTCTCCCCAGTGGTGGGGTCAGAAGGCATTCACAGGGCAGAAGCACCACTCCTGCCCTTCAAGGGCACTGGGACCAAGACTTTCCAACTGAAGTCTGCCAACTTTTTTTTTTTTTTTTTTTTTGAAACAGGGTCTTGCTCTGTCATCCAGCTTGCAGTGCAGTGGTGAAATTATGGCTCACTGCAGCCTCGACCTCCCAGGCTCAAGCAATCCTCCTGTCTCAGCCGCCTGAGTAGCTGGGACTACAGGAGCATGTCACCAGGCCCTGCTAATTAAAAAAAAAAATTGTAGAGATGGGGTCATACTATGTTGTCCAGGTTGGTCTCCAACTCCTGGTCTCAAATGATCTTCCTGCCTTGGTCTCATATTCAGTCCATAACATCCTCCAAGGGTTTTTGAGATGTTGCTCCACGACACCAACATACATTTCCTATTGATATACTTTCATGCTGGGATTACAGATGTGGTCCACCAGGCCTGGCCCTATGCTCATTTTCTGCTTTTGTTATTTCATTAATTTATTTGTTTTGTTTTTTTAGTCAAAGTCTTGCTCTGTCACCCAGGCTGGAGTGCAGTGGTGTGATCTCAGCTCACTGCAACCTCCGTCTCCTGGGTTTGAGTGATTTTTCCTGCTTCAGCCTCCCGATTAGCTGGGATTACAGGCGTCCGCCACCACACCCGGCTAATTTTTGTATTTTTAGTAGAGACGGGGTTTCACCATCTTGGCCAAGCTGGTCTTGAACTCCTAACCTCAAATGATTCACCTGCCTCAGCCTCCCAAAGTGCTGAGATTATAGGCATGAGCCACTCTGCCTCGCCCTAATTTTATTTTATTTGAATCAGTTAAGTTGTCCTGTTTTTTCTTTCTTTCTTTGTTCCTTCCTTCCTTCCTTCCTTCCTTCTTTTTTTTTTTTTTTTTTTTTGATAGAGTCTTGCTCTGTTGCCCAGGCTAGAGTTCAGTGTGGCACGCTAACTGCAATCTCCACCTGCTGGGTTCAAGTGATTCTCCTGCCTCAGCCTCCCAAGTAGCTGGGATTACAGGCGCCCGCCACCATGCCCAGCTAATTTTTGTATTTTTAGTAGAGACGGGGTTTCACCATCTTGGCCAGGCTGGTCTTGAACTCCTGACCTCAAGTGATCCACCTGCCTCAGCCTCCCAAAGTGCTGGGATTACAGGTGTGAGCCCCATGCCCAGCCTTTTTCATTTTTTTTTTTAAGCCCTCAGAGCCAAGAGCAGACGGACACAAGGAATTTTTCTTACATGTCAGAATTAAGTGAGCCCTCTCCTGTTGCCACAATGAACATTTCCCTTTCTTCTTTTGCATCAACATTTAAAGATCATCTATTACAGGCCACACAATGAGATGGGGAGATACTGCCCCCTCTGGTTCCTAACTTATCCACATACCAGCACAGGTGTCCACTCCCCATCCCTTCCTCCTCTTCAGCTTCAGAGTCTTCCTCTTTCTTCCCCCCAACCCTTAAGAGCCTTCCCATTGCAGCTTTAAAGGACTCCTATTTGAGTACTTCAAAAATCCACCAAGAGCCAGACACATTGGTGTGCACCTGTAGTCCCAGCTACTGGGAAGGCTGAGGCAGAAGGATCCCTTGAGGCCAAAGAAGCATATAGCAAGACCTCGTCTCCAAAAAAAGAAAAACCCACCAAGGTCCAAGCACGATGACTCACACTTGCAATCTTAGCACTTTGGGAGGTTGAGGTGGGAGAATCGTTTGAGCCCAGGAGTTGGAGACCAACCTGGACAACATAATGAGACCTCATCTCTACAAAAAAAAAATTGTTTTAATTAGCCAGGTATGGTGATATGTGCTTGTAGTCCCAGCTATTTCAGAGGCTGAGGCAGGAGGATCACTTGAGCCCCACAGGTTGAGGCTGCAGTGAGCTCTAATCATGCCACTGCATTCCAGCCTGGGCAACAGAGAAAGACTATGTCTCAAAACACAAACAGAAAACCACCAAAGCATACCACCTCCAAGAAGCCATCTTTCTTTGGAAATCCTATCATAATCAGGATCTATACCCAATTTTTGTACAATTCTCCTGGCTGGTGAATGTTACCTCTTCTGTGCAGGGCTCATGCTCTGTGAGCCTCAGCCATCCCTTGAGTAGTTAACCTCGTCCTGGGGAACAAATAGTCCCGGATATACACAGCCTAATGTTTGCCAAGAAGTCAAGCTGAGAAAGGCCAAACAAAATGACAGCGCACAATGCCCCAGAGGCTTGAGAGTGTTCACAGAAGAGAAGTCGAATGTGAGAAAAGCATCAGCGTTTCCAAACACGGAGAATGCTTTCTGCAGTTCAACTGCCTGTACTATCAATGACCAAGGCGTCAATAGGCAGCTGATGATCGCTTTCAAATGCAGACACAGAAAGAGAGCACAGCATGACACAGGGCGGGAGGCAGATGCCAATGGCCAGCATGGGAAAGAGCAGCCTGGTGAGCACGGAGCCCAGCAACGGCCACCCTGTTCTCCAAACCCGGGCAAATTTCCCTGCTGGGGAATTAAAGGGAACACGCTGCTGGTAAAAGAGAGGAAAAAAATCTTGGCTTTGGAAGAGATCAGGATTGTATTTATAAGAACAATGACAACAACAATAGTGGAAATTCCTTTCCCTCACAGCTTTGTTTTTGGGATGAGTAAATTGAGATGAAGAGCAGGGCCCAGAGCTAGATCGTGGCAGAGGGGATTGGGACCCGAGCATCTCTGATGCTCCTTCATTTTTATTTTATTATTATTTTATATTTTATTTTTAAATTTAATTTACTTTTATTATTTTATTTATTTTATTTTTTGATACAAGGTCTCGCTCTATTACCCAGGCTGGAATGAAGTGGCACAATCTCGGCCTGCTGTAACCTCCGCCTCCCAGGTTCATATGATTCTTGTGCCTCAGCTTCCCGAGTAGCTGGGATTACAGGTGCCCACCACTATGCCTGGCTAATTTTTCTATTTTTAGTAGAGATGGGATTTTACCATGTTTGTCAGGCTGGTCACAAACTCCTGACCTCAAGTGATCTGCCTGCCTTGGCCTCCCCCAGTGCTGGGACTACAGGTGTGAGCCACCTGGCCCAGCCCATCTACCTGTTTTCTATCACAGCATGCTGCTGCCACACTCCATAGATGCCCCCATAGTGCCCCCAGAGAGTGCTCATCACCCAAATGGACTCCTGAAAGACACAGTAACAGAGGAGCAGTAAGAAGCCGAGGAGGAGAATGGACAGATACAACGAAATCTGCAGCACGGTGGTCACTCTTGGCGCGGAGATGCGTCTGGAGCTCCCATAGGTCTTGCATGGTCAGTTGCTGACTTCTCACCTAGACTCTGGGCACCAACTCCTTGGAAGACGCTGTCCAGCCGGCCATGATTCCACCTCTTCTGGTGAAGGGGCTCCAGGCCCCGGGGATTTCTCAGCCACTATGAGGTCACAGACTTCCCGTGGTAGAACCTTGTCTTCTCAGCTACAGTCCAATCCTTTGCAACCAGTAGGTTGAAAGCAGGACTCCTGATATGTCTGCTTAGACTTGCTAAGTGGAAGTGTCTCTCCCCTATCCCTAGAAAAATATCAGGGAAAGCCTTATAATTTTTCTGATCATTCTTAGGTAATAAAAAGTCTTGCAATCACTAAAAATGGAAAACACAGTTTCCATTCAACAATTTTATTTTATTATTTTTTAATAATACACCAGTAGGGTCAGGTGTGGTGGCTCACGCCTGTAATCCCAGCACTTTGGGAGGCTGAGGCAGGTGGATTACAAGGTCAGGAGTTTGAGACCAGCCTGGCCGATATGGTGAAATCCCATCTCTACTAGAAACAAAAAAATTAGCCAGGTGTGGTGGTGCACACCTGTAATCCCAGCTACTCAGGAGGCTGAGGCAGGAGAAGTGCTTGAACCCGGGAGGCGGAGGTTGCAGTGAGCCGAGATCGCACCATTGCACTCTAGCCTGGGTGACAGAGCGAGACTCAGTCTCAAAAAAAAAAAAAAAAAAAAAGTCTGGGCATGGTGGCTCAAGTCTGTAATCTCAGCACTTTGGGAGGCCTAGGTGGGTGGATCACGAGGTCAGGAGTTCGAGACTAGCCTGACCAACATGGTAAAACCCCATCTCTACTACAAATACAAAAATTAGCTAGGCATGGTGGCATGTGCCTGTAATCCCAGCTACTCGGCAGGCTGAGGCAGGAGAATCGCTTGAACCCAGGAGGCAGAGGTTGCAGTGAGCTGAGATCACACCACTGCACTCAAGCCTGGGTGACAGAGCAAGACTCTGTCTCAAATAAACAAACAAAAAAACCGGGATTAGTTACGGATCTGCTGAATCCATTCAACAAGTTTAAATGTTAGTCTAATGCATTATTATGTTTTCAATGATCTTTCATAGGTAAGACATTTCTCCACCAGCTGGGGCGACGTACAGGATGGGCTGCTGTCTGCTGGGGTGGGGACATGGGCCTTCTCTCTTCATGTATCCAGATATGTTTCTCTTCAATAGGAATTTTCTGTCTATTTACCCACTCTCAATACTTTCAGGATCAAAACAGGTGGAGTAAAGGGTAAGGAGAGGGGAGACGTCTCATCTGGTGCTTTTGCAAGAAGCCCGCACCATCTCCAAGCTAGGGAGATGTTTAATCCTGATAATTTCTCTCTTTTTCTTTTAAGTTATCTCCTTCCTCAGTTCTGCATCTGGTCCAGCACCTTCTTTGGAAGGCAGCTGCTATTTTATCACGGAACCTTCAAAAACTGCCAATACTCAAACCAGTTTTTGCCTATCACAACAGCAATTTTATTGCATTTTAAATTTTCTTTCTTTTCTTTTCTTTCTTTTCTTTCTTTCTTTCTTTCTTTCTTTCTTTCTTTCTTTCTTTCTCTTTCTTTCTCTTTCTTTCTCTCTCTCTGTCTCTCTCTCTTTCTTTCTTTCTTTCTTTCTTTCTTTCTTTCTTTCTTTCTTTCTTTCTTTCTTTCTTTCTCTTTCTTTTTTTGGATGGAGTTTCACTCTTGTCACCCAGGCTAGAGTGCAATGGTGTGATCTTGGCTCACTGCAACCTCTGCCTCCTGGGATCAAGTGATTCTCGTGCCTCAGCCTCCTGAGTAGCTGGGACTACAGGCACCCACCACCACACCTGGCTAATTTTTGTGTTTTTAGTAGAGATGGGGTTTCACCATGTTGGCTAGGCTGGTCTTGAACTCCTGACCTTGTCATCCACCTGCCCTGGCCTCCCAAAGTGCTTGGATTACAGGCATGAACCACCACACCCAGCCTCATTTGTTTCTTGAGATGCAATTGTATATGGTTATTCCCTCTATCTTGGTGCCTCCTTTCTCCTTTCCTTGATGTGTCAGCTGAAACTTCCTTTTTTTTTTTTTTTTGAGATGGCGTCTCCCTCTGTTGCCCAGGCTGGAGTGCAGTGGCTCGATCTTGGCTCACTGCAAGCTCCCGCCTCCCAGGTTCACACCATTCTCCTGCCTCAGCCGCCTGAGTAACTGGGACTACAGGCGCCTGCCACCACGTCCGGCTAATTTAACATCCTGTTCCACTACTGTGGAACAAGCATCAACCACTCCTCTTAGGTGTCGATCCTGCTATAGGTACTGGGGCTGCAGGAATGAACCTGCCAAGGTTCCCTCCTTAGTGTTATGGGAATAAGGAGTTCAAAAGAAAATCTGGAACTACAGAAAATCTGCAGTTCTGCCTGTTCCCAGCTTTCTGAGGGCACCTTGGCCTTAATTGCTAGCTCAAAAGATTCAGCTCAGTGAGGCCTCAATCTGAATATGCAGGAGGCCAAGCCCTTTCAGGCTCATAGGTGGGGCGGCAGAGGCGGGCGTGGGTTGTGGTTGCACTCAGCCTCCTGTTTGCTGTGTCTCTTCCAGCTCCAAAGGGCTGATGAGAGCCAGATTGCCTTAGATCTGTGCTGGGGAGTAGAGCAGCAACTAGCCACATGTGGCTACAGAGCACTGGAAATGTGGCCAGTTGGAATTGTAATGTGCCATAAATGTAAATCACACACCAGATTCCAAAGACCTCATACAAGAAAAAGAATAGTAAATAGCTCATGAGTAATTATAAAATATTGATTACATGCTGACATGATAATATTTTGGTTATATTCAGTTAAATAAATTATTAAAATTAATTTTACTTTTACATTTTATCTTTTTTTTTTTTTTTTTTTTGAGATGGAGTTTGGCTCTTGTTGCCCAGGCTGGAGTGCAATAGGGAGATCTTGGCTTACTGTAACCTCCGCCTCCCGGGTTCAAACGATTCTCCTGCCTCAGCCTCCCGAGTAGCTGGGATTACAGGCACGCACCACCACGCCTGGTAATTTTGTATTTTTAATAGAGATGGGGTTTCTCCATATTGGTTAGGCTGGTCTCGAGCTCCTGACCTCAGGTGATCTGCCTGCCTTGGCCTCCCAAAGTGCTGGGATTACAGGCATGAGCCACCTCAGCTGGCCTACTTTTTATCTTTTTAACATGCTCTTGGCAAATGTAAAAGTACATATGTGGCTTGCATTATCATTATATTTATGTTCTTCTTTTTTTTTTTTTTGAGATGGAGCCTCGCTCAGTCACCCAGGCTAGAGTGCGATGGCATGATCTCGGCTCACCGCAACCTCTGTTGCCCAGGTTCAAGCAATTCTCCTGTCTCAACCTCCCGAGTACCTGGGACTACAGGCGCAGGCCACCACGCCCGACCAAGTTTTGTATTTTTAGTAGAGACAGGGTTTCACCATGTTGGCCAGGCTGGTCTTGAACTCCTGACCTCAGGTGATCCACCTGCCTCAGCCTCCCAAAGTGCTGCGATTACAGGTGTGAGCCACCGCGCCCGGCCTTGCATTATATTTCTATTGGACAATGCTATCTTTCTCTTTTTTTTTCTTTTTTGAGACAGGGTCTCAGTCTGTCAACCTGTCTGGAGTGCAGTGGTGTGATCTCGGCTTACCGCAGCCTCAACTTCCCAGACTGAAGTGATTCTCCCACCTCAACCTTCTGAGTAGCTGGGACTACAGGACTGCTCCACCATGCCTGGCTGACAATGCTATCTTAGAGTTTTCAAACACAGCACATTTCCTCTGCTTCATAAATAATCCCAGAGTCCTTACAGTGACAGAAGCCCTCAGCTTTCTCAGAATACTACAATATAGCAACTACTAGGCCTTGGATATTTGTTCTGTGCTACGGTCTTGATATAAATCACTTCATTTAATTCTCACAGTAACGCTATGAGCAGGGAACTATGACTGCCTATTTTCCGTAACTGGAAACTAAGGCTGGGTAGAGAAGTTAGGTTATTTAGCCAAAGTCACATGGAGAGTAACAGCAAGAGTAGGAGGCAGAAGAGGACACCAGGGTTGTGTGGCCACAAGTGTGCACACCTGACCCCCCTGCCCAGTGTCCTCTCAGTCACAGCATCTGTATTAGTCCATCCTCACGCTGCTATAAAGAACTGCCTGAGACTGGGTAATTTATAAAGGAAAGAGGTTTAATTGACTCACAGTTCAGCATGGCTGTGGAGGTCTCAGGAAACTTACAATCATGGCAGAAGGGGAAGCAAACATGTCTTTCTTCACATGGTGGCAGCAAGGAGAAGTATAGAGCAAAAGGGGGAAAGCCCCTTATAAAACCATCAGATCTCACCAGAACTCACTACCACAAGAACAGCAGCATGGGGGTAACTGCCCCCATGATTGAATTACCTCCCACGACAGGTGGGAATTATGGGAAGTACAGTTCTAGATGAGATTTAGGTGGGGTCACAGCCAAACCATAGCAGCATCCCACAGCCCCCTCCCCATCACAGGGACTCCCAATGTTCTTACAGTCTTGGAATCCCATAGGCCTCTCCCAGGTACAAAATATGGAGCAGATCTCACTTCAAGGACCCCATTTCCCTCATGATCGCATAGGTCAGGCCTGGATTTTCTTATCCTTCTGACCTATTGAGTACCAAGAATCTGACTGGAGCGGAGTGTGTGGGCTCCTCATCAGGCCCAAGGGTGGGCTGCTTGCACTCCAGAACATGGGCAGAGTCAGTAGCAGGGCTGTCTCAGGCCCAAGAGGCACACCCTGCCCAGGATGCAGACAGTGCCAGTGCTTATGAGAATTTGTGGGCCATTAAGTCCCCTCCCAAGATTGTCTCCAGTATGCTGCAGAGAACATGGGACATCTGTCTATAGTCTCTGTCACTGTGCAAATCTGATCAAGTTCCTCAAATGCAAATCTTCAAGTTCAGAGACTCTTTCCACCCTCCATCCCGTGTACTTTGAGGCTGGAGTTTAGCAAAGCAGTTACCCGCTGTGCTCTTCTCTTGGCTCATCTTCTCACCCTCACATTCAGTCTCTGGCCATGACTCAGTCATCTCGGTCTGACATTGTTCAGAAAAAAATGAATGGGGTGGGGGTGGAATTCATTCATTCAAGGGTGCTAGCCACTGAACTGGGTACTGAGTACAGTGGTGAATCAAAGACAGACGCCTTTGAACCCTTGCAGAAAGAAGTTCAAACTAAGCACAGTCCCCTCGTCGTAGTAACAGCTCCTATCATGGAAAATTGGCCATTCCTACAGATTAATAAGAGTCAGTGACCAAGGAACATCTTCAGAACAAACAGAAAAGCAAAGCAAGTGGGAGAATATTACCTCTAAACTTCCAGGCTGTTTTCGAAATTTATCCCAAGTCCTCCAAGAGTCTGGAGTTGAGCTCCGCTCCGCCAGGGGACGCTGTAGGGCTGCTCGCGTCGGTTCCTTCCGCTCTAGGCCGCAGTTCGCGCTCTCGTCTGTATTTCCGCCAGCGCGAAACCAGTGTGGCTTTCTAGTCGCGTGGCCTCGGTCTTTCGCGGTCCCTCGCCATCGCACGCCATCACACACCATCACACACCATCGCAAGCCACCGCACCTCATCGCTCGAAATCTGCAGACATCTTGATTTTTCCCGCGCCGTCTGTCAGCTCTCCGCCGCCACTCGACGCCAGGGCGCCGGGTGAGTCCACAGCAGGGCGCATGGTCTGCGACACTCTCACCATCGGGGAAAACTGAGGCCCCAGGGAAGGCGGCCAGAGAGGTCAGGCCCGGTCCCTGGTGCAGTGCCTCGTCCCCTTTGCTGGAGTGAGCCCCCTGGGATTCGCGTGTCCTCGGGAAAGACACTGGCGGGTGAGCCGCGCCCTTGGCCGCCGCTGTGCGGAGCCGGCCACGTGCAGACGTCAGACCCCTTGTCCGCGCAGCTACTCTGCGGGGAGGCTTAGTGCCCCTGGATGACGGGAAACAGGACTCGGCGACTTTAGGTGCCCGCCCCCGACTCCTGGCATTGGAAGTCCCCAAAGCCACTTGTCTTTTGCCTACAAAGTGTCAGTCATTGTGCCATGTCCTTGGGACCGTTAACTCGTTTTCCCCTCAATACCTTTTAAAAGGTGTTAGAACCTTCATTTTACAGACCAGTTAGCTGTGGTTTAAATGGAAGACGCTCCCAGCACCCCAGTGGGGCAGAGTCTGGACTTCTGTCCCCGGGCCTTGTCCTAAAGCCCCTTCCCCGTGCTCTTTCCCTGCCTAGGCCTTGTGGGCTGTGCTGCTCCTCGGAGGGCTTGGCACCAGCCAGCGCCCCCTCCTGCAGCACTCTGATCTGCATCCCCTGAGGGGCGTCCACTGTCCGCGGGGTGAGAACGCCCTGGGTGAGTGCCGCTGCTTCTGCGCACCGTGGGGGAGGACCCTTCTGTGGGACCCAGTAGAGGAGATAGTCAATGAGCTCAGCCAGTTCTGAGTTCTGAGAACTGTGTGGCAAAGCGGGTGCAGAGCAAAGCGTGATTTAGGAGACAGGGACTGGATTTGGGGGTCACATCCTGGCTAAGTTCCTTCGTTCTCCTGAGGGTGACTTTCTGTGAAGTAGGGAAACTGCAAAAGCTCTCCGAGGGCAGAGGCCTTGGCTGTTTTTCTTTTTTTTTGAGACGGAGTCTCGCTGTGTCCCAGGCTGGAGTGCAGCGGCCCGATCTCGGCTCACTGCAAGCTCCGCCTCCCGGGTTCACGCCATTCTCCTGCCTCAGCCTCCCGAGTAGCTGGGACTACAGGCGCCTGCCCCCGCGTCCGGCTAATTTTTTTTTGTATTTTTAGTAGAGAGGGAGTTTCACCGTGTCCACCAGGATGGTCTCGATCTCCTGACCTCGTGATCCGCCCGCCTCGGCCTCCCAAAGTGCTGGGATTACAGGCGTGAGCCACCGCGCCCGGCCGGCTGTTTTCCTTGATTTTAAACCCATGGTGCCTGTCCACGTGTAGATGCTCAGAATTGGTGGGCTGAATGTACAGCCGAGGCATTTTTACCAGAAGTCGGTTTTCCTGTGGACTCTGGGTGGGGACAGATGGAATCTGCCTGTGAAGTGATGATGGCTGTCAGGGTCCTGAGTACCTTTCTCTTCCCTGGGGAGTGAGCACCCCTCTGGAGATCTGGCAGCTAACACGCGAGCGTGGGCTCACCTGCCCTTTTTTGCACCTGTATTCGAAAGTGATCGTGGGCTGCCTGTGCCCTGGTCATTGATAGTGCAGGGAGAGAAATCGCTGAAAGCGCTTCCCCGTGTTTGGAGGGTCCACTCCTGTCCCTTCCAAACTCTGGAGCTTTCTCACACCTCCTTCTCACCATCTTTCAAATGCCTCCTGGTGCTTGGTGTCTGATGATTATTGAGTGTTCCCTGTGCAAGGCTCAGTGCAGGGGTCTGGAAGGCGTTCACCAAGGTGTATGAGGGTGTGTCCCTGCCTCAGGATTGGTGGTGGAACCACAGTTACAGCTCTGCTAGCCACACCCTGTGGCAATTACTGGCTTGATTGTCTTTGCCTCTCTATTGTGACCTTGAGGGCAGTGTCTTGAGCTTTTGTTTAATATTTTATTGTATTTGTTTAGTGACAGGGTCTCACTCTGTTGTCCAGGCTGGGGTGCAGTGTGCAGTGGCGTGATCATAGCTTGAACTCCTGTACGCAAGTGATCCTCCCACCTCAGCCTCCCAAATAGCTGGGACAGACAGGGTCTCGCTATGTTGCCCAGGCTGGTCCTGAACTGGCTTTAAGTAATTTTCCCTCTTTCTTCCAAAGTGCTGAAATTACAGGTGCGAACCACTTCGCTTGTCTCAGTATCTGAGTCCTGTCTCTTGACTTACCTGGTGCTTGACAGATGGTTGATTTTCAGCAGTTAAGGAACAAATGAAAAACAGGAGATGGGCCGAGCACGGTGGCTCACACCTGTAATCCCAACACTCTGGGAGGCCAAGCCGGATGGATCACTTGAGGCCAGGAGTTCAAGACCAGCTTGGCCAACATGGTGAAACCCCATCTCTACTAAAAAATACAAAAACTAGTAGGTTGTGGTGGCACATGCATATAATTCCAGCTACTCAGGAGGCTGAGGCACACCAGAATCGTTTGAACACAGGAGGTGGAGGTTGCAGTGAGCCAAGATCATGCCCCTGCACTCCATCCTAGGCGACAGGGTGAGACTATGTCCCTAACAAAAAACAAAACACAGGAGCTGGAAAAAGACAATTGTGGCTGGCCGTGGTGGCTCACACCTGTAATCCTAGCACTTTGTGAGACTGAGGTGGGTGGATCGCTTGAGCCCAGGAGTTGAAGACCAGCCTGGGCAACATGGCAAAAACCTGTCTCTACAACACACACATACACACACACACACATAGACTGGCCAGGTGGCATGCGCCAGGAGGTGGAGGTTGCAGTGAGCCGAGATTGTGCTACTGCATTCCAGCCTGTGCTGCAGCCTGGACTGTATAACAGCCTAAAGACTTAGAATTGTAAGGCAACAGGGCTTTGCATGTCACCTTGTTGCATGTCAGTGGAATACTTTTGAGCGAGGCAGCCTGTGTGGGGGTGGTCAGAGCTATTTCCCACTGGCCCAGTGGTCATCCCATGGTGTTCCCCTTGACGGTCTTGTCCGTGGGCCACCAGGATGAATTTCCCCACAGGATTGTCATTGTGATATCAAGAACCAAAGCCAGAGGTATAGGTAGGCATGGCTGATAGAAGAGTGAGATGTGTAATCAGCCCTGACCCACAGATGACAGATGGGCCATCCTGCCCGAAATAGCCCTTACTGTGTATGCCAGACTCCGCCACGCTGGTGTGCCACACCAGAACCTGTCCTAGGTTCAGAGTCCCCTTCAGTGTACTGCTTTAGGATCACAAATTCAACAATATGTGCATAAGATGAGACTTAAGCTGTCCCTGATGTGTGGTTCTTCTCTAGACGAACTCTTTTCGTGTTGCTGAGACCGTGAACCACTGTTAACACCAGCCAACTTTTAGGAAACGTTTACCACCTGGTTCTGTGCCAGTATTCTCCTTGTCCTTTCCAGAACAGGTTTGACCAGGTGACATCTAGATAGCTCATCCAGGGCTTCTTGATTCTGGCAGAGGAGGTTCATTGGTGCAGAGGGGCCCATGAGAGGTGTCTCCGCCCTGCCAGGAAGCAGGTGGACCATGGTGTTCCACGGGGTCTGTCCTCTGGAGATCTGGGGCTTTGTGTCCCGCAAGAGTGGGTGTGTGCAGGTTCCCTGGGCGTGACGTCTGGGAAGTAGAGAGAAGTGAGGTGAGGGTGTCTTTGTGCTGGCCCCAGTTTTACTCTCTTTGGGGCCATCATGAATGCATTGGGTTTCTCTTGTGCCTGCTGAGGTTTAGTGTCTTCAGGGATCCTTTATCATTGTTGTGTCTTGGAATATCTGACTCAAAAGCTGGAGGGCTTTGGCCTCAAACCTACTTGTATCCTGGTCCTGAACGCCTTACCACCACTCCCTAGCTTTGGTTCTTTTTATGATCCTCAGTTTCCTCATCTGGAGAACAGGAGTACACTGAGGTGATTTTTCTTAGGATCACACAGTCCCTGTCTTCCACGTCCGAAGAACTCTGCCAGCTTCTTATCTGGAGGGTCTTTCCTTTACCTCTCCTGGTTGGGGCAGGTTCCATTTATGTGGGACAAGACGGAAGCTGCTTCATCCTGTGCTCTGCTGTGCCACTGTCCCGGCTCAGGCCATTTTCCAGGCTTCTGACACTGGTCTCCGATTTCAACAAGCCCTGGATCTTTTTCTGCCCCTGTGTGCAAAGTGATTACAGGCTGCTTGTGTCTTGGTTATTGGTAATAAAGGAAAAGTTACAAGGTTTTCCTCTTGTGGAGAGGAACCATTGTCCATTTCAGACGGGACGACCTCAGGGGACTGTGTCAGTGACCCAAGATGGGCTAGACAAGCTGTCAGTACATTCGCCTCCTGAGACCCTGATTCCCCAGGTGTGTTTTCTGTGGGTGAATGTTGTGGTTTCCTGGACTTGCCATAAGCAGTGTCAAGTGCATCAGTCACATCTTGGCTTCTTGTGCCCTGCAGGAGTGTCACACGACTGCTGCCCCATGTGTGTGAGAGGTGTCCTCTGGGAGAGCATGGATTCTGAGGTCCCAGGTAAGTGGGGTTCTGCTCGGTTCTCTAGAGCTCAAGTTCTCTGCAGGCTGTGAGGCCAGAGGTGGTTGGGTGCTGAGGGGTGGGGAGCGAGGGCACAGGTGAAGGCTGCTTCGCTTTGCTCCCGTCTTTGCTTCCTCAGCAGGCAGGGACAGGTTTGGACCCTCTTCTGCCTTCAGGGGCTGCTGCCGAGAAGGTGCTCCCTGAGCTTGATTTGGGCTCTGAGAGTCCCTGAGAAAGACCCTGTGATGTTGAGAGGAAAACCGTGTGTTGGAATGGACAGAGGGGCTGCGTTTCTGATTCAAGCCTGGATTCATACCCAGTGGCCGGCTGAGTGGTCTTCTGTGAGCCTCAGTGGAACAGATAGCCAATGTTGCTACCCTCCAGCCCTGTCTGTTTGTTTGTTTGTTTGTTTGTTTGTTTGTTTATTGAGACAGAGTCTCGCTCAGTCGCCCAGGCTGGAGTGCAGTGGCGTGATCTTGGCTCACTGCAACCTCCGCCTCCCGGGTTCAAGTGATTCTCCTCCCTCAGCCTTCTGAGTAGTTGGGATTACAGGTGCCTGCCACCACGCCTGGCTAATTTTTTGTATTTTTAGTAGAGATGGGGTTTCACTGTGTTGACCAGGCTGGTCTCGAACTCCTGACCTCTGGTGATCCACCCGCCTCAGCCTCCCAAAGTGCTGGGATTACAGGCGTGAGCCACTGTGCCCGACCAATTTTTATTTTTATTTTTATTTTTATTTTCTTTTGAGACAGAGTCTCTCTGTGTCACCCAGGCTAGAGTGCAGTGGCACAATCTTGACTCACCGCAACCTCCGCTTTCTGGGTTCAAGTGGTTCTCCTGCCTCAGCCTCCCGAGTAGCTGGGATTACAGGTGCCCGCCACCATGCCTGGCTAATTTTTTTTTTTTTGTATTTTTAGTAGAGTTGGGGTTTCACCATACTGGACAGGCTGGTCTGGAACTCCTGACCTCAGATGATCCACCTGCCTCGGCCTCCCAAAGTGCTGGGATTACAGGCATGAGCCACCGCGCCCAGCCAACCCAGTCTTTGAGAAGAGCCCCGGGATTCTCGATATTTCTGCCCGTGTTTACCTTCCTTTCAGCTTCTGGCAGGGAGTGGTAAGTGATCTCGGGGAATCAGAAGTCGCACCTGTAATCTTAGGCTGTAAGTCTGCTCGTTGCAATGTCAGCGGTTCTGTTCTAGGTAAGACCATTGCCCAGAATGCTGGCATTGGCCTCCTTTCTGGGCTTGCCCTCTGCGCTTTCTGACCCTGCATTCGAAAGTGATCATGGGCTGCCCGTGCCCTGGTCATTGGTGGTGCAGGGAGAGGAACTGCCGAGAGCACTTCCCCGTGTTTGGAGGGTGCGCTCCTGTCTCTCCCAACCCCTGGAACTTTCCCACACCTCCTCCCTCCCACCACCTCTTCGATGCCTCCTGGTGCCTGGCATCGTCTACTGAGTTGTGTTGCTCTTCTCCCTGGCCCAGGGCAGGTTAGTGTGAGACATGAGGGAAGGGTGTGAGGTGATGGGTTTGGCCTCAAGGAGCAGAAGGGCTGGTTGCGGAGCTGAGACTGGGCAGCCCTGCTCCTTCCTCCCGGAAGCTTTCTCTGCCTCCACACCTCTCCTTCCGCGTCCTTATCCAACCCCCTCTGCACCAAGCTGACCCCGTAGAAATTGTTGCCTGACTTGTCTCCTGGCCCTCTTTGCTGTGGTCTTAAGGGTAGTGTCTGAATTTTGTTCCCTACTTTGTTCTGTCTGCCAGATGGTCAGTATTCTGACAGTGTGGGACAAAGGGTAAACTGCAGCCTGAGCAACCCCGCCTCTATAAGAACTAAAAATTGGCCATGCGTGGTGGTGCCTGCCCCTGTAGTCCCAAGTACTTAGGAGGTTGAGGCAGGAGGCTCTCTTGAGCCCAGGAGGTCAAGGCGGCAGTGAGCCATAAATCGTGCCACTACACTCAGCCTGGGCAACAGAGTGAGACCCTGTCTCAAGAAAGCAAAACAAGAAAGGGAGAGTCCCTCCATTGTTAGGAGATGGGTTCATTGCATTTTGTGGTGTTGGAGAAAAATACTGAGTCAGCACCTATGTGGGATTGGTGGGAGCAGATTTGGTGTTTTCCACCCCTTCAGAGGATTCTGAGGTGACTCAGTTCTGTTGACCTTGACCTTATATGGCCACTGGGGAGGATTTTCGCCCCAGCTTGTGGGGAAAGAAATCAAGGACCAGAGACAGGCAGGGGAGAATATCACTGAGGGATTTATGGCAGCAGCCTCCACACGGCTTCCCCACTGCCTCCTCGGGTGCTCGTCAGACGCTGCTGGAGAAACAGCACAGTCAGTCCCAAGAACATCATGGCCCCAGCATCCTCTTGAACTTAGTGGCAGTTGGCCTGACAGAGGAAGCGGTTGTCATGCCTGCCTTAGAAGTTCTCCAGCCCCTTTCTTAGAGATGAGCTGCTGCTTCGTTCCGGCTATTCAGGTGAACACAGTTTAGTCGGCATTTTCGCAACACTGTGTAGAGAGGCTTGGTGAGAGGTGTTGGGACGCCGGAGAGTGGCAGACCGCAGGGCCCAAGGTAAGGTTTCAGGTCCATCTCTGGAACTTTGGCTTTTTCTCCCTGTAAAGTCATGTTCCCTTTTTTCTGGTGCTTTGGTGGTGATGTAGGGAGAGGTGAGGATGAGAAGAGGGGCCGCATCCCATGGATTCCCAGATCCAGACTCCTCTTCCCTGGGAAACCTGGATTGGAGCTGGCCCTCCTGTGCCTTCAGGGACTGTGGAGAAGGAGGCCCCTGCAGGGACCTGCCTGGGGCGAGCGCTGGGGCTTTTCCTGCAGTGTATCAGCAGCAAGTCATAATGGAAAATGGCTGGATTAAGGGCTGTCCGTATCTGGCCCTTAGTTCTTCCTCTACCACCACCTGGCTCTGACCATTTTCTTGCCAGTTGTAATCAATGGTTTAGATTTATCCTAGCGACATTGTAGGGGTCCACAGCCAAATGACTCAGGAAAAATGATGCAGATTGAGTCTGGAGGAATCCCTGTGCTGGCTTCCTCATGCTCTCTCCCTGCCTCAGAAATCACGTGGAACCCACTCTCCCCTCAGCAGTGAAAATGCATTCGGCCTGTGTGCAGTGTTTCTGCCCAGGGAAGCCCAGTAGGGACTCCATGCCCAGGGTTTTTACTGGGAGCTGGTTATGTAGACACCATCGGCCTAGCATGCACCAAAATTCCAGGCTTCCAGGAGGAAAACAGGCGCCTGTACCACATTATTTGCATAGAGAGACTGTGTCCAGTGAACAGCTCTGATCAGTAAACTGTTAACTGAGAACATCTCCAGAGCCAAATTCCCAGATACCAGCAAAGGGCCATCTGACCTGTTTGGAATCTCAATTTCCTGATAGAGAAAACAAAGGTAGGGCAGAATTGATTTTTACAGATGTGACCTCATGATCCTGCTCTCTAGTCCCCAGATTTTTCCAGGGCTTTTGTCAGTGGTGTCTCCCCTTTGACTCCCCTTGGTGGTTAGGTTTTATGGGATTTTGCAGGACAGATGGCAGCTGCAGGAGTCTCATACTGTCCCTAACTTGGGTCATCCCACAGGCCCTGGTGCCATCCTCCTGCTCTTCCTGACTCTCCTTGGGTCCTTTTCTGCTCCTGCATCCGAAAGTGATCATGGGCTGCCTGTGCCTAGGTCATTGATAGTGCAGGGAGAGGAACGCTGGAAGAGGTTGTCTCCGTGTTTGGAGGGTCCACCCTATCCCATCCAAATCCTGAAGCTTTCTCACACTCCTGTTTTTCTCCTGCCAGCCCTTGAGGAGTCCGGTGCTTTCTTGGCTGTCACATGAGTGTCAGTGCTGGGGGACATCATGCTTAGGTCTTTCTCAGCTTGACCTCTCTTTGCAGAAACCAGGCTCTGTGTATTGAGGGGTGGATCTGGGTTGTAGAGCATCAGTCCGGCTCATGGGAAGGGAATGTGATGTATAGTGAGTCGTGGTGCATCGCGGTGGATAGCACAGTTTTGAATGAGTGCAATATTGGCATGTACAGTGATACCCACAGAATTTCCATGAAGTAACTTCCTGAAGGTGGTTTCTATAGCACTTGAATAGGAGGGGAGGTGAGGAGCACATGTACGAGGGAAGAGGGGACAACATGAGGGAGACTTTGAGGTTGGGGTGAGCAGGGCTGACCGTGTGTATGTGTGTAACTTGGGGACAGGATAGGGTAATATCTTTACATCTTTACATGTCATTGGCCTGGAATAGGGGGTCCTGAAGGGTTTGTCATAAGAAAGAGAAAGTGTTCATTGCTGCAAGGGTAGCATAGCCGGGTTCTGAGAGACAAAACACTTCCCTCACTTCCCACCCAAGAGTTTCGCCTGCTTTCTTGCCCCTCTGAGGTGTGCGTTGGTGTCACTCACTGGCCACCGTTCCAGCTCTTAATTCCTCTGCCTTTTGTGCTAGCCTTCAGGGCTCTCCTGAGGGTGACTGGTTCTCAGGTTGGCTGGAGGAATGGGTGGAGTTGTAAGATCAGGAATAAAGCTAGAGAGGGAGGACCAAGCGGAAGTCACTGATGCAGCCGCCTTCTAGCCTACCCGACCCTAATTGAGAGGTCGCTTTTTCCTGTTGAACATGTTGGATAGTGGGATGTGTTATAAGAAGTGATGTGTGTGGCTTCTTGTCATTGCAGGATTGTCAGCTGACCTCTGTCCTGTGGGCCAGGTGGCCCCAGGTCACATTTCTTCAAGAAGAGGCTGAACTGTGGTGCTTGTAAGGTATGAATCTTGGGTGCTTCTCTAGAGAATGCACTGGTGTTCAGGCTGCAAGGACGAAGGCTTTGAGGTCACTAGAGGGGAGGCAGAGGCTGCTTCCCATTGCTTGCTCCTCCACTGAGGCCCACAGGGACATGTGACACCCTCTTTTCCTCCTCTGCCACTCCACTGTGTGAAGCACGGTGAGGTTACAGAGCTCCCCTTGGGCTTTGAGTCATCCTAGTGTGGATTGGCATCGTTTGTTGAAGTGGGAGGAGTACTGCATTTTGGAGGCAGGCAGTTAGCTAGTGGTTTTCTCTGGACTTGGTGGCAATCTTTGTTATCAAGTGATTTATGGATTTTTTTTTTTTTTTTTTTTTTGAGACAGGGTCTCACTGTCACCCAGCCTGGAGTGCAGTGGTACAGTGATGGCTCGCTGCAGCCTCGACCTGGGCTCAGGTGATCCTCCACCTCAGCTTCCCGAGTCGCTGGGACCACAGGTACATGCTGCTGCACCCAGCTAATTTTTAAAATTTTTCCGTAGAGGCGGAGTCTCACCATGTTGCTCGGGCTTGTTTTGAATTCCTGGGCTCAAGCAGTCCTTCCACCTTTTCTTCCCAAAGTGCTGGGATTATGGATAGTAAGCCCATGCCTGGCCGACGTATGGATAGTAGTATCACACAATCCTAACTTCCTAAGCCAGTGAATTCACAGCATTTCACCCAGAGTTGATCTTCCCTCTCATTATCTTATGAGGGACTGTGGTCCCAGAACCAGGCACCATCCCTGTTACTTGGGAACTTGTAAGAAGTGCAAGTGCTTAGCCCTGTCCCGACCTACTGCATCAGAAGTTTTGGGGCTGGAGCCAGCAATCTGGCTTCACATGCTCTCCAGGTGATTCTTACTCATGCTCAAGTTTGAGAAATCAAACCATGTTAGAAATCTTTGAGAATCAGAAGCAGCTGCTGCAATTCTAGGCTGCGAATCTGGTCACTGACTTGTTTCCAGGTCTCTTAGTTTGGGTTCTTCCTAAGCTGCTGGCAATGCCTCCCCTCTCAGCTCACTCACTGCCCTGTTTTGCCCCTGTATTCGAAAGTGATCATGGGCCGCCTGTGCCCTGGTCATTGATAGTGCAGGGAGAGGAATCAATGAAAGCGCTTCCCCGTGTTTGGAGGGTCCACTCTTGTCCCTTCCAAACTCTGGAGCTTTCGTACATGTCTTTATTCTCATCAGTGATGTTACCTCCTGGTTCCCGGTTGTCGTGCCAGACCCCTGTTTCCTCATTAGGGATGGCGCCAGGTTCAACAGGCCGGAGAAGAGAGCCAGTGAAGGAAACAGGATTTGGGGGAACTTAGAGGGCAGTCGGCAGTCTAGTGGTGGTGGTGCTGGATGGGAGCACCTCATCCGCTTGTAAAAAGCATGCAGATTATATAGCACCTTCCCCCAGTAACCTCCACATGGCAACCTTCGTTTCCTAAGGAGCCATTGTTATGTGCATCTACCATACACTGGTGCTGTATGGCTCAATGAGTGCCTCTTGTGCCCAGCATGGTGGAGGGTACTCAGAGGCTAAAGGAAAGGACGGTGAAGCAGAGACCTGCCTCACTGAGTTTATGTCTCTGAGCTAGTTTGGGAGCCACAATAGTGGTTACCCCTTCCTAGAGCTACACGCAGAAGCTCTCTCTGCCTCCCCATCACACTCCTTCCCACCCGTCAGCACTGGTCACACTGTCTGGGGATTCTTGGTTTGCTTCTCATGTCCCCTCTGCTGTGAGCTTCCTCAGGGCAGTGCCTCTGTCTTGTTTCACGTCATGCCTGGTAACTGACATGTTGCACCTGGACACAAAGTAAATGAGAAGACACATTGTTGTAAGGTGACAAGGCTTATCCCATTGAGCAGTGCTGGGGTTAAAAATGTCCTAGAGCAAGCCAGCTGTTACAGTCCACCTTCAGTCCTGGCCGTGAGCAGCGTCCGTGGTCCACCAGGGGTGGATTTTCCCTCTGGCCTTAGATTACAGTGGCAAGGGCTGGAGTAGTAATTGAGGGAGACAATGTGCGGTATAGTCAGATGTATGAACACAGCTCTTACACACTAGATGGTAGGCGTGGGGCTCTCCCACCCCACCTGTTCGTTACCCATCCCAGGTCTGTGCTGATCACTGCCAGACATAGCCTGCTCCAAAAGCCTTCTGGCCTCGGCATCCTTTTGTTTTTAATTTTTATTTTTAAGACAGTCTCGCTCTGTTGCCCAGGCTGGAGTGCAGTGGTGCAAACACAGCTCACTGCAACCTCTGCCTCCTGCGTTCAGTGATTCTTGCGCTTCAGCCTCCCGAGTAGCTGGGATTAAAGATGTACACCACCACACCCAGCTAATTTTTGTATTTTTAGTAGAGATAGGGTTTCACCATGTTGGCCAGGCTGGTCTCGTGTGATCTACCTGCCTCCCAAAATGTTGGGATTACAGGTGGGAGCCACCACACCCAACCTGTTTTTAAAATTTTTATTGTCTGTATTTGAAGTTTACAACATGATGTTATAGAATAATGGGATGGATATAGATAGCATGGTGGTTACTGTGGTGAAGCCGATGAACATATCTGTCATCTCACATAGTCACCGTTTTTAGTGTGTGTGAGGAGCAGCTGAAATCTACTTAACAGAAATCCCTTATGTTGTGCATGAGCCCTCTAAACTTACTCATCCTGTATATCTGCTACTTGGTGTCCTTTGACCTACATCTCCTTATTTCCTCCAGCTCCTGCCCATGGTAATCGCCATTTTATTCTCTATCTGTGTATGCTTGACCTTTTAAAATTTTTTTTTTTAACATTGCACACATAAGTGAGATATGCACTGTTTGTCTGTGTCTAGTTTATTTTGTTTAACATAGTATCCTCCAGGTCCATCCATGTTGTGGCAAATGACGGGATCTTTCTCTCTCTATTTTTTTTTGTTGTTGTTGTTGAGACAGGGTCTCCCTCTGTTACCTGGGCTTAAGTGACCCTCCCACCTCATCCCCTGGGTAGCTGGGACTGCAGGTACATGCCACCATGCCTGGTTAATTTTTGTATTTTTTGTATAGATAGGGTTTCGCGATGTTGCCCAGGCTGGTCTCCAACTCCTGGGCTCAAACCATCCTTCTGCCTTGGCCTCCAAAAGTGCTGGGATTATAGGCATGGGCCACCATGCCTAGCCCAGGGTCGTCATCATCGTCTTCTTTTTTTTTTTTTGAACTAGAGTTTTGCTCTTGTCGCCCAGGCTGGAGTGCAATGGCGCAATCTCAGCTCACTGCAACCTCCGCCTCCCAGGTTGAAGTGATTCTCCTGCCTCAGCCTCCCGAGTAGCTGGGATTACAGGTGTGTGCCACCTCGCCTGGCTAATTTTTTGTATTTTTAGTAGAGATGGGGTTTCACCATGTTGGTCAGTCTGGTCTTGAACTCTTGACCTCAGGTGATCCACCCGCCTCAGCCTCCCAAAGTACTGGGATTACAGGTGTGAGCCACCGCGCCCGGCCAAGGGTCTTCTTTTTATGGGTGAATAATGTTTTGTTTTGTGTGTGTGTGTGTGTGTGTGTATGCCACATTTTCTTTTTCCATTCATCTGTTGATGGTGACTTAGATTGTTTCCGTATTTTGGCAATTGGGAGCAATGCCGCAGTGAATATTGGAATGCAGATGTCTTTGTGAGGTGTGATTTGATCTCTGTTGAGTATGTGTCCAGAAGAGGGATAGCTGGGTCTATTTAGTGTATACTGATAAGCAGCACACAGCAGGCACATTGGATAGCATAAATGCCATTTCTCTCACAGTCTGCTGACCCCTTCCTAGAGTTAGGTTTTTCTTGTTCCTGAGATAATAATGTGGCTGTAAGTACTAATAGAGACAGTGGCATTTGTGGGATGCTTATGATCTGCCAGCCCCTGTGTTAAGTGTTCTCTGTGTCTGTTTCAGGTGGGTCCGCTGTGTGCAGAGGCTCCATGGGATGTGTTGTCTTCATAGCAGCAGGGCGCTGGACCATGGGTCCCTAAGGTGAGATTTTTAGACTGTTGTCTGGAATATGTTTTTTCCCATCCTTCAGAGTCATATGCTATTCCTGGGGCTTGGATGATGTAGGGGAAGCAAGGTAAAAGTGGTATCCCGTGGTTCCCCGTTCTGTCCTGCTGTGAGGCTGTCTCTCACATGCCTTCAGTGGCTATTGCAGAGGAAGGGCCTCCAGAAATCTGGATGGGTAAAGTGAGTTCCCTGGGGGAACCTTCCTCCCTGCTTGAGCGCTGGTGTGTCCGCAGTATGCTGTGATCTGGATTAACCGTGAGTTTTTCTTTCGGGGTGTGTGTGTATGATGTTAGGACCACATGCTCCTGACCTTTTCCCACCCAAAAGCATTTCCATTTTTTAAATGCTGGAAGTGTCTTGACTCCTTTTGGGGTCTTAGAAGTACACATGGTGGCCGTGGCTGGGCCTCTGCTCAGCTCACCTGCTCTCCCTGTCTCAGGCCATTCCTCAGGCCCTTGACACCAGCCTCCCTCCCTTACTGGCTCTCTTCTGTCCTTCCCTGTTCTTGTATCCAGAAATGACCATGGGTTGCTTGTGCCCCGATCATTAATAGTACAGGGGTAGGAGTGCTAAGAGGCGTTTTCCCTGCGTTGGTCCAGCCTTCCCTTTCAAACCCTGGAGCTTTCCCATGCTGCAGCCTTTTTCCTGCCAGCCCTTCAGAGCTTGGGCCTTTGTAGGCCTGTGTGATACGGTGACTAGACCCACCCGCTGACTTCTGAGGGTTTTTGTCTTTTCATGTTAGGGATCCTCCTGCCAGAAACCAGTCTGCATTTCTCTTTGGGCCCCATGCTGGAATGAGTTCAGATAGCAGTGAAGGGCACATGTGAGAATTGTGAATCATGGACTTTGCTTCATGAAATGTGAAATCCATATTGTTTCTCCAGGCGCCATCAGTAATGTCGAATAAATGGAGAAAGTTGTAGGTGGGACTAGGAAAGCTGTATTCCTGTGGATCACTCTAGCTGGTCATTTGCCCCGATTGTGAACTGTTTGAAAGAAAAACAGAACTAAGATGTTTGTCCTTTTGTGTCCTTTCTGCTGGGATTTTTAATTTGGTGTGCCTGAATGAGGAGCTTGGCCCTGCTTGAATGGGACCCCTCTCCGTGGTGTCAGCTTGGGGAGGAGGAGATGGCCCTGGAGACTAAATACTTGTATGCTTTCTTACCCTCTTAGGTCTCAGCCTTAGATTCAAGGACAGTCCAAGGAAGTCCTAAGACCATGGAGTTGGTGACCTGGGATCTGGGTTTGCTGATATTTCTCACCATGGTGAGTTGATGCCAAGAACCGGCACCCACAGCCAGAGGCCCAACTGGTCTGTGCTTATGCAGATGGGAACTTCGAATCACTGGTCTCACTTGTTCTCTGTTGCAGAATCTCTTGGTTGTGTTTATGGACACCAGAGGGGCAGAGAATAGAGAGTGAGGCTACCACATGAAGCGTCACCAGAGCTGCTCCCTGCTGCCTGCTCAGAGCACCTCAGATCCACTGTTCAATCTGCACAAGATTCGGGGTCCAGACATGGGAGACTTCAGCTGCCTCGGAGGACCGTGGACAGGGAAGGCCAGCCCCGCATCCCTCTGGCCATGCCTGGAATGACTTTAATAACTAAGAGTTTTATTCTTGAATTTGTAGCTGTCGTTCACTTTTTACCCACCCATTCAATAAACCTTACAGAATTGCTCCATCTGCCTCTTAAATCAGTGACAACCCGTGAGCCTGCAAGACTGGCTTTGGAGAAGGTAGGCCATAGGCCAGATCTGATTTTCACTCTTTGAGCCTTTCCTATTCTTAATGCATATATTCTGGAAACTTGACTCAGGTTATTGTTCGAGGTGTACATTTGGAACTAGGAGGTGAACAAGTGCTGGTAGTTGGTTCACATTTAGGCATTTAGGACCCATGAGAATTGAGGGCATTGCAGAATAGTCAAGGTAGATTATGGAGTGAGACAGGTCTGATGTCATTCAGGAAGGCTGGAGTGTCCTGGATGACCTGGCTCATAAGTAAATGCCTACTTGTGAGATCAACTATCCCAGTTTGCCTGAGATTGAGGGGTTTCCCAGAAAGTGGGTTTTTCATTGCTAAACCCAGGGAGATCCTGAGCAAACTGGGGCAAGTTGGTCAGCATGCGTGGGATGTAAAATCCATGGTGTCAACTTGAGAGCCAGGTTAATGGGGTAACAGTGGGAGTAGGGTGAACATGGAGCAGCTGCCATTGATGGAACTGAGGGGTGCCCTTACAGTCAGGCTTTGGAGATTAGGGTACAGTCAGTTATTGCAAGGGCTAGGCATGGTGCCTTGTGCCTGTATTACTAGCACTTTGGGAGGCCAAGGTGGGATGATTTCTTGAGGCCAGGAGATCAAAACCAGCCTAGGCAACAGATCCCGTCTCCACAAAAATTAGCCAGGCACGGTAGTGCACTCCTGTAGTCCCAGCTACTCAGGAGGCTGAGGCAGGAGGAGTGCTTGAGCCCAGGAGTTTGAGGATTCAATGAGTTAATGATGGCACCACTGCAGCCCAGCCTGGGTGGCAGAGTGAGACCTGTTTTTAAGAGAAAGAAAAATTGCAACAATGACATTATCTAAGGATGTGCATGTGTGAACTCTCATCTCTTGATTTACAGAGGGAGGAATCTACACATGTCCCAAGGGCCATGGTGAAAAGGTGCAGTTAATCTCCCCATTTGAAGTTAAAACCACCTTGGCTGGAGCTGGGGCAAAAATCAGGCTGGTAAGCCTGTCTTGATGAATTTGGCACATTAATGGTCTGCCAGGCATTCTTTTTTTTTTTTTTTTTCCTCCTTGTTGTTTTTTGTTTTTGAGACAGTCTCACTGTTTCCCAGGCTGGAGTGTAGTGGTGTGATCTTGGCTCACTGCAACCTCTGCCTCCCAGGTTCAAGCGCTTCCTGTGCCTCAGCCTCCTAAGTAACTGGGACTATGCGCATGTGCTGCAACGCCCAGCTAATTTGTGTATTTTTAGTAGAGACGGGGTTTTGCCTTGTTGGTCAGCTGGTCTTGAACTCCTGACCTCAAGTAAACTGCCCGCCTTGGCCTTTCCAAAGTGTTGAGATTACAGATGTGAACCACCATGCCTGGCCTAAGAGGCAGGCATTCTTGATGTTTAAAGGCACCACACCACCAGTCGGTTCCCTGCAGAAGGATCCAGAAATCACAGGTCCTTTTTCTGCGTTGGCCTTTGAGGACCATCCTCTGACTTCTGTTTGCCACCTTTAGCTGTGTTTGCTTGAACAGATGCCAGGGGAAGGAATCTGGGTCCACTTGAGGAAGCTGTAACTGATGACTGATGTCTGCCACAGTGGAGGGGATAGCAGTAGAATACAGGCCAGTACCTAAGTCTGCATATTTCATCTGGCATTAGATCATCATGTGTGCCTCTTGCCACTGTTGCATGTGAGGCAGGAGCCATCCCAGGTCTTTAGGGCCCGAAGAACTCTGAGAAGGGCAGTCCATTGACCAAGGTGGCCCAAGAGCCAGGATTAGGTCAAGGAGGCGTGGCCTTGCTGGGCTGTGTGCCGAGTATGAGGGCCTGGGGAAGCAGCTGGTGGGAGACTCCACAGCAGAACTGAGAGGAGAATGGAAAGCTGGGAGAGTGAGGCTCATTCGCTCAAAAAGCATTGTGCATTTACTTGGGAGCCAGATGCTAAGCTAGAGGAAAGGATACTAGGTGAGTAAGGCAGTTTGTGACCTCAAGGAGATCCCAGCCCAGATAAGTATATGTAGCTGTATTTTAGAGGCTTCGTTCCAGACCACTGCAATAAAGTGAATTGCACACATTTTCTGGTTTCCCACTGCATTAAAGTTATTTTAGCCAGGTGTGGTGGCACATGCACCTGTAGTCCCAGCTACTCTAGAGGCTAAGGCAGAGGATTGCTCGGGCCCAGGAGTTCAAAGCCAGCCTGGACAACATAGTGAAGACCCTTGTGTAAAAAAATTAAGTTTATACTATAGTGTAGTTTATTAACTGTGCAATAGCATTATGTCCAAAACTATAAATACCGTAATTTAAAAATATGAAAGAATGCTAATGGTTGTCTTTAATCTCAACTGCTTGGGAAGCTGAGCTGTGCACCAACATGCCCAGCTAATTTTTTTTCTTTTTTTGAGATGGAGTCTTGCTCTGTTACCCAGGCTGGAGTGCAGTGGTGCGATCTTGGCTCACTGCAACTTCCACCTCTTGGGTTCAAGCAATTCTCTGCCTCAGCCTCCCAAGTAGCTGGAATTACAGGCACTCATCACCATGCCTGGCTATTGTATTTTTAGTAGAGATGGGGTTTCACTATCTGGCCAGGCTGGTCTTGAACTCCTGACCTCGTGATACACCCACCTTGGCCTCCAAAAGTGCTGGGATTACAGGTGTGAGCCACCATGCCCAGCTGCTTATTAATTTTTGTAAGAGACAGGGTCTTGCTATGTTGAGACCCTGTCTGGTCTCAGACTCCTCCTAGGCTCAAGCTATCCTTTCACCTTGACCTCCAAAGTACTGGCATTACAGGTGTCAGCTACCACGCCTCGTCCCCTTTCTGGAATTTTAATGTCTCCAGTCCTTTGCCTCCAGAGCTCTCCGATGCCTTTAAAACGATGGTTTTCTATTTTATCCACCCTTTCCAGTTCTTAGCAGAAACATTGGCCTGTCAACTACTCCCTTCTATTTAGAGGCAGAAGTCTTGACATTAGCAAATTTTATTTAAATTTTTTTTTTCTTTTTTTTCCTGTTTGGAGAATGGATTATACCAGGGCAAGAGTGGAAGCAGGGTGACCAGTTGGAAGATTATGGCAGTTGTGTAGGTGAGAGATATTGGTGACTTGGACTAGGGAGATAGAGGTAGACAGCAAGATAGATATCTATGTTCCAAGAGAGAAAGGTGAAGATACAATTTTAGGTGAATGAAGCTCAGAGCAGGGAAGTATGTAAAATGTGATATACCATTTTTTTTTTTTTTTGGTTAAAAGAAGATTTATTTGAAACCAGCCTGGCCAACATGGTGAAACCTCATCTCTACTGGAAATACAAAAATTAGCCAGGTGTGGTGGCGGGCGCCTGTAATCTCAGCTATTCGGGAGGCTGAAGCAGGAGAATCGCTTGAACCTGGGAGGTGGAGGTTCCAGTGAGCTGAGATCGTACTATTGCACTCCAGCCTGGGCAACAGGAGTGAAACTCCATCTCAAAAAAAAAAAAAAAAAGAAGATTTGTATGTATATATGCAAATTGGGGTGATATATTTTTTATTTTAACATGGCTTTCTCTTTTTTCTTTCCCAGAACATCATAGTTTCTCTAATATACTGTGGGCCTCCTTTTGGCTAGGGGGAGATTTGAATGCCAAGGAAGGCCACAGTGTCAGTCAGCCTTTACCATTCAAAAATAGGATTATGCAATAGGACAACAGCCTTGCAAGTCAGGGTTCTTCAATTTTTTTTTTTTTTTTTTTTTTTTTTTTTTTTTTTTTTTTTTGATTATTGCTCCTTTATAACCAGTAAGCAAACTTGGAGAATCTATTCCCATAAAATTTTTCAGGGATGTGAAGTAGACACTTTTGTCTACCATTAAGGCTTAGCTGGAGTCAGAAAGAATAAAGATATAATTAGGGATCACAAAAGGTTTTTACCTGATGCTTTTTTTTTTTTTTTTTTTTTTTAAGGGATTAAGGAAGAAGAAGGGGAACAGAGAAGCAGATGACAAGAGGCTCACATGGGTGTCCCAATTTCCCTTCTCTGGACTTTGACTTGGAGAGGGTGCAAGTATATTAGCGAGAACACTGAGAACAAGAGAGGAGACCTTGACTTTGCTTCCCATTTAGTACTGTGCAGGAGGCCACCTCTTGAATTGCCCCCTGCCCTAAACTGGTATAGCCATGGCAACGGGACAGCTTGGTGTGGGTGGGCAGAGGGAGGTATCTTCGCCAGCTTGGGCTGCCATAACAAAATTCCATAGATTGGGTGATTTAAACAACAGAAGTTAATTTTCTCAAAGTTCTGGGGGCCAGGAAGTCCAAAATCAAGGTGCTGGCTGATTCAGTTTCTGATGAGAGCTCTCTTCCTGGCTTGCAGATGGCCGCCTTGCTGTGTCCTATGGTGGAGAGAGAGAGAATGGCCTCCCTGGTGTCTCTTCTTATAAGGGCACTAATTCTATCAGATTATGGCTCCACCCTTATGACCTCATTTAACCTTAATTACCTCCTTAAAGGCCCTATCTATAGATACAGTTACATTGAGGGTTAGGCTTTGTATTAGTCTGTTCTCATGCTGCTAATAAAGACATACCCGAGACTGTGTAATTTATAAAGGAAGGAGGTTTAATTGATTCACAGTTCCCACATGGCTGGGGAGGCCTCACAATCATGGGGAAAGGTGAATAAGGAGCAAAGTCACGTCTTACTAATGGTGGCAGGCAAGAGAGCTTGTTCAGGGGAACTCAACGTTTATAAAACCATCCGATCTCCTGAGACTACCACGAGAACAGTATGGAGGAAACCACCCCCTTGATTCAGTTGTCTCCACCTGGCCCTGCCTTTGACACATGGGGATTATAATGCAGGGTGAGATTTGGGTGGGGACACAGCCAAACCATATCAGGTTTCAATATGTGACTTTTGAGGGTACAAAGTTCCATCCATAGCAATTCAGTCCTTTGGACTTTAGCATCCCGGAGCTGCCCTGGGATCCTGAATGGTCTATGTCAACCCAGAGGTGGCTGAGGATGTGGTTGAAGAGTTTCCTAGCAGGGACTACAGTACCAGAGTGAGGTACCAGATCTGCACCCTGCTTAAAAATCCAGCATGTGCCCTGGCGAATTGCTGGCACTTGGCAAATATTTATTGAAACGAGCCGTTGGGCTGTATCTTCTTTTTGCATGTATTATAGGAGTATCCCTTGTTCTCCACCCTTCAGAAGTCACCCTTTCCTTGAACATATTCTGAATATCAGCCCCAGATGTGTAGGAAGTCCGTTTGAGTCTTCAGTAAATGCTGATATGTTCTCTTTTTCTTTGAGATGTAGTCTCACCGTTGACGCCCAGGCTGGAGTACTCTGGCGTGATCTTTGCCTACTGCAACCTCCACCGCCTGGGTTCAAGCGATTCTCCTGCCTCAGCCTCCTGAGTAGCTGGGACTACAGGCGTGCACCCCACACCCAGCTAATTTTTGTGTTTTTAATAGAGACGAGGTTTCACTGTGTTGGCCAGGCTGGTCTCGAACTCCTGACCTCAGATGATCCTCCCGCCTTGGCCTCCCAAGGTGCTAGGATTACAGGCGACAGCCGCTGCACCCGACCAATGCTGATGTGTTCTAACAAATCCATCCTGGTGGCTGTTTGTTGTATTTTTCTCTGAATAGCTCCATTGCTTCAGACCTCTCTGTGGTATCCTATGGCTTTCACCTTTTCTCCCACTGCTGTTCTTATCCTATGCCATTTTGCCCCAAACATTCTTATGATCAATTAAAGCTGGCCCCAGGACAGCACAGTCTCCACATTCTGGCCCGGATTTGTTTCTGCCTCAGAAATACGTGCTGTCATGGTCATCAAGATGTCTCCTAGCTCATCCAGGCAGGTCTGCTTTCAGAGGTTCCACTGGGAGAATTTAACAGTGTTCTGGAGCTTGATCATCTCCCACCCTGGTCATCTCTCAAAAGATGTTGCAACCCACCTGAGTGCTTAGATCAAATCCCAGTGGCTTCTGAGAAGGTGTTGCTGGTTTGTGAGGGAGATGGGATGGGAGAGGATGGTGAGAAAGAGAAGATGCTAGGAAGTGAAATAAGAAGAAAAGAGGAAAAGATATTACCACTTAATTCAACTCAGGGCTGGGTGCAGCAGCTCATGCCTGTAATCCTAGCACTTTGGGAGGCCGTGGTGGGTGATTTGCCTGAGAAGACCAGCCTGGCCAACATGGTGAAACCCTGTCTCTACTAAAAGTACAAAAAAATTAGCTGGTGTGATGGTGTGTGTCTGTAATCTCAGCTACTCGGGAGGCTGAGGCCCGAGAATCACTTGAACCCAGGAGGCAGAGGTTGCAGTGAACCACAATCATACCACTTCACTCCAGCCTGGGTGACAGAGTGAGATTCTGTCTCAAAAAAAAAAAAATTTCAGTTCAACTCAAACTTGAGTATGCATCCAAATCACCTACAATGCTTGTTAAAGCACAGATTGTTGGGCTACTCCCCTGAGTTTCTGATTCAGTAGATTTGGGATGGGGACTAAGCATTCTGACCTCTTTTTTTTTTTTTTTTTTTTTTTTTGAGACAGAGTCTCGCTCTGTTGCCCAGGCTGGAGTGCAGTGGCGTGGTCTCGGCTCACTGCAACCTCTGCCTCCCGGGTTCAAGCAATTCTTCTGCCTCAGCCTCTGGAGTATCTGGGACTACAGGTGCTTGCCACCACGCCCTGCTAATTTTGGTACTTTTAGTACATACAGGGTTTCGCCATATTGGCCAGGCTGGTCTTGAACTCCTGACCTTGGCCTGCCTCGGCCTCCCAAAATGCTGGGATTACAGGTGTGAGCCACCGCACCCGGGCTCATTCTCCTTTCAAACAAATTTCCAGGGGATGCCGATGCTGCTGTTCAGAGGACCACACTTTGAGAACCACTGATGTCACCCCCAAACCAGCTTGGAGATGATGCACCCTATCCCAGTATAATATTTTAGTCTTCATAATGGGTAGGCAGACCTGCTTTTTCCAAAATATCCTTGCAGCCAGCAGCCAGGTCCATCTGTTTGTTCATACAGTGGCAAGATGTCCAACAACTCCCTAAGGAACTTAATGAGCAACTTGGATCCAATTCTTCATTGTCCGTCAGAGGAAAGGAATCCACGCTTGGTAATGAGCCTTTGGATGCTCTACCAGGCTCTGTGGCCAGAACAAAGTGCCTTGTTATCTCCCTGACAAGGAACCTACTTTATGGTGTTGGACAAAGCACCTAGCACGTCACATTCTCCCAAACAGCACAAACTCATACCCAGTGAAACTGGGAGAGCAGTGGGTGGTCTTTCTACTCTCAGAAACCTGTTTATTTCCATCTTGGTGGTATGGAGAGGGTGTTGTGTGTTCCACATTGTGCAAAGGCCTGGGACATGATGGCCACTGCTCCCACTCACCCATCTCATCAGTGTGTTGTAGACACCTGCAGAGTCGTACACTGAACTGAGCATGCTGGGGAGTGGAGGGTGTCAATGATGCAATGCATCCAGAACCTGCTTCAAAGCCAGGCCTCTGACACAGCTGCAGACTAGATGTATAGCGAAGGCTCAGGAAATGTCGGCCATGATTCTTTTGTTTTGTTTTGAGACAGAGTCTCGCTCTGTCACCCAGGCTGGAGTGCAGTGGTGCGATCTCAGCTTACTGCAACTTCTGCCTCCCGGGTTCAAGTGATTCTCATGCCTCAACCTCCCCAGTAGCTGGGATTACAGGTACATGCCACCTTGCCCAGCTGATTTTTGTATTTCTTTTTTAGTAGAGATGGAGTGTCACCATGTTGGCCAGGCTGGTCTTGAACTTCTGGCCTCAAGTGATCTGCCTGCCTCGGCCTCGCAAAGTGCTGGTATTACAGGAGTGAGACATGGTGCTCTGCCAATTCTTAAGGGTATGATTAAGAAGAGTGTCCCAATCACAGCCTGGGATAGAACACTTTCGTGATTACAATTCACAACCTCCTTCTGGGAGGACATGAGCATTCCTGACAAATGCTTAAGCAATTTTCTGATAAACTTTAACAAGATTAAAACCTCTTTGGGGAAATTAGCTACCCAAACACTTGGATGATTATCACACATTCTTTGTCTTGTATTCAGTTTAATAATGATTATCCAACCTTTCTCTTTTCCTTTGAAATATCCGTAACAAAAGGGAACTACTGACTTGGCTTTGTGACAAGCTTAAAACAAAACTTCAACACATGCTTATAACTAATTTTTGTGAAAAAAATGTAAAACAGTCATTATGGAGATAGGACATAAAAATAGTAGCTAAGACCAGTACTTGTTGCTTGTCAGATGTTATTAAATGCCCAATAACTCTTTATAATGAATTGGGTTATAATACCTCTGTTTGACTTAAAAGATGCTGATATGGTTTGAATATTTGTCCCCTCCATATCTCATGGTGAAATGTGATCCCTAATGTTGGACATGGAGCCTGTCGGGAGGTGTCTGAGTCATTGGGATGGATCCCTCTTAAGTGGCTTGGTGCCCTCCACATGGTGATGAGTGAGTCCTTGCTGTTAGTTCGCGAGAGAGCCGGTTGTTTAAAGGAGCCTGCACCTCCTCCTCTCTCTCTTCACTCCCTCTCTTGCTATGTGATGCACCTGCTCTTCCTTTGCCTTCTGCCACGATTGGAAGCTTCTGAGGCCTCACCAGAAGCTGAGCAGATGCTGGTGCCATGCTTGTACAGCCTGAAGAACTGTGAGCCAAATAAACCTCTTTTTTTTTTTTTTTTTTTGAGACGGAGTCTCACACTGTCACCCAGGCTGGAGTGTAGTGGCGTGATCTCAGCTCATTGCAAGCTCCGCCTCCCGGGTTCACGCCATTCCTCTGCCTCAGCCTGCCAAGTAGCTGGGACTACAGATGCCCGCCACCATGCCTGGCTAATTTTGTGTATTTTTAGTAGAGATGGGGTTTCACTGTGTTAGCCAGGACGGTCTTGATCTCCTGACCTCGTGATCTGCCCGCCTCGGCCTCCTAAAGTGCTGGGATTACAGGCATGAGCCACTGTGCCCAGCAATAAACCTCTTTTCTTTACAGATGGCCCAGTCTCAGGTATTCCTTTATAGGAATGCAGAACAGACTAACACAGATGCTAAGAAAGGCCGAGTGACTTGCCCAAGATCAGACAGCCAGTGATGGGTAAAGCCAGGTTTTGGATCCAGGCCTGGCTGAGTCCCCAGCTGGAGCCAGCTACAGCTACACTCTTCTGCTTTGCCAGGAGAATTGCCGCAGGAGATAAAGAGTGGGATAGTCTGCTGGATGCAGCGGCTCACGCCTGTAATCCCAGCACTTTGGGAGGCCGAGGCAGGTGGATCATCTGAAGTCAGGAGTTTGACACCAGCCTGGCTAACATGGTGAAACCCGTCTCTACTAAAAATACAAAAATTAGCTGGGTGTGGTGGTGTGTGCCTGTAGTCCCAGCTACTCGGGAGGCTGAGGCAGGAGAATTGCTTGAACCTGGGAGGCGGAGGTTGTGGTGAGCTGAGATTGCACCACTACACTCCAGCCTGGGCAATACAGTGAGATTGTGTCTCAAAAACAAAACAAAACACTGGGATGGTCCATGAGAAAGGGACAGGTATAGGGCTGTGGAAACACAGAGCAAGGAGAGTGTTCTCCCAGGTAGAGGGCTTGGGAAAGGGACATGGGGGAACAGATAGTCCATTCCAGAACAGGAAGTAGGAGAGGGACTGGTGGAGACAGTGAGCAGGACATGCCAGGAGCAGCAGAAGGGTGGGCAGAGGCATAGCAAAGGGCCAGGGACATTTGAAGGTGGTTGTAGAGTTCAATCTGCAGCCATGGGACCGGTCCCCAGTCCTCTGAACAGTGCGACCCTGCCATCCAGTGTTGTGGACTCTACGTGCTGCTACTTGGACTTTTTAAATTACTCTGGATTCAGAGAGCACAGCCACCCAGTTTCATTACTTACTGGCTGTGTTACCCTGGGCAAGTCACTTCACCTCTCTGAGCTGAAGATTTCGTCATTGAAAATCGGGGGTAATGATAACATCTCCTCATAGGATTGCTGTGAGGATTCAATGAGATAAACCTCAAATTAGCACATGCCTGGCACCTACCGAGGGCTCCATAGAAAGGTGGGGTATTACTGTCTTACTGTGTAATTGAATGGTGGCATTATAACACTATTTTTCAGGAGGCTTGGAAAAAATTAACTTCTCATTAAAAAAATAAATTTAGACTTTAGAAAAGTTGCAAAAGTAGCACAAAGAATTCCTGAATACCTTTCACCAAGATTACAAATATACACATAAAGACATAAAGAAAAAAACAGGACCGGGCACAGTGGCTCATGCCTGTAATTCCAGCACTTTGGGAGGCCAAGGCGGGTGGATCACGAGGTCAGGAGATCGAGACCATCCTGGCTAACACGGTGAAACCCCGCCTCTACTAAAAATACAAAAATAAAATAAAATAAGCCAGGCATGGTGGCAGGCGCCTGTAGTCGCAGCTACTCAGGAGGCTGAGGCAAGAGAACTGCCTGAACCTGGGAGGCAGAGGTTGCAGTGAACCGAGATTGTGCCACTGCACTCCAGCCTGGGTGACAGAGTGAGACTCTGTCTCAAAAACAAACAAACAAACAAAAAACCCCAAAAAAACAAAAAACAGAAAAAAAACACAAATATATACATTGACATATATGTACACACATAGAAACATATAAACATGTATATACATATTTCCCCCTGAACTGTTTGAGTCAAATGCAGACTTGTTGGCCCTTTACCCCTTAATACTTCAGTGTGCATTTTTTAAAAGCAAGGACATTCTCCTATATACAATTATACTATAATTATACAAATGTAGTACAATTGGTACAAATTAGTACAAATATACAAATATAGTAAAATTATCAAAATCATGAAATTAACATTGGTACAGTACTATTATCTAATGATCAGACCGTATTCAGATTTTGTCAATTTTCCTACAATGTCCTATATGACAAAACAAAATCTCTGATCATCTCTTGCATTCATTTGCCCCGTCTCAGAGTCTCCTTGAGTCGGTAATATTTCCCCAGCCTTTCTTTGTGTCTCATGACCTCGACGTTTTTTAAAAGTGAAGACTAGTCACATCGTAGAAAGTTCCTTTTTGGGTTTGACTCATGTTTCCTCATGGTTAGATTTGGGTTAGGTGTTTTGGGGCACCACAGTGACCTATTCAGTGCATCACAGCCTTGTGCACATTTTTGTTGACAACTGTATTTATTTATTTATTTATTTATGTATTTATTTATGTTTTTTTGAGATGGAGTATCACTCAGTCGCCCAGGCTGCAGTGCAGTGGCACGATCTCAGCTCACTGCAACCTCTGCCTCCTGGGTTCAAGCGATTGTCCTGCCACAGCCTCCCGAGTAGTTGAGATTACAGGCATGTGCCACCACACCCAGCGAATTTTTGTGTTTTCAGTAGAGACGGGGTTTCACCATGTTGGCCAGGCTGATCTTGAACTCCTGACCACCCTGGCCTCCCAAATGCTAGGATTACAGGCGTGAGCCACTGTGCCTGGCCTGTTGACAACTTTAAAATAGGGCTTCCAGATGCGGGGAGGTAAGGGATTACTGAACGACGTACACGTGAATACCCGGAGGGATATGACAAACATGTGAATCCTCCAAACCTGCTGAGTCGGTACCTCTGAGAGTATGCCTAAGAACTTGCAGGGTTCGCCAGCATCCTAGGTGACCAACTGCCTACAGTGTTCCTTCCAGTTGTGACATTCCCAGGCATGGCCAAAAGATGGCGCTGCAGGCTGCACTTTCAACGGAGTTTCCTTTCTGGAGAAGCTCACAGCTGGGCTTTGGTGAATTCAAGCTCACATCTACCAGGAGTACTTGGTACCTCCTCTTTCCTCCTTGGAATTGGGCCTTTCACCACCGCTATCCTCCTACCACTTCATAGTGACTTTTCTGGATGCCCCAAGACCTCACAGGAGTTAGAATTCACTTTGGGGTTCCTAAACCAGAGATGGTTTACTCTTCAAGGTGAAGAGAAAACCCCGCCCCAGTTTTCTGAAGAGCAAACCAAGAACTATTAAAATAGTAATAGGCCGGGCACAGTGGCTCATGCCTGTAATCCCTGCACTTTAGGAGCTGAAGCCAGAGGATCACTTGAGCCCAGGAGTTCCAGACCAGCGTGGGCAACATAGCAAGACCCCATTTCTACAAAAAATAAAATTAGCTGCACATGGTGTGTGTCTGTAGTGCCAGCCAGGTGGGAGACTGAGGTGGGAGGATCGCTTGAGCCCAGCAGGCAGAGGTTGCAGTGACTGCAGCCAAGACTGTGCCACTGCATTCCAGCCTGGGTGACAAGAGAGAGCCCCTGTCTGAAAAACAAAATAAAAAAATAAAGAGCAGTCACCATTCTTAGGACTAAGAAAAAGTTCCCCCCAACTCTCTACCCCCATTCTCGCAAGGCTGAGATCCAGACTTCGTTGCAGAGGGCACAGCTGTGGTTCCCGGGATGGCAGAGAAGCCACTGTGGTGTTTGCTGGTAGAATCTGCTAGAAATCTGTCCCCTGGAACTTTTCAGGAAACTGTCTTCTATGGAGTGAGAGAAAGCCATTCACAGAACAGTGCCTCACTAGAGGCACTCTGCTACAAAATCACCAAAAAAAAAAAAAAAAAAAAAAAAAAAAGGACACTGCAGGAAGCTGCTGGCCTTGTAGTGCTGCTGGCTGCCAAGCACTGCAGGAACTGGGTCCTGGAGTAGCTGCCTGCATGGTAGGAGGTTGCTGAGCGACCACGCCTGAATCAGGAAGAGGTGGGCTCCTGGAAAAACGCTTTAAAAGGGATTAGACTTGTCTAACTTGTCCATTTTGCTCTTAGATCTTCTCTTTCCTTCCTTCTGGAATGTGCATGATGACTGGAGCACAGCATCCCCCTTGTGAGCATGAGGAAGAAAGTCACATTCTCAGAATGGCGGAGAGAAAAGCCAGAAGGGACTGGGTACCTGATGTCCCACTGGTGCTGCCCTGTTAGCTCTGGACTGCCTTTCTTCATATTCCTCATTAAGAAAAACAATCTCTTGACTGAGACACTTTTATTTGTTTGTTTGTTTGTTTGTTTTTGGTTCCCTACAGTTGAATTTAATTCCCAACTGATATAACTATTTAGTGGAAAGGCTCGGCTGGATATGACTGTCATAAGATCACTTCAGCCAATAAACAGAAATTGTTGTATGTATATATAGCGATGGTCTCACTGCGTTTGCCTAGGCTGGAGTGCAGTGGCGCAATCATAGCTCACTGCAGCCTCAATCTCCTGGGCTCAAACCATCCTCCCACCTCACCACAAAGCACTGGGATTACAGATGTGAGCCACCACGCCCAGCCAGAAATCACTTTTCATAATTTACACACATTGACTTTCTTAGATGACAGGTAAGTAATGATTATAAAAACAGCATTTCTGAGCACTTTTTACCCAATATATTTTTTAATAGTTTGATATCTAACACATATACAAAAATGCACAAATCATATGTTGTACAGCTCAAAGAATTTTCACAAGATGGACACAAACATGTAACCACCCAGATCAAGAAATAACATTACTTGCACCCTGGAAGCACCCCTTCAATCTCTCATTCAGTCAGCACTCCTACAAAGGAAACTGCTAACTGACTTTTAATGATCTAGATTAGTTTTGCCTATTTTTGAATGTTACATAAATGGCATCATATAGCATGTGGTTTTTTGTGTCTGGCCTCTTGTCAACATTATGTTTGTGAATTCCGTTATGTCATTGCCCTGGGAAGACACAGGCCAAGCTCAAATCCAGAGAAGCAGCTGGAGGGAAACGGTGCATGTGAGATGAACAGGCATTGCTTTTCACTGGTGCATGCTGGGAGGAAGTGATCCATGGCCAGGTTGAGTAGCTGCTAGCCCATCTCATTCCTCAGGAAGCTCATCTGCAACTCCGATACACAGAGCCAATGCCCTGGGGTCAGAAGGACAGCTGAGATTCTCTAGACAATAACTATCATTTGGACTCACAAACCTCTTGAATCATTGTAATGATCCTCTGGCACTTTGCAGAAAATAAGATCTACCCTCTGTACATAAAAAGATATGTTCGATCAGGCATGGTGGCTCATGCTGGTAATCCCAGCACTTTGGGAGGCCATGGCGGGCACATCACTTGAGGTCAAGAGTTCGAGACAAGCCAGGCCAACATGGCAAAACCCCTTCTTTACTAAAAATATGAAAATTAACTGGGTGTAGTGGCGTGTGCCTGGAATCCCAGCTACTTGGGTGGCTGAGGCAGGAGAATCGCCTGAACCCGGGAGGCAGAGGTTGCAGTGAGCCGAGATCGTACCACTGCACTCCAGCCTGGGTGACAGAGTGAGACTCCGTCTCAAAAAAGAAAAAGCAAAAAAGAAGAAAAAAAGATGTGTTCAACTCAATATGGACCAGCCCTTTGAGTCATATTCATTATAGTATATACTGATGTTTTATGCACTTTTCTGTATGTCTGTAATATTTCATAATAAAAACACACATGCAAGGGACAATGAAATAAGTGCAAGGTTAATGCAGAGATAGTAGATTGCTTATTTGTTCTTCTGGTAGATTGCATTATTTGTTCAAAACCTTTGCAGCCACTCCATATCAGTCCTTCTTACTGGACTTTCACTACAAATCATCCTTGGTGGAGGATTCTATTTCCCATGACGTTGACATTTACTTTAGCCAATGAAAGATGAGTGGAAGTGGACTGGTGCTCCTGAACAGAAACTTTAAGAGCGAGAGGATGGTTCTGCCGTTTCTCTTTTCCCTCTGCCAGGATAATGTCAATGTTCCAGGTAACAGCTGTTCCTGTGTAGCTACCATCCTTCATCAGAAAACTTCAGCACAAGTGTATTACATTGTATCCCTCTCCTCAAAGTGGGGGATAAGGAAGGAGACCACTACTACTCCTGCTGCCCTCCTCCCCCCACCTTGCCTAGTTCACAAGACAGGAGGAAAGAGAGAAAGAAACAAAAGTAAGATAAACAGCCGGACAACCTTGGCACCACCACCCGGCCCTAGGAGTTAAAAAAAAGGTAATAATAATAACATCAACCCCTGACCTAAACGACTTGTGTTATCTGTAAATTCCAGACACTGTATGAAAAAAGCATTGTAAAACTTTTTGTTCTGTTAGCTGATGCATGTAGCCCCCAGTCACGTTTCCCACGCTTGCTTGATTTATCACGACCCTTTCACGTGGACCCCTTAAAGTTGTAAGCCTTTAAAAAGACCAAGTATTTCTTTTTCAGGGAGCTCGGCTCTTAAGACACGAGTCTGCCAACGCTCCTGGCTGAATTAAAAAAAACCTCTTCCTTCTTTAATCTGGTGTCTGAGGAGTTTTGTCTGTGGCTCATCCTGCTACACCTGCAGCCTGGATCCCAGAATGAAGAGGTCATGGGGCAGAGCTACAGCTGATGTATAATGTGAGTGAAAAATAGGCCATGGTGGTGGGAAGGTGCTAAGATCTTGGGACTGTTTGTCTTGCAGCATAACTGGGTGAAACCTGACTGATACACATATGGAAGGTTTTCATATCATAATTACCAGTTAAAATAGATAAGAGTCCTCTGGGCTAATACCAACTTCTATAGATAAGGAGGTGAAGGGAACAATGAACAAACACCTACCTTCAAGTTTCTCCTTTGTAAAGGGACTTCAGAATTAACTAGAAAAATTGGGGTAGGGTGCACTCTGACTTGTAGCCATATCAAAAATTAACTTGCTGCATGGTCAAGTATCAGATAAATTTAAGCCCTCTAGCCTGTTTTATAATAACACATAATTTAAAAACATAGATGTTTTTGTAAAAGACAGACTGAGGAGGAAGTAAGAATTATAATGAAAGGCTGGGCTCAGTGGCTCACACCTGTAATTCCAGCACTTTGGGAGGCTGAGGCGGGCGGATCACAAGGTCAGGAGATCGACAGCATCCTGGCTAACATGGTGAAACCCCATTTCCACTAAAAATACAAAAAATTAGCCGGGTGTGGTGGTGGGCACCTGTAGTCCCAGCTACTCTGGAGGCTGAGGCAGGAGAATGGTGCAGTGAGTTGAGATTGCGCCACTGCACTCCAGTCTGGACGACAGAGCAAGACTCCATCTCAAAAATAAATAAATAAAATAAAAGAATTATAACGAAAGAGCTAATAAGGTCTTGTTTGAGGGAAAGTGGAGTCATAAAAGCACCTCCTGGACATTAGAAGTACTGGTGCTTACAAATTTTTACAGGATCAGGAGACAGAATAAAAAGAACAAAATGGAAAGGAGAAAGTGAAACGTAAAACATTAAAGGAAAAGCAAGGACATTTTGAAAATACCATGTTTAATTTTTAACTTTTTTTAAGTTAAAAAATTTATAAATTATTTTGTAGAGATGGGGTCTCACTATGTTGCCCAGACTGTTCCTGGACTTCTGGGCTCAAGTGATCCACCACCTCAGCCTCCCAAAGTGCTGGGACGACAGGCATAAGCTGCCATACCCAGTGAGAACACTGTATTTATATACAACTCAATAAACTCCCTGATGTTGCAGAGGAAGCGAAAAGGAACATCATTAAACCGGTAAAGCCTGGCTGCTGCTCACCTGGAGGCCACGCAGAGTCGCCCGTGTGAGACACAACGGGGAGCATCTCTCTCTTCTTGTGACTTATGATGTGAAGCCACTGCGTTCTTTCTCCACCACATCTTAACACGCTTGCCTAGTGTGTCGTCACCAGCAGGCACACAGGCCTCCTGCTGAACTCCAGTTTCAGAGTGACCTTTGAGGTGTTCCAGCTATACACAGAACGAATGGCATTTATTTTGAATCAGACGATTCAACACACAGTCTCTCAATTTGGTGAGAATCCAGCTGTCAACTTTCATAGAATGTGACAACAGTCAGAAGCAATTGGCAGAGATAAATATGAGGACAAAAAGATGGCAGAGTGAGACCCCACCCCACCCTGTTTTGTTGCAAGCAGCAGCAGCAGCAGCAGCAACAACAACAACAACAAAATAGCAGAGCAAATTATGGAAGAGCATCTCATCTATAATGAATGTGGCAGATTTGTGCAAATTGGCAAGCATATCTTTGCAGACTCAGGGATATTTGCGAAAAACTTAAGGAAGATCTCAACTGCCCCTATTTACTCCCCAGATCTCAAGTGGACACAAGATCCTTAAAAGTAAGTGGCAGGGTCCTGAAGGGTCTGGCCTACATCTTTACCTGGAAATATGATAACTCAGGGCAGAGGTGGGCTTGGAGAATCAGAGAAGGTCACTCCCTGAGCCTATCTTCAAGCCCCAGCATGGCAGGAACCCGGGCTGTCAAGAGGCTCCAATGATCTTGTGCCCTTATGTTGTCTGAGCTAGGCTGCTAACCCAAACGAACAGCCTGAGGGGAAGGTAGAGAGAGGAGAGATGGGACCACACTCTGACATCACCTTTGCACAAGGCCGGCTGAACAGAGGTAAATGAACTGAACCACATTGGATAAAGGGAGGCCCAAGGTTTTAGCATAAGCCACAGGTCACACAGTAATACGGAGGATCTGAATCAAATAACTCATCAGATTGATGTAAGAGATAATATTGCATTGTGTATCCCTCAATCAGAAAATACACCTCTGGGTTGGGTGTAGTGGCTCATGTCTGTAATCCCAGCACTTTGGGAGGCCTAGGTGGGTGGATCACTTGAGGTCAGGAGTTTGAGACCAGCTTGGCCAACATGGTGAAACTTCATCTCTACTAAAAATACAAAAATTAACTGGATGTGGTGGCACACGCCTGTAATCCCAGCTACTTGGGAGACTGAGGCAGGAGAATTGCTTGAACCCAGGAGGTGGAGATTGCAGTGAGCCAAGATCACACCACTGCACTTCAACCTGGGTAACAGTGAGACTCCATCTCCAAAAAAACAAAGAAGAGAAAATATACCTCCTATTGAAACACCCATGAAAGCATTGATAAAAGTTGACTGCGAAACTGTGGTTAGGTTTTGTGTTCCCACCCAAATCTCGTCTTGAATTGTAATCCCCATAATCCCCACCTGTCTAGGGAGAGAGCTGGTGGGAGGTGATTGGATCATGGGGGCGGTTTTCCCCATGCTGTTCTTATGATAGTGAGTTCTCACAAGATCTGATGGTTTTATAAGGAGTTCTTCCCCCTTCACTCCTCACTCTTCTCTCTCCTGCCACCATGTGAGAAGGTCCAAGCTTGCTTCCCCTTCGCCTTCTGCCATGATTGTAAGTTTCCTAAGGCCTCCCCAGCCTTGTAGAACTGTGAGTCAATGAAACCTCTTTCCTTTATAAATTACCCAGTCTCGGGTATTTCTTTATAGCAGTGTGAAAATGGACTAATACACTACGGCTATAAAGAAAATATTAGTAGCTTTCCCCATAATAGAAATAGTAGAGGCCTCTGACCACCAAGCAATAAAACCAGAAATTAAGAGAAAAGTAGAAATGAGACAAAAACCCAACCACATGAAAGATTTAAAACCCCCTCTTCAATTCCATTTAAGAACAAGAGTAAGTCGAAATTACCAGTTCAAGCCAGATTGAGGAAAAAAAGGAAAACACTATTTGTCAAGTGATGAGATAGAGCTAAAATCATATTGAAAGGAAAATTCAGTATTAAACAATTATATATTTTTTCTTTTTCAAATTGAATATTTCTTTAACATGGTAATTGTCTTAGTAACATGTGCACACATGCTCGTACACTAAGAATGATCGGCCTGGGGGGAAAATATTAAATACGCCTAAAGGGAAAATGAAAAATAAAAAATTAAATAAAAATCTTGTTTTTAATTATTGAAGACAATTATTTCTATTGACTGATTGAAACAGGGTCTCACTCGATCACCCACGCTGAGTGCAGTGGCACAATTATGGCTCACTATAACCTCTGCCTCTTGGGCTTAAGACATCCTCCCACCTCAGCCTCCCAAGTAGCTGGGACTACAGGTGCATGCCACTATACTCGGGAAATAATTTTTGTATTTTTTGTAAAGACAGGATTTTGCTATATTGTCCAGGCTGGTATCGAACCCCTGAGCTCAAGCAATCTACCTGCATTGGCCTCCCAAAGTGCTGGGATTACAGGCATGAGCCACTATGCCCAGCCAACTATTTCTAATATCACTTACAAAGCTGTTGCCAAATCTGTCCAAGGAACCAGGGGTTGAAGGGGGAGGAAAAAGTCCTGGGAAAAATTCAACAGTTAAACATGTATTTCTGAAAAGTAAAAGAAAAAGATAAATGAATCAAGCATTCAACTGAGAAAGATACAAAATGAGCAATAAAATAGATCTAAGAAAAGAAGAACAAATGAAGGCATGCAGAAATTAATGAATCAGAAAACAAAATAAAAGTAGAATTGATCAATTGAAGGGCTGACCCATAGTGGAAAAAAACCACATAGTGGAACAGATTAGGCCACTATCTAGCCTAATCAAGGGGGAAACACACACACACACACACACACACACACACACACACACACACACACAGGCGGAGAAGGCACGATTAGAAATGAGAATAGAAAAATAAGCATGAGAAGAGAACATCTTAACATGTATTTCTTTGTTTTCATACCTACTCCCACAAATGTTATTTCTTAATTACATTAATAACACATGGATATATGTGTATAAGAAAGAAAAGTCAAGTAAGAAATAATAGAGCAAAAAGCCAAAGTCCTCTGTATTAGTTTGCTAGGACTGCCCTAACAAAATACTTAACAAGAGAAGTGGCTTAAACAAGAGAAATTTATATTCTCAGAGTTCTAGAGACTTGAAGTCTGTGATAGAGATTGGGAATTTTTCCGGGGCCTCTCCTTGGCTTGTGGATGGCCCCTGTTTTGCTGCCTCTTCACAGGGTTGTACCTCTGTACACAAGTCCCCTGACATCTCTGTGTGTGCCCAGATTTCCTGTTCTTATAAGGACATCATGTCCAGGCACGTTGGTTCATGCCAGTAATCCCAGCACGTTGGGAGGCTGAGGCAGGTGGATCGTTTGAGGTCAGGAGTTCAAGACCAGCCTAGTCAACGTGGGGAAATCTCGTCTCTACTAAAAATACAAAAAATAGCTAGGTGTGGTGGTGCGTGCTTGTAATACCAGCTGCTCAGGAGGCTGAGGCACAAGAATCACTTGAACCCCGGAGGCAGAGGTTGCAGGGAACTAAGATTGCATTAGGACCCACCCTAGTGGCCTCACTTTAACTTAATCACCCCTTTAAAGGCCATAACTCCAAATACAATCACATTCAGAGGTACTGGGATTTAGGGATTTGAGATATGAATTTATAATTCGACCCACAACACCCCTTTTCTCCTGTTTCCCCTCCAGTCCCAACCTCTCCCCAGAAGTAACATGATTAACAAGACATGCTTGTGACATTGGTGGGGCAATCAAGCTGAGGCTGGGTAGGTTTAATGTAATTCCTACATTTGTCTAGATAGTTTCTGTAAACCCAGCTAAGGAAGAGTTGAATAAAAATGTTCTATCCTCCTGTCTGGACAAATATACCTTCATAATGAGCTGGAAAGCCAGATTTGGATTTAAACTGTCTGGACTCTCCCCCAGTTCCTTGCCAGGATATGGCAGGAAGGCCTCCCTTTCCTTCCCACACCCAGCTCTGTCTGTACCACGATGGCCTCCTTAGGCACCGGTGTATGGAGACTCCAACCTGCACATTCAAATTCCTCCACACCCTCCTCAAACAGCCACCCATTAGTTACCAGTTGGGCCTAGCAGTGGTCACGACAGTGGTGCGCTCCATTCCCAAGAGGACATACCTGAGGTGAGCCCCTCACAGGCCCTGGGAAGGAATTCTAGGGTTCCGGGCACACGAAGCCTGGTCTGGGAGGAGGGTGGTGGCTGCAGACAGGCATGTCCCTCTGGCATATCCCCTGTGGGATACGGTGCATCTGGAGGGAACTGGAGCAGGTTCCAAAAATCAAAGCCCAAGGCAGGGATCCTTCTGGTTTCAGTCTAAAGATGATACTGCTATCAAGTATTCGTGGGTATCTTTTCAGACCCCTTTACATCAATTTTGTATATGGAAATCAGAGTTATAATTTCAAAATAAGATTTTCTGTTGAAAAATTGATTCTCTGGTTTTCTGAAACGTGCTTTTAAAAATTATGTCTTGTGGATCTTTCTATGTCAGCACATATAGATTCACTTTTTCTTTTTAACTGTTGCATGATATTATACAGCATAAAGATAAAGGGGAGAAAAAAATTGTAAAAACATATTTAACACAATTCATGTTAGTCCCCTTGAAAAGTAACTTGATTTAAAACCATAGTAAGCTTAAAAAATACAAATTACCAAAACTGACTCAAGAAGAAATAGAAAACCTGAACAGATCAATAACTATGGAATTAGTTGAGGAAGTCATCCAAGAGGACTTCATAGTTTCTTTCAATAAGGTAATTCCAAAGCTCATCAAAATTCCAGAGCATAGAGAGAAATAAGATAAACTGCCTAGTTATTTTTATGAAGCTACAAATATGCAAACCTGACAAGATAGTAGAAAGAAATTCACAGGCTAATTTCATCTATGAATATTGAAACAAAACTTTTCTATAAAAGATTAATAAATGGAATCCAGTAGCATAGTAAGAGAATAACAAATTATAGTAAGACAGTGAGAGGTTGACATGCAAAAATCAGTCATATTTCTGTAAATTAGCAATGAACAATTGCAAACTGAAATTAATAATGCAGTGCCATTTATAATAGCTCCAAAAGATGCAGCACTTAGGTATAAATTTAACAAAACATGTACAGCATCTGTGTGCTGAAAACTATGAAGTGCTATGAAATCAAAGACCCGGATCAAAGGAGAGACAATCTGCATTCACAGATTGGATGACTCAATGCAGCAAAGATGAGAGTCCTCTCCAAAGTTATTTATATGTTTAATATAATTCCTATCAAAGTTCCAGCAGGAGTTTTTGTAAATATAGACAAGCTGATTCCAAAGTGTACTCTTAAAGAGAAAAGAGCTAGAAACGTTAAAAGAATTTTGGAAATGAAGAATAAAGTTGGAGAAATCACACTACTTGATTTTAAGACTTACTGTATAATAACAACAGCAATGAGGACAGTGGTATTGGAGGAACAGACTCACAAATCCAGGGAAAAGAGTAGAGAGTCCAGAAATAGATCCATGCAAGTATGGGCAACTGATTCTTGAAAAAGGTTCAAAAGCGACTCCATGGAGAAAGAATAGTGCCCCCCAAAAATATTGGTGGCATAATTGGACATCCATAGGCCAAAAAGTAAACCTTCACCCAAACCGAACGCTGTATGCAAAAATTAACTCCAAAGGAATCATAGATCTAAATATAAAATGCAAAACTATAAAACTTTTAGAAGAAAACACAAAAGAAAACCTAGGTCTTAGTAAAGATTTCTTAGATATTACACCAAAAGCACAAGCCATGAAAGAAAAATAATAAGTTGGACTTCAGCAAAATTAAAAACTTGTAATCCATGAGCAACCTTGTTAAGAGAATGAAATGGCAGGCCACAAACCGGGAGAAAACATTTGCCAATTCATGTATCTGACAAAAGACTTGTATCTAGAATGAATATATATATATATACACACACACACATACATATACACACACACACACACACACATAACCTCTCTAGACTCAACATTAAGATAATAAATAATCCAATGAGAAAATCTGTAAAAGACCTGATTAGATAATTCACCAAAGATGTTCAACATCATTAGCTCTTAGGATAATGTAGATTAAAGCCACAATGAGATACCATTATTCTCCTGTTAGGATAGCTAAAATTAAAAAATATATATAATACCAAATGCTGGCAAGCACACCTTTTTGTATAGCCTTGCCTGTCAGAACCATAGTAATGTTTCACATGCCCAGTAAGCAAATAAATCATCAAAACCAACCAGGATATGTGGGAGAGACCCCAAATGGCATATAAGCTATAGCAAATGAACCTGTGTTACAAATGAATGAGATAATCCCACTGAAGTGTGTGGGGAATAAAACAACTAAGCAACTTTGGAAAACAGCATTTTGACTGTATATTGTAAGGCTAAAGATAAAAAGACTTGCATACAAATATTGTGCTCTGTTTAGTCAATATGTGTCTGTTTGGATTGAACAAAAAGGAAAGCAGATTGTGGATAATTAGAGCCAGGGTTCTCACTGTTGGAAAAAAAGTTAGAAATAAGGAAAGAGCTAGAATGAACCCTGTGTGGTGCTGGATGAGAATCAGAAATATCAGTATGAACCCATGGTTTTGAACATTTATACAGATGCATAAATATAGAAGTAAATATGACTGTATGTATATGCTTGTTAGTAATCGTCCTATGTAAAGGTTCTAGTTCTGTCCTCTCAGAAGGCCTAGAGGCAATGGCATCCCAGTAGCAGTGAGCACATCTAGACATCTAGCACCCAGATCTTGGTTTCCAAATACCATTTTCCAATAAAAGGAACTAGAGCTCCTTGGAGATTGCAAGTCTTGAGCAGGGGAAGTAAAAGATGAACCTGGCACACGTACTATGGTGCTAGAGTGCAGAAGTGCTCAGAAAATGATGGGGCCTGATATGGTTAGGCTTTGTGTTCCCATTCAAATCTCATCTTGAATTGTAGTCCCCGTAATCCCCGTGTGTTAAAGAAAAGACCAGGTGGAGGTAATTGAATCATGGGCGCAGTTTCCCCCATGCTGTTATCATGATAGTGAATGAGTTCTCACAAGATCTGATGGTTTTATAAGGGGCTCTTCCCCTTTCGCTCACACTTCTCCTTCCTGCTGCCTTGTGAAGAGGTGCCTTGCTTCCTCTTTGCCTTCGCTCACACTTCTCCTTCCTGCTGCCTTGTGAAGAGGTGCCTTGCTTCCTCTTTGCCTTCTGCCATAATTGTAAGTTTCCTGAGGCTTCCCAAGCCATGCCAAACTGTGAGTCAATTAAACCTCTTTGCTTTATAAATTACCCAGTCTTGGGCAGTTCTTTATAGCAGTATGAAAACAGGCTAATACAGGGACATAGTCAAAGGATGTAGGGGCCATCCTGAAGTTATTTCTAATGACTAAAGCTGGGAGTATTTGAGCAACAAAATGGATAAAGATTGGATTATAACTGTGCTGTATTTTCTCCCATAACCATTATCATCTCTTAACCTACTATCTAATTAACTTTTGTTCTCATTTATTGCCTGTCTCTTCCCACACTAGGATGTAAGGTTTATAAAGGTGGGAATTTTTTGGGTCTGTTTTGTTTACTGGTAAATCCCAAGCACAATTGACAGCACTTGGCATACAGTGCTGGCTCAATAAATATTTATGGAATGAGTGTATTTTCTCTCCCCACCTCCCAAGAGCACATAGATTGGGGAAACCGAGTGTTCTAATGGAAACAAAAAGAATTTATCCAGACCATTGGGCACCAAACATCAGCAGCCACTACCATCTGATTTTCGGTTTCAGCACATCTGAGACTCGTACAGGCAGCAGGGAAAGTCCCAAGGGAGCTGAGTCTGGAACATTCCCTCCAGAAAAGGGTTTGGCAACCTGGGAGCCCATCTCCCAGAGAACACTTCTAAAGGTTTTCCTCTCAAAAGAATACTTGGAACAGCTGCAGTTATTTTGGAAACTCAGTGAGAAGCTGACTTTTGCATGGCTAACTTAAATCTTTATTTCAGCTAAAATCCTCCCACTCTTGAGAGGTTGACATTAGGTGCCCCTTTATGGATATGGGAAAGGAAGCATGGATAAGGGAAAGTAAGTGTATTTGTTTTCTTGGGCTGCCATAAAAAATACCACAAACTAGACCAGGCACAGTAGCTGATGCCTGTAATCCCAGCACTTTGGGAGGCTGAGGTAGGAGGGTAGCATGAGCTCAGGAGTTCGAGACTAGCCTGGGCAACATAGGAAGATGCTATCTCTACAAAACACTAAAAGCTTAGCTGGGTGTGGTGGCACATACCTGCAGTCCCAGCTACTCAGGAGGCTGAGATTGGAGGATTACTTCAATCCAGGAGGTTGAGGCTGCAGTGAGCCATGATTGCACCACTGCGCTCCAGTCTGCTAGATGACAGAGTGAGACCTTTTCTTAACCACCCCCCATCCCCACAAACTGGGTTACTTAAAACAACAAAAATGGATTGTCTCCCAGTCCTGAAGACTAGAAATCAGAAATCAAGGTGCCCACAGGCCATTCTCCCTTTGAGGCTCTGGGTGGAATCCTTCCTTGCATCTTCCTAGCTTCCAGCAGCCTCACACATCCCTGGAATGGCAGCTGCATCAGTCCAATCTCAGCCACCAGTATCACACGGCTGTCTTCACATCACCTCCCCTCTGTGTGTAGCTGCGTCTGTGTCCAAATTTTCCCTTTTTATAAGGACACAAGTCATATTGGATTAGAGCCCACCCTAATGATTTCATTTTAATTTGATTACCTCTATCAAGAGCCTATTCCAAATAAGATCACATTTTGAGGTCCTGGAAGTTAAAGCTTCAGCATATCTTTTTTGTTATTTATTTATTTATTTATTGAGACAGAGTCTTGCTCTGTCGCCCAGGCTGGAGTGCAGTGGTGCCATCTCGGCTCACTGTAACCTCCGCCTCCCAGGTTTAAGCGATTCTCCTTCCTCAGCCTCCTGAGTAGCTGGGACTACAGGTGCCCACCACCACGCCTGGCTAATTTTTATATTTTTAGAAGAGACAGGGTTTCACCATGTTGACTAGGCTGGTCTCAAACTCCTGACCTCAAGTGATCCACTTGCCTTGGCCTCCCAAAGTGCTGGGATTACAGGTATGAGCCACCCCCGCCTGGCCAGCATATCTTTCTTGGGGGTACCACAACTGAATCCAAAGCGAGATGTAACTACAAATATTGGACTGTTAGATTGACAGGGACTATTTCATTTGAAACCACGCCACTCTCTACTTGTTCTCTGCAAGACCTCAACCATGTCCAGGCTCTTCGGAAATGGGAAGTTGTTAAGGAAACTCACCAAAGTGTTAACTACAGTAAAGGTCACCTCAACCTGCCAGGGCCTCCCTTCCCTTTGACCCTTGAGCACCCTGCAAAATGGAGGCCCTCAAGGTCCTCTCTTACTTCCTGCTGCCCTGGGTTTCCACCCTCCTGGATTAACATTTTGTGGCTCATTTACCTCCCAAGTACCTTTCAAAGCCCCAGTGGACAGCTTAGAACCATCAGCAGTGAGAACAGGGCAAGATATCCTTTGCGGGCGGCTCTGGGATCTGAACAGGAGAAATTAAAGTGAAAGGTGGGGACAGCTGAGCATGCACAGGAGCGCAGCGGCAAGGATCTGGAGATAATTAACAGCCGGCTATAAATTGAAGGAGCTATATGATAAAAGCCTAGGGCAGCCCATAACTTGGGAAAAGATTGGAGCACTAGGTTAAGTGACAAGAGACTTCAAATCAAATCACCATATACATATTAAGTGCCTGACTCAGTACTGCATTGAGCCGTGGGTGATACAAAGACATGTAATATCTGTTTCCTGCCCTCAAGGCAATTATAATCTATTTAGGGATGTTAGACATAAAACCAGGAGAAATTAGATAGCAAAATATTTAAATAGCAGTCGAAAATACCACATGATCAGTTGCCAATTGAACTGTGGAGCTGAGTTCTGAACAAGGAGAGATTATTTGGTTATGTATGGTGTTTGATAGGTACATATTTTCTTGCTTAGGGAAAGGAAGAGTTAACTGAACAGGACAAACTAGAAAGGCTCTGGCAGGGGAAGCAGGGGAGAACCCTGATGTCCAAGAAGTGTGTTACTAATAATAATAGTTTCCATTTGTTGAGCATTTACTGTAGATTAAGCAACTTACAAACCTTAATATACTTACATACATTTAAGTAATTCAACGGTCTCATGGGTTGCTATACTTTCTGTACCAATTAAAACTAACACTAGCTCCTCTTTAATGTTTAAATCCCCAAATCTCAGTGACTGTGACAGGTTTATTGCTGCTTTTGTAAAGCCCAAATGCCAGAGTTGGGGATGGGAGAAGTTCTGCTCCATACAATCATTCAGGGACCTAGACTGCTGCTGGAGGCTCTGCCATCTTCAACACATTTATCGCAAGTCACCTTGGGTGTCAACATATCGACATCCAGCTGGCTGATGGGGGGGGGGGGGAGACAGAGAGAGAGAGAGAGAGAGAGAGAGAGAGAGAGAGCTAGCAGGGGATCATACAGGTGGTGTTTACGGATTCGTCAGAACTCAGTCACATGGGCCACAATTAATTGCAAGAGGTGCTGGGAAATGTAGTTCAACCATGTGTCCAGGTGGAAAGAGAAATGGTTCAGTGGACAGCCAGCTAGTAAGACTAATGCACATTTATGACTTTTTTAGATGTGGTAACTTGGGCTCAGAGAGACCCACCAAGGTCACACAGTGAGTAAAGGGAAGTCACATAGGTATAGTTGATAGAGCACAAAATATGTGTGAATGTATTATCTAAAATTACAAACATACCAATAGAGAAACAAAAAATATTATGTTACATAGTATTTTGAGAGAGGAAAGGAAAATGGGGTGACAAGCTAAGTCCTCATGTACTCAGCAAAGTTTTAGAAAATTGGTAAATTTAAAAAATAATGTAGGAACATTATTTGAGATCTTGAGCTATCCATCAAAGGAACTAAAACCAGAAACATTTAAGGAATTAAAAGTGGTACCTCCAAGACCACTGCTTCTTATGATAAGCCCTTTTGCACATTTGATTTTTTTAAATGTGTGCCTAAATTGCTTTGATATACATTTGTGGTAGGTTGAACAATGGGCTCACCAAAGATGTCCATGTCCTAATTCCCCGAACCTATGAGTGTGTTATCTCGCATGGTGAGCGGACTTTGCAGGTATGATTAAGTTAAGGATTTTGAGATGGGGAGATTATTGTGCATTATTTGGGTGGACTCAGTGCAATCACAAAGGTCCTTATGAGAGAAAAGCAGAAGAATCAGAGTTAAAGAAGATATAAGGCCAGAAGTAGAGGTCAGAGAGGAAAGAACATGCTCTGCTGCTGGTTTTGAAGTTGAGGGAAGTGGTCACAGGCCAACAAATGTAAGCAGCCTCTAGCAGCTGGACAAAGAAGGGAACAGTTTCTCCCCCAGAGCTTCCTGAAGGAATGCAGCCCTCTTGACCCCCAAAACTAAAAGATAATAAGTTCATGTTGTTTAAATTTACTCAGTTTGTGGCTAATTTGTTACAGCAGCAATAGGAAATGAATACATTTAAAAATTCATTTTTAAATTTTATTTATTTTTATTTTTTGTAGAGACAAGAGTCCCCCTATGCCACCCAGGATGGTCTCAAACTCCTGGACTCAAGCAATCCTCCCATCTTGGCCTCCCAAAATGCTGAGTGTGAGCCACTGAATTTGGCCAGAGAATTTACTTTTAAGGAGTAGTATTTGCTTGCTTAAAAATATCCAAATAATGTACGATGGTACAAGAAAGAAAATAAAAATTTCCCAGCCTTACCAATGCTTCTTTTCCGTTCTCCAGAGGCAACTTCTGTTTCAGTATCTTAGGTAACCTCTTAGTAATTTCTTGTACACATATAAGCATGCATGCATGTGTCTATATCTTTTTAAAGTAAAGAACATAATACTGTACCTACTGTTCTGAAGCCTACTATTTCCACCTAATAAGTCTTTACATTCTTCTATGTCTGCACACATAGATGGGCCTCATTCATTCATTCTTTTTAATGGCTGCATAGTAGTCCTTTGCATGGCTGTATACCATGATATAGCTACCAGTATCCTATTAAGGACCATAGAGGATTCTTTCATTTTTGCTTTGTTATTATTTTGCCATTACAAACAATGCCATAATAAGCAGCTGTACACAATGTAAATCTTGATATATTTGGATGAAAAAAATCTAAAAAGTGGTGCTTTGTTTATTGTGAGCTTAAGTAGTCAAAGACACTATAAGGAGTCTCATAAATACAGACATACTCTTCAGATAGATACTTTTATTTCGAAGTATGACATATACACAGACAAGTATACGGAGAGACAGATGTTCTCAAAGTGAGCTCACCAATGTAGCCAGCACACGGATCAAGAAGCAGAATATCACCAAAACCCCAGGAGCTTCCTCACATCCTTTTCTAGTTACTATCCCCCTCCCCACCTTTAAGTCTGACCACTTGTTGAACTTTTGCTTCCATAAATTAGATTTGCCTTCTTTTGAATTTTGTGTCAATGAAATTATGCCAGGCATCTTTCACTTAGCATCCTGTTTGCAGGATTCACCCACGTGGTGGCATGTGGTTGTAGTTCATTCATGCTCATTGCTGTTTAGTATTCCATTATGTGAATGTGCCACCATTTATCCATCTACTGTTGCTGAACGTTTGGGTTATTTCCACTTGGGGCTATTATGAAAACTGCTTTATGAACATACCTGTATGCATCTTTTGTTAAATAGATGTAGGCATTTCTGTTGAGTATATATTGAAAAGTGGAGTTTCTGGATCATGGGGCTCATCATGCATGTTCAACTTTAGCAGATACAGCTTGCCAAACAGTCCTCCAAATGGTTGTACCACTTTGCACTCTACTATGTAAATTATAAATATGCTGTGGACTAAGTGTTTATGTTTATGTTTCAATTCATAAGTTTGTAGTGGTGAAGAACTGAATGTCTATCAATGGGGGATAGTTGAACAAACTGGGAAATAGTCATCCAATGGAATATTATGCAGTGCTTTTTTTTTTTTAAGAGACAAGGTCTCACTATGTTACCAAGGTTGGACTTGAACACTTGGGCTCAAATGATCCTCCTGCCTTAGCCTCCTGAGTATCTGAGACTCTAGCCAAAATTCACATGTGGAAACCCTCACCCCCTATGTGATGGTATTTGGAGATGTGTCCTTTGGAAGGTAATGAGGTCATGAGGATGGGGCCCTCATGATGGGATTAGTGCCCTTATAAGGAGAGACACAAGAGAACTTGCTTCCTTTCTCTCTGCTCTCTGACATGGAAAGGTACCATGAGAAGATGGTGACCAGAAAATCAGGAAGATGGCTTTTACCACACACCAGATCTGCCAGCACCTTGATTTTGAACTTCCCAGCCTCTAGAACTATCAGAAATAAATGTTGGTTGTTTAAGCCACCCAGTCTATGGTAATTTGTTATAGCAGCCCAAACTGATGAAGAAACACTCCCACCAACAGGGCACACACTTTCCATTTATTCCATGTTCTTGCCAACACTTTGATTTTATCTGTGTTTTTCATTTCAGCCATTTGATATTGACTCTTAACATGGCAGTGTGCAGGGGCAGTTCTTAGACAATTACTTTTTTTTTTTTTTTTTTGAGATGGAGTCTTGCTCTGTCACTCAGGCTGGAATGCAGTGGTGTGATCTCGGTGCACTGCAACCTCCACCTCCAGGGTGAGAGCTACTTTTGATTGAACTGCAGGTCCTAGAAGGCTAGCTGTGGGGTGGAAGGGTGGGACTGAAATCTGGGCTTGATGGGATCTGGAGGATGCAGGTGGTAGCTCTGGGCCGAACCCTGCATTCCAAGGTGAGATGGTGAGAACATTCTTTTAAAAACAGCCCACCTGGCCCTGGGATTTCTCTGCTCTGTCTGTACTAATGGCCCCATGAGATCACTTGAGATGGGAGGAAAGCCTTCTCTAAGGGAAAGTAGAGAATTGAGCCCTAGATTCTTTAGTGGCTTCAGGTGGGAAATCGTTTTCTTCTGGCCCATAAAGCAGCCGTCTGTTCTGCTGTGTTTCACTACCAGCATTCCTCTGCGGGCTGGGAGATGCAGGCCCAGCTGGATGCGCTGTGGGGGAATTTATGCGCCAGACTCCAGGAGAAATCCCCAGGATGCCTCTACCTTTCCCCTGGCACACCAGCTGGGTGCAGCTCCCTGAATCCAGCTAGTCTGAAGGGGACATCAAGCCTGCCGTTAGGGGACAGGCCGGCATCTCAGAAGAGAAGGCTGGACCGGAAACAGGACAATTGGGGATAGTCTTCAAAGTGTTGGAGGTGGACATCCCCTAGGAATGTGAGAACATGTTTTTAAAAATAGCCAGAGGGCAGAAAAAGAGACGAGGGCCCAGGTTTGAGCCCGAGGAAAGTTCACAGAGCCCTGGGTTCAGGAGCAGAGTGAAGTCGATTAGAAGACAGGAAGCGGCCTTTGGGAGCAAAGTTGGAGGAGTGTGGGGATCAGTCCTGGTGTTATTTTTATTGTGTGAGGAGTCTGAGCTGGGCATGCATTTTCCTGATGTGGCCTTTTTTTTTTTTTTTTTTTTTTTTAAAGAGTCAGGGTTTTGCTGTATTGCTCAGACTGGTCTTGAACTCCTGGGCTCAAGCAATCCTTCTGCCTCGGGCTCCCAAAGTGCTGGGAGTTATAGGTGTGAGCCACTGCTCCCGGCCCTGATGGAGAATTTAAATTCTTCAATCACAGCATTCTGATGCCTCTCATTAAATACCAGTCACCCACTAATGTGTCAATGAGGATTTCATTCCTAAAGAAGACACACTAAAGAGGAAAACCTAAGCTGTCTTCCTGCATCTGTGATACAAGATCGGTTCTGAAAGGCATTTGAAACCCTATTATGTAGATTCTGTTGGCTTCCAAGTTCAAAGTAGCCACCAACAAATTAACTGCTATCACCATCTATTGGGGAGGACTGAGCTGATGGCCTTTCTTTCTGGCCCACGATTTCCTCTGTAGATAATTGGTGACTTCTGATCATCTGCCTTCTACCAATGGATGAAAAACGTTTTCTAAGTTTAAAAGAAACTTTTTTTTTTTTTTTGAGATGGAATCTCTCTCTGTCGCCCAGGCTGGAGTGCACTGGTGTGACCCTGGCTCACTTCAACCTCCGCCTCCCAGGTTCAAGCAATTCTCCTGCCTCAGCCTCCCACATAGCTGGGATTACAGGCACCTACCACAATACCTGGCACATTTTTGAATTTTTTTTTTTTTTTTTTTTGAGACGGAGTCTCGCTCTGTCGCCCAGGCTGGAGTGCAGTGGCCGGATCTCAGCTCACTGCAAGCTCTGCCTCCCGGGTTTATGCCATTCTTCTGCCTCAGCCTCCCGAGTAGCTGGGCTACAGGCGCCCACCACCTCGCCCGGCTAGTTTTGTTTTTTTGGTATTTTTTAGTAGAGATGGGGTTTCACCGTGTTAGCCAGGATGGTCTCGATCTCCTGACCTCGTGATCCGCCCATCTCGGCCTCCCAAAGTGCTGGGATTACAGGCTTGAGCCACTGCGCTCAGCCACATTTTTGAATTTTTAAGTAGAGACAAGGTTTCACCATGTTGGCCAGGTTGGTCTCTAACTCCTGACCTCAGGTGATCCACCCACCTTGGCCTCCCAAAGTGCTGGGATTACAGGTGTGAGCCACCATGCCCAGCCTAAACAAAGATTTAAATGAACTTTTCATTTTGGAATAGTTTTAGATTTGCAGAAAAGGATTTAATAGTTTTAGATTTAAAAAACTAAAGCAGACCAGGTGCAGTGGCTCCCAGCACTTTGGGAAGCTAAGGCGTGTGGATTGCTTAAACCTAGGAGTTTGAGACCAGCATGAGCAACATGGTGAAACCCAGTCTCTACAAAGAACGCAAAAACTAGCTAGACATGTGGCAAGCACCTGTGGTCCTAGCTACTTGGGAGGCTGAGGTGGGAGGATTGCTTGAGCCTGGGAGGTGGAAGCTGCAGTGAGCTGTGATCATACTATTGCACTCCAGCCTGGGCGACAGAGCAAGACCTTGTCTCAGTAAATAAACAAAAAATAATTTTCAATTTCTTTACAAAAAATTTTAAAAATAATTTTAGATTTGTAAAGATCATAAAGAGAATTCCCATATATCCTGTCCTCGGTTCCTCTATTGTTAGCATCTTATATTAGTATTACATTTATTACAGTTAATGATTGACATATTCTTATTAACTCCACAACTTTATCCACATTTTATTATTTTTCTCCCTAATGTTCTTTTCATTTTCCAGGGTCCCACCCAGGATGCTACACTGAATTTAGTCCTCAAGTCTCCTGAGGCTCCCCTGGGCTGTGCCAGTTTCTCACACTGTCCTTGTTTTTGATGACCTCGACAGTTTTGAGAACTGGCCAAGAGTTTTTGTAGAATGCCATTGAATTTGGATTTTTCTGATGTTTTTTACTATGGGTTTTGGGGAGGAAGACCACTGAATGCCATTCTCATCTCAGCATGTCAAACACACCTACTGTTATGGACTGAATATATGTGTCCTGCTCAAATTCATATGTTGATATCTAAATCCTCAGTAGGATAACATCTGGAGGTAGGGCCTGTGGGAGGTAATTAGATCATGAAGGTGGAGCCCTCATGAATAGAATTAGCACTGTTAAAGTAAAAACTTTATTTTATTTATTTATTTATTTTTAATTTATTATTATTATTATTTTTTGAGATGGAGTCTCGCTCTGTCGCCCAGGCTGGAGTGCAATGGTATGATCTCTTCTCATTCTCACTGCAACCTCCGCCTCCTGGGTTCAAGTGATTCTCCTGCCTCAGCCTCCTGAGTAGCTGGGATTACAAATGTACACCACCACGCCCGACTAACTTTTGTATTTTTAGTAGAGACCAGGATTTGCCACACTGGCCAGGCTGGTCTCCAACTCCTGACCTCAAGGGATCTGCCCGCCTTGGCCTTCCAAAGTGCTGGGATTACAAGTGTGAGCCACTGCATCCAGCCAAAAGAAAAACTTAAGCTAAACTAAATTTAAAAGAGTTTACTGGAACAAGAACAATTCGCGAATTGGCAGCCTCCTGAACCAGAGCAGGCTCAAGAGAACCCATCCAGCACAGCACATGGTGGTAGATTTATGGACAGAAAAAGGAAGGTGATGTACAGAAAACGGAAGTGAGGTGCAGAAACAGCCAGATTGGTTACAGCTCTATGTTTGCCTTATTTGAACGGTTTAAACAGTTGGCCACTTTTGATTGGCCAAAACTTGGTGATTGGCACAAGAGTAGGGTATGGTCTGTTTACAACTCCATTTAGGTTATAGTTCATGATGTACAGAGGAATCTTTAGGCTGAACTTCAAAATATGTAGGGCAGCTTTATGCTAACCTGGATTAAACAGTGCCATCAGAAGACAAGACATGACAGAGCTTGCTTCCCTCTCTTTGCTCCCCACCATGTGAAGAGACAGTGGGAAGTCAGTAACCTGCCACACAGAGGAGGGCCCTCGCCGGCCATGCTGGCATCCCAATCCCAGACTTCCAGCCTCTAGAACTGTGAGAACTAAGGTTTATGGTTGAAGTCCCCCAGTCTATGGTAATTCGTTAGAGCAGCCTGAACTAAGACGCCTACTATCAACATGACTTATCACTGAGTATCTTAACCTTGATCACCTGGCTAATGTAGTATTTGTCAGGTTTCTTGATAAATTTACTCCCCACCACCCTTCCATACTCTATTCTTTGGAAGCAAGTCACTAAGTGTAGGCCATACTTAAGGGACAGAGAGTCATGCTCCCCAATTCTTGCAGGGCAGTGTTTACATACGTTACTTAGAATTTTTCTATATGGGAAATTTGTGCCTTCTCCCTAAAAGGGGGTTTTTCATTGAGACCCTGATCTAGCAATGTTGCAAAAATTGGCCACTTGACCTCAACAAGGTGACTGTATTCGTCTGTTTTCACACTGCTATGCAGACACACCCAAGACTGGGTAAGTAGGTTTAATTGATTCACAGTTCCGCATAGCTGGGAAGACCTCAGGAAACTTACAATCATCGCGGAAGGATGAGGAGGAGAAAGTTATCTTCTTCACAGGGCAGCAGTAAGGAGAACTGCTGAGCAAAAGGGGAAAAACCCCTTATACAACCACCAGATCTCAGCCGGGTGCGGTGGCTCACGCCTGTAATACCAGCACTTTGGGAGGCTGAGCCGGGTGGATCACTTGAGGTCAGGAGTTCAAGACCAGCCTGATCAACATGGTGAAACCCTTGTCTCTACTAAACATACAAACAGTTAGCCGGGTATGGTGGCAGGTGCCTGTAATCCCAGCTACTCGGGAGGCCAAGGCAGGAGAACCACTTGAGCCTGGAAGGCAGAGGTTGCAGTGAGCCAAGATTGTGCCACTGGACTCCAGGCTGGGCGACAGAGCAAGACTCCATCTAAAAAAAACAGACAGACAAAAAACCCATCAAATCTCATGAGAACTCACTCATTATTGCAAGAACAGCATGGGGGTAACCACCCCCATGATTCAATCACTTTCCACTGGGTCTCTCCCACAATACTTGGGGATTATGGGAACTACAATTCAGAATGAGATTTGGGTGGGGACGCAGCCAAATCATATCAGCGACTGAATCATTTCCTGTCACTATTTGGCTTTTGGGAAATTTCCAGTTTTCTTTCCTGGGCTCCAGACCACGGAAAATTCTGTGGCTGCCCATGTGGCTGGGCTCAGTCTTCAGTATCTTCAGAGGTTAAGTTGATATGATGTGACCAAAAGCCCTGCCATGGCTCCCCTTGTTAAACTATCTGTTATGGACCAATGCCCCCAGGTAAACAAAGACACTCTTACCAGGCAAGCATTCCAACAGCTTAGAGATTACCTTCCAGGGGCCAAGGACAAAAGCCATGTCTCTCTTTGAGCAAGGTTAAATTCTTTACTATGTCCTGCTTCACTCCACTGCCAGGATACCATATGGACCCCTTCAACATCCCTGTATACCCAGGCACTACCTCAAGAGAAGGGGAAAGTCTGGAAAGAGGAGAAAGTGAGCAAATGACAATTTGCTAAATTAACTGAAGAGTCAGAGTTATGGGATTTGATTTCTGGGCATTTATTCTACAATGTACCTCCACATGTATGAATTGGCGTATGAATACAGGTATTCACTGAAACATTACTTACAAAAGCAAAGTTTTAAAACAACCTGAGGACCCATAAGTAGGAATTGGCTAAATAAATTGTACCTTTCACCAGGAGATCCTATTCATCTTTAAATAAGAATGAAGAAGTTCTTTTGTACACACACAAATGTGGAATATTATGAAGCTGTGTTAAGTTTTAAAAATCAAATGCAGAAGATCTCTGTACTAATAGGGAAATACATTTTAGACTTTTCCTGTGAAAGAAACAAAGTACATTGGCTGTGCTAGCTGCTGCCAGACTTTCTAATCCCTGGGGCCCAATGCTGTACTTGGTTTTGGTTTTGTTTGTTTTGTTTTCTTCTCCTGCCCTTTCCACACATGCACACTTATTGATTCTATTGTTTGCCTAACCCTTTGATATTATACCCCACAGCTCTCATCTTTCCACCTATTCAGACCTGTGGCTGCCCCTGACCTTGTTACCTACATTGCCAGGACTTCTCCATACTGCCTTCACTTACAGCACAATATGGACTATCCTGGCATGCTAGCGTCTTTTCTTCTAAGCTGCATCTCGGGCTCCTTAGAAAGAAGAAATGCAGGCTGGGCACAGTGGCTCATGCCTGTAATCCCAACACTTTGGGAGACCAAGGCAGGTAGATCACCTGAGGTCAGGAGTTCGAGACTAGCCTGGCCAACATGGTAAAACCCAGTCTCTACTAAAAATACAAAATTATCTGGGCGTGGTGGTGGGCGCCTATAATTCCAGCTACTCAGGAGGCTGAGGCTGGAGAATCACTTCAACCAGGGAGGCTGAGGTTGCAGTGAGCTGAGATCATGCCATTGCACTCCAGCTTGGGCGACAAGAGAGAAACTCCATCTCAAAAATAAATAAATAAATAAAAAGAAAGAAGAAATGCAGCTGGGAATGGTGGCTCATGCCTGTAATCTCAGCACTTTGGGAGGCTGAGATCGGTGGATCACTTGAGCTCACAAGTTCGGGGCTTGCCTGGGCAACATGGCAGAACCCTGTCTCTACAACAAATACACACACACACACACACACAAATAGCTGGGCATGGTGGTGCATGCCTGTAGTCCCACTACTTTGGAGGCTGAGGTGGGAGGATGGCTTGAGTCCGGGTGGTGAAGGTTGTAGTTCACCAAGATTGTGCCACTGCTCTCCAGCCTGGGAGACAGAGCCAGACCTTGTCTCAAAAAAAAAAAAAAAAAAAAAAAAAAGCATGTCTTGAGACTGAGTGGGTTCTGAGACCTTACCTGAGATTCTCATTAGAAATATCATGTATTCCATTTTCTAGGCTGTTCCTGCTGCTTAGGCCATTCAGACAGAGCTGTGGTTTTGGTGATGGAAGGAGACCTCAACTGGCTATAGCCTGCCTGCCTTTTCCTCCAGTGATTTAATTCTCTTACCTAAGCCTAGGCCCCAGGCTGGGGATGTGGAAAGTAGGATTGTCAGGAGATGAAAGGATTCTGTTAGAGATGATGAATTGTGCTTAGGTATGGAGACAAATTAAATCAGAGTAGTGGCCTGGAAGACTGGTGGGGCTAGATGTTCTGATCAGGTTGAGGAGAGGAGAGGGGAAATCAGTGAAGGGCAGAAGGGAGGAACAGGTTGTAGTCAAGAGGAGGCACTCCAAGGTGGCATCTTGGTTTTGTGTGAGAATGAGTTCTACACAGCAATGAGACTGTGGTCTCTTGAAAGTTCTTTGACAGTCCAGTTCTTCTGGTCATTGAGATCAGAACCTCCCGTCCCAAGGTCAGTCCTTCTCTACAGGTTGGAGCTGTCCAGGATACTCATATGTTTACAGCCAGATTTCAGGGTGTCAGAACCTGCAATGGGACTCTAGGGTCAGCTGCATTGTCCTGTACTACCCCATCAAGATATAACACTGTTGGGGCTCAGAAAACTATATGCCAATACATGGCACATTGATATGCTGAACTAAAAAAGCAGCCTCAAGGTCTCCCTCTGATCTTCCCTCACCCCCTTAGCTCTCTGATCCTCTTTTCTGAAGCACCAACAGGGACTCTGTCTGGAATTTCCTTCTCTGAATAAAAAAACTTCTTTCCAAAAGAAATGCAATTATTTTAAGACCCCCTTCCTAGGAATCTCATCAAAGAGCCAAGAAAGATTAACTGGAGAAAAGACTGGGAATCATCATCTTGCCCAGACAGGCTTCTTCATCTATCCTTTTAGTGCAGCTCAGAGATTACCTGGGGCCCTTCATCTGCATAACAAGGCAACCTTTGTTCATTGTGAAGTTCTGCCCCTCACCTTGCTGCCACCTCCCCCAGTGCACAGAGGAACTTCTTCTTCCAGGCCATTCTTCTTTGGGCTCAATCATTTCTCCTGAAAATCACTTACTCCCACCTTAATCTATGCCCTTCCCTATGAAGAAGGGTAGAGAAGCGTCTGTGCCCATTGGCTTCTTGGGTAATTATTCTTTTCTTTTTTTGAGACAGGGTCTCACTCCTCTGGTACCTGGGCTGGAGTGCAGTGGTGCAATATTGGCTCACTGCAACCTCTGCTTCCTGGGCTCAAGCAATCCTCCCATGAGGCTCAAGCGATCTCAGCCTCACGGGTAGCTGAGACTACAGGGGCATGCCCTTATGCCTTGCTATATATATATATTTTTGTATTTTTTATAGAGATGGAGTTTCACCATGTTGCTCAGGCTGGTCTCAAACTCCTGAGTTCAAGTGATCCACCCACTTTAGACTCCCAAATTGCTGGGATTATAGGCATGTGCCACTGCACCCAGCCTGGGTAATGATTCTTATGTGATTCCCCCATGCTGTCTATGTTAAATAAATTTTGTATGCCTTTTTCTTCTATTAATGTATCTATTGTCCTTTTATTTTCAGCAAATTATCAGAGGGCAAAGGGGGAGACTTTCTCTTGGCCCCTATGGCACTTGTTACAAAATGAAAATGTTTAGTTTCACAGAATAAGAATACCCTTTCCCTGCTTTATGAATAACAAACCTTTTGCCTTTGTCACAAATAAGTATTTTTTCCCTCGTCTTATAGCAAACCTTGTTGCCTCATACCCATCAAGGACTTGCCTGAGCTTCCCTGAGCCTTTTCTTGGAGCTATCCCTGGGAATGTCCTAGAATGTTCTGGAATGCAAGCTTGCCTGCAAACTAAATCTCAGTTTTAAAAAAATATGCAGAGAACAAATCACAATTTTTCCAGGCAACGTGGCAAACATTTTAATTGTACAGCTGGGGTTTTGACCAGCTGAGCTGCTACCCTATTGTAAGGTCATGAATAGACCACATCAGTGCCCCACCCAGATTCCCAGACCTTACCACATCAGTGCACACCAATCTGACTTCTAATCACCAGTGCTTGCATTTCTTTGCCTGAGAGATTTCTATGGCTCCTATAGCCCACTCCCCAGACTAGAAGAACCAGAGAACTAATAACCCCTAGGAGTTCCCCTCAACCTATGACTGATGGGAAGTGGTGTATATATACTTCAGCTCCCCTTGCTCTTGGGATACCATGAGATGTGCTGTACATTGAGTCTCAGAGTTTCTCCAGTGGGATTAACTCCAGTCACCTATGGTAGTAATTGGTTTCATCACTCACCATTTATAGGCTGCCTTCTCCATCTCATTTTCCAGTCCCTGTTGGTACTGCCTGGGAACTTCTTCCAAATAAACTATTAGGTTGGTGCAAAAGTAATCACGGTTTTTGCGATTGAAAGTAATGGCAAAGGCCAGGCGCGGTGGCTCACGCCTGTAATCCCAGCACTTTGGGAGGCTGAGGCAGGCAGATCATGAGGTCAGGAGATCGAGACCATCCTGGCTAACATGGTGAAACCCTGTCTTTACTAAAAATGCAAAAAATTAACTGGGCGTGGTGGCGACACCTATAGTCCCAGCTACTCAGGAGGCTGAGGCAGGAGAATGGCGTGAACCCGGGAGGCGGAGCTTGCAGTGAGCCAAGATTGCACCACTGCATTCCAGCCTGGGCGACAGAGCAAGACTCTGTCTCAAACACACACACACACACACACACACACACACACACACACACACACACACGGCAAAAACCGCAATTACTTTTGCACCACCCTAATACTTGTACTCATCTCTTTGTTTCAGGGTCTGCTTCTGGGGACACCAAAGTATGACAGGTGATCTAATTGTGTCATCCATTGACCACCAGCTGGTTATTCCCTGGGCACCCACGGAAGCTTAACGTGAATCCATCAAGTTCCAAAGTAATCCTGCTGGGAGCTCTTTCCGGCCTCATTTGACAGGAGAGGACACTGAGGCTTGGAGATATCTTGCCCAGGGACCCAAAACAGGTAGGCTGGAATCAATACTGGCTCTTTTCAGCATACCTAAGTATCACTCTTAAAAGCAGGAACAGGAATGGAGCCTGTGCTGCATGTATTTCTCCCCATGAGGACCCCAAAGCCTGGCAAATAGGAGGTGCTTAGTAAGCACACCCAGCCAATAAATATGGAATCCCTATTGTGGCTAAATAAATCCTTCCACATGGATTACCCAATACAGTCATTATAGCAGTCCCAGAAAGTGACTACTATAATCATCATCATCATTTCATAGATAAGGACCCCAGGGGGAAAGTGACCTTCCCAAGGCCACACGGCTAGTACTGGATGAAGTCTGTGTCCTTCACCAGTCGGCCATAGGGATGGACAGTGGTGGAAAACAAATGAACAAAAGTAGAGAGGAGAGAGGACACGAAGCCACAGCTTACCCTGTCACCAGCTGGGCGACAACACGTCGTCCCATCTTGGAACACATCTCTGTCACACACACGGTAAATGGGACTATTCCCTGTGAATTATCTGCTAGCCTGAAGCTCCATCCATCTGCTCATTAACACAATAAAAAAATTATCAAACGAGTCTTCTGACTCCCAGTCCCTGGGAGCCCAACTACATAACTTGGAAACGACTCTTTATTAGTCTGATCAAAGGCTCATTGTTCAGTAATTAGAAATCATGGTCTCTCCCTCCAGGCTTGGGGCTCATAAACAACAGTTGGATGAGCTATTTATTGGGGTTGGACCAAAAACTTAGACAGATCCATTTCCTCCTAATTTACACCTGCTTCAATGGGGGAAAAGCAGCGGGAGGCTGAGCTTTTGCTCCAGGAGATCATTGGCTCCCCTGGCTGTAGCAGGCAAGAAATGAGGGAGGGAGCGATGTTGAAGTGAGCCCCTGCCTGAGACAGGACAAGGGCCTTAGAGACGAGCACTGGCACCAGGTCCAGGGCTAAGTGATGTACAGAATCCCTGGTTCTCTCATTGAGGCTCCCACAGCAGCGGCGATGAGAAAGGAGCCTTGGAGACCATAGATGGGATTGACTATCCAAAGACCCCTGAGGTCAGAAGAGGGCAGGCAGTGATGAGGCCTGCCAAGTGATTCCATCATCTCATCATCTAATAAATATTTATTGAGGACCTACTAAGTGCCAGCACTCTGCTAGGCATGGGGATCAGATGGCCAAAAAAAAAAAAAAAAAAAAAATTACAGTGCCTGCTTGTAAAGATATCCCAGGCCAGTCGGGGCGGGTGGTCCCTCCTGGAGGGGAAAAGCAAAGTCCAGACTCAGAGACAGCATGCATGCACCTGGTGAAGAGGAGGAGGGTGGAGGCAGAGGCCAGGCAGACCTCATCCCCGGAGCTGAGAGCAGAAATGTCTTCATTCTTCAAGAATCTCTGAGATGTGCTGCACAGCTGGAAATGCAACACGCAGATCCAGATGTGGCCTCCAAGCTTCATCTTTCTTGTCCTCAAACTCTCATGTATTGGACGTTGGCACCCAAGAACAGGAAGTCCTAGGAAAAACAGGACAGGATGGTAAAGAGTATCCTCTACTCCAAAAAGATGCATCTGTGATTGAAAGGGCGCCCACGTCTTGTGAAACACAAGCTCTGCCAGAATCCAGGTCAGTGCATAAATCGCGAGTGTGCCTCAGTCCCCAAACTCTCCATAAAGCATAGCTTTTCCCAGCCTCCTTCTCCAAGGTGGAGATCGATCTGTCATTCCCCGAGCTGCTGCTGCCTGACAGGCCTCTAAGTGTCCTTTGTGTCACCTAAATTTTCTCTCCTTGGCAAATAATGAAAAATTGTGAACTGCTAGGTTGTACTCTTCTGCTTTTCTTATGTTTCCATCACCCGGAGGGGCAGGAATTCTGAACCAAAGACCAAGTTCAATTCTTTCCCACAGGGATCCATCCTTTATTTTAGATGGTTAGACACATGGACAGAGTTGACCTCAAAATTCTAATGAATACTATAATATATAATAAATCTAATTACTTTCCACGTGTCAAACATTGAGCTAGAAGCTATCATACTTGCCCTCTAATCATCACAAAAGTTCAATGACGTTTAGGTTACGTCCCATTTTAGAGAGAAGAAAACTAAGGCCGATGAGATGAACTGCCACTCAATCTTTGATTTGAACAATGATCTGTCTGACTACTTACAAATGCTCAAGAGCAGTTAAGTGTTGAGTATCTCAGAGACCAAAAGAGCTTTGGACGTTTGTTTTTTAGATAGAACAGTTGGTCAGTGTTTCTAGGTTCCTAATCATCCCCCCCTGCCCTTCATTCCCTTTAATGACTATTATTTTCTGATGTTAACAATGTACCAGGCACAGTGCAGCATCTCCCTCCTGCTAATGAGTCTGCCAACCCAGTTCATCTCACCTCAAAAGATAACCTGAAAATTGCAAGCACAGATAGACCACAAAATGCTTGGTCAGAATCATAGTTTGAGTAGTGATAATAGTTTTTCACTATTTCACTTGATATTAAAATAGTTTTTAAGTTAAGCTTAAAAAAGAATCTTAAGTTAATTTAAAAAATTTTTTTTGAGACGGAGTCTTGCTCTGTCACCCAGGCTGGAGTGCAGTGGCATGATCTCAGCTCGCTGCAGCCTCCGCCTCCTGGGTTCAAGCGATTCTCCTGCCTCAGCCTCCTGAGTAGCTGGGATTACAGGCACACATCACCATGCCCAGCTAATGTTTGTATTTTTAGTAGAGATGGGGTTTCAGCATGTTGGCCAGGCTGGCTTCAAACTTTTGACCTCATGATCCGCCTGCCTTGGCCTCCCAAAGTGCTGGGATTACAGGCGTGAACCACTGCTCCTGGCCTAAAAAAAAAAAAATTTTAAGTTTAAAAAAAAAGGGAAAGAAAGAAAACAGGCAGGAGCACTAGTAATGCAACTGTGCAGAACAAGCAAACAAACTTAAAAAAAACCTTAAAACAAAAAGCACTAGAAGTACACCAAAATTCAAACTGTGGTTCTAGTGGAGCAATAGGTTTATGAATAATTTTAAAAAGTGTATATAGTGTTGGCTGGACATGGTGGCTCATGCCTGTAATCCCAGCACTTTGGGAGGCCGAGGTGAGCCTATCACTTGAGGCCAGGAGTTTGAGACCAGCCTGGCCAGCATTGTGAAACCTTGTCTCTATCAAAAATTAAAAAAAAAAAAAAAAAAAAAAAAAAATTAGCTGGGAGTCGTGGTGGGAGACTGTAGTTCCAGCTACTCCAGAGGCTCAGGCACAAGAATCTCCTGAACCCGGGAGGCAGAGGTTGCAGTGAGCCAAGATTGCGCCACTGCACTCCAGCCTGGGTGACAGAGCCAGACTCTGTCTCAAAAAAAAAAAAAAAAAAAAAGTACGTGTGGTTGTAGTACTTGTTTAAATGGGGAGGCATGCCAAACATATATTTATAATAAAGCTCTTCAACCTAAAAATTTAGAAGAAAAGCTTAAACCTTACAAATGACTTTTAGAACCTGACCTAATGCTATGTCTAAGACTAACAGTATTTTCTTTCTTTTCTTTTCTTTTCTTTTTCTTTCTTTCTTTCTTTCTTTTTTTTTTTTTTGATGGAGTCTTGCTCTGTTGCACAGGCTGGAGTGCAGTGGCGTGATCTCGACTCACTGCAACCTCCACCTCCTGGATTCAAGCAATTCTGCCTCAGCCTCCTGAGTAGCCGGGATTATAGGCACCTGCTACCATGGCCAGCTAATTTTTGTATTTTTAGTAGAGACAGGGTTTCACCATGTTGGCCAGGCTGGTCTCAAACGCCTGACCTAGTGATCTGCCCGCCCCGGCCTCCCAAAGTGCTGGGATTCCAGGCGTGAGCCACCGCACCAGCCTGCAGTGTTTTCAAAACGAGTTGGTCTTGAACTTCCCTCAGGCCCCTCATGGTAGGGATGGGAGGTGGTGGTGGCATAAGGCTATGTGAAATGCCGCCTGCACCAGCAGAGGTGCCACTTCTGAAGGACACATGGATGGTTTTGTGGCATATGGTGAGGCCCAGGAGCACCCGTCCTCTGCCTGGCCAGACATTCCCAGCTGCAGGGCTGGGCTGGGTGTCACCCATGAGTCATGGCCTCTGAAGCTAGCATATAAACCACCTCCTCCCTCACACATCCTCAGAGCCCCCTGAACCCACCAACCTTATGGATCTGGAGTCCGAGGTCGTAGAGCTGAACACGCTTCAGCAGAGGAAGGGGGAAGCCTTCAGCCAACTTATCTGGAGGTTGAAGCATAGCATTGAGAGAGATTGGTGAATATATAATAATTAGAGACAGATTTTTACCGAAAATGTTCTCTGCAAACTCTATATTCGCTATATTTCCATTTAATGATTTCCAAGACTATGAGGTAGGTGTGATTATTCTTTCCATTTTACAGATAAGGAAACTGAGGCACAGAGTGGTCAAATAACTTGTTCTAGGTCACACAGTTAGGAAGTGGCAGAAAGGGAATTTAAACCCAGGGAAGCTGGCTTGGAAGCCTAAGCTGTCAGGCATGGTGCTGTCTGGAGGAAGAACACATTCACGATAAGATAAGGAACAGGGCATCCACTCCCTGCCCTTTGCCTTGTCCTGCTCTCTGTTGCAGCCAAAAGAAGCAAAGCTTCATGGAAACAGAGTTTAAGTCTTTTGCTTTCTTTTTTGACTAGGCAGTTGGGCAATTGACTGGGAGATGTGAGTCCAGAGGCGGCTGCCTTGTGCCTTCTATATTAACTTGGTCCTCAGTCTTTGACTTGCCTCTTCAGAACGTGGGGCACTTCCATGTGTCCCTCTATGCCGCTTATAAGGAGGTTTCCCGTGCTCCAAAGAGCTGTGCCAGCCCCCAACCCTCATTAGAGCCCTGGAAGGAGATGAGGCCAACTTCAACCATCCCATGTCACAGGAAGGTCGCTAAGCTCAGAGAGAAGTGACTTGTCCATGGTCATACAGCCCCCAGGAGAGCCCTGTTTTCCAAGTCCAGCTCTCTTTCCTCCAGACGGCAGTGTCCGCTTTTGACTTGGAAAAATCCACAGTGGTTCTTACCGTTGAATTTGGGGTAGAGGGTGTTGAGGATGTAGTAGTTGAGGAGTGCTTCCAACAGCTCCGCCTGGAGGAGAACAGGAGAAGTACACTTACATCGCCACATGGCCACACGGTGGTTCTGTGTGTGCCAACATAGATAGCAAAACGCTTGGAAAAAGCAAACTATTATTACATCATGTTACTATTTTATAAGATAAAACTCTTTTGAGATGAGCATTTATTATGCAAGTGAATAGAAAAATTTTGGAAAGTTACACACCCAAATGTCTTTCCTCTAAAGGAAGAACATTAACGTTTGACTTGTCCTTAGCCTTATCTTTAGTGTTCAATTTTATTTACAGTGAGAATGTTTTTCCTGAACCACCTGTATAATTTTAAAAATTTAATAAAAACAAAATAAGCTGCTCTACCAAAATCATGAAACACAACTTTTAACCCTAACTATATGCCAAGCAGAGAGCTCCGAGCTTTGTGTGTGTGTCTGATTCAATCTTTACAACAGTACCTCAACGTTCATATTAATGTCCCTATTTCACATATCAGGAAACCGAGGCCTACAGAATGAAAGGGACTTACTACCAACTGGGCAGCAGCATCAGGATTTGAATCTAAATTTATCTGAATCTATAGTTCTTGTTTTTACATTTCATGCTCTGAAAACCCAATAGGATGGATTTTTGTGAAACTTTTTACTCGAATGTTTTACTTTGCAGTAAACATGCACAGATACAATATGAGTGTACCATTATTCACTCCACCCTTTATTCTCTGAAAGGAGTCAGCCTCAGGGTCCCTGCATCTCTCCCCACAGCTTCTGTGTTTGCTTCCACTTCATAAGTGCTTTGGGAAAGTCTGGGAGGCAGGGCACAGGTGGAGGTGGTCAGTGGAGGCCAGCATCATGGAATGGTAAAAGAGAAGCCAACGACTGCACGTTAAAGTCTGCCCAGCTCCTCCTTCCCTCTTTCCAGAAAGCTCTTCTCCATCACTTCGGCCCACACTGATTTTCACATTCTCTTTCCTCCTTTTATATGGGGCCGTCTACTTCACTACTTTTTCTACTTTATGGAAATCACTTCTTGGTTTTACCTGCTCAGCACTCAATCCCTCTTGTTTTGATAACAGAGTCTGTTTCCCCCCAGGGAACAACCCTCCTGGCCAGTCTTAGTCCATATGATTTGGATGTAGGTGACTGCAAATCCTGCCTCCTGGAGTGTAGATGAGATCCATGCTGGGCTGATTGGCCTTGCCCAACTTCTGGCCATAGTGCTTGGCTTAAGACTGGGTGCCTAAGATTAGTCCAATGAGAGTTAGCAGGGAGTTTTTTTGTTTGTTTTTTTGTAAATTTTTAAAGAAACTGAAACGGTAGGAAACTCTGGGGCTTGCTACCAATTGGAAGAGCCTGCCTGAGAGTGAAGCTAACACAAATGAAAACAGAACAGAGAGATGGGAGAGAGATTCTTGATGCACTAATTTGAACACCTGAATCCAGCTATGCCTGAAACCTCTGATCTTTGTTTTTTCATTTATTTTTGCTTTTCAGTTATATAATCATATATATTTCTCCTCTTTGCTTAAGACAATTTCAATTGGCTTTCTGTCTCTTGCAGTTAAAAGAATTCTGTTCAGTAGATGACTTAATTACATATTGTTTTATATTAGGATATAACTGTTCCTTGGCCCTATGTCTTGTGTTTTCAAGACTTTTACACTTCTCCAGGGCAAAAAATCAACTCTTCTCCTTTTGTATTTCCTATTATAGATGTCATAGCAATTGCTTAGGAAACACCCCAAATTAATTAACATTCTAATCATGTCATCAATAAAAAGAACAACTTACATTGAATAGTCCAACTTTGGATTCTTTCAGTTCCACTTTTATCCTGTAATGAATCAGAGAAGATTCAAAGGTGTGAGCTTTATGCAAGTCTAAGCAATGTGGGGGTCCCCAGAAGCGAGAAAGGATGGGCTTGAGAAGGCAAAGGGCCAAAGGTAGGGCGGGAGCAGGAGTGGAAAAGATGACTGAGGAACTAAAAGCAGTGATACAATGACATCGGGAAGACTGTCAGAGGGCAGATGAAATAGTGTCAAAAAGCTCACTCTTTATCATTTCAGGAAGTTAATATAGGTGGGGCCTAAAATTCATACATTAAGAAATAACAGTCTTAGTGAATTCTTTAACAATTTGAGATTTGTGGGGGCAGGACCAGTGGGGCAGAAGAATTGGGCCAATTGGGGTGAAATGTAAGTGTCCTTTCCAAATGGTTTCCCCCCTCCCACCAGCTACAGAGAAGCAGCTACAGTATACAGATGGAGTCCAGCTGGGCACCCGCATGTGGGCAGGAGGCCAACTTACTTTCCTGGCTGCAGGAACCCAGTGATCTTGCTGGTATTGAAGGTCAAGATGGCGGACACATTAGTGGCCTGGAAATGCCAGTAGAAGGAAGCAGGTGTAAGTGATGAAGGTTGTATGTATAGGAAGGATGATGACAAGGGACTGTCTCCTCTCAATAAACAGCTCAATGAGCTAAAGCAGGAAATTTGCCCCTCCCAGAAGGCTCACTGTAGGTGCTCAATCAATATTTGAACTTGGACTTGAACATTTTTACTTGAAATTGTTGTCCATGATAACAGTTAAACTTTGAACAGACGACTAAGATAAGGTATAGAGTACCTACTCTTGGAAAGCTCTAAAAAGGATCATTTCTAGTTATCTCAGGTCAAGATTCAGCCCTAGTAACAACAACAATAATAAATTATTATTGTTATTATTTTAGAGATGGAGTGTCTCTCTGTCACCTGGCTGGAGTGCGGTGGTGCAATCATGGCTCACTGCAGCCTTGATCTCCTGGGCTCAAGTGATCCTCCCGCATCAGCCTCCTGAGTAGACAGGACTACAGGTGCATGCTACCAGGCCCGGCTTTTATTTTTTTGTTTTTTGTAGCAATGGAGTCTTGCTATGTTGCCCAGGCTGGTCTCAAACCCCTGACCTCATGTGATTCTCCTGCCTTGACCTCCCAAAGTGCTGAGATTACAGGTGTAAGTCACCAACCCAGACAATAAATTATATTTTAATTTAAAATATATTAATAATGATACTTTTGATAACAATAACAACAATATTAAAATTGCAGATACAGCCTCTAGGAAGAATTACCCTGGCAGAGATTTGACTTATTGATTTCAAAAGTCAAGAAACAAGAGAGCAGAGTTCTCCATCCAGCGAGCAGGGCCCCCAAAGGACACGGCATCCCTTCCCTATTAGACAGAGTCCATCAAAAAAAGGAAAACTCACTCTCGATGTTTAATGCAGAGGGAATTTAATATAGGGAATTGGTTATACAAGTGATGGAATTGTTGAGAAGCTAGTAAAGCATTGGTGAGGCCATCCAGAGATTAGCAGAGACAGGAGGCTGTATCCACAGTTCCCCAGGACTAGGGGAACAATGAGTGGAGGCGGAATTATGGAAGTCACCACAGAGGAGACAGAGTCACAGTCTGAGCCTCTGCCGTGGTAAAGAAAGAGGAAATAGTACTCTGGCTTCATCCTTCCTCCCCAAATTCATTCTCCTGACAGTACCTCCCATTGGCTGACCTGGTGGAAATCAGAGTGCAAAGAAGCACGGGAAATGTAGTCTTCCAGGGTCAAATACAGACAAAGAACAAAGCAAATAGACAAAGATCTGTCTACATTTCTCCTCACAATAGCCCAGACTAACATAGTGAGAGATACATGCATTAAACAAATACACGTGCAGACAGCTACAAAGTACCTTGGTAGTAAATGCTGAGAAGAAAGATGGTAGGGTGTTACAAGAAAAAGTGGCAAAGGGCATAGGTAGATTAGGGGTAAGGGCCAGCAAGAAAGCCCTTCCGGGAAGTAATATTTAAGTTGAGACCTGGAGGAATTATCCAGGTGGTGAGTGGGGAGAAAAGCATGTGGGGAAAAGGGAACAGCATTTGCAAAGGCTCTGAACCTTACCACAGTGAGTCGGAAGACAGGCTCCTTGCTGGAGCTGGGCAGGAGCACAAAGGCGTCTATCTCCATATAGGGGTCCACAGACAGATTCCCAGGGCTGAAGTTCAGGAGCGGAGCAGAAGGCACTGATCCCTGGAGCTCCAAGTTCATGTTGGGGTGGAGCCTGGCTAACTGGGAGCAGAATTAGGAGATCACGTCAAGAGAAGAAAATATACAAGTCTGCCAGGAGAGGCCTGAGGGAGTCAGATAAAGCTGGGAATTGCTTTTGATTGATTTTATTGCCCATGAAATTCTCTGTGCCCTTTTCTCCTAACGGCAAAACTGGCCATCTCTCCATGTCAGACACAGAGTCGGCGCCATCTATTTCATGGCTGCATTGTACTTCATTGTGTACAGGTCTTGTGATGGATGAAACTCTATCAAGCATCAAGTTGTCTTCAAGGTTTTGCCATTATAATGACCACCTTGGCTATTATTTTCAGGAAAACATTCCTAGAGGTGGAATTGCTGAATTGAAGAACAGCAATGCTTTTTTTTTTTTTTTTTTTTTTGAGACAGAATTTCACTCTTGTCACCCAGGCTGGAATGCAATGGTGCCATCTTGGCTCACAGCAACCTCTGCCTCTGGGGTTCAAGCATTTCTCCTTCCTCAGCCTCCCAAGTAGCTGGGATTACGGGTGTGCACCACCACACCCAGCTAATTTTGTATTTTTAGTAGAGACGGGATTTCACCATGTTGGCCAGGCTGGCCTCAAACTTCTGACCTGAGGTGATCTGCCCGCCAAAGTCTTGGGATTACAGGTGTGAGCCACCGCGCCTGGCCAGCAATGCTTTTAAAGCTTTCGGCAGGTATTGCCAAATTGTCCTCCAGAAAAGTTGGGCCCATTTTTTCTCCCTCCCTACCTCTCCCAAGGTTTCTCCATCCCCTCATTACACTCTGCTAATTGGGCATGCTGAGGTTAGATTGCCAGTGTTTTCGAAATATGACATAGCTAGATCCCACCGTCTCTTTTTTAAAAAACGATTTACTTTTCTCTTATTATTCTTTTAATATGATATTCCGCAGAATACTTCTTTTTTCTTTTCTCTCTCTCTTTTTCTTTAGCTTTTCTTTCTAAAATAGAGTCAGGGTCTTGCTATGTTGTCCAGGTTGGTGTTAAACTCCTGGCCTCAAGCAATCTTCCTGCTTTGGCCTCCCAGAGTGCTAGGATTACAGGCATGAGCCACCACGACCAGCCCTAGACTCCACCATTTCAAAGGTGCTCTTAATTTTCTGTGTAACTAGAGATAGGTATAGAGTTTAATTTGGGGCAAGACTCTTCCTTTTTAGGAGGATATTCGTGGAAAAACAGTACTCCCATGAGCCTTTTGGTTATGGATATGTAAAACCTACATCCTCTTTTAGAACGGAGACGTTTGGAAGGCTGAGGGGGTAAAATGCTTCACTAAGAAGGTGGGCAGAGTTGCTTTTCCAAGCATTATAAGAGATACTGAACCTGTATATACATAGACTATCATCAGAAAGATATGCATAATCTGGTAATATTGGCAAACTTCAGATGGGAACTGGGTGGTTAAGGGATAGGAGTGGATGTGAGACTTTCTACTCTACAACCTTTTAGATCTTTTGAATGTTGAACCTTGAGAATCTATTATCCGTTCAAAAACTAATCTTTTAATAATTTTTTTTGAGACAAGGTCTCACTCTGTTGCCCAGGCTGGAGTGCAGTGGTGCAGTCACAGCTCCCTGCAGCCTCAACCTCCCAGCCTCAGGTGATCTTCCCACCTCAGCCTCCCTGGCGCCTGGGACTACAGCTGTATGCCACCATGCTTGGCTAATTTTTGTATTTTTTGTAAAGATGGGGTTTCGTCATGTTGCCCAGGCTGGTCTTGAACTCCTGGGCTCAAGCAATCTGCCTACCTTGGCCTCCCACAGTGCTGGGATTACAGGTATGAGCCACCATGCCTGGCCAAAAACTAATTTTTTAAAGCATCAAGAGCATGCCCGGCACCTAGGAAGCCCTCTGTAATTGTTAGCTGCTATTCATTAGGGTACGTTTTAGGGACTATGCCAGCATGCCTTGGGATTCTTAGATAACACCAATAAAAGACTGGACAAGCTGTGGTCCCCCAAGTTATGGGGCTCAGCCTCCGTTATTTAGGCTTTGAAGGGAGCAGCACCCCAGCCTTTCATGGGAGTCTCATCCTGGTCTTCTGACTCGTGGTCAAACTGAGAGTAATGAGGAGGTTTTAAAGAGAAACCTCTGGCGTCTCGTAGGCTGGGTCTGCACTCACGGGGCACTAAGGGACTCCTTACCCGTGGGACGATGGGTCGGAAGGACTTGGTGGTCAGTCGGATGTTAGAGTCAGGCGGTATCTGCGGCAAAGAGACACGACGAAGTTTTAGGGTGACTGGGGAGGCGGGGGGATGTGCAAGACTGTCGCTTCTCCACGACCTGGGTTACCCTGGCAGGGATGAGATGCTTGTCCTGCATTCAGCCAAGCAGAGCACATGGGTCCCCAGCATCCTGACTGCTCTCCCATGGGTGTAGCTGATGTGTGGGTCTGCGAGGGTGAGGGTTGCAGTCACACAGACCTCGGTTTGTGTCCTGACTTTGTGATCTCAGGCCAGCCCTTTTATCTCCCTGAACCTCAACTTCCTTATCCATAAAATGGGGATAACAATAGTCCCCACCTTCAAGTCATTGTGAGGGCTAAACGAGCACCTAGCACAAGGCCCAGCACATGGTGAGTGCTCCATAAAACGTAGCTATTATCATCCCACTGAAAGAGAGGCCTGTGCTGCAGGTAGAATGGGTAAACCAAACACGATGCCAAAAGCAAAGGCCTGTACTGGTGTAGGAGGCCATTCGAAGGACAAAACGACCCTCCATCTACCAGACGGCCCCTGACTTACACCAGGGTAAGCTGGACCATCCGAGCCGAACCACACTCTTTCTCCCACCATCCTGACATCATTCATGAGGCCTCAACTTTTATGAAGTGCTTCAAGAAACAACTTTCTGAAACCCAGAAATATTAGAGAAACTAGAGAACCATTAAAGGTGTGATCCACTATAAAATTCAGTCTCCCTTATACAAAGCCGCATTGGAAACAGTTGTTTTGGGGGTGTGAGGAAGGCTGTCTCTCCTTTTCACCATGAATCATGAAATCATGTATCCTTATCACTTTAGCTACAAGGAAGCTCCCAGACAAGTTTGAGACGTTAAAGAAATTAATTTATGGGCTCAGTGTCTTTATAATTGTGCTTTGTTTTCACTTGATCTTTATTTCCTTTTCTCTGAAACTATATGCAACTATATGATTCACTGATATATATATAATACGTAATTTTTTCTTTTTTTGACATGCAGTCTCACTCTGTTGTCCATGCTGCAGTGCAGTGGTGAGATCACAGCTCACTGCAACCTCTGCCTCCTGGGTTCAAGCAATTCTCCTGCCTCAGCCTCCATGTAGCTGGGACTACAGGCATGTGCCACCATGCCTGGCTAATTTTTGTACTTTTAGTAGAGATGAGGTTTTGCCATATTGGTCAGGCTGGTCTTGAACTCCTGACCTCAGGTGATCCGCCCACCTTGGCCTCCCAAAGTGCTAGGATTACAGGCATGAGCCACCTCACCTGGCCTCATTCACTAAAATATTTTTGAATAAACCTCCAGAAATCATCAGGATGAGAGAAAATATGAATTAGACTAACAAGTCTAGACTAGTAAACAGGTATAGAAGACCAAAACACAGATAAGCAAGCTGCAAAGTCTTCCACGGTTGTTATAAGGGAGAAAGAGCTTTTTTTTTTTTTGGAGACAGGGTCTCACTCTTTTGCTCAGCCTGGAGTGCAGTGGCACGATCTTGGCTCACTGCAACCTCTGCCTCCTGGGTTCAAGCGATTCTCCCACCTCAGCCTCCCGAGTAGCTGGGATTACAGGCGCCCACCACCACACCTGGCTAATTTTTGTATTTTTAGTAAAGACAGGGTTTTGCCATGTTGGCCAGGCTGGTCTCGAGCTCCTGACCTCAAGTCATCTGCCCACCTCAGGCTCCCAAAGCGCTGGAATTACAGGCATGAGCCACCGCACCCGGCCATGGGAGAAAGAACTTTGACTTTGAGTTTCTTGGTTACCAAAGTAAAAAGGGAGATTGTGCTAACATATTTTTCTTGGTCTTGATTTTTCTCTTAGCAATAACTTACTATTTGACTGATGTCCGCAGGGGTGAAAAGGAAAGGAGGAAGGAGCGGGAGGTTACGTGTTCATTTGAGAGAGCTGTTTGCCACCATCCTCACCATGTCATCTGTGATGGAGAAGTTCAGATACCCTTCCTCGTGATAAACCAGGCTGGCTGTGTTGAAGACATAATCTGAGAGGGCGAAGTAGACCATTTTGTTGTGTTCCTCGGGAAGGTTTATGACTGGAGCAAGGAGGGTAACTGGGGAACGGTGGTTACGATGAAAGATTTCACCCTGGAGAGGGAAATAGGGTCCAGTTGGACTTTTCAAAGCCCGTCCCGGGGCTGGGGCCAGGTATTTCCCTACACAGTCTGATGAAGGGACGCTGGCTGGAGCACTGCCTGAAACTCCACCATTAAAGGCAGTGTTATGTCTTTTAATGAAAAGCTCCCCAGAAGCTTTGCTGTATTAACCCACAGGACGTCCTGGCCAGCCCCTCTATATGCCCTAGGCCCATCTACACTCCCTAGGCCCGCTCTGATTGGTCTCTTCTGCATGATGGGCAAGGCAAAGTAGGGGAAGAAGGAGGAGGGAAGGGTTAAGACCTGAGAGGTGTAAGACAGCCGTGGAGAATCCTAGCTCTGGGAGCACATCCCACCACTCCATATCACCTGGCCCTCGACACAGCGGGAACCACTGGGAAGATGAGGACAGATCTGAAGTTGGGGGGACAGGTGGCCCAGGGAATGGCTGACCCTGAGGGAAACCCTCACCCACCGAGCCCGGCCCCAGGACCCTTACCTTAAACATCACCTCCAGCATCTGGGCTGTTGCCCGAGGGGCTTCCACTAAGCTATAATCAATGCCAGCGAAACTGTCAATCTCTGTTGTAACTGTGAATGATGACAGGGCAGAATTAGGGGCCAGGTGCCACTTTCAGCTGCTGGAGGAGGGGCAAGGGCTCTGGCTGACTCGCGTTCTCTGTGACTTTTTTCAGAATGTCCCTACCAGCCCGGCCCTGAGGCAAAGAATTGCTTCTTCAGGAAAGAGACTACATGGGTTCCCTAGGATGAGTTTACAGTGGTGGGGGTGTATGCTCAGCCTAGGGCCTAAGTAGTTCCCAGACAAGCGCACACACACACACACACACACACACACACACACACACCATGAGTCCAGGCTTCATCTCTCCAGCCACACCTGGAGCTTAATGCTGAGCCAATAGCCAGGAAGGTCAGGCATGGTATGCCCAGAGGACCCAGACACTCCCCTCCAAAACCCTGAATGAACCAATGTTCCAAGTCCCAGTATTGGGTTGCCGACCTGGACTTCTGGTAAAGTTGATGTCAGCAAGTAACCGCGTAGGGGCTTGGGAGCCAAGGCATCAGAGAACATCTCAGATAATTTATCAGGGTCTCCCCCTTCAACCTTAATGTGTGCACCCTGGACCCAGGGACTCCACTTGTTGATGGCTCCCTGCAGCCCTGTTGGCAACAGCAAGGGACAGGAAAACACCCAAATGTTCATCAGTGGGGGACTTATTAAATAAATGAGGACACATCCACGTGATGGAATACTACATGGCTGCTAACATAATAAGGGCTGTTACAACCACTTTGGAAAACTGTTTGGCAGGATCTGATAATGCTGAATCTGGGCATATCACATGAGCTTGCAAATTCACTCCCAGGTATATACCCAAAGACATGCGACCATAGGTACTAGGACATTCATAGCAGCACTATGGATAATGGCCTAAAACTGAACACCCCCCCAAGATGGCCTTCAACAGTAGAATGGACAAATAAATGGGAAGCATCGACATGGTGGTATGCTACGCAGCAAGGAGAATAAACCAGCTACACTACAGGTGCATGCAACGATATGCATTGACCTCATGTTTTATTTTATTTCATTTTTTTTTTGAGACAGGATTTCACTCTGTGGCCCAGGCTGGAGTGCAGTGGCACAATTTCAGCCCACTGCTGCCTTGACCTCCCGGGCTCAAGCGATCATCCCACCTTGGCCTCCCAAGTAGCTGGGACTACAGGTGCACACCACCATGCCTGGCTAATTTTTGTATTTATTGTAGAGATGGGGTTTCGCCATGTTGCCCAGGCTGGCCTTGAACTCCTGAACTCAAGTGATCCTCCCTCCTTGGCCTCCCAAAGTGCTGGAATTATAGGTGTGCACCACCACGCCTGACCTGACCTCATATTTTATTTTGTTTATTTATTATTTATTTTTTTTCTTTGTCGAGACAGAGTCTCATTCTGTTGCCCAGGCTGGAGTGCAGTGGCGCAATCTCGGCTCACTGCAACCTCCGCCTCCCAGGTTCAAGCAATTCTCCTGCCTCAGCCTCCCGAGTAGCTGGGATTATAGGCATCTACCACAGCACCTGGCTAATTTTTGTATCTTTAGTAGAGACAGGGTTTCACCATGTTGACCAGGCTGGTCTTAAACTCCTGACCTCGGGTAATCCACTCGCCTTGGTCTCCCTAAGCGCTGGGATTAAAGGCGTGAGCTACTGCGCCCAACCCTGACCTCATATTTTAAAGCTGAACAAAGAAAACCTTCTGGCTTTTGAAAAGATACTGAAAATATTGTCTGATTCCACTCACGTGCAAAGTGCAAAACTAATCTCTGCTGCTGGAAGTTGGGATGGTGGTGACCCTGGAGGGCTGGGCAGTGACCGAGGGGGACACCAGGGGCTTTGAAAAACCAGCCATGTTCTGTTTCTTGGTTGGGAGCTGGTTACATGCATGTAAAAACTCTTTCACAGCACACTTATGATTAGAGCACTTTTCTCTATAAATATACTTCAATAAAAAGTTTTTAAAAATGAAATCAAATTGGCACAGTGGCTCGCGCCTGTCATCCCAGTACTTTGGGAGGCTGAGGTGGGCAGATCACTTGAGCCCAGGAGTTGGAGACCAGCCTGGGCAACATAAAGAAACCCTGTCTCTACAAAATATACAAAAAGTAGCCAGGTGTGGTAGCATGCATCTGTGGTCCCAGCTACTCAGGTGGCTGAGGCAGGAGGATCACTTGAGCTCAAGGGGTTGAGGCTACACTGAGCCGAGATCACACCACTGCACTCCAGCCTGGGACACAGAGTGAGACCCCCCTCTCAAAAAAAGAAATCTAGAACAATGCCTATATTATGTGTATATGAACATACATATTTTAAATTATGCATATACACATAGATTCATGAGCAAAATAATACATATAAGAATGTCTGTTCGTATGCTTACATGTATTTATATTTGTACATGCAAAGAAAATATCTGAAAAGATACACCCAAAGCAGAGGTTACTTCTTGGAAGAAAAGTTGGGGAGAAAAATGAACTTTTAATTTCTACTTTCTTTTTCTCTTTTCTTTTTTCTTTTTTTTTTGAGACAGAGTGTTGGTCTTTGTTGCCTAGGCTGGAGTGCAATGGCGCAATCTCGGCTCACTGCAACCTCCACCTCCTGGATTCAAGTGATTCTCCCGCCTCAGCCTCCCGAGTCACTGGGATTACAGGCATGTGCCACCATGCCCAGCTAATTTTGTATTTTTAGTAGAGATGGGGTTTCACCATGTAGGCCAGGCTGGTCTCGAACTCCCGACCTCAGGTGATCTACCTGCCTCAGCCTCCCAGAGCGCTGGGATTACAGGTGTGAGCTGCTGCGCCTGGCCCTTAATTTTTACTTTCTATATTTTTGCTCCATTTACTATTTTATAAGGTATCTATATGCTCTTATAGAAATAAACAGAAATAAAATGTCCCAGGGGTGGATGGGGTGTCCTACCTGGCAGAGTTTGGAGATAAGGCTGTAGATCGGAGGACACCGATTTCTGGATCATTTTGCAAATCTGAAAACCACGGGAAGAGAATGCCTGAGTGAGTTCCTCAGCTCTGGTCTGGCCCCGTGCGGATCACTGCAGCCACATTATTTCACATGTATGCTCAGTGATCATTGGTTTACAAATATTTATAAGTGCTTGTCATGAGCCAGGTACCAAGGAAATAGAAACAATAAAAATATGTAGGCTCCCGTGTGGACTCCACTACGGTCCAATTGGACTTTTCAGTCTGTCCCAAGGCTGGACACCTGAGCTAGGGAGTCACTGACCCAGCCCGAGGAGGGCGCCAGCTAGAGACAGTGCCTGAAACTCCACCATCACCAAGTTTTCCTTTGGGAGGTCCTGGCCTCTCCGAATTTAGAGTTTAATAGCAGAACTAGACACTAACTAGAAATAGTCACACAAATAAGCATACAGTTAATGTAGATAGCTCTTTTTTTTTTTTTTTTTTTTTTTTTTTTTGAGACGGAGGTTCACTCTTATCACCCAGGCTGGAATGCAGTGGCGCGATTTCGGCTCACTGCAACCTCTGCCTTCCAGGTTCAAGCGATTCTCCTGCCTCAGTCTCCCAAGTAGCTGGGATTACAGGCGCGTACCACCATGCCCAGCTAATTGTTATATATTTAGTGGAGACAGGGTTTCACCGTGTTGGCCAGGGTGGTCTTGAACTCCTGACCTCAGGTGATCCACCTGCCTTGGCCTCCCAAAGTGCTGGGATTACAGGCGTGAGCCAGCGCGCCCAGCCAAAGATAGTTCTTCATGGTCATCCTGAACAGATTGGCTGGATTGATCAGTATCCCCCATTCCCGCTGGTACTCCTGGAAGACTGAATGCTGGGGTCTGTAGGTTACTCACACACAGTTGCCACCAGTTGTGCGGCCTGCTTCTCAAGACAAGGAAATGTGCATTTCCAAACTTGTTTGCTGTACTTGCCACTGTAATCACCGCAATTATTTATTATGCAGCCTTGGGATAGACTTTGAAAAGTCCAACTGAGCCCTACTGGGGCCCACATGAAAGCCTACCACCTGTTTGCTGTACTTGCTTTTGTAATCACTTGAATTATTTTTTATGTATACTAATGCAATATCATTGAGAAAAAAGGTTTTTGTTGTTGTTGTTGTTATTTTGTTTTTTGTTTTTTTTTTGAGACACAGTCTCGCTCTGTTATCCAGGCTAGAGTGCAATGGCACAACCTCAGCTCACTGCAACTTCCGCCTCCCAGGTTCAAGTGACTCTCCTACCTCAGCTTCCTAAGTAGCTGGGATTACAGGCATGTGCACCACACCCTGGTAATTTTTGTATTTTTGGTAGAGACAGGATCTCACCATGTTGGCCAAGCTGGTCTGGAACTCCTGACATCAAATGATCCACCCCCTCGGCCTCCCAAAGTGCTGGGATTACAGGCATGAGCCACTGTGCCTGGCCCCAGCTAAAAGTGTTCTTTCTATGAAAACCTAAGATAAATCCTCTGGAAAGTGGAGATGCTTTAAAAAAAAAAAACAACAACCCTCTAAAAACATGGTTAAATTTGGACCAGACAACAGAAAATCTTAGGAGGGAAAAAAAATCATAAAGATCAAGAAGGATTCTACACTGGGACGGCTTTGCAAGTATCTTTAAATTCTCATTGTAGTTAAAGAAACCTCGGATGGAATTTGTAGCAGGTTAATGTTTTATGCAGGAAAGACCAAGGGAATTTCAATCAAGAGACCATTTTCAAAGAAAATCTGTGGGCATTCACTGACACAGCTCGAAGAGGGGGCATTGGAGACGCTGTCGGAAACTCCACCATTAAAACATTTGGGTTCATACGTCAATATTTTCTTTATGTGCGATGAGAAAGTCCTCACTTTAAACAGCTCTTGTTGTCAGCCAGCTACCACCTATTGTTCAACAAATCCACATATACAGTGAAGGAGAGGGACATGCAGGGTCCTGGTCTAGTGCAGGGGTCACAGATGGCTTCTGTGCTAAAGGGTGAGCAGGCACCATCCATCAGGCACTGGGTTGCTGATGGAAGGGCGATGCTGGGGGCTGGGAAGGCAAAGGGCTCTATATCTTAACCTGTCTTCACAACTGCACTTTCTGGGAGAGGAGTTTAGCAGCGAGGAGCTGCCAGAAAGCAAGGTCAAGTGTGGTGAGGAACATTCGTGGTTGATTGCAAGGGAACCAAGAAACTCCACCCATCTCCCTGAAGACCGCTCCTTTCTTGCCTTTCTTTCAGACAACAGCCCATTAGACCATCCCAAAAGCCTGGAACCTGGATGCCCCAGTCTCTAGGGACCCGAAGGACTGGGGAGGGGAGGCATGGGATGCCTGAGTCACAGACACACAGCAGGGCCTCCTGGGGAGGCAGCTGGGGTAGTGGTTAGGGGTGCAGCAGGAGAGCCAGGTAAACTTGGGTTCAAATCCTGCCCAGTCCCCAATGGTTGTTTGACCTTTGCAGAACCTCTCTCTGCTTTTTGGTTCTTACCCACAAGATACAAGGGCAAGGCCAAGTGCTTCCCAGGGTGTTTTTGTCAGTGGTGTTCAAACTAGAGTGACTCCATCTTGAACAGGGGCAAAATGAGACTGAGACCTGCTGGGCTGCGTTCCCAGGTTAGGCATTCTTAGTCACAGGATGAGCTAGGAGGTCAGCAGGACTGGTATCACAAGATACAGGTCATAAAGACCCTGCTGATAAAACAGGAGGTGGTAATGAAGCTGGCCAAACCAACCAAAACCAAGATGCCCTCTGGTCATCCTCACCGCTCATTATATGTTAATTAAAATGCATTGGCATGCTAAAAGACATGACCACCAGCGCCATGACAGTTTACAAATGCCATGGCAACGTCCAGAAGTTACCCTATATGGTCTAAAAGGGGAAGGAACCCTCAGTTCTGGGAAGTCCTCGCCCCTTTCCAGGAAAACTCATGAATAATCCACTCCTTGTTTAGCACAGACTCAAGAAATAACCACAAGTATACGCTGAGCGGCCCATGCAGCTGCTCTGCCTGTGGAGTAGCCATTCTTTTCTGTTGTTACTTCTCTAATAAACTTGCTTTCACTTTATGAACTCACCCCAAATTCTTTCTTGCACGAAATCCAAGAATCCTCTCTTGAGGTTCCGGATCGGGACCCCTTTCTGGTAATATTTTGGGAAGCTGGGGAATGAGGTAGTGAGTATATATCACCCAGAGAGCAAGCATTTGTGAGCGCTTGTTCTCCTTAGCCCTGCTGGTCCAGGTGCCACATCCCACCCCGAGTGGGGAATTAGAAAGGCCTGCACCAGGCTCTTAGTTTTTCTGGAGGGAAGAGAATTTGAAGATCTCTAAGGATCAGGGGTCAGGTAAGATCTCCATCTTTCCCAAGATACCCAGCCCCAGAAGGTGTTTGATATGAGCTGCTCCACATCCTAGAAAGCTCCATTCCTGATTCAGCCTCTCACCAGCAAGGTGACACTGGGAAAGCTACTCCACCCCTCAGCCTCCTCTGTCCATGTGGAAAATGGCGCCTCCTTCCAAGGTTGAGGTTAAGATCCAATGGGACTGGTCGGGTGTGGTGGCTCACACTTGAAATCCCAGCACTTTGGGACACTGAGGTGGGTGGATCACGAGGTCAGGAGTTCAAGACCAGCCTGGTCAATATGGTGAAGACCTGTCTCTACTAAAAATACAACAAACTAACTGGGTGTGGTGGCACATGCCCGTGGTCCCAGCTACTCGGGAGGCTGAGGCAGAAGAATTGCTTGAACCCGGGAGGTGGAGGTTGCAGTGAGCCAAGGTCGTGCCACCACACTCCAGTCTGGGCAGCAGAGTGAGACTCTTGTCTCAAAAAAAAAAAAAAATCCAATGGGACTGTGCACATGAAGTGCTGAGCCTGTTATCCCTGGCCACAGCCTCAAGAAATAGCAGCCATTTTTGTTATAAATCAGAATAGTTATACAATAATATATTCTGTACAGCATTAATTATATTCATTTATCAAAACAATAATTATCATGGTACGTGATTACTATGATAATTATAATTGTACTACATTACTATTGTTAGGCACAGCAATATGGCAACAGGGTGTCTGAGTAGGTTGGCATATTTCTTAAGGTCACTTAATCCCAGGGACCCAGAACCAGAAAAGAAACAGCACAACTGGCCACATCCAAAGTGCAGGGTTTGCCTGCGGTTCCTGCTTCAACCACGAGGGCGCACTCAAAGCCAAACCAGAGGTTGGACCTACAGACTTCGGGGGTGGGGGTGTGTGTGCATGTGTGTGTGGTGTGTGTGTGGTGTGTGTGGGTGGTGTGTTTGTGTGTGTAGGATGTGTGTGGTGCCTGTGGTGTGTGTGGTGTGTGCGTGTGGGGGTGTGTGGGTGGTGTGTTTGTGTGTGTGTGGTGTGTGTGTAGGGGGTGTGTGTAGGGTGTGTGTGGTGTGTGTGTAGGGGTGTGTGTGTAGGGTGTGTGTGTGGTATGTGGGGTGTGTGTGTTTGTGTGGGGTGTGGTACATGTGTGAGGGTGTGTGGGGGTGTGTGTTGGGGGGAGGTGTGGTGTGTGAGGGGTGAGTGTGGCGGGGGGATGCAGGGTGTGTGGGTTGTGTGTGTGGGGGGTGGGTGTGTGTGGTGTGTATGTGTAGGGTGTGTGTAGGTGGTGTGTGCCGTGTGTGTGGGGATGTGCGTAGGGGTTGTGGTGTGTTAGGTGTGTGTGGGAGGGTGTGTGTGTGGGGTGTGTGGTGTGTGTGGAGATGTGTGTAGGGGGATGTGGTGTGTTAGGTGTGTGTGGGAGGGTGTGTGTGGGGTGTGTGGGAGTGTGTGGGACGTGTGTGGGGTTGTGGTATGTGGAGGGTGGTGTGTGTGTGGGGTGTGAGTGTGGGGATGTGTGGTGTGGGTATGTGTGGGTATGTGGAGGGTGGTGTGTGTGTGGGGTGTGAGTGTGGGGATGTGTGTGTGGGTATGTGTGGGTATGTGGAGGGTGGTGTGTGTGTGGGGTGTGAGTGTGGGGATGTGTGTGTGGGTATGTGTGGGTATGTGGAGGGTGGTGTGTGTGTGGGGTGTGAGTGTGGGGATGTGTGTGTGGGTATGTGTGGGTATGTGGAGGGTGGTGTGTGTGTGGGGTGTGAGTGTGGGGATGTGTGTGTGGGGTTGTGGTATGTGGAGGGTGGTGTGTGTGTGGGGTGTGAGTGTGGGGATGTGTGTGTGGGTATGTGTGGGTATGTGGAGGGTGGTGTGTGTGTGGGGTGTGGGTGTGGGGATGTGTGTGTGGGTATGTGTGGGTATGTGGAGGGTGGTGTGTGTGTGGGGTGTGAGTGTGGGGATGTGTGTGTGGGTATGTGTGGGTATGTGGAGGGTGTGGTGTGTGGGTGAGTGTGGGGGTGTGTGTGTGGGGATGTGTGGGTATGTGGAGGGTGGTGTGTGTGTGGGGTGTGAGTGTGGGGATGTGTGTGTGGGTATGTGTGGGTATGTGGAGGGTGGTGTGTGTGTGGGGTGTGAGTGTGGGGATGTGTGTGTGGGGTTGTGGTATGTGGAGGGTGGTGTGTGTGTGGGGTGTGAGTGTGGGGATGTGTGTGTGGGTATGTGTGGGTATGTGGAGGGTGGTGTGTGTGTGGGGTGTGAGTGTGGGGATGTGTGTGTGGGTATGTGTGGGTATGTGGAGGGTGGTGTGTGTGTGGGGTGTGAGTGTGGGGATGTGTGTGTGGGGTTGTGGTATGTGGAGGGTGGTGTGTGTGTGGGGTGTGAGTGTGGGGATGTGTGTGTGGGTATGTGTGGGTATGTGGAGGGTGGTGTGTGTGTGGGGTGTGAGTGTGGGGATGTGTGTGTGGGTATGTGTGGGTATGTGGAGGGTGGTGTGTGTGTGGGTGTGTGTGGGGATGTGTGTGTGGGTATGTGTGGGTATGTGGAGGGTGGTGTGTGTGTGGGGTGTGAGTGTGGGGATGTGTGTGTGGGGTTGTGGTATGTGGAGGGTGGTGTGTGTGTGGGGTGTGAGTGTGGGGATGTGTGGGTATGTGGAGGGTGGTGTGTGTGTGGGGTGTGAGTGTGGGGATGTGTGTGTGGGTATGTGTGGGTATGTGGAGGGTGGTGTGTGTGTGGGGTGTGAGTGTGGGGATGTGTGTGTGGGTATGTGTGGGTATGTGGAGGGTGGTGTGTGTGTGGGTGTGTGTGGGGATGTGTGTGTGGGTATGTGTGGGTATGTGGAGGGTGGTGTGTGTGTGGGGTGTGAGTGTGGGGATGTGTGTGTGGGGTTGTGGTATGTGGAGGGTGGTGTGTGTGTGGGGTGTGAGTGTGGGGATGTGTGGGTATGTGGAGGGTGGTGTGTGTGTGGGGTGTGAGTGTGGGGATGTGTGTGTGGGTATGTGTGGGTATGTGGAGGGTGGTGTGTGTGTGGGGTGTGAGTGTGGGGATGTGTGTGTGGGTATGTGTGGGTATGTGGAGGGTGGTGTGTGTGTGGGTGTGTGTGGGGATGTGTGTGTGGGTATGTGTGGGTATGTGGAGGGTGGTGTGTGTGTGGGGTGTGAGTGTGGGGATGTGTGTGTGGGGTTGTGGTATGTGGAGGGTGGTGTGTGTGTGGGGTGTGAGTGTGGGGATGTGAGTGTGGGTATGTGTGGGTATGTGGAGGGTGTGGTGTGTGGGTGTGTGTGGGGATGTGTGGGTATGTGGAGGGTGGTGTGTGTGTGGGGTGTGAGTGTGGGGATGTGTGTGTGGGTATGTGTGGGTATGTGAAGGGTGGTGTGTGTGTGGGGTGTGAGTGTGGGGATGTGTGTGTGGGGATGTGTGGGTATGTGGAGGGTGGTGTGTGTGTGGGGTGTGAGTGTGGGGATGTGTGTGTGGGTATGTGTGGGTATGTGGAGGGTGGTGTGTGTGTGGGGTGTGTGTGTGGGGATGTGTGTGTGGGTATGTGTGGGTATGTGGAGGGTGGTGTGTGTGTGGGGTGTGAGTGTGGGGATGTGTGTGTGGGTATGTGTGGGTATGTGGAGGGTGGTGTGTGTGTGGGGTGTGTGTGTGGGGATGTGTGTGTGGGTATGTGTGGTATGTGGAGGGTGGTGTGTGTGTGGGGTGTGAGTGTGGGGATGTGTGTGTGGGTATGTGTGGGTATGTGGAGGGTGGTGTGTGTGTGGGGTGTGAGTGTGGGGATGTGAGTGTGGGTATGTGTGGGTATGTGGAGGGTGTGGTGTGTGGGTGAGTGTGGGGGTGTGTGTGTGGGGATGTGTGGGTATGTGGAGGGTGGTGTGTGTGTGGGGTGTGAGTGTGGGGATGTGTGTGTGGGTATGTGTGGGTATGTGGAGGGTGTGGTGTGTGGGTGTGTGTGGGGATGTGTGTGTGGGGATGTGTGTGTGGGGATGTGTGGGTATGTGGAGGGTGGTGTGTGTGTGGGGTGTGTGTGGGGATGTGTGTGTGGGGATGTGTGGGTATGTGGAGGGTGGTGTGTGTGTGGGGTGTGAGTGTGGGGATGTGTGTGTGGGTATGTGTGGGTATGTGGAGGGTGGTGTGTGTGTGGGGTGTGAGTGTGGGGGTGTGAGTGTGGGTATGTGTGGGTATGTGGAGGGTGTGGTGTGTGGGTGTGTGTGGGGTGTGAGTGTGGGGATGTGTGTGTGGGGATGTGTGGGTATGTGGAGGGTGGTGTGTGTGTGGGATGTGTGTGTGTGGGATGTGAGTGTGGGTATGTGTGGGTATGTGGAGGGTGGTGTGAGTGTGAGGATGTGTGTGTGGGGATGTGTGGGTATGTGGAGGGTGTGGTGTGTGGGTGAGTGTGGGGATGTGAGTGTGGGGATGTGTGGGTATGTGGAGGGTGTGGTGTGTGGGTGAGTGTGGGGATGTGTGTGTGGGGATGTGTGGGTATGTGGAGGGTGGTGTGAGTGTGGGGATGTGTGTGTGGGTATGTGTGGGTATGTGGAGGGTGGTGTGTGTGTGGGGTGTGAGTGTGGGGATGTGTGTGTGGGGATGTGTGGGTATGTGGAGGGTGGTGTGTGTGTGGGATGTGTGTGTGTGGGATGTGAGTGTGGGTATGTGTGGGTATGTGGAGGGTGGTGTGAGTGTGAGGATGTGTGTGTGGGGATGTGTGGGTATGTGGAGGGTGTGGTGTGTGGGTGAGTGTGGGGATGTGAGTGTGGGGATGTGTGGGTATGTGGAGGGTGTGGTGTGTGGGTGAGTGTGGGGATGTGTGTGTGGGGATGTGTGGGTATGTGGAGGGTGTGGTGTGTGGGTGAGTGTGGGGATGTGTGTGTGGGGATGTGTGGGTATGTGGAGGGTGGTGTGAGTGTGGGGATGTGTGTGTGGGGATGTGTGGGTATGTGGAGGGTGGTGTGTGTGTGGGTGTGTGTGGGGATGTGTGTGTGGGGATGTGTGGGTATGTGGAGGGTGGTGTGTGTGTGGGATGTGTGTGTGTGGGATGTGAGTGTGGGTATGTGTGGGTATGTGGAGGGTGGTGTGAGTGTGAGGATGTGTGTGTGGGGATGTGTGGGTATGTGGAGGGTGTGGTGTGTGGGTGAGTGTGGGGATGTGAGTGTGGGGATGTGTGGGTATGTGGAGGGTGTGGTGTGTGGGTGAGTGTGGGGATGTGTGTGTGGGGATGTGTGGGTATGTGGAGGGTGTGGTGTGTGGGTGAGTGTGGGGATGTGTGTGTGGGGATGTGTGGGTATGTGGAGGGTGGTGTGAGTGTGGGGATGTGTGTGTGGGTATGTGTGGGTATGTGGAGGGTGTGGTGTGTGGGTATGTGTGGGTATGTGGAGGGTGTGGTGTGTGGGGATGTGTGGGTATGTGGAGGGTGTGGTGTGTGGGTGAGTGTGGGGATGTGTGTGTGGGGATGTGTGGGTATGTGGAGGGTGGTGTGAGTGTGGGGATGTGTGTGTGGGTATGTGTGGGTATGTGGAGGGTGTGGTGTGTGGGTGTGTGTGGGGATGTGAAGGGTGGTGTGAGTGTGGGGATGTGTGTGTGGGGATGTGGAGGGTGTGGTGTGTGGGTGTGTGTGGGTATGTGAAGGGTGGTGTGAGTGTGGGGATGTGTGTGTGGGGATGTGTGGGTATGTGGAGGGTGTGGTGTGTGGGTGAGTGTGGGGATGTGTGTGTGGGGATGTGTGGGTATGTGGAGGGTGGTGTGTGTGTGGGATGTGTGTGTGTGGGATGTGAGTGTGGGTATGTGTGGGTATGTGGAGGGTGGTGTGTGTGTGGGGTGTGAGTGTGAGGATGTGTGTGTGGGGATGTGTGGGTATGTGGAGGGTGGTGTGTGTGTGGGGTGTGAGTGTGGGGATGTGTGTGTGGGTATGTGTGGGTATGTGGAGGGTGGTGTGTGTGTGGGGTGTGAGTGTGAGGATGTGTGTGTGGGGATGTGTGGGTATGTGGAGGGTGTGGTGTGTGGGTGTGTGTGGGGATGTGTGTGTGGGGATGTGTGGGTATGTGGAGGGTGTGGTGTGTGGGTGTGTGTGGGGATGTGTGTGTGGGGATGTGTGGGTATGTGGAGGGTGGTGTGAGTGTGGGGATGTGTGTGTGGGGATGTGTGGGTATGTGGAGGGTGTGGTGTGTGGGTGTGTGTGGGGATGTGTGTGTGGGTATGTGGAGGGTGTGGTGTGTGGGGATGTGTGTGTGGGTATGTGGAGGGTGTGGTGTGTGGGTGTGTGTGGGGTGTGTGTGTGGGGATGTGAGTGTGGGTATGTGTGGGTATGTGGAGGGTGTGGTGTGTGGGTGTGTGTGGGTATGTGGAGGGTGTGGTGTGTGGGGATGTGTGTGTGGGTATGTGGAGGGTGTGGTGTGTGGGGATGTGTGTGTGGGTATGTGGAGGGTGGTGTGTGTGTGGGGTGTGAGTGTGGGGATGTGTGTGTGGGTATGTGGAGGGTGTGGTGTGTGGGGATGTGTGTGTGGGTATGTGGAGGGTGTGGTGTGTGGGTGTGTGTGGGGTGTGTGTGTGGGGTGTGTGTGTAGGTATGTGTGGGTATGTGGAGGGTGTGGTGTGTGGGTGTGTGTGGGGTGTGTGTGTGGGGATGTGAGTGTGGGTATGTGTGGGTATGTGGAGGGTGTGGTGTGTGGGTGTGTGTGGGTATGTGGAGGGTGTGGTGTGTGGGGATGTGTGTGTGGGTATGTGGAGGGTGTGGTGTGTGGGGATGTGTGTGTGGGTATGTGGAGGGTGGTGTGTGTGTGGGGTGTGAGTGTGGGGATGTGTGTGTGGGTATGTGGAGGGTGTGGTGTGTGGGGATGTGTGTGTGGGTATGTGGAGGGTGTGGTGTGTGGGTGTGTGTGGGGTGTGTGTGTGGGGTGTGTGTGTAGGTATGTGTGGGTATGTGGAGGGTGTGGTGTGTGGGTGTGTGTGGGGTGTGTGTAGGGGAGTATGTGGCAGGTGTGTGTGGGGGGAGAGTGTCAGGGGGTAGTGTGTAGGCGTGTGTGGTGTATGAGGGGTGTGTGTGGGGGTGTGGTGTGTGGGGTATATGTGTAGGGTGTGTATATGGTGTGTGTATGGGGGTGTTGTGTGGGGTGTGTGTGTAGGATGTGTGTAGTGTGTGTGGGTGGTGTGTGGGGGTGTGTGTGGAGTTGTGTGGTGTGTGTATGTACAGTGTGTGTATGGTGTGTGTGTGTGGTGGAAGGGGGAGTGTGTAGGGTGTGTGTGTGGTGTGTGTGGGGGTGTGGTGTGTGGGGTGTGTGTGTGTTTGTGTGTATTTTTCCCTTTCTTCCTTCATCACTTTCTCCTTTCCCACAGTCATTGCTACAGATACCCTTTGGCTAGTATCTCAGAAATGGGATTTGGGGATGAATGAGTGTTTAGAGGAACTGAAAGTTAACACAACATCTTTTTGATTTAGTTAAAGATGACAAACTCCGAAGATTTCACATATTCTTTTTTAACAGGCCAGTCTGACAGTGTTGCTGCCTCCCCATCCAGGGCTGGTGCCCACGAGCTTGCCCAGTTCCCACCTGGCCCACGCCCTCGCTGAGCTTTCCTGCCTGGTCTCCTGCAGGCACCTGAGGAATGGTTTCCTTTGGGACCTTGGTGGAATGTAGGGCAGTGTGGGACACTGAGCAAGGCTGAGCAGAGAGAGGGGCTGGAGTCTCTGTTTAGCCCCTGCTGTTTAACTCTTGGCCAAGAAGTTGACCATTTTCTGCCCTGACTGAATGGACTTGGAGCTTTGCCCCCAGCGTGCCCCACAACAGCTCCATGACCTGGGCAAATGATTTGTCCTCCCTCAGCCTTGGGCCCAAGTACATCCAAACCAACCCCCATGGCCTGGTCCAGGGCCAGTGGTCAGTGAGGTCTTCCATTCAGCCCTCGCCAAGCTTGGGGGAGGCCAGAAGCTTGGACCTTCTTACCCTGCTCTTCAGTATTTTCTGGAACTTGGATTCGATCTGGTTGTGGAAGAGATTCAACAGCCACCTGCGGAGAGAAGCACAGCCTGCCACTGAACATGGGGACAGCCGGGTTCCTGGGAAAGCTGGGCCCGGGTCCCTGGCCACGCTAGTCCACAAAGGAAGCCCTCTCCACCCCCTCCTGGCGCCCTGCTGTGTCCCAGTACATCCAGCCTGATTCGGTGTGTCTGGCTTCCCAGCCCCTGTGGCACCCCAATCATCGCATGATCACATTCAGTAGATTTGGGGAAGCAGCTTGAGAATCCACATTTTTCTCTTCTTTTTTGGGAGGGAGCGAGGGACAGGATCTCACTCTGTCACCCAGGCTGGAGTGCAGTGGCACAATCTCAGCTCACTGCGACCTCTGTCGCCTGGCCTCAAGCCATCCTCCCAACTCAGCCCCTGAAGTAGCTGAGACTACAGGCATGTGCCATCACGTCTGGCTAATGTTTGTATTTTTTGTGGAGACAGGTGTTATCATGTTGCCCAGGCTGGTCTTGAATTCCTGAGCTCAAGTGATTTTCTGCCTTGGCCTCTCAAATTGCTAGGATTACAGGCGTGAGCCACCACACCTGGTCACACTTTTCTAATCGAGGAAACAGAGACTAGAAGGGATGAAATGACTCGTCCAAGGACTTGTATATTTTTCGCAAACTCTCCTTCAACCAAAGTTTTGGTGTTCCTCCAATAGCCAGATTTCATTCACCTGACAGGGATCCCCTTGTCAGGTGAATGAAAGTTTATTTTTTTAATGACAATGATGCACCAATATTCCTGGCTTAAGTCTGTTCATCTCAACATCGTTGCCAGAGAATGATCTTCAAGTGCCTGTGCAAGCCACCTGGATCATTACAATTACCAGAGGCCAGGCTGAGCACCGGATTGGCCAGGAGCTGCAACCAGGAGTCCAGCTGGCAGTGCCCCGATGGAGACCTACCCCAAGTCTCCCGACATGTCCACCTCCACGTCATCGATGTCGCTGCTGCAGCTGGAGGCAGTAACTGTGGGCCTCCCTGAGGACTCACTGCCCAACAGAAGGTTGACTGAAATGCTGATGCCCTTGACACTCACATCAAAGGAGCCTTGTAGTTTCCTGGAGGAGATAAGAGAAGCCATGATTGGTTCCTAGACCAGGGTCTGCCACTATTTGTGGGGAAAATAGAAGTCTCAGTTCTTACCTCCAAATGGATGGAACTGAGCAGAGATGTAAGAATAACAAATAAAGCCATAAAAGATCTAGAAGAAAACCTGGATCCAGTATTTACAGTCAGGGCTGGACGAAGGCCTTTCTAGGCAAGATCCAAGACTCATAAGCCATAAAGGAAATCCTTGATAAACTTGTCGGCATAGAAAACTAAAACTTCAGTGGACCAAAAAAAATGCCATATGTAAAGTAAAAAACAAAACTGCAGTATGAGACATCCAAAGAGCCAATTTCCTTAATATATGAGCTAATTTCCTTAATACACAAAGAGCAAGCCAATACAAATCAACAAGGAAAGGAAAAACAACTCAAAAGGAAAAAAAAGATACGAACAGGAAATGCAGTATAAAATAAGCATATAAAAGTCATTAAAATAGCAATGACACCAGTTCTCACTTATCAGATTCAAAAAAACTTTTGAAGTTTTAATACCCAAGGCTATTGAATGTATGAGTAAAAAGAAGTCCCAGACACTGTGGCTGGGAGAGTACATTGGCTCAAGCTTTCTGAAACACAAATCAGTGAGATCTGTCCTCGTTCTAACACACATACTCTTTGGCCCAGTAATTTAACTTCTAAGCCTTTATCCCGTGGCTCTTCCTGCCAAGATATATGTGAGGTGTGGGACAGCTCACTGAAGCATCATGGGCAGTAGAAAAAAAAAAAGGAAGCAACCGACATGTCCACCAGCAGCGACAGGTTGAATAAGTTGTAGGCACCCATGTTATGCAGACTTTGAAAACAATAGGTCAAAATGTGGTCTATTCCAGGGGTCTCCAACCCTAATGGTGGTTGTCTGGAGCTGGGGGAAGGGAAATGGGGAATGATTGTTTAATGGGTAAGGAGTTTTCTCTTGGGATGATGAAAATGTTTTGGAGTTAGATAGGGGTGGATGTTGCACAATATTGTGAATGTATTAAATGCCACTGAAGGTATACTTTCAAATAATCAATTTTATGTTCTGTGAATTTCATATCAATTTTTAAAAGCACATTCAAAAAAGTGAAAAGAAATTGAGGTAGATTGTCATATGCCCATATAAAGAGATATTTAAGATATTTCACTGACAAAAGACAGGGTAGGAGAGTGTGGCCGGTTCCTTTCATGGAACTAGAAAGAATGTGCGTGTGTAGGTGACATATAAACTGGGCATCTTTCTAAAGCAATAGAATGTGAGCCACACGTGTAATTTTAAATTTTCCAGAAGATACATTAAAAAGATAAAAAGAAAGAGCTGAGATTGGTTTTAGTAATACATAGTATCATTTCAACATGTCATCAATATAAAAATTATTAATGAGATTTATTTATTTATCTATTTTGAGACAGGGTCTCACTCTTTTGCCCAGACTGGAGTGCAGTGGCGTGATCTTGGCTCACCACAACCTCCACCTCCCAGGCTAAAGCAATTCTCCTGCCTCATCCTCCCAAGTAGCTGAGATTACAGGTGTGTACCACTATGCCCAGCTAATTTTTGTATTTTTAGTAGAGATGGGGTTTCACCATGTTGACCAGGGTGGTCTTGCACTCCTGACCTCAAATGATCCACCTGCCTCAGCCTCCCAAAGTGCTGGGATTACAGGCATGAGCCACCATGCTTGGCCGGTGTTTTTTTTTGTTTGTGTGTGTGTTTTTTGTTGTTGTTGTTGTTGTTCTTTTTTTAAATACTAAATCTTCAAATTCAGTGTTGCATACTTAGAGTAGATCTCAACTTTTACCAGGCACTTTGCAAGTACTCAGTAAAGGCATGGCTGGTGGCTACTATTTTGGGCAGTGCAGGTCTGAAGTATAAATATGGCCATGTCAACCATATTTGGGCTGTTCCTTCTGTTATGGGCTGCTCTGTGTCACCACCTGCCTCCCAAATTCAAATGTTGAAGCTCTGATCCCCAGTACCTGAGAATGTCACAGTATTTGGAGATAGGCCCCTTGAAGAGGTGATTACATTTAAATGAGGCCATTAGGGTGGTCCCTAATCCAATCTGCCTGGTGTATTTATAAAAAGAGATTAAGACATACAGAGAGAAACGGGGTTTCTTTTCTTTTTCCTTTTCTTTTTTTTTTTTTTTTTAAAGAGATGAAGTCTCGCTCTGTCCCCCAGACTGGAGTGCAGTGGCGTGATCTCAGCTCACTGCAACCTCTGCCTCCAGGGTTCAAACAATTCTTCTGTCTCAGCCTCCTGAGTAATTGGGATTATAGGTACCTGCCACCACACCTGGCTAGTTTTTAAAGTTTTAATTTATTTTTTATTTTTAGTAGAGACTGAGTTTCGCCATGTTGGCCAGGCTGATCTCGAACTCCTGACCTCAAGTGATCTTCCCACCTCAGCCTTCCAAAGTGCTGGGATTACAGGGGTGAACCAATGTGCATGGCCTCAGAAATGGGATTTCTTAAGCACAAAGGAAAGACCACGTGAGGACAATTGCCAAAGGGCAACCATCTGCAAGCCAAGGAGAGTGGCCTCAGAAGAAACCAGGCCTGCCAAAACCTTGACCTTGGCCCCCAGCCTCCAGAACTGTGAGAAAACACATTTCTGCTTAAGCCACCCAGTCTATGTTTGTTATGGCAGCCCTAGCACATGAATACCCCTTCCATCCAAGTGCCTCTGAGGTCAGAGATCTGTTCAAAGTGCCTGAGAGCCAGAGCCCCTGGAAGCAGCTTTTGGCCAATGACAAACAGGAGGAAGGGTGACAGGGCGGGGCTGGAGTAACTCAGAGGTGTGTTCTCTGCTGTCCCTGAGTCCCCCAGCTAGACAGAGCTTCACTTGCCCACCAGGCTGACTTCCTTCCCTTCCCTTCCTCACTTCCCCACTCCCCTGTGGATTTCCTCAGATCACTTCCAGGATAAAGTATTGCACTGGAATTCTTGCCCTAAGGTCTGCTTCTGTGGGAAGCAAACCAAGGAGACATGATATTATCGCACTTAGCCCTCCCGTGACTCCATCAAGGAAGCAGGCCCGTCCCCCTTGGGAGATGAGGAAGTAGAGACTCAGAGAGGGAAAGACGCTCATCCAAGAGCCAGGACTCAATCCCCAGGCCACCTCTGGGCTTGGACTCCATCTGTCCACCACGTGGCCTTTCTGATGAGCTAGGAACACCTTGGACCTAAGAAGGATGGGGCGAAGGCCAAGGCCAAGAGCTCCAGGGCCTGGGAGCAGGGCTAACTTACAAGAATGACTTGCGCACCTTCCACCTGCCCTGGACCCGGATGAAGGAGTCGGAGATGCTGAGACTCAGGCCCTGGCCAGGGACAGGCCTCAGTGCAGAGTGACGCAGCTCACAGCTGTGGATGTTCAGGCTGAAGGGAGAGACATGGAAGGAGGTGTCAGCCCTGGGCCTGGACCCAGCCTCACCAGGGACCTTGCTCCCACCTTTGCAGGCCTCCCCTCTCCACAGTGGGGACTAGATCAGCAGGATCTGCTCCAGGTGAGCACCAGGTGTGTCCCAGGCACCGACCATGTGTCCATGCTAAGCACATTACATTCTTCATGCCATCTGGGCCACACTGAGGGAGTCAGGACTGTTCCTGTTTCTTTTCCACAGAAGGGGAAATAGAACCTTGAGGAAAGGATGCAATTACCCGCAGTTTTGCAGTCAGCATCAGAAACCATGAATCTAATGACCCCAGGTGGCATCCTCAGGAGGTCCGTAGACATATCTCTTTGGGTTCGCAGCTCCTGCTAACCCTCCCCTCTCCCAATACATCCAGGTAGGCGGGAAACAGATTCAGGGAATATGGTGGCAGCCTTAAGAGAAGACCCAAAAGGGTCAGCAAGGTTGCCAACAGTGGGAAAAGAATGGTCAAGTTCTGTTTTATTTGCCTGGCACATAGTAGGTGCTCAATAGATGTTTGCTGATGGACTGAATAAAAGAAGGCAGGAATGAAGGAAACACTCAGTAGCAGTGAGCGGGGAGGGGTACAATGTGCTACGGGCCTGATGGTACTTTCTTCACTGCCCAACCCTCGAAAAGCAGTTGACGCCATTTTAAAGTATCAACTGCTCAAGTCTAGTGATCTTTTGAAGTCTTGGCTCAAATGCCATCTTCTCTGGGAAGCCTTCCCTGACTCCCCCAAGTACAAACTTCAGCTCTAACCATTGGGCTACTAGATTTAAAGTGTAAGGTCTATCTTCTCTTCCAAACTACATCCAGTGGCCAGATTGGATCTTGGATTAGCACTCTGAAGGAGGAAGCAGATAAACCCCATTTTACAGGTAAGGAAACCAAGGCTCAGGTCACACAGCCAGATATTAAGGTCTTCCTTAATATTTGCTGCATGAATGAGTGGAGGAGCTCAATTCCTTCCCAGAATTTCCTTCTGAACTCTTCAGGGAACTATCCCACTGTCTGCCCCAGAGAGGTCCCTCCGCAGCCCAATCCTGAGGCTCTCTCTTCCTCACTCTCCAATTTGCCCTCACAGCCAGCTCCAGCCACCTCGGAGCCCCAGCAGAAGGGAGAGCCCCACCTGCGGAACTCATAGCTCCCACGGCCGGCGTGGGGGATCCTGACGTCCCCGGTGAAGTCAGGCAGCGTGATCCTGAGCAGCTCACTCTGCAGAGCCAATAGTCCCTCCTGGGCCGCTGTGGACAGGAAATAGCTGGGAGTCAGCTTGATCTGCCTGCCTCCTCCCCTGCTCTCCCCTACGGTGGCTCCCACCTGCCCTGAAGAGAGAGGTCAACATCGTTATTAGCATTAAGTACACTGACAGGATATGAGCCCCTCTGCGTGCCAGGTAGCGTGAGGGACACTCAGAGGCGTCCCTGCATTTCTGTGGCATTGTTAGGTTCATACCCATTTTACTGACAAGGAAATGGAATGCCTTTGCCAACAACTCCCTGAGGGCAAAAGTTCGGTGCGCTTGGACAGGTGGTCCTCCTTCTTGTCCTCCATGGCATCTGGTCTGTGTAGAAGAAATTGGAAGGATTTGGGGGCTAGAGAAAGCGGGCATCTTTCTAGCTGGGTGACTTTGACAAAGTCCCCAAACAACCTTCACTTTGTTCATCTGTCAAAGAGCAATGACAACAATACATTTGCTAGGCGTGGTGGCTCACGCTTGTAATCCCAGCACTTTGGGAGGCTGAGGCAGGGGGATCACCGGAGGTCAGGAGTTCGAGACCAGCCCGGCCAATATGGTGAAACTCCATCTCTACTAAAAAATACAAAAATTAGCCTGGTGTGGTGGCACACGCCTGTAGTCCCAGCTACTTGGGAGGCTGAGGCAGGAGAATCGCTTGAACCCAGGAGGCAGAGATTGCAGTGAGCCGAGATCGCACCACACTCCAGCCTGGGCGACAGAGTGAGACTCCATCTCAAACAAAACAAAACAAAACAAAACTTTCCTCATTGGGTTGGCATCGAAACTGCAAAGCAAGAAGAGGGCTGGGAGGATAACAAGCATTCCTAACTTGTGCCTGGCATACAGCAGGCACTCAGTAAATGCCTGGAACAGCAAACAGGGTTTATATTATTAAAAATATGGAAAGGGTCCGGGTGCAGTGGCTCACGCCTGTAATCCCAGGACTTTGGGAGGCTGAGGCAGGCAGATCATCAAGACCATCCTGGCTCACATGGTGAAACCCTGTCTCTATTAAAAATACAAAAATTATCTGGGTGTGGTGGCTCGTGCCTGTAATTCCAGCTACTCGGGAGGCTGAGACAGGATAATCACTTGAACCAGGGAGTTGGAGGTTGCAGTGAGCTGAGATTGCGCCATTGCACTCCAGCCTGGTGACAGAGTGAGATCCCGTTTCAAAAAAATAAATAAATAAAAATAAATAAATAAAAAATAAACATAAAAAAGGAAAGGACTAAAATGCCCAACCTCAGAGGACAGGTTACATAAACATGCTGTGTGTGCACAGTGCAAAGGAACAAAAGACAAACTCTCCTGATTTACGGTTTCAATGCAAGTAGCAGTTACCAGGTCCCACTGTTCCGAGATCTGAGGGACCCACGTTTCTGCCCCTAAGGCAGGCATGGGTACGCAGATGGCCAGCGGCCTCCCCTTTCACCTCTTTCCAATTTGCTCTTCTCCCTCTAGCAAACGCCAATGTTGGAGTCCCTCCGCCTGGAACACTACCCCTTGTCCCTGGGTAATTCCCACTGTCTTTTCCATTTTACTTTATCCTGGATCCTTCCCTGATTTCCCTCTCCCTGCCTCGAGCCACTCTGGGCTCCCAACAACCCTACTTAAGGGAACGTTGTTATCTCATTTAATAGGTAAGGCAATTCAGGCTCTAGGAATGTGAGAAGACAGGTGGTCAGTGCCTGTCCATATCCTTGAGTCTTTCCAGTAAGTGACAGTTGACTCCCAGCTGCCAGTGTCTGCCTCCCTGAGCCTGTGTGTCCTGAGGCTCTTTGTCCTGGAACTGCAGAAAGCAGGTACATGCAACAGAAGTGCTGGGGCACTGACAAACCCCCGGCCCAGAAACCCTCAATGAATCACTGTGGTGTATAAATATCCCAGTTCCCTTGCCACCTGGATAGTCTGGAGGCTTTGTTTCAACATTTTAAAAGAAATATTCCTACTTTTGCTCATTCTTTGTTTTATTTTTATTTATTTATTTTTTTGAGACGGTCTCCCTCTGTTGCCCAGGCTGCAACGCAGTGGCATGATCTCGGCTCACCACAACCTCTGCCTCCCAGGTTCAAGTGATTCTCCTGCCTCAGCCTCCCAAGTAGCTGGGATTACAGGTGCCCGTCATCATGACTGGCTAATTTTTGTATTTTTAGTAGAGGTGAGGTTTCACCATGTTGGCCAGGCTTGCCTTGAACTCCTGGCCTCAAGCTATTCACCCACCTCGGCCTCCCAAAGTGTTGGGATTATAGGTGTGAGCCACTGCGCCTGGCCTGCCCATTCTTTAAAACTGAGGAATAATATACATAAAGTACCTAACGGGCACAAATTTTAAAGGTATCGCTAAATAATTTTTAATGTTTATTTTGTTTATTTTTTTTTTTTTGAGACAGAGTCTCGCTCTGTCGCCCAGGCTGGAGTGCAGTGGTGCAATCTCAGCTCACTGCAAGCTCCACCTCATGGGTTCACGCCATTCTCCTGCCTCAGCCTCCCGAGTAGCTGGGACTACAGGTGCCCGCCAGCACGCCTGGCTAATTTATTTTTATTTTTACTTTTAGTAGAGATGGGGTTTCACTGTATTAGTCAGGATGGTCTTGATCTCCTGACCTTGTGTTCTGCCCGCCTTGGCCTCCCAAAGTGCTGGGATTACAGGTGTGAACCACCATGCCCAGCTTTTAATGTTTATACAGCCCTGTGATCACCACCTGGATCAAGATATGGCACCTTCTAGTACCTCGGCAGGCTCCCCTCCCTCATGCCCTTCAGGGTCTCTGCCTGCTTCTAGAGGTGACCACAATTCTGACTTCTAGTTCAGAGGCATGTGTTTCCAAACTTTATGCAGAATTTTCCCAGCTTGGTGGTTCCCATCGTCAGAGGTGGTGGCTGGTTTAATTGCACACTCTCTCCTGGCTGCCCTCCCTTCCTCATCTTAGTACCGATTCCCTACAGTTTTTCCTGGAATCATTTCTCAAATCAACCACTTGCACGCAAAGCTGTGTTCTGTTGGCTGGTGGTGGACCTCATTACCACAAATAACGTGCCTAGGGCACTCAGCTGGTGGGCAGTGAGGCCAGAATTGGAGCCAGAGCTGCCTGACCCAGAAGGTGGCACTGCCCCAGGGAGAGGGTCTGGTCTGTGTCCCCACTCCCTGTCTCCACTGTACACAGAGCAGCCTGGGGCCTGGGTTTGCCAAGTCCAGCCAGCAGACATGGCTTCTTACCATACTCCAGTCCCTTGTCGGTGATCCTGGCGACCAGGCCGGGGTTGGCACCCAGAGCCTCTGGGGTGGACGTGAGCAGCAATGCCAGCAGTATGGACGGCAGGGCCCCGGCCAAGGCCCCCATCCTAGATTCCCAGTGCAGTGGGCTGGGACTGTCCCAGCTGTGGATTGGGCCCAGGTCCCTTAAGTGGCCAAGGTCTGATGGCTGGGGGCAGCTCCTGAGGGTGGGTGGGCTCCTGGGAGCGGGAAGGGGAGGCACAGGGACTGGAACCTGCTTGCGACATCACTGAAGTCATAAGGTCATACTTAGAAGCCAGTTTTCACTGCCCAGATCAGTGGATGAGGAAGCCTGGCTTCTATGATCATCCCTGTCCACCCTCCCCACAGAAAGACCCACATTCATCACCATTCATCTTGCCTCATCTCAGCCAGTCTCTTAAGAGCTCGGCTAGGAAGGCTTGGTTTTGCAGATGAGGAAACTGAGGCTCAAAGAAGCCACATAGTCCCCTTAAGATCTTACACCCAGCAGACGGCAGGGTTGAGAGTGAAGCCACGTCTGGCGCCATCCAAACTCTCTCTCTCTCTCTTTTTTTTTTTAATATACCGGCTCTGTTTATTTAAAAAATAAATGTTTTCCCCCATGGGAAAAAGCCTCTCTCAAACCTTGCTGGTGATAAAATTTTCTGGAAGGCAATTGGCAAATGTTTAAACAGCTACATGCCCTGTGACCCAGGAATTCAATTTCAAGGACTTGCCCCTAAGCACATAATTGCGTCAGTGTGCCAGTAAATCACTGCTCTAAGATACCATTGCTATGCTGTGTGAAACAGGAGAAGTGAGACCCAACCTCATGTATCCAACAGAAGGTCATTGGTTAAATGAATTATGACACACACTTTAAAGTGAGGCTGCAGAAATAAAGGTATTTCTTGGCAAGGAAAGGGGTCTCATGAGGCATCCATTTCCAATGGCACCATAGAGTAAGGTTCTATTTTGGGGGGTTCAAAATAGGCTTCCATATTCAACAATCTGGAAAATATTTAGAAAGGAGTCATGAGGCCTTGTCTCTGGTTAGGAGGTAGAATTATAAGTGTTAAAAAAAAAAAGGTTTTGCTTGTTGATATGTAAATTTTTTTTCTTTTTTCATTTTTTGAGACAAAGTCTACTCTGTTGCTCAGGCAGAAGTGCAGTGGCACGATCATCGCTCGCTGCAACCTCAACTCCCTCGGCTCAAGTGATCCTCCCACCACAGCCCCCTGAGTAGCTGGCACTACAGGCGTGAGCCACCATGTCCAGCTAATTTTTTGTATTTTAGTAGAGAAGAGGTCTTGCTATGTTGCCCAGGCTGGTGTCGAACTCCTGAGCTCAAGTGAGCCTCCTGCTTGGCCTTCCAAAATACTGGGATTATAGACTTGGGCCACCATGCCCAGCCTCTAAAATTTTTATTTTCTTGGGGGTATGGTCTCTGGCATATATTTGTCGTAAGTAAAGATACTAAAATTTCATTCTGGAAAACAAAATTTATAGTACGGACTGTGCTTAATTTTTAGAGTTTTGCCCCAGCCCTGCTTACATTTGGGAGTTCTGCTCTGCCCTCACCCCCAGGAAGCCTTCCCTGACCACTCCCATGCTTCTCTGGATTCTAGAAAGGGTCTCCCCTGAGGTCCCAGAACCCTTCGCACTTTCCCCACCACAGCATGAACCGCTCTGCTTTTTGGTAATTGTGGTCCTTTAAAAATATGCCCACGAATTGTTTGATACTCCTTCCATCAAAAGGTTGTGTTTCTGTCCCCTTCCCTTGAAATTGGGCAGGTCTTCATGATGGCCTCAACCAATCGAATGTGGTGGGATTAACAGGGTGAGTCCCAACAGGTCACAAACAGCACAGGCAGGCACTGAGGTTAAGATCAGGACGTCCCACATTAAGCCCAGGGAACCCCACAGTCCAGGCCTCTCTGTTCCTTTGTACTGTGTTGTTCCTGTCACTGGGGCTGAGGTTTATTAGGGTCCTCTTCTGTCCCTCCCCTCAGCCCCCACCCCACCAGTCTGGTGGCTCCTTGCAGGCAGGGCTGAGTCTTCCATTTCCTGAGATCCTTGCAGCACCTGGCAGGAATTGAAAAGAAACTGATATTTATTGAGCACCTACTATGTGCAGGTGCTGCGCTGGTTAAGCTGCACGTCTCCTCTCATCCCTGCATCAGCAACCCCAGGTGCATATTTTAGTCTTGTCTTGAGATGAAGAAATTGAGGTTTGGCAGGGTGAAGTGATGTAGGCCGCAGTCATCCAGCAGGAATTTAAGTCCAGGTCTGCGGGATGCCATTCCAAAATGCTGGTCAGGGCAGGCTTCTTTTGGGAGGCAACAAACTGAGCAGAGGCCTCAGGGTGAGGAGCCAGACTTTGGGAGGCTTTGGAGCAGGGAAGGGCTCACAGGTGCATCCCCAGTGTGCCTAGGGGCTTTTGCTTCCTGGACCTCAGCCTGCCCAGGAGCGGAGGAGAGTGGGGGAGGACATTCTGGAGCATAAGGATCTTATGGGGACATAGATGTCACTCTTCCTCTGGCCACAGTTTAAGGATGTCCCTGGCTAGGGGTCATTTGCAGGGTTGGGAATTTCCCACAGCAGCCACCTTAGAGTTGCCAAGTGGCCCAGGCCCAGCCTCCACCCCTGCAGGTTCCCAGTCCTGGCTAAGGTCCCTGCGGATGGCCCAGGACCCAGCAGAGACCTCAGAGAGCAGCATGACCCCAGTGCTGGTCAGAACCCCTGGGCCTTTCTCCTATCAGGCTGTCCATCCAATTCCACAAAAGCAACAGCTGCTACCACTCTGGCCACCACTCAGTCTTGTTGCAGTGAAATAGGGACTCTTTTAACAAGGATGTTTATTGTGTTCTTGTGCAGGAGAGGGTCCCCAGAAATGGCAGTGCATCAAATGATGGACAGGCAATCATAAAACTGTCCCTTTGACATAAGTGGCCACGAATGGCGCAGAGAGGGAGAGGAGTTCCCTAACAAATAGTTGACGTCATCTGGAGCCAGCAAACCACAATTCCCTGGTAAGGTCTTAACCATGAGCAGAAGGGCAAATGGAGGAGTCTGACTTGTATATGATCTTTCTCTTGCTGCGGCAGACCGGTAGGGGAAAATCGCCCCAAGTGAGCATGCGCACAACCTTAGTAAACACACTGCGCGTGCGGCCCCTCCCAAGGGTTGGCAGGTCACTGCGCACGCAGGGATGGCGTAACAGCCCGCCCAAGGAAGGAACCCCAGAACCAAGCCAGTGTATAAAAACCCCGAGCCAAAGGCTGAGCGGGGCACTTGATCTCTCAATTGCACTTTGCTTTCTTTTTTTTTTTTTTTGAGACGGAGTCTCGCTCTGTCGCCTAGGCAGTGGCCGGATCTCGGCTCACTGCAAGCTCCACCTCCTGGGTTCACGCCATTCTCCTGCCTCAGCCTCCCGAGTAGCTGGGACTACAGGCGCCCGCTACCTCGCCCGGCTAGTTTTTTTTTTGTATTTTTTAGTAGAGACGGGGTTTCACCGTGTTAGCCAGGATGGTCTCGATCTCCTGACCTCGTGATCCGCCCGTCTCGGCCTCCCAAAGTGCTGGGATTACAGGCTTGAGCCGCCGCGCCCAACTTTGCTTCTTTCAACAAACCTTTGCCTCTGCTTTAAAACTTGCCTCCATCTCTCAATTGAATTCTTTCCTCTGAGAAGACAAGGGCTGGCAGTGCTGCAGACTCGCCGCCGATACCATTCTGACTACAAAAGTGTTACTGAAAAGATTTTGAAAAACCCAGAATTTGGAATCCGTAGTGTCTAGAATACTGAGCAGCAAATAGTAGATAATTGCCAAAGGAATAAACAAACCTTAACGTTTATCTTTATGGACTCTGGGGCCAGATGGCCAGGATTTGAATCCTGACTCCCCCACGGGGTGACTTTGGGCACTTTGTGACTCAGTTTCCTCATCTCTAGTTGGGTTCAGTCAGATGGTGGCATGGCAGGAGGCCAGATGTCAGGGCACTTTTCCCTGCTGTCTTCTCTTGATCACAAGTGTGGCAGTTGGCTGTGTCCTTCCTGATAAGCCCTTGTCCGTGGCTCCCATTATCTCCCTGGGCTGGGATACCCAGATGCTTTTCTTTGCTGCTTGAGCCTTAGGGATAACAGTCCCTGGTTGGTTTCCTCAAGCTTGTCCCCCAACTCTAGAAATAGCCACTTTATTCAAATCCCAAGAACCATTGCAGTTGGATTCTCTTTTCCTGCCTGAACCCTGATGGACACAATTAGCAACACTGTGCATTTCTTCTGCACTTACTCATCTTTTGTGCAAACGCCTGCCTGTTGCAGAGAGCTTTGAATCCTTTTCCAGAGTCTGCACAGGTTTTTGTCAAGGCCCTGCTGCTAATGGACTGGGGGACCTGGAACAAACTCCACCCCTCTCTGATCCTCACATTTCCCCCAAATGCAGATGAGGGCTGGGGACTAGGACAACTTTTCAGAAACAAAGATGTGCAGGCGAGTCCCCCAGGGATCTTGTTTAAATGCAAATCTTGATCCATCGTGTTCCTCTGGGGGCTACGCCTCTGCATTTTAACAAGCTCCCTGGTGAGGGTGATGCTGCTGACCATGGATCATGCTTGAAGCTTTGGGAACAAGGGACTAAATGAGCTCTGAGTTCCCTCCGAGCTCAGCAGTTCTCTCACTCTTCACTCTCCTTTTCGATAGTTTTCTATGACGGTGCCCACACTCCTGAGAACACTGAGTCTTGAAAGAGAACGATATTATGAATTCCTGCAGTTCTGAATCTCTGCAGGGTACTTTGGAGTTGGGAGTTTAATATTTATGACAGCCTCTCCCCAAGCCACATCACCTGCAGATCTGAATGTGTGCCTGTGTGCACACACACACAGACACACACACATGACCCTGAGACATGCAGGCTTACAAAATAAAAGTAGTAATGTCAGTGACGATCCTTTGTGGCTTGAAGGTTGCATGTCTTGAGACACCAGGAGGCCCCCTGGAGCAGGACTGGCCATGTGGATAAACAGCTCCTCACCCCAGAGAGCCTTGCTTTTACAGATGGGGAAACTGAGACCTAGAGAGGGAGAACTGGCCCAGGTCACACTGTGAGCCTATTGCTGAACTGGGGAGGATAAACCCAGACTTCTGGCCTGCCAGGGGCTCTGATTCTTGGGGTCAGGCCCATTCAGGCAGACAGCCCTGAATCATACTTTGAGAATCACTGGCATAATGGTTTTGAGTTATGCAGATGTGGGTTGAAATCCCAGATCATTTTAAAAATAAACACTTATTGATCACCTACTATGTGGCAGGTGTTGGGAATACTACCGTAGCAAGCCAGACGGAGTATTTTTTTTTTTTTGAGACAGAGTCTCACTGTATCACCCAGGCTGGATGGAGTGCAGTGGCATGATCTCAGCTCACTGCAACCTCTGCCTTCTGGGTTCAAGTGATTCTTGTGCCTCAGCCTCCCAAGAAGATGGGACTACAGGTGTCTGTCACCATGCCCGGCTAATTTCTGTATTTTTAGTGGAGACAGGGTTTCGTCATGTTGCCCAGGCTGGTCTCGAACTCCTGGGCTCAAGTGATCTGCCTGCCTCAGACTTCCAAATTGCTGGGATTACAGGCGTGAACCCCTGCGCCTGGTCAGATATAGCCTTTACAGTATAGTAAGAAGAACTGTGTTTATTCAAATTAGAGCAAACTTGAATTACTCTTGTCAACCCCTGTACTGCAGATTTGACATATATTTGATTCTCATAACAACTTTATGAAGTAGGTACTATTATGATGTTCCCTTTATAGATGAGAAATAGAAAACCTGAGAATTAAGTATACTGCCCAAAGTCACACAGTTGGCAAATAGCAGAGGTGGAATTCAAACCCAAGATATTTGGGATCATGGTTCATAGTCTTAACCACTGTGCCATGACCCTATCAATCATACCTCTGATTCTTCCCAATAACCTCATGCCAAAGAAGAGGGCAAGGTTTTATCTCTCCTTTTCAAAGGAGGAAATAGAGGGCCAGAGAGGTTAAGGAACATTTGTGAAGTCACACAGCTCTTGGGGCGGGGCTGGATTTATGTTTGAAACCATTGCCAGGTGACTCCAGAGCCCCGACTCAAAACAGTTAGCTTAGCAGGCCCCACAACTTTTCTAGAGGCTCCTCATCTGAAAAAGGAGGGCAATGTGTCTACCTTTAGCAGTTGTCATGAGGATTAAATAGGATAATAAGCCTGAAGAGGCAGACCCAGGGCCAGGGCTGCTTATGGCCGCTAGCGGGATGGGGTAAAATGATGAAGACAGTGCTTAGTCTTCCTGTGCCCCTCCCCACCTTCTCTCCTTGCATAGGGTACTCCTCCCTCATGTTTATTTAATAAGTCAGCATTTCCAAAAGGAACCCCAAGAAGGCAATGCTTATCCCAGAAGGGAAGCTGCTCTGATGGTGAGCTTTTAGGCGGTTTGGAGTGAGCAATTCCTTTTTTTTCCTTCAATTGTTTTTTGCCACTTTGACATATATTTAATATACCATAAAATTAACCCATTTAAAGTGTACAATCCAGAATTTAATTCTGGAACATTTTCAACACCACCCAAAGAAACCCCGAACACACATTTGCAGTCATTTGCAGCAGACAATGCTTAGCCTGAAGGGAGAAGCTGCTCAAATAGTGGTTCTATAGCCAACTTGGCAGAACCTTTGGAGTGTGTTGGCGATTGCTGCTCAAACCCTAACCCCCAAGCAACTGTCTTTTCTCAACCATTAGAAAGAAGTTCCCAGGCACAATGCACCAATCTTCAGGTCCCATCAATATTTAGGTTGATGGAAAAGTCATTATGGGTTTTTTTTCGCCATTAAAAGTAACGGCCAAGACTGGATTCCGTGACTCACACCTGTCATCTCCGCACCGTGGGAGACCAAGGTGGGTGGATCACTTGAGGTCAGCAGTTTGAGACCAGCCTGGCCAACATGGAGAAACCCTGTCTATATTTAAAAATATGTATATACAAAAAAATTAGCTGAGCATAGTGGTGTGCGCCTGTAATCCCAGATACTTGGGAGGCTGAGGCAGGAGAATGGCTTGAATCTGGGAGGTGGAGGTTGCAGTGAGCCAAGATCGCACCACTGCACTCCAGCCTGGGTGACAGAGTGAGACACTGTCTCAAAAAAAAAAAAAAAAAAAAAAGTAATTGCGGTTTTTGCATTAAAAGTAGTGACAAAAACCGCAATTACTTTTGCACCAACCTAATAATTGCATTTGTTTTCTATAGAGCATGGAGCAGGGGCTGCCTGTATGTTACAGAAAGTATAGGGCAGGTGTAGAAGGGGGCTAACTCCAAAGAGAATGAGCATGGGGGATGGCAGGTGTGTCTCCATACTTACCAGCAAGTCTCCCCAGCAGCCAGAGGGCTCTTTTACAAATGCAAAATTGGATCGTGACATTCTTCTGCTCAAAACTCTCCAATGCCTTGCCTTATCTTTTGGAACAAAACCTAGAGTCCTTAACAGTCCTCATGGCCTCCCAGTCTATCCCACACTGTGCTTCCCTTCTCTCTCTTCCTTCCACCCTTGCCAGCTGCCCTTCTCTTTCTATTCAGGGCCTCCACTAGCCCCTGGCTAGTGGAGAAAAAGATGCATCCTCCTGGTGGACAAATTAGAGAAAGACTTTTGTTTCCTCAACCTGGTACCTTTTCACAGTGTACGACCTATGCCACAGAGCAAAGAAGTTCTGCTTTAAACATGCCAACTCCCCCAGAACAGACAAGATTTTGACATCTGGGAGGAGCGAAAAGAGTGTGGGCTCTGATGTGTGGGAATAGATAAAGTGGGAATTCCAGTTCTGCCACCTGTTGGCTGTGTGATCAGGGAAGGGTAACTCAATTTAAAACATTTGAACAGTTGGGCTTGGTGGCTCACCCCTGTAATCCCAGCACTTTGGGAGACCAAGGCAGGTAGATCAGTTGAGGCCAGGAGTTCGAGACCTGCCCAGCCAACATGATGAAACCCCATCTCTACTAAAAATACAAAAATTAGCCAGGCATGATGGCACATGCCTGTAGTCCCAGCTACTCAGGAGGCTGAGGCAGGAGAATCGCTTGAACCTGGGAGACAGAGGTTGCAATGAGTTGAGATCGCACCACTGCACTCAAGCCTGGGCGACAGAGCAAGACTCTGTCTCAAAAACAGCAGCCAAAAAAGTTTGAGCAATTCCCATCGTGGGGGATGAAGAATGCTATCAGGATTCAATTGGATCATTTATGCCCTTTGCTTGACTCCTGAGAGTGTTTGATCAATGGTCCCCTCTTCTTCTGTGGCCCTAGAGCCTTTACCTCCATTTAACAGAGAATCAGTGATGTCAGCAGAATTGTGTACATTTTTCTTTATAAATAAAATAAATACCCTTTATCTGCTTTTGCTCGCTACGAATGCTTCTCTTCAGTTTTACCATCACCAACCTGGTTGAAGCTTGAATAACAACACATTCCTAATTTGTGCCCATTCCTTGCACTCTTGTCCTTCTGATGCTTTCAGAAGTCACAATAAAACATTTTAAAAACTAAATCTGGTCATGTGGTCCCCTACTCCACCATCTGCATGAAACTCCTCCAGTGTGTTGTCACTCATCCTTCTGGTCTCAGAGCAAATGTCAGCAGCATAGAAAGGACTTCCAGGACTCCTCAATCAATTTGAAGTACAGTCCATAAAACCCCATCTAATGGGCTGAGATAGCCCCCTCTGATGTCCCATGGCAGGAAATGGCCCAAAGCCCCCAAGGAAACTCCCCAGAATTCCAAAGACAGTCTGGACTGGTGATCTGGCTTCCACACCAGGGCTGGGAGAGTCATGGGGAAGTGCTAATTGCACCCAAATATGTGACTGAAGCAGAAAACCCTAATGGCCTCTGTCACCTGGCCTAGTGTTCTGCTTTTGGGGACAATGGCTGGGCAGGAGAACATGGATGAAGCAGGAGTCATCACCATGGAGCCCAAGTGTGGGGCAGGGAACGCGGGCTGTGCAGGTTAGTTGTTCAACAGCAACACTGTGTGGTGGTGACGGGAGCAACAGTCCTAGTGGATGGGTGACTACACAGGACAATGGGCTGTGCAGAATGACCGGTCAACAGCGACACCATGTGGTAATGGAAAGAACAACAGCATAGTGGACCGATCCACTCTCCAGAGTGGACCGATCCACTCTCCAAATTCCTCTGTGTGACATTAGGAATTTGGACTAAGAAAATCCCAAGGACAGTTGGAACAATGAGACTTTCTGTTAATGGAGGCTGTGGGGACTCAATAGATTAATTACAGAAATAAAAAGAGATGATTGTATCTGTGCTGTAAACTGGCACTGCCGGCCACATTGGTTACAGCCAATGAATAATAAATAAATGAACATAAAACAAGAAACAATACCAGCACACAGAATCCACAGGGGGAAAAAAAAAAAAAACCAGAAGGTTTTTTTCATGAAGCACAAATGGAAATTTCTTGGTTACAATTGAAATACAATTCCTGGAGGAAATATCCCTGCAGCCTTAGCCCTTGAAAGAAGCTCATAATCCCTAAAATACACACCATGCACTTTTCCAACGAATAAAGTTTCCTCGTGTTTAGATCATTTCTGAATCTGAGTCGAAGAAGTTTGCAAGGGGCTCTTGGTTAAGATCTGGAGAGGATTCCCTGGGGAAAGGCAGCCAGTGCCCCACAGCCCATCAGGAACAGGTGCGGCTGACAGCCCCTGGTACCCCTGGCGCCTTCATTTATACACAACATCTGCACCGAACAGCAGGAAGTTCTAGGGAGAGATGAGAATGTCGTCACCAGTTAAGATGCACCCCTTGTTTGTGAGTGTGCAGCTGCTGGAGTTTTAAGAAGGACATTTTGGGAGCCTGCCTATTGGGAAGGAGAAAGGTAGGGCCAGTGGGGGTCACTCAGTGTCTCGCCGCCTGGATCACACATCAACAGCTGCCAACACCTGCGAATCTGTCAGCAGCTTCCCTGGAAGCTGCCTCCTTCTCAGACACGGAGACCCCCCAGGCTGTTTTAGAGGCCTTCATTTGTCATCCCTGCCTCATGGCAGCTCAAGGGAGTGCTTGTTACAATCAAGGCTGCAAAACCTCTTCTCTCTGCTCCTTTGTGCCCTTCACTCAGGATTTTTAGAAATGAAGAAATTAAATTGTGCCATGGGTCATTTTTTTAAAAAAGCATGAACTTGGTATAAGGTGGGGAACATGCGGTATGTGTTTCCTCTGCACTCTTGGCTATTTTTCTACAGTCTCTCAGCCCCATTAATTAGCTCCCTGGTCTAAAGAATTGAGGATTGATGGACTGGACATTGGGGGAAAGGGAGAGGGCGGGATCTGGGTGATGCGAGGCTACCCACGAGGGCCACAAGTTATCAGGAAAGCCTTTGACCAAGGTAACAAATGCAACACTGGGTGATGGTTTCACTACAGAGGTGACAGCTTTGTGGGGACATGCTGGGTTTAAGAGGCCTCAGGGTGGAGACATTGAGGGAGCCTGCAAATGCACAAGCTGAGAGTTTGGAAAAAATAAAGACTGGAAGCATGTCTGGGACGCTGGGTGGCACACACATGGCAGCTAAGCCTGAAGAGGTTGACGAGAGTGATGAAGGCCAGCCACTGGTGGGGGAAGAGAAGAGGCCTGGGGAGGGGTCCTGGAGATCTCCAGCTTGCAGAGAAGGGGTGGGAGAACAAGCAGAGGAGGTGGCAGGTGGACAACCAGGAGCTAGGGGAGTGCTGGCGACTAAGAGAAGAAAGCATGCCCAGGAAAGGCATCGTGTCAAATGCAGATGGAGATCAGCCTGGGTGAAAGCCACGAGGGAGCCTTGTGTGCTGTGTCTAAATCTGCCAGACATTGACCACATGTTATACCCCACAGTGCCTAGTATGATGCTGGGTGCAAAAGGCGTGCAACATGTATTCGTTAAATATTTAAATGCACCTTATAAAAGAGGTTCTTTGGCCAATAAATGTATTTCATTTTTGCCGAGTGTAGCGTGGGAACGATGCAGCAATGGTTCAAAGCCAGGAACCTGGCTTTGAATCTGGACTTCATTTAACACTGTGTGGCTCTTCTGAACCTGGGTCTGTCTTCTCTGTTTTTTAACAGCACCCACATCCCAGGGTTGTTGTAAGGGTAGAAGGCACTCGACACAGGGCTTAGCATGCAGGAAGCATTGCGGCCATGGGCTGCTGTTGGTCACTATCATTAGGGGAGATTTGCGGAAAAGACCCCGGGACTCACCTGGTGAGGCTGAAGCACCGTGTTGTAGAGCTGGACTCTGGCGGGCGTCGGGAGAGGGAAGCCTTTCTGTAGTTTCTCTGTGACAGAGACCAACGGTGAGGACCAGCAGAAAAGAAAGGGAAGGGCAGGGGAGGAGGGAAGGCCAGAGAGCCTGGGTAGAAAGCCTCCCTGAACTGGCACGCCTGGCCCTAGGTAGGGACTGGCATGGGCGTACATGCCCGAAAGGAAGGCTGCCCCAGAGTCTGTACTTCTCACCTGTTGTCCATCAGCCCCAAGTCTACCTCTAGGACCTGAGTGGACTCTGTCCCCATGACGGCCCTCCTGAGGGTGCGGCACCACTGGTGTACACTAAACCAAAAATCTGCTGCTTGCAATGGTGTGGACAGAGCGTGGTGTGTAATTAGGGGTATTTAATGCATGTGTGCATGAAACCCCTCAATGTTTAGGATAAAGCCAGAGGCGGACAGTGGCCAGGGCAAGTGCCCCACATACCGCCACATTCTGACATGGAACTCTGGAGAAATCTAAATTAGAACGTGGCCTCCCAGGTCATTACAAAGCTACATTTGTCAAAGTAGGAGGACAGATCCCAGGACTGATGTGTCATATTTCATATGATAATTTGTTGGATTAATCGGTAAGTTCTAAATATCCTAGTTACAGGTTATATGGGCCTCTATTTGTACTTTTGCCCCTTGCTCTCAAAGATCAGGGGCAGGCCTGCCTGAAGTTTTTACCAGCGTGGTGATCTAAGCTCTGGGAGGGGTTATCAGGGCACCCCCTCATCCTTTTTCCAGAGTTGGAAAAAGACCATGGGCTTTGTCTTCACAGCTGGGATCAAACTCATGCCCTACCCCTTGTCTGCTCTGTGACCTAAGTCACTAAATCATTCTGTTCTTCCACTTCCTCCCATAAAAGTTGGAGATGTTAATAATCCTTCATCTCATGGGGGTTTTGGAAGGACAAATTCATGCAATAATGAATCAACCCATGTGTAGTAAGTCAACCCATGTGAGTTCCCTTTTTGTTCCATCCGTTTCTGGGTCAGATGCCATTTGAGGTTCACTCGACATTACCACTGCCCAGCCCTCACACCTGGGGCCAGGTATTAGGTGGCTGTAGGTAATCAACCCCACCCTCTTCCCCCATGACTAAAAATGAATGGTTTCTTCAAAGTTCCTTACCGTTAACCCTGGGCAGCACAAAAGTGGGTACAATGTAGTTCATGATAGCCTGCAGCAATTCAACCTGGAAATCAGAGGAAGGATGGGAGGATGGTCCCGCATCGCCAGGACCCTGCGGGACCAGCAGTCCTCATCTCCCCACCTCTGTCACCCTCCTTTCCCCTAGCGCTGCTCAGCAACCGCACAGCTGGGAAAACTGCCGAGAGGTGGACGCAAGTGATATGTGAACACTTAGCAGCCCAGTCAAGGTCATGGAAGTGCTTTCTTTTGCTCCGATGGTTCCAGATGTAAAGCATGTTCTCAACTGTAAGGTGCAAGGCCTTACAACTCACGACAATGATGAGGAAGGTCATCAGAGAGTATTTAAATGGGAAAAGCTCGGCTTTAAAAATGTGTCCTCCCAGACACTGCAGTAAGAGGGCAAATCGGATCAACCTCTTTGAGGGCTATTTGGCGCAATGTTCATCAAAAGCTTGTGTGTGCCTGGTTGGGCTCGGTGGTTCATGTCTGCAACCCCAGTGCTTTGCGAGGCTGAGGCGAGTAGATCACTTGAGACCAGGAGGAGTTCAAGACCAACCTGGGCAACATAACAAGACCCCTGTGTGCCTTTTGGGCTAGCAAACATTCCTCCAAGGGATTTATCCTAAGGAAATAACGTAGGGTGTAGGAAAAAATGTGAATGCAAGAATGTTGACCAAAGCAACAAATGTATCCAAAACAATACATTAAAAGCAACCTCCATGTCCAACAATAGGGGAATCACTTGGTGGAAAATGATAATACTTTAATAGAAGGAAATATTATGCAACTGTTAAGAATGATATTACAGAAATGTAGGTATCAACACAGAGATAACCATGATATGTTTTTGAGTGAGGAAAACCAGGCTATAGAAATCACATCATTTCATTTTTTAATTAAATAGGCATTGCAAAAGGTCAGGAAGCATATACTTCAAATTATTAACTAAGTGATGAAAATACGCGTGGTTTTTATTTTCTTTCTTTTCCAAATCTGTAGGTTCTGATTGCCCTATAGTGCATACGTTTTGCTTTGGCAATAATAAAAAAATTTAAAAATACTGTAAAATCCTCAAGATGCTTGCCTGTAGTTGTGACATTTACAACTTGTAAATATACACATTTTTGTTTCTGGAACAATTGAGTCTTCTTTCCTGGCCTGTTATTCCCTGGCCTCACCAAATGCAGTGCCCTCCTTCCTGTGAATCCTGGGAACTTTACATTTCTGTTTTCTACAGAAGCAGAAATTATTTATGGACTTAGTCAAGCCACCAAGAGAGCCTTGGAACCACTAAGTCCATGAAAATACAAGGAGGTTGCATTTGGTCCTTCCATTTTGGAATCTCATTCGGTGGAAATGGCTGGCTGGATTTTTATCAGATTTGAAGGGGACACTGCGATGGTATGACTTTGGGATTGGGGGGCTTACAAGGCACTCACTTGGTGGGGAACTTGGGGGCATCTCGGGAATTTAAGGAAATGTTCTCCAGAGCAGCAGAAACTGGGATTCAACCAGAGGCCAGCAGGAGATTCAGGTCAATGTAGCAAGACCCTGGACAGGATCAGCAGACTGCAGCTTCTGATGTTAGACACAGGGCAGGCACTCTGTGTGGCTGGTGTTGAACAACATGGCGACTACTTACTGCTAACAGGGGCAACTCGTCATCAATGCCCCTCGTGAGGGCAGCAGGGGCAAATCTACCTAATGACGAGCAGTGATTCCTGGGCAGGGGAACCACTGACTTGAGCTAGGTTTCTCCCTGCTCCTCCCTCTCCTACCAGCCCTTTCTCCATGTCACTACGTAGCTCTGCCATTTCTCCAGCTGCTCCACCCAAAACCCTGGTAGTCACCTAGACAATCCTTTCCCTCAGCACACAGCCATGAGGGAGGCTTCTATGCTGTGTCTAAATCTGCCAGACATTGACCACATGTTATACCCCACTGTGCCTAGTATGATGCTGGGTGCAGAAGAAGGTGTGCAACAGATATGCATTAAATATTTAAATGCACCTTATAAAAGAGGCTCACATCTCTCACTAAGTTCTGTCTAAATCTACTTCCAAAATATGTCTCCAGTCCACCATCTTTCTCTTCTTCCTAGCTGAGTCCCCACCCCCAGCATCTCACGTAGACAAACACACCAGCCTCCCACTGACTCCCTTGTCTGTAATCCAACCCCCACCCCAGCCAGGGGAAGCTGTTACAAAGGTATAACTCCACTCCCAGCACTCCCTGCGGTAAACAGTGCACTGGCTTCTCACTGCCTGTGCAATACAACAATCTCCCCTCCTCTAGCCCAGCCCGGAAAGCCCTGAATGAGCCAGCCTATGCCTGCCCCTCTGGCCACATCTCTTCCAATGCCCCCTACTCGCCCTGCTCCAGACACACAGGCTCCCTTCATTCCCCAAACACGCCAAGCTAGTCCCCACCACAGGGCTCCTTCTCCTCCTTCAGTCCAAACATCACTTCCTCAGAGAGGCCCTCCCTGATCACATCCTCTGACTTCATTCTCCACCACCACTTTCCACCCATCCCCGCTTTGGTTTTTATAGCTTTGATTGGGACCGAAATGATCTCTCTCTCTCTCTTTTTTTTTTTTTTTTTTTTTTTGACAGGATCTTACTCTGTCACCCAGGCTGGGGTGCAGTGTAGCATGATCTTAGCTTGTGTAACCTGGAACTCCCGTGTTGGAGCCATCCTCCTGCCTCAGACTCCCAGGTATCTGGGACTACAGGTGCATGGCACCACACCCACTTAATTTTTATTTTTTATAAGAGATGGGGTCTTGCTATGTTGTTCAGGCTGGTCTTGAAGTCCTAGCCTCAAGCAATCCTCCTGCTTTGGCCTCCCAAAGTGCTGGAATTATGGACGTGAGCCACTGTGCCTGGCCTTTCATTTCTTATTGTGCTATCTTCCTGCTGCCATGTAAGGCTCTGAGAAGGCATCACTTCCCCGTCTTGTGCATCAGCCTACTCCGCACTTGGAGCAGTACTTGGCACATAATAGGTGCTCGATAAAGTAATTCATTTGTTCATCCAACAAATACTTGTTGAGCAGATTTTCTCTACCAGATCATGCATGTTTAATCCCATTTAAACCATTCTACACTTACCTAGGTGGGGAAGGTCTGGAGTTCAGAAAAGGGAAGTGACTTGCCCAAGGCCTCACAGTTAGTAGGCACAGAGCAGAGATTCTGGCTCAGATCCCTCTGCCCACCAAGCTTCTCGAACCATTAATTCACAACCCAATTAAATGCAAATGAGCCAGTGGCTTCTTAAATAATGCCACGAGCCTATGACATGTCCCTCTTCCCACCACCAGATCAGGAGGAGGAAGAAGCCACCAAGGGCCTCAGACTCACCGGGAACGGGCCAATATTTGAGTGCTTCAGTTCCAGGACCAGCCTGTGAGAGGGGAGGGGAGGACTGAGACCACCAGATGCCTGACTAGCGTGAGAACCCAGTTTCTAGAGAGGAGATACCCACTCTGGTGGATACTGCCCGGTTTTCCCACCCAGTATCCACTCCTCTTCCACCGTCACAGCCCCCTGATGTTTCCTTCGGAGAATTCACACAGTCCCTGCATTGTTAGTGCTGTTGACCCCACACTGAGCTCTGGGCCATGCTGGCCAAAGGGCATAGTCCACCTCTCCTGCCACAGTCATTGCTGCAAGGATGTACCTCTGACCTATGCTGGCCCAGTGCAAGTCAGTCCCAGGACTTCTGCTGGGAATATTGGGAATGAGGTATTCTCTTTTCTCTGGGAAAATAAGGAAACTCCTGGTGACTATTTTGCTGCCACTTGGTGACAGCCTGCTGGGCAGTGAAGCCAGCACAGCACAAAGCCAAGAGAGGGAGACAGATTCCTAAGGATATCATTTGAGCACCTGGGTCTTTCCTTGCCTGAAAACCTTGGATTTTTCAGTTATCTGAGCCAATATAGTATTTTCCCTTTATGGCCTTTATGACATTCTTAACAGTGATCTCAGAGGAAGCAGGGAACATATGGCTGTTTATTGAAACCCAACCTTTCATTAGCTGTGTTGGGTGCTTTATCCCACTGAATCCCAGTAACACTACAAGAGGCAAGGGCCATTACATCCATTTTTACATATGATGAAACTGACACTCAGAGGTCAAGCAATGGTCCCAGGTCACACAGCTAACAATCAGCAAAGCAGGGTTTCTTTTTTGTTTTCTTCTTTGAGATGGGGTCTCACTAGCTCAGGCTAGAGTGTAGTCACGGCTGCACTGCACAGCAAAATCACAGCTCACTGCAGCCTCGACCCCCCTGGGCTCAGGTGATCCTCCCACCTCAGCCTCCCAGCTAGCTGGGATTACAGGTGTACGCCACCGCATCCAGCTAATTTTTAAATTTTTTTTTTTTGTAGAGGCGGGGTCTCACTATGTTGCCCAGGCTGTAATAAAGCAGAGTTTTGGCCAGGCATGGTGAATCATTCCTGTAATCCCACCACTTTGGGAGGCTGAGGCAGGCAGATCACTTGAGGTCAGGAGTTTGAGACCAGCCTGGCCAACATGGGAAACCCTGTCTCTACTAAAAATACAAAAATTAGCCAAGTGTGGTGGTGTGTGCCTGTAGTCCCAGCTGCTCGGGAGGCTGAGGCAGGAGAATCGCTTGAACCCAGGAGGTGGGGGTTGCAGTGAGCTGAGATTGTGCCACACTGTACACCAGTCTGGGTGACAGAGCAAAACTCTGTCTGAAAGAAAGAAAGAAGGAAAGCAAGCAAACAAGCAAGCAAGCAAGCAAGCAGGGTTTCAAACAGGGCTCCTCGAAGGCAAAGCCCAGGTTATCTCCAACACTGTACAAAGCTTGAAAACTTGCCCTTGCTCCTCAAGAGTCAGTAGCCCCAGGATTTCTGCTCCATGGATTCTCACACCCTATCCCCATTCCCTGCGTATTCCAGAAAGCCTGTGCTCAGCCCACACCCAGCTGTATCCTCTCCAGCTCCTTTACTCGAGAGGCCCGTGGGTGTTTCAGGAGAAATTAGATCTATACATTTCTGAAGCAGTAACGCTTGTCAACACGATGCCAGGAGAAATGAGCCGCGCATAAACCTCTGGGGCCCGTCTCAAGGTGAAGAAGGACGGCTCGGTGCCAGGGAGAAGGCGGGACCGGGCAGGGATGTGGGTCAAGGCTGCGTGAAAACAGCACAAACATGCTGAAGAGGCAGGTGCCAGGTCTCACTGCGGGGGGCCATCACATCTGCTTGCGTACGGTGTTTCCTTCTGTCTGCCCCCTACTCCCTTCCTCTGTCTCTCTGAGTGTCTCCCTCTGTCTCTGCCTTTCCTTTTCTACATCACTCCCCTCCCTTCCTTCCTTTGTGTCTGTCTCCTCTGAGCGTCACTCTCTGTGTCTCTGTCTCTTTCTCTATGTCTCAACCTCCCTTTCTGTATTTCTTTTACTTTAAAAAATCCATTTATTTATTTTGAGACAGGGTCTTGCTCTGTTGCCCAGGCTGGAGTACAGTGGCTCGAACATGGCTCACTGCAGCCTCGACCTCCTGGTCTCAACGGATCCTCCCACCTCAGCCTCTCGAGTAGCTGGGACCCCAGGCATGCACCACCACACCTGGCTAATTATATACCTATATATATATTTTTTGGTAGAGGCGAGGTCTCACTATGTTGCCCCAGCTAGTCTTGAACTCTTGGGTTCAGGTGATCCTCCCACCATGGCCTCCCAAAGTGCTGGGAGAGAGGCGTGAGCCACCATGCCTGGCCTGTATTTCTCTCTTTCTGAGTTTCTGTTTCTCTTTCCCTCTTGCATATTGAGTGTTTATTCTGTCCCTGAGTGTTCTAAACACTTCAACACATATTAATACCTCATTTCAGCTCACAATGATGCTGTCGGCAAAGTAATTACTGGGCTTATTTTATTTTATTTTATTTTATTTTATTTTATTTTATTTTTTGAGATGGAGTCTCACGCTGTCTCCTAGGCTGGAGTGTAGTGGCACGATCTTGGCTCACTGCAACCTCCACCTCCCAGGTACAAGCCATTCTCCTGCCTCAGCCTCTCCAGTAGCTGGGATTACAGGCTTCCGCCACCATGCCCAGCTAATTTTTGTATTTTTAGTAGAGACGGGGTTTCACCATGTTGGCCAGATTGGTCTCAAACTCCTGACCTCAGGTGGTCCTCCCTCCCAAAGAGGTGGGATTACAGGCGTGAGCCACTGCGCCTGGCCTTACTGGACTTATTTGAGAGCCAGAGAACTGAAGTTGGCAGCGTTCTGGTGCTTGCCAAGGTGAGCTGCACTTCAAATGCAGGCAGCCTCATGTCAGGGCCACACTCTTAACCACAAACTCCCCTGCTGGGACTCGAATCAGGGCCATGTGGATTCTAGAGTCTCCCAGCAGAGGATGGTGGTTAAAGTCCTGAGGATGGGGTGAGAAGAAGTTGAAGTGGGATTTTCTAGTGTCAAGGAAAGCCAGGGACATGGGGCGGCTGGATGCTGTTGTGGTTCAGTGGGGATCATCAGCTGACGCCTCCCAGCCATGAGGACTGGCCATGTCCCAGAACACAGGACTGCCACTGCTAGAACTGGGACATTTGTAGGTAAGCTGAGATGGTTGGTCACCTACAATGTGTGACCTCGAGCAAGTCACTTTTTCTCTGAGCATCAGTTTCATGGTCTGCAAAATGGGGATAGTGTGGCCATTGCACACTCTTTGAGGTTTTAATGTGATGAACCAACAGGAAATCAATAATGCAGTGCTTCTGTACGTCACAGGGCCACTGCCATCCCATGGACACCGAAGACAGCGGGGGAGCCCCCTCCTCCCCTCACAGGCCCACTTACCTATCCACCTGGAGCTTTCCAACAAGCCTGTCGGACTTGGCTTCCACCTCCATGGAACCAGTCGTGCTCTGCCAAAACAACAACCCAGGGTGAAGTGCCCCGACCCAGGTGCCTGGCTGCAAGGCCTCCAAACCGAGAAGGGTCAGCTTCATAGCGGCTCCGCAGGGCAGCGCACACCGTGGGGTCAGGCCCGCAGAGCCGGAGGAGTGGGGACACTTCCCTTGGCTTTGTGGCTGTTGAGTCCTAAACTGTCAGCCAAATTCCATTTTCTCTGTCTACTTTCCAGGACCATTTCAGAGTTCTTGGGCCACTCTTGGAGGGGCTACGTAAGGCAGACCTCAGGGCTGCAGTCCAGGCCAGCCCTGTTCTCACAATCCCTCATTCATTAATTCATTCAAAAAATATGAGGAGGAAGTCCCGGGTTCCCACCTCAGCTGTTCTGTGCAGTCTGTGTGGCCTTGGATGACCCCGCAGGACCAATTCTGTGCGCAAAGTGGGAATAACAGGTCTCAGCTTGGGAGACCACGTGGACTTGCCTAAGGCCTCTAAGTGCTTCCTGGTGCAGAGAGTGTCTGAACTACGCCCTCAGTGGCCATATGGGTGCCACCAAATCTTTGTGGAGTGATGGAGTGATCAAAGGGATGAATGGATAAATCAACAATGGAGTGAAAACTGAGGCAAATGAAGGATTAAAAAATATGTGAATGAAAGAATAACAAAGATATGCATGAATGAATACATGATGGATGAATAAATGAACAAATATACAAATGAATGATCAATTGAACAAAGGCATAAGTAAATGAATAATTGAATAAATGAATGCGTGTGGGAATCAGAAAAGGCATATTTCAAGTCAACAATCTAATAAATAACTGAATGAATTAATAATTGAATGAACAAATACACAAATGCATAATTGAATGACTAAAGATATAAGTGAATGAATTGGAAACAGTACACATATTTCAAGCCAACATGGAATGAATAATGGAATGAATGAGAAATTGACCGAATGAATAATAGAATGAATAAGTAAACAAATGCACTAGTGAATGGCTGGGGGACCTTCAGGAGCCGGCACCGTTGAGTACAGTGACTCAAGTCTCAGGCTCTGGAGTGACACAGTCCAGGTTTGAATCCGGACAGGATTCACATGATCTCCTGACTCCAAAGACAGTGCTCTTGGGACTGTCTGGGGCTCCTCATCTGTCCACACCCAGGAACAGCTTACCATGCCAATCAGGAAGAGGGAAGCCAGGGAGGAGTTGGGGAGGACGGCAAAGGTCTGGACGTCCACGGCAGGGTAGAAGGTAAGGCCAGTGGGCTGCACGGACAGGTGTGGTGGGGCAGAGGCTGAGACGTGGATCTGTATCTTCATGTTGGGAAACATCTTGGCCACCTGCAGCCCCCAGTGGAGACAACCAACGAAAGGAGGAGTTTCTGTTAAAATGTTTATGAATCCTATCTTGGCCTGCCCCTGCTTAAATACCTTCATTGTCTTCCCATTGCTCTTAGAATAAATCCTAAGATTGCACAGTCTGCCAGCTGGCACCCTGCCAGCCTCACCACATGTGCCTCTGCCTCTTGTCTTCCATCTTCAGCCACACAGAACTCTTTCTGTGCCTCAAACTCAACAAGCTCTCTTGCCATCTAAAACCCTTTGCACTCTCTGTTCCCCCTTGTTAGATGCTTTTCCTCGCATTCTTCTCTCTCGGCTCTTTCCCTTCCTTCAGGTTTCTGCAGATGTTACTTTCTCAGACAGCAGTAGCGGCTTCAAGGGGGAACTAAGGAGGGTGTTGGTGACCTTCTTCCCGTCTCTCTTAGTCTCTGATATTCCCCGAGTTAAACCCACAGCCTGAGTAAAAATAATGTGATTGTTTTGCAAAGAAGGTTCAAGACAACACTCCTGGATACCCCTACTAAGCACACCTCTCCCCCCAACCAGAGCTTCTCTGTATAGAAATTTATGGGGTTTTACCACCAGAGATACTGCTATGAACAGAATGTTTGTGTTCCCCCAAATTCATATGACGAAACCCTAATTCCCGGTGTGGCTTCATTTGGAGAAGGGCCTCTAAGGAAGTAACTGAGGTTAAGTGAGTTCATAATGGTCGGTCAGGCCCTGATCCGATAGAATTAGTGTCCTTATAAGAAGGGACACCAGAGAGCTCTGTCCCACCCACTGCCATGCATGCATTGAGAAAAGGCCCTGTGAGGACACAGCAAGAAGGAGGCAGTCTACAAGCCAGGAAGAGAGCCCTTACTAGAAACCAAATCTGCTGACACCTTAACCTTGAACTTCCAGTCTCGAGAGCTATGAGAAATAAATTCTGTTATTTATGCCACCTGATTTGTGGCATTTTGTTATGGTAGCCTGAGCAGAAAAAGACAGAGGCCCTCCTTGACCACTTTGTCTAAAGTAACCTCATCCACCTGTTGGCTTCACTGGTAACAGTCCACATTATTTTTGTTATTGTTTTGGGTGTCTGGATGATATTTTTCTCTCTCTACTGGTCTGGGAGCTTCAGGAGGGTAGGGAGGTGGCCTATTTTGTTGGGTTCCCAGCACAGGGCCCCAGGCACATGGTGGGCATTCAATAGAAATTTATTGCATGAAAGATCCTCCCTCCACCTCCAGCCAGCATCTACTCCCACACCTGATCAACTGGGCACTTGCAGCCTTTCTCTGTTCTGGGGATGAAGCTGTTTCCACCCTTTCATGCTGGGTTGCTTCTGGATCTTGTGTGTGTATGTTGGGTGGAGGGGAGGGTCTCCTTATCCACTCAGCAAAGCCCTGTCCTCCCAGAACCCCCGGGCTCACTAAAGGAAAGCAAGGTCTTCCATACCTCAGGTAGGAAGGTTCCAAAGAATTTGGTTGTCAGTCGAAATTTGGACTCCTTTGGAATCTGTAGCAAGAGATGAGAAAAGGATCTCGGAGGATGCTGTTATAGACGGAGTGGAGGGGGTAAGTTCCATATGGGGGCGAGAAGCTGACTGCACGCACAGACAGTGGCCAGCCCCTATGTGACAACAGAGCACTGACCCACAAATTCTGCAGCAACCAGCCCGGAAGCCAAGCCACACCTTCTGCAGCAGTTGGCCCGGAATGGTTAGGAGCTAGTCAGTGACCGCCTGCTTGCTTTTTGCTCCTGAGAAAGCCCAATCTGCCCTCAAACCAATCTCATAGGATGCCACATTAAGGCTAAGGCAGAGTCTGCCTCTGCCTTAGCGTGATGCTGGGACTGGATGACAGAGTCTGACAAGTACTTGTCAATATAGCCCTTACATTTCTTATTCATTACTTTCTACATTCAGAGCTCTGTGTTCCGTCCTCTCATAGACTAATATCTCATTTAATCAGGCATTACTATCTCATTGAATCCTCATGACACCCTTTGGAGAAAACCAGTTATTGGTGTTTTACAGAAGACATAATAAGTTCTGAGAGGTAGAGTAATTGACCTGGGCCACCCAGCTGGAGGGGAGGGGGGCTGATATTGGAACTCAGCTCTAGCTGACTCTAGAGTCAACACCTTAACCTCCCTCAATGTGAGAAAAGCTTTTTCCAGATTTGTCTGGAAGGGCTGCAGGACTCTGGGTCCAGTATTCTTCCCACACCCACCCACAGCCCAGCCTTACCATGTCATCTCTAAGGGTCATTTTCAAGACCCCAGCCTGTTGGTATACAAGCCCGGCTGTGTTGAAGAAGTAGTCTGAGAGGCCCAGGTACACCATGCGGTCATGGGCAGCAGGAAACTCCATCACTGCTGGAGCAAAGGGAGGTGGATTGTGGTGGTTCTGACTGTAAAACTCCCCCTGGGGGTAGAGGCAACAGAGTGAGCCCAGATATTCTGCAAGAATTATAAGTCAACGTCTCCATCCAGGAAAAAAATGGGCTGAAGACACCACTTGTACACTCGCAAAGGAAAAAGCAATGACCAGAAGTTAACAGTAGCATCAAATGCCTCCTGGGCATTAGTTTCTAAGTGCGTTTCATGCCCGTCCTGGGAAGGCAGGTGTAATTATGCTCATCGTATAGGAGAGGACACTGAGGCACACGGAGGTGAAGGGACTTGCCCAAGGTCACACAGCTGGTAAGTGGCAGAGCCAGAAATTGAACCCAGGCCTCCAATGTCCAGTGAACATTCTCCTAACCACTCCACTGTCTCAGCCTCAACCTTGCTAGTAAGCACAGAAGCCCTAGGAAAAGAACAGTGAAATCTTGTTTGTTTCATCTGTAAAGTTAGCAAAATGGGAAAAGAGGTCAATTGTTTTCAGTGTTGTGTGTGCTTTAAACTGGTGCTATCTAGTGTTTGGTGAGAGCTTTCATAAGCTTCTAGGGTTGCTCTTTATGTTTCTGAAAAGCAATTTGGCAATATGTTGCAAAAGCAGATCACTTTTTAGCAAATAAATGTTGAGCTTAAAAAACCAAATTATAGATGGATACATATGGTAGGATACCACTTATGTAAAATTTAAAGGCCCATAAAAAGTATAAAAACACAGGCAAGAAGGACACACACCAACATCATCAGCACGGTTCTGGGGTGTGGGGAGAGGCACTCAAGGGGGCCTCCTTAGTTATTTCTACAATGTTTTTTATTTTTTTAAGAATCAGAAGCAAATATGACAAAATGGTAAGATTTCTTAAATCTGTGTGTTGGGTACTTGGAAGTGTATAGCATTCTCTGTACCTTATAATTATTTTATTACTTAAAATTAACAAGCATAACCTCCATATTATGGAATACGTGCAACTCATAATAATAATAAGATGGACCGGGCGCAGTGACTCACGCCTGTAATCCTAGCACTTTGGGAGGCCAAGGCAGTTGGATCACCAGAGGTCAGGAAATTGAGACCAGCCTGGCCAACGTGGTGAAACCCCATCTCTACTAAAAATACAAAAAATTAGCCAGGCGTGGTGGCGGGAGCCTGTAATCCCAGCTGCTGCAGGCTGAGGCAGGAGAATCGCCTGAACCTGGAAGGCAGAGGTTGCAGTGAGTGGAGGTCGTGCCATTGCACTCCAGCCTGGGCAACAAGACAAAACTCTATCTCAAATAATAATAATAAAGATGGACCTATGTACTGACTAGAAATCATCTTTAATACATATTGTTAAGTGAGAAAAGCAAGTGGAAGAACAGTGTGTATCGATTCATGTAGATCATCAGCAAAATCTAGATGGATTTTCTCATGCATTTATGTGAGTGCTTAGAACCAGGGACCTGGGAAGTTAACACACTCCATGGTTGTCAGTGATCAACTCTGGGCAGGAGCCCAGGAGATAAACAGGACCTCTCACTGAAGATAATTACTTATTGTTTTAATCTTTTACTCTGTTGTATCACTTAGATATATGTGGGTATTCATTTTTTTTTTCTTAGTATGCCATTTGGTCTAGCGATTTCACTTCTAGGAAATGCTCAAGGATGGACAGAGACACAATTGCAAGGATGATCACTGCAGCTTTGGTTACATTTGTAGAAAAAAAATGGAGAGCCCAAGCGTCCCAGGAGGGAGCACTGTGCTCGTACCTTAACCCAAACCGTCCGCTGAAAAACCAAGCAGCCAGTAAAGGGCTGCAAGAGGATATTTTGTGGATGGCAAAGATGTTCCTATTACATGTATCGATTTTTTAAGGTTGTACAGCAGAATATATAATATGACACGTGCAAAATATATGTCTGTGTGTATTTTGTTGTGTGTATGTGAGTACATGTGTGTGCATTTTTTCCTGTTTCTATATTGTGGGTTTTGTGTGTATTTGTTTTTATGCCTATATATGTGTACATTTGTTTCTCTCTCTCTCTCTCTCTGTGTGTGTGTATGTGTGTGTGTGTGTGTGTGTATCTTCCTCTGTTTCTGCAAAGACAAGGGCTGGAGGGATCTACACTTGTTTATTGATGGTGCTTATCTCTAGGTTGTAGACTCGGGTAATTCCTGTCTCTCTTTTTCTTTCTTTTCCTTCTTTCCTATATTTATTTCTGAATTCCTCTGCAGTTTCTAAATTTTCTTTTCCACACTGAATGTGTTTTGAAACAAACAAACAAACAAACTGTAAACAAAGAGGCAAATCACCAATGTGGAAGGACTGAAGGAGGCACAATCCAGGATGAATTTTAGAGTGGGACCCACCCTTGCTGGGGTGGTAGGGAAGGCTGCTCTGTGAGTGACAGCTGAGCGAAGACCCACGTGGAGTACTATAAGAAGCCAGCAGGGTAGAGGTGGGCATTGGGAAGGAAGGGAGTACCAGGCAGAGGGAACAGCTAGGACAAAGACCCTGAGGTGAGAGGAAGCTTAACCTGTTTGAGGAAGTGTAAGGCCAGTGTGCCTGGTTGGAGGGTGGTGAGTAAGGGAGGGAGCAGCATGCAATAAAACTCCATCCATCCATCCATCCATTCGTACATACATACATACATCCTTCCTTCCATCCGCCCACCCACCCACCCACTTACCCACTTATCCATCCATCCATCCATCCATCCACCAATACACCCACCCACCCATTCACTTACCCACCCACCCATATACCCACCCGCCCATCCATTCATCCACCCACCCATCAACCTACCCATCTATCCATGTATCCATCCATCTATCCATCCATCCATCCACCCACCAATACACCCACCCACCCATCCACCTACCTGCCCACCCACCTACCCACCCACCCATCCATTCATCCACCCACCCATCTACCTACCCATCCATCCACCAATACACCCACACACTCAACCGTCCACCTACCCATCTACCCACCCACTCATTCTTTCATCCACCCACCCATCCACCCACTTACTCATCCATCCATCCATCCATCTATCCATCCATCCATTCATCCACCAACACACCCATCCCCCATCCACTTACCCATCCACCTGTCTACCCACCCACCCATCCATCCACCCACCCACCCATCCAACTACCCATCCATCCATATATCCATCCACCCAACAAATAATTTATTGAGCACCTACTATGTGCCAAGCATTGGTCTAGGTGCTGCACATATGGTAGTGAACAAAGCAGTTGCAGCTCCTTCTCTCTCATCATAGTGAGGGAGACAGACTTGAGACTGTGTGTGTGTGTGTATTGGTAATAAAGCAGGATGTGGGGGAAGAGGAGAGAGCTATTTCAGCGAGAGTGATCTGGGAAGGCCTCTCTAGGAAGGGAATATTTGAGCAAAGACTTGAAGGAAGCAAGGGAGAGCTGTGTGGAAACCTGGGGAAGAGCACCCAGGCAGAGAAAAAGCAAGGACAAAGGCCTTGGGGAGGGGCAGGCATGGTGTGTTTCAGGAATGGTGGGGAGGCCAGTGTGACTGGAGCAGGGAGAGGCAGGGAGAGTAGAGAGGGTGGTGGTGAGTCAGATAGGAAGTGGGGGACATTAAACAATTTGTTTCCAAGGACTGGGGAGCCCTGGAGTGTCTGAGACAGAAGTATGAGGGTGTGTGATTCTCAGTGTCAGCCTCACCTTCATCTGTACATCCAGGGTCTCAGCCGTGGTTGTCGGAGGTGCCACCAGCCCATAGTTGATTCCAGCCACAGCATCTATTTCGGTCATTACTACAGAGAAAGATGGACCATGAGTTATCTCCCATGGCGTCATCCCTGGAAACTGAAATGCAGGATCAGAATCCCCTAAAATTGGATCAAGAACTACAGTGCAAGTTCCATTCCCACCTCCTCCAGGGAGCCCTCCTTAAGGAAGCTTGCCTTAAGGGAAAATGAACCCACACCCCACATTCACAGACACCCCCTTACTCTCTTCTTCCAGCAGCCCTGAGATGAGTGGCTAAGACACACGGTCAAGGGCACAGAGAGACCTAGGCTTGAACCAAACTCTGGATGACCTTGGACAAGTCCTTGCACTTCTCTGAGTCATTTTTTTGTCATTTGTAGAACAGAGAGAATCCTAGTGACCTCAAAGATGCTGGGAGGGTTTTGAGAGAAGATGGATGCCCAATGTCCTGTCCATGCAGAGGCTCAAAAGCCAGGGAGGATCATTGTCAGGATCATTGGTAATAGCCCAGGCTGAGCCCTGGCTGGCTCAAGTCTGAAGAGTTTCTCTGTTTCCCAGCAGTAATCAATGAGAGTTAAATAAACATCAGCCCTTCCTTTATTCCTTTCCTCAGTTAGCAGAGAAGAAACCAAGGCTCAGAAATCCAAGTTGTCCAATGATTGGTGAGGGATGAAGCTGGGATTCAGACCAAAATCTTTTTCCTGCCTCGTGAGGCCAAACCTTGGGCACTGCAGCTGCATCGAACCTGCCCAGGATGGGCTCCTGTACTGGAGGAAGAAAATGCCTCTTAAATGGGCATATACTATGTGCCAACCATGCAAGGCTTCACAGCGAGGTAGTCCTGAGAGCAGCTGAAAGCCCCGGCTCTGGAGTGAAGGAAACCTTAGCTGCAGATTTGGATCTTGCTTCTGCCTCTTGATGGCTTCATGACTCTGGACAAGTCTCACCTACTCTCTGAGCCTCAGGTTCCTCATTTTTTTTTTTTTTTTTTTTTTGAGAGAGAGTCTCGCTCTGTCACCCAGGCTGGAGTGCAGTGGTATGATCTTGGCTCACTGCAACCTCTGCCTCCTGGGTTCAAGTGATTTTCCTGCCTCAGCCTCCCAAGTAGCTGGGATTACAGGCATCTGCCATGAGGCTTGACTAATTTTTGTAATTTTAGTAGGGACAGGGTTTTCCCATGTTGGCCAAGCTGGTCTTGAACTTCTGACCTCAGGTGGTCCGCCTGCCTTGGCCTCCCAAAGTGCTGGGATTACAGGCATGAGCCCGGCCAGGTTACTCTTGTTCCATTGTGAGTTACGGGCTAGGGGACAGGGGCATAGGGGTGAAAAACGGGGAGAATAATGCCTCCCTCAGGGGAGTGTTGGGAGGCTGAGAAGGGACAATTTCCTGAGTGCCTGCCACAGTTCTTTGCAGCTTGCCAAGTACTTGAGGGTGAAGATTACTGTCCCCATTTTAAGGACATGGAAACTGAGATCCATAAAGAAGTGAGCAATATCAGATCTCAGGCCAGTCATATGTCTCTGGCCTTAGAGAGCTGGGGGTATATGGCTGTTTGGCCCTTGCAGAGCTAAGGGAATGAGGTGGTATGAGCTGTTTGTCCTTCTCACTTCTGGACCTAGCACAAGGACTTCGTCCAATGCTAGCTGCCACTTGAAAATAATCTACTACTCTTGTCATTCCCACCAAGGCCCAGGGCTGTCTGGGAAACTTGCCGGCCCCATCACATCCACCCTGACGTCCTCACACCCTCCCCCTTCTGTTCCTTTCTATCCTTGATCGTCATCCAGCCCTCACCTGGCAGAGTCTGGAAATAAGGTTGCAGCTCGGAGGATACAGAACTGGTCACTTTCTCACAGACCTGGGGAGAACCAAACAAGTAATCAGTAAGGTCTTCTCATAGTGAAAAATGTCCCTTGGCAATAATGGGCCAGATATGCCTTGCTTTCCTTGAATGTTTTCTTGAAAATTATGTAGCCAATCAAGTTTCCCTTTACTTTTTGGCCACCAGGAAGCTCAGAGTTGAACATGTAGCTTAGCAATAATAACTGTATATGACTGTATGGCCTACATAACTGCATTCCATTTCCTGCCCTGTGTGTGGAACTTTCCTGATGGGTGTTTATGTTTTCTATTTTATAAGGTGATTTGTTGTTGTTGTTTTGTTTTTTCTTTTGTTTCTGTTTGATTTTGCTGTCTCAGATCCTTTGTGGAATGAGGTAGTAAACAAATACGAGGTAGTCTATGGCCAGCCTTCCCTTATCTGGGCTTCTGGGAGCATGGGCAGGCTTTCTACTTAACTAGGTGGGCACCCTCATGTTTGATATGTATGGCCAGAGAAGCCATTCCCTACCTGCCTTTGCCACCCCAACCCTATCCCCCTGTCCCCTAGCCCGTGACTCACAATGGAACAAATACTAGCCTGAGAAGATTTGTGTTGGGTCATACACTGACTTTGACACTGAGAAAGTTGTTCCATTTATCTAGACCTCTCTTTTTTCATCTGTAAAATGGAATGTGGCAAATCATATTTTTCATTCCATTTACTCTTCTGTAATGTGGCCTTGCCACACCCCCACCAAGAGATGGAGTCTGTGAACTTGCCACTAGAATCTGGGCTTGGCAACTTGCTTCTAAGCAACAGTACACAACAATACACCTCACCTTTGTGTAACTTCAGAGGTGAGGTCATAAAAGGTTATGCAGAACCCACTCAATGATATGAGAAGCCCAAGCCCTATGGAGGGGCCATGGTAGTGGCTTGGGTCAATAGTCCCAGCAGAGCTGAGACTTCAAGTCTTCCTAGCCCAGTCACCAGAGATGGGAGCGAGGAACCCTCCAGGTAATTCTAACATGGAACTTTTGAGTCTTCTGAGGTGAGGCCCCAGACCTCATGGAGCAGAGAGCTCAGCCATCCCCGTCATGCCCATCTGATTTCCTGATGCACAGAATCCATGAACATTAACAATGCTGGTTGTTTTATGATACCAAATGTTCAGTTGTTTGTTTTCAAGCAATAGATAGCTGGAATATAGGATTGAAACCACAGCCTTCCCCTCACTAAGAGACTGGGGCTGGGGCTAGTGGTCAGACAAGCTCCTTCCCTCCCTCTCCCGATGTTGTTCTTGAATGACCTTCCCCTCAGTAATCCAGCAGAGTCTCTTCAGTCTTTGCCTTTCTCGACTACTGGGTAGCTCCTGGTGTGGTTGCCCATTCCCTTCTAGAAACACTCCTTCTAGAGACCTGTGACCAAGGCCTTCTGCTCTCTTCCTGTCCCCTACAGGCTTTTCCCCAGACTCCTTTGCAAGCTCTTCCTCCTTCACTGAAGACGTGGGAGCTTCTCTGGGCTCTCTTCCTGGCTCCCTGTCCCTTTCACTTAGGCCCTCTTCTTGAGCCGTTTCAGGCATCCCCATGGCCCCTGTGGCAGGTGCTGCAGTGCCCCGCCCACACTCTCTGGACCGTGCTCAGATGTGCCAAGAAGTTAGGTCTCTAAGAACAGCCTTCAACGAAAGAAGGCTAGGAGGTGGTAGACAAATACCCCACCTTCTTCCCGCTTCTGGAACAATTCTGAGGTGTGCTCCCCACCCTTCCTCTGAGAATTGCCAGCAGGACTGAGTCCCAGTTGCCCACAGCAGCAACCCACTCAGTAAAGCCCCTTACCTGCCTCCCAACCTCCTCACTGCGCTGCCTGGGAACCCCTCCCAATAAATGACTTGCACCCAAACCCTGTCTCAGCATCTGTCTTTGGGAGCCCAGGTGAAGTCACCTCCACTGCTCCCAACATGTGGCCAGTACCCAGGCCTTACTTTGCAGCCCAGGCTTATCTGAGCTCCAGTCTGGGGACCTAGATGCCTCATAGACAACTGTCCCTGGGTGTCCTACTGGTCCCCAAGGCTGGCACATCCCAAACCAAACTCCTCAGGTTCTTACTCCTCCTTAGGGTTGGTTGCACCATCTGCCTAGAGGTCACCTCTATCCTCCCCCTATCCCTCCTTCTACACTGTCAATCAAGTTATTTTTCCTGGGGGATGGAGGGAGGAAGGGGAAGGAGTGAAGAGGGGAAGATAAAGAAGGAAGAAAGGGAGAAAAGGAGAAAGGGAAGGAAGGTAGAAAAAAAGTAAAGAAAGAAAAGAAAGGAAGAGCTGGGCGCGGTGACTCATGCCTATAATCCCAGAACTTTGAGACACTGAGGTGGGTGGATCACTTGAGGTCAGGAGTTCGAGACCAGTCTGGCCAACATGGTGAAATCCTGTCTCTATCAAAAGACACAAGAATGAGCCAGGCATGGTTGCAGATGCCTGTAATCTCAGCTACTCAGGAGGCTGAGGCAGGAGAATCTCTTGAACCTGGGAGGCGGAGGTTGCAGTGAGCTGAGATTGTGCTACTGTACTTCAGCCTAGGCAACAGAGCGAGACTTCATCACCAATACAAAACAAAACAAAACAAAACAAAACAAAAGAAAGGAAGAAGAGTGGGAATAAGGAAAGGAAGGAAGGAGGGAAGAAGGAAAGGAAGGAAGGAAGGAAGGAGGGAAGACAGCAGTGGGAAGGAGGGAAGGAGAAAATTTGGTTTCCCTGAAGTGTGTTTCTACCACATAAGGCTCTTGAAGTCTTAAGAGGACCTGGACTGGCATTCTCCGAGGAACCTGTGCCTCTTCTCCAAATGACCCAGGAACAGAGGGCCGCACAGCTGGCAGCTGGGGCCCTGCTGGACTCCTGAGCTGCACCTCAGGCATTGTCACCAGTGTTGCTCACCTATCAGGGCCAACAGATGGCTCCAGATCACAGCAAATCCTGATGGGAGCCCAGCTCCCTCCCTGCTCTTCCCTTCGTGCACACTTTGTACTGACACAGGCTCTTCCTTCTCTCAGACACCCGTCCTACACACTGTATTCCCTGGGGGCAGACTCCCTGGCTCACTCTTCACCATTTCCAGCCCCTCCTGGTATCATGACATCTCATTCCTTCATTCATTCATTCAGGCCAGTACTTGCTTCTAAATTGGATCTTATGATTAAGAGCAAGGTTCATCTCTGAGGCAGGGTAGCCTGGATTTGAATCCAAGCACTATTACTTCCTCTTTCTGTATCTCAGTTTACTCACCTGTAAAACTGTATCTCAGTTACTCACCCACGCCCGGCCTAATCTCTCTCACAGGGGATTAAGTGCCAGAATGTGTAGATTAAATGCTGGAATCCATGGAAAGAGTTCTTAGCATAGTGTCAGATCACTGTAAACACTCCGTATATTATATGGGCCAACATCATCACCATCCCCACCATCACCATCACCATCACCATCACCATCACCATCACCATCACCATCACCATCATCAACTTCACTATCACCATTGAAACTGCCCAGGATGAGCTCCTGCCTTGGAGGAAGAAAATGTCTATTAAATGGGCATATGCTTACCACCATCACCATCACCATCATCAGTTTCACCATCACCATCATCATCATCATCCCCACAATCACCATCATCAACCTCACCATCACCATCATCATCATCTCCGCCATCACCATCACCATTATCATCATTCCCACCCTCACCATCATCATCCCTACCATCACCATCATCATCATTATAATCTCCACCATCACCATCACCATTATCATCATCCCCACCATCACCATCATCAACCTCACCATCACCATCCCCATCATCCCCATCATCACCATCACCACCATCATCATCCCATCACCATCACCATCACCATCATCATCATCATCACCATCACCATCCTCATCATCATCATTACTATCACTATCATTAACCTCATAATCACCATCAACCTCACCATCACCATCATCATCATCACCACCATCACTGTCATCAACCTCACCATCACCATCATCACCATCACCATTATCATCCTCACCATCACCATCACCATTATAATCATTCCCAGCATCATCATCATCAATGTCACCATCACCATCATCATCCCCACCATCAGCATCACCATCATCCCCACCATCACCATCACCACCATAATAATCCCATCACCATCACCATCATCAACCTCACCATCACCATCATCATCATTATAATCTCCACCATCATCATCACCATTATCATCATCCCCACCATCACCATCATCAACCTCACCATCACCATCATCATCATCAACATCAACATCACCATCCTCATCATCTCCACCATTACTATCACCATCATCAACCTCACCATCACCATCATCACCACCACCATTATCATCCTCAATATCACCATCATCATCATCCCCACCATTACCATTACCATCATCAACCTCACCATCACCATCATCATCCCCACCATCACCATCACCATCATCCTCACCATCACCATCACCATCACCACCATCATCATCCCATCACCATCACCATCATCAACCTCACCATCGCCATTATCATCATCACCATCACCATCCTCATCATCACTATCATCATCATCATCCCCACCATTACCATTATCATCATCAACCTCACCATCACCATCATCACCATCATCATCATCAACCTCACCATCACCATCATCATCACCATCACCATCCTCATCACCTCCACCATTACTATCACTATCATCAACTTCATAATCACCATCATCAACCTCACCATCACCATCATCACCATCACCATCACCATCCTCATCATCACCATCATCATCATCCCCACCATTACCATTATCATCATCAACCTCACCATCACCATCATCACCATCATCATCATCAACCTCACCATCACCATCATCATCACCATCACCATCCTCATCACCTCCACCATTACTATCACTATCATCAACTTCATAATCACCATCATCAACCTCACCATCACCATCATCATCATCACCATCACCATCATCATCATCACCATCACCATCCTCATCATCACCATCATCATCATCCCCACCATTACCATTACCATCATCAACCTCACCATCACCATCATCATCATCACCATCACCATCATCATCATCACCACCATCACCATCATCAACCTCATAATCACCATCAACTTCACTATCACCAATGCCATCATCATCATCATCATCATCTCCACCATCACCATCATCATCATCCCCACCATCACCATCATCAACCTCACCATCACCATCATCACCATCACCATTATCATCCTCACCATCACCATCATCATCATCATCCCCACCATTACCGTCACCATCGTCAACCTCACCATCATCATCACCATCAACAGTAGCAGCAGCTTTACTACTTATTAGCTTGGCTGCTATAGGGGCCACTTTTAAATGGTACTAAGAAATAATCGTAATTGTTCCAAATGTTAAATATATCTCAACACTCTTCTCAGACTATTACTTGATTATACAGACAGTTGAACTGTGGGTGAGCTAGCCTAGTGAGTGAGTACATTTTCTGCATTATCTCATGAATCCTTACAGTGCCTTGGTGAAGAAAGTATTAATGTCCTTTTCTTTTTTTTTTTTTTTTTTGAGACAGAGTTTCGCTCCTGTTACCCAGGCTGGAGTGCAATGGCATGATCTTGGCTCAGCGCAACCTCCACCTCTGGGTTCAAGCAATTCTCCTGCCTCAGCCTCCCAAGTAGCTGGGATTACAGGCATGTGCCACCACTCCTGGCTAATTTTGCATTTTTAGTAGAGACAGGATTTCTCCATGTTGGTCAGGCTGGTCTTGAACTCCTAACCTCAGGTGATCCACCCACCTCGGCCTCCCAAAGTGCTGGGATTACAGGCGTGAGCCCCACGCCCGGCCTAATGTCCCTATTTTACAGATGGTAAAATTGTGGTTCAAGAAGGTCAAGTCATTTCCTCAAGGTTACACAGCTAGTTAAGCCCTGGAGCCAGGGCCAAAACTTACCCCGAGACGCTACCCTGAGACTTTGGCTGGGGATTGTCCTGCTCATTGGAACTGTCCCATCTAATCCCAACCGAGCCACTGGCTCCACTCTTGCCATGTGGCTCTAAAACCCATTCTATAGTCCACTGTGTTAGGCATTTTGACAAACATGCATTGATTTCTCGCTTTTTAAGCTTTTGACACAGTATCTTCAGATAGATGATCTCACATGATTGATGCCCCCCTACCTGTTTAGTGTCTTTAACAAGGAAACCAATGTCTTCCACCTAGAAGACCGCACGAGCCTCCTCAGTGGTCTCCTTGCCCCTACTCTTGGCCCCTCCAGTCATTCCCACAGCGGACAGGGAAATTGTTCTAAAGCACAGAACTGGCCAGGTCACCCCCTTGCCTAAACCTTCAACGACTTCCATTGCCCTCTGGAGAGAGCCAAAACTCATTGCTTTTTGAGACAGGCTCAGATGATTCTTAAAAATTGATAATTTGTTAATGGAAAACCAGCTGAATGAATGGCCTCGTCCCTTATCTGAAGTATCTGGGTTGCGGGTTTAGGCTGTGGGCATGGTTGGAGGAGTGCTGGCCGACACCTGTCCCTTATATTAGTTCCAGCCTCAGGGAATGGGCTACTACTGAGGTTTGGCCAAAGCCCAGAAATGTAGCTTCATCAATGGCATTTGTTCTGAATGGGGAGCATCAAGGAAGGAACTTGGGGTGGGGTGGGGTGGAGGAAGGAGTCTACCAGGGGTATGGGAAGAGAGGGAGGCAGGAAGAGAATGGCATTTTCTCAGCAGGGAGGAAGGCTGGGAAAAAGCAGAGGTGGCCCAAGCAGGCATGAGGGAAAGTTTGCTGGGCGTGTGGGAAGTGATCATCTCTTGATCTCTTGGTGGATTCTTCAGCAAAACATACACAACTGGCTTTTAGAGCTGGGGTTGTGGTTTCAAAGGGCTATAAGCACTACCAAGGGGTCTGGAGTGACAGCAGAGTGTCCGGAGAAGGGGGAGGTGTGTGGTCACTGAGGGCCCTTCCCCTCTGTTCGCTGATGGGGCTCCAAGCCCCTCCTACCTGGCTGTTCAACTTTTTTCGAAGCGTAGACTCAATTTTTTTGCGGAAGAGTCGGATCAGCCACCTAGAGATGGACAAGTAGGGAGATAGATGAGGCTTTTTGGTTGTCCCTGGGCTGGATTCAGGAGGCTGCCTCATCTCAAAAGCTTTCTTCCCTCCTGGAAACAGGTCGTGGCACCCTCGCCCCTGAGCTCTAACTGCACACACCCCATCAGACGCTTGTCCCTGATTTAGTGACCTGTTCATGAGGCTATTTCCTGAATCCCTGCGTGGCTGGGCCCCTGCCCCAGTCTCATTCCTCACCAGCCCCTCCCTCACTGCACACCAGCCACACTGGCCTGCCACGTCCTCTCTCCTGTGTGTCCTCCCACCACCGTGCCTTTGAACATGCTGTTCCCTCTGCTTAAAACACCCCCGTCCCTAACACCTCCCTAACTAATGCCTACTTATCCTTTCGTCTCAGTTCAAATGTCATTTTGCCAAGGAAGAATTGGCCTGCCTCCAGATGGGGTCAGAGCCTCCGGTTCTCTGTGTTCATACAAGTTTGTACCTCTTTTTTCTTAATTCTTATCTCCTTTTGTAATTCTGTATGAACCATTCATTCATGCAATGCTTTGGTTAATGCTTTTCTTCCCCACTGGGCTGAAAACTTTAAGAGAACAGGACTGTGTGGCTGAGTCTGAGGTGAAATAGACCTGGACTTGAACACTCATCAGCTGTAGCAACTTAAGCTATTGCCTATCTCTCCATGCCTTGGTTTTCTCCCCAGAAAACGGGGTAATAATAGACGGATCTCACAGAGTCATGGTGTGGCTTGAATGAGATAATGAGTGTGCTCAAATCAGTGCTGGGCACAGTCAGAGTCAGCCTCTGACAAATATTAGCTCTTACTAAGTTTTCATTGGTCACTCATTTCCTGACCACGTTGCACAAGCCTGGTGCAGATCTGAGTCTCACTAGATATTTGTTGAATGGATGGATAGATGAATGCCTGCAGATTTGTGACGACGATATAATTTAGTGCATATGTAACGTGCTTAGTATGAGCCTGGGACATAGTAAGTGCTCAGTTAAGTCTGCTGAATGAATATGGAATAAACAAATGATGCCTTGAGAAAGAGAGTGTCTGCTTCATCTGTGGACCCCTGCCTCCCGTGCCATGCCTGAGGCCTCTGAGCAAGGCCTGGCATGCAGGTGGCACACTGGGTGTGTTTTCGGAATACAGGGATGATTGAGAGAGTTGTTCTTTAGGTCCCTCCTCCCAGCCACAGCCCTGGGAGTCCATACCCCACTCTGCTTTTTGAGATGCGCACGTGGACACTGTTGATGTGGCTGCTGCAGCTGGAGCAGCTGACGGTGGGCTTGCCTGATGTGGAGTTACTGCCCAGCTTCAGATCAGCCGAAATGGACATGCCTTCTACGCTCAGGTCAAAATTGCCGCTTGTTTTTCTGGAGAAAAACAAAGAGGAACGTGGAACAAATCCTTTCTTCCCACTGCCATTCAAACTTTACCCCAGTGCTGGAGGGCAGGTTTTGTTATTATCCCCACTCCAGGCGAGGAGATGCAGTTCAGAGAGAAGAGGCAGCTTGCCCAAGGTCACACAGCAGCTGAGTGGGACAGTCAGGATTCCAACCTGAACTCTGAACTCATGTCTGACTGGCAGAAACCTGCTCTTAACCACTGCCTCAGCTGCCGCCCCAGCTGTGTGGCCTTGGGCATGTTTCTTACCTCTCTGAGCTTCCATTTCCTCCCTCAGACCCTGGTTCAGCAGTCAGACACCAGAGTGTGTGTCCCAGCTTTGCTACTAAAAAGCTGGGTGTTTGGGGCCAATGACTTGCATTAATTAATGGAACCATTAATTCAGTAATGAGGTTAATAACTCCTCCCTCAGGGATGCAATGGGTTTTGGATAAGACAGTGGACATTCTTTTGTTTTTGTGTGTGATCAGCAAGGGAAAAGATAGATGCAAAAGGGCCCAGGGAGGGAGTTAAGTGATCCTTGTCGTGGGGAGGAGACACACCGAGCAGTTCTTGTAAGGGCAGGCACACTCACGCCCCTTTCATTCGCCAGGGCGGTTTCTCCTCTATTTTCCTCCCTAGATTCCCCAGAAAGGAGACCTTCCTAAAGCGACGGTCACTCTGAACCACTGTTAGTGGGCAGGGTAGCTGTGGGGAGAGCCCAGGATTTAGATTCGGAGTTGTAGTTTGGGTTATTTGCCCCTATTTTTCACCCTCCCCTGCATTCATACCCTTACCATTGCCTATCATGGCAGGGTTGAGGAGGGTGCCTTTGCTTGTCCTTGACTTTGGGCTTGGCCACGTGAAATGATTTGGCCAGTGTTATATAAGTTCTGAGCCTGGGCCTTAAGAGGACCTGTGCGTTCCTGCTTTCCCTTTTTGCACCTCTGCTATCACCAAGAGTATGCTCTGCATAACCCACTGGTCCAAGGAGAAGGAGACACAGGTGGAGCCAAGCCTCCTTTGCTAAGCCCAACCCAGGTCAGCTGAGCCCCAGCCGACACACAGATGTATAAGTGATGACAGCTGATTGTTGTTTTAAGCCACAGAGTTTGGGATAGTTTGTTACACAGCAATAGCTAACTGATAAACAGAAGAAATTGAAGGTTCCACTTAGCTTTCCACCGGAAGCCACATGCACCAACTCAGCCTTGCCAGTATCCTGCACTGAGATGTGGATAAATGCTCAGTTATTAACCAAGGGTTATGTAAAATCTTCTCATGTATAGAATTTCCTGAGGAACCCTGTGGCAATAGGTGGTCACAGGCAAGGCAAACATTGGGCATTCCAGAGGCCCTGACTCTCTAATCCCGTCCAAATATCACCAAGAGCGCACCCAACAAACCGCAAGCGCAGAAACGCACATGAAACGTTTTCGTGCCTTCCATTTCCCGCTGATCTTGATGTTGGCGTTGCTGATGGAGAACTTAAGGCCCACATTGGGCACCATGCTTATCTGGGAACTGGGAAGCTGGAATTCACGGATGTCCATGCTGCAAAGGAGAAATGTGAATTTCATATAATTTCATATAATCCTAGGTGCCCACATGAGGACTTGGTTAATGGTTAATGCAGACTCATCCCCCACCACCTGGTCCTTCACTCCGTCCATTCCAGGAGTTCCAAAGCTAAGACAGCAGCCTTGACAAATATGTAGGCAACTGGAGCGGCTTAGGTTTTGAAGTCAGAAAAAACCTGCATTTAAATCCTGCTCTTTAATATACTCTTGGGTTACCCTGGACATAATTACCACCAGCCTCAGTTTCCTCATCTGTAAAATGGGCACAATGATCTCTATTTTGCAGGGTGTGTGACAATCAATGAAGATAAAACAGGAGGCCCTTTAACTGGAAACTCTGTATAGGAGAATTCTGTATAGCTCTGTCTTGTTTCGCTATTGCAGCCCCAGAGCCTGCTGTGTCAGACATACAGTGGGTGCTCAAAATATCTGTGAATGAATGGGTGTACAAAACTCTACAGAGGACTTTCATGGGTTTTCTGCCCAGTGCACAACCCCCTTCTTGTGATAACAGAACTACTAGATTATTTAGGGGAAGCCCCTCCCCACATCTGTTCCATGCCACTCCGAAGAAAGTTGATCTCACGTCCATCTTCAGGGGGTGGAGCTTGCAACTTAGGCTCGGCCAAGTAGTGTATTTCATTCCCTGGCTACAGTGATTGGCTCAGGGCTGTGTACGTAACCTAAGGTGGGCCAGTCAGAGTGAGTCTTAGGGCTCTCTATTCAGAGTGCTGAGTAGGAGATCTAGTGAGACTTACTGGTGACTGTCTTGCCTGTGGAGGAGGGGATACACTGCCTGCCAATTGGGCCTGTCCAAGGAAGTGATGCTGAGAGGTGGCAAGAGAGGAAACAGGGCCCAGTGGCATGTAAGCCTGCCTCAAGCTGAACCCGAAGCCAGGCTCTTCCAGTGACTTTTCAGTCATGTGAGCCAATGCATTCTGCCTTAAGCCATTTTGGAAAAGATTTTCTGACCTTGAAACCTGGCACTTTCTAATTAATATATGGCACAAAGTTTGGGGGTTCATGACATTTCCTGGGAGTTGTGGTTTTTGTGGCTTTCTCCACGCTCAGCTGGGAGGTTGCCTCTCCTTGGGATGATGTAAACACAGGCTTTGGGATATGAAACCCTGTGAGTTGAGGAGTTTGTGGCTCTGCGTTCTAGCTCTTGGTGGTCCCAGAACACTGCAAGTCCTGCAAATCGAGGACTGAGCTCTGACGGGCCTCACCTGTAGAAGCTATAATGCCCCTTCCCAAGAAGCTTGATCTTAAAGCTTCCTGAGTAGTCAGGAATCTTGATCCTCTTCAGCTCCTTCTGCAGCGCGGCTGTCCCCTGCTGGCTGGCTGAAGGGAGAAGGCAGGGGTGACAGTCAGAGGCACGGCCTGGAGCAGGGGACAGAGGGGCAGGGCAGGCTCTGGACCCTGGGCCCCTGTTCATAGCATGAACAGTGGCACTGGAAGGGTCAAAAACAGAGACCAGTTAAGGTTTCCTAGAAAAGGCCAAATAGTAAACTGACCCTTTATAGGAAACCAAACTGCCTCTGTCACAGATACTCAGCTCTGCCGTTACTGCACAAAACAGCCATAGACAATATCATGTTCTTCTGTGTGCCTGTACTCCAATAACACTTTATTTGTTGGCATTGAAATGAGAATTTCATATAATTTTCACATGTTGTGAGATAGTATTTTTCTTCTTTTGTTGTTGTTTTGAGACAGGGTCTCTCTGTGTCACCCAGGCTGGAGTGCGGAGGCATGATCACGGCTCACTGCAACCTCGACCTGCTGGACTCAGGTGATTCTCCCACCTCAGCCTCTCTAGCAGCTGGGATCACAGGTGTTTGCCACCACACCAGGCTAACTTTAAAAAAATTTGTTTAACATTTTTGCAGAGATCTGGGGTTTCACCATGTTGCCCAGCTGGTTTCGAACTCCTGGGCTCGAGTGATCCTCTTGCCTCAGCCTCCCAAAGTGCTGGAGTTACAGGCCTGAGCCACTATGCTGGACCCTTTTGATTTTCCCCCATCATTTAAAGATATTAAGACCATTTTTGGCTTATAGGCCATGCAAAAACTGAGGGCTATAGTTTGCTGACCCGTGGTCTAAAATATCACCCCTGAAACACCCAGTTATGCATCCTACTAGTATTTGTTGGATACTTAATTTGTTATTTGCTCTATGATACACCCCCTCCAGATCCCCCACCTCTCTGAGTTTTGGGCTGTCTCCCCAGGGCCTTTGCACAAGCTATTCCTTTTCCCTAAGAAATTCTTCCCTCCCATATTCACCCGGTCAGCCTCTAGTCAGCTCATTCATCACTTCCTCTGGGAACCCTCCCTGGCTCAGTAGATCAGAGCAACACCCTGTGTTATTCTCATGATGCTGTGGATGGCTCCTCCAGAGCCCCCGTTACCATTTGTAATCATGCATTTATTCACATTACTCTGACTAATGTCCCTCCCCTATTACATGTAAGCCCCCGAGGTCAGCAGCAATCTGTTTTATTTACTAATGTGTCCCCCACATTCCCATTGTGCCTGACACTTTGAAGGCACTTAAGATATGTTAGATGAGGCTGGGTGCGGTGGCTCACGCCTGTAATCCCAACACTTTGGAAGGCCAAGGCTAGTGGATCACTTTAGGTCAAGAGTTCAAGAGTTCAGCCTGTTCAACATGGTGAAACCCCGTCTCTACTAAAAATACAAGAAATTAGTTGGGTGTGATGGTGCGCGCCTGTAATCCCAGCTACTTGGGAGGTTGAGGCAGGAGAATCACTTGAACCCCGGAGGTGGAGGTTGCAGTGAGCTGAGATGGCGCCATTGCACTCCAGCCTGGGTGACAGAGCAAGACTCGGTCTCAAAACAAAACAAAAAAAGATTTATTAGATGAATAAATAATGTCCTAATGGCAGGAATTCTACCACCAGTTATGATGTGGCTAACAGCATCAAAGAACCAATTAAAAGGCAGACACATTACCTGAAAAGGAGTAAATAGTAAGATGAGGGAGCCCAGACTTTGGGTTTTCTCGGAGCCAGTTAGGAAATAATAATATCAATGAAATGTATTGAGCTTTACTCTGTGCCAAGCGCTGTTCTAGGCTCTGCGCATGTATGAATTTGTACAATCCTAGGAAGTAGGTCCTGTCACTACCCTCATTTCACAGATAAGGAAGCTGAGGTTCAGAAAGCTGACGTGACTTGCTAGGGGCCACACAGCTGACAAGGAGCAGAATTTGAACCCAGGCCTTCTGGTCCCAGAGCCTACGCCCTAGAGAAGGGTTTCTGGGGGTTCAAAAGTAAATGGCACATAACTGGTCACCGTGTGGAGGGAAAAAAAAAGTGTGGTGTCCAGGATCTGTAAGTTGACAGAGACCAGGCCTCGAAGGGTCTCAAATGCCATGCCAAAGGGTCAGGATAGCTTCTGAAGGCAGTAGGCAGCCACGGAGAATGTGAGCCAGGGGAGGACATGAACAGATTTGCTGCATTTCAGAAAACTCACTCTGATTGGCACAAAGTGACTGGGTAGAAGGGGAAACTGAGGCTGCTATGACGGAGCATGAAGACCACCGAATTTAAAGACCCTGACTGAGCCTCTGCTTCGACAGGCTTCAGGGCCATACTCCTTCCTCCTAGCTCTTCTGTCTTGTGTGGCCTTCTGTCTGCGGCTCTAGGATTCAGAGACGTCCTGCTGGTCTAGGGTGGGAATTCAGGGATGGGATACCAGCTCCTCCTGAGTCCTGTCTGTTTCCCGAGGGCACCCCAACTGGAGAGGCTCTGCCTTCCCCTTGGTCTGATTTCCCTGGGGCTGGCTATCACCCACTGCTCTGCAGGTCATCTCTCTGCCACCGGGAGGCAGCATCGAGCAACCCCACGCTGGGGCATCAGGCAAGACCAGAGCTGACATCCAGGCTGCCAGCTTCTCGCGTGTAAGTGTTGATAGCAGCAGTTTGTCTTACACAGGCTGAAGTGAGGGTAAATGAGATTGTGTGTGTAAAGTTCCTAGCTCAATGCCTGGCACAGGTTAGAGCAGGTCAGCAGGGGCTGCTTCATGCCTTTCTCTCCTCTGCCTGGGCCTGGGTGAGTGGTCTGGGGGGACCCTCTTTGTGTCACCCGGCAGAGCACTGTGCACAGTATGGCCACCAGCCCCTGCACTGGGGAGAGCACGGGGTGGGGAGGTCCTCCCACCCTCTCCCTCTGACTGCTCAGCCTCCTCAGCATCGAGAAGCAAATGGCAAGGCTGAGAACTGGCTTTGGAAAGAAGAGAAGGGCTTAGAAGTCCAAGGTGGAGGTTGCAAAGAGGGAAGGAGGGGACCATGAGGACCCTCAGGGGTCTGAGCACTGGACTTGGAGTCCTCTAGACCAGTTCTCCAATCCCAGCTCTACCATCCCAGCCCTGTGATCTTAGGCAACTTGCTCTGCCTCAGTTTCTTCATATATAAAATGGGGGCAAGGGGGCCTGCCCTGAGGAGCTATGAGTATGCCAGGTGACGGGTCTAAAGGGCTGCACACAGTAGATGCTCAATAATTGCTCCTCAGGGGTGGAGAGGAGGGAAGGGAGGCATCTAATTACCATAGTCCAGGCCCTTCTGGGAGATCCTGACCACGACGCCAGGGTTGGCGGCCGCTGTCACGGTGGTGCCCACGGCAACCAGCACCAGCAGGGATGCCCATCTCGGCGCATCGTGAAGGCCCCTGGCCATGTCCTTTCTCATCCTCCAGAGCTGCCAAGACCTCAAGGCCTTGAGGTGGGACCACAGAGCTATAAAGGAGTCCACTGGGGACATGCAAGTCAGTAGAATGCGGAAAGGAGGAAGGAACCTGGCGAGAGTGGGAAAGAGGGAGGGCAGCTGTGGTTTTCCTTTGTGGTTAGGGCCCCACAGGCAGGGAGAAGTGCAGCCTGGGAGGCTCGCATGTGCATGTATGCATGCCTGTGTGTGCACAGGTGTGCACGTGTGTATGTGTGTGTGCAGATTGGTTCCCCTCCCTAAGCACCCCATCCCCCGCTCTGTGATCCCACCCAAATGCCCCCACCTACCGACTGCCTTGAAGCTAGGTGGCACAGACATAAGGATTCATATTTTTCTTTCTACTTTTGATTTCTTTTGTATTTTGGATAGTAAAACATTTAAGAAAACAGATGCTTTAGTGTTTTCTTGTCCTGAAAGGCAGTAGTGGTAATGATTAAATGCTCACATTTTAGAGTCTAGTATCTTGGCTGTGGTTTTGCATCTTAGCCCTGTCTATTTCTGTAGTGGTCTGACCTCAGGCAAACCCTTTAACTTCTCTGAACCTCAGTTTTCTCTTCTGTAGAAGAGAAATATATAGTACTGCTCCCTCTCTGGATTGTGGAGAAGGTAAAATGAGCTTAAAACCACGTAAAGCATTTAGCACAGTGCCCGTGCAAAATAAATATCCAAATACTTAATGTTAATGTTACCCTGATTTCAAAAGTAATCCATGTTTATTGGCCAAAATTTGAGAAAGAAACAAGAGAATACAAATTACATGTAACTCCCTCTTCCAGAGACAAGCCAAAGTGTATTTTAGAGCATTTCTTTTCTCCCTCTTTTGTTGGTAAGCATAGGTAGAGGGTCTATGTTTGTTTGTTAATGAATATGGGATCACCTGGTCAGTTTGGTAAAGTTGCCTTTTTTTGATAAACAATATGTAGCGAATGTTCTTCTCCAGCATTAAATATTTCATTGCTTCCTCATCCCACAGCTTTCTTATCCAAGCTTCTGTTTTTGTACATTTTTACTCATTCCTTTGGCAGATGTAGAACCTGAGGCTTCACCAGGGGAAGTGTTCTTCCCACAGTCACTCAGCAAGCTGCTAGCAGAGCGAGGATCAAAACACAGCCCTCCAGATGCATCCCACACCAGCCCGAATTGCTCAGCGCCTTGGGAGTTGGGGGGATGTAGACACTCCCCACCGCCAACCCAGCTTTCTAGACAGGTCCCTGTCTGCTCAGCCCCTGCCCCTCCCTCTGCAGCAGCCTCAGGCCTTGGGTGGGCAGGAACCCCACCGGGCAGCCTGCTCTGTCTCCATGGTGATGAGAGGAGGGGCGGGGCTGCAGAGGGGGCAGCCGGCTTCTCTCCCGCTGGGTCCTCATCAGCCCCCTGGTGCCCTGTCTCCCCGACTTTGGATTTTATGAAAGTCTAATGAAGTCCGCTGAGCCTGGAGGACGTGAGACCTTCTGAAGTTTTCTTCTTTTTTTCTTAAAAGTTTTTTTCTTCCTCTCTTTGTTTGGTTCTAAAAGAGTCTCCCCTCCTGCTTCCATCTGCAGCAGCTAGAATTCCTCTGGCTTGCTTCAGAATGAAAGCAGTGGCCATGTGTGAAGCATCCACTGTGTGCCAGATGCTTCACACGCATCATCTCCACGCCAAAAAACAACCCTGAGAGAGGGATGATTCTTCCTCACTTCGTTTTAATATTATTATTATTATTGTAGAGATGGGGTCTCACTATGTGTCCTGACTGGTCTTGAACTCCTGGGCTCAAGCAATCCACCTGCCTCAGCCTCTCCAAGTGTTGGGTTTAAGGCCGAGCCTGATCTCTTCCCCATTTTGGAGACAAGGAAACTGAGATGCAGTGATCACATCACTGTCATGGTCATTCCTCCTTTCATGGAGAGAAGATTTTTCCTTACCTCAGCCAGGTGCCAGGAGGAGTTATGACTGTGGGCCCTCACCCCGGCTCTCCCTTTTTCCAAGTGATTTGAGCCCCCAGACTCAGATGTCTGCATCTGTACCAGGAAGATTAGCAACCAGAACACATAGATTGATGACTTGTCATAAAAATTAGATTTTTGAAAAATTATCTTGCACGTTTTTGAACACTTCCAGTTCTTAGTTGCTCGAAGTTCCTGAGTTCCCCAAGGCCCAGGTAGATGTGGTATCAGTGAGGGTGTCAGCTAGGAAAGGAACGTTAAGATGAAATCACAGGACAACAACCTACATTGCTATAAAATTAGAATCTTAAAACCAGCTGACGGCTGGGGGTGGTGGTTCACACCTGTAATCTCAGCACTTTGGGAAGCCAAGGCAGGTGGATCACTTATTGCCACGAGTTCGAGACCAGCCTGACCAACATGGTGAAACCCCGTCTCTACTAAAAATACAAAAATTAGCCAGGCGCGGTTGTGTGCATCTGTAATCCCAGCTGTTCAGGGGGCCGAGGCACGAGAATCTCTTTTTTTTTTTTAATATGGAACACTTCACAAATTTGTGTGTCATCCTTGCACAGGGGCCATGCTAATCTTCTCTGTATCATTCCAGTTTTAGTATATATGCTGCCAAAGCGAGCACCACGAGAATCTCTTGAACCCAGGAGGCAGAGGTTGCAGTGAGTCAAGATCACGCCATTGCACTCAAGCCCGGGCGATAGAGCAAGACCCTGTGCTCCCCACCCCACCACCACCGCCAAAACAAAAACAACAACAACAACAACAAAAACCAGCTGGCAAGTTTCTGAACAAGCAACCCACTGGCTTCCCCGATGTCTCATGCCCAGCCAGATCTAGATGAGCCCATCAGTGACTTTCCACCGCCTCCTTGTCAGCACTGCTGCTGGCCATGGAGCTGCCCCACTGCTTCAGATCTGACCCCGTATCCGGTATCAGTGACAGTGTCTTCAACCCCAGTATCAGAAACCACCAACTCACATTGCTTCAACAATAAACAAATTTATTATCGCAGAGAGGAAGTCCAGAGGGAGGACAGACTTGAGATTCTGATTGATTTAGCAACTGACAGACATCTACAGGATCATCTTTCCATCTCTCTGTTCTCCCATCCCCATGTGTCAGATTTGCTGTTACACTGGCTCCTTTCATGGTTGCAAGATGGCTGCAGCAGCTCCAGCCGTCCCATCTAAATAGACTTTTCCCCAAATATCCTTTTCCTCTTCCTCCTCCTCCTGCTTTTTGTTTTTTCTTTTCGCTAAAATTATTATAAAATATTTCAAACCTATGGACAAGAATAGACCACCTGGGTTTGTAAAACCTTAACATTGTGCCATATTTGCTTCGTAGAGTTCCTTTTAGTTCTAGGAATTTTGATACATCTATAGCTATGTGTTGTAACCAGGACCACAATCAGGATATAGAAGAATCCTGTCATCCCCCAAAACTCTCTCCTGCTATTTCAATTTGATGCAGCTTAAATCATAGGGAAAATATATTCTTCTCAGTAGAAATTCACAGATGGGGTGAATCAAGAGTTGGTCAGTTCAAGGGCTGGATCTGTCTATTTTCCTGCTCTTCTGTCCTTAAGCTGTCGACTTTTTCCAGAAGAAAGTGAATTGGGTTTAGAGCCAGGCAGACCTGGGTTCATGTCCCAGCCAGTCTACCCTACTCTGTGAGCCTGGCCAAGTTCCTCCACCTTTCTGAAATTGGGGTTCCTCATTTAAAGATGAGGAAACAGTGCCCCCCATGGAAGTCGTTCCTGAAGATGAAATGAGATTAATAGGTGTGAACTGATTTACACAGAGAAGGTGCTCGGTAAATAATCATAAGTCAACCTTCATCACTAGCTGACTGGAGAGCCTCAGAGCCCCCAGGAAAATACGCCAGGGGCACTGGAAACTGAGCTCTTGGCCCTCTGGCCTCTGGGTTTGGACTGGATGGGTGCAAAGATAGAGGAATCTGTGGCTGACATTGCCTTTGTGAGCCTTCCACTCTGCCAGGGGCTGCGAGGAGCAGCAGCCATTGCCTGCCTTATGTGAGCCCCTGCAGCACAGCAAGGCTGTTAAGGGGTGGTTTGGAACCTGACAAATCTGGGCCCAGATCCCAGCTCTGCCACTTCCTCACTCTGTGACTGTGAGCTTGCTGCTTAAACTTGCTGAACCTGTTTCCTCGTTTGTCCCCACACTCCATCCTCAGGCACAGGTCTTGCTCGGGTTTAACAAGAGGTCACCTCTGTGGTCACCTGAGGCCCTGTACTCTTCCTCCCCTCAGCTCTGATTCTCTAGCCCTTTCCCTCCCTCACCCACCAGGGTCCCCCCTTCCTCTGTGTGTCTGGCTTCCAGGCTATGCTGCCAGGCATTCTTTGATCCTGAGTGGGGGGTGCAGGTGAAGGAGGAGCTTGTGGTAGATGCTGGAGGGTGAAGGGGAGGAGAGGAGCAGACCCTCCTGGAGATCCAGCCTCAAGGTGCAGTATGGAAAAGACAATCAGGCCAGCATGGTGGGAAGCCTAGGTGGGCAGATCTCTTGAGTCCAGGAGTTCGAGACCAGCCTGGGCAACATGGCAAAATTCCGTCACTACAAAAAAATACGAAAATTAACCAGCATGGTGGCCCACGCCTGTAGTCCCAGCTGCTTGGGAGGTTGAGGTGGGAGGATCATTTGAGCCTGGGAGGCGGAGGTTGCAGTGAACTGTGATCTGTACTCCAGCCTGGGTGACAGAGCGAGACTCCATCTCAAAAAAAAAAAAAAAAAGAAAGACAAACATTGTGTACATTTTGTATTACGGTGTAAACTCTTAAGAGGGTGTCTCTCCTGCTTTGTTATGCTAAAAAAACAAACACTGTCTGTCTCCTTCCCAGCTTTACTTCTCGTAAATAGGCTGCTTTGAGTAATCTGGTCAGAAGGATATGAGCCTCCAAGGGGCACCGGGTGGGGGCTGATCTTCATTATTATTAATACTAACATTCATTATTATTATTACAGCAGTCCCAGAGTGGGACAGAAGATATATTCAATAGTGAATCCATTGAAAGAAGAGTCAGAGCATAGTTCCAGACCCTAAGTGCTTGGAGACTAAGGACAAGCTCAGTCTGGCCTGGCAAACCCCCAAGGCTTCCAGTGGGGGGCGTCTGCCTCGGTGCCTGGGGGCTGATGGAAGGAGGGTGGTTTTTCAGACTATAGGCCTGAGCTCCGAACAAAGGGCAGTTTCTGGGACGAGCTGAAGGCTGAGGGAAAGGAAAACAAGATGGAGCAGCTCTCCAGGGGTGGGGGTGGGGGTGGGGGTGGGGGATGGGGGGATGGGTGGCTTCTTTTGCTCAGGAAACTAGAGTGTTTCACCTGTGTCACAATGTTGGCTCACGGCAGGCCTGGCCTCCTCCAGCCCGAAGGAGGATCACGGGAAGAAAAGCAATAGGGGCAGTTGGCTGTTGCCAAATATGCAACGGCCTTTGATACTTGGGGCTGTTTCCCCTCAGCCACATGAGGAAATTAGCCAAGCCCCAACCGGCTGAGCCCTGAGAGAGCCGCTGGCGGCAGCTGGTAGAGAGCTGCTCGCTGCCTGGCCCTGCCTTATCCTGGGGAGAGCACGAGCTGGGAACACTGGCAGGCTGGGGTTGGGGGAGGTTAGTGGGGACGAGGGCCTGGGGTGGAGCCTTGGTTTTGCCTCTGCTTGGCTGTGTGAACCTGGAACAGTCTTTGCCCCTTTCTGGGACCTAGGGTCCTCATTCATAAGAACAGCCACCATCTTTGAAGGGCTTAATCCATATCAGAAACCAAGCCAAGCCCTTGGCTGACATTCTCTTTTAATCCTTATCTAACCCTGAAAGTAGGTATCATTGGCTCCATTTCACAGATGAAAACATTGAGGCTCAGAGAAGTTATGCAACTTGCCTAAGGCCACACAAGCAGAAAAATGGGAAAGAGATGTTGAAGACTTCAAAATGAGGGGAGGGGGCGCCTCCTGTTGCGTTATGTGATGGAGGTGACTGTGGATTGTGGACTCCTGGAGAAGCATGAGGGGTATTTTGTAGGCAATGACAAAAAGCCAGTGACACTTAATGTGACCACATTTTTACCCACAGATTGGTGAGGCCCAGAAAAACAACCTCCAGGGACCTATCCTTTCAAGCTTCTGCACCGTTGACTATGCCATTTCTTCTACCTGGAGACTTTCTGTCCATAACTGGAAAACTCCTATACATGCTTCAAGGCCCAGTTCAAATATCGCCTCCTACATGGAGGCTTCCAGGTTCTCTGGGCTCCCTTCAGAGTCTGTCTCCATAATTGCCACCCTGTGTAATTGTCATCTGTTTACTTGCCCATTTCTCCATCTCTCAGAAATTGAGAGCACGGGTTCTTAAGCCAGTTTGGCCTAGGTTCAATTCTGGCCTCTGTTGCTTTCAAGCTGTGTGACCTCGGGAAAGTCACTAACCACTCTGAGACTCTTTCCTTTTCTGTAAAACAGGATTAATAATATCTACCTTGTGTTGTTAATGTTAGATTAAACGAGCGAACACATTGGAGTCCGTATGAGATGCTCAATTATGGTAGCCGTGTCTATTATAATTTGTGGTTGTTAAGACTCTAAAATTGCTTTCAATTTTTTATTTTGAAATAATACCAAACTTACAGAACAGTTTCAAAAATAGTAAAAAATTCCTATATTTACCTCACACAGATTGTCCAAGTTAGTAAAGTTTTACTAAACTTACCTTTACAGGTGTATCTATATATGAATATATATGTGTATAGATGTATATATGTAAATATTTTTTCAGAATTATTTGGGTGTAAATGCATGCATACTATTTTAGTTTGTATTTCCTAAAAACAAGGACACTTTCCTGCATAATCACAGCACAAACAGCACATGTTTTTTTTTTTAGACAGAATCTCGCTCTGTCACCAGGCTGGAGTGTAATGGCGCGATCTCGGCTCACTGCAATTTCTGTCTCCCAGGTTTAAGCGATTCTCCTGCCTCAGCCTCTCAAGTAGTTGGGATTACAGGCACGTGCCACCACGCCCAGCTACTTTTTGTATTTTTAGTAAAAACAGCGTTTTTACTAAAACAACGTTGGTCAGGATGGTCTCAATTTCTTGACCTTGTGATCTGCCTGCCTCAGCCTCCAAAGTGCTGGGATTACAGGTGTGAGCCACCATGCCTGGCCTATCACAGCACAAACATTAATACAGTATTACCAGCTAATCCACAGACCCCATTCCCATTTCACCAGTGGTACCCATAATGATGTGAGTGGGTCTAGGTTCCAATCCAGGACCTCCTGTTGCAATTTCTTCTCATGTCTCTTGGCCTCTTTTTTTTTCTTTTTTTTCAGATGGAGTTTCACTCTTATTGCCCAGGCTGGAGTGCAGTGGTGTGATCTCAGCTCACTGCAACCTCCACCTCCTGGGTTCAAGCGATTCTCCTGCCTTAGCCTCCCGAGTAGCTGAGATTACAGGCATGTGCCACCACGCCTGGCTAATTTTTGTATTTTTTGGTAGAGATGGGGTTTCACCATGTTGGTCAGGCTGGTCTGGAACTCCTGACCTCATGATCTGCCCGCCTCTGCCTCCCAAAGTGTTGGGATTACAGGCGTGAGCCACTGCGCCCAGCCTCTTGGTCTCTTTTAAGCTGGAACAGTTTCTCGGTGTTTTCATGACTTACACTTTTGGAGAGGGCAACCCAGCTACTTTGCAGAATGTCTGTCAGCTTGGGTTTGGCTGTGTTTCCTCGGGACTGGACTCAGGTCATGCCCTTTGAGCAAGGAAACCACAGAAGGGATGCTGCGTTCTTCTCAGTGCCTCAGGTCATGTGACATTCAACGGTCCTGTTGCTGGGGATATTGACGTTGACTCTCTGATTAAGGTGGAGGTGTAATACATGAGGAGGGACCAGCAGGTGGGAGTCACTGGCCAGTGGGTGCCCGGGTGGCCTCCTCAAGGACCTCACCTGAGTCATCCTGTCTGGTGTAGCAGGAAGGCACCCAGGGATCTCAGGGCAGTGTCTAGGTACCAACCAGCAGCAAGTGTGGCTGCAGCCACGACTGTCCTTAGGCAGAGCCCTGGGCAGGCAAATGTTTGGAGTCATCTCAAATCAGCATGTGAGGACCATTCTGGCAGCCCAATTTCACATGACTCCATCAAAGTAACATCGCGCTGGCCAGCAGCGATGATCAGCTCTCCAGGCATCCTCCTGAAACTGGGACCTGGCTGCAGGGCGCCAGAACACCTCGTAGGATGAGTCCCAGAGCTCTCGGGGCACCTGGCAGTTCCATCCTCAGGGTCCAGGGCTGGAAAGTGCTCCATAGAGAATAAATGAGGAATGAGACAGCAGATCGGGGCCTGACTCCGGGCCTGGGGTGCCCACGCCGATGACACTGCTGTCCCTTGCTGGTTCTAGGTGCCAGGTGGGACCTAGAAAGTTCTGAGGAAGGCACTCTAAGGTGTGGGGCACCCTGAGGCATAGGGCTTGTGGGGTCCTGACGTGCCCTGGTGTAAGGGCTGCAGTGCTGGCTCGGCTCCACCAGTTCTCCAAACCCAGCTCCCTGTCACCTCCTCCATAAAGCCGGAACCTGGAAGCCCTCTTCAAGCCCTCCTTCTCTTTCTCTGTTCTTTCTATCCTCTTGACCACTCTGAAGTCCAGACCTTGATTCCTGCTGTCTGGCCTCCTGATGGCCGCTCCGGCCTTGTCTCAGGTGCTCAGGCTCCAAGCTGGTCACCTACACCTGCCGAAGAGATCTCTCTGAAGCCGACACCAGCACCGTCTCCCTCTGCATCACCAAGGGGCAAGGCCCACTTCCCTAACAGGCTCACAGAGCCCTCCAGATCCCACCCCACGGGTTCTCGCACTGCCACATTGAAGTACAACCTCCCAGGAGCTTGTGACCATGCCGATTTTCAAAAGCAAGCCCCACACCCTGATCCTAAGTACAGGGTAGGCGACAAGGCTTGGGAAGCTCCCAGTTGATGCCACCCCTCAAGAAACACTAACAGAGAAAAAACCTTGAACATGTGAACCTGTGTCACACCTCCACGCCTTCGAAGATGCATTTCCCACCACCTGGCATGCAGCACTGCGTCCTCCAGGAAGCCTTCCCTGAACTCCCTCCCTCCCATGGCAACTTAGGTTTATTCCACACGAAATGTACAGCCTTTGGCAAGCCAGGCCTGGACCACGGGGGCAGTTATTACTCTTTGTTGAGGGGATAAATGCAGACTGTGTGGCTCAGTTCAATCCCACTCCCACCCATTAGGAAGGGTCGCTACCTCAGCCACCCTCAGTTTCTTCATCTGTAAAGTGGGATAGTAACACTAGCCTTACAGGACTTGCCAGAGGAGTCAGTGTGATCAAATGTGTGCGTGGCACTTAGCAGCCGGTCTGAGTGTCTGCAAAGGTTTGGGTTCCGTTTTCCTTCTCTCTTGAGACTTCAGTTCCTCCCACTAACTGGAGCCATGGGAGAGCCTCTCAGTGGCTCAGGGGACAGCATATATTCAGGCTGGGAAACTTAAGGGGCATTTTATTTTTTTTTGGCTTGGTCTCCCTCTGTTGTCCAGGCTGGAGGGCAGTGGTGCAGTCTTGGCTCACTGCAACCTCCGCCTCCGGAGTTCAAGCTAGTCTACCACCTTAGCCTCCTGAGTAGGATTACAGGCACATACCACCACACCCGGCTAATTTTTTTTTTTTTGGTAGAGATGGGATTTTACCATATTGGTTAGGCTGGTCTCAAACTTCTGACCTCAGGTGATCCGCCTACCTTGGCCTCCCAAAGTGCTGGGATTGCAGGTGTGAGCCATCGCGCCCAGCCTTGAGGGGCATCTTATAGGCCAGGAAACAGCAGGACTCACACCTCCTCTGTCAGCCAGGGCAGGAGCCTCCTGTGGAGGGGGAAGGAAGTGAGGCTCAACCTGCTTTGCCTGTTGCTTCATCTTCCTGATTCTCAGAAACCTGGGCCTAATCTGTCACCATCAAACGGCCAGTGTCCCGGAGGAAGATGACTAAGCTAAATGGATGCCTGGTGAAAACCCAGGTAACTGGCTGCAGGGCAGGGCTTAGTACAATCAAGGTGACCAGGTGTGCATTTCTGGACCAGTCCCTCTGCCTGCTAGATGTATGGGTGGGGTCAGGTAGGTAGCACCGAAGGCTAGAGGCTGTGAAGAGGCTGGTGGCACAGTCCAGGTGGGACACCATGCAGCCAGCAGGAACTCCCTCTCTGAGCTGGCATCTGTGATGGCGTAGGAGGGGCATGGGGGAAGGGCAGGCCAGGTGGAGGGAAATGTTTAAGCAAAGGCACTGAGAGCCATGCTTTGGTCTTGTTCTGGGTGGTGGGTGACACTCCAAGTTTTTCAAGTACAAAGGTTCTCCCATGATAGTGGTTAGATTTGCAAAACACTGAGAAAAAGCCGCTGAAAATTTAGCAACTCTTTTAAACACATTCGCATTTTTTAGTCCCCAGTTTACAGACATCTGAAATGGAGAGCCAGGGGCATGTTGGATGACATTTGATAAAGTTTGGCTAGAGGGACCTTGGAGCAGAAGGCCCCAAACTTGCCCTGCCAGTTCCCTGCCCCCTCTTCCCCACCCTACCTGGGGAAACAAAGTACTGATTCATTGGCAGCTGGGCCCATGGCCTTTAAGCCACAGAGCCTCCTGCCCACTAGAAAACAAGGCTCAATCAATGTCCCAAAATCCAGCCAATCAGAGTGGCAATGCTGAATTCCTACAGGAGGGAGAAGGAACTAGGAGAGCGGAGAAGCAGGCAGAGGGGTGGAGGATGAGTGCTGGCCTACAGACAATGCTTCATGGGTCTGCGGGTTTGCAAGCTCTTGGAAAGAATTTGGAGCCTGCACCACCTCCCCCATCACAAGTATCCACAGCCCAGAGGCCAGGGTTTCCATGTTAGACAATTGGATCTATGAAAGGATTTTGAGCAGAGGTGTCACACCATAAGATGTGCTTTCATTATTATTGGATAAGAGTTACTGAGCACTTACTCTGTGCAAGGCACAATGCTAAGTGTGCATCTCAACTAATTTTAATAAGGTTCATTCTGCCTTCCAGGTGGAGACCTGGAAAATTTCCTGTGATTCCATAAATCAAATAATATCCTTTTGAGAAATTCCTTTTCTGCTTAAGTCAGTCGTGATTTCTTTCTGTTGCTTGCAACTAGGAACCCTGGTTGATATAATGCCCGTGAGTTTCTGTGTATACGTGGGGGATACACGAACATGCATGTGTGGCTTGAGTAACTGAGGTGACCATAGGTGGTAAGAGCCACAAAAGGCAGTATCCTGGGGTCTGTCCCCAAGTGCCTGATAGTCTGAAGGTGGAGGCTTTCTTCCTGAGGGAAAAGGGAGCATGAGCACTTACAAAACCCCCACATGTCTCCATATGCAGCATCTCATTTAATCCTTTCCACCAAGGAAGAGACTAATACGTGCATTTTACAGATGAAGACACAGAGGGTCAGGGTGGTTGCTGACATCTCACAGGTACTAAGAGGTGGATCTGAAGACAAGTCCACACCCTCGTCTCCTCCCATTGTACCCACTACCTGACCCATGGGACTCACAGATGTACCCTGAGGACTAATGGATGGGAGGTGAGCCAGGGGAGGGCATACAAACAGGTGAGGCACTGTGCTGGCTTTGAGCACTGTGACTTTTAAGAGGAACCCTGACTGGGCTGGTGAGCGCCACTTCCAACCCCACCCCAGCTCGCCTCCCCAGCACATTACTGGATTCTGACATGGGACTTCTGTGGACTCAGCAAGAGATTCACCTATAGGGTGCCCCAGAGGGCCCTGCCGGCCACCAAGTGCCTATTGTGCACCTTGCCCTATGCTGCAAGCTCCCCAAGGAGTGAACAATCACTCATCGTGCCCCGAAGCTACTGCCAATCCAACTGGGTACAAGGCAACCACTGTACAATTGTACCCTTGATGAACTCCTACTGTTTGCCAGGCCAGGGCTGGCGCTTTCCACAGGTAATGGGACACAGTTGCTGACGACCGAATGTGCCCAGCCTCTGCTGGAGCCCTACCTACTGGAGAGCCTGGCTTGGCCAACTCAGATCCTTCCTCTCCACCGCCCTCCCAGGAAGGGCTGCAGGGTTTTCTTGCGTTCTGGGTGCAGAACGAGGAAGAAAGGGGCAGGTCAGAGGAAGGCCAAGGGTCTGGGCTTTGCTCTGGGGAGACCTCTAGAATCTACATGTGGACAATGGGCATTTTTCATCTATTTTGTTTTCTGATTTATTCTAAGAGCCTAAAACAGCAGCTGGCACATAGCACGTGCCCAGTAAACACTGTTGGCTGAATGAAGGAAGTCTGGAGCAGGGGGACCTCCAAAGACATGGCAGGGACTGTGCTGAGGAAGTGGACAGTTGAACTAAGGGGAGTGTTAGGAAGTAGTTCTGTAGACTGTGCCTATTTCCTTCAGGAAGCTCAGAAGCACAAGTGAAGTCCTCGAGTCATTTTAACATTATTTTTGGGCCGCCAGGACTACGATCCTGTGACACCCACATGCCCTGAGATGGGACCATAGGCTTACACATCAGGCTGCTGGGTTGCCACAACAATCCTCCTAAGCATTTACTGAGAGTGTAAATGGTACCAGGCGGGGCTCTAAGCTCTTTGCACATGTGTGTATACATGTATACACACACAACGTCTCCACGAGGCAAGCACTGTCTTTATCCCCATGTTTGGAGGAGGACCTGAGGCACAGAGAAGTTGAATAGTTGGCCCAGGGTCACACAGTTAAGTGATTAATTGGGAGTCGATCTGGTGGGCACCAGAGGGCGCCCTCTTGGCCTTCCACTCATCCACAGGAGTCCAGGCAGAGACAAGGGGCCAGTGAGTGGGAGCCACTGGTTCAGACAGGGCCAGGCTGCCTTGTGGCCTCTGGAGGGGGCTTCTGAGTCTGAATTTCTGGCCCCTTCTTCCAGTCTCCCACCTTGTCTGCCCAGGGAGGAAAAGTAAACATAGACAGGTTGTCAGCCAGGGTTCATCGGGAGGCTGTGGTTTTCCCAGCTGTGGAGTGGCCACCTCCTCCCAGCCTCCCCGAGCCAGCCATGGACGCCAGCGGGAACACATTGTGGGAAACGTCGTGGGAAAACAGCAAACCCAGGGAGTAAAAGAAAATAAAGACCAGCAGTGACGCCTCCACTCAGAGAGACCTGTGGACACCATTTGCGGTGTTTATCCAGCAGTTTTTTCTTTCTACCGGCGTGTGCATGTATGCGTGCCTTTGTGTACATAGACTTGTGTATTATAGCGTTATGCAACATGGATATTCATTTGACGATACTGTGAAAGTTTTTCCATGTCATTAAACGTTCTTACATCACGTATTTTTCTTTAGCTTTCACATTGTTGCTGTATTTCAATTTATAAAGGTATTAGCTGCAGCACCTTTTATAGCTTGCAATTCTTTATTGAGGTGTAATTTACATATTGTAAAATTTATCCTTTCTAGTGGGTAGTTTCTAGTTAGTAGGTTTATGAGTTTTGACAAACCCATAGTCATGTAATCATCACCATAATCAAGATACAGAACAGTTCCTTCAGCCCCAAAATGTCGCCGTGCCCCTTTATAATAAATCTCTCCCACCATCCCTGCCCCTGGCAAACACTGATGTTTTGTTTTCCTATAAGTGTGCCTCTTCCAGAATATCCATATAACAAATGGAATTATAGTGTATGTAGCCTTTTGGGTCCTGGCTCCTTTCACTTAGCACAGTGCTCTGAAGTTTATCCATGGCATTGCATCCATCAGTAGTGTTTCTTTTTGTTGCTGAGTAACATTCCATTGTGTGGATGAACCACAGCTTGTTTATCACGCACTGGTTGAAGGACATCTGGGTTGCCTCCAGTTTTGGGTAAATGGAGCTATGATGAATTTTCACATACTGGCTTTGGTGTCAACATACATGTTCTTAGATTCTTAAGAAAATACCTAGGAATGGGTTGCTGGGTCCTATGGTATTAACCTAAGCATATGCAACATCATGTTTTTTTAACATGGAGAAAGTGAACTATGTTTTATTTATGATTGCCTGATATCACTATAAAACTTCATATAATATACTGGGATGCTAAGAAGACAAACTTTTTAAAAAGCCGGATAATACAGATAAACCGCTTGCAGTTTGGTATATATCCTCCCTCTTTTGTAATTTGTCTAAGAACATACCTCTAGATTACATAGTGAGGATTATACTGTATCTGGATGTGGTTCCATAGTCTGTACTTTTCAATTTTTCTTTCCATGTCACCACCTTAAAATCTACCATGTCTTTTTAGATTACTGCATAATGTTCCATTGTATAGATGTAAGAAAAATTATTTAAACAATTTCTTTTGTTGCATATGCAATGAAATTGTTTGCTAAGTTTTGGCTCTTATAAACCACATCTTTGAGATTTTTTTTTTTCATTTACAGTTATTTCTTTAGGATAAGCACTTAGACATAGACTTGCTGGGCCAAAGTGTTGCCTCTACCATTTTATTTCGCTTGGCTTTTTCCTTAACATTTTTTTCTCATGCATATAAGAAAAGGTGATAAACAACACAGACTGCATCACAAATCCAGGAGAAAAGGATGGTCTTCCTAGGAAATGGTGCCAGAATAACTCACTATTCATATGGCAGAAAACGAAAATGATTCCTTATGTCATCCCACACATTAAAAATCCATTCCAGATGGATTAAGGATTTAAATATAAATGGTAAAACCTTACAACTTTATAATAAAATATAGGAGAGCATCTTTATGAAAAGATTCTTTAATGAAACTTAAAAAAAATGAGATTAAAAAGTTTAACCCATAAAGAAAATAGTTGACAAATTTGACTACATTAAAATTTAGAGGACCGTGTCATGAAAAGACCCCATTCAGAGAATGAAAAGACGAGTCACAATTTGCAAGATTTGCAACACATGTGACTAACCGAAGTGCAGCATCCATAATATAAAAAAACGCCTATGAACAATAAGAAAAATATTAATAAATAACACAATAGAAATTGGGCAACAAAAGAACAGGAATTTCACAAAAGAAGCATAAATGATTTAAAAACATGAAAAAAATGCTCACTCTCATTATCAATCAAAGAAGTGTAGATTAAGACTCACTGAGATATCATTACATACCCACTGGATTGGCAAAAATTTTAAAGTCAGGCTAGGCATGGTGGCTCACACTTGTAATCCCAGCACTTTTGGAGGATGGCTTGGGTCCAGGAGTTTGAGACCAGCCTGGGCAACATAGGGAGGTCCCATCTCTATAAATAAATAAACAAACAAACAAAGCCAGACAGCACCAAAGGCAGATGAGGGTCTCAAGGGAGCTGGTGAACATGTAAACTTTCATTTTTAAATTTTTATTCTTAATTTTATTTTTGCATGATAGTTACATCATGTTAGGCAAGTAAACTTTGGAAAACAGGTTTCCATCTTCAGTAAAAGTGTACAGGCTGTGCTCTAATTTGACCATGCATGTCTATGCACTCCCAATCCGAGGGATGCCCAGAAGAAGCCTTGCATCTGGATATCAACCACAGATACGGAGATACTCAAAAGAAGCATTGTGCACCTGGAGAGAAATCACATCGCCATTAACAATCGAACACAGAAACATTGGCTGGGCGCAGTGGCTCACGCCTGTAATCCCAGCACTTTGGGAAGCCGAGGTGGGCGGATCATTTGAAGTCAGGAGTTCAGACCAGCCTGGCTAATATGATGAAATCCCGTCTCTACTAAAAATACAAAAATTAGCTGGGTTTGGTGGCTCACACCTGTAATCCCAGCTACTCAGGAGGCTGAGGCAGGAGAATCGCATGAACCCAGGAGGCAGAGGTTAAGGTGAGCTGAGATTGCACCACTGCACTCCAGCCTAGGCGACAGAGCAAGACTCTCTCTCAAAAAAGAAAATAGAAACATTATAACATGAAGACGATCATATACTATACAGCAGCCCTGCTTATCTGCAGTTCCACTTTCTGTGGTTTCAGTTACCTGCGGTCAACCTCGGTCTGAAAATAAATGAAAAGTTCCAGAAATAAACAATTCATAAGTTTTAAATTGTGCACCGTTCTGAGAGCATGATGTTTAGTCTGCCTTGCCTTGCCTTGCCTTTCTCCTGGAAACTCCAATAAAGCCTCTGACCTGGTGCTGTCTTTGCCCCTGCTTCTACCTCCTCACCCAAGGGTGTACACTCTACAGAGTGCACAGGAAGTATGACGCAGGCATCTGCACGGCCTCCTGGTGCTGCCCCCGGGGCCCTCTGTGGCATTGTGTGATGCTTTGTCTTGGAATTGTAAGTAATGAATTCTTCTTTCTCTCTATGTCATCAGTCACCCCCATAAATTAACATTCCTGCTGCAATCACTGAGGCAGGGGGGTTTGATCAGGAAGGAGCATGCAGAGTGTCAGGGGTAACAGTAATATTCTATTTCTTAAATGTATTGGTGAGTTCAAGGGTATTTATTGTTATTCTTCAGACTGTACATATGTGCCTTTGTCTCTATGGCATGTTCCACAATAAAAACAAAAAAATCCATAATTACTTTCATTTCCTACAAAAGTAACACGTCATTGTACCAATGTTAATGTCTTAGTTTTGATAAATGTGCTAGGGTGTTGTAAGATGTTAACATGAGGGGAACCGGAGAAAAGGTATACTGGAATTTTTCATACTGTCTTTGCAACTCTTCTGTCAATCTAAAATTATTTCAAGATAAAAAGTTGCTACAAAGCAATGCAGAAGCTGAAGCATGCAGAGCCTTGGAGGTCACTTTAAACTGTCTGGGTTTTGTTCTCTGAGCAGTCGGGGGTCCCTGGAGGATTTTCAAAAGGTGGGCAGGACCCGATGGGTGTGATAACATAAAATGCAACTTCTGAAGAATTTCAAATATTGTCATAGATGTGGAGGCGGAACTTCCCTGTGGCCAGATGGAGATTGCTTTGACCACAGGCCTGTGCACCCCCGGGGTGAGGCCATGGCCCCTGCGAGGCGGGGACACGTGGAAGGGAGCCAGAGAGAACACAGCATCCATTGATCAGCAGGACAGCTGTGGGGAGGGACAGACCCACAGGCCGTAGGAGGGGCCCTGGGAGAGATGGGAAGGAAACGGAAGGACAGAAGCTGCCAGGGTGGGCTGGGGATTGGGAGGGAGGTCTGGGGGCTGGGAGAGGGCTGGGAGCCCCCACTTCCTGCAAGCTTCCTGTGTCCCTCAGCCAAACCCTGAGCCTTCTCCCTCCTCAGGGCCCTTGCAGCGTGGCACCTCCTCACTCAGCAGGTCTCCTACCCCACACCATGAACACACACCTGCCTCTCCTCCCTCTCTCTCTTCCTCTCCGCACCCAGAAGAGGCCCATCCCTCCACCTGCGGCCTTGCCCTCCTTTTCTGATTTTTGTTTTTGTCTTTTCAGCTTACAAGATTTTTCATCATAAAATCAGATAAGACTCCGTCTTGATCCCAGGTTTCTCTCCAGCCACCACCCCGGACTCCCTGCTCAGCCAAAGCTCCTCAAAGCTGTATGTGTCTCCTGGTGACTCTCCACTCTCTGTCCGCTTCTTCTGCTCCCCGCCCCCCCACCTTCTACCTACAGGCCACCCCTCCCTTTGCCCATCGTGGACCTCCCCTGGGCTGCTTTCTCCCTCTCCATCTCCCCGGGCTCCTCGGGTATTGTAGACCCCTTTGCTTATCATCTCCCTCACTCAGGTTACGAGTTAAATTGTGTCCCCTCTCTGAAAATTCCTATGTTGAATTCCCAACCCCCTCAATATCACAGAATGTGACCTTATTTGAAGAAATGGTCTTTACAAAGGAACCCACATTAAAATGAGGTCATTAGGGTAGGGCCTAATCCAATAGACTGGTGTCCTTATAAAAAGGGGAAATGTGGGCACTCGTACATATGGCAAGGATGCCACTTGAACGTGAAGACGGCCGTCCGCAAGTTAAGAAGCCAGCCTGCAACAGGCCCTCCCCTCACAGCCCTCAACATAACTGGCCCAGCTGACACCTTGATTTCAAACTTCTAGCCCCCAGAATGGTGAGACAATACATTTCTCTTGCTTACGTGACTCCATCAGGGGCATTTTGTTATGGCAGCCCTAGGAAAAGAACCCAGCCTGTGAGGATGGTGAAGCTCTGTTCCCTTCCCCATTTCCAGTGCCAAGAACAAAGCTTGGCGCACAGTAGGAGCTTCACAAATATTTGTGGTTTGGATATATGAAAAAACTTCTTTCCAAACTCCATGGACACTCCTTTTGATTATCTGATAATTATTTTTAAAATACATATTTATTAGAAGAGGAGAAAAATGTGAGATTCAAAAAGTTCGTGAAAAGTACATCCTTCCAGAGATGATCTATGAAAGTATAAGCACATAGATTTTGTATTAGTCCATTCTTGCACTGCTATAAAGGAATACCTGAGACTGCATAATTTATAAAGAAGAGACATTTGGCTCACGATTCCACAGGGTGGACAGGAAGCAGGATGCTGGCATCTGCTTGGCTTCTGGGGCGGCCTCAAAAAACTTACAATCGTGGTGGAAGGTGAAGGGGAAGCCAGCACTTCACGCGGCTGGAGCAGGAGGGAGAGAGAGAGCAGGGAGGTGCCACACCCTTAACCAGATCTTGTGAGAACTCACTCATTATACAGTACCGGGGGGATGGTGCTAAATCATTCATGAAAACTCTGCCCCCATGATCCGATCACCTCCCATCAGGCCCCACCTCCAACCCTGGGGATTATAATTCGACATGAGATTTGGTGGGGACACAGATCCAAACCATATCAGCTATCGTGTGTTATGTAATTGGGGGGCCTTTAAAAAGCTTCCACAAATCTTTGTGAATGGAACATACTGCTGAGAACTTCATGTTTATACTTTCTTTGTCTTGGGGATGCCAGCCTCAGATGGTCCCCAGGAACCCCTGCCTTCATGAATGTCCCCTCCCACAGTGGATAGGGCTGACCGCACCACGACATTGTGGAAATAGTAACAGTGTGTGACTTCTGAGGTTAGGTCATGAGACACAGTGGCCCATGGGGCTCCCTCTGGGATCACTCACTCTGGGGGAGGCCAGTCACCATGCTGTGAGGACACTCAGGCAGTCCTGGGGAGAGGTCTGCAGGATGAGGAACTGAGGCCTCCTGCCAGCACCAGCACCAGCTCATCAGCCATGTGAGTGAGCCATCTTGGAAGCAGATCCATCAGCCCCTGTTGAGCTTCAGATGACTGTAGCCCTGGCCAGTAGCATTGTGACTGCAACCTCATGAGAGACTCTGAGCCAGAGCCACCCAGCTAAGCCATTCCTGAATTCCTGGACCACAGAAACTGTTCATTGCCACTTTAAGCCCCTAGGCTGGGGAGTCGTTTGGTACCTAGCAGTAGGGAACAAATACAACCTTTCTTTTAATTTAATTGTGTTTTTTGAGACAGGGTCTTGTTCTGTCACCCAGCCTGGAATGCAGTGGTGTGATCTCTGTGCACTGCATCCTCGACCTCCCAGGCTCAGGTGATCTTCCCACCTCAGACTCCCCAGTAGCTGGGACTACAGGCATGCACCACCATGCCTGGCTAATTTTTGTAATTTTTATAGAGATGGGGTTTCATCATGTTACCCAGGCTGGTCTTGAACTCTTGGGCTCAAGTGATCTGCCTACCTTGGCCTCCCAAAGTACTGGGATTACAGGTATGAACCATTGCACTTGGCCTCTTTTAATTTTTAGTTTTAGAGATGGGGAGATCTTGTTTCATCACCCAGTCTGGAATGCAGTGGTGCAATCTTGGCTCACTGCAGCCTCCACCTCCCAGGCCCAGGTGGTCTTCCCTCCTCAGCCTCCTGAGTAGCTGGGGCTACAGGCATGTGCCACCACACCTATCAAATTTTTGTATTTTTTGTAGAGATGGGGTTTTGTCACGTCACCCAGGCTGGTGTCGAACACCTGGGCTTGTGATCTGCCTGCCTTGGCCTCCCAAAGTGTTGGGATTACAGGTATGAGCCACCGTGCCTGGCCCTTTTAAACTTTTACCTTTAGAGATGGGGTCTCATTCTGTCACTCAGGCTGGAGTGCAGTGGTGCAATCATAGCTTACTGTAACCTCAAACCCCTGGGTTCAAGCGATTCTCCAACCTCAGCCTCCCAAGTAACTGGGACTACAGACACATGCCAACCTTGCAGATAGATCCACATTAGTCTGTTAAGAGAAGTGTCATTCTGTTTACTGCCTGCCAACATTCCAGGAACATATTTTCATCTTTGATTTAGTAGGTCTGGGGAAAACCTTAACATTGCCTGTCTCTTTCCCATTGAAGCATCTTTTGAAACTCTCTCCTCATTCTCCCTGAGGCCTAGATAACTCCCTGGTTCCCTTGTGAGCTTCAATTCCACCCTTTAAACCCTGGGGGTTTCCTGGGTTCTGAGGTTCTGTCCTGGGCCCCCTTATCTCCCAGTTCAATAGTCACGAGCCATGGCAAATGACGAGTGGGTCAGGCACTACTCCCAACCCCCATCATGATGACAACTCCTCACCCTCCTTTCCAGCTCAGATCTCTCTGGAGCCCCAGATCGTCATCCCCAAGACAGGGATGTCCCATAGGAGCCTCAGGTTCAGGCGTTCAAAACTAAATGTGTCTTTTCCCCCAGCCCTGCTCATCCCTGCTTGCCTCTGTCTAAGAGATGGGCCTGCCTCCCTCCCATGACCTGCCATCATCCTGACCAACCCAGCAACAGCAACCAACCTAGCCCTATGGGTTTGCCTCCTTTATAGTTAGTTCAGCACCCCCATTTCTCCTCCTCAGCCCCCCATGCCCTCCATCCACCATCCAGGCCACCATCACTTCCAGCCTGGACCATGTAACAGATGCCTCACTGGCCCTCCTGCTGCCACCTGGTCCATTCTCCACATGGAAGTCAGAGGAACTTCAAAATCTAACCTGGGGCGTGCCCTCCTCTCTACTTAAACCTTTTGCTGACACAGGGGCCAAGGGAGAGCCTTCTCCTTGGCCCCCTAAAGGTTCTCTGAAAAATCACCTCGCAAAAGGCACATTAACTGGAGAAAAGGTACACAAATTTATTTAACGTGTGTTCATGGGAGTCTTTAGAATGAAGACCCAAAGATACAGAGGAAATTGTTCATTTTTATGCTTACGTTCAACGAAGTATAAACAGCCATGTAGAAATACAACTGGACAAAAAGGGTCTGATCTAAAGCTGATAGACTGAGTGGGAAAACCCAGCATGGCCTGCCTGTCTAGATTTTTCTTGGTCTCTCTGAGCAGTGCTCCTTCCTTCTGGGGATGGAGCAGGACCTTTTCTGGAATGGGGGTCTTATGACCTACAGTCAAAGGAAAGATCATTTCTTTACGGCCAGTTTTTATACAGAAAGTTGGAGGGAAAGTTAGAGTAGTATTTTTAGGTTTTATGACTAGCTTTGGGGGGAAGAGGTTCTGGTTTCTACAGCCCATGTTGTGGAAGAAGGACTCTAGTTTCTATGGCTAGCCTTCAGGAATAGGACTGAGAGCTAGGAGGGCAGGAGGGGGTCAGAGAAGAAACTTGCTTCTGAGGCCTTCATTTCTGGGTATTGTTTTCTAAGTCTGACATGGTTTGGCTGTGTCCCTACCCAAAATCTCTTTTTGAATTATAATCCCCACAATCCCCAAGTGTCAAAGGTGGGACCAGGTGGAGGTTTCCCGCATGCTGTTCTCATGACAGTGAGTGAGTCTTATGAGATCTGATGGTTTTATAAGGGGCTCTTCCCCCTTTGTTTGGCAGTCACTCCATCCTGCCACCCTGTGAAGAAAGTGCCTGCTTCTCTTTTGCCTTCCACCGTGATTGTAAGTTTCCTGAGGCCTCCCCAGCAATGTGGAACTGTGAGCCAATTAAATCTCATTCCTTTATAAATTACCCAGTCTTAGATCTTTCTTCACAGCAGTGTGAGAACAAACTAATACAGTAAATTGGTACCAGGAGTGGGGTGCTGCTGTAAAGATGCTAAAAAATGTGGAATTGACTTTGGAACTGGCTAATGGGCAGAGGCTGGAACAGTTTGAAGGGCTCAGAAGAAGACAAGAAGATATGAGAAAGTTTGGAACTACCTAGAAACTTGTTGAGTGACTTTGACCAAAATGCTGATAGTGATATGGACAATGAAGTCCAGGCTGAGGTGGTCTCAGATGGAGATGAGGAACTTTTTGGGAACTGGAGTAAAGGTCACTCTTGCTATGCTTTAGCAAAGAGACTGGTGGCATTTTGCCTCTGCCCTAGAGATCTGTGGAACTTTGAACTTCAAATAGATGATTTAGGGTATCTGACAGAAGAAATTTCTAAGTGGCAAAGCATTCAAAAGGAAGTAGAGAATAAAAGTTTGGAAAATTTGCAGACTGAGGAGGCAATAGAAAAAGAAAAACCCATTTTCTGGGAGAAATTTAAGCCTGCTGCAGAAATTTCCTTAAGTAACCTGGAGCCAAATGTTAATCACCAAGACAAAGGGAAAAATGTCTCCAGGGCATGTCAGAGACCTTCATGGCGCCACTCCCATCACAGGTCCTGAGGCCTAGGTGGTGAAACAGTTTTGTGGGCTGGGCCCAGGCCCCCCACCTGCTCTGTGAAGCCTTGAGACATGGTGTTCTGTGTCCCAGTTGCTTCAGTTCCAGTCATGGCTAAAAGGACCTAAGGTACCACTCACGTCATTGCTTCAGAGGGTGAAAGCCCCAGGCTTTGGTGGCTTCCACTTAGTGTTCAGCCTGTGGGTGCACAGAAGTCAAGAATTGAGGTTTGGGAGCCTGTGCCTAGACTTCAGAGGATGTATGGAAATGCCTGGATGTCCAGGCAGAAGTCTGCTGCAGGGGTGGAACCCTCATGGAGAGCCTGTGCTAGAACAGTGTGGAAGGGAAATGTGGAGTTGGAGCCCCCACATAGAGTTCCCACTGGGGCACTGCCTAGTGGAGCTGTGAGAAGAGGGCCACTGTCTTCCAGATCCCAGAATGGTAGATCCACTGACAGCTTGCACCATGCACCTGGAAAAGCCACAGGCACTCAATGCCAGCCAACTAAAGCAGCTGAGAGGGGGCGTGTACCCTCCAAAGCCACAGAGGCAGAGCTTCCCAAGGCTTTGGAAGCCCACCCCTTGCATCAGTGTGACCTAGATGTGAGACATGGAGTCAAAGGAGATCATTCTGGTTTACTTAAAGTTTACATGGTAAACTTAAAGGTTTAATGACTACCCTATTGGATTTCAGACTTGTATGGGACCTGTAGCCCCTTTGTTTTGGCCAATTTCTCTCATTTGGAATGGGTGTATTTACCCAATGCCTGGACCCCCATTGTATCTAGGAAGTAACTAACTTGGTTTCGATTTTACAGGCTCATAGGCAGAAGGGACTTGCCTTGTCACAGATGAGACTTTGGACTTGGACTTTTGGGTTAATGCCGGAATGAATTAAGACTTTGGGGGACTGTTGGAAAGGCATGATTGTGTTTTGAAATGTGAGGATATAAAATTTGGAAGGGACCAGGGGCAGAATGATATGATTCGGCTGTGTCCCCACCCAAAATCTCATCTTGAATTATAATCCCCACATGTCAAGAGCAGGACCAGGTGGAGGTAATTGGATCATGCGGGCAGTTTCCCCCATGCTGTTCTCATGATAGTGAGTGTGTCTCATGATATCTGATGGTTTTATAAGGGGCCCTTCCCCCTTCACTTGGTACTCACTTCATCCTGTCACCCTGTAAAGAAGGTGCCTGCTTCTCCTTTGCCTTCTGCCATGTTTGTAAGTTTCCTGAGTCCTCACTAGCAATGTAAAACTGTGAGTTAATTAAACCTCTTTCTTGTATAAATTATCAGTCTCAAGTCTTTCTTTTCTTTTTCTTTCTTTCTTTCTTTCTTTCTTTCTTTCTTTCTTTCTTTCTTTCTTTCTTTCCTTCCTTCCTTCTTTCTTTTCTTTTCTTTTCTTTTCTCTTTTTTTTTTTGAGACAGAGTCTCACTCTATCACCAGGCTGGAGTGCACTGGCATGATCTAGGCTCACTGTAACCTCCTTCTCCCAGGTTCAAGCGATTCTTCTGCCTCAGCCTCTCAAGTAGCTGGGATTACAGGCCTGTGACATGATGCCTGGCTAATTTTTGTATTTTTAGTAGAGATGGGGTTTTGCCATGTTGGCCAGGCTGGTCTTGAACTCCTGACCTCAAGTGATCTGCCTGCCTTGGCCTCCCGAAGTGCTGGGATTACAGGCACGAGCCACTGCACCCAGCTGGGGACTTTTTTTACAGCAGTGTGAGAACGGACTAACAAAGCCCCAACACTGGCTTCTTACACTTTACAAAAAGAAGAGGAAAGATAACTCTTAGCATGTCATGTAAGGTCCTTTTCTGAACTGGCCTCTGCCAACTTGTCTCCAGCCTCACCTTGCTCAGACCTCAGGACCTTTGTGTTCGCTGCTCCCTCCTCCTTGATCATACTTTACCCAGATGCTTTGCCACTCACTGCCCTGTCTCCTTCAGGTCTCCACTAAGGATATGTTCATCAAGAGGCCTTTTCTGGCTACATGTCATGAAATAGGAGCTCCTTACTCCGTATTATTTCCCCCCTCAGCACTTACCTCCTCATGAATATTATGCCTTGGTTTGCTTATTGGTTTGGGTTTTTTCTCCTCTTTCCCCTAGAATGGAAGAGCTATGAGGGCAGGGGCTTTGTGTACATTTGCTCATGGTGCCTAAACCCAGTGCCTGAATAGGGCCCTGCATACAGTAAACACTCAGCAGGTGTGATAAACTTCTCGCCTCTTCCTGCCACACAAATCTGGGCTCCTGCAACACTGAACTGCTTTTTGCTGCCAACCCACACCACTCTTACCTCCAAGTCTCTGCCCACGCTCATCCTCCTGCCTGGAGGGGCCTTCCTCCTTTGTTTTTCAAATTTTCATTTAATTAAAAAAAAATTTGTGTATATATTTTCCAGAGATGGGGTCTCACTCTGTTGCCCAGGCTGAAGTGCAGTGGCACAATCATAGCTCACTGGAGCCTCAACCACCTAGACTAAAGCCATCCTCCCACCTTAGCCTTCCAAGTAGCTAGGTGCACACCACCACACCCAGCTAATTTTGTATTTTCTGTAGAGATGAGGTCTTGCTCCTCTGGTCTCAAACAAACAAGTTCAACCAACTCCTTGCTCAGGCTGGTTTCAAACTTCTGGCCTCCCAAACAACCTTCAGCCTCAGCCTCCCAAAGTACCGAGATTATAGGCATGAGCCATAGTGCCTGGTCGTTTGCATATTCTATGGCTCCTTTAGGATTCTACTTGTGTTATCACCTCCCCTAGGCATCCCTCCCTGACTATGTCCCCTCTGCCTGGTCAAGTACCCTTCCTGGGCTCCTGCAGTATCTCAGACATCTCAATTGCAGTACTCATCATTGCACTTTTGAAGGATGTTTGTTGTTTACATGCTTGCTTGTTGTGAGCATCTTGTGAGCAAACTCCCGCCCTGGTAAACCCTTGGCAAAGGGCCTGAAGTAGTCAATGCTGAGTGAATTTTTTATGAATGAATGAATGAATGAATGAATGAATGAATGAATGGGGTTAGCTTGGGTTTGGCCATAGGTCTTATTCAGTGACCCTGAATAATCTCTGTCCCTTTCTGGGCCCCAGTTTTTCTCAATCTGTATAGTCAAGCTGGGTCTAACTAACCATCTGTGTTTATTAACACTGCAATTCTGGTCTCCTAGCCCCTGGGGTTCTAATCCTATTGGGGGAGGCAGATGTCTGCCTGGATTGCATCCCCATGGGTCATTCTGATGTGGCAACAGCTGGATCCATGAAGACCCGTTCCCAACCTGCAGACCTGAGACTCTGCTTTATAAGAAACCAGGCGAAAGGAGCACACGTGGACTCCTGGAGGACAGTCTTGGCGGACTCCCTGGGATGGGGGAACACAGGCAGGAGAAAAAGTGACCGCCTCCAGCTTACCCCCTTCCCTATCAGGGCTGCGGACTGTAAGGGGGAAGAAAAACAAGCACAGCTGCACAGGACAATTTAGCTCTTTCACCGTGAGTTAAGTTCCCAGCCGCCTGTTGGGTGAGGCCGCAGCATGACCCCGGCCCCTCTGTGGCGCCACCGCCATAGCATCTGCCCAGTTTTTTTCATACTGTGAGGAAGAGGCCCGGGGTGTCCTTAGGTGGCCCCAGAGCTCTGAAGTGGGGCCATAGAGGGAAAGGGGCCGTCCCCGTGGGAAAAGAGGGAGAGCAAGCTAGAATGTTGGGGAGGGAGATATCTCAGTGCTGAGAATCCAGGGATGGGAGGAAGCTGAGCTAAGCTGTGGCTGTTTGGGGTGTGTGTGGCTTGTGGAGCCCCTCTACTATTTTTTTTTTCTTTGCAGCTGGACCACTCTAAGAGGATGTGGGCAAATTGCACAAGCCCTCAGGGTCCCCCTTACCTTCTCTGTGAAACAGGTGCGGCAACTCTGATGATGCTGTGAAGAGGCCAGTCAGGTGTTTGCCACTCCCAGCATGCTGTGTGGCCCTGGAGAAGACAGTTACGCTCTCTCTGAGGACATCTTTGCAAGGCAGGTGGGGGCAGAATAGAGATGCCTAAGGCAGCCTGTATCTGAAGCGCCCCATCCTTACACAGCGTATCAAGAATATGTAGTATTAACACAATTTATTACTGTTGATGTTGGCCTTGATCACCTGGCAGAGGTTGTGTTTATCAGATTTCTCCACGGTAAAGTTACTACTTCTCCTCTTTTCCATACTGTAACTTTTGGAAAGAAGTCACTGTGTGCAGTCCACACTTTAGGAGTGGAAGTTGTTTATTTATGCTCTATAGCCTTGGGGGTGAAGTATCTACATAAACTATTTGGAATTCTTCTGCCCGGGAAATCTGCCTAATCTCTCCCACTTACAGTCATGTGCCGCATAATAACACTGCAGTCAGCAACGATGGTGGTCCCGTAAGATTATAATGGAGTTGAGAAATTCCCATTGCCTAGACCTTTCTGTAGGACGAGATGTGGAGGTGATAGGCAGTGATATTGATGATCCTGATCCAGTGTAGGCCTAGGCTAATACGTGTGTTTGCTTTTTTTTTTTTTTTTTTTTTTGAGATGGAGTTTTGCTCTTGTTGCCCAGGCTGGAGTGCAGTGGTACAATCCCGGCTCACTACAACCTTCACTTCCTGGGTTCAAGCAACTTCCCTGCCTTAGCCTCCCAAATAGCTGGGATTACAGGCAAGTGCCACCACACCCGGCTAATTTTTGTATTTTTAGTAGAAACGGGGTTTCCCCATGTTGGCCAGGTTGGTCTCGAACTCCTGACCTCAGGTGATCCACCAGCCTTGGCCTCCCAAAGTCCTGGGATTACAGGTGTGAGCCACCACACACGGCCCATGTTTGCAGTTTAGTTATTTTTATTTTTTGTTTTAATTTTTAGCAACAAGGTCTCACTCTGTGGCCCAGTCTGGAGGGCAGTGGAGGGATCCTAGCTCACTGCAGTCTTCACTTCCTGGGTTGAAGCCATCCTCCTGTATCAGCCTCCCGAGTAGCTGAGACTACAGGCATGCAACACCATGCCTGGCTAATTTTTCTTTTAATAGATAAGTCTTACTATGTTGCCCAGGCTTGCCTTGAACTCCTGGCCTCAAACTGTCCTCCTGCCCTCAAACTATCCTCCTGCCTCTGTCTTCCAAAGTGCTGGGATTATAGGCACTAGCCACTGCGTCTGGCCTTCCATTTTAGTTTTTAACAAAAAAAGTTTAAAAATTAAAACAAATTTAAAAATAGAAAAAAAGCCTATGGAATAAAGATATAAATCTTTATATATAAATAAAAATATGTATATAATTATGTATAAAGCTTATATATAAATATTTCTTTAAATCTTTTTTTGTACACTTGTTTAATGTGCTTGTGTTTTAAGTTGTTATTTCAAAAGAGTCAAAAGTTTTAAAAATTAAAAAGTTTAGACAGTAAAAAATTACAGCTAAGGTTAATTTATCATTGAAGAAAGAAAAATATTTTTAGGGCCAGGCGCGGTGGCTCACTCCTGCAATCCCAGCACTTTGGGAGGCCAAGGCAGGTGGATCATCTGAGGTCAGGAGTTCAAGACCAGCCTGGCCAACATGGTGACTCCCCGCCTCTACTAAAAATACAAAAATTAGCCAGGTGTGGTGGCTGGCACTTGTAATTCCAGCTACTCGGGAGGCTGAGGCAGGAGAATCTCTTGAACCTGGGAGGCAGAGGTTGCAGTTGAGCCAAGATTGTGCCACTGCACTCCAGCATGCGTGACAAGAGCAAAACTCTGTCTCAAAAAACAAAAAGAAAGAAAGAAAGAGAAAAATATTTTTATAAATTCCGTGTAGTCTAAATGTACAATGTTTATAAAGTTTACAGTAGGGTACAGTAATGTGCTAGGCCTTCACATTCACTCACAACTCACTCACTGACTCGCCCAGAGCAACTTCCAGTCTTGCAAGCTTCATTCATGGTAAGTGTATTTTTACAGTTCCTTTTGTATGTTTAGATACACAAATACTTACTGTTATGTTACAACTGCCTACAGTATTCAGTACAATAACACAGTGTACAGGTTTGTAGCCTAGGAGTAGTAGGCTATACCATATGGCCTAGATGTGTAGCTGGCTATACCACCTAGGTTTGTGTAAGTACACTGACGTTCACACTATGACGAAACTGCCTAACAGTGCATTTATCAGAACATATCCCTGTAACAATGCATTTATCAGAACGTATCCCTGTCACTAAGGGACATGTGACTGTTTATTTATGCACTTATTTATTTATATCAGTGTATGTTTATTTTCTTATTCAAGTTGTTCCATCCAGCTTTGGTCATTAGAAGCTCTTTCAGTTGTTTTCTGTGTCCCTTTCACATCCTTCCATCATTGTGGATTTCTTTGATTTTTTAGGCATTTTCTTACCTTCTGTCATTGTACGATGTTCCAGGCTCATCTTGTACATTGTACATTTTCTACCCCAGTCCTTGCTTGAATCAGTCATTTCTCTCTAAATTTCTCTCTCTCTTTCTCTCTCTAAGACAGATCTTGCTCTGTTGCCCAGGCTGGAGTGTAGTGGTGTGATCTCAGCTCACCGCAACCTCTGCCTCCCAGGCTCAAGCCATCCTCCCATGTCATCTTCCTGAGCAGCTGGGACTACAGGCACATGCCACCATGCCCAGCTGATTTTTGTATTTTTTGTAGAGACGGGGTTTCTTCATGTTGATCAGGCTGGCCTGAACTCCTGGGCTCAAGCAATCCACCTGCCTCAGACTCTTAATGTGTTGGGATTACAGGCATAAGTCACCATGTCCAGCCTGAATCAGCCATTTCTCCAGGGATCCCTGTTTTCTTTTACTGGAGAATGTAATTAGACACCAAAATCTGGATGTTAAGTGTACTAATTACTACCACAATATCGATGCTTCTAAGTACTCTCAGCTGATAGAACAAGGAAATATATGTATATATGAACTTCTGTATATACACATACCTATAAACATTTCTGTATGCAACTATCAACTTACCTGTCTGCATTGGGAAGCTACTGTCTCCAACTCAAATCTATTGCCCTATGGATCATTCCAGCCCCTTGCTTGTTGGTAATCTCTCACTCCAATGGTGAGAAACCTCATCGTTCTTCTCTTGAGAATCAAATTGTCTGGACTTTGGCTAGTGGGAGCCCCTTTAAGTTGGCTCCTTTATTCTTGGCCTCATCATTCATTGAGTGTTTCCTTGCATTTTGACATGAGATGCTTCAGGTTCACCGTGTACTTTCCCTGCCCAATCCTGGAATCAGCCATTTCTCTGAGGACACTAGTTCTGTTTAGAGGGGAAGGCATTTAGGTGACAAGATCTGGGCCCTGAGTGTGCTAATTGCTATAGATATGTTGCTTTTCCCTGGTCTGCTCATATCAATGTCTCCAATTAACACTCATAGCCATAGCCACAGATCCTTCCTCCACTCCATGTTTTTGACTTCCTTTTCGCATAGTGAGAACGCTGAGTCCCAAAAAATCAGCACATTTACTCATTTCTTCCATCATACAACACAGAGATAGTGGTTTTAGAATTATAACACTAAATACCTAGACACCTGTGGTTAAACTTATTTATTTTCCTTGTGTGGCTATATTATTATTTGACATTCAGTTAAGCTCATCTCTTTTCTCTTTGTTTACAAGTTTACAGTTTACATTTTTATCTTTTTATTTAATTTTATTTTTGAGAATGTAAAATATTTGCATAGTTAAAAAGTCAAAAATCCTGTACAAATATATTCAGAGGAATTTCGCTCCCATCTCTTTCTTCTCCATTGATATTCCCAGTAACTCCTTAAGAGTAACCATTTGCAGTAAGTTTCTGATTTATCCTTCCTGGGTTTCTTTTGCATAATTATTTAAATATGTATGTAAATACATAAATGTTTCTTTTTTATTTTCTTAAAAGTTTGCATAGTATAGGTAGTCGTTTATTTTGCTTTCATCTTATTTTGTTGTTTAACAATATATGCTGGAAATCACTCCCTGTAGGTTTATAGAGATCTTCCTTCTTGCCTTCACGGCTGCATAACATTCTCTCGTGTGGTACCATAGTTTGTTCATCCAGTTTTCTACAGATGGGCATTTGGGTATTTTCAACATTTTGTATTATAAATAATTCCTCAATAAATAACCTTGCATATACATTTTTCATATTTGTGGAATTATATCTTTAGGATAAATCCTAGAAGTAAATATCCTGGGTCAAAGAGTAAATGCATATGCTGTTTTGTTCTATATTACAAATTCCTTCCTAGAAGGTTTATTGCCAACAGGCATCACTGACAATTTATAAGAGTAACTATTTGCTCAAAGCCTCACCAACAGGTATTGTCAAGCTTTTGAAATTTTGCCAATGTGATAGATGAAAAGTGGCATTTCAGTGCAGTTTTGATTTACTTAAAAAATTCTCGTATGTGCCAGGCCCATTGTACATACGTTTCCCGAGGACATGTGTTGGGTCATTTCACACAACCCCAATACACTGGATCTTAGGGCTGACCTAATCCTATGGATGTTTGGTGGCTGTGGCTCTCCACCATGCCTTTGGGGCCGGGAGGGTCTCCACAGAGGGTCCCAGTTTCTCAATACCCTCCTCTGGTTCCTGAAGGCTACTGACCCTGCCCTGAGTCCCCCACCAGCTGAGAAACTGCTTCCTCCACACAAAGAAGACTCTGAGTGAGGAGGATGACTTGGCTTCTGAAAAATGCTGAAGTCTTGACCTCCTCCACAATTCTGAGGGCCAGCTGGGGCCAAGGAATGATGGAGCCAGGATCTCAGGGTAGGAAGGACTAGTATGGACTGCTGCTTGAGGAAGCTGGATTTGGAGACACAGGGCAGCCTGTCTCCCCAGGATGAGTGGTCCAGCCTCTGATGACCTCTTGGCTACCAAAACTCACTAACTCTCTCCTCCTCTGGCTGCCTGAATAACCTCCCTAAAGCTTAGAGATGACCAGGGATTACAAACTTCTTCTGGTTCTCCAGGCTCTGACCCTCACTTTTCCAGTGGGACTTCCCCCGTTACCTAGTGCACTCTGTGTAAATCCATCCAGTCATCCAGCTATCTAGTCATCCACCCATATTAGTTATCTATTGATGCTTAACATAACAAATTATTTCACAACTCAGCATCTGAGACAACAATAAACATTTATTGTTTCACACAGTTTCTGTGAATCAGGTGTTTGGAAGCAGCCTCACTGGGTGGTTGTAACTCAGGGTCTCTCATGAGGTTGCAGTCAAGCTGTCAGCTGGGGCTGCGATCATCTAAGGCCAGACAGGGCTGGAGGAGCCGCTTCCAAGGTGACTCACTCACGTGGTTGGCAAGTTGGTGCCGGCCATTGGCAAGAAGCCTCAGTTCCTTGCCAGCTGGGTGTTTCCACAGGGCTGTTTGAGTATCCTAACAACATGGCGGCCGGCTTTCCCCATAGCAAGCAATCCAAGAAACAGCCAGGCAGAAGCCACCGTGTCTTTTGTGACCTTGTCTCTGAAATCACAAGTTATTACTTCTTCTACATTTGGCTGTTTACAGGGGAGTCTCTGAGTTCAGCCCACACTGAAGGGGGCTCCGGAGTGTTAAGAAATTTGGGGACATATTTTAAAATCATCACACCATCTATCCACTTAGCCAACAAAGATTTATTGGGCACCTGCTGTGTGCCTGGTCCTGTGAATAGCTCACAGTCCAGAACCTTGAGGAGTATAACATCTAGGTAGGAGTGCAAATTCAAATGTCCACAGGGCTCAGGAAGTAGAATGAATGAGTAAACTGAGCCAGGTGGGGACTCAGGTGAGCTGGATAGCATGTGCCTAGATAAAGGCAGAGGCTACTGTCCAGTTCTGGAGTGTCTGTGAAGCCTCCCAGCTTTTAGATGTTGACAATTAATTTCATTTTCATGGTTTTTTCTCTTCTTCTTCTTCTTTTTTTTTTACCTTCTCTTTGCCTGATTTGGCCTATCCACTAGTGGTTTGCAAGCTCTGATGCAGCCACACCAAATTTCTCAATGTTCCCCCAAACATTGATTCATTCAACAAACATTTACATGCACTGGGCCCCTTTCACACATTACAGAAATAACTTGCAATCACCCCCTGCACACGCTGTTTCTTTGGCTTGGAACGCCTTCTTATTTTTCTCCCCATGATGAACTTCTATTTCTCCTTCAAAACCTAGGTGTACATGTCCCTTCCTCTGGGAAACCTCATCGACCCAATCTCTAGGGGTTTTATTGGTTCCCTCCTCTAGGTT